>NC_142250.1:20769291-21969291 GCF_052056855.1 Sturnus vulgaris | reverse complement strand
AGGTTTAATCAGAAACAAAAGCTGAATACTGTACGAATGAGGAAATTTTGGTCACAAGAGACTGCAGAGCAGTTTTCTCAAATATGCATTTGTTGGCTATGGCTGTCTCAGTCTATCAATTCAATATTTTCTAAATTAGGAGGGATTTATATAAACAGAGCATGGTCTCTAAGGTGCTGTTTATGGTCTGTCTGGTATAAATATTTATGATCATTCCAAAATTAGTGATTTTCCTAAAGTGTGCTTTTGTTTAATACAGCTCCTGACAGTCTCTGTGGTAAATATGCAGTTTTATTTCTGATGAGAGAAACAGAGGCAACAGAGAAACCCACTGAAAATACTGTTACAATGGTGGCTAATAAATGGAGGGTCATTCTCAGCTGTGAACTGCAAACTCTCTGCTGTCTGAGAAGAATTCCCTCCTACACACTTTTCCCCTGGGCATGCAGTCCTTTTCCACGTGCCCATGCAAACCTATCCATGTCATGCAGGAATATATATAGGAACAGAGTGCTGGGAGGAAGTGCTGGAGCTGCTGCCTCCTGCAATAGAACACGTGTGATCACACAGAGTGCATCTGCTTACTCAGATCTGGTGTCAGAATGATAATTCATGTCCTCTCTGCAGGAATAAAAATAAACTGGGTTCAGGCTGAGTTCAACAATCTAAGGTTGCATATTAGCAGTTACCAATCTTTCTGGGAGATGAGGCATTTTCCAGGTTCCCACTAAGAGGAAAGAAACCACATAAAAACCTGGTGCATGATGAGGGGCATGGTGCTCACACTGACGTGACTCATACTCACTGGTCGTGACTTCAGTGGGTTTCTGTGAGCCATGACTACAGCATCTTTTAGCAGGAATTCCTTGAGTCACTGGCCTGTCTATTACAGATCTATAGATCTGTGGAACCTGAGCAAGTTTATAGAATAGACTGTTCCTGTTCATGCACTGTGCTATGAATTGTAAAGTGCAACTGTGGGTAGACTGTCAATTCATTTCTATCTTAATCTCTCCTTTGAATAACAAAGCTAGATTTAAAAATTGTCACCATTTCATTGCCAGGTCTTGCAAGTAAAACCTGCTCTTAGTATAGAATCACCAAATAAGAATAATAAATGACTGAACATTATTATGAACTTCCAAGTCCCTCACCAAATTCAGTCATCCAAACAGCATCCCCTCTTCCTCTGCCTCTTTCCAATCTCACTCTTCTCACTTGTTACACAGCTAGGAACATGGATTTCAGAGCAAGAGTTAAGCAAGTTTGCTATGGTCCTCCACTTGAACCACTTCAGCAAATCTCAAATACAGAAAAAAATTAAATTAATTTATGACAATTTACCAGGAAGATGGAAAACTGGCAAACTGTAAAGAGGGCAACCCGCTGCTATAATTTAATCTGCATGAGCCAACAAGATGAATGATTAATGTACTTTTGCAAATGGGAACGAATTTGTCCAAACTAGGAGAAACCAGGCAGTAGTCATTCAAAGGGAAAGAAATGGGTTCTAAAAAGAATTTGAGATCACAGGGAACAGAATAGAACATTGTATTATTGTTGATAAATACCTGATAGTTGTGGTGAGAAGGAAAGAAGAACGAGCCAGACTGTTCTCTGCAGTGACAAGACCAGAGACAATGGAGACAAAACCTGAAACATAGAAAATTCTCCTTAAACATAAGAAAACATTTCTTCACTGGGGTGTAGTGAAACACTGAAACAGGTTATCCAGAGAGGTTTTGGAGTATCCACCCTTGAAGATATTCAAAGCTGGACTAGGCAGAGCCCTGGACATGAGCCCTGGCTGCAGCTGCTCTGAGCAGAGGACTTGGACTTGACAGCCCAGAGGTCCCTGCCAACATCCACCACATGTGATTCTTCAGTACCTACACAGAGATCAGAAATATGAGAATAAAAGGACCAGAAACTTTTCCATGGGATAAGATTCAAGAAATAGGAGCTGATAATAAATGCTTGAAGTGAATTGCAAAGTTCTGACCATTTGACTGGCTGGAGCAATTTGCTAGGGACTATTGTGGACATTCCCATACCAACTTTAAAATCAAATTTATTCTAAATATAGGGTCTTTTAGTTAATGGTCTGTTCTATATAAAGCATATTCTTATACTTCATGAAACACCTTCCTGAATGGGATCGATGTTCCAGTGAATTTAGGTATCTTGGTGCATCTTTCAGCTGTGTCACTGGGACAGCTGCCAGCGTCTGCAGTGTGAGGCACATGCCTGAAGAATAAATATTCTTCAATATTTATCTTGTAGATAAATATTTATCTTGTAGACAGCAGGCTGATTGGGTCTCTTTGTCCAGATATGGTGTGCTGCAAACGTTCAGGTTACAGCACCCATTTTGCTGCATGTCCAACTTCTGTAAAAAGCAGAATATCCTTCCCATCCTTCCCTTTGACTGTGGCAATTTTCAGAAGTGAAGGTGATACAGATTGTCAGCATCTTCTGCAGGATGGCTGGGTAGTGACAGCCTGGACTCCACACTGGCATGAGAGAGACCAAGAGAGAGCTGGGGGTTGTTTGTCACAGCCTTCTGTCAGGCAGCCAGACCAAATCCCTTCCGACACAAGGAGGGCATTTTCAGCATAACTAATGTTGAGTCAGTGACAAGATAGGCAAAGTGATGCGTTTCAGAAAATTGATGCCCAAGAAGGAAAATTGGAGCTATCAGGGAAAGGGGATTCTCAGCTTTACAGAGCCATATTAAATATGTGCTAAATCTTTTCAAAATGAAAACAAGTAAATGTCAGTTGGCTAAAACCATCAAGTATGTTTGACCTTTTTTTCCTATAAGCAAAGTGTTAGAGTCGAGCTGAGGACTCCCTCATTTGAAAATAAAAGATCTTGCTCCCTCTGGTATGTTATTACTTTCTAGATTTGTCATCTATGTGATTTCAGCTTTTCACCCTAATCAGGAGACCTGCCCATGAGAAGGGACTGCATGGCAGATCCACCTCCCCACAAAAAGCAAAGCTGTGAATTGCCAGTGCCTCAGAGCACTCTGGAACAGATCTTTGAATCTGCAAGAATCAGGGCTCACAAATGCCCAAGGCATCTCACCAGCCTTCCCTTCTACCCTTCAACCCAACTTTGCTTAACAGAAAACCAAACAAAGATGTCAGGCACACACAAAGATAAACACAAAGAACATTTCTTGCAGTTATAATTGCATTGACCCCAGATCCCTTCCTCCCCACCCCAGAGTCCCCAGCCCCCAAGCCAAAGTGACTGGAGAGGCTGCAGCAGCTCTGGTGCAAGGGTGCAGAAAGGGCACAACTCGCTCTCTCACATGAGCAAATACCTAAATACCCACTGTGAGTAAATTAAATACCAACATTATTTGCTAGGTCTGGTGCTTTGTTTAAGTGATTCACCTACAGAGTTCATTTTGTAAAAGAAATGCAAATAAGCACTGCCATTTCTTTTTTAATGTGAATCTGATGAAGGCAGAGTCTGTACCAGTTTCCTAGGCTGCTGAACAGTGGCTCACCTGCCCAGCACAGAGTTAACAGGGTACCTCACAACTTGTACAAAATAATTTTTGGTGCATTCCTTCAAGGAGAGGAGAGGAGCAGAGAGGAGATAAAAATAAAAAGAATTGCCAACATATAACATTTGCTCTTTTTAAAAAAATGCACCAGCATCCTACAGTCCATTAAAGGTGAGACCATTCAAATTTTGTACTAAAACAGTTGCATTTAAGCCCTAAGAGACATGAAATTTTTTGATCAGCCTCCATGTGTTTAGTAATGTGCAGATGTCTAAAAATATGTATTTACCAATCAGAGGTTACACAGTTTAATAGATTAAATACAAACTGCAATGTCTGTTAAAATTTAACAGTCATCTTCTAGCTTGTGTGGCTGCAGACTCTGAAGCCATGGCCAAAATCAAGTAGGAGTTCTCTGGGCCTCACCTGATTTGAGCACAGTTCGAGGGTAACCTTTGAAGGACTGCCAATACAAATGGTCCTTCCTGATAACATCTGCCTTGAGCATGATGAAATGGCTCCTGGATCCAATTCACTAAAATATTCTGTCCTCTTTGAGTACCTTTCAAGTTAAAAAAGCCCACAGAAGCGATCAACAAAAATCCCATGCCATTTCAATGAAAAATTTACTTTAATGATAGGACTAGATTAGATCTAAAATGGAATTACCAAATCACTTTTCATGTTTTACTACATAAAGACATTTACTCTGTAGTGATCCTAATGAATAAATGTCTGATGGGCTGATTTGGAGACTTCACAATGGGACTGAACAATCAACAGCAGAGTCTTTTCTCATTTAGTTTGCATGTGCTGCTGAAATCACACCTCTGCCTCAGCAATGCTGGTTGTTTGCAAAAGTTAGTTTTGCTCGCTAGAGCTGGGATGCAAAGGCACTGGTATTCTCATTCCCTCTTCTCCCTCCTTTCCTCAGGACAGTAGTACCATTTTTTAGTGTGCAGCTTATGCTGAAAGTACCACAGAGCCAAGATGTGGACAACTACAGCTACTAAAATAGAGAATTTTAGTCCACAGTGAGCTTCAAAAATCTCTTTCAGGTAGTACTTTGACAAACGGGAACCTGAATATGCCCTGCACATACCTTGCTTTGCATCTGGGAAGGTGAAGGGAAACACTAGGTACATCTTTTTGGTCCATTATTCTTATTGTTTCTTCCAATATGCAGATTTAAGAAAGTTTTGTCTGGAAGCTCAGTAAAACCATTTATCTTCATTTGTGGCAGGATTTCCTAAACATCTGAAGGCTGATCCTCCTGCTTCAGGAAAAGGAGCAAGGTCCTGACACTTGGCAGTTTTCCTGTGTGCCCCGTGTGCTTCCTCCCCATCCTGACCCACTTTGGATAACCCCAGTGCATGTCACCATTGCCTTGGGCTTTGTTTTTCCAAAAACACCACCTCAGCTTGTCCTTTCAAAAAATACCCCCCCTGACAGTTTCTCTTTAGTGCCAGTATTTGAAGGGGTTACTTGTTGCCACTGTGAATGTCAGTATCCATCCCATCTATACACTTTGTTCAACACAGAGCTCTCCTGCTCGCCTATTAGCAAAGTATTATCACATTTAAATCCAATTACCATTAATTCAAAAGACAGTCAGTAGTGGAAGTTCTTCTAAGGTTTTAGAGGCTGGAAATAAGTGTCATGGGTTTAAATTTATGTTTATTTTTTGTAATTAGGTGCTGACTTTCCCAGGACTGAGAGCATGAACTCCTCTAGCTCAGGCACATGGTCCCTAGGCATCACCAAAATGTTACAGGAATCTCTGAAGCTCTGCAGCAAATTTCAGGCTCTGTTGGAGATGCCATGGAGCAAACTTCCAGCAGAATGAAGAACCTCTGCTTTCAGTAAAATTAACAGCTACCACCAAATTGTATTAACACATACATAGTGCTTCAAAAGCATGTGTAAACTTGGAATTTAGGATATGACACTCAAAGAGCTGATGTGGGCATGTAAGGAGGTGGTAGTAAAGCTGTGACCTCTGCAGCAGAAAGCAGAGATTATTTGTCTGGTTATGAGAGAAATACAACTACTGACAAAATCCTGTGTCATATATGAACTGCATAAAATGGTTCCTAAATATGAGAACCTTCTTTTTCTTAATATATTTTAGAACATGTTCTCCCACTAATATCTTCCATATACACACAGGACAACTCAGCTTCAGCGCAATAAACCATTTCATTTCTTGGCTCTGTACTTTTTGTATTTCAACACTCTTTCCTGGATTCTGCTCTCAGCTAAAAGAGATGGGTTGTTTCTGAAATTAGCAAACAAAAATGTAAGTACTCTGAAGTTTAATGAACTAAATCATGTCATGAACTAGAGGTCTTCCCTTTTCCCTTCCTCTCCTCCCTCCTCAAGCAAGCTTTTCAACTGGCCTCTAAGCAAGTTTTTAAACTTCTTAAAAAGCATCTCTGTCAAAAAATTAAATCAAAGTAGCTTCCACTCTCTCTTCATACCTACTAGCTATTAAATATGGAAATACCTTGGGACTAATTTTCTGATAGGCAGTCCTATTGTCATTTCAGTCCCCTAAAAATATTTTAAGTTTTTTTCAGTCTAAGAACAGTAAAAAAAAACCAAACTGGAAACAGATTTTGTTTAGGAAAAATATTTGTATGTTGCTTTAAACGTTCATAGCAAGTGTAGGAAAATACACAATCCTCACAGCTGCTTTATTAAAATTATTTTGCTATGAGCCATGAGGTAAGGTGCTAGAGTTTTCCAGAAAACAAGTGTGGGGACCAATAGATTCATTTTCTGGGTACAGAAAACACAAACTCCCCTGCAAACAGCTGAAGTGCTGCCTGGTGCTGCAGACAACCTCGTTCATGTGATGCAGCCCCATAGGTCTCATCCACTGACACTGCAACCAAAGCTCTGGGTAGTTACACTAAATAAAATCACACTACATAAAAACTTTCAATTATGTTTAGGCAATGAACATTTATATCCCAGACCTACACAGCTGTGATATGAACTCAGACACAGAGAGGATCCACATCACCACAAACACAGACCTAGGAGTGATACTGCTCTGGTTCTATTAAACCCTTCTTAAGGAATGTGACTACAGGGAGGGAATTTCATGGTGTCACTGTTCCTAGCAGCTGTGCTGGGGTCACAGCAAGTGGGATGCCAAACAGTGCAGACCTGACTGCACCTCACCAGGTGCTGAAGAGCAGGAAGGGCTGGTGTGGTAAGGAAATGGTGGCAGACAAAAGGCAACTTGGTAAAAAGGAACAAGAGCAGCACTCTAGCACCCCAGCACCTTGCTTTGACCCAGGAATAACAGAGGTTGAGGCTGGCTGAAAGTTTGTGGTATTATTGTGCTGTCTCTCACAGACTCAGGACGTTATCTCATTTACCCTCTGCAAAGCTGCCCATGAAGAAACAAAACAGTCCTGAGATTAAGTTGTTTTGTAGCAAAAATCAACCATCATATATAGAGACATAGGCTGTACTTTCTTACTCTGCCAATTCAGTGCTAATAGTCCTGGAGACTCTTGTCCTAGGGAAAATTTATTTTTTTATGAATACTCTTCTGCTTAAATATGGTGAAGATTTTGGTAAATAATTATTCCATGCAGTAATTATGTCTGATGCTTTAATAATACTTTTAAAGAAGCTGAATATGGATCAATCTTGGTGGAAGGTGATCAAGAACAACATATTTCTTGGGAGGGAAAGTGGGCTGCTCTAATACCTATCAGCATAATTCTCTATTGATGCTATCATCTTTCAACAACTGACTAGAAGTCGTGGGTTTAGCACCCCTCCAGCATAAAAGCATTAGTGCCACACTTTTAAGAAATTGAAAAGGATGCCCAGAAACACAAAGTTTGTTTCTTAGGTTGTGATGACATTATTTGGAGTATGCTGAGCTAGACACAGAGAAATATGAAACAACCATATAAAGGAAAAAAAGTCTGTTGTAATCACTAGCTGAGTTAAATCTGTATTTGTAAGAAGCATGTCAACTCAGCCAACAGAAGCTGGCAGCTATGTGTGTGCAGCTAGTTTTTCCAAAGAAAGGCCAAAGTAAAACTAGAGTGTTTATTCTGGCATCAAGACAGTCTCACCCCAGCTGAAATCTCAGCTATGTTCGTTCTAAATTCAGCATTATCTTAATGTATTGTCTCAGTGTATTATTCTTCCTTTCAGATACACAGACATTCTTGAAACAAATAATAATCTCCATCCAGAATTAATGTTTATGGGGAAGGTTAGTTCTGGTGAGATCACCTGACCAGTCAGCAAGCAAAAAGTCTGCCACAGTCTGCTGTCCCTCAGTATCAGGAGCTTTTATAAAACCCTGCATTGCTCTTACGTTTTCATAAGGAAAAATTGAAGCCTAGGGAGATCATCTGATGTACTATAGGGTCAATAATTACCAATATTGTTGCAGCCTCATTTGAGAAAATTGACAACATACTGTAATTCCCAGGTAAAGGCTATTGGTTTTCGAACCAGAGCAGTAACAAAGCACACCAATGTTTGCAATGTTTGCATGTCACACACAAAATATGCAGCTCAGGGAATGAGTTGGCTGTACTGAACCCAAAAGCAAAATAATCACATTTACCTTATCACAAAGAGGGTGTGGCTGCCTCCATTTATGCAGGTGTTATCTGGAGGAGCTGTCTGGGAGCTACAGTGAGATGGGAAGCCCATCACTGGAGCCTTGGAAAAAGCTATGGAGAGTGAGAGGAACATTGCTATGGTAGAAATGAGTTCCTGGGAAAGGAAAGAGCTAAAGGGACCCCCAGACTCTACTGAAGGCAGGAGGATGCTGCTGTGTTCAGGCTGCAGGGAGTGGAAGACACCTGCCCCAGGGGTTGTGGATCTGCTCTCCAGACAAACAGGGGCTGGGCAGCTCTGTGGGATGCTGGTGACTCTGCCTAAACCCGGGTGAGCATCAGCTGTGGCCACACCAGCAACAGCTTGGTGCCCCAGGTTTGACCAGCACTGCTCCTGCACCTCCTGGCTGGCAGAGAGGGAGAGTATGGAGACACCAAGCTCTGCCCAGAGCCAGGCTCCATGTCCAACATGTCCTGTCTGCTCCCCATGGCCTGCAGGGCTGGCTGCACCTGGGGAACAGCTGCTGTCTGCTCTGGATTACACAAAAGCTCTGATACAGAGCCAGGTGTTCTGCACAAAAGTCCTCTCCAGGTCTCTGGAACTTCAGGCCAGTTCATCACAAGCCCCCCTTAATTCTCCATCAAATCACTTGCACTTACTTGTTGCTATTATGTTAAAGACAGACTGGACTGACACCATCATCAGTCCTTTATTAAAAACTTTTCATGCCTTCTCTCTTCTGCAGACTTCTCTCAGGCAACTCTGACTCCTTTCCTCATAGGCAGCTCCACACAGCTCTGAGTCCTTCTCTCATTCTCTGCAAGTTTCCTTCTTCCTTCTGTATGACTGGCTAACCCCAAGCTGCCCCTTACCCGGCCACCTAACTCTGCCTGTCCCTCACACAGAGTCTTCTCACCTTATCTGTCCCTTGCACAACCACATGTCCCTTCCTCCTCACAGCACAGCCAACAGACCCCACCCCAAACTGCAGCAAATTCTGGGTCTCAAGCTCCAACTTCAACTTGTGGCCAGCTAACCCACTCTGTTATGACACCCATCTTCATTGGGCAGGCAAGGCTGTTTCCATTCCTTGGTAATCAGTACAGCTGTAATTCATTGGGAAAGACTGCCTTCTGCACTAACCTTACAAACTATTCTCCTATACTTACTCTCCAAGGTGTATGACTGTTTGTAAAAAGAACAGGAAAAAATCAAAAGAAACCCAAAAACTGTAATTACTTTATTGAAAAATCTCACAGAATACAAAAATGAACCCTAAATTGTATAGAAAGAGTCCCATAGAAATGATAATGTGAAGTCTAAAGAATGTTATCAAGAATTATTACTTGTTTTTTTCATCTAAACCTGTATTCCTGCTGGAGATTTCTGCAGCAAGCCTGAAAAGTCCACTTATAAAGCAACAGATTATCACTTGGACCTTACATAAAGATTTCCAGAGGAATCATTCCTTCTACAAATCAGCAATTTCATATTTGAGTGAGAGCTCACCTTTAACACTCATTATTACTGTTCTAAATGAACAGTCTTATGAAAGATTCTTTTGCTACCTTGCAAATGCACATCAGTAAAGTACTGTAAGATAGGAAAGGTAATTACCTTTATATCTTTATATGGCTACCTATTTAAGATAGATATCCTGCAATGGGAATGAACATTGTCATCTAAGTTCCCACATACGTATTTATGCGTCATAGCAGGAAATGAATTACATTCAGAGCTAGATTTGTATTTTTATTCACGGAATGCCAGCTGTGATGAAAGTATTAGGGACATTAGTAACTAATTGCCAGTCCCAATATACCAGTGGATGAAACAGCCTACTATTCCTAGGTGGGAATTTAATGGCCTGCTAGGCTTACATAACCACATACAGCTTCTAGCTGCTGGAAAGGACTTTGGTAGCTCAGTGGTTCACAAGACACTCATCTCCCAGAGAAGGCAGACACACAAAATGCATCAGAGCCTGAGTTTAAAATATGGTCTAATTTTGTAAATTGTATTATCCAGACTTATCATGCATGTATCAGCTTTGAATTTAATCTTGGCATTAGCTGACTATTCCCCAGAGATGTACCTTGCCAAGAACATGTACTTTCATTACTTTCCTATTTGATTTTTATAATACTAATCCTGAGGCAAGCTTGAAAAAGCAGAACAGTGGTTAAATCCCCATTTGGTTTTGCAGAAAGTTTGTGGAGGTTGGAAAAAGGCTTAGGAAAGGATAATTTATAACAGATACATAGCTTTCAGATCAGACTTAGCAACATGATCAGCCTTAGGGAAACAAGAAAGATCTTCCTACTGAAATCCTTGCAGATTTTTTTTCTGTATCCTTGACCTTAATTTTCATGAGATGCTGCCTCTTGCCACTGGCTGTTCAAGATGCTGATGCTCTGCCCTCAGCAGTAAACTGGCACCAGAAGGGTGGGCAGGCTCCTACGATGTGCTGTGGCTCATATGGCAGATGAACCATTTCCCTTAGGTAGTTTGGGTTTTTTTGGTTTTTCCCTTGCACCTAGTAGATGAGTTGGCTTTTGTAATCTTGAATTCTGTGCTCACTCATTGTCTTACTGAACTGGTAACAGCACAGGACTTGGGAATGTGTGTGGGAAGGAAAGGGCACTTTACCTTGTCTGCCATTTCTCTTTTCGTGTGTCTGTTCACACTCAGAAGTCTGACTACAGCAGAAAGCAGTGTGTGAGCCTTTGGGAGTGGGCTCAGCCAAATACACTTTGCTCACGGGGACTCAGAGGCAGCTGCTGTCACAGACAAGGTCTAAAGCAAACCGAAATCCACAAAGTCAGAAATTTTAGGTAAAAAGAACATAAAATCTGGTTTCTTTTGCTTCATTCCCCATCTCTTTGCAAGCTGCTGTGCTCACCTTTAACAGAAGTGTCTGCAATGAGACATGACAGTGAGAGTATTAGAAAGGTGCTCAGGAATAGTCTGAAACAGCATTTTTGCTTGCCTGAAGCATGCCTGTGATTGCCAAGCCATGCTAACACATTACTCCCAGAGCCTTGTTACTGAGAGGCCAGGCTGATGGCCTTGGCACAAGAAGTTGTTCCTCCAGCTGCAGATCCAGTCACAGACTTTGGCTCCATTCTGGAGAGGCAATGTTGGATCCCTCTCCTGTGGGCTGTTACCAGAAGACTTGAAAGAGTACAAACAAGGGAATTTATCTCCTTCTCAAAATCAGCAATTTCACCCCTGAAGAAAAGAGAGCTCACCTTTAACAAAGCTGAATGAAACAAAGGTAAACTAAATTACAGTTCCATTTGAACAGTTTTGTGAAACTGTGGCACTGGGACTCAAGACACAGCCCTTTGCCAGGAGAAAGCTCCTGCTGAACCAGACCACCAGCAGGGCTGAGCCCACAAACCCAGCTTTGGAGAGAGTGCCAGACACCAGATTACTCTAAGTAGTCTGATGTCCACAGTGCACAAATCCCATGCACAAATCCCAGCATTAAGTGAAAGCTCTAATGTGCTTCAAGAATGCATTATTATATTTAAAAGGTAGAGGTAATTAGGTGGTGAATTGGAATTAGATAAAGAAAACATTTAACAATGGTTAAACAATTTATAATGCAAGACTGCAAGACTGGGTGTGCTTCTGCAGAGGAAATACTTTCATGGTTTTTAAGAAGATTTTTTTTCTTTTTTTTTTTTTTTTTGCATCCTAAAGTGTCATCAGTCTTTTGGGAAAATACTCCATCACACTGAAATGAGGATTTATGAGGAGATAAAGCCTTAGGGGCAGATTCCTGCCTCATGTGAACTTGCACCTTTAGGATGGAGGATGGCTCTGCTTGTTTGAATAGATGTCTTTCTGCTCATACTTGGAATCACAGCTCTTGGTGCTGACAATATACACGACTCCAGCAAGCTCTCCTCATAAACTCCATGCCAACCTATCAACAGCATTTTTTTCCTTGGACCGAGTTGAAGTTCTTCAACAAATTAAGAGGATAACTGGCAATCACCTCATCTGTTGCTGAAACAGAGGGAAAAACAGCAACAGCTCAAGTAACTAGTGGAAAAACACCCAACTATTTCAGGATAAGTAGAAAAGACAGTTAAAAACAGTTAGAAACAGTTACGCTGGAAAAGTAGTCATTTTTTGCTGTTGTCTTAGAAGTATTTCCAAAATGTGATTTTGAGGAAGTCAAAGGTGATGAGTTACACAAATCCATGTTGAGATACCAATACAAACATGGCCCCCCCATGGGCCACGTGACCCCCCCGCCGTCATGTGGCCTCGTCCCCTTTCGCATCATTGCGCCATCACCTGGCCCCGCACCAGGTGTGTCGTTGGGTCGTCGTGTGGCCCCTTCCCCCACCGCATCATCGCGTCATCACGTGGCCCCGCCCCGTGTCGTGTCATCACGTCTTTGTGTCGCCCCGCCCCCCACCGCGTCATCGCGTCGCCCCACCTGCTTGCATGGGGCCGCCATATTTGTCCCCTATTACATGACTGCATGGGGGCCGCCATATTTGTCCCCTATCACCTGAGCTCCTGCAGGCCGCCATCTTGGTCCCATATCACAGCACATTCTAGATGCCACAATGGAACACGGGGGTTTTATTCAGATTATACAGAAAGCCTAATCAGCACTGCATACAAAACTAACTAAAAATTAACTTGATGAAGCATGACATCACTACTTCCATCTGGACTACTAATTCAATTAACCTATTAAGTAATAGGTTTCCCATGCCCATGGGAAACAGACACAAAAGTGCTCATGCTGTTTTTCCTTTTTCTTCATTATATATTCAGAACTGCAGTGTTCCTGCAGCTGATTATGGTCTCTCCCACAGATTGGAGAGTTATTGGCCCATTTCAATCTATTTTCCTTGTCTTGACAAAAATCAGTTCACTAAAAAATGAGAGGTTCCTTGAAAAATATGCATAATATTCAGTGCAATAGTACTTCAAGGCAGAGGGGAAAACCTACATGAGTGCTATTTACCTGAAAACAACCTCCTCAATTAAAAAAGTATTTGTGTTTCAAGAGTTTTTAAGAAGTAACTTAATAATAAGGCACTTTAGGAATATACAGAGGGGATAACAGCTTTATGTGGTTTTGATGTGCTCTATGCTTTATATAAACATTCACAAAACATCCAAGTTTAATAAAGGGGAGAAATACTAGACAATGAAGATTGAAATATGCCTTTTCATTGTTCAGATTGCAAGTCTATTAACAAAGTTATGATTTCCATAAATAAGGAAAGAATGATGAAGTCATTAAGTTTGGGGAACATATTTTGTAAACCACTGAGTATATAAATAGTTGTATTAAAGTCTTTGCCAATCAGGTTGTCAAACTGAAAATTTCTACAGTCAAAACTTGAGTTCTGTAATGACAGCATTTTTACAAGTTGGCA
Source organism: Sturnus vulgaris (assembly GCF_052056855.1). NCBI lineage: Eukaryota > Metazoa > Chordata > Aves > Passeriformes > Sturnidae > Sturnus > Sturnus vulgaris. The sequence continues at coordinate 21,955,755 of NC_142250.1, read as the reverse complement.
AGTATGGGATTCATCCAAAACCTTCTGAAATCAGTGAACATTTTCATGGGCTTGAATAAGTACTTTAACAGGATATGCTCCATAATGCAAATCTCAACACCTCTCTCTGCAAAACTGCTCAAAGCTTTATAATAAAAATGGATTATTTTCAGCTTGGAATTTTGCAGCATATTAAAAATTTAAAGTCTCATTCAGGCTCCAAATGCATACTTTTCAATGTAATATTTTTCAAAGCTTTCTGTATTTCATTTATGCATATGAAAAAAACCCAGCTAATGAGTAGAACAGAGAACCAGAAGTCATGAAATCCAGTTTGGGTTCAAATCTAAACATGATTTTGTGCAATATAGTCTAGTCTTCTGTGATGGAAAGAGTTTCCAAGTGCCATAGGCATGTAGGCATGCTCTCTCCTCCAGCACTTGAAATGCAAAAATTTTTCTACTAACAAAATCTGCAAAAAAAGGTAAACTTTTTTCCTCCCTCCCCCCCCATATTACCTGCAACCCAGTAGAGAGTTTTGCATAAGAAATAGCCTAGAAAGCAATAATAAATTTTCACTGGCCGGTATGGCTCTTGCAAATACCCACCAAAAAAATTCTATATACAAATCTCCCCATATGTTATAGAAGTGGAAATTTTAGGATCACATAAATCTTGTTTGTTCACACAGTACTATCTAGTGTGGAATGTAGACTTGAATATTAAAAAGTAACAGTAAGAACTGGTGATAAGGCTTCTTCCTCTCACACAAGAAAACAAACTGGCATAAGGAAATAAATCCCACACCCAATGTGAAGGGTGAATGAATGTGGGATGCAGAGGTTCCCTGCATGCTCCACTTACTGGCTATTGAGCTCAAAGCCCGACCTAACACCAGAGCTGCCCAGAGAAGGCACTTATTCCAGAGAAAATAATTCTTTCAGAGTCCAGACTTGTTCAGAGTTTTATGAAGTCTTGAAGGCTAAGTGCAGCCTGAAGATTGTAGTGCTAATATAAGGATAAAACATGTAATTTTCAGGGTTTGATAATAAAAAAAGAAGTTAGTGTTATGTAATAACCGGACAATTTTCCAGGATGGTTTTCCCAGTATTTTCTGTATTTTCAGCCAATAAGATAGTTCTAGTTTGTTATTTTTGCACATTGCTCAGGAAAATTGCACACTGGGACATGAAGAAGAATGGTAATTTAGTTTTTGACTTACCACACTTCCCAGAATACTTTCCCGTTCTCAGCCTCTTTTGTCCATGGTTCACACCTTCCTTGTAAGTAGGAGGGAGGGTTTCAGGTCGAGATGTTTAACAAGAGAACTGCAGAAGTTAAAAGTTCATGCAGCCCTCATGATGGTGGGAGAACCCTGTTCTCTGTGAGTGACTCAGTGTGCTCACCTGGAGGAGGAGAGGACCAGCCTCCCTCTGCCTGATTCAGACCACAGATTTAGGAACTCAAGAGTTCAAAAAAATTCAAATCCTGCTTTCAGAATGCCAGTTCTCCCCCTCATTGGTAAATGCTCTAACAGCTTAAGTGTTGAATGGCTCAGATGGAGAAGCATGGACACCTTCCAGTAGAGTCTGATTGCTCAAGAGGTAATTACTATAGGTTTGAATAGCTGCAAGTATGAAAAAACCTGTATTTTATGGATGCTCTATTTATAAAATGTAATTTCTGATGTATATTGTGTGTATATATATCTGTATTTATCTTCCTGCAAAAATCAGACACCTTTGCTATAAAAGTCAGTCATTGGTGAAATAAGCACTTGCACTACTGGCTAGATGTAAGGCTGAAGGTCAGAGCAGTGACAAAGTAGAACATTGCCCTAGAGTTACCTCAGTGTTTAATTTCAGCCAAAGACAGCCTGTGCCCTGCTTTTGGGCAGTCTGGGAACACCACCAATAAATCGACTGAAACAAAATCCAAATTAAAAAAACCCTGCCCTTACAAACATAAAAATGAATAAATGTTTTCTCTTTATATGCAAGTTGCCAACATGTGGTTTGGTATTTTCTGTGGTTCTGTCTTCACATTCTGCCTATGCTAAAATAGTGAGGGAGATGGGAAAGGCTATTATCCAGTTTTACAAGTTATAATGGACATATAATGCCCAGCATGTTAAGATAATATGAGACTACTTTATTTAACTGCTTTGGACTGATAATATTCAATAATTGTGATGAAGCTCTGATCTTAACAATAAATTTCTACATTCTTTTTATATCACTGCTTTTGGGTTTGATAAGCTGTGTGAAAAATTCTTTGCTATTACCAATAGAAAGCTCCAAGACTGTGTTTGGTGTAGATGTTTTGTCTTTTAATCTGCATAATTGAGACAAATGAAGCAATGATATCAATGTTGCACATTTCCAAAACTGTCTTGATTTTAAATCAAGAAAAGTCACCAACCAGCTGTTTGACAAATTGGTAGTAGTACCTGATCCATCCAAAACACAAGCATCTCCTGCTTCCTGGTTTTCTCCTTTGACCCTCGACCTGAAAAGAAACTGGGGTTCAAATTGAGTGAAGTAATCACAGAGATAACTATATGCACCTAATTAAGGAAGAATACTAATGGCAGGAATTTAGCACTCCAAGGTTTTGCATTTAGGGTATTTTACAGGGCAGCTCTGTGGTCACGTACTACAAAGCATGAGCAAGTGAAACCTAAAGAAGGCAGATTTGGGGGCTTTTAAAAAGAATTATTTTCTTCAAAATAAAAGACCAGAATTTGACCTACTAATCTATCAATTTGGTAACAAGCCTACATTTCAAATTTATTTGCTCACCTCTATTTATCAATTTCTAGCAAAACCTGTTTGAAAAAGATCGAGAAATCATGAATGGAATATAGGGCCAAGATACTCACTGAGCTTCAGCTGTGATCTAGCCTTCATTGCCTGAGTGACACAAACAAGTGGCAATGACTTCAAAGCGAAAAACTGGGAAGCTTTTAGAGCTGGAGGGAAGGGCTGCAGCTGGCTTTCTGCACTGCCAAACCCTGCTGCAGCCTCCCTGCTGGCTCAGCAAACAAGGTTTCCCATCAGCATTGATCAGTCTGGCTTATAAAGGAGCCCCTCTAGACAGACTTGAGATAGATACTGTTAAACTCTTCAGCTTTCTACATACTGTTGAATTGGGTTGGGATTCCATATGGTCCAAGACAAGTCTTGGCTTCTTTCTCACCTCCTAAATGGGCCTCATTTGCTCAATTCTGACATTCAAAGCAAGAGAAATCCACGACTAATATAAATTAGGTAAGCACGGGCTATCACAAGATCAGTAGGGAAAAAAGCAAACATCCCCAAGGTAATTAAAATAATAATCTAGTGGCAACAAAAAGGAAGAGCAGATTGAGTTACAATGACTGATCTGAAGCTTGTAGTGTTATCCCCCAGGGATTTTTGGCCCAAGATATCTTCAATATGTAGAGACTGTCTAGCTCCTCAAAAATGAGAGAACAGCAGAGCAATGCTCTCCACTTCCCCCTGCCACCACCTTGAACCCATTGTTTTTAGTTTGCCTTTCTTTTTTTTCTTAGGAGGTAGAGACACATTTATGAGGTGCACCCTAGAGACAAAAGTCATTATCCTCTTGCAGCAACCTTATCTATGTATTCTTCCTTAATATTAGAATCACTTTGATTTATGAAAATGTGCTGCAAATGCAGGATTGACATCGCCTGTAGCTAGGATAAGGACAGACAAGCGAAGTAACTCATGAAAGCAAGTGACAACTCAGTTCTAAAATGCCTGCTAAATTCCCCTAAGTTACCCTGTGTTTTGAGAAAATACAAAATAAAATCTGATACCCAGTGAAGAAAAAACCCAAAAACCTAGAAAAAAGGGTAACAAATAGCCAACGGGATGATTTTCTAATCTAGGAAAATTCAAAGTGACAGCCTCTATTTTTTTATCATTCATATTAATCACAATTATATATCTGCTGTATTATGAATGACAGTAGATCTTGAACACGGTGAAAGGCAGCAGAACTACACAAAGAATGCAGATTGTTGCTATAAGTAATGACAGGAGAAATTAATCAAGGATTGATTGTGCTGCATGAAAGTAGCAATTTCATCTTCCCAGTACACCTACAAGTATGAAAATGCTAACTGAATGCATGATTAAGCATAGCAGCTGTGCTTATATCATATAGAATTAATAAGCCCTACTAATAAAGCCAGCAACAAATAAATTGAGAAGAAATTCAAGGGCAAAAGATAAACTGAGAATACCTTTGCACTATAAAATAGAAAAGCCTTGATGCATCAAGATGCCCTGAAGAGGGAAGAGAAACACACATAGGTCATTTTTTCTTTTGAACAATGATGTGAATAATGATGCAAGCAATTACACCCTCAGATCCCCAGCTGCAGTGTACCCACTGCCAACAGTTACAAATGAAAACCACAAACTACAGCTTCCACACAGGGATGTAACAAAGAGATAAAAGAATTCCAACACTATCATTTTCAAGTAAAAACTTACTCCTAAGGCATCTCCCATTTTTTTGTTACATGCCTACAGCAGTTTACACAAAAACAACCAGGGAATGAGGAACAGAAGACACAGCTGTGGGTGTTGCCTCAACACCTTTGGTTATAGGATGATGTTTAATGTTTAAAATCCGGTATAGGAAACAGTTTTAAAACTAATTTAATTGAGAATTTAGTTCTGTACCTGAGAGTTCTTGACCAACATGATAAACTGTTGAAGAAATTGACCTCCCTTTTTGAAATGAAGAATGAATGGGTATTAAATTTGTCAGTGTAAGAAATACATTAAAACATCCCCTGTAAGGGTGTGAAACCCATCTCCAGTAGAAACTGGGCCAGCATAGGCTAGGACATGATCAACAGGAAGAAAGCAAACATGCCCCTGGAAATTCAAACACAGCTTGGTTGTAATACCCCAGGAGATTTCAGCCCCTATCTGGCAACTAACAAAGCAATGTAAACAATTATTAACTTGGAATCCTTTTCACATATTTGCAGTAACTTTCAGTAGCACAAGCTACTGGAAAGAGAGTTTTCACCTTCCAGAATGTGCCATTTGATGTAACAGCTTAATGCATTTCAACCAATGTGCAGAAATATGCTCTTGAATAGCTTCTGGATCCTAAAGCAAAACACCCAAACCAAAATGCAACAAGCTTGTTTATATGCAACAGAAACAAATGTGTGTTATTACTTTAAAACTTTCAATTTGAATGAATACTTACTGTTTTCAATGCTTGGGAAAGCTTTTCTTTCATGGTAAAATTGCCAGATAAGTGGGAATTCCAAAAGAAAAATGATGAAGAACACTATTGATATCAGTCCAATTAGACAATGCAATAAGCACTACACAGAGGTAGGAAAATACTATAGTTTACTCAAATTTTAGCTTTATCGAATACAGTTATTGAATTAAAGAAAATAATTTCAGTTCTTAAACTCTCTAAGATATTCTACCCTAGAAAAATTAAACTTTATCAGCTAAGGAAATAAAATTAGATGTCTCCAACTAAAAAGCTATACCATTGAAATGCTAAGGAAGTAAATTTCTTCTGTTCTGCTACTGTGCTCTTCTCTGTTTTACACAAGCCACATTTATTTGCTATGGTTAAATAAATTTTCTATGAATAAATGTTAAAAAATTAATATGCATTTCATACCACAAAACATGTCTTGTCAGGGTGTTCAAGTATCTGAGCAGGATACTTCTCCATCTTGGAATCCATAAAGATCTGGGAAAAGATCCTTCTTTAAAGTAGGTGAGCAAGATGACAAAATTAAGTGCCTTCTTTGCTCAGTGTGGAACATTACCACTAATCAAGGCCAACTATAAAAAGCCCCAAGCAGTACATATGCTGCCAACACAGTCCTTGGAAACCAGGAATGTGAGGTTACATAAATTCACCAAAAGGCAATCAAAACCAAGACCAACATGTTTGAGTTTAAACCCCATGGATTTCAAAAATGACTGTGCTTTAGCTACTTTATATCCAGCTGGATTGTTTTTTCCAGAGGACAAAACACAGTTCTTGACTTCTGCAATATTGCTACTGACATAAAACGAATAGCAAAAGAAATTAACGTTCTAGCTCTCTGCTAAAGCAGAGATTGAATGCACACTGAATAAACTCATCCATTGAGAAGATGTTTGAATTAAATAATGTAGCTACAAATAATTCTGTTCTGGTAATGCCAGTGGAGGCTGGATTGTTATTATCTGTAGTATGGCAGCAGCCAGAGATCCTAGTATGAAGATAACTAATGACTCTGTGAGAACAGGCTCATCTCTCCTGGTTAATATGAAATCATGTCATAGAGTTAAACCAGCAAATAAACAAGAAGCCTTTAAATTAAACTTGAACATCATATATATACAGAATCTAGGATGACTCTCATGGGAAGAAAATACTGCATCAAAAAGTAAAAGTCTCATTCACTACAAGTACCAAATCATTAAATTGATGGCAAAAAGAAAAATGGTAAATGAAGCCTTGCTGTAGTAGGACATAAACCACACAAGACATTAATTGATACATCCTTTTATTATGCATATATAATATGCATATTATATATATATATATCTAATATGCATATTAACTCGAATACTGCAGAGGAGTCCAGAACTGAACTTAGCTTGCCCAACTTATGTGAACTTCTCCCACTCTTCCAGAGTCTAATAAGCAACTGTTTCACCAGATCATCAGAAAAAATCTCTTCATCTTCCTTGACCTGTTGTGTTTTACATAAAGCCATTGGGGTTCAAAGAATTCACTAAGAATTTAATTAACAATTTGAAAGGTGCAGATCACCGGGGGCCATTTTCGCTCATTAATTTAACAACAAAACCTACTTCACTATTAATTAGAACATTTCTATAACAAGTGAAACAGCTGTGGTAGTTCAGGCCATCTCATTATTATTTTCTTATACACATGAATATTTAAAAGTACAAGGAACTTCAACAACACATACACCAGTACAGACCCTGAAAAAAAAAATAGAAATAGACTGAAAAATTACTTGACCCAAACAAATTTATTCGAAGAAAACCAGGGGCACTAGAAGGAAAAACACATTATTGTCTGACAGTCAGGACACGAAACCAGAGCCTTTCAGGGACCTTGCAGATATTTTCATTTTTTCAAGAAGGAGTTCTGAAGGAATATTAAATACCACAGCTATGAAGATTAAGTGAGTATAACATTTGCTTCTGGAGCAAGTCAACCAGTACCAACACCAACTACTACTACAGAGAAGGAATCTCACCACTTTCGGCCAAAAAATCAAAAGGAAATACTGCATTTCAATTTTAAGCTCCAGTGGCAGCTGTCTGATCCCTAGCTGAAACAGGACAAGGCAAGTCAGGCTTTCTAACCTTTTTCCAAATGTCACTCTTGAGGCTATTGACTGGTCAGAGGTCAGGTATAACCAATCTCGTCTCTGATGTTTTGGCAGAGTCTTTCATTTGTCCTAAAAACACATTAGGAACTCTTAATGGAAAGAGGGGACACTTTCAAAACCCAGCACTAGATCCAAGAAGCTGCTTCTTCTTTCTCCGTATTTGTTTGCTAAAAGTCAATTTATATTTGCTGACTTTGCAATTCAGCAATTATTTGTGATAGAAATTTTTAAGACATAACTTTTTTCTTCTTTATGTGCATTCATAATATCTACTGTTAGCTAAGAGGAAAGTCTGACCTCTAATTAAATTGTTTCAATCTTCATCTTTGCTGCCATCTGTAGGTAACTTGAGTGGTACAAAGGTAACAGTTCTGTGATCAGGACCTGCGTCCCTGAGAAAGCATGATGTTCTTCTTACCTGTCCCTCCTGATTTTAATGTTAAAATTAGCAGAAGAACAGAGAAGATAAAACATACAATAGCTTGTGGCTTTGTCTGTTTCTGCACCTCCAAGTAATCTTGCAACTTAGGTAGTAAAAAGAAAAAAAAGGACAATTAAGTTAGAATCACAGAGCCATAAGATGTTTTGGGTTGGAAAGGCCTTAAAGATGACATAGTTCCGACCCCTGGCCACGGGCAGGGATGCCATTCACTAGATCAGGTTCTTCAGGGCTCCATTCAGCCTGGCCTCGAATACTTCCAGCGATGGGGCATCCACAACTTCTCTGGACAACCTGTTCCAGTGCCTCACCATCATCTTTCTAACATCTCATCTAAACCTGCTCTCTTTCAGTTTAAAATCATTTCTCCTTGTCCTGCTATCTGCCCAAATAAAAAATCCTTCTTCCTCTTTTTCATGAGCCCTCCTAAGGTACTGGGAGGCTCCAATTACATGTCCCTAAAGCCTTCTCTTTTCCACATGGAACAATCCCAGTTGTTGGATCCATGAGGATCTATACTATTGTACAGAATTATTACACCAAGGGAAGCACCAGAACACCTGCAATTTTGACTATAAATATGAATTCTAAGTCTTGGTGTATGTTTGGTTGTTTAAACTTAGTTTTTTTCAGTGAGCCATGCAATATTTTAGCAGAACTGTTATGGTAAAGAAAACTTCTCAAAAGAAAAATAAACTAAAAGCAGAGAGGTTGAGCATGATTTTAAACCCATTATGACCAATCTTGGAAATCTGAAATTATACAAGTGAGGTCAGCATTTTAAATACTTGATTTAATGACTGGACAATTTGATACATAAAAATAGATACTTAGTAATGAACAAGTTTATACAAACCAGATTTCTTTTGTACAGTACAAAACAATGATGGAGATAAAAAAAGATTTGCTGGGTTACAGGGCAAGACACAAGAACAACAAAACACCATCGAATAAATTTTTCAAAATTATCAGAGGCTTATTTCATAAATACAGTGTAATGCTTTCATTTAACAAATACAAAATTTACTATTTAATTTATCAACATCAGGAAATATATAAAATGTCTTTGAATGACAATCTGATTTAAAAATTGATGCAAATACAATAGCGTTTTTAGAATTCTGAGGTAATATTACACATTATCTCAAAAAAAGCATCAATAAATAAAACTAAACAGAAGTCAAAGTGCAGTTCAGTGAAAAGGAGAAAAGATAAAGCTTTCATTTTAACAATAGTAGATAAATAGTTATTAAAAGTGGGTTTAAGCCTTAAAAAAATATTCTGGCTAATTTGCCATGTTTTCAAATAAACTGTATAGCTATTTATTCATAAGCCAACCTTTCATGAATCCAATTCTACAAAGAGAGGAAAGGCAGTAGGTCTTTGTTTCCAGGTTTCTTACATCCTTATTCAGGTGTTAGAAATTTAACATTGCTTGAAGCTATCTAGTTCATTCAGTGCAACAGTGAAAGCTTGCTTTATTTCTCAACATCTGAAATCCTGCAAGTTAAAATTTATTTTAAAATCTCCATTAGGGAGATACAATGCAAAAATGCAGAATTTTTCAGTGCTGCTTTTAGCACTCTTCGTGCTAACCTAGTATAGTTCCAGGCTAAAGCCAATGGAAATCTTATTACTGGTTTCAATGACAGCACTATGAATACAATGTCAAATATTCTAAAATATCCTAATATTTATCTCTGCCTCAATAAAACAGTAAAATCACCAGTAACTTTTCTAGGAGTAATAAAAAAATAAAGTTTACACTTAGCTATTGAAGAATATCCAGAACAACTTTGAAATCATGAATTAGACAGATTAATTTGTTCATCATTTGAAAATCTGTTGATTGTATGTAAATAATACAGAGAAAAAAAGAAGACTAATATAGTATTTGAGTACAGACACTACAAGATAGTTATGCATCCATGCCCCAGCAGAAATCAATGGGGAAAGCTGACAAATTAGATGCCAAAGTGTCTCAAATGATCTGGGCCTTATTCAGCTGAAAGAAAAATCTACAGAACACACAGTAGCTGTTCATATTTAAAAATACTATACTGCATGCTGATAAATCCTTTCCACTTAATGAATAAAACCCAGACTTACAATTATTTCAGAACCATTTCTTCCCCAGCTGCTAATTTACTAACTCGGAGCAGACATACCAAGAATTCTTTTCACAGAGTTTGTGCAGTGAAAAACACAAAACATTTTTAAATGCTGGTCTCCATGTTAATGGAAGTTGCAACATTCTTCAGAAATGTTATTGTATTCACTTTTGTCACAGCTTATTTAAGACTTTCAACAAAGCTGCTGCAAAAAAATGATACCATGATACACTATATTGGTTTCCACCAGTTGTGGATATAATTCTCTTCCTAAAGCATTTCACCAGATGTGGAATTGATTTTAAATATCTAGTTTTGTTTATTCAAATGCTACAATAGACCTGGCTAGTTTGCTGTTAAGAATGAACATACAAATTCCTTAATACCTGTAGCTTGAACTTCAATCCCCTCAAGCTGAAAAAATACCTTTTAACACCCTTGTACAGTCAAGTGTAAAAGCTGAATATACATCATCTAAAACCTCTTATTCATAAAAAATAATTTTTTAGCAGTAAATGGCACTATCAAAACCGGATTTCTTCACAAGCAGTTATTTACATACTTCTTAGACAGCTGGTTTCACTGAGAAGGAAAACCAGAATAAAACTACAAATAGTTTATAAAGACTAAAATTCCTATTTGCCTTTGTGAAAATAATGGCTACATGCTGATGTTATAGTTTTTCTATTATTGATGTTAATTGAAAACAATCTGCCACTGGGATTAATCAATAGAGAAATATTCTGTATATTATCTCCCAGTGGGATAACTTGACGTAAAAGAATTATGATTAATGATAAAGTGCTATTAAGAAAAACCTAGAACTTGGGAATTGTCTTAGTTGGGTTTCATTTATCAAACAGATGAGCTTTTTGTACAAAGAAAGCTACTTTCTGTGACAAAGCAAGCAGCAAATGTATTGCCATTCAGGAAAAAAAACCATACACTTCATATTTAATTAAAAAATTACCTAAATGTGATAAAACTGGCACAGTATCAAGAGACATAACAATGAAAAGCTTAAAGGCACAATCAGAAGAGAGTGAATGCTACATAAAAATGCTCTTCTTGGAGTATTTAATCTTATTCCAGACCAAACCCCTCTGCATTCGAAATTCCAATTATTAACTTTTGCTTCAGTTCCTTCTTGTTCTTGTAAGGAGGGAGACAAAGCTGGTTGAAGCAGGTATGTGCCACAGGTAACCTGAAACAATTTAAAAAATACCCAGCAAAACACATTTAAGAATAATGCAACCAGAATGCTGCCAATTGCCTATACATTTTCAGTTAAACATTTCTTAAGTAAGAAATCCTGTAAAAAAACATTTATCCCAATGTTGGTTCAAGTTCTGTTGAATGTAAGTAATACCACTGCTGCTAATAAGTACCTCAGATAAATTTGTTTGCCTCCAACTCCTTCCTCTTCCCCCCCCCCCCCCAAGTTGGAAACATCTCTTTCCTGATTTTGGAAACTCCAGGTATCACATGACTTCTCTAAACACAAAATCTGGGTATAGACAGAATTCACAACATGAAAAAGGAAGGTGAGTCCTGCAGTAGGTGCAGACACACCCAGAAGAACCACAATCTGTGAAAATACAGAACTCAGGGTCCAGCCTGCTAAAAAAGCTCTGAAGAACTGACTGAAATGCTGGAAAAACAACAGTTGACAAATTCTGGTCTCAGCTATACCAACACTTGTAAGTTTCTTCTGAGAGCTTGAATATATGTATTGTAGATATGGCTAAGGAATGGCTGACTCAAACACTGGAAGCATTGTTTCTCACTAGAATGGATTAATTTAATGAGCCACAGGTAATAAAAAGCTACAGGAATTTCTTGCCATTTAAATTCTCAAGTGACATGGAAGACTCAGACCTGAGGATACAGACTTGTCCTACAGCTGGTAACTTGGGGGGGACAGGAGAAAGACAATGAGCTGAAGCTCAGCTTGCCATTTGGAAAACCTGCTGAAAAATGTATTGCATTTGGACACACATTTTATTATGTGACCCAAAAGCCCTCTAAGGTCTCTTTTCATTTCATCCCTCAGTCTTTTGAATGGCACAAGTTTGGCCTTTCATCATTAGCAAACATGCTCTAAAGGGGGTGGAACCCCCAAATTTGGAAACCCAAGTTACTTTTCCCCTCCATGCCCTTTAAGTGATCAGCAAAGATCTGTTAATTGGACTGGAGTCATGGCTTCAGAATTTGGAAAGTTGAGAAGCTTTTATTAATTTGCCAATTCTTATTGCTATTACATTCTTTGATCCTATTGTGTGAGCAATATGATGATGGTGTCCACCTTTATCCCTGTGCAGGCAGTCTGACAGCAATAATTACCTTGCAAAACATGGACCTACAGCAGTTTAAAATGCACACTATTTCAAAACACATTTTCTCATTTTTACGAAAAAGAACAATTTACAGAAGTAACATAAAGAGTGATTCAATGTTCACTGATTTTTCTTCATTTTTCATCTGATCTTCATGTTCCTTTAATGTTACTGGAACCAGTTATTACCTCACTGAGAAAAGCATTAGAAATATCACAATAATGAGATAAATTAAATTTAAAACAACCCCAAAATTTATTATGTTTATGTCTTTAGATCAGCTCTTCACAGAAAAAACAGCAAAATTCCTTGAAAAATACAGTTTTCTATTCAGACTTTGAAAAATACTTTAAGTATTTTGATTACTCTAAGTGTTTGAGAAATCTAGGTAAAGTCAATAATTACTGCTTCACAGTGAGCTCCAGAACAGCAAGTTTTTCTGTACAGGTTTCAAGTTATTTAAACTGACTTTCTCCAGTCTTAAGAATTAAAAAAATACTAACTGGGTTGGTATAAATAACACCATCAAACCAAAAAAAATTCAGAAAAATTCATGGTAGTTCAAGGTATATTTTAATCAGGTCAGCTATCATGTTAGGAATGATTAAATAAATAATTTATCTGAATTGAAAACATGTAAATAATCCCTATAAATAATTACCAGCCTCATAAATAAACACTGACTGGAAAAACAACTTCCTTGTTTTTTAAATTCATGCAATCAATAAATAGGTATAACATTTTGAAGGCAAACTAAAGGAGTTAATGCAGTTTCCTTCTTGTACATTCATTTGCTCTTCTGTAAAAAGACATTCAAGAGCAATAAGGGCTCTCGTGAAAAAAATTAATGAAAGAAATTTTAAAAATGCAAACATTACTTACCAATTAGTGGATGTTTCGCTCTTTGAAATCTTGAAATTCAGATCAGCCATTCCTCCCACAGGTACTCTATCACTTCCTGTAGCAAAATGTAGCAGCTTCTTTTGAAGGTCCAGGGAAAATCCCAGAACTACATCCCAGAAGTATCTATGCCCAGGGCAGAGGGAGAAAAAAATGTTGCAATGCAACATTGTAAAAAAATAGCATGAAGATGATTATAAAACTACAAATACTACATGATGAATATCGCTTACTGAGAATTTAATTAATATAATATATAGGAGATCAGCAGTTTCCCAACATACAAGGTTAAATTCCCAAGGAATTGACAAGTAAAATATTAATTTTGGAATGATGTTCTGCCAAATGGTGCCCCAAACCACTTATCTATACAACTATAAATGCCTTCTTCTCACTAATATAAATGTCATTAGTATCAAAGCGAAGGGAGTAAAAAAAGTATTTTTACTAGATTGGATAATAAAAATACTGAGATCTCATATGTAGGATTTGGAGCTTTTCAAAATACTCCACTTCAACGTGGGCATAATTTTTTAAGGATATTCAGTAAACACATACCATTAAGGACCTAATTCTACCTACTTATGACAATTTAGTAGTGTCTTTGCCTTATTTAGAAATAGGTTTCTAAAACTTCAGTCATTCTCAGATTATCCTTGAAGAGATTTCTGATGGAAGTCTAACATTCCATGATGTTTTAAACTCAGAATAAAATCCCAGGCCTACCGTATAGTCAGATCAGTTTTTTGGTAGCCCTCATACTGGGTACTTCTCTGTAAAGCAGACATGTCCAGTTCAGGACTGCCACAGACGAGAATTTCAACCTCCTCTGGACGAAGTAGCTGCCATAAATCAAGGACAAAATATTTAATTTTTTAAAAAAGATGAGAAATGATACTCCTAGATAAAGATTGAATTTTTATTTTGTCATTACAGAAAAATTAACAGAATATCATTCAATGTAAGTTTCTAACTTGGATACATACTGATTAAAAAAAAATTAATCCCTCAGCACTTTGAAGACTCTCTTACTGCCATATATAGTAGAAAGTTAATTACAGGATAACACAATATTTCAGCATATTTTGTTCTTCACTTCTTCATTATTCTTACATTTATTACACTGACTTGCCTATCACGTGATCAGACTACAAATGGTTCAGGAAGAAATTAAGTTTGTACATATGGAAATCTGAGGGAGGGTCTTGATGTCAATTTTGATTTCAACTTCCATTTCATTTGCACTGACAAGTCCCAATGTGCAAAGCAAACACTTATAATGATAAGCCATGTTTAATACTGGCTAAACTTCCACCTGTAGAATCCACTTATTCATCTACTACAACATGATCAAGTTGCATGGAGGTATGACATGGCATTTCAATGGATTCTCACTGTCCTTCCAGAACCTCCCCAGTGGTTGGGCACACCTCACTTTGCTGCAAGGTGTCACAGTTCACCAATTTCACTGGAATTCAGAAAATCCCAGGCAAATTGAAACTTTCTCTTCTTTCTCAGTGCAGAAGGGATGCTGTAAATTTAAAAAGTCATTCCAACAGGAATCCAAACAGGATTGAAAATAGAAGAATATTTAATCTCAACTTCACTGAGTGTTCTTCCTGTAAAAAGCAATAGGTGTTTTCAGAGGAGTCACTCAGAAGCACTCAGACACAGCTGCTCTGCAGTTCCTAAATGTAGGGAATACACAGAAACCTTGTAAACATTCACTGGAGAGCCTGTGATGTGTCTGTGAATACATAGAGATAAACCTGTCTTCTGGAGCTTTATTTATCTCTTTTCAATGAAACACTACAGAGAACAGTTGATTACCTGACTAATTTCTTCGCTCATGTTGGAGTAATCAAGTTTATTGATCAGTCAAGATTCTTTTCAAATCTTAAAATTATCCAGTGCAATTTGATTTAGATAAGTAATTGTCAAATACTTGAAATAGAAGTGAAGATTTATGTTTCACTTTATTCTTACCAGTAATGCATATGAAGCACAGACACTATGAAATCCATAATAGAAAGCTGCAAATTGTTTGTAGATCGATCTATTGAGAAGAAAATCAACATAGAGCTGCACATATTCTAAAAAAAAAAAATTATTTTGTTACATTATAATAATTTTAGTCAATCACTTATTCTGCCCTCTAAAATCATACTGAATATGAAAAATGAACGCATTTAATTTTAGATATCATTAAATTGGTAGGCATACCAGAAAGAACTACAGCCATTTCATTTCACTCTTTGTTAATCAAAGCACAGGCTTATAGAAAGGAGAAAAAGGACAAACTTAAATCTGCAAACTATGTGTAGTTAATATGCATTGAAGTACCTTTCCTATTCCTATTTGTGACTGGAATTTTATCTCCATTTGGCTTTAAGTTGTAAGATTTTATAACACCAAATTCTTCCTGAAAAACCTACAGAAAAAGAGGAGTCAAGGTCAGCACTGGAAAATAAGTTAATATACTTAAAAGCTACAAAGCTTATATTATGCTAGGCATTCCCTCTCTCTCTTCAGCACATGCTGTAATTCTGAGGGTTGTGATGTTTTTACAAGGTAAATATTACAATTTTCAACAAATTGCTCAGAAAATTAGTATTCAAAGAACAAAAATCCTGTAACAGTGGCATGTCAAACTGACCTGCAGGCTCTGGAACCATAGAGCTTTTTATACAAAAGAATGGCATAGAAGCAGCAAGCACAATTAAGAAGGTATTTGCTCTGCTGTAGCTCACCTAGGAACTAAGTATCACCAATATGAAATTTCATTAACTAGTATGTGTGTTCTGAAACAATGGGTAACTGAAAAAGACTTTCCTGACTGAAATTACAATTTACAACACCCAGGTCAGGCAAAACTGTAAAAAGTTGAACAGCCTATTGCTGAAGTGAGATTTCCTGGACAAAATGCATAAAATAACCAAGTAAACTTTGACTATCATCTGGGTTAGACAGAAAAGCAAAGAGCTGGAAATGCACCAGCAGCTGGCCTAGAGACCCTGGTGATGAGGACCGGGATGCACCGACACTTCCAGGGAACAACAGCTCGGAGTGTCATCACGGAGCCACCGCGGGACAGCCAGCGGGGCCGGGCAGCGCGGCTCCAGGAGCCAGCTGCCATCCCCACACTTCCATTCCAAACCACAGCAATCACACGGCAATGAGCCACGCCACTGCCATTCTAGCACTGGGAAATATCACTGAACAGGGGTGAGAACCACGTATAGTCGTGCACTTAATGACCTGAAAGGTTGAGTAAAAATCCTCTTCAACATTGCCTTCATAGGACAGAAGTTCACTTAGTCCATGTGCCAATTCCTACAATAGGAGTAAAAACTCTTTAGTAAACCTACAAAACTAAGAGATGCACTTTGCACGGATATGCCAGAAGCATTGTTTTATACAGAAAGTATCTTGGAAAAAGCTGCATTTTTAACATGCATACTATGCTAGAAAACACAGAGATTTTCTGTTTTCATCAGAAGGAGACTTTATCAGCCTGTGCTGAAAAAAGGCTGCTTTTAAAAAAGTTTGAAACTCAAGCATTAAACATAAATAAATCAGGTTTTATATCAGTAATTTTGCCTCTTAGAAAATGTAATACTTACAGGCATAATCTGAAACAGGTCATCTAATGTGACACCACAGATGCCTACAAGTGTGTTATGATCACAGGGAACAATGGGAGGACTCAATAATTTCTTGTAACAGCAAGGTGGGAAACGGATGTCCAATGTGATGCTGTTATATACAGCAAGTCCCATAAGCTACATATGTCAGAAGTTAAGGGCAAATATGACACATCATTATTATAGTTAGCATTTTTGTAGCTTGGAAAAAATATTTTAAGATTCATGGTCAACAAACAGAAGGAATGTAAATTATTTCACTGTTTCTGGACTGACAATTTTAAATGAAGTTTTTCATTACAATAAAGCAGTGGTTAACATGGTCAAATGATGCACATTGAGAGAATGCTTGAAAATCTTCTTCATAATATACATAAGCATTTCTCCAATACATTTTCCAAAGTTTTGTTATGAAAAAGAGATAGATAAATATATATTTTCTAGTGAAAGATCAATAAAAGCAATATTTCTTTTAAATAAATCTAAAAACCATTAAGACAAACCTGCACCGGTACTACAGCTCATCCATTAGCACATTTAAGTGCATCCCATGAAACAACTTTGAAACTATCCCAGTTCAAGTTCTCACAAGAATAGAATAGATCTGTTAGAAAAGACCTACAACCTGATACCATTGAAATCAGCAAACGGACACTGTTACCTCATCTCAGTGGAGTTATAAGCATGTACTATCATAAATCATTTGTCGGAGGTCTTCATTTATGAGCCCAACAGAAAACCTAGAAAATAAACTCATGCTCAAAATAGGCTTCCATTTTGTAATAAAAAAGGCAAAAAGCCACATACTGCTCAATGGGGACTTAAGTATTAATGGACACAGGCAAACTGATGTTTACTGAAAGAAACTCAGAGGCTTAAGTATATAAAAAATGACAACTTATACACAAAAAAGTTGCAAGTTTAACATTGACTTAGCATTTTCTGATTGTAAAATGTACCACGTCCCCCATTTTCTTCCTATTTTTAGTTCACTTGCTTGAACGATTTCCAAAAAATACATTTAAAATGGAACATAGGTGTATATAGAACCTTTGAAGGAGCTTGAGCCAGTGCTTTATTTTATCCCCACACCAGCTCATCGAGTGGCTGTCGTTCAGAATGTTCTAGTGGACAGAAAAGGATACGGCTCCAACCAGTCGGAATTCCGAATAGTTGTCACATTTAAAGCTGCTGAACCAATGGCACTGCGAGTCCTTGTGGTAGGTGAACATGCCTGCAGAACAGCAACGTGGCCCTTAAAAAGCCTGAGCTTTGTAAGAATTCATACAAAGCCTCACCTTTCCTACCCATGCACCCTTGGAAAGCTCCTGGGGGTGCCCACATCCCCATGGTTGTTCTCAGGACCCTGCTCCCACCCACAGCAGGAGCCTGCAGGCAGGTGCTTAGGAAGGAGCACCAAAGGCAGTGCCAAGCCTGAAGCAGGCTCAAGCCCACCAGCCCTGCTTGGTGCTGATGCAACAAGTTCTTTAGGGCCTCCAGTTGTGGATATTTTGCCATGTCCCTATGCAATCTGTTTCTTCATTGTGCTCCAGCATCCGTACTGCCATAAACATTAACTGTCTAAGCAAACATTTTCTTACTGCAATGTAAACTCACTTATTTCCTCCTTTCTTTCTAGGTTGATAGCAGATGACAATCCCTAAAAATGCTGGCATGAATCCCATGATACAAATACCATAAGCTTTACCTTCTTAGAATAGAAAATTGTAAATGGTTTATGTTATACGCACACACAACCTGCAAAGGGGTATGTTTCATACTTTCTGTCAAAAAACTATACTAGGTAAGTTAAAAAAGCCCCAAACCACATGTACCCTAAAAAAGCCATTCATGGGTCTAAATGACAAGCCAGATCCTACTGAAATCATGAGCATAGATGAGTTTGACTGCTATTTGCGTCAGATACAGAACATTCTGTTTTACAGAGTGACAGAAAGTAAAAACCTACATAATGAAAGCAGATAACAGCTCTAAAATGCCTAGGAAGTATTGCTCAGAGAGGCAAGACACACTCCACATAAGCATGCTCTAATGCAGAAGTAAATTGGGTAAAATGTGATGGCCGTTTGGAATTTGTTGGGATTGAATGGGCCAAGTTTATTGTTGTTGCCATGGTCTGTACAAACCAAAGCACTGACTAGTTCTAAGCACATTTTGTATGCAACAGCTCACTGTAGCTCTGAAGATAAAGTTGGTGAAAAATAATATTTAGAGGAAAAAGAAAAAAAAAAAGGAATGAAAATCCAACTTGTCTCAGGGACATCCAGTTCTTATGATAAATTACAGGCAAAAAGCTGCCTTCATATTTTCCCCCCTACTCTCCTAAACAATTCATCTTTTGAACTCCAGCTCAAAAAGGTGCTCATCACAAAAGGTTTAGACATTGCCAGAAACAACAGAACAGCTGTATGTAAGGCAGAGCAAGGTTCACATACTAAAAAATCATAAGGATGTTGGAAGAAAATAGGTTTTGTCTTGTCCACACCAAGATAAGAAAGCATTGCAAAACAAATAGGCAGGCAGACAGCTGAGTTAATTAAGACTTTTTGAATTCCAGGAGTTAAACCTGAAGAATCAATTAAACTGGAAAGGGTAATAACAGTGATATTTTCCCTTCCAAGCTTCTGACATGTTATTTGCATCTTAAACATTAAAGACAGCAGGGGATACAGTCCCTTTCCAAGGGACAAGAATATTTCTGAACTCCTCCTCCCACACTTTGCTGATAGTCGTAACAATGAAAGAATTTGCACTTTAAAGTAAGGAAGCCTGCCAGAGATAGTGAAAAAATAAATTACTCTGAATGTTTCCAAACTCATCAGTTACCAAGCTCTGCTGACAGCATTTTTACTAACAGAACTGTCAAACTTCCAGAATGCTTTCTGCAAGATAAATTGTTTCCTATTAAGGTTGCTCTCACCAATGTCATGTCTTCACACAGACCCCTTTTTACTAGAAAAAGGGCTACAGGCAAATAATAATCTCAACAGATATGACGACATATTTATGACTTAAAATTCTGTACCTCTAGAAGTACTCCTATAAACATCAAAGGACTATGATTTTAAGGGACATGAACACTTCCAGGCAAAGACAGGCAAGCTTAATGACTATCAGTTGTTACACTTAAGTCCCTGGAAATCAATTTAAAAGCCATCCTAGCAACACTTTAACGCACTAAGCCATCAATAATGTATCCATGCCCAGAGGAAAGCTCATTAGAGTGGTGAATAAAACTCATCCAGATCCATCTACATCACTATAAAACAAGTGGATGGAACTGCTTGTTTATGAGTGCTCATTCATGTCTTACAATCTCCTATTTAATCTTATTTTTTTCCCCTTGGGCATGGAATGTCCTTATAGGCTCACAGGTCCTAGTAACAGTAGAGGCAGGCTTTTTCATTCAGGCTTACACCTGCCTACACTGTCTCTGCTCCTGGCTGAAGGACCTCTCTTTTTGAGATTATCCCAGACCCCTTTAAGAATACTGGCCACACAGATACCACAAACAGAACGTATAATGACAAAGATTCAAAGTAAACTAACCTCTACCTACCCTAGTCAGATAAATAGTACTAGAACGTGCAGGGACTCTCAGTGCAACTATCAGCACCAAAAATAACCACTGATACATGCAAGACCAAGGTTGGAAGTTTTCCAGAACTGAGCACAGTAACAACATCCAACTGCAGCTACTGACAAAACCCAGAAAAACTCCTGCCCAAAACCAGATATATGAAGACAACTGAGGGCAGAAAGAGAAAATGCAGCATGTGAAGAAATAGGGAAGGATGGTAAATGATAAACCAATACATTTGGCCTTATCTCCACTTGAATATTTGCTGAATCATTGTGCTCTTTTAGGCTGAGATAATTTCCTTCATAGCTAATAGCTAAGCTATTGGCAAGGCTATGTTTTGGATTGGAGCTGAAACCAGTGTTTATAATGCAAAGACTTTTCCATTATTGCTGAGCAGTGCTTACACGGAGTCTGAAATTCTCATATTATACTTAAGAATTATGAGGACTCACCATAATCTGGGTGAAAAATCTGTCGAATCAGAAGAAGAAACCATTCTTTTGTCAGGCCACCCATATCAAGACCAGCTTCCCCTACAAATGTGACTTTTAACTTCTTTTTCAGATCTGCCTTCTTCCTTGCTAGCTATTGTGAAATAGGTAAGGCAGAAGAAAAAGGAGATTTAACATATTATCACTACCACTATCCATAGAGAACACACCTCAGTCTCTACTCTACTGCTCTCACTTTGCTTAAACCATTAATTTGCATAATTTTCTAATAGGTCAAAACTATATTAAAACAATGACAGAGTTGCAGAAGCAAGATAATTATGAATACTTGACACCATCAACTACTTTGCACATGGTGTCACTCTCTGGGCTTGTAAAGAAGTTATGTGCTGTACAAATAGACTTAATAACCAATTAGATACAATGAACTGAATTTGTCTGGAATATTTCAGACCTATATATTTTTTTATCTTTTACAGAAGATGTGCTACCAGGAGGAAATGAAAAATTAAAAAAGTACTTAGACATAATTTGGAAATATTTAGAAATAAGGAAGTAAGCTAATATTTCAATATTTAGACACCATTTGGTTCTGTGTAAGATGCCTGCCAGCAAGTATGAGCTGCTTTTTAGAACTGTTTTTTAGACAATGGTAACAAGCTCCTTTCATTGCTTTGTCCTAAGGGACAGCATTTCATGCAGGTACACAGAAAACCTGCAAAGAATTAGATTACAGTCTTTTACAATTAACAGTGATCTTTCAGACTGTGTCTCTATACAAGCTTGCTTTAAACCATTAATTACTGTCCAGCTCCAGAGAAAGTGCTTAAACCAGTCAAGAATATGCATGTGCTAAAATAATCTCCATGTTGTTAGTTGCTCAAGTAAATGCCTATTACATAAAAATTCCTATTACATATAAATTTTATAACTATAGGTATTTGTGTTATTTGAGACAAGCCATTTATTAGCTTAAGCGATTTTCCTTTGCAAATTATTTTTTAAAATTTGAAATTCCCTCTCCACCTGCTGTTCCCCATAAATTTGAGAATATGAATATATGATATGTCCTTATGTATCTCTGAGATGGGTAGAAGAAAACATTGGAAATAAATAGGAGAATATTTTGACTATAACAACTTCTGAATTTGCTCTTGGTTATTTTAGTGTGGTAAAAAAATTACAATGACTGAGAGAAAGCAATATTACCAATCATATTTCTTTTGCCTCAGGAGAAAAGGCCAAAAATAGACAGGTTTTAATATAGGAAAATAAAGTTCAAACTTGCATTGTATGACAGGAGTAATCAGAATATGATGCTGTTTTCACTATCTGGACTAATTTTTCAGTATCTCAATGTTGAGAAAGGGAATTAAATTTAATTAAATAATGTTAATTAGCAAGGTTCAGTGGATACTGAAGAATTGCTTACTTTAATGGACACATCTGTTTCATTTCTAAAAAAGGAAAAATTACATGGAAGAATGTGAGGAATTAATTGAAAGAACTTAAGAAAAGAAAGCCCAAAATTATTCTTATAGGATAGAGAAGGAGAAAAGTGAAAATATTCCAAGAATTAGAACAGAACAACCTCATTAGTGATTAGTCACATACTATTCATGCTGCTATCATGGAGTCAAGTCCTATAGAAACTGATAATTGTGCACTGCATTTTTAACACAAAAATTACAAATACAAATACAGACCATGTACAACCATGTATGTTTGTTATGAGCTTTGCTATGGAGCAGTATGAGCACGGGAAATGAATTTTAAAATGTCTAACCCAATCTGTTCTGCAGCACTACAATTTTGACAGTAATTAAATTCTCTTTATTTAGTATTATGTAGTTATATTCCCAATCTCTTATTGCAAAAGATTTAAATATAACTTATCAAATGGAAATCTAACAATAGCTACTCTACAGGAACACACAATTTAATTATATTATTTTGTTACCTCATCAAGTGAATCACTAACAAGGTGTGTCCTCCTCACTTTCACATTTAGGAATAACATATTCATGTCAGGCTTCTGTCTGCGAGAGACTTTATCCACAAGGCTTTGCTATTTGAATGAAAAAAAAATATCACACATGCAGTATCTTCATTTAAAAAAAAGGTGTCACACTTGTTAACTGTAAAAGTTCTCAGTATGGCATATTAAAGACATTTCCCTAACATTGTAACTGCTTCAGCATCTTCTAGGAGATGGAGAGAAATTTCTTTACTACATTTACATTACATTTGAACTCACTTCTTGGGTTTAACAAGGTGGTACTTATCAAATTGTTAAAAATACACCCATAAGATTCTGGAAACTGGCTTATGCTTTAATTAGCTATTCACAAGGCACATCCAGCAAGACAGGAATGGATAGGTGGTGCTGCCACACAGAGCACTGAGGAAAAGAGTATCACCTATCACCTGCAGAAAGCTATCACTGAGGGAGGGAGGCAGACAGTGCTTCTTTGCAAACACAAGAGGCTGCCCAGAAGCAGTACCTCTTCCATCACCTGAAAGGATACAGCTGAATCTTGGTCTTGCAGGACAACACACCTCCACAGAATAAAATACAAAACACTCCAAAATTCTCATGGAATTTTTCTTCCTTAATCATTGTGTTAATTTAACATGCTAGCATGTTATGCTGGTTTCTCAAAGGAGGAAAAAAGTAAGTCAAGTACTATAATTTTCTCTAAAACACTGCTGTCTATAAGGATCCTGAAACTAAGTACACAAAAAGAAAAAAATACTGAGAGAACCCATCATGGACATTTGTAGACTATTCACAGTAAAATGGTTTAAGTTCTTTTTCAGGGTAATCAGCAATACTAGAAGAAGTAACAGGTCACGTGTAATATCAGTCTAACAAATACTCGTAAAATACCAATGGATGAGACAAACATAATCGAGGCACTTACCCGTGCAATACTTATCATTTGTTGTTCTGAGTCCCTTTGAATAATAACTTTTTTTGCTGCTATAGAAATAATAAACGGGTATTGACAGAAAGAAAACCTAACAAGAGAAAAGAAGATTAAATATTTTCTTTCTAGCATCCAGCATACTGTTTTCAGTTTAAGAATATAGGAGTGAATTATCGCTCAGTAACTAATCCCTCCACTGAAATTTGTTTTTGCAAATAGTTTCTGTTTTTTTCACTTCGTATATAGTGATATTTGACTTAATAGAACAAACTGTTATTTGCAAATACTGCTAGAAACTAAAGAAATTAATAATACTTATCTTTTGTCATTTGGGTTTTTTGTGGTTTGTTTTGTTTAATTGATTTTTTTTCCTTCTCAAGTAAAATATCAGGTATCAGACAGAAGAGTAGCCTGATATACCTGATTCAGTGGAGCAAATTATGGTTTCCAAGTTTTCCCCAACTGCTGCTGAAGGCAAGGAAAATGCCTATGAATGTACTGGAGGCTAAAATATGTCTGTAGTAAGACACAGTCAGAAGTCCAATAATTAATAATTACTTTATTATCATCCATATTTTACATATTTTCTCTAGTTTGCAAAAGCAGAATGAGATTTATTCCAGTCAATCTCATATCTATGCAGTAGCAAGTAAATAGTAGCTATGTAGTAATACATTCTTCCAATAAAATAATATAGTATTTAATGTGGATCTGTGTATACATAAATGGTATGCATACCATATATAGACACTATATATCCACTACATTTAATATAGACATACATAGCATAGATACAATGCTTTGAAGTACCACTCAACAAGAAACAACCAGTTATTCCTCTTACCTGTGAGAATTTCCATAGCATTGCCAGTTATGATATTCTTCCATAAGATCAATATGATCAAGTGTAGAATTATAGAAATCCGTATATGAAATAATAGGGGGGCTAATTAGACTATTTGCAGCATCTACAAAGAAAACACAAAAGTCTTTTAAAATAATGCCTAGATTCAGCACAGCTAATTTCTTGGCATCATGATTATCAGTGATCTCAAAAACTTTAAGCCAAGTCTAAAATAACACAAAAAATTAGTAACTTAGCTACAGAACTTAGCTCAGTCTTAGCTAGACAACTATAGCTACAACATAACACTATATGATGTCACATTAATTGCTGCAGAAAACAGAAAATCCCTACTTCAGCCCATTTATGATAAGGGAACCTCAGTTTGACTCTGGTTTCCTTGCTGACATACACTAAATTAAAGTTTCATGGATAAAGGGTGCTATGTTCTGCTGAAATTGATTAAAAAGCAGTTTGATAAATGAAAGTGTTTAATAAATTCATATAATTTCAAGCAGCTATGGCTAGAAAATCTAAATTTTTTCCAGTATACCATCTAGACCTGCACAAAAATTAACTATTTGACCGAAGGAAGAAAGCCAATTCACATTTAAGCTGTCTCATTATACAGTGGCATTCATAAAATGTCAAACAGCTAATAAATTTTCTCTACTTACACTTCAGCATAATTTAATTTTGGTCAGTCAGACAAAAAGTAGTATCTTTTGATTGACTAAATAGCTCTTTTTCCAGAATTAAGGAACAAGCAACTCTTTCATAGATGCCTGTAAACATCTTGGGTTTAGATACAGATGTGCTAATGTGCCTAACTCTGGACAGGCAGGATTGTGCAGAAAACTTTTAAGTAAAAGTTTTGAGTTGACAATGAAAACGTCTTAATTCCAATTATAAATTTCATTTGTTGGTTTTGTCTTCTCCTAAAAAGAAGAAAATAAGTGCTCTAATCACCCTTTGGCAGCAGCTGTGAAGGTTTATATTTGCAGTAGTCAAATCTGCTGTGCTCCATGTTGAACTGAGCAGGGATTTACTTTTTTTAAGCTGTAGTTTTGGATCTAAGAGGCACCTGCATCACCTAACTTCCTTTAGATGCTAAATAGTTCTGTGGGGGTGAGTTACAGAAGAAATTCTGGGAGCTACAAGTTGAAGACAGTTTATTTTATAAATCTAAGGGCAACTTTTTTAACCATTTGTTACTTCTGTGGATTTCTGTTTGAATGATCTTCAGTTGTTGTCACAGAAAAACTCTGCATAACAATTATCCTGTAGAGGAAACCAACAGAAGACTCTTGCTTACTACATTTTAGCATTTTATTGTAGTTTGAATTCTGTCACCATCATTAATAGTTTCCCCCAGAAAAGGAGCAGTAAAAACTATTCTCTCCAAACACGTGTGTGCTCATATAAAACAAACCCCATACACACACAAATATACATATGACAACATATACATGCCCACACATTTCAAGAAAAATACTTACTAAATAAAGCTAGGACTTTTGTTGCTGATGGAATCCACCAGGTACATTTCACCATAGGTGGAAACTCTTCAGGTTTTGCAGGAAACAGCCGTAAAGAAATAAATTGCAGTAACCTGTCCACCACCTGCTTGAACCTCTTCTGTGAAATCCTAAAACAAACATGCTGCACTTACTCTCATGTGATCACTGTCTACACTAGAGTTTGTTATCAAATTTCAATGCTTTTTAAAAAAAGACCTTCATTAAAATTTTTAAGTTAAATTTTAATTGTTTAAATTACTTTTTTTAATGCTTTTGTCCTGTACATAAAAACAAAATTCCAAATTTAAAGTTTGAAGAAGCATGCTTTTAAACATTGACACATGGTAATTCTCTTCAGTGCACCCCTACCTATGCTCTTTAAGTCTGTGGAAAAATTTAAAAAAGAGCAATAGAATCATTATCTGTTCTTGACTTTAGTAAACAAAAATCCTTATCTATTTCACTCTGAATACTAAGAAATTCTGATTTATTTTGAGATACATGGTCCTTTTAAATAAAAGCTTCATATGCTTGTGCCATGTGCACGTTTTAAATTACATGCTGCACCACTTCCATAATAGCACAACAATACACATATATGTTAAAATAGCCTTTTCTAAACAAGACCTCTCCTATTTTAATGGTTTCCATTTTTAATACATGCCCTAACAGTAAAAACATTGATATGTCGATTGCACAGACAACTCAATTTACAAATTGTAAATGCATTTTGTAAATGCAACTCCAATGAAGTAATATTTTACCACAATTTTAAGCAAGTCTGGACTTAGGGAAGGGGAGGGAAATTAAATTACCATCCTTGCAAAGAAGAAAATCCTTAATTAAAATTTCCTAGGAGATTTGGAAATTGCTAATGTGGCCAAACTTTGTTTTTACCTCAAACTGAACTTTTTGCTCAGTCACTACATGGAAGGCAATCCGCATACCAACTTAGGAGCTGCTCTTTGGGCAGTTACCCCATATGACTTTTTTAGTGGGGTGCTATTAGGGTTATTTCAATTAATTACAGATCTAATGCCCTAACTACACTCTCTCACCACCTTTATTGCACTAGGAAGCCAGACCTCTAGTTCCTTCGTGGTTTCTGTACATTATAACAACATTATAGTATCTTTTGCAAGTTATGCAGATAAAACTTTATTTAAGCACATATCATAAAGATGTTTGTTTTAATAATACAATGTAAACATATAACTAAAAATTTACACACAAGTATTTATTTTGCATGTGTTATCAAAAAATAACTCTGAAAGTCATTTTGCGATTAAGGCTTTTTTTGCATAAATATAATAAGTTTTATACATTATACACATTTTGCATCTATAAATCAGTATCACTTAGTGGACTATGTCCACATGTATTTGAAAGCCACAAAACCAATCTCTTTAGTCAATTAAATTAACTTTTATATAATTTATAAAACAGTCAACATCAATGGAAATACAGTAACAATTGTAATCCTAGAAATGGAATTTGTAATGTGGGGTTTTGGTTTTTTTTTTACTTTTTAGACCAGTGCACTAGGAAATGATGGTCAGCTTCTGTTAAGGCTGCTATCTGTCTTAGCAAGTGAGCATAGATGACATAAGTAGAAGTGTTACTAAATTGAGGATTCTGAAAAAGATTAAAAAAAGTGTTAGGTTAATAAACTGCATAAAGGGAAAAAAGTCATTAGGATTTTTTCTTATGTTTGCTGTTGCCAGTACAATTACACAGGAAAGTAGTTCACAAAATAGCCGTGACAGTGCTAAAACTATGGGAAAAAACAACTCACAACTTCTAGCCAAATAAAATACAACTGCTATATTGTAAAAGTATGATTTTTTTTTTCCCAAAAGAAAGCCCACAGGTAGCCCAAAGGCAGTAGTCAATATTCTGGATTATACTTTACATTGTAACACAAACTACACTCCTCTAAGTGATGTGCTTTTCATATAAGTAATACAAATTCTTATAGCTCCTGTCTAGCCAATATCAATCCAAACTAATTTCCCCTCTGTTCCACGTGTTCACACATTCCCTTGTTTCAGCAGGAGATATTTTTAATTCACAGCTAGTGTATGCCACCCCAGAGAAGAAAACTATTGTCTCAATAAATTAAATTGCTATTGGATATTCTCAAATAACAGCAGAAACTGCTCCTTGTGTGCAGAGGTGTTAGGTACACTAGTAAAACATAAAGGGAAAATCTGCTATAAATTCAAGCTAACTATAGCAGCAAAGATAAGAGGTGACCACGGACAGAAATCAGACACTGTAACCAGTCAGACAGACTAGATAAAGTCAGCCAGATAGACTGGATAAAATGAAACACTGGAGAAAGTTACAGCAATATCAGAAAGTGCATATACTGAGCTACAGCACCCTAATAAAGCAAATCTGGGAATAAGGACAACATAAGAACAAATAAGTAAGTAAAATATTTATTATTTCAACGCAGAAAATAAAAGGAAACAATTACTTGTCTATTAGTGCATTGTTTCAATCTATGCAACCTTTCCCCATCAACTGTCTTCCATTAAGCTCCCATTCCCATCATGCATTACACTTTTTCCATATTTTAATACATTCCTAAAACAGGAAATTGCATGTGAAGTATCTCAGCTATAGAAAGTATCTTGTTTGCACAGTATACTGGTTTATAGATTAATAAGTTAAGCAGATACATACTTACATAAAAATACTGTATTTTTCTTACCTGTAAAAGTATACAATATGCTCTAAGATCATCTTTTGTTCTTGGCCTATGAACAAATGAAATAATCAACAGAACCATACGGATCCATAATTTACAGACATCAAGAGTCATGAAATCATGGGTGATTTTATTTTGCTTGCTAATATGTATAGAATAT
The DNA here is from genome assembly GCF_052056855.1 of Sturnus vulgaris. NCBI lineage: Eukaryota > Metazoa > Chordata > Aves > Passeriformes > Sturnidae > Sturnus > Sturnus vulgaris. The sequence continues at coordinate 21,926,706 of NC_142250.1, read as the reverse complement.
CATATTTAAGAATCTTCACTGCTCTCAAAAACTGAAAAGGACATTTACAGTCTGACAATTCTCTAAAGGCAGCAGGCTCTTTATTATGTCGTTTTAAAACATGACAGAAGGGCAAAAAAAGAATTGAAGAGTCAGAGGTGTTCTAAAAAGGGAATTCTGCATTATTGACTATCTCAAGTGACACCATAAAGGAGTTTATTTGTTCTTCTTTGATATTTCCTGCAAGAATTCTCCATACACTTCTACCACTGCAGCCTCTGCACTTCGTGTTTATCAAGGGTTTTACATAACCACAAATTCAGTCAGCAACAGCACAAAAAGCAGTGTGAGTTGGAGAAAGGGGTAGCTAAAATCAGGGTGACATGTGAATTACAACAAGCCACTGACTCTTGCTATACCTTTTTATGAATTACACTAATCATTCTCACTTCTATTACTTCATGCTAAGATGCTGTCATCTCCAAAAACCTTCCTGCTTTTTGGCTATCCCCTTCTGCATCCTGCACTGCTCTTTCTGTGGTGCTGCCACACACAAACAGCACTGTGAAGCAAACCGCGAATCAGGGAATTGTCCAAGTTGCTGCTGGGGGTGGACAACGAGAAAAATTTTTACCCTAGTTAAATTCCTTATTTCATCTCACAATTAAGATGTCCAAAGCAATGCCCTGGCAACAAGCAGCTGAGATTTGGTGATGGAATGCATGGCTGGGTATGGATCTGCCTCTCAGAGGTTCAATGACAGCTTACAGAGTTCAAGATGTATTTCAGCAGATTTGCCGAAAAGAATTAAGTTCTTACATATCAAATAAGTTGCATCGCATTTTTTTTTCTTTGCCCAAAACAATAAAGATAAAAGACATAGTAGATCTAAGTGCTGGCACAGCACTGATGCAAACATTTATTATAATTACCCTGTCCATTCTTGTAGTAGACCATTAATTATTCCTTTTAGGACTGACTTCTGAACATCTTGGGGCTATGAAAAAAAGGAGAGGAAAAATGATTATCTCAAGTAATTGTACATATCCAATATAAGATATTGTACAAACAAGCAATTTTGCTTTGCTTGCATTCCAAGACAGCTAAGAAATCTTCTGTTTTATGATGCTGAGCTCCTAAATATCTTCCTCACATATGTACTAGCTGAGTGTGGGGTTGTGCCAGTGGTGCCTTGCAACACTTAAACCCTGTAAATATAATTTCTAAACTACTCCTGTGTCCTTTGTATATTAGACACAGGACCTACTTTTTTACTATCCCCATCCTCACATTGTCTTTATTTCCCATCATGCAGTCCCATCACAGCCATGTAATACCTCTAAGATATGCAGTCTTTAAGACCTATCATAATATAAACTATGCTTTACTAGTAGGAAAATTTTCCTCCTCTTTCACTAGAGCAGCTGTCATGATTCTGTGACAATTCTCATGGGATCATTTAAAATATGTTTTGAGAGATTCTTCAGAAATCATGCCTATCTGGGAAAAACTTTTGGTATAAATGGCATAAAACATGAATCCTCTTTTTCTACTTACAGTATTTAATAAGGCATCATAGACAACATTCACAAATTTTGCATCGATTCCAGAGTCCTCAATGGTATTAAAAGGAGAATTGGTATCTTTCTGTAAGTTAGATAATACATGAAGCATTTTAAATATTTTATAGCTATCTTTGAAAATGTAAGTTTAACAGCAAGCTTAGGAAAGCATGCTCAGATATAAGTATTTTCCTAATCAAAACACAAGAGTATAAGTTTCCTTAATTAGTATGCTAAAGAGAGAGCCAAACAATGGTAATCCTACACATATTCATGTTGCCATTCGATTTTAAAAATGTAAGAGGGTTTCAAATAATGAATTACATTGAACTTTCATCTTTGTTGTTGATCTATTGTCAGACAAAGACAAGAAAATTTTAAGCATTCATTATTTGTTAAATAACTGAAGGTCACGTGTTATTTCATCCAGGCTCAGGCTCTACCACCCATACTAAATATCATAAGCACATTTTGCTCTACAGTAGGTAGGAAATAATAATTTAGCATGAACTCAGAAACACAGATATAACTGTTCCCTAGGAAAACCAAGTATGCCATCACAACACATGAACAGCTATAATAGAGCCCATACCATATCTTTTTTTAGGGATAGGGAATTTCTATTTCCAAATTTGCCTGGGCCTCCGCATTAGCTTGGAGGTTTTAAAACTGTAATTTGTGTAAAAAGTACCTACACAGCCAGACTGTCACACAAACAAACTATATACTGGAATTTTAAAGCTCCACCAACTTGAAACGTGATTGCTTAAACTGGAATCAATAAATCAATGCAGTAACAGATTGTCTACAAAAGGCAGGTGAGATCATGACAAAATTATCTTAGTGGCCTTAAATACCTGGCTGAAAGCCTTTAACAGGTATTTTTGGAAACATTTTGAAGATACAAAGCACTATAATTACTAAATAGTATTAGGAATTATTTTCTACCTTAAATGCAGCATTTATCTCCAAGAAAGAATCAAAAGTTGTAGAATAAAAATTATGTACAGCTTTCCAATCTCCCGATGCCTTCGACTTTTCCATATCATCCCTAGAGAAAATATATTCAAATACTGGTAATGGTTTGATCTTTCCAGCCACTTAGACTTTAAAATGCACTGTAACTTTAAGCTTTTCTCACTAAGAACACTTAGAAGACAGACAAGTATAATATCCATATCTTTCTAACCTCTTCCTTGTCATTTAAAGATCATGGTATTATAAGAGAACAAAAGCATAGTTTGTGTTTGATACACCTGAGCAATGTCTTTTATTCAAAATGTTAATTCACAATGTCACAGTTCAGTGTGTTAGGACAAATAATTAACAGAACAGAATTAAGCTGTAGCTACACCGACATGATAAAGTTTCTCAGTATTTAAGTATGAGGTCTCCTAAACTACTCAAATTCACTAGAATTTCTTCAAAATGTAATTTCTTTTAATTTTTTTCAAATAGAACTTAATCTTAAGCACATGACAAGGTGGTCATTGGTGATGTGGCTTCACTAAGGGCAAATTGTGCCTGACACATTTGGTGGCCGCCTACAGTAGGGTTACAGTGCTGGTGAATGATGGAAGAATGATATTGTCTGCCTGGCCTTGTGCAAGGCCTTCCCCTGGAAGTTGCTTCCTCTCACTTTGCTGCAGGCTGTGCAAGAAATGCTCAGCATGGGGAAATCCAAACCCAGCTCAGCACAGGGAGCAGCCTCCAGATCCAAGTGAGAAGGACCTAGCCCTGCCTGGAGGATGGCAACCGTGGGAGAAGGGAAATGGAGAGGTGTTAGGGGCTCACAGCTGGGGATTCAAAGCACAGGAAAAGGGCTAATGGCTTTAACCTGCAGATTAGATATAAAAAAGGAGTTTTTTACAAACACTGCCACAGGTTGTCTAGAGACAATAGCCAATAGATAAAAAATCTGAATATGGAAAAAAATTCAGCTCTTTGGATCACCTGAATACCTCTTTGCAAATTTTCCTTCATAATTCTTTTTTCTTTCCCACCAAATACACACTGAATAATCTAAAAGCATTCCTTTCCTCTCTGGAAGCACAAAATTTCAAACATGAAAGAGAGAAATAATTGCCAGTATAACCAAAACGCCTAAGTCTGCATGAGATTTCCCAGCCTATAATAAGCCATAATATTCTTTCCCAAAACTAAATGTTCACTGCATTTCTAATTCTGAAGTATGTTTTGCCATTTTCTGTGTAGAACAACATTTCAAGCTAGAAAATAATTTTGAGTTTTCACAGTAACAGAGTTATCAATCCCACCATCATAACCAGACTAACTCCTTGCCAGTCTTACTGAAACTATTTCCTCGTTTGAGATTAACAAAATCAAATGTATGAATTAGGCCAAAATGAAAAGAACTCCAAAGAAAGGATGAAAGCACACTTCTAGGAACACCAGTATAACTTACTGAAAATCTTTCACAGTTTTGGTTCGAATTGGAAGGGCAGGCTCAGGAGGAAATGGTGCTTTCAGTTCTTGGGGTAACGTGTCCATAGACACGCGCTGCTTTTGCCGTACATCGAGGCAAAGAGGTGGCAGGTCTCTCCCTTAAAAGAAAGGTAAAGAGGAGTAAATACAATGCATCTAACACAAACAAACTGGTACTAGGAAAAAAGGAAACTCCGAGTGTTTGATTCTAATTCTTTAAAAAAGAGCTTTTCTTACCATGTGCACATGCAGACACGATGGAAAATTTGGCTAACTAATAAAAATAGCAGTGTTGGCCATTATTGTATTTCTGATATAGGTTGTAAATATTTAATATAAAAACTGTAAATATACAAATGTAACATACAAACTGCAACAGTAGTGCTCCTTACTGCTAAGGAAAGTCTCAACCATATCAAAGTCCAACTCTCATACAAGGAAAAGACTTCAGTTCATTTTTCTACACTGTGATACAGAATTCTAGCTAGAGATAATGGTGAATCATCTACAGCTTCAATGGAGAATCTCTCAACAAAACTAAATGGGAAAAGCAATTATTTTTTCTCTTACCGTGAATTAGTGGTGAAACAGGAGCACATTTGAACGTTTCTTCTCAATAAATGTGGCTGCCTATTCTAGTACAACTGGCAGTGCTTTGCCACGGTCTTTCTATTCTATTCCTTCCTTTCTATTTGAACTGAGAATATTTGATCAGATTAGCATGGCAAGACTTGGCAACAGTGCAGCTACTGTGAGAGGTGAGATGAGGCTGCCTCTGTATCCGACACAGCCCCAAAACACATCCAGCACAGACCAAAGCTGAGCCCAGCAGTGACACTGGTAGCACCCCTGTGACAATATATTTAGGAAAGGGTAAAGAAAGCTGCACAGTAGCTGAGAGAGGGGAGAGATTAAATAAAAGGAAATAAAAAAGAGAAAGAAACTACCCTACAGACACCCATGTGAGTGGAAAAGAAGGAGGAGGTGCTCCAGGGTCTGGAGCAGAGACTCCTCTGCAGCCAGTGGAGAGCCCATGCCTGATCAGGCTGCTGGCAGAATTAGAGAGAAGTTGAGAACAAGGGAAGATGTGGTAAGCAGGGAAGGTGTTTTGAGTTTTGTTTCTGTTTTGTTTAACTGCCAATAAATTAATATCCTCAAGTCTGTTCTGCCTATGACAATAATTGCAAAGTGGACTCCCAGTGTTTATCTCTACCCATGAGCTTTTTCATCTTATTTTCTCCTCCTGTCTTGTTGAGGAGGGGAAGCCATAGAGCAGCTTGGTGGGTGTCTGGCAGTCAGCCAAGGTAAGCCCACCCAAAACATGAAAAAATATTTCCACTGCATTTCCAACACTCATTTTGACAGTGTCTTCACAAACATCCTCAAACACTCTTACAGTTTGATTTATGCTGCTCATTTTTAAAAGCATTTACAAGAATTGCCACATATGTTTGGAATAAAATATACTACATAAAATAAAAGTGTCCTCAAAAGCCATACATATTTAATGAAAATCCTCTATGAATTGTCTAAGACCCTGCTAAGGCTTTTTGAAGATTTGGGTTTTCTCATTTAACTAAACATCAAAGTAGTATCACTACACTGCTGCCTACTCCACTTATCACAGCAGGGAAAAAGATGCTAAGAAAGTCTCGTGAATCCAAAAGCAGATTTTTTTCACTCATGTTCATGACAGAGACACTGTCACTGTGACTTAACTCAGCCACCACTCATGAGATAACAGATCAGAACTGCCCTCAATCCCTTGAGGATGGCATCGATTATTGATATGGAACCTTGTCCATTCTCACAGCTGGAATTTTAACTATTTTAAGATAAGAGTAGTAATTGAAAAAAACAAAGCAGACACAGAGATAGTAAATTAATCCAAGCCAAGGTGCCAAACAATCCAACCATGCAAATGTTCTGCTATTGAATACCATTCTCTGAAAGCAGGATGGACTGATTTTATCTTATTTTTATACTCTGAGAATAACAAGATTTTTGATTTAAATCTTATTCTGTCTTCTCATTTTTAAATGGATTAAACGTTGAACTATAACCAGCTGAACACACTGAAATGAGGAAAATATTATTTCTAAATCTGTAGAAGAGACATCTGCTGGCAAACGCTGCTTCTCAATTCAGTAACTTGAGGCTGCAGGTGCTGAGCTGGTAACTTGCCATGTCAGCAATGCAATTTCCTTTGAAATATATGCAGTTTTATTTACATATAATAAAACTGATTTTTAATAGTATCTTTAACACATATGGTCAACTTCAGTATGTTTTGTCATCATTCAAGTTTATTTGTACACAGATTTATTTACTCTTCTGCCAGTAAAGAATACTAATTAAGATATGTCACTTGACTTTCATTGAGTAGAAATGGGAAACTTTATGTTATGAGTTGATAAACAGCAATAACACAGTATTACAAGACAAGAAAAACCAGTAATTTCTGGCTTCTTGCCCAGTTATATCAAGTAAAAAGATTCAGCAATGCATGACTGCTTAAGGGATGATGTGAAGAAAATCTCATTGATACAAAGCAGAATTGAGTAGTCCAGGGAAGTTCAGGGTAGATAAATACTGCAATTATTTTTGTTGTGAACAACACACCTGCTGGTTGATGAAGATTTTCAGAGAAGATAAAGCAAACAAAATTTACTTACTGTATTTCTAACATTAGAAAAGAACCAGAATAATCTATTTAGTATATAAATTTCACACCAGGTCATTGTTACATTAGAAGACTCATTATATGTGGCAGGTATGTAGCACACAAACACCCCCCTACTTTCCATGCTGTATTTACCAGCATTAGCTTTTCCACACCTTTGTTTTCAATAAAATTAATGTTCTTTGAACCTGACCCTGAAGTATTACCAGAATATGCCTATGTATATATATGTATAGCTACACGTGTTCAGAGATAGCACATTTATAAACTGCAAAAAAGCCCAAACACCAAAACACCAAACAAACATTATTCCTGAATGCCAGATAAGCAAAAGCAGCATTTTTAAATGATAAATTTGTTTAAATTTCTCCACAGAATACACATACTGCCTCAAAATATTTTGAATCAATCTTCAACTGTTCCTAAAAATATTCTGGTTTTATATGGGCAGGTTACTCTGATCTTGAAATTACCACAGCATCTGCTCAATTTTACACACTGAGCTCTATTTCAGGAATATATCCTTGATTATAATAAATACTGCCACGCATTAGTGTGGTGAAAATTAACAACTAAGTACTTATGAGACAGTAATTAAAACTGGGACAGCACTGTTTGCAGCAAAATTGAGGGCACTTCAAGAGAGTGGTGTTTAGAGTTTATCATTCTTGCTAGGTACCAAAAAATAAGGAGGGGAGAGGGGTCAGTGGAGAAGCAGATTTTTGGTATGTTATGGCACAGTGGGAAAATTCTTTACTGGCCATCTCCAGCCACTGTGGTTTCCTTTGTAGTACAAAGTGATTAGAACTAAGCAAAAAAAAATCCTATCTGAGGTATCATTCAAACCTTTTGTCCTTGTTTTGGAAGTAGAAAGCTCCTCTTTACCCCTAACAAAAACTGCTTTAAAAAAAAAAAAAGTCTTGCACTGACTTTTAGTTTTGCAGTATAGCTAATAGGACTAATAAAAGATGATTTTAGTAAGAATCTAATGCTGCAAGTAATAAACCACCTTCTTTTGCACAACTTTGAAACTGACAATACTTGTCAACAGTTTTGTTTCAAAGTCACACTATTGAGACGTTTTAGTTCAGCCTCCTTCTTGCCTCAGATTCACTGACTGCTGTGAAGACTTAGTGAACCACAGCAAAACATCACTTCATGTAGGCTTCATGATTCTAGCCTACCGTACTGAATACAGAGCTACACTTTCTATCTTTCCACCAAGTATTGTTACCTCATCATGGTACAACAACCTTCCTTCTCACTTATAAAGCTCTTCAGAACTTACCAGTTGTTGCCTGTGCATTTTATTTTTTGCCATCACTGGTCTTCATCTTCACTGATGAACACCATCTCTCAGCAAATGTCTCCCTTAAAGCCTTATGCTTGCCTCATTCCCACTATCCTTCAGATGGCAATAAAACAATTTTCTCCAAAGTTCTGACAATTTCTAGAGACACTGCCTGATTGCAGCTAGACAAAGAATATCTGCAGATGGACTGCCAAATCAGTACCTTTCTTTAAAACTTGAGATGGTTATTTCATCCTCCAGGTCTATTTGTTTTTTCTTATCCAACTTGTCTCTATGACACAACCTCTACTGAGGATGGGCTATCATATATATCACTGCCTGTACAATGTGCAACACAGTGTAATTTAATGAAATCGAGATTTCTAGATTTTCTGGCACTACCACAATACAAATACGGGCAGAAAACTGAGCACCTTCTAAACTTGGTAACTAAGTAACTAAATAAGGTCTTTTTTTCTCTTACCGTTTTTGATGTTGGGTATAACAAGTTGCGTAGGCGAATTTCTGTTTCCGATGTCTTCTTTCTTTTGGTTGATAGTAGTGATGAAATTGCTGAAAGTGGAAAACTGATTTTTGGCTCCTTCCTCCAACCCCTGTAATTAAGATGACAATAGGCTCTAAAGGGCTAATACATTACTGCTAGCAAAGTATTGAAGTATAGTGAATATATTACTTCCAGTGAAGTATTACATAGAATTCTTAAATACCTTTTATTTTGAACTCAGACTGGTAATAACTGAATAAGACATAAATAATGATTCTGCAAGTTTCCTCATAAATAAAGATTCTGCAAGTACCTTGGTAGAGGTACCATAAAATTCCTTTCCATTACATTAAAAAACTCAAGTATTAATTTGCAGGATATGAAGATATCCTTTGATTACTGTGAGGAAAACACAGTACAATTAGGATGCTGTCAATGATATTCTAACTTTCTGCATCCTAATTTCTACTTTTATATTTCTCACTTCATCCAACTCAGTTTAAAAAGAAGAAAGTGTCACATATTCCTTTCTCCAAATAGCCCTAATATATTCAAGTCGTTTAGACAAATTTCCCAAGGCTTGACATGTGAGGCCAAAAATCCTAACCTCCTAAAAAAATTTCCATACTGACCACCTAGGTAAAACTCCCTAATGATTCAAAATGGTCAGCATCTGCTGCCACTGAAGAAAGGCTGACCAACAAACATGGGTTAACAAAGTGCTAAAAGACTCCTTGCTTGAACACCTGTACATGCTGTCAAGGAGCCTGCCCAAGTCTCTGCTAGGAAGTTTTGAGCACTAATGTGTATTAACAGCAAACAGAAGTGGAATCACACCTCAGAATCCAAAGCATTGTGTCAGATAGTCTGGTTAATCAGCACTGGGTGCTATTAGATATAGTTACTTACTACAGAATTTACAAAGCATAGGTGGGGTTAAGAGGCTTGCCCAAGATTACAGAAGTCTTATGATGAATATTTTAATTTTCATCTCAGTTCCAAGTCATCAATTGATATCAGGAGAAGGTAGATCAACAACAAAAAAAAATACACACACCTCCTGCACATCATGATTTTCAACCTCACAGTAACCTAAAGACTCATTTTCCTGATATCTGGCATCTGCTCTCAGTTAGAAAAACCTTTCCACACAAATCAAAACTTTAATTCTGCAAATGAGAATACATGTTCTAGAATAATTAATGTATTATCCTATCAAAATTTTTAAACATGTACATCTCCCTTTCCCCTTAACAGAAATGCATTTGACTAAGACATTCAGTAAGAGCTAAAACCCATCATCATCTTAGAACATCACTTTGACCACAAAATCCTGAAAAACCACCAGAAAGGAAATAACATAGCCCATAAACCTACCACACCACCGTGTACACAAGCTGGTAGACTGCCAGGAATTTTAAATAACTGTGGCACATACAGCTATTTTTCTGTGGCTCGTAACTCACTAAATTGTAAAATTGAACAATCATCAGGACTTCTGGCTTTAAAAATTACGAATTTAAATTTCTAAAATTGGCATTTTTACTAAATTTCATTTCTAATTCCAAATTCCTTATATGCAACAATCATTACAAAATAAAATGTAATTACCAGTGCAATTTTCAGATTAACATTTCCTTTTAGTCTATAACCTTTGAAATATCATTAAGATGATTCTTAAAAATCACCTGGCACGTGACTGGAGAAAAACAGATCCTGGACAAACATTAGTGACTGAAAAAGAACTTTTAAACAAATCGGTATCTGAGGTTAATCTGCTCTGTCACAAAATATGTGCTTCAGGCAGAAAAGCCCTGAAGCACATACTATCTAATTATGATTAATAGGGAATAGATAGCAGAGATGATTGAAAAAAGGAGGTTTTGTTAAATAAATTATTATGACAGTCTTTTCGACTGACTTGGCTTTCTAGGTTTTACTCTAACCATGTCACTGAAATACTATAGATGAACAGGTTTTTAAAAGCTTTCTCCTCACTGCCACCTCTCTCAGCAGTGATCATAAAGAACAAAAACTGCATGCCCTCTCTAACTCCATCATCCTGTTTCAAGTACAGTGACAACAATATTAAACAAACATATGGACAAAGGCTTTGTTGGGAGGGCCTGGAGGGAAAATTCAAGCTCATTAATGAGAAACTCTGACAACCCCTGAGGGAGTAATCTAGGGTAAGTGCACAGCACCATGTCATACTTCAAAATTTTATACGAGGTCACTGAGTTTTTAGAGCCTAAGACTCTACAGGCACACTGCCATCAGAAAATTGAACATCCACCAAAAGGAATGAATATGCTTAGAGGGAGTAAGTGGATCAAGGTAATCTTTAGTCTTGTTTTAAGATCATATTAATAAGTCACAACTCTGCTGGCTTCTTAGTGGAAGTTTTCCAAAACATTAAGGCCTCCATAAGACTGGAGAGGTCCTAGCATTATACTTTATATTATACTTTATTTTTCATTATTGAAGTTAAATGAAATGGTGAAAACAAGTCAAAATGTTTTGCAGAGAGCACATACAGACTGCTTTCTCGGAAGAGACAAAAGATCATCTAGAAGAGTTTCTTGAAAATCCTGTTAGCCCTAACATTACTTAGTCAAGACCCTTATGTATATGGCAAGCAAAGACTCGTGAGGACAAAAACATTTTCTGCCCTGTGTAAGAAGACATGGAGGACACTCAGATTTTCCAAAAGGCACATGACAGTGCAATAGGATGCAAAAGAAGCAGGATTCTCCCTTTCACTTGTAGCTTGAAAGGTGTGACTTGGGCCTGTTTTTCCTTTACAGAAGTCTCTAATTGTTCCTATTTTTTTAGGGAGCAAATTATTTAGCTTTCCAGAAGTTTCTTTCCAGAATCTGGATGCTGACCCCCAAACTATCACCCTTCGGTGACAGTCTATGACATCTCTCCACAAAACTCTCTTTCTCCCCCATAACACACTACTGAACCCCACATAAGGCTCTCGGTAAATTCAAACCCCGCCCTGCGCTTGACACACAACCACACCCAGCCAGGTCCAGCTCCTCTGCAGCAGGTCCAGAGACAGCTTCTGCCTCTGGGCGACACTTCAGAGGTACGTGACAGATGTCCAGCTATAAAGAAATTCTCCCGATTCTGTAAAGTAGTTGGAATTCTACATGGCCATCCAGGGGCACACATCTTTCATTAGCTGAGCTAAGCCTGACACATTTTAGGACAGCACTTGTATCTTTATTCTAAGGGACTGATATTTGCCATTCAAAGTGTAAGGTGGAGATATTCAAAGGTAAAAATAACTCCTGGGCACTCGTCCATTACAGACTTCTCCCACCAAATCGGTATTTGAATCACAAGAATAAACATATTCTTACACACTCTGACAGATTTACAAAGCTGAAAGCCTTTCAGCAGATTGGAACGTTTAGGCAAAACACAAATTGGCAGAATTGCTCCAAGGACTTTGCAGTTTGCATACAATTACTTAGTTTAACATCACATTTTTTCCTGACAGTTATAAATATTATATATGCACTCTTTTAATTTCAAATTATGAATTTAAATAAATGATAATTTAAATGATAATTTCTAATAAGTCAGATGCTTATCAGAACTGCTGAACGAAAATCTCCTAAGTGTATTACTACAAGATTAGTAACATTTTTGTTATGTTGTTGGACTGAAGTAACTTACCACAAGTTCTAATGTTAAGCTGTGTAACATATCCAACTCACGCCAGGAAAATTTTATTTTCTGTAATATTGTATGGTCAGCAGAAAGAAAAGCACAACTCTAGTATAATTAAAAACCTGGAAAAAGGTTTCTGAAATGAAGCTATATGAAAATATCCTATCCCCATTTTTTTCTCCTGCATTAATTCATTCGTCATCTCATCAAAATGTTCTGTGATCTTTGCTTCAACACAAAAAAACCGAAAAAGATTTTTAAAGAAAAAGTTAAAAATACAGAAGTATTTCCCCGCTACCTCTCTTGCCATTAAGCGTATTAGAGCTGAAACCCTCCACCCCCGAGAACCCTTAATGAACATTCACAATGCTGCAAACCCTCAGTCATGACTAACCCGACAGAACAGACCGTTGTAAAATGTTAACTATAAGCGGATGGAGAATTTATAGCTTCATTATGTCACTGCTTACAGATGCACTTGTTATTTTTAAGAAACTTGAATGAAAGCCTCTCAACGGAAAGGAACATGAAAGAAAATGAAGACGATGCTTCCCCCCTTCCCTTTCTCCTCCCAAATGAAGCGGCAAACACAGCAAACGAACACGGAGTGGCACCGGCGGGCCCGGGGGCGGCTGCCCGGGCGCTGACGGGACCTACCCCGGCAGCCGCGGTGGACGCCGACGGGATGGGCGGCAATATCTCTCCCTCCTTTTCTTTTTCTTTTTCCTTTTCCTTTTCCTGCTCCCCTTCCTCCTCTTCTTCCTCCTCCTCGCCGCCCTCCTCGGCTGCCGGGGCCGCGGCGCTGCCCTGGCTCAGCTCCGCGCCCGGCGGATGCCCCTCGCCGGGGCCGGGGGACAGCTCGGCGGCAGCCGCCGGGCTCTGCAGCGACATGGTCCCGCTCCCGGGCGCGTCTCCGCTCGCGGCAGCCTCTCAGTGCCGTGGGCACCCGCGACCCCGCGCCCTCCTCTTCTCCTCGCTCCGAGGAGCCCCCGCGGGTACCCTCAGCTCCGCCGCTGCGCTCGGCCGCCGCGGCACTGCAGCAGCCGTGCTGCTCCCGGGCGCCCAGACACCCCCGCACGGCGGGGCGGAGCGCAGCGCAGCGCAGCCCGGCCGCCCCCGCCGCGGCCCCGGCGAGCAGAGGGAGCGCGGGACGCGGCGCAGCGGAGGCGCCGCCGGAGCCGCTGCCCGGGAGCACCCTCGCCGCCGCGCCACCTACAGACCGCGGGCAGCAGGAGGGGCCGGCGCCGCCGCCATGCTGCTCATGGGCGGCTCGTGGAAACGCGCCCGGCGGCCGGGGAGCGGCGCGGGGGGAGCGGAGGACACGGCGGCGGAAACTCCGCGGCGCAGGAACCGGCGCGGGGCTGCGGCTGGCCCCGCGCAGCCGCCCTGGCAAAGGGTGCCGGGCCGGGTGTGGGGCGCCGATGGGACCTGGGAGTGGCGACGAGGAAATAGACGAGTAATAAACATATATAAACATAAATATATAAAAATAGATATGAATATACAGCTGGGTGAAGGGATACCGCTAGGCACGGCCGCGCCTCCGTCACGGCGGGTGGTACCGGGTGCTGCTGCGCCGGCACAGGCTGTGCTGGCAGTGACACCTCTCACACCACTCTAAGGCCTTGCTGGCAGTGACACCTCTCACACCTAAGGCCATGCTGGCAGTAGCACCTCTCACACCGCTCTGAGGCTGTGCTGGCAGAGACACATCTCACACCACTCTAAGGCCTTGCTGGCAGTGACATCTCTCACACCTAAGGCCATGCTGGCAGTGACACCTCTCACACCGCTCTGAGGCTGTGCTGGCAGTGGCACCTTTGACACTGCTTTAAGGCTATGCTGGCAGTGACATCTCTGACACTGCTTTAACGCCATGCTGGCAGTGACATCTCTCACACCGCTCTAGGGCTGTGCTGGCAGTGACACCTCTCACACTGCCCCAATGCTGGGGGCAGTGGCTCCTCTCACACTGCGCTGTCACCCCACAGCACATTCCTCGCCACTTCGGGTCACACTCTAATGAGAAAATACAGAAATTGTTGAATGATTAAAGTTGAAAAAGCCCTTCGAGATGATCAATCCAACCTTCGACCAAATAATAGTGTGCCGACTATACCATATCGTAGAGTCAAAACCTCATTGTGAAGGTCTGCACTGTACCATGAGGAATGAATGTGTAATGAATGTGTAATGAATGTGTGAGTGTGGTCCTGTCTATGATGGCAAAGCCTGAGCGGTGCCAAGGCTGTGCCGTGGTGGGTCCTGGCCCTCTGCTTGGGCAGGTCTCAGGCAGCTTGAGGCGGTGCCTGCTGCCAGAGCCTCAGTGCAGCTCCCTGGCTGTGCTGGAGCTTTGCTGTTAAGTGTAAAGAAATATCATCTTCAGAAGAGATGTTGTGTTGAGCTGGTTGGCAATATAACATCCAGACCAGATGTAACATATAGTGGCTGTGAGGTACTGACCTGCCACTTGGCTTGGTATGTGCACCTGCAGGAGCCCTGCTGCGTGAGAGGCTGATGATGTTGTGTTTCCCAACCTACAATTTAAGCTCTTCAAACCACCAGCTGCCAGACGAAACAAGTTTCCTTCAGACCACTCTAATTTTGTCTCTGAAGAAGAGTTTTTCTTCCTGCTTCAGGAACAGAGAGTGAATAGCATTACAGACCACGTGAAACAAATCTTCAAAATTATTTTCCAGGTGGGGGAAAAACATGTGATGGTTTTTCTGGGCATTGGCACTACACAAGTAGCTCCTGCAGGAGCTGTGGGAAAGATTTCTATAAGAGTCATAAAAGCAACGGCACAATAGGTACTGCAGTGTTGATCTAACACATTGAAAAAGGCTTTTCCTTTCTGAAGGAACTGGCAGACCTGGAGTTTTTTAAGGTTTCATTAAGAAATGGCTTTGTCTCCTTACCAAGTTAAATATGAGCTCTGGTTTTCCAAGAAGTTCATTCTCCTCACTGTGCTTACTTCCCAGTGGCTTTCAGCAGTTTGCATGAATAAGCGGCCTATTGCACTTAAACAAAGCCCCCCAAACACTCACTCATCTTTTCCCTTTTCATGCCAAGAAATAACATAATGATAGTAATTTCAACAGCTTCAGTACAAGCAGCTTTACACCCAGTGGCAGTCCCCAGCTAGAAATAATTGGCACAACTGTTTTGTGGAGCTGTGCCAGCTTGAAACATGGAAGGATTTGCTCCCTTGAGCCTGCAAAGAGAGATGAAATAAAGAAAAAAATAAATGTAGAAAGGAAAGTATGGAACCAAATTAATATTTTTTTCAGTTCCATTGACCTATAAGGCCTAACTTTTGACAGTGTCAAAAACACTGAAATAGTTTTCTACCAAGATTAGCTCACAAAAAAGCTAATGCAACATCAAAGACATCAACTTCTATTGTCCATGCTCTCCTGTGCTATTTGAAGCTGAAGTGCTCCATTGAACTAAACTAATTCAGGAGAATATTTTGACTCCTGACAATTATGAAAGTAGGCACAAAAAATTTCTTCCTATTTTTGTAAGAGCAAAAAATACTGAACAAGCAAACACATTTTCTTACTTCTAACTAATGTAGCATACATCTGGCACCCAGGGTTTGAAACTAAAAGTATTTCAATATCATTCATAGATCCGCAAGGCAGTCAAAGATATAACCACAGCTGGGAAAGACATGTCTAAATCGGCTTTCCGTTTTCTAGCATGGATGGATGCTACCTGGGAGAAGCAGTGCTGCATGTAATGAGGTAATTTGTTGCCAAAGTGATGAACTGGGGTAGTGGGCAATGGAGCAGTCAGAAAACAGAATAAAAACATTCTAGCAGTAAGATTTGTGTAATATACCGCATACACAATTTTCAAAACTAAACAGAAGTACGCAACTGCCATTCTACAGATTTCATGAATTTGTTGGCCAGCTGGCCTGTGAGCCTTGACAAAGGGCCAAACACACTCAATGCCTGTATTTCAAAGGACACTTTCCTTGATTTTTTGCATCTCTTGTAAGCTGTTTAAAAATCCTAAATCATATGGTGCCAGCTACTTCACCAAATTTTTTGGTGAAAGGGGCAAAGGTAAAGTTCAACTGAAAACGGTTGCTCATGCCCAAGTACTCATTGCTTGAGTCTACAGTTCTTGCTGTTCCCAGAGGAGTCTGCAGTCTCACTCGACCCCATGCTGGCACACCATGCTGCTGGCTCAGATAAACATATGCACACTTCGGTACCACCCCTGAATAACTGTGGGGGACACAGGCAGGATGTGACCCTGAACAGATTTTCTTGTACTTACAGAAGAACAGTCCTGCCTTAGCAGGATGTTGACCCTTTCACTGGAATAAGACCTTCTCGACACCTTATTTTAAAACGCTTCACAAATATATCTCTTCTATCCAAAGAGTTTGAGTTGTCTGGAAGGGGGAAAAGTCACTGGCACATCTCTGTGCAATGACGTGGCCAGGCACAGACCGCCACTAGGAATGACAGATGGAACCAAACCAAATGCTAACATTTGTTCACAAATGATTACTAAATGCTTACAAGTAATAGATACACTCAGAGAGACTGGCATTTGGGAATGACACACAAATGTAAAAAATAAAAAGGGCTAAATTCCCTGCCTAGTACTGTCATGAAAAATAGTGATTGGATCTCTCATTTTTCTCTGCAGTCAGAAGTCAAATTCAGCTATAGCCAAAATCGCCCCTGGTTTAATTCAGTAACATTAGGGGGATAGTTTTGGGCTGTTATGGGATTTTCCCTCAAATGGTTTACTAGTGTTTACAATCAAACAGTGTCAAACACCTCTGGTGCAAACTGGCATTTCAGAAATCGAAATGACACGTGTCCTTAGAAAAGGTAGGCTGAATTTGCCCATCAGTTGCTGATGTACTCCCATCACACATCTGTACAGTCTTTCTTTTATGGAGCAGTACTGTTTCCTTCTCTTTATACCTTTTGAAGATCTCATACACTTCTCAGTACAAAATATTTGGGCCGTTTAAGAGATGTGTGCTTTGTGAGATGGACCCTGAGTGGGCACAAGGGGAAGCACAGTATGACTGAAACATCAAAAGAGGAAGCGAAGGCTGGAGACAACCCATTTCCTCTCTATGAGAGTAGGAGAGAAAGAAATGGTTGGGAGTTTTCCAACAGAACAGGTTTTCAGCAAAACATTCTGTTTTAACAGAAAGATCTGATTAATTGAAATGGAAATGTTTTACAAAGAAGCATCTTTCTCAGCGACCTTTTAGCAGAACTCAGGCAAGATGCCACCAAAATCCACCTGTTACTCTGCCAACTCAGTTGGAGAGCTCACTACACTTGCTATGTGAATCACAAAAATTAGAGACACTGCAGCTTCTGGACTCTCTGGTCCACTAACTCCCGTGCTGTGGTACCCTCCTGGGCCACCTGCCCACATCATCCTTTAGGGAAGATGGAAGTTCACATCTGCTCACAAGTCATGACTGTTCTGACTGCATAACCTCAGAGCTTGGAAGGGATGACTCCTGTCTTGTCCAACCTCCCCTTTTTGCAGCCACCTGTTTCCCTTGAAGTTGGACTAGGGTATAAATTTGAAGAATTTTGCCCGAGAGTCCAAATGATTGTGAATTCATCTGCCATTGTTATCAAGCTAGTCCATTTATATTTGTTCTTCTTGCTGAAAATTTGAAAATATGTCAAGGTTGAGGTTGGCTTACTGTTTTAGTCCCTGTATCATATGCCTTCATTTGCAAGAGAGAAAAGCTCCTTTTATTCCAGAAGCACATATGCAAAGTGCACTCAAACACTCTTAAGCTAAGTCCACGTTATTTCCCTTATGACTAACATTAAATGGATCTATTGTTCTTGCTTACCCTTTGGCTATCCTCCAGTACTTGAAAAGTCTCATTTAAAAAATAAAATTATAAACATTTATTAAAAAATGGTGCAAGGAACTTGGATAATCATCTGAGGCACTTACATGCAAATTGGGTTGTCTTGGCAGACAATTATATCTTTCCCTTCGGCAAATGGTAAACATTTGATTGAAGGTACATCACCAGATGGGATGCATCCAGCCTGGGCATTCCTAGTACAGAGAAGGAAGAGGTAATCAGAGATTCTGTCTGTAACTATTGGCATTGTTATGTTTTCACTTTGAGTTCCTTGTCATCACTGACTGGTGCAGTATAACAGCTGTTCCAGCCAAATGAAAAAGGCATATGGACTCTGGTGCCTAAGCTATAGATTATCTTCTAGGTTAGTGATTAACTCTGATTTTTGTCTGCCTAAATAAGGTGAATATTATATTCCCTCTTACCATGGAGCAGCACCTTTGGTAGCCTCTCTTTTATAAATGCAATGGCTTTTTCAGTGGGATCTTATCCGTGATAATGCAGTTTATGCAAACATTGGAAGAAAGACATGGCAAGAGAAAAACTCACCGAGTGAAGAGCATTCACTTAGTGAACTCGTATCTTTACTAAGGTTTCCACTTTTTCTCTCCAGAAAGCTGGTGTTGGTTATTCAGTCTAAATTTCAGTTAATTTCACTTGTGCAGAATGTAGCAGTAGCATGGTCTTCCCCAAGGTATAGCAAGGGACAGAAATTAAGGCTGGGAGATAGCTCACTACTTTTGTCATGTCTGATCTGGAATTTATTTTTAAATGAGATAGAGGCAGATACTAGGCACAGACTTTTATTCCATTTCTATTCAAATTGGAAATAAGAAACAAATATGCCATACTAAAGAAGGTTCAAATGAGGTGGCAGTAATAATGTTTAATTCAGAAAGTAGCTTCTGTACCTTTGTTATGTGACCTATAAAACTGTACACCAGTCTTAGAATTAACATTTCTTTATCCTGGCTTTGCAAATCTCCGCTTACTTAGCGGTTAACAAACAAATCTGATTTCTTTAAAAAGACAGCGTTCCTGAACTGAAGCGACAGCGAGAGATACAATTTAAATAATTTCAGTCTGCTGATCCTCTTTGCTAGGAGGAGCTGGAGGAGCGGAGGGTGCAGGGCAGCGAGCGGAGGGTGCCGGCGGAGGCGGCGGTAGCCGGGGCTGCAGCTCCCTCCAGCGCCGGCTCGGCGGCTTTTCCAGGGAAGGGGCTGAGAAAGCATCGCACTCGGGGTTCCCGGTGTTCGGAAATTACTTATTAGCTCGCAGACATGTCTGACAGGGTGGAATTGCCTAGATTTCGAGCTTTAAAGGTAATAAGTATGGGATAAGATCGTGTATACAGGGATTTGCATGAGTAGGCTTGAAACTGTTAAGGTAAATGGCACAGACAGTATTAGCCACATATGTTGGTTTGGGCTGGATTGAGAGTTGGATGCTTGCGGACAAGTTTGTCACATTTTTAACGCAGCCTGTGGTATTTCCTTTGTAATGTATAAATGGGATGGGTACTTCTTCCAGTATCTTGGTTAGCTAACTCTAATTGCCTTTCCTATTGATGACTAACCTCTACAAATAGGAGAGATGTCTGAATTTGTGGAGGTCTTGAATCTCCCAAGGAAGAAAGGCCTTTGGCACACATATGATGGTAGCTAGAATCAGAGGGCTGGGGCAGATGCTGCCCTTCCACTGAATGGTGCAGTCCTTGCTGATGAATCTGCAACCTTCCTGCCATGCTTCTCAGGCTGGTCTGTAAGATAAATCACCTCTGTTTTTCGTCTGTGGCTACAGCCCTAGGGGAATCCAAAGTGGAGGGTGAGCCTCTACAAGCATTAGTAGTGCTGTTCCTGCAACAGAGCAAGCCCTGAGGACAGCTGTCTGAAAATCTGGTTCCTCATGTGCAGCCTGGTTTGGATCCAGCTGCAGAACTGTAGCACAGGCACTGATGTGCCTCAGCTCAGCACCTGGCCAAGCAGAGCCTGTTGGGTGCTGTGCCAGCCTGGCTTTCCTAGGCTCAACCTTCCCTCTTCCAGGGCTGCTTCACTTACCCATCTTCCCTGCTCAGGACAAGTTGTTTGAGAAAGTCAGTTTTTTCTAAAAGTGTAAGAAGGCTCTCTCCTCTGTCTCCTGTAAACACTGTCAGTTTTAAACCTAACTCACCTTCCCTAGATTTTCTTAACTTTCCTCCACTGCTATCAGTTGCAAATTTCCTGTTTGGCACTGCTCTAGACCCACTGGCTGCTTTTTAGCAACTTGCCTGGAGTAGCTGTGAGAGTAGAGACAAGGAACACCCTGCAGTGCTATGCCACAACCACATACCACAGAAGGGAGAGAAAAACCCCCAACAAGACCCCACACTTTTGCAGTGTCACTACAGGCCCATCACACATACAGACTGAAATGTTCATACCTTTGAGGAGCAGACCTGAGGTCTCACAGCAGATTTGGGCAGAAGCAGCAGCTTCAGGACATTTCTTCAGTCAGTGTGGGGTCAGACACCAGAAGCTCCCTGTATGCTAGCAAAAGGCAGCAAGTGACACAACTCATGATTTTCCAGAAGCACCAGAAGTGATTACAGATGTGTGCCAAGGGCATCCTTGTGCTGTGTGATGTGGATGCCACTCAAACACCCTGCACCACTGGCACAGGCAGTGCTCAGTGCATGTTGCATAAGTGTATCCACCAAGGGTCTTTAAAAAAAAAAGCACAAATGTAAGTAAATAAGATCAAGATTTGTTTTATGGATACTGTCTAACTTCTTTTACATAAATACTCACTCTCACTCAAAACTTGTTCCTTCCTAAACAGCATCTGTTCTAGTAAAACCTCCTTGTCCACCAAAAAGCACAAAAAACTCTCCATGGTTTGTGTGGGATAAAAGGAGTGATGCAAACACAACTAATATCATGGTGACTATATTTGCCTAATGAATGAAAATATAATGCTGTTTTGCTTCTCTCATCTTCAGAGGAAATGTGCAGCAAGTGATTAATAATCCATCCTCTGTTCTTGCCCCACACAGTATCCCTGTATTAAGAAAACTCCACCACATTGCTTGACTGTAGGGGCAGAAACATAAAAGCAAAGAATTGGTCTAGATAACAGGGTTCATATATCTGACTTTCTCCTGAATTATCTTTCAGGAAATGTTTTCTCTTTAAAATTTTCCTGTACTTATTCTCCTTAAAACATAAATATTTTGATATTTTTTGCAAAAGCCTTCACCTTCAATGGAGTTCCTGAGCACACACAGTAAGGCAGTAGAGAATATAAATCAGAGATAATAAACAGCTGTACCAGTTCCCTGTATAAATTATAATACTTGTTGAAAAGATGCTGGAGCATCATGGGGAAGGAGTCCTCTCTCTGAGAAGCAGCAAAAACAATGCGTGATGAACTGACTGTAACTCCCATTCCCTGACTCCTCTGCTCCAGTGCTGGGGAGGGGGTGGAGCTGGGAAGCAGGGAGGGGTGGGGGAATGTGTTTTGAAGGTCTTATTTCTCTTTATCCTGCTGTGATTCTGTTAGTAATAAATTCAATTAATATCTCTAATTTGCATCTGTTTCACTCATGAGGGCATTTGATGAATGAGCTCTCTCTGTCCTTATCCTCTACCCATGAACCCTTTGTTATATTTTCTCTCCCCTGTCCAGCTGTGGAGGAAGCAATAGAGAGGCTTTGGTCAGTGCCTGGTGTCCAGCCAGGTTCAACCCAATACACAATCTCCCACATTTTCACCTGATATTGCAGAATTTACTGTTATTGACTATAAAGGTGCCTGATTTGCTGGAGAGCATTGCAGGAGTACAGGCTCCTTCCCAAGACAGTGATGCCAAATTATAATGTCATTTGTATTTATCCAAGTAGTTCTATTTATAATAACCTTTCAGGTGACCCAGTTGTACATTTGGTAAAGCATGTCTAAAGAAGATTAGTTTCTATCTTTCAGAGTATGAAGTAGTGTACTATATAAATACTGCAGCTTAGCTACTGTCTGTTTTGAATGTCAGTTAGGATCAGGTAGTGTTTATGTGCTCCTGAGATTTAGCAGTTTTTATTCAGGATTTCTCAAATTTGCATCAAGCTGAAACTTGGCATGTAAGCTGTCAGCACAGATGCTAGTTTTATTCCAAAAATAGAGTAAGTTGAAGCTTTTAAAGGTGTCAAGTGGCTTATTTAAGCAGTGGTTGCCGATCCTTTCATTTTCTGTCTCTTTCAACTATGCAGAAGCTTACTCTGTAACCTTCCTCCAGCATTACTCCATTCTCCAGCATTACAGTCCTGAGCAGTGAGGAATAAGAAAGTAAGTGATCACACTAGATTGATAATCCAAGGATGATGTGCCCTGGAAACAGGTGTAAATAATAGAACTACCTTCACGAAGTCACCATAAACAAAAATAATTGAGACAACATCTGAAATGCTACCCAAAATGCTAACATATTGCTTGATAGCACTCTGAAAGGACAGGCAAAATCCCCAGCACTGTGAAGGTTTCCTAACACTCCCATTTAGACAAGGAAGGACCTTCTTTCCAGGATCACTGAAACTTCTTCCTCCAGGAATCATTGCAGGGTACAGCTCTACCTCCACCATGGTATTTATTGAGTATGTGTATTAAAGTCTAAGGCATAATGACTGAGAAAACTTGTAGTAGTATGGATCATTTATGTTCAGTGATCCACAACACGGTGTGAGTGACAACAAACTGCCCCTCATAGAATAAATCAACCCAAATTTATATAACCACAAGTGGACCCTTTGCTCTATTTTGTGCAGCCAAAGAATTGCCCTCTGTCATGACCTAAGCTCTGGTAGACTAGAAAACAAAACTAGGAGATTGTAAAACACAGGAGCTTCCTTGCAGAATGTTCTGCCAACAGCTACAGGAGAGGGCAGGTCAATGTAAACATGACATACACCCTGTCCTCTTTCCTTTCTAAGAACCCTGAAAGACAGGATGGGGAAGGTAAAGTCAGGGAGGGCCTGCCTAGTCACAGGTCTGCCCGCAGCTCAAGTTTCCATTTGTAACTAGCAGAGGCAACATCCAATTATTCGCAGTCATGTTGATATATAAATAAATGATATGTAGGTTTCTCTTAATTTTGTCAGTTTTAAGAATGCTTACAGGTTGCAAGGACTGTGATCAGGTTTCAACTGAACATAGTCATTTGACACAACCTTCAAATTCATAGCTGTATTTGTTTTCCAGTGAGCAATTTACTCTTTGTAAAAGCACTTGTGTTAGTACAAGTTAGTGTGCATGATATCTTTATTCTACTCTTCTTGGGGAGACATCCCCTTTGTTTAAAAAACAAAGAGGAGTTGTCACAATGGCTGCAGAAAAAATATTTTTAAGTTTAGGCCCTTTCATTCTACTGAATCAAACTAGATCCAAATATGAATAAAGACCACAAAAGTCACAAGATCATAAGCTTGAAGCATTTGCTCATACGTAATACATATTCAGTGCTCAATAATTTTATATTCTCTGAGGAATGGTAGAATTTCAACACTCACTGGCTATACCTCTTTTCAGAGGTCTTCAGCAGTAATTTCTCTTCTAAAATCTGCTCCATAAAATGTTCAGCTCTATCGAAATAATAGACAAGACCATATCAAACTCTATTTAGTGGCCAAGATTTGCAAACCTGTAATACTCATGACATGCAAACATTTTAGTCTTTTCTGTCAGAATGAAGCAATGTGAAAAACCTGAGATAATTTATTTGGGCTTTAGGCAGCTGTGGATGAGAACTAATTTCTGGTTAGGATTTGAAATCATGCCAGCAGGACCTTACTCTTAAACAGATGCTCTAGAATTCTATTAGGAAGATCACATATGTCATCATTTGATGGGTACCTGGTCAGAAGTCTCTTCCCTTCCTGCTACAGCTGTCCCTGTGAAATAGCAAACATGTTTTCTGGTCATTGTCTGCTCTGTGAGTCATTTCTCTAAAAGGTTATTTACAGAAAAGTCAGGGTCCATTTTCTTAACTCTAAAAACATGGAGGTTAAACCAAATCTTGTTTGTTAAAAATCCTATAACTCTCAGTTCTGAATACAATTTCTGGTACAATCCTGAATTTTTAAAAATAATTATACAGATATAAAATAAAAGCCCCAAACCCATAAGAGATTCTTTGTTATCAATCCTTTGGTTTTGAAAAAAAAAAATAAATTTAGAGATTGTATTTTTCCCTAGTGAGCATAAAAATGAGACAGCCCACATATATAAAGGCAGAAGAATGCATGGAATGCATCTTGTCTAGATGCTTTTTGTGTCTCTTAAGCCTCCATGAACATCTCATTGCAATGTTTCCCCTCAGGAAACATCCTGGTTTATGCCAGAGATTTCTCTCTCCCAAGAGTTTCATCTGTACCTGTCTTAAAGCAAGGCAAATACAAGGTGGGTATTTTTGGTAGGTTGCTCAGGCTGTTGATAGTAAGCAGTGCCTGTAGTTTCATTAATGCTTTCAGTTCTGGTGTGTTCAGTTCTGTTTTTGCAAGAAAGAATCTGTCCTCTCCCACCCTACAGCTACCTGGTGTCATCCTTCTGCTGTGTTTGCAGGAGCATTTTGTGTGGTCACGTGGAGCTCTGGTTGTGCTTAAGTCAGAGAAAAACTCAGAAAACATCTTTTCATCCTTGAAAAGATGGTGAGGGCCAGGAGCAGAGTCTGGGCTCAGCAGTGGCTCAGTGCAGTACCTGAAGGTCAGGCACCAGCTCCAAGGCTGGAACTCACCACGCTGGTGTAGATGCTGTGCAGGAAAGGGTGACTAAATCAACCTCTGGGAGAGACTCCAACAGGGCACCCCTGGGATTCAGAGCCCAAGTTCACTGCTGGTGCCTGTCTGCCTACACGTGCACAGAAGGGGAATGTGAACGTAGGTTATATTTTGCAAGAACTGCCCAAAAAAGGTACAGTGAATATTTTTTGCTTGTGGTGTGATTTGACACATGACATACCACAGCAACCTTCCAGGGCACAGAATGTGATCCCACTATGTATCTGATATAATTAAGGATGTATGACTTAAGTACCAGTTCATGGCTGTAGCCTGAAGTGATACCATTGGACTGAGATACAACATTGGCGTTTTGCTTTCCATCTAGGGAATTGTAATATGTGCTAAAAATACTGTTTGGCACATGGAAATGCAGACTGTTATCTCATGCAGAGTGGGACATGGAACATCGACCCCAGTAGAAGTCACCACAGAAGAGGGAAAATGGACATTTTAAGGAAGCCTTCTTGTGTTGCCAGCAAGATAAGCTAAGGCTGGGTTGATATTCTTTATCCCTCTCTCCACTCTGTCCCTTGCAGGATGAGGAATGATCTGTTTAGAAGTGAGTCATATCTAAATAAAACATGCATAGGTAATCATTTGCACCATATTAGGCATCAATTTTCCATTGCCACATTGTATCTATGTAGCTACTGGAGATGTTTTCTTCCCCGTGTTTTTCATGGGAAAATGCATTTATTTTTAAACTGTATTTAAAGTCACTCATCTCTAGGGAAATGTGGACGGAATACTTGGCAGGAAGGGACCTCATCTTCTCTCCAAAGCCACTCTGTGCCCAGGCTCTACTATCCCAACTCTGGGTGGCACACCATGACTGTGGTTTAAGAGAGGATCCAGGAGAGAAGACTTGTTCTGACAATCTTTTTTAGAAAAACTATCCAAGATCCTGTCTGAAATTATGGTTACACAGAGCAGCATCTGCTGAATTATTTAAATTGATACCTTCGGGTTCTATAATCATAGAGTCAGCAAGGAGGGGAGCAGAGACATTTATACACTAAGGACAAAAAGATAATAAACAAAATGTTCAGGATAAATAACAAATTAAACAAAGTGATTGAATTTCACAGAGCTGTAGAGACAAGTCCTGCCCATTTTACCCATATGAGTAGTTTCATTAACAACAATCTGCTTCTTAGTAAATTGCCAGTTACAATAAAAACAAATAACTTGTTCTTTTGTTTCACTGCTGCTAGACATTTTAATAATTCCAGAGGTACTGATTAAAACTGTTTTTTTTATACTCACAGGTCGTAAAACACTCTTGCATTACTGTTAAACCACTCCATCTCCCTTTTCTGTCTGAGCATCAATAGAGCCACCGAAGAGGCAGAGGAAAATAAAAACCTCTAGAACAGGTGCAAGAGCAGGATGATGCAACTGTCTGCTCCTCTGCCCACAGGAGCAATGTGGCACCTCGGGGCCATGAGCACGGATCCAGAAAGTGGCACTGAGTGAATTCCATGCCAAAATGTTGACAACATCTGATATGTGCAAGAGGGCCACTGAGTGCACAGAACTGCTCGTCCAGCAGAACATAACACCATGCAAACATAATTGGGGTTAGATTTGCACACACTAATAATTTGTTTGCTATTAAAACAGATGTGCCTTATAATTGCATCTAAAAGGTGCACTCCCAAAATTAACAATCCAAAACCTGTACGAAGATAAAGGTTTCATCACCTTCATAATTAATTTGAAAAAATTGGTCTCCATTTTCTTATGCTTCAATTTTAATGAAGTACTGAGTGAAATCTGTTAGAGGTTTTGAAGTATTTTTTCCATTGTCACATTTTTATGTTTATAATGACTGTATACTATGAGGAAAAAGGGGTGACATAGCACCAAGATTGCTTAAAAAGCATTGTTTGTTCTTTTATATTATTCATTAAGTACTTAAGGCTGTTCAGGAGAATCATGACGTTTAATATACACGTGTACAATACTTAGTCTGCAAAAACAAGTTGGCAGACTTTTGCATGGAGCTGTTGCTAACATCTCTTTCTTGAGCAATGGTACATTTGGGAATCTGTTGGCAGGCTTTTTCCTCACTTTGTGCCTATTCTTCTCAGGAGCATTACTGAGAGGGCAACTGGCTCAGCACTTAAAAAAAACTCTGGAGGGAGAGATTTCACTCTACTGCCCCTGTGAATGGGGAAAAGTGAGGTAAAATAATATAAATTTGGATTTTTGTCCACACTTCCAAGAGCTACACTTCAGAAGCTAGTGGAGTTCTGTACAGACATTATTCATCCCTGTTTCTGAAGCCCCTGAATCTGTCAGGCTCAGTGCTGTTCAGAACTGGAATAGAAAGTTCCAGGCCCAAAGGCAGCTGGCAATCCGTGTGTGATACAAGAGATCAATGAGTGCTAATAGACAGAAATAGGAAAATAACTGTTATGGGTTGTTCAGTCTTTTGAAGAATTGGTATGCAGGGAAGGTGAGAGAAAACTTACTGTTTTCTAGAAAAAAATATTTTTTCCAAAAAGAAGGACTGCTCAGTGTCTTTTTCCAGTCTATTTGAAGATTCACCTTAACACTGATGTGTATCTAGTGAGTTTGAAGTATTTCCTGTAACACTTTGAGCATTTTTGATGAATGATTGTGGAACCCTGTTGGATGGCTACAAAATTATGATCTGTTGGTTAAGGAGGGTCCCCTTAACTTTAGTGATCTGTTCTATGGTTGAAACTTGTCCCACCAGAGTTCAGCATTGCAGTGATGCTCTGCAGACAGAAATCCAGCACCTCTGTCTTTCATGTAGATTTATCAAGAGAGTAAAACAGAGACCAAGATGCTGCCAGTGTCCACAGGTCATGGCAAACACATTTCAAGCAGAAAAAAAATCACTTGACTCTTTATACTGCACCAAAGATAACACAGCCCCAACCCAAACAAGTAAGAATTATTAATGGTAACAGACAGCTGGAAACACAGGTCAAAGACAGAAGACGTCCTTGCCTCAGTAGTTTTCCATTTGCTCATGAAGTAAAGTGACCACCTGACTGTTCTCCTGGCTTGTTGTAGTCTCGTGGGCAAAGCACTAACTGTGATGAACTCGGGGTTCATGTGAGCTCAGCTCACATGGTAAGTCAGACTCCAGACTCCCAGTCTGTGGATGAAACTCCTCTGATGGCATTTCCTTTAAAGCTGTAGCACTATGCCCTTTATTCTCTGCTGCATAAGCTTGGGCCCGTTTAATCTAAGGCATCCTGCTTACAACTGGTTGGCATAGTGGAGTTTCTGCCTAAGGATGATTGAAAAAAGAGAGAACTGAGTGATAGGAAGTGAAGCCATACTGTAAGTGGTGTGAACCTTGTTTTCATTTTCGAAGTAGAACTACATGATGGTATATGATTTAATTTAAAATGAAATACATAAATAAAATGTTTCATATTAGTATGAAGAAATGCTGAAAATCTTTTTACTACCAAGCAGATGTGGATGACGTTGGGTGGCAACACAGTAGTACAATGGGAATTTTTTCAAACATTGCCATAGTTGTATTTTCAAACATTGCCATTGTGTTTTTATTTTCTATTGAGATTTCACTACTATAATGCCAGCCAACTGAGAAGAATTTCTTATGTTTTGGACTGTAATAAATCTTCCAAAAGTGTTAACCAACAGCTTGGGGAGTTTTTCTGGTTTATACTACTCTAGATCCCACATTACAAATTGCTGAAACAGGAGAAGGGGCTTAGGTACACAATTCAAACATTTCCTTCCTAGTTTTGTTCAGCATCATGTAACTACATAAGTGAAATAGCAAGGGATTCATCAATAATGGTGGCAAACTCAGGCTTTGAGTTAAAAAAGACCAAAACAACTTTTCCTTCCCCACTCCCCCTCCTTATTCCCATCCAACAGTTCAACAGACTTTGTGAGAAGTCTTGGAATAATTTCTCTTTTCAATGCTTCTAATTTAAATTACTTACTAGAAATGAATATTTCATGACATTACGGAACTCTCCAAAACTTCATCTCTTTAGTGCTAATTATTTCAACAGGACCTATATGAAAGGCAAAGGCCACTTTTCTATATTGTCTATAAAACTATAAAACTATCTTCATTTGACAGTTAAAGTTCTCATTTCTGTATTTCCTCATTTTTACTTTTTAGTGTCTCTCACAGAAAGTGACACAGTTTGGTCATGGAGTTAACTCTGCAGTCAACCTATTATGTTCTCATTAGTACAAAACATGCAAAACTGCTAACATTTAATCCTTAGTTTTCTTTCTCTTCAAGCCAAAGACACCTTCAATTTCCATACTGGAAATTCTCACAGCAGTACCCCTAAGCAAAGTACTGTTTAATCCTCCAGGTCAACTTGACATAGTATCCATTGCCTGAGCAAGGAAGCAAGGTGTACTTAGGCACGTACCTGTTTGGAGCTAAGAAAGTTTCCACTTTGGAGTAAATAGTTTCCACTAGACCTCACTTCTCTTTTAGTAAAAAAAACCAAAACACCAAAAGAATCCAAACAAACAAAACCTCCAAAACAAAAACAAACAAAAAACAACCCAAAATAAATCAACCTTCCATCTGCATTCCTTTCACATTCTGATGGGCACAAACAAAATAAGATAACCTCCAAAACCACACACTTATGTCATTTGATCAAAAGGAATGACATGCAGTAGGAAGCTGGAAATCTTTTCCATGTACCTTAGCCAAGGTCAGGACAACTCTGTGTACAACCTGCTGCCTGGAGTGGCAGCATTTCAGATGTGCTTTCAGAAGCTCTTAGCACAGTTCTTTCATGCAACATCCACGCTGAGGGAAACAATCTGCAAGTCCAGGCTTTTCACCCTTTGAAGTTGCCTCCTGTTCCTTTACTCATACTCAGACTTCAGCAGCCCATCTCTCATAGGGTGCAATTTGCAATGAGAGTCTTCCTCTGCTCTGGCTTCTGCCTGACTCCTGAAGTCTGGCTAAGCATCCAGGTGGAGCCTCACACTGAGAACTTGAATAACAAAGCCACTGGGAACGGACTACAAGAGATCAGCACGAGGGCTCAGGGTGGCTTCTGCCTGCTCCTCGCTGGTGAAATTCCCCAGGTGAGGGCACTGAGAGCAATAAAGCAATACCCATAAAGCAAGACCAGTGCAGACAAAGAGAGTGAATGCTTTGAGTATGTGGCAAAAATTTCTCCAGACTACTCTGTGTCATTGAGCACCCCAAAGGTGAGGAAACGCCTCAAAAGAGGAAAGAACCAAAGTGTCAGACTTCTCATCCTCCAACTTCTGAACTGAATGACCTAGAAAATTTGACTTTCTAAAATTGGTATTCACAAGTGTGGCACTTTACTGCTCTAAATACTCTGGGCAGCTTTCCCTCAATACCTCCATATGGCCTTTTGTCACCCACACTGTTTTCTGATGGAGAGCTTTGCATGGTGGCTTTACATGCCCATTCCCACAGCCAGTCTCCTGAGCACCCAGCATCTTTGTTCACAGTGATCACATGCATGAATCTAACAATGCAATTCCAGTTTTATGAAGTGCAGATTTTTGTAAAGACAGAGTTATTATCACAAAAGAACCCAGTGTTTATTGTCAGACCCTATAGGTTTTGACAAGTTTATTTGTTTTAGATGTAGATCTTAACTAACTTCCATTCTTTGGGTATTACAAAACTCTGACCTCCTAAACATTTAATAAACATGATGAAACAATAAACTAGATGCAATGAAATGTTGTGGAATTAGCTCTGCATTTGAATTGCACTTTTATTGTATCATTTAGCAACCAAAAGGATAAGCTTGTAAAGTGGTTCTTTTGAAACAGCCGAACAAGTAAGACGATTTGGGCACACATGGTATAAATAGGATGAAGTCTTATAAAGAAAAATCCTTCATGACATTGTAGCTGAATTAAGCCAAGGCATAATAATTTCCATTTGTCCAGACAAGCTACTGGCACGATTTCTGTAACAGAGCTGAAATGGTGTCTGCAGATGGTGATTGGGGTGCAAAGTTAATGTTTTTATGCATGAAGCATCCTGGCATGTGCAGGTGATCTTCAAATGCCAAGGATTGCCTCTCTCTTTTGCATCACAAAACATCTGCAACAGTCCTACAGCATTCAACACACTGTTTATGATCAAGAGCCAGATTTTGATATTTGTGTTCACAGCTATTTAGCTTTTACCCTAGATTCCCTTTCCAAATTTTCCTTCATTTTATCCTGCTTCTGTTGGGCTTGTAACCATATAAATTAAATGAACAATTGTATTTCTGTCAGGCCAGTCGCCCTGTTGGAACTGCCAGAATCTCACTGGGCTGGTAAATCAGAGTTTGGTGTCTGCTGCCAGACATAACAAGGACATCCACTGATGTCCAAGAAGCTATTTGGGAAGCAGGACACTGCTCAGAGGGAATATGGGTGTCTCTCAGTTGATCTGCTTGCTAGGAATATGAAAGTAAGGGGAGCAAAACCAGGAGGAAATATTAAAAAGCCCTTTTGTATGGTTTAATACTTGTTTTGGGATTGCAAAATGCAGGAAAATAGGGAACATAAATGTATTTATTCAACAAAAACTAGATTAATGAAAAAGATTTCACACATAAAGGCTGAAGCACGATGATGAAAAAGTATATATTCCAGCAAAAACTCCATCACTATTTACTTCTCTCTATTAATACAACCATTGCTTAGTCTAAATCCAATGTAAAACTGAACTGGAAATGTGAATAGTCTGTTTTGCAACTGTTAAAAGCAAGTGAATGTGATGTTAAGTTCACCAAGGTTTTGTCAGCAAGTCCTTGCTCCTTTAAACTCCTAAGTACAAGCTTTCTACTCTTTTGGAGTAGGGACTTAAAAAAGTCATTAACTTGGCTTAGTTTGCTGGGAATTACTCAATCGGACAATATGGAGAGCAGCATTTGAAAGGCATTGTTTGCAAGGTTGTTCTGGGTGACAGCAGCATTTCCATCTGGTAAATGCCTGAAATGTGTGCTCAGTGTGGGAAAGACTGGAATAAAAGAGGAAAATAAGGTGATACTGGCCTTATCTGGCATGTGGCAGAGTTTTTGGGCAGGCTCAGAATATACCAGGATTCTACAATAGAAAACACAGAAATAATTCTCACTTTGTCTGCCGTGCTTGGCAAACTAATTTTTCTTTAATCAGATTTGTAACTAAAATATTCCTTGCTTTAGTGCAACTGGAATAAAGACTATTCTAAAAGCATGACCAACTGATAAGATATGAATAAAATTACTTCCATATGTATGAGATTATTATAAATGGGACTTCTCTTTTCAACAAAGAACACTGTAAACAAATACACGATCCCGTTTATTAACTGGAGATTGGCTGGATTACAGTTTAGAAATAAGATACACATGTTGGCAATTATCACACTTGATTCTAGCTAGGCCTTTGAAAAACATACATCATGTGTTTTTTCCTGTGGAAATTGTATCTTTTTAGCTTGCCTTACTAAAAGATTCTGAGAAGTAACTTTTCAAAATGTATATACAAACCTGATTTCTGAATCCATGTTCAGACATGAGAGGGCAGATCCAGATTCCTCAGTTACATGGGCTGAGGTGGAAGTTAGGAAGGTCTTCCAGCCTGCTGGGATTTACCACAGAGGGAGACTGGGTGTAAATGTTCCAGTGGCTGCTGTGTTTTCCTGTAGCCTGTGTCACTCAGGGTATGAGACCAAGAGATGCATTGCCTGGTTCAACTAGAAGAACCATGTCAGTGCTCTGTTTTATTAGGGTTATTTTACATTGCAGGATGGTTGTTCTCATGTCCTGGTTTGCAAAATGTGGCAAAACAGACCTTCCCTACTTCATATAGATGCTATTAGGGGAACTTAAACTGCTAGACTCTTAGGTAGTAGTTGCCAAAGAAAGATAGATTATCTTTATGTTGTTTTTTTTTCTTAGTGTAGCTTTGAAAGAAAAAGCTCCTCTGCTTGATAAGAATAAAGATAGAAACCTTTTGAACAACAGCAGCCTGGCATTCAAGGCACTCATGGCATGTCCAGGCCAAGTTCTTGTTCCCTATCAGCTAGAGTCCTTGTTTTGCCCTGGCTCTGCTGCCTGGCTAAGTGCATAAGCCCGAAGCACTGGGCTGCTGGCCATTCTGGAGCAAGTCTCTCAGAGTGAGAGACTCCTCTGACACACCACAAAACATGATTTAAGCACTCTGCACGTTTTGAGAGAGCTCTGTGCTGGGATGCACTGGTTACAGTGGAGAGAGGCAAGTTAGGTCACATGGAAAGTGATACAGATCTTAACCAGAGCACCATACTCAGTCTAAATAAATGATTGTTGTTGCACAGTTTGGACAGATGGCTGGCAAAACCTGCCAGAGGCATTTCAAAGATAATATTCACGTGCTGTCCCACTTCTCCATGTTAAGGAAATGCATGTTAATGTTAGCCCTGGCATTAATCCAATACTGGGCTCTGACATTAGAAGGACATACACAGCAAGTAGAAGCATGTCTGCAGAGTTTAGAGATGAATCTCTCACAACACAAGAATTTTGTGCAACAGCTGTAGGGAAACAAGAGGAAACCCAGGCCCAAAATCTCTGCTTCAAGCCCATTATAATTTCCAACATGCCCAAGAAATGATGACAAAGTATTTTACAGACGTTATTAGACTCGGGTGCTGTTAGTCTCATCCTGGCATAGGTAACACACAGGCCTGAAAGACAGACCTAACCTCTCCTTCCTGTCATGCAGCCTAGAAAACCAATGAAGTATTGCAATAGATATGAACAACAGCACAAAGTAATCTCCTTATCTAATTGACACTGATATTGGTAGCTCACAGTAATATGACTTAGAAAGATGGGAACTTAAAATGACAAGTGTAGAAGATAAAGGAATCAGCTTAGGTTGTCAGCTAAGGTTCTCAGACAGCAACTCCCCAGGTATAGAGGTGCCACAGTTCCAGCATTATTTACTTAACCAAAACTTAGCACCTTTACAGTATGAGAGATTCCCCCAGTGAAGGAGCTCTGTCAGTCCTGTTCCTCCTGCCAGCACATCAGAGACAAAGATGGCCAGGTGATGGGTTAACTTCACATACTGCACTTCAGGCTTCATTGAGGGTGTTGCAAGACCTCAATTTTCAAACAAAGCCTAGGCTAAAATTACATCAAGATGCCATACAAGTCTTCAGCTGCCTTGAGCAGGCCAGTAACATGGAAAACCTTTTCTCCCTGTCTCATGTTACAGAAAACCTCTGATTATTTTTGGGTTTGCTGCTGATTGTAATGTCACTTTTAAAAACCATGAGAAAAGGAAGAGAGTTAAAATCAAGAACTTCATAAATCTTATTTAGAAAAAATTCTGTTTAAATTACATGAGATGAAAGCATGTTCTGAAAACTCTCTAAAGGGTCTTAAAAATGCAGTAGGGGGAGAAAGATACCATCCAATTAGTCCTACCCACCAAAATGACCACACTAAATAGCAAAATAATCAGTTAAGGAGGGATCAGAAGGCACGGGGAAAAGGACTCAGCAAAGCCAGTATCCCTACCTCTCTCAGTGTTCCATTTCATTATATAAGGCCAAAGATTGTTTTCTTGAAATTATAAAATGAAATCCAGCCCTGCCCTGTTTTGTTAGACAGCATTGATCTTTTTATATGAACAACCTGTTCAGAGAAGCAGAAAATTTCAGACAAATCCTCTTAACAGGCTCTCTTTTTTTTTTTTTTTTCTTTCTGTAAGGCCAAATAAACGGATGAGGCATTTATTTTTTGGAAGAATGACAGAAGCATTTCCGCTCTGCCTCTGCGTTTGTGCCCACTAACTGGTGACAGCACTTAGAAATTACTGCCTTGTAAATTTTCTTCCATTAGCAGCCCAGTTCACGTGTTAGAGGCAGAGGTGAGCAGTCAGTGGATTTCTGGTGTTGGCAGCCAGCAGTAGCACTATTGCTGCTATGCTGTGACTGCTGCCATGGACCCATCGGGGGGTGAGCAGCTCGTACCTCGGCACCAAAGGGCTGACCTGGCTGTCTTTGCTTCCCTGTGCCATCTTTGCTGGGTCCAGCTAAGCCACGAACCAGCTCAGGGCTTTATCAGCCACCTGCAGAGGATTAGGTGGACAGCCCTGGACTAAGGTTTCACAGCAAGCCCAGGCAGTGGCTCTGGCACGTGGGGAGCTGAACCGTGGTGTCCCACGGCCCCAGCAGAGATCACATTTGTACTCCCAGGCTGGGCAGAGCAGCTCTGTCACTGTGCAGCCACAGGACACTCAGAGGGGCTTTGGCAGCTGGATCCAGCCCCTCTGTACTGTACAGCCCACATGGGACAGACAATAACCAAAATGTCACAAGTCAGGGATGGACACCTGGGGAGCTGCTCCTGAGACAGACCCTCCATCACAGCAATGCCCATGCCAAGAACTGCAGCAGTGGAAGGAAACATTCATCTTACTACCTAGAAGGTATTGGGTCTGTGCTTCGTACAGTAAGAAAGTTATTATCACCAGCAAATCTGTCCCTTTCTGTCAGATATAAAATCTGCAAAGCTATGGAGCCAGGTGTCCGATGATGTGGAAATCACGTCAGAGATGAACACCATCAAAACTCTTTTTAACTGCCATTCTGGAGGTGCTTCCAAATTTTAAAGTGATTGTTTAGGGAAAATAGCTAAGTTTTCAGGCGACAATAAGGTTACCTAAAATAGATTTATGATCCTATCTGTTCATTTTTGTACTAAGCATCCAAACTCTAAATTCTATCTTATGCTACATGCCTCTCTGTATTATTCAGGGACTCCTAGATTTTAATTTTTGTATTTTCTAATGCTTGACTTCCATTCCTAAAAGAATTATACTGCTGTAATTTGGTCAACTAGCAGCCATTACTTTCAATAAAACCAATGGAAACAAGATTAAATGCAAACCCATTTACAGCAAAGCCAACTAACCCAAACAAACCTCAAAACTAGTAATTTATAAAGCAGTTTCTCTGATGCAGCTCGTGCCCAGCTCCATGGGAACCACAAGAGAGTATATTAATTCCTCTGTGAGGCCAAGAAAGGCAAGTGTCAGATGGAAGATAATGTGCAGTGGATCTACTCTAAGTCATTCACATTTCAGGAGCTGTTTGAAAGATCTTCTGGTTCTCTGACTATAGTCTGTTCTTTACAGAGCAAACACAAGAATTCTCAAATCAAAATGTTTTTCTTATCAACGTGGAAAAGGATTTAAAAAAACCCCAAAAACCTTTCTCCCATACAGAGTTAAGGGAAAGCTCACAACAAGTAACTGAAAACCAATATGCTGCTTTTATACAGAATTTCCAAGAAAACAGGAGTGGAGAAGCAAGTAAAATGAATAGCCAGGGACTGGTCTTTAAGAAGAATGAAATATTAGAGAGTTTTCAAGCTTACTCTAACTAAGCAGGTATCATTGTAAAA
Organism: Sturnus vulgaris; assembly: GCF_052056855.1. Classification (NCBI taxonomy): domain Eukaryota; kingdom Metazoa; phylum Chordata; class Aves; order Passeriformes; family Sturnidae; genus Sturnus; species Sturnus vulgaris. Next base: position 21,890,457 of record NC_142250.1, on the reverse strand, counting down.
GCAGCTATAAAGAGCTTTTGTCGGTGTTACAAGTTTAACTAGAAGTAGAATTCTGTTAGGGTAATAAAGCTGTTACTGTAAATATTTTACAATGGAGATATAAGCTTTTTGTGGCTAATAAAAACATATATATTTAAAGAAATGGTGCATTATCCAGGTCAGCATTATGTTTCACCTCTGATTTCCTTTTTTTCACGCCCCTTGCATGCTTCTTCCTCACCAAAACCTATAATCCTTGAAGAGGAGGTAGTCATGCTCTGCACAAGTGTAATAGTCTAAACACGTCTTTTTTTTTCTGCAGATTGAGACCCTGAGAATTAAATGATTTACAGAACACCTTTGCTTGAGGCCTTCTTTCAGCTTTTGTTAATTAAGAGTACATGTCTTTGATACAAAGTAGAATCTCTAAGAGGCCAGAGGCATTGCGTTCTCAGGTATATTTAACACACAGCAATGTGATGGATGCAGTTCAGGGTTTTACCCTGCTCATGTCTTTGCTAGCATAAATTTAGAAAGTGTTAAAAGGTCTAGTGCCTATAAAAGTTAAGCATGTTACAGCAAGCCAAGAAGAGGGAGATGATGCATTCTCTCAGGAATCTGTCTAAGGAAGTTATGGGTGTAGCTGCTGTGCTCTTTGGCTTTGGTGAAAGTCTAGAGCAGGAAGTGTTGTGGGATGGCCCTGGCAAAATTTACAGAAATAACAGCTCTAAAGTAAGTGGGAAATTTAGATAAGAGAACTGATATAAATTCTTAGAACAAATTAATATCCTATTGGACTGAGAGCCTAGGAGAGTAATATCTTCCTCTTGGAATTCACAGTTTATTGCAGAAAAAGAAATGAAATGCTATAGCAATTAGACATTCCCCCAGAGTGGCCACTGGCACTTCTCGCTTGGAGAAGAAATGAGAGGAATTTTTAAAATTCTGCTGTTTTGTTAGTTATGGCTATGACAGGAATTTAGACAACAGAAAAGGATTCTAAACCACTTGGAGAACTTGTCAACATTTTGTGATTTATACAAAATAAGTGAGACTGAATGCAGTGGGACTCCAAATCTTGTCCTCTTCACCACTGACCTCAGAGCTGCTCCTAAGGTGGTGCTGTAAAAGCCTAAACTTATTACTGGAAAAAGCCATTACTGACAAATGTGGTCTCAGAAAATGTTCAAAGGAGTCACGTGAGTGACTTCTTTCCCTAAAAGCAGAAGTTACCCTCATTAAGTCTATTCTGAAACAATACTCTCAGTTGTTTTCTGAGTATTCAGAAAGTCCTGTTTTGTTTGCAAAATTAGAGCACAGAACAAACAAGAGTAAATTGTCAGCTTCAGCAAAAACCATCTAATTGAAGCTGGAGGCAAATATCAGTATACCTTTTTGCCTGAACCTTTTGGGCCAGACTACATCAAATGGTGGAAATCAAAGCCAAATTTAACAATGCCCATTACCCATCCATTCCTAGTAACAAACTGACTCCTTGCTGAGCTGTCCTATTGCCAGACTCCAGATCTTTCACCCACAAACCTGCAGAAGTGCCCAGCTGCCCTGCAGACACACGTGTCAAATTGTAGCTTCAGTGTCTGCAAACGGAGACCAAAGCCTTCACTTATATAAAGCACAGGCTCTGCTCAGTGTTGAAAAAAATCATGTTTAGCATGCTGTGATTCTTTAGGGAAATGGGTGAATAATTTTACCTCCTTGGAACTGTTTTTTTCTGCTGCAGCAGCCTTTTAAAGTAAAGAATTTATTGATGTAAAAAACCAATCATGTTCTTAATTGCTAAATAATGCCAAATGCCAGTGCCCATGTTTTATATTTGTGTTTACTTCACAGCACCATCCAAGCCCTGGTCCAAGTAGTCTTAATAATAATTGCTTTTAATATTAAAGTAGTTCCTCGGGAAGTTCCCACATGAAAAAAACACTGCTGACAGATTGAGAAGGGAAGAGGTTCAGGCAGAAATTCTTCTTTCTGCACCAGCACTACAGGATTTGCTGTGAACCTAAACATGCGAGGAATATAACTTTCACCCACAGATGGCGATGAACAGTCTGTGCCTTCCCAACACAGACCACTGATTTTGGCTCAAAGAAATGCCAACATGCAGCTTAAAGAAAGGGGCTCTAGTTTATGTTAAAACGAGATAATCAGTTTGGCATGAAAAAGGTGAGAGTTAGATTGGTATCCACCCATTCATCGGGCTCTGAGCAAGCCAGGTAGGTGCAGGCTCAGAAGAAAACTGCCCCATCCTAATAAGGCAGAGCTGTCTGGCAGTGACATAGCCTGGATGCCTTCTCTGTGAACTAATACAAGCCATCGAGGAGCCGTGTCATCTTTCCATCAATAACTCTGTGTTCACCTCTGCAGGATCACTTGTGCTGAGTGCCACACAAATGCTGTGCTCGCCTGTGTGCTGCAGGAAAATCTCGTGTTACAAGAAAAGCCACTTACCAATGTCCCAGGCTACCCTCTGCATCTCCTCCAGCGTGAAAGCCCAGGGAAAAGAAAACAGTCCTCATGACTGACTAGCAAGCATTTTTTTCTGCACAGGGGATATAAAACTATAGCAACTATTTTATTTATTCTTTTGACTCTAGTAAAATTATATTGCTTCTTTGCTTGACTTGTCAAGACCTTCCTTAGTTTAGATTTAACTCGATATGACTGAATCCCTTAGAAATAATGGATTTAAAATGGAAGGCAACAGCTCAGAAGAAGCTTTTTGCTCTATGCAAACAGCCATGTTTCTGCCTACTGCTGAGCGGAGGTGGCAAGGTGTCTACTGAGGTAGGAGCTGCTGCTCACTTATTTTGAAGAAATGTCTTTATTTCTTGAAGTATTTATAACATTCACATCCACTAATGCATTCCAGGGAGAGGCAGATCTCCCTACTGATGTCAAGAGAATCAGTTGAAAACAGGCCAATAACAATTTTTGGACTTCTAAGCAAGCTCTGTGGCTGTGCAGAAAGAAGGAGATTTAGTATTATAAGCACAAGTAAGAAACAAGTCATTTACAAAGAAGAGATTAAGTACATCAAGTCAAAAATTATTAATGTAGTTGTTGTTCTTATACTTCATAGCCGAAAAATGATCCTGCAGCAAGATTTCCATCTGAATTTTTAGGATATTTGCTTGATTAACTGCTGCAAGATATGTCTTTTGGGCCAAAACTTCATTTTGGTCTATTGGCATTGTGGACCTTTGTCATTCAGTCAGAAATATCCCATGTATTAAAATGAAAATCAACACTCAGCTACCTCTATTACATCTTACTCTTTTCTTTCAATAATTCTAAATACTGACCCAATATATGGTGCCACGTTGACATTTCATACTTTAGCAAAGCAGCAAAATTTAAGGAAGCGGGGACCTTTTCTTACCATCTGAAATAATCAAGCATGGCTCTACTGGCCTCTGAATCCCCCTCCACACCCTCCTTCCAGGCTTTGTACCACAGTGGGGTATTAGTGGCTAAAAAGAGAGCAAGAAACTGTGGTGAGGGATGGACAATGTGCTGAGGTGCTCTTGGGTGAATAAACAGTGCAATTGAAAAGGCTTTGTTCAAACACAGACGTTTATCTCTGAGCAGAACAAAGTATGAACTTATTCAGCTCTCAATTTATGAGATAGCTTGGGTTCGTTTAATTATCACTGAGGCCCCTTAAACTTCAACTACAATTTATTTTCAGTTTGGAGGAGGTGCTCTCATTTGCTCATCAATTACTCAGGAAATGAAGGTAAACCTAACATTCCCATTCAGAGAGGAGCTTCCACCACAAATCTCCCAGTCCCTGTAAGCAGCTCCTTTAATAACCAACTCCTGCAAAAGCATGAGGTACTCGAGAGGTGTGTCAGACCAAGCATAAACACACTTCTATAACTTTCTGCTAACAATACAGAAAAGAAGTTGAAAGTTTGAAAAGTACTTCCAAAAGCCCTTCTACTTCCTGTACATACATGTCACCAATGAAAATGGTGACAGACTCCTTTGACATGTCTGCTATCTCCTACAGACACTTCTGTTCTCTGCCATGGCAGACTCCCCCTGTGACAGGAGTGAAACTGGGTCTGACTAGAGATCTACAATTCACTTACAAAGTTCCTATTGCATTTGCAATTCCTTAATAGGTTCAAGTTTCTTGACATATGGTTTCAAGAGTGTGCAACTTCCCTGCATGAGCTATGGCTTCCACTTCCAAATGCCACATTTGACTAAGGGGACAGAACAAATAACTTGAATTGATAGACCTTGGAACAGTCATTCTGTTGGAGCAACAGAGGAGGGGATTGAAGCTCACCCAGCAAAAAGACCAAAAGTATGAGCAAGTCTGAGGCAGTGCCACCAAAGGATTGTCAGGGTGCCCTGCCAAGCCATTGTAGGTGCAGTCAGTATAGAAACCCATGCGAAATTTTCCAGAGAATACTTTCCACATGACCATCTTCTACAGGTCAAAACCAAAAAAATGTTCATTATCTCACCTTTCTGTCCCAAGCAGGTAGGACAAGAACACATGCTGATGCACCAGCAGTTCACAGGAGAGAGAAATTGTCATGGCCACCTCTGCATTTTTCTCCTTTAGATAAAGGATTGCTTCCCTCTGTACTAGAATCTGTCAGCACACACCAAACAGTAATGAAGTATTTAAGAGTAGTTACTTAGCATTATGTACCCAAGCACCTACAGCTGAGAAAGCTGCTAATCTAGTGAGCCAAATTTGGGGCCTCATTCAGCTTACCCTGAAGAAATGCTCCATCGTCATTCCACTGCTTGTGCTCTTGTTCTGCATCCACAAAGCCTGGTGACCTAGAAGTGCCCACTCTTGGGCAAAAGAAAATGGAAGACACTCCAAAATCTAAGCACAAGAAAAGAAGTGTCTCCAAGGGAGGGAGATCACTCATCTCCCACATTAGTTGTAATGCAGGTTTGCTAGCCTGAACTCCTTCATTCTGATTGAGAAAACAGGTCCTTCATTTCACTACTTCCTTTACTCTTGAGTTTCTCTTTGCTCTCTCCATGTCACTATAATGAAAGAATAGTCCAGTCCCAAGCAACCGTTCTGAGTACGTATTTCAACATTGCTGTGTTTAATAAGCTTGTCAGATAGCAATCCAGGAGCAGTGGATATACAGGTCCCTCAGGCATGTTGCATATTTTATCTTTGCCATATCAATAATTTTAACCATGGGTATGATTAGAATGCTGAGATTCATGATTTTACACGTCACTCTTTCCTTGCCTATCCTAACTTTCATTTCAGCGTCCTCTCTCTGGCTCCAACAGCAGAGCCATCAGTGACAGGGAGTGCCTGCCAATGCAGCAGGAGGGAGCCAATGCTGATCCCTCTTCCTGTAGCATGTCCTGGCTGAGCATGTCCAGGCTAAAACATCATTACAGCAAATTTGCACATCCTCAAAAGCAGTATTACTTTGCATCACTAACTACTAGTAAGAACAGGACTCCTCAGAAGCTTCTTGAACAGACAACCTTTAGATTAAATGGAGGAACTGGAAGCAGGTTTTAGACCAGCTTTTCCATATACTGGATTCTTATGTTTAGTTGCACTAGAAGTACCCAATCCCTTTAAATTCTTGTCCTTTCAGAGATATGCTAGGGTTCTTAAAATGAGGGAATTCAGACCAACAGACCTGAGATAATTTAAAAAAAAAAAAAAAAAAAAAAAAAAAAAAAAAAAAAAAAGGGTGAGAGAGAGGGAGACCAAAAAAGCATCCAAGCCATCAAAAATGAATTGTGCAGGACTCAATACTTGACCCTAGACTCTCTTTGCCTGATTGCCTCCTAGCACTGGAGAAAACTCAATTTGACAGATCCCTGCTTTTTCCACTTCCCCATCCAGGTCCCCTGAGCTGCACCACTTTATACATCCAGAACTGCCTCAGCTGAGGGTAAGCAGAGATGCTCAGCATCCTGCTCTGCTTCAACCTGCTCTACACCCAGAAGCAGGGCTTTAGTTCAGTCTAGTGACAGGAAACAGCCATGGGGCAGTGGGTTTCCAAGTCTCAGAGATGCAGATAGATCCCATGGCACCTCCTGTTTTCCTGTAGAATGGAGAATGAGGTGGGGTTCTCTAAATTACTTAATCTGATGCTTGGCTGCTTCTGCCTGTGGGCAAGAAAGCTGTGATTCTGAGCAGGATGCCTTTGTCACTGGGGAACAGCTTCATCCTCCACCAGACAACACTCCTCATCTCACCAGCTGAAACCATGGTACAGTTCAGGGAAGCACTCACCATGCTCAGGGCACTCCAGGGAGTTCTGGTTACTCTCCCTGCTGCCAGAAGTGCTGGCATACATTAATTACTGTTCAAGTGCCAAACACATCTCATCTTGGAGGCAGGAACCACAGCTCACAACTCCCCTCTTCCTCATGAGTGCCCTAAGCTGTAGCCCACAGCCCTGCAGTCTTTTTGTTTCTTTGTATTCATCCTTTCTCTACAAGCAATTAATTTTGGTTTGGAAGAACCCATTCAAAAGGAGAGAAGGGTGTTCTTCCAGGTGATTGCCGTGGAAATAGGACGTGGTTTTGAATTCCATCAGGCTGAGAAGAGAACCAAATGTAAAGCCTTTGCTTTATCTGCAAGGGCAGTAAGCACCCAGTGCCATGGGAAAGGTGCACACCTGGGACACACAGCAAGCTGTAGCCCACTCCTTGAGGAAATGGACAATGGAAGTGTCCTCAGGACAGAGCCAGGACTTTTCCTGCAGGAAAGCTTTTCCCTGAAGCTGTAGTAGGACATTTTACTCAGGTAATCATCCAAGCAACTTCTTGCATATATACTTGGCATGATTGTTTCCTCAGGCTTTCTGACTGCTAATCTAATGTCAGGGAGAAAAGAAGAAAAAAACAAACCAGTGATTTTGCCTAAAAATTGGTATGGTAATAATAAGGCTTTCTGGATTGAGCCAGTAGGTACAAGTTCAAGTAAAATGATCTTATATCTGATATAGTTTTTGTTTGTTTGTTTGTTTGCTTGCTTTTTCTGAAAAGTGCTTTGCCCCACAGCTTCTTTTGAAGCAATGTTAGCATTAGGACTGGGTTACTTACAGCTGGTCAAAGTGCAAAAAGGTTGTCTTAGGGCAGGAAATTTCTGAAAAAATGCCAAGAGATTCAAAAGCTGGACATAGATCCCTTGCTGAGTGTTTTAGGCTACTGTGAAGGTGTCAAATGAAGACCACTTCAGGCATCCACAGCAAAGGCTCAGGGACCAGAGACTGTGACCCTGCCCAACCTTTAAGCCATTCTGTCTTGTGTGCCGAAGATCAAAGGCAACAGAAATAACAATTATCATGTTACATCATGCTGTTCCAATAAACAAATGCGTGTATTTTCCCTTCGGCTTTGCCCTGTGCTTTAAGAAAAGTGCAGTTCTAAAAACAAACTCCTAAAGACTATGAAATTTAGCTGTATATGTCCAAAAGCCAAGACTGTTATGTTTTGCTCCTTTCAGTTAGTTTACACTAAGAGGATTTTTAGGAGTTCAACATACCATTGCTGTCCTGTAACAATATTTCACAGTGTAGTAAGAGATGCTGTCTTATTTTTTCTTCTTGGCCCAGAGTGAATAATTCAGGACTGCACGTTTCATAGTCTGAGTCATAAATGTTGAAACTGATTACACAGAGGCATTGGAGCAGTCTCTCATTTTGCTTGCTTAAAGAACCACTGAAATTCATTGAGACATTTACAATTCCCATGAAACTCAGGCTTCTAACTTGAGGCTTTTTATTTCTCCCCACCACTGTCAGGACAGCAACTCCAAGGGCACAGTACATGTTCAAAAATCACAAGAACATTTAAACCCCCCAAAATTCTGAGACGGGAATATATGAGGAACATTGCTTAACCTGGTTTGCTTCTAGCAGTGAACAGGTATTACCAGTACAGAGTATATCCTAATTTTCAGTGTAACCTCAGTGGCAGTCCCTGTTCTTCTGCTTACAAAGCATTTTACTATTTAACAAAGTTTCTGTTTACTGAAATTACCTTTTAACTCTGCAACACCCCTTTTGATAGCAGAAGAATGCAACTGGATCCTCCCAATCCCTTTTGCCTCAGGACAAACTCACCCTCCTTTGCCTCTCTTCTCCTCTGTCATATGCTCAGCCTCCTCCTCAGACCCCCATTTTAGTGGCTCACCATTGAATTAATATATTTTTCAATAACAGCACCTGATTAAGAAGAAATATATATTAATAATATATTATATATTAGATAATAAAAAATACAGATCAATATAATTATATATATATATATATCTCTATATCTCAGTCTTCCTACTGGGAGTAAGCCCAAATATACCAGAATGCAGATGAAAGACATTATAGCCTCGGGTTTAAAAAAAAAAAAAGGATGGGATTTTGCTTCTTGCCTATGGAATCAGTTGTGATCCACTCTACAAGAGTCATTTGTGCCCCTGTTGAAGAGCAGACAGAGCTGGAGTAAATCTACTACAGAGAATGCAGTGAATGCAGCATTGTTTGATGTTGTGCTTTAAACAGGTGTAACTGACCTGATCCTTTGCATCAAATCCAACACAGAGCAGATCAGTGTTTGCCATTTTGGTATGGAGATTAGAACTGACACTTGTTGAACTTTCCTGAGACTCTTCCAGTGGAAGAGCTCCCTAGAACATAACTAGTGTCTAGTGGAAAAGGTGCAGCTCAAGGCAATGTGGCTGGCATGAAAAGGGCACTAGCAATAACACTTTCAATTCTGAATATGCTGCCTCTGGGGAAAAAAAGTCAATGGAAGACTAGGATATGTTGCCTCATTTAAACAACTGAGTTACACTATATTCAGTAGTGCAGATCTTCATCTGCCTGTAAATATGAAAACTTTTATTGCAATACTTCATTATTTTCTCTTCTGCAAGCTGATGGAGGCTCTGGGAGCTGATGGAACAAACTCAGCAGCCCATTCATTAGAGCTCCTGTATGACCTGGACTGGGCAGGATTTTCTGCACAGAATGTTCCTCTCCCCAACCTCATAGGGCAAATTAGAGTACATCCAATTAAGATACAGAGAAAACTTCAGTTCGAAGGAAATAACCTAATTCATATTTCTCTGGGACATGAGAGACATCCATCTTTATTAAAGCAAGCAGAATAAGGATAAAGCCACTTCACAATCCAGGGCAAGAAAACAACCCTCACTGTAAACCGAGGGTTTAAATAATGTTCTTAGAAAGATTATATTTTAAAGAATTGCCAAAATGTTAATCGGCCAGATCTGGTGCCTTCTGACTTGTAGGAAGTTGTATTTTTTTAAATGCTTCATCTTTGTGGTAACTTTAGGAAGGGCCATCACACACCTCATTTTGGTCTTATTGCTCATTCTGTATTTGTTTCACAGCTTGCACTCCTCCCTTTGTTGGTTGTATTTACAGCACTGTATTTCAGTACTGATCTGATCAACTGATTCCTATAAGAACATGTGGAATCAGATTCATAGAATTGTTTAGGTTGGAAAAGACCTTTAAGATCATCAAATCTAGCAGTTACCTTAACACTGCCAAGTCCACCAAGTGCCACATCTACACTTCTTAAATACCTCCAGGGACAGTAACTCAAAGGCTTCCCTGGCCAGTCTCTTCCAATGTTGACATAGCTTTTCATGGAGAAATGTTTCCTAATATCCAATCTAAACTTCCCTGGTGTAACTTGAATCCTATCTCTAGTTGCCTGGGAGAAGAGGCTGATCCCCATCTTGCCATAATCTCCTTTCAAGCAGCTGTAGAGAGCAGTAAGGTCTCCCTTGAGCCTCCTTTTCTCCACCCCAGCTCTCTCAGCTGCTCCAGACCCTTCACCAGCTTTGTTGCACTTTGGACACACTCCAGCACCTCAAAATCTTTCTTGCAGTGAGGGACTCAAAAGTGAATACAGGATTCGAGGTGCAGACTCACCAATGCCGAGTACAGGTACTTATGTCTCTGAAAAATCATACAGCAAAATCACTCCAGAGAGAATTTTCCAGTGGGCCAGAAAACACTTGTTATCAGTGATGAGATCTGGGAATTTCACGGAAAGGGAGCACAAGCATGAGGCAGTGCCCATGGGAAGGGAAGGGAAGGGAAGGGAAGGTGCTGCCATTGGGTCACTGCCAAACCCGCAGTCCCTGCCAGTGCTCTGTATTTGCAAAGCCCCGGACACTCAGCGCTTGCTTTCCTTTCTGCGTGCTTTATTACCCGTGTTACAGAAGCGGTGGGGAGGGATTTGCAGTGGGAACAAGTAGCACTGCTGTAAACCCTTTATACCTTCCAGCCCAAGGCCTGACAGCGTTTCCCAGCCGCTGGTGTCTCCTCGGGGCTGGGGGATGTGTCAGTCCGAGCGCAGCGGCTCCGGAGCGGCCGCTCGCCCCCCAAGAATCGCCACCCCCAGCATGGACCCCCCCCGCCCCCAGCACGGCCCCCCCAGCACGGCCCCCCCAGCACGGCCCCCCCAGCACGGCCCCCCCAGCACGGCCCCGCACGCCGCTGGTGCTCGGCCGCTTTGGGCTCAGCTCTGGCACGGAGCGTTTCAGTTGCATCAGTGCAGAGTTATTCTGATCCACGGGCAGCCTCCCAGGCTAATGCGTGAGTTTTGAAAGCTTACTTAGTAAAGATCAGATTTCATATTGTTTTATCTACCACTTCTCACCCCAGTCTCAAGGCTAAGGACAAAAGCATTAATTTAACTTCACATCAGTTTGCTGCTGGTCTCCTTTCCCCTTCCCCGAGATTCCCAAAGAACAAGCATTACCATTTCCTTAGCAGGCCCTCCAAGGCCACAGCATCATAAAAGCCAAGTGAGGCCATGACATCTCTTCAGGAACACGAGAGGAAACGAGACCCCAGACACCCATGAACTGGTAGCAAGTAGAAGCTATTTCGGTCTGCTCCTGGGTTTAAAGAGTAAGCTGCCAGGACAAAAGACTGGAAAATGTTCTCTTCTAAAGACTCACAGTAAATGAGAGGTCAGCAGTGACAAAGTTGCTAAAGAGACAGTACCTGTAGCTAATTAGATGGGCTGCTGCCTGGGTCTCTGAAACCTAAGGATTTGCCTGGCAGGTATTTTAAGTTTTTAGGGTCTTGCCATCCTTGCGAAGTACACTGAAGTAGTTAATACAACAAAAAGATGTTTCTTTTCCCCTTTCTTTTATTGTTAATGTCTTGAATACATCATTGTGTCCTCTTTTAGGTTTTTTTTTCTAGAAAAAGCAGGTGAAGGTAGGTAAAGGATAGAGCTGCAAAACCCTGAACACAGCATTATTGTGAACTAAACATATTTTAGAGGTGGGCAGTTATTTCTGTGCAAATTTTCTCATTTAAAAGGTTTTAGCATTTTGAATGGCCAGTTCTAACATTTTCTTTATTTTTTTTTTTAGTTCATAATTAAAAAAAGCCCAATCATATTAGGGTCATTTTATCTTGTCATCTCCAAGACAGCATCTATCTTCCTTTCTTAGCACATTTCTGTTCTTTCTCTGCTGGAGATAAGCTGGGGGATTTGCATGCTATTTTCTCACTGACTCATTTTCCAAATATGGCCATTTAACAAATATTATTTCTCCAGGCAGCCATCCCCTTCAGAGCCTTCATAAAGGAAATTACTCAATCAATAAAGTTAATTTTCTCTCCCCCCTGAAGCAGCCACCCACCTCAGCAGATGTTAAAAAACAGACTAAAACAAAACTGGAGACCTACTCAGATCCAAACATCTCTTACCAATGTCCTTCCTGTAGCTAAGATTGAAATTAATACTTTGTCTATACTAGGAAGCAATGCAAAAACAAGAGCGTGTTCTGCTTCTTTAAGCAGCTGACTGAAAATTAATAAAGAGCAGTGATGAGCTCTGGTCCATTCTCGCTATGTTTAGACTCAACCTACTTCTATGATAAATACAGTTTTCATGTTGAAACAAATTCAAAGTTGACATGAAGTTAATGATAAAGCTCAGTGATGTGCACAGCACAGATTACCACCATTCTAAAGCTGTCCCAGCGGGACACAAGGAACCAGCCCCACTGCCTTGTTTCATCCCAGGAGGAGGTCTGCATGGAAATGAGGAGACTCACCTGGAGAGCCTGAGGAAACCCTGCAACATATGGATACTCCTGGGGAGACCCTCAAAACCACTTGGGTAGGGTCTGTTTTTGCAAACCTGTGGGAAGCAATAAACAATAGCATTGATCGCAGGAATGAAATACACAACAGCACCTGCTTTGTTTCTCTTCTGTTTTGAATAAGAAAAATTAAATTCAGCATTGTATATACTAAAAACGGGACCTTGGGATTGAATCTACTCTTTACATGAATCTGATGTTCACAGAGAAAGCTCAGACTTAAACTGAGAAAGTTCAGAATTAGGTTCTTGTACACAAGGATGTGCAATCTCCCTGATTTGAACACATTGGCAAAGGCAGCACAGAAGTTGGCCCCAGTTTAAATTTCTGTGCCAATCACACTTGGGTAGATGGGGCACAGATTTAGTGAATGCATTAGCTGGTCTTAGATAAAGTTTAGAAGAAAACAGAAAAATGAAGGTTACAATTTAACGTATAAGAAAAAACCAAAAAATATAGGTGTTCTCAGGAATAATATCAAGACAACTTAGCAGCAGCTGAAGAAGGTCTCCACAGAGACAGAAGGCTCATGGAGAAAAAGAAAACAAAAAAGCACCCAGTTAAGGAGAAGAGGATTTCATGGGTGAAACATGCATCAGAAATCACTCAGAAATGTCATATCAATGTAGAGCATTTTTCCTTGCAGTATGTAAATTGTAACCTATGAAAGGTGTGAAGGAACTGGGACCATCAAGTCTAAGTCCACGATATGAACTAAAACCAAGAGAGAAACACTGTGAATAATTATTACAGAGAGAATGAAAGGAAAACTGATTTAGCTACCTACTATTTAAAAGGATTTTAGATTCACATAATGCATTCTTAACTGAGTACCACCACTCAGGGCACTTAGAGAACAGATTTACTCACATACCCTCCTGTCTCTGCAGTATCAAGGGTCTCACTACCATAGGCCCAGCATAGCACTATTTATGTTACAGGTGACACCAGTTAAGTGACAAAATCAGCCCATCTCCCAGAGTTTATCTCCCAGGAATCTTCTGAGCAGAAAGGGAGGCAAATCCACTTGCTCTGTGATCCAGTGTAGGGGCGGTGGGGGATGTCCCAGGAGCCTTCCTGTGAGTTTGTGTCACCTCATGCAGGTCGGATAGGAATTTTCCAGAGTCTGGGCTACCAGGGGAGGATGTCCCATGCTTTGATGTCGTGCTAATAAGGAAGGGGTTGAGTGCTAAGAGAGCTTTGCATTCAGACCTTAGCAACTGCACGTACCTGTGGCTGCTGGTTTAGCAGCAATTTCCATCCTGCTGACACAACAGCCACTGGGAGAGCTGGTTGCAAAGAAATTAACCACTGTAATTTTAAGCAGAACTGTTGCTGTTAAAAGGACAAAGACAGGTTAATGACAAACAGAGGGAAATCTTCTCTAAGAAAATCTGGTAAGTCAGTACCTGATTTGATAGGAGATCCAACCTGAAAGGATGGAAGTGGGTTAACACAATGCAGCTGGCTTCCTACATGGGGCTTCTGGTGTGGAGAGCAAGCAGAACAGTCACTGCTGCTGGTAAAATCAATGGAAAAAGCTTATGCCTTCACAAACCTGTGGGCTGCTTCAACTGAATTCCTACTAAAAGATGGTGGACAAAATCTTTCTGTGATTTAAACAGACATCTGTGACACGTATCATATATAATGGACTTAAAATGTGGAGGTCCAGCAGATTCATACATTCAGCTCCAGAATGAACATGAGTAACTTCTGCTTATTGCTGGGCAGCAGACCACCAGGTCAATTTACCCTTGTTCTTCTACATAACTACCTGCTATAAATGCTACCAGAAGAGTCCAGATGTGTCACATATTGAAAAGAACAAAGATTAAGGATATTGCTAGAAATGTTTAGCACATTAGAGACTACAGCTGCAGAGTGGTGCTTGGTGTGTCATTCTGCCTGGGCATGGACTCAGTGTTTTACTAACACCAAGCTCCTAAAAATCAGGGCTGATGACAGACTGCACACAGATGGAATTTCCAGACCTTAAGATAACTCTCTACACCTCCTCCCCAGCAATCACATCTGATCTGCAGCAGCTGTCTCCTGCATTTAAGCTCAGTTTTTACCTAAGCACTGTAAAGGTGGTTATGTTTGCAGTTCAAAATCTCGACTTGGACACATCTGAGCCCAGGGGAAGGCTGCTCTGCACTGATAATTAACAGCAGTAAATTATATATCAACTGCTTAGGGCTCAACAGGAAAAAGGCTAGATACTAATGAACATGGAGTACATCTATAAAAGCATTAACAGGCTTTTGTTTTTCCCTCTTTCTTATTTCCTTGGCTTTTACTTTGATATATTTCAGCTTCAAAAAACTTTTGTAGTTTTTCTATTTAATAAGATATTTTCCATTCACAGAACCCTCTTTCTTTTGCTGTAGTTGTATTTGTCATATCTGTAGTCTCTCCAAGCCACTGAAGTTCTCTGAGTGTAAGGAGTAGGATCTTTGCCATTTGGCCTTCCAGTACTGGGCTTTATCATTACATTTAGAAAAATAAAATGCCAGGGGTTTTGGAAAATTGTCAAAAGGTAATTTTTCTTTGAATGCAAAGCACAAACTCCACATGCATCCCACCCTTAACAAAAGATCTGACTGTAGGTGAAAGCTAGACAAGCTTTGATCCATCTGATTCTGAAGAACACCTGAGGAACTTTTCCTCCCATTCGTTGGGATGGACACCTGTGCTGGGGCTTTGTGTCCCACCCTGGAACCTGGGTCTTGTATACATCCACATGGCTTTGCTGAGAGCAATCTGCTGTATGCTGAGTTGCTGCTCCCCGTTCTTATTCAGAATTCCTTCAGCATCTAGGTGTTACTGTCGTGCTCAGGTACTCGTGGAAGTCAGAGAAAACCCAACCACCTCCCTTTGTGAGTGTTGTAGTGGCACAAGTGGAGCCCCTCAAAGAGTTGCTTGGAAGGGATCAGTAACATTTTAAGCATTATTAATGCAGCATTCATTGATCATAATTGTAAATATTACTGATGCATGAAGACACAGGGATTCACTTCAGTTTTGGCTCCTCAAATTAAAAATGTATATGTGCCTTGTGGCCTGCTGCACTAGAGGTGCTTGTACCTGTAGGCTTTTAGAGATGATTATAATTGATCTTGTGCTGAAGTGGAAGAAAACAGATTTTACTTACAGAGTCAATGGAAATAATCATCTGGGAGGACTACATGTGGATGAGTTCTCTGAGCAGCAGGTGACAACCCATGATGCTTTTGCTTTTGGGACATTTTATCTTTTCTTAGAAGCTATTAATAGTATGAAGTACTGTCTAGTGCTTACTTCCCCACAGAAACTTCTGGTTTATATTCACAACTGTGCACTCCTTACCACAGTATATTCCTTACTACTATTCTTATTCCAGTGGTTCCTTGTGGGCAAATAAAAGCAGAGCAGATGATACAGCTGCTGCACAACAGGTGGTTCTCCTT
This sequence comes from Sturnus vulgaris, assembly GCF_052056855.1. Classification (NCBI taxonomy): domain Eukaryota; kingdom Metazoa; phylum Chordata; class Aves; order Passeriformes; family Sturnidae; genus Sturnus; species Sturnus vulgaris. The sequence goes on along the minus strand of NC_142250.1, from coordinate 21,874,887 downwards.
CCCCATGACCTATGCTCCCAAAGAGTTTAGCAACAGGGAACTGTGAACCCACAGGCTCAGGCACTGGGTTTCATAGCCTCGGTCTCAAGCTGATGGCCACACCAACAAGTCTCCTGTTTTCTCCCAGAACCTCTGCCTGCAGCCCCATAGAAAGGCTCAAAGATGCTCTTCTACTGTTTGCCAAGCTCAGGCTCTTTGCTAACTCTTAATGTCAGGCTGCAAACAGCAGCTGAAAACAAGTCTACACTTCCTAGCAGCAAACTGTGAGGACTTTTAGAAAACACAGTTTATCTGCTGGCTATGTACTTTGACCTGGCAGCAGTTAAGAATATGGGTGATATTAAAAATGTTTATTGGTGAAAGGCCACATAGTACTTGTACAAATACACACTTATAGTATTTTCTATATAAACTATGGACAGACCCCTTGTCCACACTGAAGTGTGGTGTACAGGCAGTCTGGCTGGCAGTGACCTGAGCTCTACAAGGGTTCAAAGCCCACAGCCACTGCCTCTGTGTTGCCAGTTTTCTTGCACAGAGCTGCAAAAAGCTCAAAGAGTCCTGCACCAATGCAGCTGGGGAGCCTGTGCCCAGCTGGTTGGCTCACTACTGCTCCGTGGCTGCCTGGCACACCTCTGTTTTGGTGTGCAGAGCAATTTCCTCCACATGGTGGAGGAATCACATCTTCTCTGTGATGTTGCATCTCTGGCAATTCTTGTCCTCACCTACTGTTGTGCAATTGAGAGAGAGAACTACCAGAGCTGAAGACTGAATTTCTTATGGGCTATTCAAATCTGGTTTTAGCCTCTTTTGACTAGCAGTAGATGACATCAGGATAATTAGTGTACAGCCCTCTCCCTTACAAAAACAAATGGGCTGTCCTATCACATCCACCTTCTTCTCAAAATCTAAAAGATATTACAAGGAACAATTTAGCTTCTTGTCAGCTTCTTTAAGCAGTGATTATTGGAGTTTCCCCATGCTGGGAATTGAGACTATATTAAGGCTCATAGGGATAATGCATTTTACTCAGGGCTTTTTTTACCCAATAATTTGTTTTCCACAGAATAGGAGCTGCAGGCAGAAATCAGTGTTTGGAGGCTGAATGCAGATGGTAGGCAGCTCACTGTGCAGTCACTGAAAAGGTGTACTGGCATTTTTCTCCAAAGTCAGTGAACAGACTGGAATATATTTAGGTGTGAATTCTGATTTCACATTACTGTTACCTTGAACACTTCTCCTGCACCTGAATTACTTTCTTGGGATGAGTTGCTCTATTCTACTTTTACCTATGGCCACGTTGCCATGGCAAAGTCACTCCTGCATGTGTATGTTTTAAATACATAACCTACAAAGCACTTTGGGTTCCTTTGAAATGGTAGGCATCTCTTTTCCAAGTGATTTTCTTGTTTTAAATACAACCTGTAGAACAAATGGAGAACATGCTACCAGCAGGCCAATTTGCATTTCCACAACATTAAAAACCTTTGTACACGTCTTGCATGTTACACATGTGAGTATTTTTTCAGCCTAAGCCTTTATAGGATCAGGAATCTACGTAACAGGTGTTTGGTTTCATGCTGTTATTATGATGTGACATAACACCTTGTTTTTATAGCAAGTATAGAAAATTAAACTACAGCAGCCCTGGGTTGAAAACAACAGTGCAGATTTTTTTCCTTCATAGTGTCACTTCTCTAAATAAGCTATATTAGCATTTATTTTTATATAAACAAAAATTTTGATTAGCAAACATTTTTGATTTATGTCTTTGAATAATTTTTTTTAAAAAGTCAAATTACATTGGTAATGCTCTGAACATGAACATTTATCCACTCAAAGTATTAGCCAGAGAGCTCTTTTATAGTAATTTTTCCAAATAATGATTAAAAAACAAGTTGCATATTGCTTACCTAAAGCACTGTAGTAATTTTTTTCTGCTTATTTATAGGGTACTCCAGAAGCACCTTTTCAGTCTAAGAAGAAAGATTCTGTCAATCAGCAGAACATAGAAAGAGGGCCTGCTGCAAGTTACGAACTATTCAGCAGTACAACAGATCCATGCCTTTTTTGTCAAGATCTTGTTCCAGGGATTTTTGATTACCAGGGAATAACAATCTGAGCTGAACACTTGGAGAAAGAGAAGAGGTCTGGAAGAAGTCAGTGGAATTGCTGTTTAGCATAATAAAGTAATCCACACTGGAGATGAGGGCAGTACTTGGAGAAATACAGGTTCTATTCTGGATGCTGTTTGTTCCAAGGGCTATTGGGAGTATATCCCTTTCCCTTTCCCTGTTAATAGTATCAAATACACTCAAATACACGAGCTCTTTGTGAGTACTGAGGTGCTTTACAAATCCAATATCATAAACTAGGAAAACACAGGAGCAGCAGTGAACTTTCCTGAGCTCACTTTGTAAGATGTTTAGAACTGATGTTGGGTGTAGCACAAGGACACAAAGAGCACAGAGCACTCTCCCTACGTCTGCACCTCTCCTAGCAGGTTGTAGGGAGGAGCATGGGAATAAAACACATTTTAGGAACTAGTCAAGACAAAATCACACTACTTTGAGAGGGACATGGACAGATAAATTAAAGGAGGAATACTGGCTAGTAACAAGTTCTGCTGGTTCTAGATTTGTACTGGGACACAAATGTGTAGAGGCTGCCTGTGGCCAGCAGGACTGGAAGTCTTCGGGGGCATGGCACACAAAAATGTACAAAAGGATGACATTAAACCCAAGGCATTTAAATTGTCTGCAAAATTGGTTTTAAGTACAGCTTTTCTTAAGTTCCTCCATATCTAGAAGTGCACTTACTGTCATTATTTATGTACTACAGGAAAGGACCAAACAGTACCTATAAATAGTTTAGAAAAGATAGGGTGGTTTTGAATATAAGAATGATTTATTTTCCTGTGTGAGTTTAATGGGATAGTTGCCAATGCTTTTATGAATTGTGAATGCAGCAGTCTTCTTTCCAAATGAAGATGTTGGAAGTGTGCCACTGGAACAAGGTGCTCATATTACATACTGCCAGCAAATTTCTGTTGCTTTAATGAAACCTGAATTACCAAAGCACTTTTCTTCTGAAAAACATTACTCTTGCCTATAATGACATTGCATTGCACATTCTCCTCTAGAATAAAAGAGGAAAAAATAATTAGGGTAGAAAGCAATGTGAATCACAGTTCCAACAGGGAAATTCATGTGCTACACCCCTGATGTAAACAGCTGTTTGTATACCACCTACCTTCCTCCTTCTATAAAACATAATCCAGCTTGATGACTTATCAGGCATTTGTTACTATTCTTACGCATGGGGTTTTTTTCCCCCACAAGGATTCTCTTTTTAGCTACCTGAAACAAAGTAATTATTTAGAATAATTTAATCACTGCATTTTAAATTGAAACCTTGCTTGAGTTAAAGTTCCCTATTTAGGAGCAAAATTTTGGACTTATATACAATTCAATTACTGTTTAATAAATAATGTAATGACATTATGTAGAAGCATTATGTGAAGTTTGGGATTTTTTTCATGGAGTGACCTTAAGTCCCAGGAACACTTTTAGAAGAAGGCAAAGTATTAGTTTATGACCTTTGACAAATCTGGAGGTCAAATATCTCACATGAAAAAGGTCCAAAGAAAGCCATTGAGGCTGCACTGCTTCATCTGCACAGGTTACAGAGCAGCCATTTGTGCCACAGCTGCTCTGAGCCTATTAACAGCCAATTGCAACATAACTAACAAATTCCATTTAATGACATGTATGTATTGCAATGTGCTATATATACCTTCACATTTTATGCTCACAAGCAATTTTTTTTTCCTGCTAACATATAGAAGGATTTTACAAGAAGATACAAAATATACTTTGTCCCAGATCATTTTAGTTCAATCAGCAAATCTTTCTATTATTTCCAGATCTGAGCCACATCTCAGAGCTCGTGTGGTGGTACTGCAGGTTTTGTAGGAGCATCTCAGACAAAAGGTACAAGTTCTCTTGAATAACAGGGCTCCCTCCATTGTTTTTCTTTGCAGCAATTCAGTATACAGTGAGAATAATGTTACTTCACACCAAGGGCTCACTTGTGAGGATAGCCTCTACCTTCCAATTTGCATGGCACGTTTATTTTACACTACCTCAGAGTTAAAACAACTCAACGACATAATAAAGGTAAGTGCACAGAATAATAAATCCTACTGAAACCATATTGACTGAGAAAAACATCAAAAAGGGAGAGAACATAAAGCAGTGAAATTAGGTTAAAAAAAGTTGCAGAAGCTCTATGGGATTGTTTAAAAAAACCAACAAAACCTCAAGCACATAGTCACACTGTAACCCACCTGGTTATATTTTACAAATGGGGTGCCAAGTCCAGACTTTAATGTTAGGCAGAACTCTGCACCCGTGAAAATTAATGGTAGCACTCTGTGACATTAACTAGAATGAAATCAGGCCATGTGAGTACCTTCTGTTTTTTCTGTAATGAATAATATTACTGCATTCTGTTTTCTACTCGCACTTCTGTGAGTTGACAGTATGCCTGCATGACTAAGATATAAAGCTAGCAAATGTTTTAATTCAAATGTTATTACAAACTAGAAAGAAGTCAGATAAAACCAGAGATTTTTTTATTGCACAAAATAAATTATATAGAAACAATGCAACAAAACAACTCGTATTGTAGGCTGCACAACAGATGTTACAACATGAATATATTTATTGCTTTGAGAAAGGAGCAATTCAGTGCTAGTAAGCAGATTAGTTATACTTCTTGCTCATCTAGATTTTTCATAAAATTAATCCAACTGGGCTAGAGGCATCTTGCAGCATACAGGTCAGGCCAAATTGTCATTTGTTATCAACCATTATAAAGGTGCTGTAAACCTTCCTGACATTAGCATGAAACACCAATTTAACATCATCAGTACTGAGCCATACAGGTAGTTCACTATTAGAAATATTATTACATACCTGATACATTTATACACAAGATTCTAGAGGCCCATTCACAGGGTTTGTATGAGCTATTGTTTCAAAATAAATCTTGCTTACAAATGTTGATGCAGATTTGAACAGGCTTCACTCTACATCAAGAGGCACGACCACGGAGTTTTGCCCAAATCCCCCCCAAGTACCAGCACTTCCTGTCCCTAAATGGAAAATTGATCACTAGTGCTGACTCAGTAGTAAATGTCTGATTTTTTCTAGGGCCACACTCAGATTCAAGATTAAAAATCTCCTCACATTCCTTTGGTAGAACTGAGGTGAAATTTGCAGATGAAAGGCTGAAATTTACAGCTTTTTTAAGTACTTCAAAACACAACATATTTGGTTCTTCAAAAGATAAAAGCTTGCAGTACTGATATTGCACTCAGATCAAATGGATTTTAAACTGCTACTTTGTGGACCCTGAGATGTTGAGCCTAATGAATTACTACAGAAATTAGCTCTTAACAAAAATTATAAAAATGGACAATGTTCATGTAATAAAACATATCCAATCCTGATCAACTGCAGATCTTTGTGAAGCATGAACATAAATGAGAGAATGCCAATTCCAGTGTTCATAATCTGAGTCAAATTCTCCCCCAATTTGTCAAGGACACAAGTATTTACTCAGTTGAGTTCCTACCAATGAATTCTACTGCTAGTGTACACACTCATTATTGCAAAACTTACTTATGAGAAGGTTAATATAGTAAGAGTAAATTTAAACAATATTAGTCACCCATGAAAGGAAATTAAGTGAGGAAGTGGGAAGTCTGGCTCATTTCAAGTCTCAGCTACCAGGATAATTAGAGAAAGTCACTTCACTGAGGTCAAGCTGAAGAACTTAACTAAGCATCAGACACATGAAGCAGATCCCTGTAGAATCCCACAAAAATGAGTAAAGAGATTTTGGATTGTACACTAATATGTACATAAACAAATATGGTTGCCACTCTTTACTGTACTTTAGTAAAATTCTTTACTGTATTTTTTCTTCCCTGAAACTGTGTTAATGCATTATGATGAATCAAAATACAATTGAAAGTGAGGTTTCAATTAGCTGCAAAATATTACAAGTGAATTTAAAAAATAGTATTTGTACAAATTCTCAGAATCTTTAGTCATGCAGTCATGTTCCATGCATGTACCCAGCAGTAGTTTCCTTTGAAGGAAGGTAAGTATTAAACTTGACTAATCTTGCATATTTTTTCATCCAGGGGACTGTTTATTAAATACTGTATGTAAAATTCTGTCATCTTGTAAAAGTGTTAGTAAGCATAGTAAGATTCAACTAAAAAACCAGATATACCCTGAAATGCCCATTGAAACACATGCATCACAAAAAATGGTTAGCATTTTTTACTTATTATGAAGTAGAAAAGTTATAAGGCAGGATGAAGCTAATATCAAAGATGAAAAACAGCACCACAAGCCTGTGTTTTGCAATTGCTTTCTGATTGGACACAGAATATATTATCATAGTCAGATACAATTGATTAAGGTGAGAAATGCATTTAGCCCAGCTGTACTAACTATACAGCTTCACACAGAATAAACATTCCATAAATCAACAGAAAATGCATTTGAGCACAAAAAAATAAAAAAAGTAAGTGATTCTCTAAGCAGCATTTTGTTTTCTTTTTTTTTTCCAAAACATTAACATACATAGATATTGGACTGATTAAATATCTACAAGTGCTTTTCCTTTACAAAAATACATATATTCTTAATAGGATAGACTGTCATTAACAATGACCTGTGTTTTTTTCACTTCAATTTGAATGATTTATAAGCTAAATTTTACAACCACAAAAAGGTTTACTTGTAATAGGATGTTATCACTTTTGACAAAAAGCTTAAAACATTTTATATTTTAAAACAAATTAGCAACTTAAGATCACAATATGTTCTATGAGCTCCTAAGTACTGTGAGGGCTGCTTTATTAAAAACTGGTAACTACTGATCAAATGCAAGGAAGCATTAGAACATTATTACTGCTCACCATAGGCTCCTTTCTTTTAACTTGGATCACAGCTTATATAAGGACACTTAGGCCCCCACCCCCAAAAAATCCATTGAGAGTAACTCTATATCATCTATTCAGTAGCCTGGAACATCCAACAATTCAGGCTTTGCATTAATTTTAAAAAATGCAAAATACTTTCCTTTCAATAGTTAAGTCTGAAATAAGGGAAAAAATGATGCATTGCTTCATGTTTATGCTAAGAAGCTTCTATTTGAGAAAAAAAATATGATCAGTAAGTATTTAGAATGAAATCTTTCAGTCAGCAAGATAATTATATTGACCTATTACTTTCCAGTTTAGTTAACCACTATCCTGGAAAAGGAAATCAAGATAATTTGGATTTTTTTTTTCATTCCCTCTGTTTTATACTGCACAAGTAAAATAATCACTTCTTACTAATCAATGGTCTCACATCAAGGACAGCAATGCCATTTGCTAAAAAAATAGCTATAAAAATCTGTAAAACACACTTAGTATCTTTTCATTATCCTCCAAATCTGTCCTTTCCACCCTCCAAAATATCACTGAACTATGACTAGAAACCCTAAAAGTATCTTGGTGACTATTTTGTGCTTTGGAAGGTTTACAGGATTGACAGCACACTGAGTTTTTTGTTAGTTCACAGGCCAGGTATAGCAGACACATCAGTAAATGCAAGCCTTTGTGCTTTTCTTCAGGAACGTGAGCTAGGACTCAGAGCTACTCTGTGTCTGTTGACTCAACCTCAATGCTATTCCTGTTGTTTCTTGCCTTTTCTAATTTGTTTTGGAAACTGCTAGGTGTGCCTAACCCTTTAGCTTGGTGACACAGACAACTACCACTGGTTCAGTTCTGCTTGATTGACTCCAGGTACCTCTTGACCATTCAGGCACTCCAGGAAAGTGTCAATGTCATATCCCAAGTCCATTTCTGGGTGGCATTACCTTTGGTATTAAATAGGTCCCTTAAAACTATTAGGCAATCAGATTATCCATAAAAATAGTTTATTTTTAAAAAACCCTAGTTTTTAAGAACAAACTAGATATCTGACAACAAAGACTAATTTTAAATCAATAAGTATGTGACATTTTTTCAGTAAAAATGGAGCATGTTTCATTTTGCCACATCAAAATTCAGGAGACAACAGGAACAATATCTACCATACTCAATATAATACAAAACTGAATTTTAAGAGTAGAATACCATTATAAAATATGTGCCTTGCACTTTGACAATAAACATCTTCATTACAACTTCATTTGTTATAAATCCCTCAGTATGTTAACTAGCAGCAAAACCATTTTACTGTGCAGCCATTTTGTATATTGTACAGTAACCTTCTCTCAGCTCTTTGCTTTACACTGACTGTCATGAGGAAAAAGGAAAATGCACAGTAGCTACTTCTGTTCACCTCATCCTGTCAACTGTCAACCATGTTAGAAGCATTTCCTAAAATACACATAAAAGTTACTTCAAACAAAAGTACCTAATGGTTCAGAAAAACAAGCAAAGTCAAACCAATCCCTATCTTTGGTTAAAATTAATGTAACAGCAAAAACTACTGCTTACAGACATCTTTCATTCCAGAATTCCTCCTCCATCCTGAGCTTACAGAACTTTGTCTCCTTCTGCAAATACAAAAGATAGCCTGGACATTTCTACCCATGTACAGAGCTCCTCCACTGCCACACTCCAGGACAACAGAGACCTAAATTGCTTACTAGAGAATGAAGCAACACCCTTACTCAGCTGTAGTGGAAAGCTACCTGAATGAAAAAGATTTATGGCACATACCTTGGATGGAAGAATCTGTTGGGAATTCATTAATTAATTAATTTCCTATTCTGGAACCTAAGATTTTAATCTAACATACAGACAGTGTAGACAGAAGGGAGAAAAGAAAATCTATATGTAGATCTGTTTATGAAGAAAAATATTTAAATATTTCAAGATTATCTTTTGAAGGACATTTCTACAAGGGATGTTTCAGCTGAGGTTTGAAGGTCAGACAACCCCTACGTGACAAAATTAAAGGTAAATGTGCAGTTGGAGTTTTCACATTTCCTTCAGGTGAATCAATCCCCTCATGTCTTGGAACTCATTCTGGAACCCACGCCAGCAGACTACAATCCCTCCTCAAACAAGTGCTTTTAGCTGAAACCCTGTGGAAGCATGACCTTGCTCAAACTGGCTATGAAGGATTGAAAATGCAGAACTGTGAAAACTTTGCTGCAATCCATGAGAGCTGCCTGATCAATGAAACCAATGAGCTGACACCTCATGTGCAATTTAACCTTTACGAGTCCTTAATGTTTTGACTTTTGGGTAGGAAATTGGGTGGGGTATGGGAATGGCCAATAGATGTGCAAGAATCTAGAATTAATTACAGGAGAGAGGATGCCTGTTTAGATATTTTAACTGAGAAAAACAGTAAGTCTACAAAGCATGAAGTAAACTGAGAGAGGAATATGCAGCATGATATTTGCATTTTTGTAGGAAGCAAAGAGATGCCTTCAATCTGCCAGATTAAGTGGAGAAACTGGACCAAACTCCTGGACAAGGATATAAGTCTTAATTGTCTTTGCACTTTTCCAGGACAAAAATGAGTCTGATCAGTGAAAGTTATTAACCAGTATTTTATGTACCCCCTCTATAAACAAGGCTCAATCTATTTATTTTGAGACTTGAGACTGGTTTTGAACAGCTGTTTGAACCTGAACCTGTTCTCTAGTATTTCTACCTGACATAGTATCTGGCTGAGCTGGATGCTATGCCTTTTGTTGCAAGTTCTCTCAAGAATGATTTTTTTCTGGGGAGTGAATAAATACCTCTTGTCTTCAGTTATATGAAAATGTATGTAACAATACAACTCAGTGATTGGTTCAATTAAAGGACTAAGACACAGCCTATGCTTTTTAAACAGCAAAGAAAGAAAAATTGTTTACTTCTCTCACAAGGTCATGTGTAACAGTTATTCATGGGAGAGATGAGATCAAACTCTGGACCATTGTCTGCAGTAAGAGCCTAGCTTATATCTAAACAGAATGAGATCAATCTCTTTTCTCCTGCAAGATAGACTAGAACTGTTTGCAATAAGAGCAGAAAAGTCAAATTGCTGAAACCTATGGAGAAAAAAAGACCAAGATCCAGAATTAAAAGGTTCCTCATGCAGAAAATGGAATATTTTCAACATAAAAGTACTTATTTTAATATAATTTCTACTGAGATAGGGCAGTTTTAATTTAAATTATCTAAAAGAACACATTTCTTTTTATCCTTTTTCCCCATGAAAGCTTCTCAATACACTATGTTTATGATATATTCTTGCGGAAAGTATTAAGACCATAGATAAAATTCAGAAGCAAATACTACCCTGTCAAATGAAAATAATGGGCTTAAAAGGTGTTCTATATTAGTAATCAGGCACTTCACTTTGTGTAACATTTTCAGTAAAGTCAAGATAATACTTTTATAATTTTTTTTTGCATAACTGCAAGCTAGCTGAGTATGCACAATATACTTCTTGCACTGCATACTCCTAGGACCCAAATCCCCAAAGCTTTCATGTGAACAATACCTACTAGAGTGATGAGTCACTTCAGTTATTGTAGCAGTCTTATTTGGTATTTCATTAAAAAAAATCCTTCATAGGATTGGCCCTTAGCTACCAGAAGTGTAGTAATGCATCATGGAAGATACATTTCTTGATTAATCATCTAATTCCATATTGTTTGAGATATTACATGATCTTGTTTCTAAATTCTAGCCTACAGCTTGTTCCAAGATAAATGCATCAGCCTGCTATGCACAACAAAGTTGTTTATGATTTTCATTAATGAGTTTTTCACTTCTAGAGAAAAAAAACCAAGCAGCACCAAATGTGCTAAATAAGGGACAGCAAGGTTAGGTAGTAGTGTGGAATTTTTTAGGTCCCTCTGCAGTTAGATGCTGCTAATATGGGAAAGTCATAGAAACACAGTGGCAGCAACACTTATTTTATATTCCTATGCTTTACAAGGATGCACTTTGTCATGCAAATGCTCAGAAAGTGTGACTTTATCCAGGCATCTGCTCTAGCATGGCATATGGTGCAGTCTGAAGGGAATGCCTAGGTACTCATTTCACTTTACCCCATCTTTGGCACACAGGAGTCTGCTTTCTCATATTCCAATGGTGCTCAGATACTCTTAATTGGCACAAATGAATTAAACCTGTAGAGACATGGCACATAGGTACTATATGAGTAGAAATTTCCTGTAAAGAAGGCAATGCCTGTGTTGCACAAGCTGCCCAGTTAAGATATGTATTTCACTGGCACTTTACTTTTACAAAAACTATTAAACTACAGCAGCGATCAGGCACCATGCCATCAAATCAGAAATGCATAAAGTGTAGGTGGTTAGTTCATATATGTTTAATGCCACCATTTGCAGCTGGGAACATCGATTCTGATCTGTCAGTATTTTCCATGCTTAAAATGAAGATTTGCCTTCTATAATCTAGCTTTAACTTACATCAAGAAAATACCAGGAATCAAAACCAATGCCCAACTCTGATTGAGAAAATTCATGGTACTCTGAATTATGAATATAGGAAGTTACCAAACAGTCAAAGAAAGCTTCTATTAGTTGCCATTCCAAAGCTAAGGCAAAATAGTGCTATTCCAAGTGTGCTGTTAGGTAGATGGATTAAAACTTGTATGTTCCTGTCTTTTTAAAACAAGTCGGTTCAAATTCTCTCAAAATAGCACACACAATTGTTGCCAAAAAAAAGGTACCCTGAACCAAGCAGAAATTATGCTTAAGCATCCTAGCATTAGTTTTGTCATAAACTGAAATAGGTGTTTTATGTCAAGCAAACTACAGAGAAAATTCTGGTATAAAAACACATGAAATATATAAAAACTGTAAGGTGTAATTTGTATGTGCATGTAAATATTTACAAATAATACCCTATTTCTACTGTACAAAACAACTGTATATACTAAAGAGAAGAATGATTTTCAATCAGAAAGCATGCTCTGCTCTTCCAAGTTGCTCCATGATGGGGACTTGTATATATATAAAAATAATCAATTTTTCCCTAGACTCTGCAGAGAAGGGCCCTCCCTACAGGGAGTATCTTCTTTCTGTCAAGTAGCACATCACAGACTGGGTGGGCAAAGGGATGTCTGCTCCCTGCAGCCAGCACGTGCACCCCTGCCTGGTTTTGGGAAAAGCACGTGCACCCCTGCCTGGTTTTGGGAAAAGCACGTGCACCCCTGCCTGTTTTTGGGAAAAGCAGTGCCTGTATCTGCCAGCTCACTGCAGAAAGAGGCAGCAGCTTCTTCCTAGACATTTTCCTTCCCCAGTTCCACTGGCATCTGCACAATATGTACAACCTTGACCTGAAATGGGCAGGGTTCCTTAACACACTGCTACCAACAGCATCTTGATTTCTGCATGTCATATGGGCTTTGGAGTGCAATGGTAGGTAGGATTCAACCCAACTACAAGTGATTCCTAGAGTTATCAGTGTTAGAACTCCTAATAACATTAAAGGGGCCAGATTTAATCCACAACATGCTTATTTCTCCTACAGAACATACTACTGTACATGAACATAAACTTACCAAGGAATTACAGCCTTACACCTATCTTTTGTATTTGATCCCAAGAAAGAATTTTCACTTTGTCTATCTAAGAATGATCAGTTCACTCTACAGTAGCTTATGAAAAATTGATTTGGTTCCTTTTTGCTGTATGCAAAAGGCATAAAGAAAGTAAACAGCTATCTACAACACTAGCAGGCATGTACTAAGTAGAAATTACATAACGTGACTGAATTATAAGTATCTCCAGAGAATCTGATCAGAAAAACTCAACTGACTTTTAAGCAAAAACAACGGAAAACAGAAAACATACACATTGCTATACTCCCTGCAACATTACTAAAAAACCCAAGAAACATCCCATACTAGAACCATTATGCTTGCAATACCTAAGGCAACAATCACTTTTTATCCAGCACTATCAGGTCTTAAGAAAAAAAAAGATGACCTGACAAATTATTTTGGTCAGACTGCTAATCTTCAGTATTGCATTACCTCTAATTTTATGGAAATAGCTTTATGTTGTGACTTTAACTAATGAAAATTTCTGTAATGAATTCTAAACTCCAGATAGTCACAAGAGATACAGTATGTAATTAAAGCTATATATTATTTTTGTCTTAGCATATTATAGACCTTTATTCAATCTTAAAAGGAAATGTTTACTATGAAAAGTAGTATTTATGAAAAATTTTGCCTTGGTCATAATTTTGTAGCGGAATTTAGTTGTTCCATAGACATTTATATTATTTTACCTTCATTTTTATGGAGGCTTTATTATAAGAAATGTAATCTGACCAGAAGCCATTTTTCCAAAAATAGCTAGTATCCCAAATTCCAGACCTCAGGGAAATCATCAGAAAGTGCAATCACAAAGGCTGCAATGCTTTTAAGCAATATTAGCAATTTAGAAGATTAAAAATTACTATTTTGAATTATCATGTTCTACATCTCTTGTTCAGTGTAATTAATCTTCATTCACTGCAAAAGGACCGTTGCACACTCATGAATGAGCTATACCTGGACCCATGAGAACCTTATCAAGGAAAAAGTAGTGGCCAATCACCACTTTTCTTCTAAATATATTTTCTATACAAAATATTGTCAAGGTATAATCCTTAGTTATTTTTACAGTACTCTATGATTTAAACAACAATATTCAGTAAAATAAGAAGTGTGTGACACTGCAACACCACATGAATGAGCACTCTGCCATTTTGCTAGTGTAACCAGTATTAGGACCAGAAAAAATTTCTAACACGCAAGCAAAAATATTCCATAGGTTTGGAGTCTTGACTGTACACTTCATGATTTTGGCTATGATTTGCAGCACACTCTTAAGATACACAAATATCTTATGCACATTTCAGTAGCAGAATGGCACTTGGCTTGCTCTAATAGAAATAACAGAGATGCAACTGACAATTTTAAGAAAGACAATGTCCTTATTTGCATGCTGAAATTCTGGCTGTGTCCCCCCAATCCAGGCACATCCATTCATTGTGCAATCTGTCGATGGGTAAACAAATAGTGCAGGATTCATCTCAGTGGGATCTGGCCCTTTGGTCTAACCGAAGTCAATTCTAGGTCGATACTGAAGTACCATAGGGTAAGACTGAAAACAAGCAAGGGAAAAACAACAACAAAAACAGACAAAAAAGCATGAACACATGATTCATAAACAATACAAAGAAAATGCAATTAAAGACTACCTTAAGAATAGCCAGAACTTATCTCTAAGATGGATGTATATGCCAATTTATTAAATAATTCCATACATTTCAATGGTTAAATCCATCCCTGTACTTCAAATCCATCAGTTATTTGTCACTGATATACAGTTTCTGTATCTGCTTTTATATATTTCAGTATTTATGTTTTATTACATTTATACTTGAGAATGCGCAAACAAGTCTTATTTCTGTGTTGCTATGTTTGAAAAAAGCAATCTCAACATTTTATAGTTTCTAAAAGAAAGTACATTTACAGGTGATGTACTTTGAAATTTATATAGAGGTTCCCTAGCTAAACTATAAAAAAAGGTCAATTTGCTGTCAGCTGGTTTTCTGAGAAATTACCTTCTCCCCCAAATCCAAATTCCTTAATCTCAGATCTATTGATAAATTTTTATTAATTCCTACTGAGGAGAAAAAAAAAAAAAAGCAAATCAGCTTCTTGGATCCCTAAATTGGATAGAACTCATGGATCAGAAGGCAACAGTGGATGGATTTCCCAAAAGGGCTGTAGAATATCTGGGCACTAGCTGCTCAAACAGTTGTTTCACTCAACCTCTTATTTTTCAGTCTGTCAGCATTTCATTTATCTCAAGTTTTCCTCTTAACTTCATTAGCATCCTGGATATTTTCTATAGCATAAAACCCTGGCAAATCTCATTGTCTCAGCAGCTGTATGGCCTTATATACCTCTCTGCCATACAACAGAGAAACAAAACTAATTCAAGTCTTTTAATTCCAAATTTGGAAATATAAAGAATTATTACAGAAGCTATCATTAAAACCAGACACATTTTGCTTCATCCTTCAAATGCAACAGAGATGAAGAAACAAAGATATAGCTTCAGAGAACTACAGGGTTAACAAACTTCCATGCCAATGGTAGTGAAATATCACCAGAACTAAACTGGTCACGATTGCAGGGGATTTACAAACTGGAGTTCAGAGAAATCACAAGGTAAACCCAGAGGTATTAACAGTACCAGGAGTATTTAGGAGAGAAGAGGGAGCACCATGTGTATTTTGCATGTGCAGTTAACAAACATGTATCTGCAGTATCATAAATTACTTGGTCTCTGATTAATTTTTCCTTTGCACAGGACATGACTACCATATTATTCAAATGCTGTTTGACATGGTTTTGACTTTGAGTATATAAATTATCTCTAAAAGTGTGCAGATCTAATTGGAAGTGCACACAGGCAGAAACAGAGCAACCACGACACTGAAATTGCCAAGTAAACCAGTGAGGCTCAGTGTTTTGGCAAACAAAATCATGAACCTGTACAAATCAAATGCACTATGCTGGGATAATCGTAATTATTGAAGGAGGCATGAGTGCAGTAGTTCACTTCCATCACTAGTGGGGAGTGACCCTCTACCACTAGCTCTAATTTTTAACTCAAGACAAAAATCAGTATTCCAAAGCTGCAAAGTAACTTTTAGAAATCAGTTCAAATCAAAATTCTCAGTGAGGAAACTGAAATACTGTTTCAAATAGCATTGGGAACCAGATTGGTCAGTGAAACTTAGAAATCAGCTTCAGTTTGCAGGTTCTGTAGGATTTACTTCTAGAGATTATTCCATTTCTAGTTTTAAAAATGTGAAAGGAACAGAGTTTAGAAAAATCTAACGTTTTCTTACTCCATCAAAAAGGACATATGAATTCTCATAAAGAAATGAAACCAATGTAGTCTCTTAATTCACGCTCTTCATTTTTGATCCCTTGCCAGTGACTGCCCAATGCTGCTTAGTTAGTGGAATAAGACAGGAAGATAATCCTTTGAGGCTGCTATGGATATCAAGCTATAGAATGATATCTCTCAAAAAAATAACAAACAAAAACTGCCCTAAGGCAAAGTAAGACAAATTCCTAAATCCTTTGAATAAAGTGTGCTGCAGGAATGAAAATGCTCGGGCCTTGCTCGCAGAGTTTTAGTACTTTGTAGTGAGGAATTCTAAAAACTCCACAAGAGTGGAGTTACAGTGGAGGTGCTGACAGGACCTTCATGACTGTAGTATGTACAGTCGTGAGTGCCTCTTACCTGATAGAAAGTGCCATCCTGTGAGCAGACTTGCGAAGATGAGCAGTTCTGACACCGAAACTGCGAAGGAGATGATTTTCTGATCAGATAAGAGGCATCCACAGCTGGACATACACATTTACCATTTATTGTTTTTGTTTTTTGTTGTTTTTTTTTAATTTTTAAATGTAAAGGTTATAATCAATTTACTTATTTAAAAACAGTAAAGACTTGTTTAATGAATAAATGGACATTTTTCCCTTTTCCTGTCTACCTCATGTAAGGTCCACAGCTATGCCAGTAAAAGCTCATGGTCAATAGTACCAGAGATGAAGATAATGGATTCACTTGATCTTCATTCAGAAGAAGATACTGTTAATTAATTACCATTGCAACTTCATTGAGGAAAAGAAAATCATAGAAGCCTAGATGTTACTGAATTTATTATTATTACCAGCACAATGAAATTTTTAGAGATTTTAATCATCTTTGACTTTGGGGGAGTGATTTAAAACTACATGAAAGAGAAGATGAACACATACCTGACAATGCTGTGTGCATATAAATACACTTGGAAACTTAACCAAGAGTTGCCAACTCTTGCATTCACTAAAAACTATAGTTCTGAGGCTTTTGAAAATTTTTAGTGCAAATATTTTTTTATCAAGATCATCATTACTGTTGCCTCCAACTTCGTGCAGCTGACAAAAGTCCATTTGTAGACAAGGGCTGCAGGATGAAATGCCATGAAAAAATACCATTATCACTGCAATTGTCGCCTCAACACTTCCTAATAGGACAGCCAGTGCTAACAAAAATACAAGATGGCAAACCAAACAAACACCCATTGGTTTCAAGGCAGTATTGGAAAAAATTCTAGTTAAAGCTCCCTTCCTCACACAATATTTAGGTTTCAGCAATCACCAAATTTCAGTGTAATAATACTTTCAAATTTCTTGAACACTTGCCTATATACATTTACCTCCCCAATTCCTATCCTTCTGCCTCCAGCTTCAGATTAAGGTAAAACTTTAGGAAATTTGTGAATTGCTAACTCTACAGTGTGTTTAATCCTCTGTTTTCTCTGTCTGTGCCCCAGTGCTTTTTATTCTAAGCACTAGGAAGCTTAAAACAGAAAAAGAATAGAAGAAGTTTGGAATTTTCTTCAGATCAGTACATTAAGGTATGTTAAATGTTTAACCCTAGCTGCACTCCAGTTTAGCCTCCACTAGTCATGATAGACAAACTTGCATAAACTACAAAGCAATAGAAAGTGACAACCAATCAACAGGTACACACAAACAAATGCATAAAAGAAAGAGAAGAAAAGGGGATATGACTTCTAACCAAAAAAATTAAATATACAAGGCATTACTAAACCAAACTGAATATCAGTCCTGAAAAAAAGTATTTTAAGAAGTTAAATACTGCAATTCTAAAATATATATATGCAGCAAGGAAAATCCATCTGGCTGTTATCTGAATGTTATTGTTATAGAGCACATCCAAAAAGAATACATGTAGTATTAACAAAAACAATAATAAAACAATTAGATTTCACCAGTAATTTTTCAGTGTCACTTTCAGTTTATTGACTGAATAAAATAGGTTCTTACTGAAGAACTGCTGGATTCAGATTCCCCAACTATTGTAACTCAAAAGGTCACCAAAAGCAAATTTGCTGAAAAAGAACAAGGGCTTGGGTTTTTAATTAATTAAAACTCTGAGCAGAACTTGCACGTACACATGGTACATCTGCCATTTTGGAGTTTCAAATCTACACAATGTATGTGCTGCAGGGTTTCACCCATAGGGTTTTACATAGGAAATTGAGAAAAAACACAGAAGGCATTCATAAATAGGGGTTTTTTGAAGGGTCACAGACTACATTCGGGCCTAAGATGTGAAAGCATGTAAAGTCTCTATAATAAATACACCAAAACATGATTTATCAATAATGTAACAGAATTTACGTTTTCTCCTCTTAGTCTCCATCTTGTCATATAGATGAATTCCATGGTATGATCCTTCCCCATGATTTCTCCGTTGCATAGTACATCCAGCTTAAAATATAACAGAACAAACAGTAAGACAAAGGGATGCAGAATTTTAATGTCTAAATGAACTGCTAAGTGAATCTCCAGAGTTAATATCTCTCCACTCCTATCATTATACAACAATTCCATCAGACATGTATATCAAACCTGGATGAATACAGCATGCTGACAATATGCTATTTTGTACACTGGTATTCAGCTGGCATTTTTTCACTTTTGTGTTTTTATTTGAAGTTGCAGACAGAAGGAAGTCTGCCACTGAGGTATGAAATCACCAGCAGACAAATATTTCCTTTATTTAGCTACACTACACAGTATCTGTTTGAAGAGAAAGCCTTGTGCTGTATTTTGAAGGCCACCTTGCTATGCCAATGCTCTTTCAAACCCAAAGATATAAACCAGAAGTAAAGTAATTTTAATTAAAAAAATAGATTGTAAAGAAAATGATAAAAATTAGTCTAAAAATAACTATAAATTACAAGAAAAACGCACTTCGAAGTATACAGACATTCCTTAACTGAAACCAAAAGACAGAGAAAAACAATGATCTCAGTGTGAAAAATGTCTAGTTTAAACTGTATTATAGCATCTTACTGCTTCCTGCCACTCCAAATGTTCAACGATGTTTTCATTAATAGAGCTATAATGATTTCAGGGTTTTAGACAAAAAAAGAGTCAACATTTTGAAGGAAGCAGGTTCTTTGTAACACAGGCCATTAAGACAGATTAAAAACCAAATGACACCAAAAAGGCTGGTCAGCAAGTCATGACACTGTGACAAACTTCTGTGTAGTTATAACCTGTGCACCAAACCTAACCAAAGTTGGGAGGATGCTGCTGGTGCTAAAGGCAGCCTGCCCTTCATGGAGCCTTTGGCTCCTGTAAGAGAAGGGGCTGAAGAAATAGTCTGTGCTTCAGTCTAAATTCCTGTATCCCTGGAAAGAGGGAAAGCAGGTTCAAACATAATTAAATTTCATAGAAATGTATTGTGTTGCAGGGAAATAAAAAGACAAACATCTTTCTTTCAAATGTACCTCATAGGAACTTGGAAGTTTTAATTTTAAGCTGAGAAACTTTTTGATAGTTCCCACGGTCACTCGAGTAGAACAGCGGATAAATTTCTTCATTAAGCCCTAAAGCAACAGCAACAAATCAGAAAAAAACATGTCAGAAATGCTGGAAAATGCGAGCAATCTTTAGTGCAAGAACAGCCGGAACTGAGAATGTTTTCAATCAGTAACCAATTTTACTGCACTCTCTTCTAAATAATGACACTATAGGTTCATTTTTGTTCACTTGTTTTCAAAATTTAAAAGATGACAAACAAGTTCATTTGACCCATCTCTGATTCTGAAGATATTTCTAAAAGACAAAAAAAGGAGGAAAGAAAAAAAACAAAACCCAGCTACCACCAAAACCATCAAAATCCCCAGAAGAACTTAAATAATCTATGTGCTTGTGTTAGTAATGCTGTGGGTCAAACAAATGTTGCATTCTTAGAAGTGTTAAGAACCTCCAAACTTATACTTGTAACATAACACAGAAAATATAAAGAGTTTTTTATTAGACAAGTTCTTAAATATATTTTTCTTTTCACTCTTCTATTTGTAATTTAATAAAACACCGTTAAAATCTAACATGATTTCTAAAGACTTTCTTCTAGACTCAGTATGTTAGGTAATCACCTTCAGGAACAGAAACTAAATATCCCTAATTCTTAAAGCAGCAGTTGGCAGGTATTACTCTACATTTTGCAGACTGAAGTGATCTTCCCAAGGCCACAGACAACACATGAGAGTCAGAATCAGGTTTACAGCTCAGAAGATCTGGATCCCAGTAATACAGGGTGCCATATATTTGATAAGCAGGTTCATTCTAGCACGTTAAAACAGTAATCCTGAAGGTATGGGGCAGCTCACCTACAGCTAGCTTTATAAATACCTTGTGGTGTGCTGTAATCTGTTGTGTAATGCACTTATATACCATAAAGGCTGTAGACTACAAAACTATAATCCACACACAAACAAAAATTGCACTGTCAGATGGCTTTCTGTATAGAACTGTATTTTTCACAATATCACAAAATTCCAGAGATGCACTGAAATGCCTCACAGAGAAGGCCTAAACAAGGTGGAAATGGGAACAAGTCACTACATTGAGGCTTATTTTGAATGGTTATAAAATGGTTTGGTTCCTATAAGATGCTATTCTGTCATCAATAACTACAGCACAGCACGTTTGCTACTCACTTTGACGACGTTATCTCCTGACTGCCCATTGTTGCGTAAACAGTCGAGGCAGATTGCAATCTGTGGGTCACTCCTGTGATAGTCTTTATCTTCTTCATTTTCATCACACTCCTCATCTACTTTGGGTTTATCAGCTTTTGGACTTTCATCTGTAAAATAGGAAGATCATATTATTTAAGTATAAAGTAATTAAAAATCACATATTTAAGGAGATATGGCAATTTTATAAGCCACAGTTTTTCTTCACATTAACTTTACACAACTTTAATTCAGTGCCTTCGGAAACTGACTAATATAAAAATCTCTGGAAACAAATTTTTACTACTGAAATTTTAATGCAATATGCAAGCAACAGATTTCTATGGAAGAGAAAATAATTAGTTGATGGACTATACTGGGTATGGCTGTCTACTTCTGATACCTCCAAAAATTAAAACCCTGCAATTGTGCATGCATCACAATCACTCAGACATGTAAACCTAGTGTACAGTGTGGCAGTTTAGTGACAAAAACAATGTTTTTAAATAAACAGTGGAATAACTTATCCCAACATGTATACATCAAAGTAACACAGCTAATCAATATATATTAACTGTCACAATAATCCAGTGAAGACAAGTTCCTGTAATGTAATCACAAGGTAAACTAAACATTATATTTCATCCACTTTTGACCAGATGTAAGTAGGCCACTGTAAGAACTCCAGGTGTTTCTCTCCAGAAAGATTTTATAACTAAATAGCCATGTATTCACTTATTCCCCTTTAAAAATAAAAAATATAAGAAAAGAGGAAAGATCTGTGTATTTTTTAGCAGAGCTTATACAAACTACATAATTGCATGCAAAATGTTATCCCTTCACTCTGCTGTTAACATGTTCTATTGGTTCTTGGTTTAAAATCCTAACTCTCTGGAAAAGGTATATATACATCTTGTATAGTGTAGTAAGGTTTAGCAAAGTTGAGCACTCAAATGCTAAGACTAGCAAGTACATCTAAATAAGGCTGCAATGTATGTAAATAATAACCATAAAATGGAGTAAGTTTTACAGATTTAGAGTACAGTATACAACAATCTTATTGTATACATTTATTTTTTGTTTTTTTCTGTATCCCCAACTTACTTATTTTGATTTAAAACAAAGGCTGCTCTCTGTTGGAATAAAACATTATCACAATTAACTTGAATAAGCTGCTTTCATGTTTTTTAAAAAGCTTTCAGATCAAGTTCTTTCTACCTTCCTACACTTACCAGACTTCTAAAGCAATTTAGAAGAGTTCACGTGAAAAAATAGAATGTAAACTTTAATAAACACCAAGCCATGACTAAGTTTCTTGACACAGTAATTAGTTGCCTTTGTTCAGCTTACATATTCGAGTTTTAAGCTACATTCATTACTTTTCTCTCTTACAATTTTTTAAGTTTTCAGTAATTATGAAAGATTTATCCCCATTCCCTATTAGCTATTGACACATTTAGCTGAATGTGCATCATACATACATTTTGCTCCTATCATCTTCCTATGAGCAAAGTTCACAGTATCAAATTACAGGATTTGTTTTTTTTTTCCCTGAAAGTCCAGGAAGCAAAATCTACCAATTGAGCAGGTGCAGTCCACCTGTCACAAGCATTTGTTCACTTCAGGCTGGAGAGCACCAATGAATATTTTTCCTCTGCACCACGGTATTTCATCATTCATCAATTCTTTCTGGTAACCACTCTCCTATAGGAGTCACCAATGCCTGAGATATCCTTTATTGTTTGGGGTTTTTTTCCTTCTGGTACGTGAAAATTTTAAGTCGTGGGATTTTTTTACAGCTCTTAGATGTTTAGCTTAGGAACTGTGCTGTGACCTGTGGCAGAGGACCTAACTGACAGGTCTTAAATTGCAGTGACAATCTGATTGCTGGGCATGGTATTGACAACTGAAACAGTCTCTTCTAAATGAAATTATTCTCAGCAAATAATTTCTTCCCAGGCAAAATTCTAAATGCTTGTTTATGGCAGAAAATAGTTTAAGTGCTCATAATTTGTGTCGATGAGTTGTCATGACTTTCAAATGGTTTGTAGAGACAAAGTTCCATAGCCCCAGGCTATAGTCACTAATGGAGTTGGATTCATCTGTAGCTACTCAAAAGTATAATTGGTGAGTTAGAGCCTTCCTCTCACTCACAAAACAATCCAAGCTCTCACTACACTTACTCACTCATCTCCATTAGGTTTATAATTCAATTAGGAGAGGAAGGTAAGAACCAGAAGAGTAAGTTGGTCAAAAGTAAGTCACATTCTACATTTGCAAATTATCTGTTAATTCTTTCTATGTATATAGCAGAAGACCATTTTCTAAACAGTCTAGAAGTGTCTATATCTCACAAAAATATTTTCTAAGTATTTTTAAAACTGAACAGGTATATACTATATAGACTACTGTAGTAAACAAATATAATTTCATCTAAACTGCAGTTCTTAATTTATTTATATAATAGAGAAAATAACATTGTCCCTAACAGTGGATGCCAAATGCAAATCAACAAAACTTGTGAGAAAGAAAATGAAGTATTATGAAGTTGAAAAGAAGACATTATAAAGAAATGAATGCAGAAGAATATTATAAGATATTTACTTGACAGTTACCCTTTACTGAAAACAGCTATTTTTTAACTTAGCAGAGCCTTTCAAAAGTTCTTTAAAATCAAATCAAATAGGCTATAGTATTAAAAACCTGATGTCAAATTAAAGGGGCATAAAACGAGCTGGATGCAGTCCTCACTTAGCACCTCAATACTGAGTTTCAAAGTTAATGGGTCAACTACAAAAAATGAAACAAAAACAAAGCAAAAAAACAAAGAAAAAACCCAAGCAAAAAGAAAGAAAGAAAGAAACAAAAAAGCATTGTGGAATCTATATAAAACAATTATTTAGCATGTGTGGAAAACTGTTGTACTACTTGTCATAACTAATTCTTGACAACCTCCTACTTAACAGATGGTCAAATTTGGTAACAGAAAGTAATTTGTAAAAACTGTAAAAAAATTCTGTGTCTTGCTCTATTAAGAAAATTAAGAATTCAGCTGGACACTTGTGAGAGTGTTGCAAGTGAGAGCCAAGGGTAATGCAAATAAAAATAATGGTAAAACAGCTACAGTTTGTTAACCAACTGGTTCACAGATAAGCAATAGTATGTGAAGGCCCATACATTTGCACAGATTCACTACAAGTTGCTGTAGTATCTTTGAATTAAAAAAAAAAACAAAAAAAAATGTACTTATGTGAGTGAAGATATTGGTCTTAATAAGTAGTGTTACTTAACAGACAAGAGAGGGAAAAAATCATCACCTTGTCCATTTTCTTGAGGTTTGTTTTTCTTCCAAAATTCAATCTCTCGCTGCAGTTCCTCTAGTTAACATCAAAGAACAGTAATGTGAATTTTTAAATCAATACCAGGGATATAATTAGAAATAGCCATATTCCCTCCACCAACCCAAACAGTTCCCAAAACCAAATGAGAAACTTACGTTCTCGAAGTCCAGGCACCAACTTAAATATAATTTCCTCTAAGGTGTTATCCAGCCTTTCAGAGGGAAAAAATATATTTCACATGAAATGGAAACAAGCATTTTTAGTATTTAAATAACAAAAATTTTTGAATAATGAGTCACATTTTTCTGGTAAATAATACATCCTGTCAAAGCCAACTGAGCTTTAAGAGACAACATGCATTAAAGCTTAACCACCTCCTAAATGGATTTATCATAGAAAAAAATAAGGATTTTATGTTTTAATGTATAAAGATAAGAATGAAACAAAAGAGAAAAACATTATACTCTAAAATTTTTGTTTTTTGAGTTTGTATTACATGCAAACAATAATGTTACTAGAAGGAACAGACTGGAAAAGTAGTATCCAATTTTAAGGTCCAGCACACGAGTAGTAAGCATGAAAATTATAAACTCCATGATCATATTAAGTGTTGAAGTGCTTTGGTAATAAGCCTGTTATGAAAAACTGAACAGACTATTTCCTACTTACCACACCACAGACAAACCAGTCTTGGCAGGATGAAGACCACAGTGCATCCATGCTGCTCTGACTTGACAGTACTCAGCATAATTAATTTGAACTATTTAAATCTGCCATGTGTTGTACACCAGAAGAGAGTACACAGCACAGGAATGTCCTCTGATACCCTGATATTAGTGCCAAAACTAGTTATTATGGTCCCTTCCAGTGTATGCACTGCAGTTACCCTTGTTGCTGAAGCTAAAATACTTTTCTTTCCTTTTCTCTGAATTTAACCTTAACTCTTCTATCCATTTAATTTATCATCTGCCTTCTAGTTCTACTGCCTCTCCTGGTCTCTTATCCTTCCCTTTCCTCTGGCTTTCATTCTGTTTCCTTTTCCTTCCTCTCCTTTGCCCTTAACGTTCTCTCTTGTCAACAGAAACTCCCATTGCCCACAGCCTAAACAAAAACTCATGACAAAATAAAATACTGAGTAATACAGAGAAACTAAGTATCTTGATGTCCAGTCCGAATCTGGCATATTTTAAATTGCCTTATTTTTTCATCCCAAGAACAATATATTTCTTTACAAATATATTTGCAAATACACGTGTGTACACAGTATTAATAAAACACTATAGGCCTTTTATAAAAACCATAGCTGTTCCGTCATTTGTTTACCAACAATTGCAAAGTAGGAGTAAGACAACGTTTTTATTGTTGAGGAATGCCTACAATCCATACAAATTGGTAACAATTATCTTAAAATATATGAGTATTCAAGGTTCTCCTTGCAGAATTTGTACTTGTACTTCAAAGTTTACAGTTAGAGCCATTACCCAACCATCAAGTCCTGAGACTCGATCCCTGTGGTATCTACCAGGAGACACAGTCATACCATAGGAATACTCATGTTCCAGCTACAACCACAATCCATTTTTAATTGCTTCTTCTTAAGGGGACAACAACAAAAATTCAGCAAGTGAAATGTACTTCCCATGAAACAAAGCAGCATAGAGAGCACTTTCTCCTTCAAATAAGAAGGAAATTAAAATTGCAGGATGTCTGAGTGCTTGATTTCTGATAGATGAAAATGTAGGTCTACCTTTGTGTATCTTGTAGCCTCCTCTGTCAGTATCTAAGGTAACTACATGGTTCTGCTTTCTGTGAGGTCCCCACAGCAGAGCACTGAGAACTTGGGAGCATGGTTTAGAAATGGAATTAATTTCACACTCTAAGAAAGCTCCAGCCTTCATAATTTACTCATTAAAAGAAATGAAATAAGGACTTCAAAAGAAAACATCACTACCTTAATTAAAAATCCCTCTGTTCTTCAGGATGGTATAATACATGCTGGTTTTCTTTCATTTATTTGTGAAAATTCCCATTTAGCACTTTCTAATTTACTTTCAATGGTCCAAACCAAAAATCACTCGTACTGCTAAAATAGCAAAAAAATCAGTATACTTTGCAAATTTACCATGTTAAAAGCAAAAAGTAGCTTCCCATTCCAGTCTGACTTAATTTTCTTCCAAAAACTAAACAGAAAAACCTTCTTTCTTTACAGAGGATAAATACTGATCAAAACTCTGAGGCAAGGGGCAGAAAAAAAAGTCCTATCTGATCTTTAAATGCAGGGAAACTAAAACTTCAGGGAAAAATGAAATTATTACAAGATTCTCAATATCAGATGCATCTTTCAGTGTTCCCATAATCCACACATGGAAACACTCTGACATAAAGATTTGCATTTCCATGACTCACATCAAA
The DNA here is from genome assembly GCF_052056855.1 of Sturnus vulgaris. Taxonomy (NCBI): domain Eukaryota; kingdom Metazoa; phylum Chordata; class Aves; order Passeriformes; family Sturnidae; genus Sturnus; species Sturnus vulgaris. The sequence goes on along the minus strand of NC_142250.1, from coordinate 21,848,460 downwards.
CCCATTCCAAAATCAAACTGCTTGAAAAAGACGGTCTCAGTCATTTACTATGATATTTCCGGTTAATGCTGGAACAAACATTGATATTTTAGAGACATCTCTTTCCATTTTCACATCTTCCAAATCTCCAAACCAGAACATATAGAAAGAAGAACCAAGCATTTCTGCCAGCTTAGTATAGTTCCTTATTTCACCTTATAATACTGAATGAGTTACAAGATCAATACTCTGATAATTATCAGCAAACGTGAACCAAACTAAGACTATTGCTCAGAAAACTTGTATGCACAGGAGTATGCTAGCAAGAGAAAAAGAAGTCTGCCTTCATGGCATTATCAACACAGACCCTATTGAGTACTGATGATGCAGAATTCTGCTGAATCAGGAAAAGGGAATTCTTAAAATTTAACACTCTTCCTACATTTTCATTTTAGAGCTCAATGTTGGATTTCAGATTTAGTGTTGTAGTTACAACAGACCCTAAGTGCTGCCAACTAAGAGATACATGTAGAAAGCTCACATAGTTATGACATTATTCAGAATTGAGTTTAGAAGTCGTTTATAAAGCTTATCTGAGAGATCTTAGTTAAAACTACTAAGTGGCATTCAACACTGTTTCTCAGAAAATGACTGCATTCTTCAGCAATGATATGCTCATCTCCATGTATTAGGTTATGCAGGCAACATCCAGGAAAGGTCATTCCATTGCATGGCTCACATGCTCTTCTGATTATTAGTTTAGCAAATGTTTGAAGTTGGTTCATAAAATACAGCCAGGAAGCTACTAACTATATGCACTTTCTTGGCAAAGAGACCAAATGACTCTAAAAGGAATTTCAGGAAATAATTGCATAGAAAATAGCTCTTCCCACATTTCTGACTTCTGCTCTCAACCTTCCTCACCCATCTATAATTTCCTGCTCAAAGGACAGTATTTGTTTACTAAACATCTACTACATGTTTCAGAAAATGCATTTTTCATCTCATGTGAAGTGGTCCTATCAGAATAAAAGAAATATTTCTAAATGCTTTTGTTTTCAGTTTATTAGTAGCCTATAGCATATTCTGTTATGACTCACACAGCACCTCAGAAACTGACAGGAAATCAGAAAAATAATCTACATAAACCTGCTCAGCCCCACTATTCCAAAAAATATTCAGATGACAAAGACTTAGGTTAATAATACCCTTTACAGTTGCTGAATTTAATCTCTCTCACTTACCCTCTTGGGACATAACTGAAGTATGGGAATGGGTGTGCACACACGGATCAGTCAAAAATCAAAGCAATATATGACAAATTGTAACAAAACCAATGACATCAGGAAATTATACCAAGCCTAGTAAATTCCAGATGTGAATTTATATTTTTACATTGATGTAAGAATAAGTCCTTCTAAGTTCAGAACAGTATTACAAAATAATAACACTGGAGGGTGGGGTGGAGCTAGTGTTGAGAGTGAGGGCAGGGAGTGCCTTCATCACTCTAGGAAAACACGAAGTTCTTCCACTTATGATGACATTTCTTTAGTTTTCTATCTTACTGGATGTCTATAATCTTTGTTTCAACATAACATCACTAAAAGCGAATCCAGAATTTAATGAAAAATATTTGTTTTTAAAAAGGTCTGTTAATAGAATATAAAAAAATCTCAAGAAGGGTATTTTTAATGTAAAACCTTTTTCGTGTCTTTTCATTAACCTTACAGCAGATTTCAATTCAGATTGGTAGACTTACGCTCTGAAAAACATTGTTTTTAACATGATTCATTTTCTATATGTTGCTCTAACAAGAAAAAGTTGCAATGAGGTTTGGAATACCCTAAATAATTTGAAAAAACAATCCTCTAGAATTTAATTTCATGTAAAGAATAAAAGGTATCTGGTTCATTTATTTGTTTAATAGAGATATTAATTTTTTTTAACAATATAAGCACTATTTCTATGTCCTTCCCTTTTGTTTCCTCCTTTTACTATATTCGAAAAAACTCAATTTAGAATGTAGTGGGAGCTGAGAAAATGACAACCTATATAGCTTAGAACAGTTAATATATGCATTATACAAATAAGCTAAATAATTATTTCCCTTTTAGGATAAAGATGTTAAGATATTTTTGTTGTTCTTGTTCTTCCATTTCAGCAAATGTTGTGAAATAGATTCTTACCTTAACATTTCTAGTGGATTGGTCTCGTGCACTTGGTTGCCACACCTGGGACAGTCATTGCTGTCTTCAAAGTGTTGAACGATACAAGTCTTACAAACTAAGACAGAGAGTTAAAAAAAAAGAAAAAACTCACTTAGACAAAATCTAAATAATATTGCTCAAGTATGACCTAATGATACCTGGTAGCTACTTCATGCATCAGAAATAAAAGAGTATTGTCTTGAAGTAAATAATTACGATGTATCTTATCCCCTTCTTGTTCCTCAAAACCATTGTTAGTTCTGCTCTGCTGAGACACCGAGGGCAGCAGCACAGGTTGGACAAGCACTGTTTTAAATTATCAAATATTTTTGCTACTTAGAATTCTCCCAGCATCGTAACACGTGAAGCCTGTAGCACCTTAAAGGACAGATTCTCAGCTGTGTGCTGGGGAATTCCAGCCAGCAGAGCCCACCAACACCTCAGCTGAAAATGACTTGCACACATCACTTCTGTTCCAATGGTGTTGCTTGCAGCTGAAAATACTGGTTTAAATACTTACTGTAAGAGAAAAGGTCACAGAAATTGTACATAGGTTCAAAGTGTTTCCCCTTTGACATAGTGTTTTCCAAAGCAATGACAGAATGTACACTCAACATTCAATATTTGAATCTTATAATGAAAAATCAGGATCAGGACCATATTAAACCAATAAACCTAAACCAACAACAATGTGAATTTAACAACCAATCAACTGAAAGTAAACTAAACAAGGTGCTACACTACTGTTGCTTCCAAATGATTAATTACAGACTGTAGATTTTAATGTCATTAATAATGGAAGCCAAGCTGATGAGAACAAATATGCCTGCTATTATTACTGTACAACAATGTTCTGGACGGAGATAAACTCTATCCTCTTCTTATTATTAATTCACCTACACTGAAATAAGAACTGCAAACTCATCAGTAAATGGACTGAAAAAATAAATGGACTGCTGCGATTGCAATATGCTTTCTGCTGAAACACTGTAATGTTTTTCATCCATTACTTTAAGAAGTATGAACATCTCTAAACAAGTTTGTAAATCCTAATTATAAGATAGCTCTAGGAATCTTGAACTTCCTTTAACAAACAAAGCCTGTATTTGTCTTTGCCTTAGAAGGGTTATATCAAATCAGCTGATGCTGATAATGCACACACATTACACCTCCATGTAGGTGTTTCTTCCAACTTCTTTGAATCACTAAATTAAAGACATTAACTTCACAGACCAAGTTTCTCAAGGAATTGTAAAATAACTCTTCCATCAGTTGAGCTTTTCAGCTGCAGCACCTGATAACTCATAGTCCTGCTATCTGTATTGTGCTGAATGCACTCAGGAGAAAGTGTATGGGTTAGTGGTGGGTGATGACAATGCTGATAAACCAGCAAGTTAAGAGTCATTGGCTGTCTCAGAAATGCCATTAGTTGGAAACCTCAGTTTAAAGAGTGTGGGGGCAAAAGGCCTGAGGAGCAAGTATGACGATGAAATTGTGAAGTCTAACACAAATGTAAACTATTGTCATTTGGAAATTCTACTGAAAGTCACTGAGGTCAGTAACAGGTTTGGCTTACTCTAGACCTCTTCCAACTTGACTTCACAGAAACCGATTTTAAAGAGAACTCTTTCAACGGAGTTTCATCTGCTAACTGTCATAATAAAGGAAGGAGTTAATCTTTATTTTTTTGATAAGTCTTCTGTCTGGTATAAACAGCAGCATCTCTATGGAGTCTTTTCAGCCTGACACCAAGATAAAATGATAAAGAATAAACAAAGTGTAAGAAATTGTATAAATGTAATTGTAACTGGTCAATATTAATTTTGGAATTGATAAGCTCAACCCAACCTTTTCTTATTTGGAAAATGTCCAGGCTGAATGAGGCTCCGAGTAACCCGAACTAGTGGAGAGTGTCCCTGCCCGTGGGAGGAGGGTCTGAACTTAGAGTCTGTTCCAGCCCAAACCATTCTATGATTTTTTTTTTTTTTTTGCAACAGAGACTCAGAGAATTAGCACAAAAATTCTTCAAAAGGAGAAGGGGCTTAGTATCAATACCAAAGTGATTTGGTTTCTTTTCTGTAAGCAATACAATTAGCTTCCTTCTGAAAGAGTTTCCTTGCATTTTAGGAAAACTTTCTGAAATTCTTAAGATAATTTAATTCCCTTAACTTGCTCTCAGGATTTCTGCTCCACTCATGTCAGAGAAGTTCTTGAAGTCTGTGATGAGATGACACTGTTCTTACTGCACTGATTTGTGTTGTAAAGACATTTTACATTTGGGCTTCCTAGGTTTTCTGTTCGTTTCCCAAACTATAGACAAATAGGACCTATCTGACCTATAGCTTTCATTTACATCTAGAAGAAATCTGAAATGATTACTATTCAGAAGAACTCCATGCCATGGGATCGGTAACTAATACACTTATTTAAGTCAGATAATTGGCTCCATAAAACCTCCCAAACACTAAACACTGCTAAACAAAGCATGCTAATATCCACAGTAATTTAACTTGAAGAAATATTTATACTATAAACCATTCTATGGAAAGGAACTGAATTCCTTAGTCAGAATATATTTATTTTCGTGTTCTATTTATTTTTGTTTTGGAGAGGAGATGACACCTTTGGAAGCCATGCATGGTCCAAGAAAGGACCTAATGATTAACAAAGAGCTTCAATTCCAGTGTAGGAAAGGTCTTTGACTAGAACATACACAGAGAAGACATCATAAAGAACCAAGAACCTTATTCCAGTCCTATATGGATGTTTCTCTATGCCAATAAACACATAGATCTGGATCATGTGTTTGTACAGCAAGCTCAAGACCATAAAACCCCCTTGAAACTGTAAATCAGTACTGAAGTAACCTAAAACAACTTTTGCTTTTTCTCATGTAGAGCTATGGTGCTATGAGGATTTGCCAACCAAAACTAAATGTGATGTACCAACAGGAATATAAGGGTAAAAAACATATAAATTCTAGCATGCAAGAATAATGAATTGATACATGATACTTCTATTGGGATCAACAACCAGTATTTTCCTATATGATAGGTATAATCGTCCTCTGTTACTCTCAATGCAAAACACTGAATATTTTTTAAAGCCTATCTCTTTGAAGTTTCAGAAATATGGGATGCAATCTAAATATTGGGTGAAAAAAGCAGGCAAAAAGGGAATCCTTAAACACAATTCAATGACAAATAAAGTTAATTCACCACCTTAGGGAAAAAAACAAACTGAACCAAAACCCTTTAGTACTTCCAGTACAGATTAACAAAATAACATGGTTTCATTTGTTTTACTGTAGGTCATGGTAGGGCAGCAAACAGGCAAAAGAAAACTGCTTAATCAAAATGTACAGTTTGCAGAACTTTGAGGTATATGCTACACATGCCAGTGAAATGAGAACCTGATTTTCATAGTTGTATGATGACACTTCAGATGAGACACAATAAAAGTTAAACTCACATAAGATGACTTTCTATGGCTGATAAAAGTACTTGTGTGACATATGCTAATTGGCTGGCAACCATAACAATGCTGTTTTCCAATACAGAGATATCTGGTTCACACGTTCTTTCAGATCTTTATAATCATATGAAAAACACAGGTACAAGTGCCAAGACTCTGGTTTATGTCGCAAACAAGAAAAGTACAAACTTATGAATATCTACATACATATGTATCCCTCCAGGTTACTGTTTAAATGTTGATTAATGAGCTACCTAAAAAAAATTCATACTGCACTTTTACAACGAAGTATTCTACAAGATAGAATTTGTACCACAATTAACTAATTAAACTTTTTCTCAGAAGTCATCCTTTGAATTCTTCCAAGGATCTCCTCTCAAAGTTAATCACTCTGATTCAGTGAGCGAAGGACAAAGGAAGGGCACAGGATATGCACAGCTAGTGGAACATCAAACCCACCTCACTGATGGCACAGAGGTGTAACAAGTCATTTGGTGTTTACTGAAGTATTTAATTATCTACCTTAAGCCTGCTTTAGAAGCACTTACTTTTAGGGAAAGTGTTTGCTTAAAAACAGGACAAAAAACTTCAATTCATTTAACCACCTTTTTCAGAAACAATACAAGTGGGACTATTGCACTCTTAATTACAATTACCAGACATAGTCACACTGGATTCTCTTCTGTTCGGAGAGAATTTCAGTATGCGATAACCAAGGAAGACTTTCTATGTTGAAAACTATTAAAAAATAACATTTAGGCCCTGATACATGCCATTGACTAAAATTTCTGCAAGAGAAGGAGTCTGAAGGCAGCTCAGCTTGCTTGTCTGAGGGCAAGAAATTTTGCTGCAGTGAAGTTTTTTTGGGATGTTCAGTTGACAGCATAGGTTTTTTAGCAAAATCTGAAAACCATTCTGGTTGAAAGATTATTTGATATTGAAAATTACATTTCTGGTAAAGTTCTGGCAGGGAAGGACATCTCTGAAAGTTCCTCGACTGCCTTGGTTGGCAATTTCTTAACACAAATATTAGAGAGACCAACTAGGAGAAATGCACCTTCTGATCTCCTGTTCATAAGCAGGGAAAAGCTGGTGATGAATACAGCTACAGAGAGCAGCTTGCCTTGAGGTGAGTTAAGGATCCTGAGGAAGGAGACACACTTAAACAGCACAGTTAGGACTCTGAACTTCAGCAGATGGGACTTCAGCTTGTTTAAGCAACCACTCACCAGATTTCCCAAGGAGACTATCACTGAGAAGAGACTTAGGAGAGCAGGCTGAGCTATACAGTCCACTGGATGAGGAATTTTGTCAGAAGAACTGCTTAGTGCACAGGAATTGCTTAGTGCACATGGTTCTTTAATTAATGTGCTAAAGTAGATCATATTAGAAGTGGAAACAAGAATGGGAAGCAAATATAAAATCACTACTCTGGCACTTAAGAGATAAAAGCAGGAAAGTCAAGGCCCAGCCAGAGCAAAAACTGATGAGAGACATAAGGGAACTGTCTAAGTATGCTAGTAGCTGAAGGAAGCTTAGACAAAACATGGCTGTTAATGAATGAGGGAAAAAACTCAGAAACAGCTTATGGAGAAAGATTTGAAGTCCTCAGTATCTTTTTGCCTTGGTCTTCACAGGCAGCACTTGATCCTAAATGTCCCTGCATACCAGTTTGATTTAGGAAGGAGAGGGATGATCAACAGCCAAGCAGCAGCAGGTTAAAGCTTACTGAGAAAGACTGAATGTGTTTAAATCCACGGGCCAGGTAGGATTCAGTAAGATGAAAGCTTATCACCATAATCAGGGTGATTATGAGAGGTACCCTATGACTAGAAAAGGGTAGTGTGTTATGCCCATTTTCAATGAAGAGGGGAAGGATGACCCAGGGAGGTACAGCTAAACAGCCTCCTCTAGCTGACTGGGAAGATGGCAGATTACATCATGTCCCTTGGAATCAATTTCCAGCTATGAGAGGCACAAAAATGTAATCAGGAAGTGGCAATAGCAATTTGCCAAAAGCAAATCATACCATAGGCTGGCAGGTGATGTAATAATAGCTTGTACCATTTGAACAGCAGTTACAGGAGGGACAGTGCCCATCTTCTTGGGAGTGGCAAAGAGTATCACAAAGAGCAATGGTCACATGTTAACATCTGGCAGGACATTCAGAAAAACTAGATAAAGATTGTAACACTGGATATGGTTATGAAGAGAGGCTGTGGAGACACCATGCTTAGAAATTCAAGTGCCAACTACGCAGAGACATGGCTTGCCCTGGTAGAGTATTGGCAACTAACCTGCCTCCTGCATGAATTTGACCTAGACAACCTCCAGATGTTTTCAACCAACATTTCTACGATTGTGTAAACAGTCTGTTATTTTTTAAGATACTGAAGAATGTTCTTGAGGAAAGTTTATTTTGCAAATTTTGTAAGTGCACACTGTACTAAACAACGGGGTGACTCAGGAGACAAATGATGGGATATGCCCTTTAGCTCACATCCAGCCTGCTTCCATCAGTAGTTCTTAAACATCCTTGACAACTGTGTAACAGACTAGGAAAAAAGGTCTCAGTCCATAAGACAAAACCATTCTGTTGGAAGTAGCAAAAAAGAAATTAAGTACTGAATTTACAGAATAAGTAATTTTGCAGTAACACAACCATTTCCTTTCCAACAGAGATAGGAAAAATTTCACTTCTGGTACCCAAGCTGCATTTAGGTTTCCCAGGGAACAGTGGAGTTATCTGTCCAACATTTCCAAAAGCCCCATTAGAAATATCTGTTATTGAAAAGGCACTCATTTTTCAGAGCAGGACTTTACTTAATATTTTCCAGTGATACAGAATATGTAAATTAACTGCTAATTCCCTGCTTTGGTTACTAACAACCACAGTAGTTCCCCTATAATCACTGGAAAACATCTATGTCAATACATGCTTTTCATCTTGTCCAGAGTAATACATTGCACTCCCAGTATCTAATGAATTTGTGCTGCTTCTTCAACTATTAATATCTGCAGATTATGATAAGTTCTACAACACTGTTTTCAATTATGTCAATTAGTAAGTACAAGACAAATACCAAAGGACAGTTAAAATCATTGTATTCTGTGGTATCTATTTGGACAATATTGAAGAATAATACCTGTATAGTAGCATACCTGTATATGAAAAACAGTTTAAAAAGATTAAATACTTTCTACAAGGTAACTGAGCAGAGCACCTTCCTGAATTCTGCCATCACCTTTTCCTTTGCAGACATAAGATTTGCATATCACCACTTTTTTCAAGTTTTTCATTTTCCTTTCCACCATTGTTAGCTTTGTATTTTGGCAACTGTAACTAGACTTTGCTTTAAAGAAACACCACTTTCTTTCCTGCATTTCTACTTAACAACCCAAATATGTGGCAGTTTTTCAGTGAGGAGACCTGTGTAACTATATGGCAGCTCAGTAAAATTCCCATGCTCTAGCCCAGGAACTAGGCAGTAACAGAGCTGGTTCAGTGGAGAGCTCACAAACTACAAAAGAACAAAAGCAGCAGATGCTGCTGAGAAGAGAATGCTCCTTCTGCCATTATTGTTTGTAATAGGAGCAAGAGTAAATAAACAAATAAATTATATAAACAAAAAGATACCACAATAAAAACATTTTTTTTCTAAAATCTGATTTGTGATGTAACTATTTTCCCCTAACCCCAATCTTTTAAAAGTTACTAATTGTTCATTAAACTTCAACCATAAAAAATTAGCTAATACTGGATTTTTTCCAGCTTCTTTAAAGGCAAAGAGAATTTAATAATATATTTACCTCTCTCTAATAAATCTACCTCTGTTAAGCATCTCAGTCTTTTCCTGATTCTTTGTCACTACTTTCCCTCTGCATTCAATAAAGGATGAAGATCCTCCTTAGCATTCCTTTTTTTGATAATGTATTTATAGAAACATTGTTAATTATCTATTATGGCACTAACCAGATTAAATTCCTGTTGAGCTTTGGCCCTTCTGATTCTCTCTCTTCATAACTTCACAGTATCCTTGCAGTCCTTCCAGGTTGACTGCCCCTTCTTCCAAATTCATAAACTCTATTTTCTTTACTAAGTTCCAGACAAGGCTTTCTGTACAGCCAGCTGTACAGAGCTGGCTTCCCTGCCAGCTCATCTTTCTGCACATGGGGACAACCTGCTCCTGTGCCTTTAGGATTTCCTTCTTAAAGCACATACAGCCATCCTGGACTCTTCTGCCCTTCAAGACTGCCTCCCAAGGGAATCTGTCAACCAGGCTCCAAAATCTGCCCTCCAAAAGTTCAGGGAAGTGGTAATGCTAAATGCCCTCCTTCCTTTTTTAAGAATTGAAAACTATCTTTTTGTGATTGCTGTGCCCAAAGACATCCTCCAACTGTTATATCAACCAGTTCACAAACAGCAGGTCCAGCAGGGCCTCACTCACCCACTATGTCCAGAAGTTACCCTCCACCCACTCCAGGAACCTCCTAGACTGTCTTCTCACTGCTATTTCCAGTAGGCATCTGGTAAATTGAAATATTCCTCTAAAACAAGTGTTAGTGACTGTAAGACTTCCCTCAGCTGCTTCTAGAATATGCCCTCTATCTCTTGACTCTGGTTAGGTTATCTGTAACAGACTCCCAACCATGGTACCTGCCTTGCTGGCCATCCCCCCAGTTCTTACCCATGAACATGCTATCATCACCATCACTGGATTCTACACACTCAAAACACTGCCTAGCACACCGTGCTACCCCACCAGTTCTCCTTCCTTGCCTACTCCTTCTGAAGAGTTTTATAGCCATCCACTGCATCCTTCCAGTTGTGAGTTATCCCACCATGTTTCTGTGATGGCCACTGTGTCATAGTTTTCCTGCTGCACAGTGGCTTCCATTGTTTAAATTCTCTGTGTGCTTCATACAGAAGGGATGTAACACCAAACTGTAAAAATTGACAGTGAAGACAATAACAGCTGCATAACAATACTGCACAGAAATGACAGGAAATGCCAAGACAAGACTTTTAATTGTAATTTATTAAAGGTTTAAAAATGAGAAATCTACTAGAAGACATACAATTCCCCTTACTCTTCCTTTAGAAGACTTCAAATGTTATTTGGAAAGATGTCAAATTCTAAAGGAGGTCCAGTGAAACTACTGCCTATTCAGAAATAAATGTAAAAAAAGGAATTGTGTAAATAAGCTTGTGAAAGTAAGATGACAGGGTTTGACAGGACCACTCATACGTCCAATATACTTCATACATGACAATGGTTTAGATATAGTAGGAGCAGAAGACAACTTAAAAATTTGTATTTTCCTGAGACAGTTCCATTGAAACAGATCTACCCCCTAGAGTAAATATTTTGCCACCTTTCAAGTATTTCTCTGCACTGTGCCATGGAATACATTAGAGAGATGTGGGCCAGTACTGACCAAACCAGTGTATCCATCTGTATGCACTGCCAACAGATACATTAGTTTACGTTTCAAGCATATTATCAAAAGAGCACATCTGGCCTAATGATCTCACCTGTGATCAGACAGGCAACAGTGATATAAGTATGGTGTTAGTGTCACCACAATCACCACTAGCCTAGTGCAAACAAAAGGGTCTCTGTACTGTCCAGGTGACCAGCAGAGCTGACATACCCTCATGGAATGGGTCAGGTTGGAAGGGACTCCAATAGGTTATCTGGTCCAACCTCTCTGTTCAAGCAGGTCATCCCAGAGCACATAGCACAGAATTGCATCCAGACTGCTCTTGAATATCTCCAGTGAGGGAACCTTCATACCCACTCTGGGCAATCTGTTCCAGGGCTCGGTAACCCATAAAGTAAAGAAGTTACTCCCCAAGATCAGGTGGAACCACCTGTGCATCAGTTTTTTCCCACTGCCTCTTGTTCTATTGGGTGGCATCACCAAGCAGAGCTTGGCTCCATCCTCTTGACACCCATTCTAGATATTTACACACCTTAATGAGGACCCCTCTCAGTCACCCCTTCTTGAGACCGAACAAGCCCAGCTCCCTCAACCTTTCCTTGTAAGAGAGGTTCTCCAGATCTTTTATCAACTTAGCACTCTCTGGTGAATCTGCTCCAGGAGCTCTGTATCTATCTTGTACTGTGGAGGACAGAACTGCACACAGTTCAAGATGACCCAAACTGCAGAGCAGTGTTTAGGAAACTCCAGAAAAGACTGGATTAATTCAGAATATTTAATATAAAAACTCAGTAAACAAAACCAAGAGCAGTGGTGGTATTAAACACATTAACACTTAAAAAATATATAACTTAGGAAGGAGGGACTCTTTTGCAAAGTACTACTTACAGGTATGGAGGCACTCCGTTACTGTAGTTGGCTTGATGAGATAGCCTTTACAGATATAGCAGGTGATATGAGGATTGAAATCTTTCACCAAGTGCTTCCTCTGAGTAGCCATTCGTGGAGCAGGAAATGCTGGCAGAGTGCTTGGGGCCAGAGAAGCAAGTCTGAGAGGCGTCGATGTCCACAGTTCACAAGAGCTGAGGTGCTGCTCTGTGCAACTGGACTTCTCCAGGCATTTGATCTTAATTCCGCAGGTCTCACTGAGACATGGCTCATAACTCCTGCTCCTGTGCCGGGCGAGTCATTTTCCTACCTGTAACACAAGTGGAAAAAGAGAGCTACGTGAACCTGGCCGGACAGCAGCGATGCCCCGGAGCACCAGTGTCGCCATGAACTTGGCAGCGGCACGGGGCTGTAATTTACATAACAGCAGCCGCCGTGCGCCGGCAGCCAAGGTCCGAGGCCGCGCCCCCCGCCTCGCCGGGCTGCGGCCGCCGGCGGGACGGGCTCGGGGCCGCGGTGACAGGTGCAGGGGCCGCGGCCGCCCCAGCCCGGCCGGCACAGCCCGCCCCGCCCCGCCGGGCCCGCAGGCCGCGCCGGGCCCCGCGGGGAGCAGCCCCCGCGCCGCCCGAGCCCCGCGGGACCGCGGCCGGAGAGGGCGGCGGCCGCCCGGCTCTGCCCCCGCTCGCCCGACTCCCGTCCCTCCCCTCCCGCACCTGCGGCGCCTCCCGCCCCTGCCGCGGCCCCGGCCGTACCTGGCGCAACCCCGCGGCCTCGGGCGGGCGCCCGGCGAAAGAGAAAGAGAAACGCCGTGCGCCTCCCCCGCTCGGAGCGCTCCCTCCTCCTCCCCGCCGGGCTGCCGTGGCCGGTCCCGGGGCGGGCGGGACGGGCGCGCAGGCGCTGCTCCCGGCCGAGCCCCGCTGCGCCACAGCCCGCAGCGCCGCTCGGGGCGGCACCGGCCGGAGCCCTGCGCGGCCCCCGGACGGGAGCGGGGCGGCGGCGCTGCCCGCCCCAGGTAAGCGCGGCAGCGGCGCCCGGCCCGCGCCCCCGGCTCGGCACACACCCGCTGGGGCACCGGCGCCGCTCTTAGAAATAACTTCAGCTTCTGCCCGTGGAAGGGTACAAGTTAAACCCGTTTCTCCAGCCCGCAAACCCCAACACTAAACACTGCACTAAGTTAGCCCAAATCCCGTGAAAATATGTGTGCTTTCCTCGAACCGGGACCAACTAGCTAAGGGCTTAGCACGAGGAAAAGCTGTCTCCGTGGCTCAGTGCATCTGCTTTTTGCCCCCCCTAGTCACAGAAATCCATCATATCACCAAGTAATTATCCAAAAAAACTAATGCTACCTTAATTTTCCAATTGTACCATTTCTAGAAAATTTCTTTTATACTGTTTTTCACAATAATGGCAGAAACATAAGGAGACATTTCCTGTATTAGCTGGAATGGCATCACATTACCTGCGACTGTTTTCGGTCTTTGCTTTTCTATTCTGCATTTTGAAATAAATGCTTATTTTGCAGTGGCCCTCCAGTGCACTCTTCCCTTTCATCCTTGTGTAAGTGCTGCAACAGCAGAAGGCTTTAATAACTTTGGCCTGTTTCTGCCATCTAGTCCTACTGCTGTAATATTTACCAGGCAATAGATCTCCATTTACATCAATTCAATGGCTAGTCTGAGTCAGGTGCATCAAAACCTGTTACAATTAAAGTTACAGTACAGTGATGAATGTATGATAAATCAGACATACAGCAATTCAACCGAACTGATTTTTTTGAATGATTTTTCCTGATAAAATGTTCATCTTGTATGAGGTTATTTCTCCACAACATGAACAAAAGTTTATATAGCTAAAAGTCTTTTGAAGCAGCATAGAATCATAGAGTATCCTGAGCTGGAAGGAACCCACAAGGATCATTCAAGTCCAACTCCTGTCCCTGCACAGGAACCATGTGCTGGAAATGTCTAACTGCTTCTTCATCTCTATCAGGCTTGGTGCTGTGACCACTTCCCTGGGGACCCTGTTGCAGTGCCCAACCACTCTCTTGGTGAAGAACATTTTCCTAATATCTATCCTAAACCTCCCCTGACTCAGCTTCAGGCCATTCCCTCGAGTCCTGTCACTGGTCACCACAGAGAAGAGATCAGTGTCTGCACCCCTGCTTCCCCTCATGAGGAAGCTGCAGACTCTATCAAGTCTCCCCTCAGTCTCCTCCAGGCAGAACAAGCCAAGTGACTGAGCCACCCACTGCTCAGCAGGCTGCCCCTCTAGGCCCCCACCATCTTCACACCCTCCTTTGGACACTTGTAACAGCTTTAGATCTTTCTTACATTGAGGTGGCCAGAAGTGCCCCAGCACTCAAAGCGAGGCTGCACCAGTGCAGAGCAGAACAGGACAGCCACCTGCCCTGACTGGCAGGTGATGCTGTGCCTGATACACCCCGGGATTCAGTGTAGCTTAACAGAATTGTGTTTTAATGGTTTAAACCTTCTACTGTTAACCATTGTTTGCACTTTTATACCACAAAGCACATACTGACAACTCACCGGCTCAAGAACACTAAACAGAAAAGAGGCAACAAAAACTATATACATCTCATGAGAATATTTTCATTAGTCACATTCAGTCGGTTTAGTAGAAGTTGACTTATTTCAGAATGTGCATAAGAGTGGCTCTGCTCAAATGCAGTTTGATACAGCATTATTAAACTTACATACATGCATTTAAAACAAACAACTGCTCATGCTTTCCTGGCTGTTTCCAAGCCACTGCATCTGGTAAGACTTTTTAAAAAACTAAACTGTATTCTAAGTGAGATTTCATAGCATAGTTTATCAAGTGTCCCATTTGAAAAAAAAAGAACCCAACATTTTCTAAATTAATTAATCAGCTAGGCTTATGTTTATACAGTAATGGATGCACAGTATTCTATTTGAGCACATTAAAAACTCAGTTATGTCATTTATTATACTGTGTAGGCCATGCAGTAATGCTCACACAGCAGTTGGGATACTTGCAAACATATACAACTGGTATTGATTCCCATAAGTTATACTGAAATCCCCTTTTTAAGGACAAGCAGTCCCATGCCAGGTAAGTGATAGTGTACATGACAAATTCTTGCCCCATCTCTCCACAACTCATTAACTCAGTCCTGCTGGTACCAAGTTGTATTTATGAGATGCTGACTGAAGGTGATGAAAGCTGGGGCTTTCAGCAACTTTCCAGACCATAACATAAAGAGCAAATGAGAAGCAGCAGAGAAGAAGCTCTCATTTCATTATCAGAGGAAAGTAGATCCTAAAATACTTATGCTTTATATCATCAGGAAGCAAATTATGTTAATAAATGCTTATGAATTAATTAAAAATTCCAAGATAGTTAACTCCTAGCATTGGATGCAACAGGTTTATTTAAAAATACAGGTTCATATAAGTGATGTGAGCATTCTGATCTACTTATAGCAGTTCAAAGGTAATAAGCATAGTGTTTGAATCAAACAAGGCAGTAATTTCATATTATGAAAGAAACACAATTAAGAAATTAACTGAGCTCATCAGAGTAAGTATGTGTCATGTATTAGTGGCAGGAAACATGTCACTGGTTCTCTTGAAAATATTTCCCCACCTCATCTGGGTTCTGAATTTGTTCACAGGGAAAGTCCCGGGCTGCTGGGTCAGAAAATTCCTTCAGGGTCTGGCCCACTTTCTCCCATTCCCCACACCACTCAGGATTTTCCATGCCTGTGTCAGATGTCTCCTCAACCCCTCTGGACATCTCAGCCCTCACTCTAAAAAACTGCAGACCATCCAGAGAAAGCTTACCAGATAAAATACCAGGAAAGTGGTCTCTTTAACATTCAGGGGAAATTGAACATTCTTAAAATTTAAAGGAGAAGAAGGAGAGGAAAGGCTGGGAAGCCTCATCCCCTGCTCCCTCCTCTAACAAACTGGGTGCAGTTACTAATAAACCCCCAAAACATGCTATGGAAGCTAGGGAGGAGATTAGGATGGGTAAACAACACACCATACACATTTTGAACAAACCCCAGTACCTTTGTTAACTCTCTAAAAATCATAATCACCACACCTAGCAAATTTGCAATCCTAATTCACGCCATTCTTCTGTAAAAGCTACATGTTACAGACAAGACTGGAGCCATCTGTGGGTAAGAAAACTATTATTACCTCAAACAGGCCTATGGACCAGAGAGACACCAGTGCCTTAAGCCAGAGAGACATGAATTCAAGCAGCATGGCTACTGACTGCTTCATCCCAATACAGAGTAAGTAAAACCAAAATACAATTACTAAAGGTTTTTTCCACTTTCTTGAGCCCCACATTGGGCACCAAAATATTTGTCCTGGTTTGAGACAAAATTGGGAGGAAACGTCCAAAAGGTGTCTCCTCTGTAAAGGCAGATTCCAGCAGCCCCTTCCCCAACCAGTTTGGGAGAAAATCTCCTTGGAGAAAATGGAAAAAACCCTGCTTATTTAACAAGCAAAGTATTCATAAGCATGGAAAAGTGAATAATACATAACAATAAAGCCTCTCGCTGTTCTGAAGAGATGACAAATTCAGAGAGTCCTCCTGTGGTTCAGGGAGTCCTCTGTGAGTGTGGCTCAGCTCCTGCCCAGTCTCTGCAGGGCTCAGGCCCAGCATCCAGGCTGCAGTGCAGCTGCGATTGTTCTGGTGTTCGGACTGGAGAAAAGCTGACCAGTTCCAGGAAAAAGCCACTGTCCCAGGAAAAATTTTCTTGACTCAGCTCACAGAGCAGAAACTAGCTTAAAAAGCAAAGGAAAATTATACTCTCTCTATCCGTGCTGCAGACAACTCACCAAGAGAAAGGAACTCGAGGGAGAAGTGAAGCTTCTGCCAACAAAACTGCACACCATGGCTTCTCCCTCCCTTTGCTCTTGGATCCAGCCAAATCCAAAAGTCACAGAACTCAACATCCAGCATAAGCAGATGGTGGGGGACACAATACAGTACCACAAGTCACCCCAGGATACATGGTATGACAGAGATGGTCATTAGAGCCCTCAAATGAGTGGCGAAAATACAGCCGCTCTCATTTTTCTGTTTCTTAAACTTTTAACTTTCTCATCCATTGACTTTTACTCAGCAGTCCTCAGTATCCTCTAATACAGTGCTTACTTTTATAAAAAGCCAAGTCCTTTTTCACATATATGAGCTTTCCTAACACACAGAAAATAAATGCTGCGTTTTAAGCACTATCATCCTTAAGGAGTAGTTTCTTGAAATCCCTTAAGAACTATTCTTTCATCCTGATGTGAAACAAAGTAATTACTTACATTTAATATGAATAAAATGTATCATTTTAAAGGAACAGCCAGGACATACAAGAACTTGTGAACTCCAAGGATTTCATTAACGCAGTTCTAATACTTTTTAAAATATACCAATATTTGATGTCAGCTCCCAAGTAAATTTCAGAGACAAAATAAACATTGGTCAATAAAGCCAAATTCTCAGCAAAAATTTAAATGAGTGAATAATTCTAACTTAGCAAGGAGATCAACACTAGTACAATGTTATATCCTTATCAGCTACTCTGGAGTCTGTTTCCAGGCAACTCTCCAACTACCCTCCAGTTATCCTAAGAGTTACTTGTATTTTGTAGATGGAAGAATTACTGGGGCACATCTGAATTAGGAAACTAACAAAACAAACAATCCCCAGTTTTCTTGATAGAAATTGTGTAGCAATCTGAATGGCATTTAGAGAGAACTGCAGTATTATTCTCTAGACATCTGATGGAAATGCCATTCCACAGCTTTTACAAACTTGAACACTTCACAGAAGTTTTTAGGTTAGAAGACACCTCTTGAGATCATTTAATCCAACCTGTCTGCTCAAGCAGGGTCAGCTAAAGCAGGTTATCCTGGACTGTATCCACCTGGGTTTTGACTACGTCCACAGATGGGGATGTACACACTCTCTGGGCAACCTGTTCCAGTTTTGATCAACTTCATATTAAAAAAAAAGCTTTCTTGTTATCAGATAGAATTTAATGTGTTTCAGTTTGTACCCATTATCTCTTTGCCTGTCAGTGGGCACTACTGAGAACTGTTTGACTTCTTCATCTTCATTCCCTCCCATCAAGGAATTATATGTGCTGAAAAGAGACTTCTTTTCCCCCAGCTGAGCAGTCCCCAAACTCTCAACTTCTCCTTATGTAAACAATGCTCCAATACCTTAAACATCTTTGGGGCCCTGTGACTTGCTTCATGTCCTTTTTGTTCTGAGAACTGGACACAGCACTCCATATATCACCTCATCATATGTCTCCATATGTCACCTCTGTGCTGCACCACAGAGAGGAAGACCAATCCTCCTCAAACTGCAGGCAACTTCATTAAAATTACTGCATATTTACTCAGGTAGGAAGAAGAGATCCACCTGGGATCTCTTATTTAGTGTTAAATTCCCAATCAAGTAGAACATCATCTAGAACAGAACACTAATTGGGTTGGCAGGACCTTTCGACATGATCTGGTCTAATGTTAAAGTTAATTCAGATTGCTCAGGGCTACATCCAAAGAAAGTCTGAGTATATGTAAGGATGGCAATTATACAGCCTCTCTAGGAACTTGTCTCAACCCCTGGCTATCCTCATTGCGAATTAATTTATCTAGGTCCAGTTGGAATTTTCCTTATTCCATCTTGTATACTTTCTCACATATATTAATAATATACTAGCAGCAAGGAAACTTAACTTTTACTGCCATTATCCAAGTCTTTGTCAGAATCTTGGGATCATGTGACATATTTCTTCACTTTTTAGGCAAAGAGTAGTAACATTGTTTATCATATAAAAAATTATAAGTATGCTCAGTGTGAAAACTGCTTTTGATTTGATAGGAAACAAGAGGAATCAGGCTATTCTTATCCCCATCAGTTACTCATGAAAATGATCAGCAATTAGGTTTTGCATTTCTACCACGAGGGTTTTTCTTCATCCTTACTGAGCTCTCTATAAGAAGCCATATATTAGCACATAATGGTACTTCTGGGATATATATAGCATTTCTTAATGCTTACTCTTCTTTTATAGCCTAAAGTAAAGTAGAAAAGCAGGTTGCAAAATGCCAACATCTGTATTATTAGGCCATTGACAAATATGTAAACAAGAAAAATGCATTCAAGAAGCATTTCAAGAGAAAGGTAAAATTGTGTCACACAGTGTTCCAACTGCGTTGAACTAAATTCCAGGAACTTTTAAAAGGTAAGAGAAATCATAAAGTAAGTTCCTACAGACTTTATAATAATTGGCTGCTAGTAAAGAAGTGAGAATCAAATAAATGACTCCAGCAAGGGAAAGATGAGCAGATCTGCATTGTTAAACATTTCCGTAGCACACGAACATACTTGTCAGCTATAGCACACACTGTTTCTTCCCAGCTAGGGAAACAGAAAACAAGAAACAAGGTCATAGTAGTGGGAGAGGGAGATTGCCAGTGCAAGGAAAAAAAAATCATAACTCTGAAACAAAATTGACCAGAAATTGTCACAAGCATGAAGGAGACAATTTAACTTGAGTCTCTTGTATGCAGAGGTTGAAAGGAAAAAATATGTGATTTAGAACATATTATTAGCTGACCATTAAACATACTGAATGAAGATCTTGTGACTAGTTTGACACATCTCCCTGGAAACAGCAAATTTAAGAACTGTGATTATAGTCTTCAGAGGTATTGCAAGCTTAAAAACAACAATCTATCTCAGCAGAATCCAAACTTTTCAGCTAAAAGCAGCTGAAGAGTTAAGAATTAACTGTGATGGGCATATTTTAAAAAGGTATTTTCCTTCTGTTTCCTTGATTATTTTGTCACTATTCTGGATTTTTATTTTGAAGAATAGTTTGAATAGGCATGATTACATGTATCAGACACAAACATATCCAGAAATTTCCCAGAGGAAGTGAGACAAACTTAGAAAATTTTACAGACCAAATGGTCTGTTCAGTTACCCCAGTGTCCAATGTATGAACTGTGATCAGCTGTTGCTTTCTGGTTTGTTTGAGTTTTTTAAAACACAGTACAGGTATAGAAGGCCATGTAGCTGATTCTTCATGTGCAAATAACCTAACTGATGTTATTTTGGCTTTAAAGGCAAAGACTCTTTGTTATAGTATAAAACCTTGTATTATACCACAGTAGTTGTCTTTTGGTTTTTTTTTTCCCATAGGTAATTGATTTTTGATGAAGTGGGGTTAGCCTTTGAAGCATCAGAGATTGCTCACAAGGAGTGAAGCAATGGCAGGATGTTTACAAGAAATAAAACCAAGTTTTCTGTGCCTCCATTTGCCTTTGTGCTTGGTTAAAAACTGGTGCTCTATGGTGGAATTAGGATCTCTGGGCAACTAAAATATTGGTGGTATCCTCAACCTCTCCTGGTTTTCGCTCATGGCATGCTAACTTCCATGCACTTCGATCTGCTGTGTTACATCTCCTTCACCTTTTTATAGGGTATTGGAAAAAATGTTTTGTGGTTCTTACTATGTTCTATAGGCTGCAATGGAGAAGGCATTATTTCAGAGTTGCCTGATTGTGGAGAACCACAGGGCATGACCAAAGTAGTCATTTACAGTCCTGTGCTTTATATCAATTTCTAGCAATACTGTGTAAGTACAGAATCTAGCAAGTCTGTGTAAGCAGAGGAAGTAATGGTGGTGTGCTTTGGTAACATCTTAAAGAAGATGCATAATTTGGAACAAATACCTTGGTTCTTAATCAGGTGTTCTCCCTGCACCACGAACATCCTGCATCATCAGAATTACATTTTTGGTCTCCAGCCATTTACTTCACTTCTGCTGTCTCTGAATTAATGGAAATCCCACTTCTGTTGCCATTTCTATTATTATATAATCTCCAATACTTCTTAATTACTTTACCTATTGCTATCTGATTATATGCTTCTGCCAGTTCAGTTTCCTTTTATGCTGCTCTCTGCAATAGTATCACCTGCTTATTCTGAGGCTTCTCCAAAGAAAATCTGCTCTGCAATTAATGCTGCTTCAAGTCTCCCTGCTACTCCACAATGGAAAAAAATAAATCCATCAGTGATACTCAGAGCTACATTACCAGAAAAATTCCAGTGGTGTACTCATGCACATAGCACCTGATACAGCTGTTGTCTGCATGGGTAAGACTATGTGTCCTCCATAGACTTCCAGGATCTTTAGGTTATAGAGCAAACAATTTGCCAATTTGATGCATGTTTCTTTCCAGGGGAAAAGTATAACAGTATGAATATGGTTTCAAGTTTGCTAATCAAGTCACAACGTCGTCTGTGCTTTTTCACAAATGGCTACTTGCTATAATTCTATTACTTTTTAAAAATCCTTGTTTCTGTCAGTACTATATATCCTCTTCCATTCTATACTGCATTATACACATATATTATATAAAAATACCTATTATAGATATTTTTTCCACTATCTTTTGCCCTCAAATTATTAAAGCCACTTACATAAACATACACAGCTCAGCTAAACAATAACCTGGAGCCTTCAAATAGTTTTATAGAATTTCATGTCTTAATTTCCATTAAATTAAAAGATAAATGAAAACAATGGAAACAAAGTGTAAGAAGCCTCCAGTGACTCCTACTAAAATTGCTACTAACAGATTTTGTTTCTTACAGTTGAAAACTGGCAGGAATACAAATCAAATTGTATCACACATGTCAAACAGCTTCACAATTATGCAATCAACTTGCACTGCAAATTAAAAACAAGACTTGCTACTAGATCTTAAGTCAAAACAAATTTAAAACGTCAATAAGCTCAGCAAAAGCAATCCTCAGCAAATCTACTCATGTCTGTTATGATGGCAGAACCAGAAAACAGAGGCTTGAAAGGAAAGAGAAAAGTGGCAACCAAACTGCCTCATCTTTTACAAGACAAATTAATGACATTCACAATGTCTTAGGGAGTTAACTACTCTACTGCAATCAATTTTCAACAGGAGTTCTATTTCCCTCTCTCTCAAGAATAAAACCTTTAACTTAATAATACAATGCTGGGTGGACTCCATTTCATTTGAACTGCATGGGACTCATTCATAGAAACTGTCACTTTGTCAGCCCACTAAAACAGTCAGCTTCATCAGAGAAAGCCTAATACAGATACCTGTGAATTTAAATAGTAAAAAAATGTTTCTTCTGGATAAACTAAGAGAAAATAGGGGGCAGACCAAGATACTAAGCTTCACATCTTCCTATGATCTTTTTTTGACAGCAATTTAATATCTATATGTATATAGAGATTCAAGGTCTGTGCAGCAACATGTTCCATATGATCCTGTCCATCCAATCATATGACTATAGTTACTGTGGAATTTGGCCTACTGAGTTAGATAAAAAACTTTCCATAAGAAAAAGCAGAAATAAAAGCTCTTTAGGTATTTTAGATGTTTTTAACAGTTCCCATTAACAAATGAGACTCGCTGCATATAATATTTCACTGAAAGCATTATCTTAAAATTCTAATAATTTTTATCCACGATACTAATGTTAACAATTAAGCAAAACTGATACATTTAGTTGATTCTTCATGTGAATAATGTGCTAGTTTTAAAGAGTGATAAACTCGGGATTCTAGCCAGAACCTATTCTCAGGTGAGCAATCAGCCCATAACTTGGCATCACCTGCCAGTCCTGCAGTGACATTAGCCTAGGAAGTTTCACTGCTGGCTTGCCCAACCTTAGTTCCATGACTGCATGAAACCAAAAAGGGTTGCATAGATGGTGTCAGTGCCTGACATTATCATCACTGAGTTTTCTGAAGAAAAGATGGATAAAACAATTCTCAAGTAAGCAAAATAGGTTTAATATTGTTTTTGCAATTACAAAATCCTGGCCTTCAGACTCTGCCTGCATGTAAACAGCATATTCTTAGTTTATGTGCATTTAATCAGAATGAACACAAAATCAACCAAAACCTGTGAGATCACATGTACCATCCCTGCACCTTGAACTTCCTCTCGTAGTGCTTGGAAGTCTGAATTCAGCAGAGTGCTAATGAGATCATGTGGCTTTTAGCTGAGTAGGCTGTGGCAGTTTGGACTCCCTGTTTTTAGGGTTGTCGACAGAGCAGGGTTGAGTCTTTCTCAGAATACAAAGAATATACATAATCCTGCTTTTACAAAATTGTTCTGTCTGATGAAGCTCATTTTCACATTTCAAACTCATCCAGTCTCATCAACTAGACATGATTGTGGACTACTTGGCTACAAAATTCTGTAGGAAGAAAATGTTGGTGAAAAATGTAACTAATACTTCAGGAGATTGCATGCTTTTGAGTCTAAAATTAATTCTTAAGCATATCAGTACAGGCAAAGGCCTTCTAGAGAAGATGTATGAATACAACAAAATAATACCTGTTTTGGTCCTTAACTATATAATGGCACTTAATGAAAACATCTAACAAATGTACAAACTGGATCATTGTATCAAGAATCTTGTTTTGTATATAGAAAAACAGATCTTCATTTCCTCCTTACAAAAATCACAATCTTATTAAAATCACTACATTCCCCTGCAGGGATATCTTTACTTAAATGGCAGGTTAACTATATTTAAGTTACATCTTTAGGCCTGGATTGTATAAACATTACTGTCTTACTTCACTATGCATGCCCAGAGTCCATGCAAGCCTACAGTCCTCATTAAAATTGTGACTATCAGCTTTCATCAAGCTTTAGTCTGAAAGTCCATGCAGGAATGTAAAGATATATGTAACAGTCACTTCCTTTTATCTTAAAAAACTGTATAAAATCAGCAGAGAGCATGCATCATTCTTTACTATTGTTTCATACCTCACTGCTATTTCTAATCTGCATTGCAAGAGTTCCAAATTCTATAGTGACTGTCAAACACTAAGAGATTTTATGAGATGAGATTTATCAGATATAATAGCTCAGCTTCAGATTGCCAGCTGCCTTTTCACTGTATCAACACACTTGAAAAAGCACAAACATACTCTAAACATTTTTACTTGCAAAATCTTTCATATTTTGTAATGAACTGAGCTCCCATAAATGTTAAATACATTTCAAGAGTGGTTTTCTAAAGCAAATGATAAACTATGCTAAAGATATCAAATTTCTGACTTTTCTACATTAGTACAATCTGTATGCATTTTACTGAGTTTTTTTAGATGTAACTATGCTCTTCAGTGCTATAATAACTTTAGGTTCTAGAGGCGCAAAGCTAGAAGGTTTCACCTATCAATTCATATGGCAAATCTCACTCCATTCTAATCTAATATCCTTGGGAAGCTTTTAAGAATAAAAGGCATAATACTCTTAAAATTATTTCCCTTTATCATGAATGCATAGATAAGAATATGAAATTTTGACAAGGAATTTGGCTTATGAGAACTTGTTGATTCATGTAACACATAGTCTGCTCCTATCACCATCATGCTGTCTATTTAATAATTCACATTTAAATACAAGGACTCAGTTGCCACAGCTCAGTAGGAATAAAATTAAGGCGATTTACATTTTTCCTGCTGAGAAGTCTGGAATTCTGTCTAGCATTTTATCCTGTGTCTTTTAAACTTGTCAGAAACGCTGGTGCCATCATAACCCTCTATCAGTCAGGAACTAATGTATTTGGGGGTTATGTCTTCCATTATGCATCAACTTACCAAATTCATAACAGAAACCATTGTTACAAAATATATCTAAAACAGATAATTTCAAAAACAGACTAGCGATTCAGTTTTACCTGATATCTTTTAAATCCATTGTACAATTTTCTTAATTGCATCTGTTTTTCTTAACATTTGTACTAGTGAAGCAATACCTTTCCCCTGCCTTTTTCTTCATATATCAGTGGATAGTACAAAAAACTCAAGAACAGTTGAAAACTGTCAAGATGAGGTACTGAAACAGCTTTCTTATAATTCTATTTAATGTTAATGTCCCTCAGTCAATAAGGACAAGCTAATGAATTTCAGTAGAGAGACTCAATAACACGTCTGAAAACTAGTGCTTTTGGTACAATTAATGTGGTGCTAACAAAACCACATAACAAAGATAGCCACAAAGAAGAGAAATGGAAAACATACTGGTTTGTTGTAGATAGATTGCATCCAGTCACTTTTTTGAAGAAGGAAAAAGTAACTCCATAGTTTGTCTGGATTTTAGGAACACCTGTCCAAATCTTTACATACAATTTTTACTCAGTAAAAAAGTCAATTTTACTGTGTTTGTTAGAGCAAACATCTTTGCTATGAACATGACCTCTCTATGGTGTTATTGTTCAAACCACTGTCCCTGATGTAAACAGGAGCCAATTTGAATGGCACTTAGTGGCTAAAGAACAATAAACTTGTAACCACTTCAGGAATACTGTAATTTATTTAGCATAGACAAAGTGCAATGGAGAGCCCTGCTTCTTTGATAAGTGCTTTTTTTCAAAACAGCAGAACACAGAAACATTAGTCAGAGAAGATGCAAATATTTACTATTAAAAAGTGAAAGGTACATGGTACTCTTGCACAGAATTTTCTCCCGTCTGTTTATGTTTTTCTCATACAAAGTGCTTGAACAGTGACTAAGGTGATTAAGGGCCTGAAGCTTCTGCCATTTGAGAAGAGTCTGAGAGAACTAAGGTTGTTTAGCCTTGCTCAGAGCATGTTCTTAGCAATGTGTATAAATACCTGAAGGGGGAAGTAATAAGACAGAGCAAGAGACTTCTCAGTGTTTTCCAGTGACAAGACAAAAGGCAATGGACACAAACTGAAACATAGGAAATCCCATCTAAACATTAGGAAAAAAAGTCTACTGAGAGAGTGAACAAATTTAGAATCTATCTACACAAGGACAGACAGAGAGAGAGAGTTGGGAGTGTTTAGTCTGCAGGAAAGAAGGGTCAGGGGAGACCTTAGCATCTGTAAATTCTTGATGAAGGAAGAAGTGAAAAAGACTGAGAGAGAATCTTAGTGCCCAGCGAAAGGACAAGAGGCAATGGACACGTATTGAAACATGGGAAACCCCACTTAAACATCAGAAATAGGTGTTTTTTACTGTCAGATTGTTGGAACACTGGAATTATTTGCCTAGTGGAGCCTCCATCACTGAAGACTTTCAAAACTAAACTGGATAAGGTCATGAGCAATCTCTTCTATTGATCCCACTTTAAGTAGGGGAGGTGGAATCTCCGAAGATCCTTTCCAACCTCAGTGATTCAGGGATTGTGTGAAATACTATCTAGAATTACTCACTAGGTCAGGAACATGTTCACTTCATGCAGATTTAGGCTACCTACAAACAGAAAGTGTATAAAGTGTTACCCACCCCAGCTGAGTCTGACCTGTATCATAGGTGAATGCCATGGTGAGTGCTGGGCTCTGGTCTCACACCATGACATTGATCTCTCCTGAGACCAATGGTTACGAGGGATACACCCAAGTCTGCACTGGCTCTGTCACCTCCTTTGTCTACATTATCTTCTGGGATCCACTATGCTGAGCATCATAATATCAACCAAACAAAAGCCACTGGGTTCTCCTAAAAATCAGTACAGATTGGTATCAGATTGCACAGCAGCTTTGTGTCCATTCTCATTTGTCATTCTCATTTGCTCCATGACATGTATAAAAATTTAAATGATGAAAAAGCTACTATTTACTAATTTAAGGACAAAGCCACCAGCATAGTAAGCTTCCTGGAAAAGTGCATAACAGCAAAATACACAGTCCTGTTAAACTGGGTAAATGGCTGCTTTGCATGGCCCAACTTCTCTCATTTTTCCCTTCATTCAAGTTTTTCTATTTCCCATCTCTCTTCTGCATTCCCTTGCTTCTGTGGGTTGCTACATTTCTTAGAGGCACCAAATTTTAACTCAAAATCTGATGAACAAATTTAGCTTCCAAAGACATAATTGTGTTTTCAAAATAGGATAGGCTTTGGGGTAGAGATGTTATTCCATGTTATTTATGTAACAGGAGTCTAAATCCTTCTTGAAGAGGAAAACTCAACAATCTCAAATTGCAGAAGATGTTGTTTCACAGTACAGAACTCTACTCAATCAATTAAGTTTTATATTCAGTTCACTACTTGACTTTAGAACACCTACAACCCAATTGTCCTAGAGGAGAATGCCATTTCAGAAGTTGATAATTCAGGCTGGAAAAAGGCTCTGTGTTAGGTGTGGTTCACGATGAAAATGAGGGTAGCCATATTCAGGGTTCAGGCTATGTATTATCACAACTCCAGGGAAATCTAGGCAAAACTCTATGGACTCAAGCTTTAATTATGTCTATTTTCTGCTTTTCTGAAAGCACCAAGGAAATCATACACCTTGGGAATTCTAGGGCAACTGTCAACTAGTGTTCCCCAGGAAAAGAGCTCTGTTGAGCAAAACAGCCACAGAGGTGTGCCTTTTGGTCTTCTGTGCATAAAGGAAGAGTCTGTGTATTTCGGGGCAGAGAGGGCCAAGGGAAGACAGAGGATGGAAAATTGTCACCTCTACAAGAAAAGAAATCAGAAGAAAATCTAAAGGTCGACTGCAGTATTTAGTAAAGGAGAAAGACAAAAGCTGATAAAAAGAAAACGATTTGTTTTTTGAAAGGGAAAAGCAGATCCATTATTTGAACTAGCTAACCCCATTAATAACAGAAGTGAACAGATACATGAGCATAATCTAATCACACAAGGTCCAGGGCAAGCTGGCTGGGTCCCATTTACTGAAACACCTGACAGTATTTTTATTGGTATTTAACAAAACTGCCTAGATTACACTTAGGGCAAATATAGCCAAATATATCCATTTAGCTAATACCTTCAGCTGCAGTGGAAACATACCCTTTTGAGAGTCCATCTGCTCTAAAAAGTCTCCAACATAAACTGTGTTAAAGTAAAGGATGCATTACTGAGCCTGTTTTACATAAAGACTAAAATATTTCTAGCTGTTTCCTAATAAATTTTTGATGTCAGCAACACAGGAAGATATGACTGCCTAGGAATTAAACCTCCAACTCTCAAATTCCAATACAATGTGTTAATCACAACATTCGTCTTCATCTGAATGTTAATTTGACATGCATTTAAACCAGACAGCTAATCTCTGAGGTAGGAGAGTTTATTTAAAAAATATAGCCATACTGAAACTCAGCCTACATTTTGCCTCATACTGCTATTGATACCAGCTCCTGAAAATAGTCAAGATATTGGCAAATAGAACAGGATTGGTAAAAAATTGAGAGTTAAGTCTCAAATTTTCAGCATATGGAGGCAAGTAAAACATTTTGCAAGATAAAATATTTGAAGATAAAAAGCTGGATTCTTTAGAACTTCATGCCTTATGTAGTATGTGTCTGTGTATTTATAGATACAAAATTTTATACGCTTGTGACTGAAACAGAACTTTGTGTTTTAATTGCATTTTTGAATTTGGTTTTAAGCAAGAGCAAATGATCATTTAAGATGGCAAAGATTCCCATCAACTCATCTTTCTTTTTCATATTAACAAACATCTCATGAACATGAATATTGCTGTTTACATAGCCTAATCCCACATAATACCATCATGATTTCCTGAAACAAGTTATTTTTATGTCTCCATGATGTTTTTAAATGTACTTTTACCTCTGCTGTGATGAAGAGATTGTTAATACACATCTAGAGCTGATATAGTGTTTTACAGCTATACATGACTTATTAAAAAGGAAATAAAAATGCCAAGTTACGCTCATTTACAAAGCAGCAGTTAATAATAACTGAAACGGAAACACTGTTTCATTTTATGTTTGTAATTAACTGAAAGTAATTTTGGTTGGAAACAGAAGAATGCTGTTACAGATTCACTCTGTAGTGAGGTTTAAATATATTATCTCCATCATTGCAGCATGGTTAGAAATGTGCTTGTAAACTACTCCCATTCCACACATGCACAAGTACCACAGTCTCCCAATAACAAGGGGTGAAGACATCAAATAGAGGATACCATCAGTGTCCACAGTGCATTGATAACTGGGAGAACAAAGTGTCATTCCTTTTAACTCCTGTAATTCTTATGTGAGAAGATTCCAGTGCATTATCTAATACAAGTGTGCTGGAAGTCTGTGGACTATTCAGAACTGAAGTGGTCCTCTGGTCTACTGCTCTGTTGCACCTCTCAGTCCTAAAGCCACAAAGATGGCATTATAGTCTCAAGGGTGTTTTGTTATGCTTCTGCACAGGCAGAAACTGCTCATTTGAGACTGTCAAATTTCTGTTCTTTTTCTAGTCCCTTCCTCACACCTCCCAAACCCAGGAGGTTAGACACTGTAAGTACCTTCTACTCTAAAGTACTTCCAATACTTCATAAGCACTCAAGCAAACTCTCTACTTCACAGTGGAGTCAGTGACTCACTTCACTAGCATGTGAGCAGAGATGAAGAAAGAATAAAGTTTTCACACAATATTCAAACAATGTTATGTAAAGAAAACTACTCACATGAGGAACACTAGACTGCTTACATCCCTACGGACTCTGTGTCAACAAAAATAACAGTAACCTTTTTTCTCTCTATTCCCAAAACAGCGGAGAGAGTAAACCTGCAAAACTCGGTAAATTCCAGCAAAAAATTCAGTTCCACCAGAGACTGATGCCAAATATGATATTCCAGATCTCATTTCTCCAAAAAAGGAATGCATTATGTTAGACAGGAGTAGGCAGAAACACAAGACATTTAGTAAAAACATCCAAAACGGCTCCTGCACAAGAAAATTGATACTCCAGTTAGAGAAAGTTGAGGATTATGTAATGCACACAACTGTATAAGTAGTCTGTTTTCTGCAGTGAAAGGAATGAAACAGAGTACTTACTGACCTAAATACAAACTTTTGTCCAAGACAAACATAAATTCTTATTTTTCAATTCTTGACCAACTTCAATGGGACACACAAATACATACCTTGAATATCTTTTATGTGTGGATTTCCTTCTCAGTCCGAGTTAGAAATATTCATCTCCCGTACCACGTGACCTAAGAAAAGTGTTCAAAAGCACTAAGGTTATCTGTAAAATACTGTGCTCCTCCTTCCTGAAAAATGTTTTGTTATTCAGATGCTCTCTATGGCTTTTTATAGCTTAAGTCTCAAATGCTTAAATCCTCTTGCTACTGGGCTTGGCTAGGACAGAATTAACTTTCTTCCCAGCAGCTCATACAGCCTTTTAGTTACCTGCCCAAAACAGTGCTGACAGCACACAAGCTTCTACCTATTGCTGAGCAGTGCTTGGCCAGCACCAAGGCCTTTTCTCTTTCTCACTCCCACCACAGTGAAGACTGTTGGGGTGCAATAAATTGGGAGAGGATGCAACCAGGCAGATGATCTGAACTAGCCAAGGAGATATTCCATGCCATGTAACACCACATTCAGTCATGACAAGGAGTAACAGAGGGGCTTAGGGGATGTTAGCTGCCATTTCCTTGGAAATGTTCATCAGTCTTCCTGTGGGATGTGGACACCAATTGCCTTTGCCCCACTTGTTTTCTTTCCCTTCTCTCGTCTTTCATCTATCCTTCACTTTATAAACTTTTAATTTTTTTTTTTTACCTCAACCCCCACATTTTCTTACTTTTTCTCTTCCCTCATGGACAGGGAAGTAAGCGATTTGTGGTGCTTAGCTGCCCACTGGGCTTAACCCACAAAAACAACATAATAAACAAAATTAGTTATTTCCCACCTTTCTGTTGTGCTGCCCAGTGATGTATGAGTAGGTACTGGGGGTTTATTCACACTTGTGACTAAGCCTGTATTTGTGTTACAAGCAGGTATAGGCTGTCCCATTTCTCCAAGGCCAGATGCAGATGTGCATGGTATAACACGACCAACATCTCTGAGGGATGGAAAGAATGCAGGAGTGGGCTGGGTGCCAGATGAATTACTTACCCAGGCAGCATCCAGCTCAGTTTCTAGTTTGCCTATAGGTCAATTAGTATAATCAGAATAATTTTGTGTAACTCTATACATTGATTATAAGTTGTCAGCATAAATGCTTTCAGTGTACTTGCCCCAAAGTAAACACAAAAATTCTACCAAAACATAGCCATGTACTGTACATGCTTCTCACCTTGGGGAGAGGATGTGTGAAAAGATTGTGACAGATGTTCGGGACATTGTTTACTATGCTGCTGGAAGATGTTTCATTTATATGGTAATAAATACATTATAAAAAATCATACAGATTTATGGCATAATCTCAGACAGATATTTATATCAAGTAATTAAATCTTTTTAAGACAGGGAATATACTAGATACAAATGATAGTATTTTTAGGTGTTATCCCACTAAATACTTGTTGCTTTTACTGCATTCATAGAAAGGTACCATTTGTATTACTGAATATTTTTAATGTCCTCTCACTGAGCATTAAAATGCTGTATAACATCAAAAATAAAACCACTTAGCATTAAATTTTCATACATAAATTTTATGGGTAAAATAGAAATCAAATGTACAGAGTCTAAGTTAGAAGCCATTGCAAGCAATTTTCCCTATTGACTTTAAGGGTATTTGACCCTGTGGTTTTTGACTCTTAAAATAAACACTGCATCACTGTCACATATGAAAAATATTATGAATAGTGAAGAACTAGTTTAATCTACTTAGGGCAAACTGAGAGTCTCCTAAAGGGGCTTAAAGATTACTGTACTTCTGAACCAAAGCTCTATCTTGCATACCACTGAAATATTGCACAAAGATGGCTTAAAGAATGTGCTTATTAACAGGGATATTTATTGATCATAACAAAATATTTCTTTTCTGTCAGTGGTATGAAAAAATTGCCACAATGAAGAGAAGGAGACTTTAAGATAGGAATCCTGACTTCTTATGGTTCCTAAGCATATATTAGTTTTATTTACACAATATACACCCCTGTGTTACTTTAGGGAAGCTGGGCATACAATTCCACACAATATTTATTTTCTCTAACCTTATTTTAAAAATAAATATGAGTCATTCAATTGAGTCTGAGTTTCTTCTTTCTGAAAGAATTCTGGAACGCTGATCTTGGACCATTCTGCACCTTAGCTAGTTTGTTTTCATTAATGGTTAAAACAACACATCTTTTCTAGGTTTATTTTTAAAGAACATAAAAATATAAATGGAGAAGGGTTTAATACAGAACAAGCAAGGAACAGTATTTTTACAGAAAACTTAATGGCTAAGCAGATGTCTAACCTACTTTGAGACCAACATGTTATGCAAATACAGTACACAGCTCTCCCTTGTATCCCAGGGCTATCTTTTGCAGGACTAGCTGTTGCTTTACTTTCCACATACTTTTTGAATATTACTCCTTGAAACAGAAGATAAAAGAGCATTTAAAATTTAAATAGTCAGGTATTTTATAAGGGACCCTATCATGCCTTTATAAAGTGCTGACAAACCACACTAAATGTGCTGTACTTGAAAATGCCTCACCTGATTAATGCCATACTGCTGTCTTTTTGTTATAGATGGCCCTCTGTTCTGCTTTTTCTGAATTAGCAATCTGAATTCTGGAGAATTTCAGGTAATTGCACAAAGAACTCTCTGCCAGGACTGTGTGCAATTAAACTTCCAAAAGTTACAGCAAAGATTGACAGCAGAACTTTTACTGTAATACATATCAAGTAAAAAAAGGCCAATCATCTAATCGGAATTGCACTAAAAATATTAATTTTCTTCTGAAGTTCAACAGATTATTTTGACTAAAGCATCCTTCTTAATTTACTATTGTAAAGAGTGATCTACAAAAATCATTACTAGTTTCAAATGTTAAAAAAATTAAAAACACTTAATATTAGTCTGAATCGGTCTGTTTTTTATTACCTCACTTTCTAAGATACAGTAATTTGATTTTCTTTTAATCAGTTAGAATGAATAATCTGGTTTTGAATACGACTTACTTTATCTCAAATGTTTCCATTTAGTTCATGAAAGATAATACCAAGAGATGGCTTGATTACTATCTGCAAGTGACATCTTAGCTTTACTTTAATAAGCTGTACTCCCAGCCATTCATGATAAAGCATGTGTGCCAAGAACTCTATCATTCTTTTAGGTTTTCTCGATACAACTTTCAAGTTTTCTGCATCCTTCTTGACGTGCAATTGCCAGAATCAAGTTCAGAATGAGTGGTGATCACAGCATTAACAACCACTGAATCAATGTAATTCAACAACTGCTTGATATTCCCCTTGCCCATTCATCTAAAACTACCTTCATGCTTTTGTCTCCCCTTGACACTGGCAGCTGATTATACCATGACCCTTCAAAACTCCTTTAGAAGTCTGGGCTTTGTGAGGGAAGAATGAGGCACTCTGTAAATAGAACTTACAAATAGTTTCTACATAGTGATTTCTCTTTTGCTATCTATCCTATTCTTCTATTTTATTATCTTAGATCTTAGCTCTGGAATATGCACATGGAAGTGTCTAAGACTTCTATTTGAACTTGTCTAATGTTAGAGAGTTTAATTACATTTATACGGAATGTATGAATTTTAGAATTACTTCCATGTGATATTTTCTGCTCTTTCCCTCATGAAAAACTGAACACTGCAGACTTATTTCTGCAGTTTTAAGTATGGAAGGAGTTGGCAGGACATGATGCTTAGCCTTCCCCATTTACATTGTTTGCTTCCACCTCCTTTATGATACTTTTTTGATTCATAATTAAGCTGACTCTCACATTTCAATCAAACACCTACTGTAGAGAAATAATGATTATATTACTGTAAGAAAAGTGCCAGATTATGTCTCTATTTAATTTTTACCAAAGCACTGGTCATTACATTTGTGTCATCTTGTTAAACTAATTTTTTCATGAGTTTCTCCTCTCTCTGCTCCTTGTTCTTCTGGCTACCCTGAACACAGAATGAACAAACTTCTGGTAGCAGCACTTTACATCAGCTGACACTGGCACTTAGAAACAGTGAGATCATGGCTTGAATTGCATACAGTGGATACTGAACAGGTGTTTTTATGAAAGAGCACCTGGGATATGGGCTTGGAAAACATGCACAGAGACCTTCCAGTCTTCTGTCTTGAAATTTCAAAGACAAAGGTTTTGAAATTGTACCAGAAAGTTCACCTAGATAAGATTAAGAAAAATCAAGCCATTTCTTTAGGATTAGGTGACTGATTTCAGTCAGTAAACTTTTGGCCTGATGAGTCATTACATAGCACAATTCTGGAGATAATTAAGAGAAAAAAAAAAAAGTAATTTTAGTACTATGGAAATGAAAAAGAGCAATTAAGGTTTTCTAAATTTAAATAACATTTATTGGGTTTTAACCATCTGATTTTAAATGAAAGACCCTTTTTCTTGCTTTGTGCAAATTCACAGGTTTACATTTAAATTTAGAACTTCTGAAATAAGTATAAAGGATTCAAATTGTGGGCCCTTAAATTAGCAGGAATGCTTACTAGTGCCTTCAGTGAAAACATTCAGAAATAGACCAAGGTATTTTCTAGGTGAATAACGACAAAGCATTGTATAAATGTGTGCAATATTTCAACTTTTTCAGGGTTAAAAAAATGAATTGTCTTTTGGTTTTATATTGTGGAGATTGAAGAACGCATCTCAAGTAGTATGTACAAATGGTTTTCCTTCCTACATCCTAAGGAAGAAAAAATGTCATACTCAAAACATTTTTAACAGTGGCAAAAATGTAGCACTAGAAAATTGACCTGACTTTTTGGCAAGTTTCCATATTAACAAAAAAAAAAAAAAAGTTTTCTTACATATAGGACACTTCATTTGATTAAAGGATGAAACATATCTTAGTGGATACCATGTACAACAGAGTAGGAGCTATGCTAGTCAGAACACATTTAAACATAGTTTTTCTAGTAAAAAGTCATCTTTGCCTGGCCTGCACAGACTCATTGGAACTATTTTACATGCTATCATCTACGCTAAGCAAGGTTTGTCTTCCAGAGCAGACAGTGACCTGAATTCCAAGAAAAATATTTAGAATTTCATACCAGGACTTGAACTCTAGATTCTTCTCAACAAATCCTTCTGGGATTTTTTTTCAGCATACACAGGTTTCTTCTTATTCCAAAATTTATCTTCTACTTGGATTTTGATCAGTTCCTTGTGTTTGTGAAAGAAGAAGGAACATGCAAAGAAAAGAGACAATGGAAAAATAGACTCTGAATATGAAGTCTTGCTAACTCAGAAGTGTTGCAGAGAAAAGCACAAGCATGAGACCTAAAAGCAAATGACTGTAAGCATATGCTTACACAGACAGCAACTCCAGCCCCCCTTCCTCCCCGCAAAAGAAAATATTTAGCCCCCACTTACTTACAGGAATACAACTCTGAAGAAGACTCTCAGTCATTAAATCTAGTAATGCCTGGTGCAGGCAATTGCAATGCAGTTCACTCCTGCAGGGACATCCTAACTATGAAGGTACTTCAAACTGGTATCCTGCAAAGATCTGATCTACTGCCTTTCCTCTAGAGAAGAAATGCAGCCTAAACATCTCCTCCTGCATCTGTGCATGTTCTGAACAAATAAAAGCACAAGTTGTCAAAGAGTTATTTTCAAAGATTTTTTCCTATGTTAGGACAACTCAAAAAAGTTCTGGAGTTCCTGGTCATATTACAATTAATAATTAATTTTGGTACATAGTGAGACAAGAGCAGCAACTGCTCAGTCAGCAGTTGGATTTCCATGCCCTGCTTAACTTAAATGGAATCACTGCTTTCCTTGTGTTTGGTATAGGTCCAGAAACTGAGGCCTACAGAGGTGGTGACTTTCAAGAGAATGATGCTCACGGGAACATAATAAAATGAGCAATAATGGAGCATCAGGTCTTTTAGTCACTATTTAAAACCTGTGCAGCCCACAAAATACTTAGAGAAAAAGTCAGAATGATGTGACTATAGTTTAGGAGTTCAATTAGCCTGTGAGATGCAATGCAACACTTCATATAACAGCACTGTCCAGTATCTAAATGAATGGTCACAATCATTAATGCCAATGTTCTACCACTCTTACAGCAACACCACACTGAGTTGTCTGATCTACTCCAACCTACAAAGAGCCCCTGCAAAACAAACTCGAGGCTTCACTCAATACAGGATGCTCAGTAATGTTTATGCTTTTCTTACTGGTAGGAAAGTACAGGAATCAACATTTAAGTGTCAATTGCCACTTTCAAAGAATGTGAGGGTTTATTGCTGTGAACAACATAAATTTCACCTACTCCAATTAGCACAAACAACATCCCACTGACTGATGTATACGACAAGGCTCTGCATAATCCGGGTTCAAGTATTGTGGGCTTCTTTCTATTGTGCTAAACTTACACTAGTTCTTCCCTGAACTCTGCCTTTCTTCATGCAAATTCCATATTCAGAACTCATCCTTAGGATCACTATCATAGCTTCCTAAAGAATGCCTTCCTTGTTTTAATAAAGTATTTTAAATGAATCTTGTTTTAATGACAAGGAAAGCTGCAAGATGGTTGTACCAGCAGCAAGATGTGTCTATATTGGATGCTGACTAGAAACCATACTCTAGTCAGGGCTCTGTTCAGGGTAACACCTAATGGTGTTACCATGGCACTGAGCCACAGCTAATATACTTTGCTTTATATTATGGAAAACATTAGCAGGTATCTTCTTAGTTTCTTCAAGCTCGGGCAGCAGGAGCTTAAAAATCTGCTTAAAAATTACACAGATGCACCTCAATGCATAATTCCTTTAAGAAAAAAAATAGCACCTTTGTACTTCCACGCAGCACACCCAAGCACTTTAAGAAATATATACTGTATGACTAATGTCTATCCCTGAACTCAATTATATTCCTTTGTTTAAATACTCAACCTTTAGACAAACCAATCTCCTATACATCTCAATGAAGCCAAACTCAACAGAATTCCATAGCTAAATGGGGCCTGCTGAGATCATTAAAAATTACAGACTTCAAAAGAATTGCAGAGAAAAAAATCTGTC
This sequence comes from Sturnus vulgaris, assembly GCF_052056855.1. Classification (NCBI taxonomy): domain Eukaryota; kingdom Metazoa; phylum Chordata; class Aves; order Passeriformes; family Sturnidae; genus Sturnus; species Sturnus vulgaris. The sequence continues at coordinate 21,811,487 of NC_142250.1, read as the reverse complement.
CCTTTGCACATATGTAAACTGCAGCACTAGCTTTAATATTATATTTACTACCAAACAGATTAGTATAGACAGTTATGCCTTTTTTTAGTATTTTACTCCCAGGTGTTTGATAACACACACAGTTATACCCACTCATTCCTCCAGTATTTCAGTGCTCCCCAGATAGCAATAAAAGAATCTTTTCTACAACCTATTCAACAAGACAACACTGTAAGCCATAACTTACAGATACAGAAAAGGGAAATATAGAAGTCTAGGACCAAACTGTTTCAAGTACTCTTTATCTTCACACCCCTGATGTTCAAAGGTTCAACTTTTCAGGACACTCAGTACTCAGTAAACAACTCTGTTTCACACGATTTTGATTGTACTGCTGATGTCAAAACAAGGCAAATTTGGCTACATGTGTCTCACAACTGTTAAAAATGAAAGGGCCATCTGTGAACCCCTGACCTACATTACCTACCCAGCAAAAACCTCTGATTTAATATCCAAGACAGGCAGATACTAGCCCTCCAAGGCAGTATTCAACTTCCCTGAGCTGACTATCCTTTGTCTTCCTGCAGCATTCCTTTGTGCCCGTTCTACACTCGCCTGCAGGTGATAAGGGGGTGCTGGGGAGAAAGCCTTTTAACAACAGAAGTGAGGAGCACTACAACGGATAAATTATGGTCAGACTAACAACCTAAAATAAGAAATGTCCTAACATTTTGGTCCTTCAGCTATATTAGAACAGTTTAATTTTTATACTTAACCATTCCCAAAATACAAGAATTCTACTGCTGAGTTACTATGGCTCCATGCAGTCTGAGCTGTCAGCAGTTTGAGTTCTGCACCTGTCAAATAGACTTCACCTTTGTGAATAAACAGAATCAATACCAAGCCAGAAAGCACTGAAGTGAAGAGAGGTTCTTTGCTTGCTCTCTCTGCTGTTCAAGAAGGAACAAAGAAAGGGAAAGTTCTACTCAACGACTTGGCTGCAGATGTTGTCTTTGGAAAATGTCACAGGCAAACTCTCACCAACCTCACCTAAGAGTATATATAAACTTAGACTATTTTTTTCAAAGGTTTATACTTAGATCAAACACTTCTATTTTCACAAGAATAGGAAAAAATAAATTTATAATACAAGGGCAATAATTAAATCAAATTTGAGGTCCTGGCTTAGTGAAAAGGTTACCAAAAACATTTTTATACTGGGCAAAATTACAACTCCTCCTTAGTCTTGTTCTTGGAATAATTTAATAATAACTGACAATTTTTTAAGCAATTCAAGGCAAGGTCTATGGTAACTTAGCTAAAGTAAGTACAAGGAGTACTTGTGGTTACTCTGTCTACAGGAATACTCAATACTGGCATTAAGTCAAGTGGATAAACTGAAGCTTAAGTTACAGCAGTTTCTGTCAGCTAAAGCTAATGTTTCAAATTATTTGTATTTTTATGGGTTCCTCCTTTGATTTATGAGAGTCAAGACACTTCCTTTGAAAACATACAATCAAAATTACATGGTAAGTAGCTATCATCCCATGTAAGGAATTTCAGTCAGCATATTACCTGTCAGTGTTATCTCATATTACCCACCCACTCCAAAAGATGGAAAGTGTAAATCCAAAAGTCCAATGTTTGGCAGATGTTTGCAAATGTTCTTTATATATCAGATATGCTTGAGAAATCTAGGTATAAGGCAGCTAGATGGGAGAAATGAGGAAGGTTCTCTTCTGCTAAGAAAGAAGTCAGATGCAGAGTTTATATCTCATAGTCCAGAACCACAGAACACCAAACTTGCTGCAGCAACTCTAGTCCATGTGACCCAAACACACTGCTAGTGCAGCAGCCTAGCATGAGTCCAAGAAAGGAAGACAGGAGATTACCTTCAGCAAATATTAGAGAACTGTTTTCTACATGTATGCTGTTCCATTTATGCTATTCTGTCAATGTTACATACATATAAGCAAGACTTCCAGTGCCAGAATGCATCCACAACTTCTTAGTCCTGATCACCAAGTCAAATGTGGAAATGAGGGTTCACAGATCTTCTGGATATCAAAAATAACAGACTTCACTGGAGATACTGTCTTTAGTGAGCCATGACACTCCACTAAAGCCTCCAGTGTTCTCGTGGGAATGTGCTTTTGTTCTGTCCAGGACAGAGCACTACCTCAGAATTTCTACCCATACTAATATCCCCTTTGTTTTATAGGTGATAACCATGCTTTTCATCAAATTAGCTATTTAATTGCCATAACTGAAATAAACTTACAGCAACTCTTCCAAATTTGGTCTAAACCTATAGTTAGATGAACAGATCTGATCTAACACATCAGTTGTACCAGGAAGAAGGGAAGCACCACTCTGGAGCTTGTCGATCCATCTGCAAGTCCATTTAATACTGCAGAACAGCAGAAAACTTTTTCCTAGTTTCTTGGTGGCTTAGTTGAATCTAATTTATTTGGGGGCTCAGAGAGCATAAGCCATCACATCAGCACTTCCTTTGCTCTAAGCAGTGGCTGTAGATGTCTTCTGGAACTGCAGCCCTAGTTCATTGTTTGCTGCTATTCTTCCAAACCTGAAGAAGGGCTTGTATGCCCAACAGTTTGTGTGGTTTTCCCTGTTGTACTACTGGATGTACTAGGAGTTATTACACCTTGAGAAGCCTTTGAGCCGAATGCTCCTTTGTTATAAGTCTCACTGGTTTCACAATAAATAAACTGAAAGAGCTTCTCTGCAATTAGTGGTAATTCCGAATTGGAGGCTAATCCCATGTACATTTCAATTTTAAATTTTCAGCAATGAATACACAAAAGTTACACATTGATAGTAGATTTTAAACACTAGCCTGTGTGAGGCACCAACTATCACTGAGTACATTAGTTCAAGTAAATCTATTTGCATTCTCACAATCCACTAAAAAAAACCCCACTTGTAGTTTTGGTAAATATGCATTTGGGATGAAAGCATAAAAATTTACTTTATCTATGATATGTCAAAAGAGTTAAGATGGAAAGCTGAAAAATATTGGTTTGATTAAGTAGCTCTTCAAAATCACTTTGTATGCAGGGAAATTCTACAGCCAGAATCAACGAAGAATACTTACTCAAAATATCATTTATATCACATAAAGGATCTTTTGTCTCTGCAGCTAGTACTGATGATTTTTCAAAAAAGTAAACAACAATTTTATAAAACCATGAAAGAAAGAAACATCTTTAACTTCATTCAATACCCATATTGGCTATTTAAGAGATGATCTTTCATCTGAAAAAAGAACTATTTTCATTATGAAATAATCAAGAGTCTGGTTTCTTACATATTCCATTCTTCTTAAGGAAGGAAATAAATATAATTATATTTGCTTTAATCAGTGGTGATACTTCTCCAAGAATCACTCAAGACTTTTATCTCAAGACCAACTACTTTTATTGTGGCAGAGAGAATTTCTCTCTCTGTCTGATCTGATTAGTAGTAACCAGCACTGAAATCTAACTCCAGAATATTTAAATTTTGGATTCCCTTACTTTAAGGTGCTTTACTTATACACATAGACTTTAACAGAGGTAACACAATGCAAAAAGTCAGACTGAATTACAAGGGGTTCCCCAAGACCTTGTATTTCAAACACTTAGCTGCAACAACAGGTGAGCAAAACAAGTGTGTAGGGTGGATTTTGAAAGATGGGAATGACAAACTGGACGTGAGTGATTTTACAGCAATTACAAACTAGGACTCTCCCTGCTGATATCAGATTGCACTTACAGATTCAGCTGACAGAAAATAAGTCTGTAACACTGACATTAATGTCATGCATATAATGAGAATCATAGCCATGAATCAGGCAGGAAATGTTCACCATGTGGGTCTCACTGCTATTCCTTGCTACATCTCCATTGGTATGTTTTGTGTGGGAAGGGTTCTTTATGATACGAATTACCATGGAACACAAAGTGGTTTTCCTCCTTGTGGAAGAACCTATACTGAAGCTGAGCAAAGGGGCCACCAAAGGCATCCCCTGTTTGTAGTGTGGATGTCTGATCCTCATTGCTCCATCCCCATGTGTGCCCTCTTTCAAACAATGAGCACCAACTCAACTATCACAGGACCCAATGTGGGGAGGCAGCTCTTGAACCATTACAGACTGCAGCGACTTGAAGCTCTCTGTGATGCACCAGTCAGTGACACGACACTATCTGAAGGAAGTGAAGATCCTCCCAATAAGTGTTACTCTCATTTTTAACCTCTTCTGAAAAAGTAAGTTTTCTTACCTTTTCTTTATGAAAATAGGAATATTATGGCAAATTAACAGGCTACTTTATTAATTCCTTTCAAATCTCAAAACATACACAAACCAGTGGCAAACATTACAGGAAATAAATGACCAATGCACAGTAGTAAATGAACAGTTTGGTCAGCTGTTAGGAAAGCTACTGACATATGCATGAATTTCACTATTAATAATTGAACAAATGATTTCAGCTTTAGGTAACCAATCAAAATTATCACAGGTAAGAAGTAATAGTGACAGCTATTGAGACCATAGTGCTGAAGTAACACTACATATCTTTCATTCCAGAAGTGGCCCACAGCTGACAGTGAACAATTTTTGTTTTAGAAGCAATAATCAAGATAAGAACAGCAACACTTGTATCTCTCATGGACAGACATTGACACATGACACATTGCTGTCCTGTCAGAGCCCAATGGAAGTGGCTGCCAGTGCTACACCTGCTCTGCTCGTGACGAGCTTCAGTCTCAAAGCCTGTCAAGCTGTTAATTTTCATGGCACTACATCTACTGGAAAAATTTAAAGATAAAAACACAATAATCAGGAAAATAAGCTTCATTGTAAGAAATGTCTAAGGCACTACCCACCACCACTTAAAACAGCTACAACACTGATACAGAGTCAACTTTGTTTCTTAATTGTTCAAATATCAAGTCTAGTAATAGAAATAAAACTTTTTCCCAGACAACTGCAGCAAATGTTTAACTGAGGATCTGGGGAACAAACAACCCCAAGCTAAGGTGTACTTGTTGCAAAGTTTTCAACAGTTGACAGGATCCCTCTTTTCAACACCAATAATATGTCTTCCTACAGGAAAAGATCAAAACTTTGCTCGGGACTCTTACACTTATCTAAAAAGAGTGTTTACAGCCAAAACTGCAAAAAAGAACTAATCTTTTGGCTTGTTTATTTTTCCTCACTGGGATGTTCTAATTGAGATAGCTAGAAGAACATATAAAGATACAGTTGGCACCAGTCTTCAAAGCACAGAAAGATTATAAGTTAGTATTTTTTTTAATAAAAGGCAGTGTAAACTTTTACATATATATATATACACACACACATCAGTAGGTCATGCTAGGAACAATTCCTATGTATCCCATACATAGCAAAACTCAAGACACAAATTCAGTAACTTCACTTTTATCTGCATTGCCTTTCTCTAAGCAATGCAGAAAAATTTCATTGCATTAACTTTTCTCTAAGTTCTTCTGTGCATCCCACAGTAATTTGCTTATCAGTCCTAAAAATGGAGCCGTACAGGAGCAACTTTAAACCAATACATTTTATCTCACTTTATTCTGCATATACTGCAGGCTTAGAAATGAAACCTAGAATTTTTCATTTCCACTATAAATCCTAGAGTGTTCATAGAACAGGGAAAACCAGCTAGAGCAGAGTTGTAAGTCCACTTCCAGTATTATTTCCTTTACTGCTTTCACCTGAGGTCTGGGCACACAGAACGCCATACACACTGTATGTTCTTATCTTCTTTTTAAGGAAATTGAATAAATAAGGATGAATGCTATTGGACTGTTGAGTGAAATGCATAAATAAACCAGTGTTTTCCCTGTTTGTTAACTTGACCACCCAGCATACCTAAGAAACTCTCTATTACAGTGCTTTCACTGTCACATGCATCTTAACTTGGTTAACTTCAGAATTTCTGATAACAAGATGTTAAAAGCCAGGCAATGAACCCTGAAGTAATACAGTTTTCCCACACTTAGTTGCTCCAATCCTCTAATAAATACTATGAGGTTCCAGTGAATGGTTCTAGACAAACAAAAATGGTAACATGCCCTTTTGCCCAACAGTGACAAACACCCAAATCAATCCTTTCTGTTCTCGTGTGGAGAATGACAAGAGGTACAAAACACAGGCGGTGTAATAAGGGATACCTGATGCCACACAAAACAGAATAGTTTCCTAGCAAGACATACAAAGACCTTCACTTACTCTATATGGTATAACCATGTGGTTGTATGTGTGAAGCACTACCTTCCCGCTAGAAACAGGGACTTTGTTTCCTCACGGTGGCAGGTATGCCGACAAAAAAAAAAAAAATTAATATTGTAAAATTCATAGTTCTGCCTCTGTACACGAAGAAAAGAATGTGTCCCAAAAGCGTGGGGGGCGAAAAATCCACTTTGGAAGCAAGTTGGAGTTGAAAGGACAACTATATATAGGATCCAGACTCTATCCCATTTAAAATACCAACAGGCGAGACAACCAGGAACAGAAATCCATCTAGGTATAACTCCAACATGTTTACTAAATGAACTGGTTTAGCTTTTAAAAACACATATTCATGTATTTTTCACTTCAACAGAGACTATTTTTGCTTAACAAAACTAAGCAAAACAAAACCCAGATTAAAAGCGTCCAGGATCTGTCTCTGGCTTCAGAGTACGGACATAGTGTGATGCTACTTATTGTTTAAATTTTATTATTTTAAATTAATACATTTTGAACACAGTTACTTAATTCTTACCATTTACACCCCCCTTCTGACTATTTGGCTAAAATAATGGGTAACAAGTTGACAACTGAAAGGAGGTTACCATTTAACCACTGAGCCAGAAAAACTGCAATTGAATGGTGCAAAACTTTCACAGCTCACAAACCAGCCGCAGGAAACCTGCTGGGTTTCTGAGCATTGTCTACACTTCTGACATCCCATTGCGTGTCAGAAACTGACACCAACCTTTCACTATCTACGCTATCAACTATGCTCCCTCACAGTTGTGCGTGTATGTGAGATGATTCACTTGCTTTTATTTCAGAGAACTGATGATTCATTCAATAGTCTCCAGATCATATTAATGTACTAAATACGCACATAAAGGAAGCAAAAATCAAGTTTTTAAACTTTTTTATATTCAAATGTTTATTTTTTTTCTTTCAGAGAGAATAGAAGCAATCAAACATGGGAGACGAAGCAGGACAGGTTACGTTTCTGCTCAAAGGCAAGGTTTGGGGAACACACCCAACCCACGTGTAAAGCGAGCAGCCGTATTCCAGCGGCGGGCTGCGAGGGGAGGGGAGCTCCCGTCCCCTCCCGGCCGCTCCGGGCTGGGGCTGCTCCCTCTGCTCCGGTACCCGGAGCGGGCAAGGCGCGGCGGACCGGTGCGTTCCCCCCTCCGCCACACCGAGGGCTTGTGCCTCTCCTCCCCGGTGACATCTTACATAATAAGCCGAGCTAATCACGCCGGAAGCGAGCCAAACCGCCACGGAGCATCGGCGGGGATAACTACCCGCGGGAAGAGATGCTCGGACCGGCACCCGCTCCTCGCTCACTGCCCGCCCTGACGCCTTGCTAGAAAAATCCTCGCCGGGGCGGCAGCGGCTCCCGCAGCAGCCGCCAGACGCGGAGCCCTCGCTCGTCCCCCGCCGCGCTGCGCGCCGTCTCCCCAGGAAGCCGCAAGCATCGCGAACGGCACCAGCCTCTCCCGAGCGCGTTCCGCGCTCCCAGCCCCGTCGGCTCCAGCCCCGCCGCCCTGCCCGGCCGCCGCCGGTTCCCTCCTCAGCGCCGAATTGGAGGAGAAAGTTACTCGGCGGCGGCCCGGCGTCCGCCGCCGCCGCAGTTCAAGAGCAATGTCACGTTCAACAACTTGTTATGACACACGATCCCCCCTGCACGCATCCGCAGCTCGGCGGCCCCGGGCGGGCCCCTTACCTTCCCCTGCAGAGGCCACGGGCACCCGCGGGCGTGTGCGGGAGTGGGTGCGTGTGGCAGCGCGGGCGGCGCCGGCTGGGCGGGCGGGCGGGGGAGGGGAGGGCGGTGGAGCGGCGGGAACGCGCCTCGCCGGACTTGTCGGCGGGCGGGGGCGGCTGCGGGGCGGCGCGGGGAGCGGCGCGGAGGGGAGCGCGGGGGGCGGAGGAGTTCCCGGGGCTTGTTTACGCATTGCCGCCCGCCCGGTGCAGGCGCTGCACTCTCTGATTGGACACAAACTGGGGCACAGCCCGGCTCGGGCGCCGCCGCCCCGAGGGCCCCCGGCGTCGCTCGGCCGCCGGCGGAGTCCCCGCCGGGCTGCGGGGCTCGGAGCCGCCGGTGCCCCGCGGGCTCCGCCAGCACCGCCGCCCGCCCGCCCTCAGACCCTGCCCGGCCGCCGCCCCCGCGCATGCCCGGCGCGCCGGCGGGCCCGGGGCGCGCATGCGCCCTGCGCGTGCCCGCTGAAGCGGCGGGGCCGGCGCGGAGCCGCTGCCCGGTCGGTGCCAGCGCGGCCGGGGCGCTCTGAGCTGCCCGCCGGCCTCCGGCGGGGCGGGGGCGGGACCGGGACCAGCGGAGCCGCCCCCGCAGGCGCTGGTTATGTAACCGGGGCCGTCTGGCGGCCCCGCGCCACCGCCCCTGTCAGCGATAGCGCTCGGGGAGGAGGGGCTGCCCCTGGGTGCTTCTGTGGCGGCTTTTGCCGAGCAAGTAGTTGGATGCGCTCCCTCCGCCCCAGGGACGGGCGCCCGCCGAGTAGCGGCACGGCCGTTGCCCTTCTCCACCCCTTCCCCGGACAGGTGCGGCCCCATCCTGGGGCCCCACAAAAGCACAGCACCAGTCAGAGGCTTCTCCTTCACCCGCTCTTAGCGCATCGCATCCCGAAAACTTGAGAAGTTTGGGCAGCACGCGGCGCGGAGCGAACAGGCGCAGGCAGCGAGGGTTGCTGGGTCTGAGCACAGAAACACCGCGCTGTTCCCTCGCTGTAGGCAAAGGGCCAGCCCAGCCACGGGGATTTTCGCCTTAGCTTATTTCTGCTGGGGTGGGTGTGACTCATATTTTATCCTTGGTAATTTCCATTGAAATAAACAGTTTTAACCAAGGAAATAATCAGAATATAACACAATTGTATGACATTACCCATGTACTCATTAATTCTAATTAAGCAGCTCCTTAATATGTTCTTTTTACTCCCATCCCACAGTCAGCAATGACAATAAACTTAATACTGAAATATAAGCCATGAGAGCTCTTTACAATAGGAATCCCCACTATGCACTCTGAGTACGCACCACGGGAACTTCCCTGACTCATTTCAGATGAGTAAGCTTCTCAATCAAGTTTTCCTGGCATTTGATGGTAAAGCACTCAACTTCCTCATACTGATAACAAAATCAATAGTGCCTGTAACCTGTTCCATGTTGTTTCTTGCACAAAGTTTGGGATAAAAGCCCTGGCTGGAACCATTCCCTTGCAAGCCAGCAGAGTGGTTGGCCAGCAGTCAGGACTGCTGATATTAACATAGAGCTGAGAATTCACCTGCAAGTTAGCAACTTTCCTGACTTCAGCTTTCATTCTTAGATGGAAAGTGGGAGCCTAGTTTTAAAGATTAATTTTAATATATCCATGATGCTTTCCAAGTAGCATTGCATTAAAAAAATAAATCTAGGAAAGAGTTCTCTTGTGTCTGCTTACTTAGAACTTTTCCCTTTTAGTCACTTTTGGGATAAAGTAGCAGGACATCTGAATTAAAGATGCTTTAACATCATCTGAATCAGGTCACAGCACCACATTTATTTAGAGAGCGGTGAACCCTGTCTCTAAGCAGATATTTTGAGGCTTTGCTGGTCAGACTAGTGTTGATCTTGACTGTCAGGTCAGCTGTTGGTTATAATTGCGTTTTTGATAATGAGCCAGATTGGTTTTATCAGAGCAATGAATTTAACTCCATAGAGTTTATAGTCAATAGGTCTCACACAATGCAGAGTATTTTTAGAGATTAAAAGAAACTTCACTGAAAAGAAACTAGACTGTCTATATATTTCAAACTATCCTATCAGGCTCACTGAAAACTGAGACCTGGGTCCTATCATTACAAGTTTTGGGGACTCTTGTAGAGTTTTGTTTTGGAGGGATTTAGTAAGTAAAGCTTGTGACTACAAGATTTTGTTTAAAATCAAATCAAAACAAAAAACCCCCAACAACAACAAAAAAGGAGAAATTCTGAATCATGAAAGACCAGTTCCAGAGAAAGACAGTAGTTCTTCATCTGAAAAGAAAGGTCAGAAAGAGAGCAAATACCTTCCTGTTCATCAAAGTACCTGAGCAGTCATTGATTTTACTCGAACAACTGATGACAACACTAAAGTCACAGAAAAAAACCATACTAGAAGATAAAATTTTTCAAGGTATTGTTACAAGGTGGAAATGTAGCTACCAGGGATGGTCTAGACATGTCAGAAGAGAGCTCAGAGCAGATTAACTTTCTTCACTAAGGTAGCAAGGAAGGCACATAAAGCTCCCAATGCAAAGCATACTTCAGTACTGTCTCTCACCAAATGTTCTGAATCTACATAAATGATGGATAGAGATTTGCCTTTTCAAGGGTTTCTTCACAGCCAACAGGGCCATATATTTAAATATAAGTACATACATATGTAACTGTAAGTTTAGATGAAAGTTTATCTTCTCACATGCTTTCTTGGCTCCTAGGAGACACCAAATAGTGAGAGACTAATAATCGAAGCACAAGAGTTGGCACTACTTGTTTTGTGTGTAGCAACATAAAGGTCTAAAGATCTAAATCCATTAAGTGGCCATGAAAACGTGAATTATAGATTCTATTTTTATTTTATGTCTTACACGATACCAAATTTTTAGTGTAAATAATTTTTGCAGTTTCATGGGAGATTTTGCATACAGCAGAAAATAGTTTGCCTGGTTCAACACTCAGTTCTCTAATTATCTTTCTTTCACTTCCTCTGCTGATTTTATTTCTAGTAGAGTGAAAAGCCTTAAACTGCTCCCTGGGGCTTTCTTCTTGATCCCAAGCTTTGTAAAATGTAGATGTTTCCTTAAGATGATGGCTTTTATAAGATGTCAGTTAATTGTGATTAGAGCAACAGCCACATCTGGAACTCCTCTTTTGCTAATGCATTTTTGGAGAACTGGCATGAAAGTTGTACTCAAGTGTAAAATATGTGGTTGAGAAATATTTTCTAAAACTGAAAAATAAGCAAACTTAAATTGCTTAATTGGTTTTCAGCAGTTCCTACATGTAGGGTTGTGAGTTAATTTTCAATTCATTAGTAGATTTTGCCTGTCAAATAAGCTCAAAAAATTTCCAGTGAAGGGCAAGCCACAACCTCTTGGTATATCAGGGATCTTTAGGATCCCTGGCTCTCGATTTCTGACCTAATATACATAAGTGTCAGTGAGTGCCCTCCCTCCTCAGAAATATTGCCAAGGTACATTTTTTCTTTTCCAAAGATTACATGGAAATTGAAAATTATGGCTTTAAAATGTCTAGCATTAATTATGCAGCTTTCTTATGACTTCTTGCCAGTGAGTGATAAATCCCTCTCTCCCTTTCATCCAGAATTTGACTACTTTAGCAGAGTACTAGGGCACTCTAAAACTACTTCAATTTGAAGAGGGTATCATCACTCCTAACTCCCTATTTAGGACCATGATGCTATTTTAAATACTATTTTACATTACTATTTTTTTATTCCATTTGTGCTACTAATTAACTTGCTCTCCAAGCAAGGTTATCAATTGTTTACTGGTCAGCAAAACACACCTTTGGGTTTTACTGAGCACAGCTTAGTGTTGCTATAATTACAGAGTATGTCATACCAACAGTGAGACTAAATTGTGAATTCTGCTTTCTGGTGGATATTTGCAACTTGTGCATTGTTTTATTTCTATTCAGTAAATACTGAAACACCCTGACATATGAATTATGCAGCACAAAAGAGGTGTTCTCTTGCCTTTGGACTAGACTGGGGGTTTTCGTTCAGTTGCAGAGGGGAAGAGCTGTGAAACACCTGCTCAGCCTGGCTTCAGCTCCAGCAGGAGTAAGAATTGCCAGATATCTGTCTTCTGTCAGCTGGAATAGCTGCCTATTTACAAAATCAGTATAGAGCCTACCACATGAAAATCTAAGAGTTTACTTTCTCCTCGTGACAGAAGCTGTTGAGATCCTTGGGTAAACAGCACGTTTAATCATGTATTGGTGCATTATAAATATGTACATAAAAAACATGTATCTTCTGTGTTGGAGCAGAGCTACAGCATCAGGGTTAGACCCTCAGCACGGAATTCTGCACTCCTGCAAAGGCTTCAGGGGTCTCCACAGATCTGCTCCTGTGCTTAAAGGCAAGTCATATGTCCAGTTGCACTATTCCAGAAACTTTCCATTTCACTACTTTTGAACTCAGCCATACTTTATATCATAGTATATTATACAGCATTTTGGTTATAACATCAGACAAAGGTGTTTCCCAGTTTCACTTTCATCATTTTATGAAATATGAAGTAAGGTATAATTACACTATATAGGGGATCATTACAAGAGGTCATTTCACAGGCAGGATAAAATGCCTGTCAATGACTATGGGCAACCTTCCTCCAAAACAGAGGAGGGCACAGAGAAGTGTTCTCATTGCAATGAGCTCTATTTCACACAGGGGAGTTCTGCTCATAGAGAATTACCAGAGTGGATTTTAACAGAGTCACCACTAACACTTTGAGTGGGATGGCAGGACAAGACTGATACCTGTGCTCAGTAATCACAGCAGCTCTTTCTGAGCAAGTCTCCCTCATGTCAGTGAGGAAACAATCCCTTACCAGGGAATTCAGAATATAATTACTGAATGGTGTCTTTTCACAGCCCAGAGACCACACTAGACAATCACTTTTACACTGCCAAATGGAATGAGTGCAGGAAAGCAGGATGGAATAGCAAAGTCTCCAGGGACACTTTTCCTCTTTGTTTACAGATGAGGACATGACTTCTGCACTGCACCCTTTTGTAGCCTGTCGTGTGCAAAACAGCTCACAAGGCAATTGAGAGAAGTAGATGCTCATGAGGAGGAGGAGAACCTAGATATTAAATTTAGATCCCATGTATACCCTACCACATAAATATTTTAAGATAATCCTAATGAAAAATATTTCCTGTATTGAATCTATTTGCTTTTGCTAGTATTGATTTGAGCCACTGCTGACGTGAAAGAAAGTAGGATGACACTTCTTTATTTTTTTAAGACCCTTAGAAATCAGGGTTTTTCTAAATTTCTAGTATGCCAACTAAAATACCTGCAGTAGTTCTTGCTGGCAACTCGAACAATTAGAATAAATTATAACCAGTCGAATTCTTGTATTACACCAATATCTAAGTTAGAATTCAGAGTCCTTAAGGAGGCAAATGTTTAATCTGGTATACTTTGCCACAGTCCTTGCTGGGGCATCTGAACACCTTAGTACTTAAAGGATAAATGTATTTCTAGGTTTTTATTTGCATGTCAACTAGAATGCATGAGTAAAGATTTTTAAAAGGTAGAGAGGAAAAAAAGTTCCTCTTACACAGCATTTATTTCTAGTCTAGTCTCTGGCTGTTGAAAACAAAGAATTTTTAAGGGGTTTATATATTTAGGGCAACGTAGTTGAGGTCTGGATGTAGATAACTAGAGCTGTGGATACTGGAAGTTTTTTTCTTTACAATGCAACAGTACACGGAGAAGAGGGAAGAAAAATATTTGTGTGACAAATCCATCCCACAGTTCAGAGATCTTCCTTCAATTCCTTTAAAAAGAAGCAGACAACACAATAGATCACTGGTGGATTGAAGAATTTCTATGTAAGAGGGAGCTTTTCTAATGTTCAAGGATCAACCTGTCCACTACCAAGTACTTAGGATAACACAGCATGCACATATTTTTAAAATTTCTCTTTTTGGCACATAATAAAATGCACAGTATAAATCTGGGGCTTTTTTCCTGCCCCATAGCATTAACATATTTTATACATTTTTTATCCCTCTGCATGTACCTGATGGCACCATCACTGAGAACGCAGTAATCTTCCTTATAAACTTCTTTGCAGACAGCAGTGATCCAGCAGTTTTTAATCCTGAATGATTTGTAAAACTACTGTAAAAGCACATGTGAGCAGTCTGAACAGCTATTGAGACCTTAAATTATCATCAGGCAATACTTTTTTTTTAGAAGTGAGTCAGTGAATGATTTACTTATCAGGTGTTAGTGTAGTAGTATATTTCCTTGGCAAACAGAGAAAAGATTTTGAACCAAGAGATAAGGAAGGAAAATTTGACAGTCTGTTCTTTATACTTCTAATCAGAACAGTTACCAAGATATTTTTGTTTATCAAATGCATGAAAATTCTCCCACTATGTGAGAATTTTTTAATAAAACATGAAGAGTCTATAGCTGCAAATCCATGCAAAAGAAATATAGTTCTTTGATAATTTGATTTGTCTTAGTGCTAATTTTGTGCATAGATATGTAAATACTGCCCATGACCCTTTCCTGTGTCTGGCAGTGTGCTAACTGTGCTCTTGCCCCTTCTGGTCACAGAGCCTGATTATTCCTTTCTGGCTCCTCCTTCTACTAAACCCTCTCTTCTGATTGGCTTGTTTTTAATGGACAAATCACCAAGTATCCCCTCTCTTCTCAATTTTTACAGAGTCTTAATCCCAGAGGAAAACACAATCACTCTGGATTTTATTTCGTGTATGTGCAGCCATGACTAAGGCCAGAGAGAATAACATGATAATATAATGATCCTGCATGATGTGACAATTCCTCAGGTAGTAGAACTTTAGTGGGACAAATCCTTGTGCTGAACACAAAGAAGGATGAAGCAGAAATGATAAATCCTTTTGGTTCTGTCCCAGCAGGGCTGGTAGCAAACAACGACCAAAATACAAACAACACCTTCTAGGGTAAAAATATACATAACATACAGCTTTGTACTATGAGTGTGGCCAGAAATGTGTATTTAGAGGGCCTAAAAATGGCCCCTAAAAATACCCCATGTGGAAGGTGTGTTTTACCCCAATCTACACACATGAGGATTTGGCTTGAAACACTTACCACCCATGATCCTGATTAAAAATCCCCCAGCACCCACAGATGGATTAAACCTATCTGCTCTCTCTCTGTAAATTACACTTTACTTTTCCAGGATCTTCATGCCCTCCAAGTCTGTCTCAAAATATAGCTGGAACTTGTCAGTAAGCTGAAACATCATTAGGGAAGGGAAGCCAGAAGATGGACCAAGTGTAGGACTGTGGATCTTCCTTCAAAAACCCAGCTGAACTCCAGTTAGATCTAGACTTCAGAAACTTAATACTAACCAAACAATTTCCTATAACACTGGTTAAAAGTCCAAACTATGCTTTCTGTAAGCTGATGATAAACATAGTGGTGGATATAATTGAAAGTCAAGGTTTTGAGAAAGAGCTTTAAGCAACCAAATTTACAGACAACCTTAGCAACAAATTAATGGAAGCAGGTGGACATCTAAGCTTAACATTTAATCTGTTTTCACACAGCCAAAGCTGTAAATAGGAAGAATCTACAAGATGAATTGGTGGAACTAAAAAAAATTTACGCCCCCAAATTTTATGTAATGAAACTTTCAATATCTCATCTAAATTCCTGCCAAATTCAGGATCCATATGCACTGCTAGAGAGTTAATTTGAATTTTGAATTTAAGGTGTTACTTTCTTCACTAGTATATAGCATATTTGATAAAGACTGATTTATAGTTGAAGAGATGAAATGGGAAAGTACTGCAGAACATGAGGAAACAGACTGGAAAAATAAAAGCCATAGAAAGGTTTCACTCAGGTGCCTGTATAAGTTGTCAGCTGCTCTGCCCATCAGAGGATAGCTGCAGGTACCATGGCAGTGTCAGGCTTTTGCACCCTCATAGGAGTTTTCATTCACAAAATCTGCAGGGGGAAGTAAAGAAGCAATGCCACTTTTTTGCCCATCTTGTTGCCCACACAATCATGTGAATGAAATATGCCAATGACATTAAATGGCATACCAGGCTGGATGACTCTAAATCACTGCAATTTGTTCTTCTTCTCTCAGTGTTCAGCTGATATTTTCTCTGCTACAACCTGCCCAGCCCCACATATCCTTAGTTACTGATAGAAGCCACTAATTTTAAATAAACTAAGTAAATGCATTAGAGACTTGTGTAAGCTAACCAAAGGGGAAGAGAAGATTCCACAATTGCTTAGATATAGATCTTGTAGTGGAAGAGCAAATAAAAATATGGATGCACAACCCATATATATGTGAATCACATGTATGTGGATAGATTTTGTCTACCTGGGATGATGTCCTCATTTACAGTCTCATATCTCCATTGCAAGGCTGTGATTCAAGGATGCATTTAGGAAAGGCAAGAAGAAAGAGCACCAGTGGCACCAGTGTAAATCATAATTCACAAAAGGCATTCTTTCTTTAAAGCACTATGTTACGCCCAGGTATTTTCCTAAAATCAAAGAGAAGTTCGTAAAAACCCTTGAAACTTAAAAAATCCCCACACAGTAGGTCTAAGATAGGAAATGTCTGCTTCCTGACAGAATTTATTTCCTACTTAGAACGAAATAATTTTTATAATCCTGTTCCACCACACAAAATAAGCTGGTCAGACCTGGTTTGGTAACTGACACACAGGTAAAGCTTTATCAACTCCATCTGTGTATATGCAAAAATAAAAACATAAAATCACTTTAAAAAAATTTCAAAACATGGATATTTGAGTGTTTCTATTAAATAGTGAACTATTTTCAGTTTCAAATAATTTTACAAATATTTTAAGATTTGCTTTGAGAGATAGAGCTGCATATATTTAATTTTGCTGTGACTGCAGGACTTTGAACTTTGGGTCTTAAAAGATGAGCTATAACTAGCTGGGCATTCAAAATGAAAATCCTGTATGATGCAGGTAAGTTTTCGTTTCTGTTTGAGATGAATTCTTTCAGTTGTCAAGTACCAGGCTCAAAAATGAGCATTTGGTGAAATAAATAATGGAAGGTTATCTGTCTAAATGAGAGCACACCTCAGACAGTGATAGTCTTTGGTGTTTCAATGTCTCTTAAGCCTCAAAAACCTGAGTAAGGCTAGCCTGAGACCCCTGATACTTATTTTATTTGGAACAAAAGTTCTTAAACCCTTAGATGGAGCCCCTCAGTGATGTACAGGCTCCTCCAGTGTCGTCCCAGCCACAACACACCAAGGGACTGGGAGAACCTGGGAGACTTTGAATGCAAAATCTCCCTTTTTTCCTCCCTTATAAGAACAAGTGCTGATCTTCTGTTTAGCATTGCTGACTCAGGAGGTTGGCTGGACAGCAAAGCCACTGAAGAGGGACAAGTGGAGCTAGGGTGTCCTTGTGCATTATCAGATGTGCCTCGCTCTCTGAGCTGAAGGAAGCAGCATGCTGGTGTGACAGGATCCACTTATACTGGCATTAGCTATGCTAAGCCTGCCTGATACATAGAAAACTTCTGTCTTCAGAAAAGATTTTAGGCACATTTCATCAGCCCAAGTTTAATCCTGCTGACAGCATAGCATGCCTACTTTAATGCCATCTTTCTTTTCAGAAAATTTCACCCATCTTTTCTCAACAGCTTTTACCACAGGGCTCCTAGGGGTGTGAAGGGTGAGGAATTGTTAGGAAGAGGTCAAATTCCTTTACCCAACAGATTTGATGCAAGTCCTAGACTAAAGATTAAATTATTAAAGTTAAATTATTCAGCTTCACAACTAGTGGGATTAGGTAATGCACTGCACGTGTTCTTAACACCGAGCCAGACTCAAAGCCAGTAGTAACTCCTAGTACTACTTTATTTAAGATTATTTGTCTTCTGAGAACATCCATCCATTTCCAAACATTTTCCAGTTGTAAGGCACCAAATAAGGGCTTTTTCTTCCCCCATTTAGCTGTAAAATGGCATATAGCTAACAGCTTAGAGTTGGTTTTTTGAGGTTTTTTTTTCTTTTTTTTTTAATTGTTTTTTGTGTGTATTTTTCAGGGTGGATTTTTTTGGTTTTTTCTTTCTCTTTTTTGTTTTAATGGCTTATATAACAGCTCCAGCAATTTCAGTAAGACACAGCATCTTCCTTCTCTCAAAATCTCTAAATAAGCATCACTGCTGGTAGCCCACACCTCTCCTTTTCCACTCCTGCAGCAGCTTCCGATTTGTTCATCTTTGCTCTCTGCAGGGAAGGTACCTCAGCTGCCTTGCATTCATTCTTCATTCAGCAAAATGTGGAACAAATGTTCAGTGACAGCCTGTTGCACACTAGTTTAATAGTGCATAAAACAGAGAGGCTACTGCAAGCAGCTTTTGGAAATTCAGCATTTTGTATTTAAAGCTATTCAGCTTTGTAGTAATGTGATGGTTCACTCTGCAGCTAGATTGCCAGAGATATGTGGCTTTATGTAAAGTAGTGTTAACATATTTTAAGACACATTTGGATTTTGAGCGAAATCCTTTGTAAACTACTATGACATATGTTTCAGATATTGTGAGAGGAGGGGTCAATAATGCAAATATCCCACTAACCTCAGCAGAGTACTTCATGTTCCATGTTCTCCAAGAAGTCAGTAAAAAAATTTTGAAGACAAAAAACATCAGAGCAAATTCAATCAATAATGATATGTTTCTCTGTTGAATATGTATTTCTACCTAATAGAAAAATCTTAAGTGATTGTTTAAACAATTCCTTACCAGACCATCTATCTTCTGACCATTAGTGAACTTGTTTTGTTTAAGGGGAGAGGAGTTTGTATTAAAGAGGAAAACTGCAATCTATTTTTCAGACTTGGAATGCAGACTTGGAGATACGTTGTCCCAAATCTCCTTTTTTCTTCCTAGACTCTACTTCTGCTCTTGGTTCGTTTTCTTCTTTTGAACTCCAAGTAGCCCCATTTTTTTTTCAGTTTTCTCTCTCCTTTCTCCTTAGATTTCTATCCCCCTGCCATACCTTGGTGGGGCTACACACTTTCCCTTTGTAGTACCTCCTACACGTGGCTGTATGGAGGAAATCTCTGCATCTCTTCCTGTGTGACTGCAAGCAGGTTCAGTGAGCTATGAAGAGGAGCAGCAGCACCTTTCCTGTGAGGATCTCTGGCATCCCTGTGCCTGGGTTTCTGCCCTGGTTGCTGTAAGCAGGCTGTGGGAATCCCTATTTAGCCATGTGTTCTGCCTACTACATGAAAGACTCCATTTTTTCCTAGGGCTGAAGATGGCAGTGCAAACCTATTCGTATCCTTTCCTCTTAGAAGGCTGTACTTACTTTGTCACAGAATAACTGCTTTCCCAGCAAACTTTGCTGAAGGCAAAACAATGGAGGCTCCTTTCACTGCTCAAAGGGCATCTCTGGGGTTGCAGGAGAACTTACTGGGTCTTTCCAGTTGTTCCCCTTCCTGTTGCACAGGCTTCCCATTGGCAGCCAGCTCTTCTGAGCCCAGCCAGGACATATTATTGCAAAAGAAGAGAAGAGAAGTAGCTATTGAAGCCAAGAGCATCCTTTTACACATAATGCTAAGTTTTACAAAAGCATTTGGTGGTCAGGCATCATTCCCTGCCTGTATTTAATCTCTGTGAATGTTTTAAAGCATCTTTGCTCTTAGCAAAACCTTCCAAGTTGTATATTGAACATATATGACATTTGAAGAAATACTTTCATGTGTGGTTAGTCCCTAAGACTAATCTTGTAAGAATAAGCCAATCAAATGCAAATTTATTTCCCAACACCATATAATATGTCATCTTAATATAGATATCTTCCCAGGCAGTATGGTTTCCCTAACAGCAAAAAATAGAAAGCTGTCCTCATGGAGGGGGTTGGAAATAGCACAACACTGATGAGATAATACTATTGCTACATAGTCAAGGAGCCTTCAGATTGTCACTTGCCACAAATCCTGATTGTTGTCTGCAGCTGGTAACAAAGCTAATAGTGCACCTCTGAAAAGCTTCAAACCACTTCAGTGGTTTGCCTCTATTCCCCTCTGGCACACCAGCAATATTGTTAGAGGGATGCAAGCTGCACCATCACCGGTCCTTTGTGAACATGAGGTAACTACATGGAACAAAAAGCAGTCTCAGCTCAACTTTCATCCCTGCCTAGATTTTAGTGAGGCAAGAAAAAGGTGATAGATCTTTAAAGAGTCACCACCTGCTAAAGAAAACCAGAAAAATCCAAGTTAACTCCTAACTGAATGTTCTTACCTTCCATGAGTACTGGAACTGGGAGGTGAACAACATGAAAGGGAAACATTTTCTGTGGAGGAGCTTTCTTACAGTAGTAGGTGAGCACAGCACTTTTGTTTCAGGTATAAAATATTGTAACTATAAAATTGAGCCTGTTCTCAGTTTTCCCTTCTTTTCCTCAACAAGGAAATAATAGTAGAATCATTAACTTTTGAATGTAGAAAATAATAGGAAAACTTCACAATTATCAGCTCTGTAGTGCCCTATGACACAAAGTGTTGGATAAGAAATACCATCTTTTTATAAGAAATACTGCCTTGATTTATGTAACGAAAATACATTTAACATCTCAGAATAATAAAACCCAGTTGCTCTACACAAAATAACTGGTGGATCACCAGGGTTCATTTTCCTGAGAACTACTGAAGTACTGAACAACAGAATGAGAATTCAAACAGCAGTAACATGTCAAAAGGATGATTTCGTTCACTATTTCATATATGCAAAAATGGAGTGACAAATCACCTCCATCAAGACAAAACTGCAGAGAATGCAGCAAGGAGTCTGTATTTTTACCTTTGATCTTGCAAGAAGAACAATGGAAGGTTTGCAAAGTGCATTCTGGTCTGTCAAAAGCACTCAATGTTTGAGTCGCCACAATGCCTGTGACCTGGAACGCCTACCACTTTTTCTGTGTTGATTAAACTTCATTAGAGGTGAAAGAACTGCATGGTGTTGCAGGAGAGGGGAGGAGGCAGCACTAACAGGCCACTTTCCAAGCAGATTTCCCAGAAACAGAGCAATTAATAAAGGGCCCTAGAAATGCTTTTCGTGCACTTCTATTTATTATGTCATGAAGTGCAAACTAAAAGCTTAATGAATCATAAAATGCAGCATTTTTATGATTATTTCTTCATGCCTAATCCAGATCTGTCTAAATAAACAAGGATCATAATGTACAGGCAGAATTTGGATCTAGCTTACCCTCGGCCAAGGTCACACACACAAAACAAATGGTTCTGTGAAGAGAGCTCAGGGAGCCTGATTTGCTATAGATTTTATCTGCAAGCTCAGTTCACTGGGAGAAAACTTTGTGTGCATTTTGAGTGAAGTTTTATCTGGATTTAGGATACTCATGACAGTTCTTCGTGTGGAATCTTTTGTGTCTTGTAGGAGCTGGATCCTCAGTAGAGGCACTGTCCCTTGTTAGGGGCACTCAAAGCCTCTCTCCCGCCTTGGTAACGATGGCCTGATTTTTATAAATATATAAGAAGGTAAATCGTTTGGAGACTGCTGCTTTCCAATTTGGTTAAAATTTACTAGTGAGTTAGAGAGCTGCCACAGCAGGACAGACAGATGCAAGACCACATCCAAATCACATGATTGCAAAAGCCTGTTTCCTTAGGAAACCAGAAGAGGAATTCTGAGACCCACAGAAAGGAAATCACAAAGAAAGAAAAGAGCAATTTAAGCAATATATTGACAATACCTAAAAAGCACTTCCTATTCCTGTCCACAGTAAATCTACACACATAAAAGAAAATTGAGGCAAATATTGTTCACAGATTAAAAACATCTTAATGGCACATTAGTTTTGCTCATCTACCACATTAGTTTTACTTCTCCTTTCAGTAAACACAACTGAACTTCACTGAGCTACTACCAAAGAATGCATGCTTCATCATCCTAATATCAATAAAGCAATACAGTGCATCAAAGAAATGTTACCTAGTGAATGACATTTCTTACTGTAGAAGCAAAAACCCATCAATATAATTAATTTCTTAGGTTTTTTGGTAGACAAGAAGTCAGGTACAAGTCTCTGTTCAGATAAGTAGGAGAATGAGGATTTAATCACTTCAAAGATATTTTTTTTTTTAAATCCTGTAAGCCACACAGTTTTGTTTTACACAGTACTTTTCACTATAAACAGGATCAAAGCAAACTTTCAGAAAACACCTCTTTGGTTCTGCTCTGGAAAATTGTCTCCTTTGTTTCCTTTTCCCTCCCCAGGAGCTATTTTCAGTGTTTCCACCAAGTTGTTAGTCATAACAAGTTACCAAACCTGGAGGGTGTTAGCTTTGCAACGAAGCAGAAACAAGTCATGGATGAGGTTCTCTCCTAATAGCTTTACCATATGAATGACACAGAAATCGTAGCACCCTGGGCATACTGATGCAACTTACTTTGAACCGACAATCTGATCACATTTTAGAAGAATTATTTCTGACAAATAGTCCAAATGGGCCTTTCTTCCACAAGAGAAGACGGATTCGTGTTGTCCTAGAAACATTTGCACAGGTGATAGGGGACAGCGTTGTATGGCACAAGGAAGACGCCTCTGCCCTAAACTGAGGTCTGTATTCCTAATGATGGAATGACGGCAGCACTTGTAGCTTCACTCCCAGCTTCACACCCACCTCCCATCCTCTCTTTGTCTGTCCCCACAGCTGTCACCCTTGCTCGGTTCCCTCCCCTGCTCGTCTCCCGCAGCGGCGGCAGTGCCGGAGCGGGGGCCGCGGGCAGCTCCAGGTGCTGCATCAGCCCGCGCTGGGATCGCAGCCCCGTGTGCCCGCAGAAAGGGGGACACGGCCTCTGCCTCTGTGCCAGCTTCTCACATGGCACAGAGCTCACCGGAGTTTGCATTCAAGGGCGCTTAGGTGGGTGATGCTCAAGGTAAACAACTTTTTTTAATCTGGGGAACCCATCCGCCACAACTTTGACAACTTTTTCGCTGCAGCTGCTGACTTCACTGCAGGAGCATCACTCCTGCATCACTCGTGCGTGCAGCGCTGCTCCAGGGGCTCAGCTCAGGAGAGCAATGCTAAGCTCCAGTACCTGAAGAGGACGTCTTTGTGAATACTTAGATTGGTAGGTAGATTAGATTTGATACCTGGAGAAGGGACTATAACCCCAAAGATTTTATGAAATTTATCATCACTCAAAGGAGCAAATTGCATTATTTCCTTGCTTCTGAACTAGCTGCAGTCTCAGTACTAATTTTTAATTCTCAAGATTTGCTTCTTGCAATATATTAATTAATTAAATTCAAGACTTTAGTGTTTCTTCTGCTTAATGGAGCACTCTCCCACAAGAAATACAGACAGCATCTAACAAGCATACTTGGAGTCTTGTTTTTTCCTAGTATGTGGTAACAGAATTTTTCTTACTAATTATTCAAGTACACATAAATAGCTGGATGGGAAGTTTCTGTTCAGAGACAAGTTAGCCAAGTTCCAGGAGTAGCCTAAGTGCTCGTTGTGGAGGTAGCCTTTCTCATGACAATCATGCTTTGTCTTTTTACAGACAAGCTGTACCCGTTGCCACGTGGTTGTTTTTCTGATAGCCTCCTCTCCCAGGGCAACAAAATCCCCGGCAAGCAGCAGTGACTGCTGCAATTTCTGAGAGCAGAAATAAATGCACATCCAGGACTGATCTATTAAACGCCTTTACTTTCCTTGCCCCAGCCCATTATCTGTGTTTTGCATCAGATACAGAAGTAACTAAACAATTCTGAAACCCGAGCAGCTGAAATTGTTTCAGTCCCTCCCCACCACCAAGGAGCTCAATCCACCTCTGGCAATTATACCATGGTTTAAAACTCAAGGTTTTTCATTCAACTGAGCATATATGTTTTTCAGAATACACACACTCTGGACTTAGAGTAACCCAGAAATAACAAGGAATTAATGCAGACAAGAACTTTAATGCTCTCATACACATAACATTTGTAAATTTCTTATCACTTTTGAATGGTTTCCTCATCTCTAAATGGCAGTTTGCCAGCGGCCTCTACCTCCTGAACTTCTCCTTTGTGTGTGCTAGATTCAGTACAGGCATCAGCACTTGTTGATATTTCTATTTTTGCACCAAGCACCCGTTGGTAAAATGACAAATATGGTAGCACAAACTCAATTTAATAGGGGCTTATTATCAGAATCACATTTTTTGCAGTGAGATTGTGCTGAGATCTAAGTGAACCAAATTTATTTGTCATGTGTAGCTTTGGGGAATCAGATGTGCACTAATTAGAAGTCAGCCCCCTTTTTTTTCTTTGAGATATTAAATATAACTGCTCAAACTCATCTTGTTTTCTTGCTAGAAGACAATACATTTGAGAGAGACATGCTGCAATTTCCACCTCCCTACCTCATTTCTTCCTGGCTTTATCACACATGCAAATAATTGTCTACCATTATTCTACAATAAAACATTCAGATTTGGCACTTGAGTCTCCTTCAATATGGCAGGATGCAAATCCGCACACCTTCCAAAAATAATAAAAAAGGCTTCTTCCTTTATAATTTATCATTTCAATACTTCCTGTACAGAGGACTTATTTCTAGTTCAAGATCCTGCTCTGGAAAATTTCCCCCCCGTTTTCTGTTTCTATTCAGCCATAAGAAGGCAGGATTCAAATCCTTCCTTTACCAATTTCTTTTTCATCACTATATAACAGCAAAGTTCACAGTATAATCTGCATCAAGTACTCTTCATGATTCTGCCTTCAACAAGAGACATTTTAAGAAATGTGGAAGAACGTATAGCTTATGCTGCTTCCTGGAATGGACCTAAGAGGATGTTTGGCAAGAGAGAGAATAAAAAAGCAAAGGAAGATTTCTGCATGAATAGATCTTTACTGTAAGCATTTTAGCTTTGGATCCTTTATTTCCTTCTGATGTGATGACTAGCAGGGGTATATCACCAAAAGTGGCTCAGTATGCACCTGTATTTTTGGACAGCAGAGCCTAACTTATAGTTGTAAAAAAATCAGTGTTTCAGTCATTTATTGTATTTTAGACTAGAGCCAGAGCAGGTAAGATGTGAACAGTACTGCTTGCTGCTTTTGCCAAAAGCTGAGATTGTCAGGCAGGACTGAAGGGCTTTTTAACTACAGTGAGGTTGGCTCACTTTGGAAAGATCCACCCAGGGAACAAACTCAAATCTGAAAAAGGCACGTCCAATTTAAAGTCCAAACACACCCCAAAAGTAATACATACACAATTATGTACATAAAAATTAAAACAAATACATATATAAACATACATATATACAAAGGTGGTTAAAGCACCCCTCTGCTCTTGTTTAGCTGTCCTGATCAAAAATGCTACAAGAGAACAGCTGGCATTTAGCATTATGAACAGCACAACTTCGGGCAGCCTGCATTTGTCTTTACTTTGTCAATTGTTTAAGAAATTGGACACGAAGAGGCTCTTATTTGCATGACTTCCCTCACTGTTAAGGGCTATAACAATGAATAACAACAGAGGAAGAAGCAGAATGGATTTTACTGCCCCAACATCTTGCTCAGATTTGGTTCTCACTCCTCCTCACCTTTCAGACAGTCCCACTCATATCAGAGTTCCTGCTTTTTCTTTTGAAGGAGACTTAAGGAAGGGGCTGTTTTGGCTGATGTTGGACAGGCAGGCAGGCATATGATCCATGCAAGTTCTAGAGCAGAAATGCAAGAAAATATTTCTTACCACCAGCAAAGCCTGTAACTTCAGCATTCTCCAGAAAAAGAACAGCCTAACTTTTGGATACGTCCCATATCCAGAATATGTTCCACTGTCCCCTGCAGGAGTATCAAATTGTGACTCAGCTACTGTGCCAGAACCTCTCTGTAAGCAGACACAGTCACATTGTTGCTTCTTACTGAAATTTGAAGTGTGGCAGTTATGGCCTTGATTTCAAGGTAATGACAGAAAATATTACCACTCCAGAGACTGGCAGACACAGTTCCACTAGAGAGAAGCTCAGCCTTTAGGCAGCTGTAAGAGTTGCCATGCATAAAGTCATTATTTTCCAGGTATCTCAGATAATTTCCTGCTGAGTAAGGAAATATCCTCTCTACGGGGCAAGGGTAACTGTAGCACGGGAAAAGTGATGGGTTGAGATCACACTAATAGTCTGCTCCCAAAGTTTCAAGTCCCAGGGAGTCACCTTATTCCCTAGTAGGACCATTTATTTTCTTTTTCATCACAGTTGGTCACCTGGTGAGCTTGGTTTATGGTGACTTCATGACTGGAAGCTTCTGCTGACTTCAATAGGAGTTAGGCCAATACAGATATTTTTCAGAAATAATGTCTGAAATGCACCTCAATGTTAAAAAATAAAGTTTTCAAACTAAGGCAAATGAGGAGAAAACCATAGCACCGTCTCTCTCTGATGAAACTGGAAGGCTCACAGGGAGCCTTGAAGCATACTTCAGTTATGATCCGGCTTGGTTTTGGGGTCTTTAGCTTAAAGGACATGTCTCCTTTTCATGCAGCGAGGCTGAGTCCCAGTTCTGTACAGAGCTCTCTCCTAGCATCAAGATTTTAGTTACCCTCCTAGAGTCTGAAAACAGGGGGGAAAATCTAAACTCTGACCTTTTAACTTTTTTGGGAACTTGAAAGTGCTGAACTTGCTGATAAATATTAAGAAGCATTTCACTGTCATCATGATAATTTTGAAACAAATCTTTCACTAGGACTAGAAATAGTGGAAGTAAAGCTCTAATTAATTTCAGGAGAGCACAGACAGTCAAGTCTGATAATTCTTCTACAGGTTCAAAAGAGAAGAGACTGAAAAAGGCTTTGACTCATCTGTCATTTATGCTGCCCTGATATACATAGGCTACAGAACTTCTTCTGAGAGCAAACTCAGACTAAAGAAGAATTCTCAAAGCTCATTATACGGTACTTGCAAATGAGTTGAAGTGCTCAGGCTTTGATTTCTGGAGTCGCCAAACACTGGCTCATATCCCGACCCCCTAGCACACAGCCTACACAACTAGGACATGCACTGAGGAAGTCAGGAGGGAGACTTTTTTCCTCCTTAAAAGTTTGGGGTAACAATAGAGCCAATTCCAATTCATACACAGCTCTCAGATACATATTTTCTCCACTGCAATGGCAAACATACTGATGTATCTCAGTGCCCTAGAGTTTCTTTCTCTGTCCCTTGGGACTCCAGTGGTTCCCTCCAGGCTGTATAGCATTGGTCTCCCTGTACAACAGACCCAGTGTCTGGATGGCTCTGCCTGCATGTTCAGAGTTGGGAAGCCATACAACATATTGCACCAATCTGCAAAGATTACCTTGTAGACAAAAATAAGACTGTGAAATGTTAAAGTTCCCAAACTCTCAGCTCCCTGCTGCAATGCTGTCAGCCCAATCCCCGTTACCATTTGTCACAACACTGTCCAGAAGGGCAGGAGCATTTCAATAGGAGCATATTCTCTAGCCAGGCTATGGAGTGGGCAAATATGAGAGCTGAGCATCACAGGATTAGTTTAGAGGCAGGGCTGTGGTGTGGGGCAAGCCAGCTAACATTGCCATTTCATTCTTATGGCTATTTACAGCGGGTGGGGAGGAGAAAGAACAAAGAAACACTTTCTGACAAGTGCTTTTCCAAAGCGGTGTCATCTGAACACAGAGGATTAAGTCCTCTACTGACACAGACTGACATAAATCAATTTAAGTACTGTAGCTGCACTAGATCTGGTCCAGAGCTTCTCAGGCCATCAGAAAATATATTCTTAGTTACTTTTGTTATCACTAGGACTCCTTCATTTCACTCCCAGGAGGCAAAAATGGATACCGAGTTACATGACAGAAAATTTCCTCCATGTGATTAACTTCTTTGTGATCACTGAAAACTCAAGGTATGAGCTCTGTATTTCTGCTAGCTTTGTCAGATGGAGCTGCTGTACAATTCAAAAGCTGAGTCAAATTTTATAATCACACAATTAAAGTCATGAGGGAAACTTTTCCACAGTCTCATCAGAAAACAGTCTAAAGTAATGGTTTGGGTGTTTTTCTTCATATATACCTTGACTACATGGTTCTGCTGTTTGGGTATGACTATTTTTTTTTTCCCTAGCTTAGTAGACCCATACTGTGTGGGCTGCTTACAGAGTGCTGGCAACATCATCAAGGCTATGTCTGATCACTATGCTGGGAGCATACCAGATGGAAAAGGATTTATGAATGTCAAAACACTCCAGAGAAACAGGCAGCTTACAGCCCAAGGGGGCAGAAATCATCCTTTTAGTTAATCTCTGCAGAGGGCTTTGTAGACACCACATAGGATACCCATCACCAGGGGTTTCCAAGCTTAAAAATACAGGCTCTCCCACTTTGTGGAGGACAAATGGCCTAAATTCCCTGTGATCCTTTCTATCTCAGTGTTTTCTGGGTTTTTTTAAATTGTTAAGGCCTAATTTATTCCTTTAATCCATAGCGGAGAAGCTGCATGCTCCTCAAAGGTAAATCACAATTCATTTAGTGGTGGATTTCTGGGTTACATTAAAGACAAACTAGTCTCTGGAACTATACATAGTTTTTGGCTTGGTTTCAAAAGCTCTTAATATTGAGGGTCTAAGTTGTCTAATTAGTCTTTTGTGCAACAAACCTTTCATTTCTTCTAAGAGGAAAACGTGTCTTAATTATTGTTGTGTTACTAGGTCAGGCCACAAATTAAGTAAAATCTGATGCTGTCTGTTTGCAATCATAACATGGTATTTCCATTTAACATAAGCATATTAATGGTTAAGTTTGGGGAACACATTTTTCATGTTTCCTCACAATTTCTGCCTCCTCTTTCACAGTCAGAGCAATGAAATAAAGTGCTTATTGAGCAGGGCAGCAAGTGTCCAGGAGACCTTCTGATGGGATGTTGCTACAAACTTGTCTCCAACATACCTTTGTTCTGTAGCTCCCTAGAGGGAAAATTGAGATGATGTTATCAGGCTGGTGGTCTTTATGATACTAGTCATCTGGTTTTCCTGCCTGGGAAGAAATGCATACCACCAGATACCCCTGTGGTCACAGAGAGAAGTGGATAACATCTCACTGAACCTGGACTACAGTTCTTACAGCTTTTGCTGAAATAAGTAGTTCATGATAGTAGTGAGTGGCCAGGTTTTCTTCTATTAAATACACAGTTGAAAAAACCACCCACCCTTTGTCCTTACAGTTAATAATTTCAGTGTACCTACTATTTTTCTTTGAGGTCATAAAACTTCTTAATAATCTAAAAAGAAACTTTTTTTTTCCCTGTTGCCTACAGCAGAGAATGCATCTTGTGTCATCCTCAGGCTTGGAACTCTCTTGTGTCACTCAAGGGGCAAAGCAACTTCAATTCTCTTTCCTATTTTTGATTAGAAAGGAAAATAGATCAGTTGGCAATCATTTATATCTATTTATATCTTATTCACAACTAGCAAATAAGAGGAGTCCAGGGACTATTATTTCATAAAATTAGGGAGCAGGGAATTGAAGGGCTGGACTAGCAAGGGATAAAATTTTGACTAGGGGTTTAGAAATATAAATTATGGGCTTTAAAGCTTTTTGCTCAGAGTCCTCAATTTTTAAAGACTTATGCAGCTTGGCAGGGTCCAAAGTGCTTGACCAAATTTGCATTTCCGGTGCTTTCCAGCTAAATAAGCCAAGGAGAGAGGGGTCAAAACTGAAGGAAGCTGCTATGTTTTGGGTCTGA
The DNA here is from genome assembly GCF_052056855.1 of Sturnus vulgaris. NCBI lineage: Eukaryota > Metazoa > Chordata > Aves > Passeriformes > Sturnidae > Sturnus > Sturnus vulgaris. Next base: position 21,781,747 of record NC_142250.1, on the reverse strand, counting down.
TGCATCAGGAAGACACTGGGAGCAGGACAGACTCACAGACACTCCAGATCACAGCTTAGCATGCACCTGGGCAGGCTGTGAGCAGGTGACCTAAGGACACAGCTGATGATATAGCCAGTTTAAATTACCCAAGACACTGAAGTGATTTCCTTTGATTCTATCCATGCTGCTTTGCAATAGTTCCATATGGCAGCTTAACATTCACCCTCTCTCTAATATCAATGCTAAGACACTGCTGAGTGGCCTTTCATGTAATACTGAATGCATTTAGAACTTTAAAGCATAAATTTAAACAAAACAGGACACCTGCATGCAAAGATTTTCCTTTTGGGCTTTGTATAATAGAAAAATCTGTTCTAAGCCTTCCTCTTTCTGCTTTAGCATTTTTTTTTAAATAAGTACTGAAATATTCTGATGTGATAATATAACTTGCTTTATTCTTGACTAAAATTCTGTGCCAGCCCAAGGTGTGATTTTAACCTTCCTCATGAATGGGCAAGGCTAAAAACTGAGTATTTGAATTAAATGTATTAAATCAAATATTCCACATCTACAATCCAGCATCGAAATAAGTCTGGAGGTTTTTTTGTGTCATCTTGTCTCACACTAATCATGACAATAGAAAAATATTATTGAGTCACTCAGTTTACAAGTTTGGCAGCCACACCAGCAAATCTATAAAAATCTTATTGGTAAATAAAGGTTAGCACTAATTAAAGCAAACAATCCTTTCATCACCAAGAACTACATGAATATGCATGAACTCTTACACACACATCTCTTCTTGCACTGCTTCGGGACAACAGGGTCCTTCAGGAAGCACAAAGCAAGTGAACTGGCACTGCTTTAAGGGTTGCACAGATGTGCAAGCTGGGGACTAAGGCTGTGCTCTTCCATAAAACACCAAACGCTGCTGTGCCACAGCACAAACTCTGCTTTGGGGTCAAGTGAAACAGCTGCAGCTAAGGAGGTCTTTTATTTTCCTGAGAAGACAAATCCAAGCTAATTTCATTTAGTGCCAACCCAATGTTTTTCTTGAATATTCCAGTTTAACCACTGACCAAAAAGCCCCTCCTAATTCAGGCAGCTCTGATTGCACTCCTCAGCTTGTTTCTAGAAACACAGCTTGGAGGAGCTTAATGTTGATTGCCAATGGAAATGCTTCAGAGACGCAATCACAGGAGAAACAGCATTGATTAGAGAAAACCCGTACATCCATGCACAATTTAAAAATGTAAATTTGAAATACTTTTAAATGATTCTAGCTGTAGAACCTATTTCATCCCATGGGTCTTCAGGACCTGGGTATTCCTCTATTGCCAATGATATTTGTAGATGGTTCAATAGCAACTAAATGCAGTAACTATATGATAGTTTTTAAACAAATAAAAACCAATCCTTGAAATGGATAAACCAACTTTTCTATTTCTACCTCTTACAAAATACTTTTACTTGTGTATTTAGTGTGTGGTTGTGTAGAAGAGTGAAAAATTTTGGGGTTTAAAGAAAAAAAAGAATAAATGCTGGCAAAGCTCAGATCTAAAAGAAAGCTTGAGTGACCAAGACTGAAGTTTCCTATTTAAATCTTCCCCCTCCTACCACAGAAATTCACTGTACACAGGCTTATGCCCTGTAGCTCCTTTACTCTTGGCTATATCAACTGGTGCTTGGGAGAGCAAACCTGTTATTTTGAGGTGGCAGTACTCCTGATAGCTTCTGAAATTAGCAGGACTTGCACACACTCCCCTTTCCTCTGCAGCCTTTGTCGTTGGGGAATGAGGAGGAAGAAGTGGACATCATTTGGGCTGCCTGAAGCATTGCCTCAAAGATGATGTTAAAAACCAGAAGACATAACACAAGCTATATTCTGTTTTAGATGTTACCAACAGGTGAACTATCAACTATCACAAACAACTAACACTTGGCATCATCTTTCCCAAAGACCTCATGATTACAGCTTTCATATTTATTTTCTAATCAGATTCCAAAATATTTAATAGTTACTCTGTTGGTGACCATTCCTGGCACGAAGCTTAGATGCAAGGACAACCACACAAAAACAGGAACAATGTAGAATCTGGACCTGAGTTTTTGCAACAGGAAGTTTTAGAAATGAAATGAGATGTCACTGAAGTCTGTAATGCATCTTCCCTCTTGCTTCATTTTCACAGGGTGTCAGCACAAGCCTGCAATGCTGTGATGAACTTGAGAATGATTTTACAGCCATGATATTTTTAGGGAATTGCAGTCGGGTATTAAATGAATTCCCCACTCCAGCCAGTCCTGATTGCTTTATTTAAGGGAAGGGGCTGTTATGAGCTTCAGTTCCAATTACCTGCCTTGCTGTCCCACTTGCATCCCCATCTACTGTTCTCTGTTTTATACCCTGTAACTTGTTTATGAATTTGAAGTCTACCTAACTATTCTGAAGTATTCAATAAGGAGTTTGCATACCTGTCACAACAGATGCAGTCAGAAGAGTTTTGGAATGAAAAAGCAGAATGAAGCACCAAAGTGCCATTGGAGGACACTACGTCTTTTCTGTAAAAACAGCACTGGAGAAGCAGCAACTGTTTTTTCTAGCACAGTTTTCCATCACATAGCTACAGATGCCATGTGTGAAGTTTTGTCTCACACAGAACTGGAAGAGAAACTCTGCATCTGTACTGTCAGCATGGGCCACAACCCTGCAAACACATGAGCACTCACAGCCAGAGCAGCCAGGGCAGATGGAGCCAGGCAAAGCTTCTGACCCTCCGTGACAAACTAGCACTGCTACACTTCATCATGCCACGATGGAGTGCCTGGCACAAATCAGCAGTTTTCTTCTGGCATCCTTTACAATTCAACCAGTATAGGTAGAAGGCAGAGTAAACTCTGAGTAACTAGAATTCAGGGTGTGTAATGATAACACAATCCTGTTGCTTGCTTGAAGAGCTGTGTTGCCTGCAGGTAGCTGCATTATCATTATTTTCAGACTGTTGCAATGACTGTCCTTTGTGCACTGGAGGTCAATCACTCCCCTTACTGAAGGACAAGCCCTCTCCTCTCATCTTTTTGCAATGGCCAAACAACTACATAAGAACAGCAAGCAGAGATCATCAGCACAAACACATTAGAACAAGTTTACATCTATAATTTATTCTCCACTTGTTGACTAAATGAAAAGGCTGAATGCTAAAACAATGCACTGATTATTATGGTAATGTGTAGCTACTTATTTGCATTACTTTTGTACCTGAAAGTTTCAGCCAAGAGTTCATGTTGCAGTGCCCAAGGCCTTATGTGAGGGACTCACCCAGCTGCCAGCTAGGTGCTTTTCCTCAGTGAAGGAGATCTGATTATTATGTGCTCAGGTGGGAATGAATTCAAAGCCTGGGACTGCATGGGTGCAGATGCACTAATGGACTGGTACAGCACATGATTGTGAGATCACACAGGAAAAATGGGTTTACAGGGAGCAAAAGGCAGAGTCCAGGGAGTCATCACAGCAGTGAAATGACGTTTAATTACTTTGGTAAAGCTTGCATTTTAGATTGCTTTAGTGTATACTCATCTCCATAACACATATAAAATGGTAAGAGGTAGTTGTATGGCGCTGTCACAGCAGGAGAAGATATAGAAAAAGATTTCATTTTCAGGATTATGTCAAACCTAATTTTCAGTTGTCCATTTTCTTTTCATTTTCCACTGTGATTGTTTTCATTTGTGCTTGCTCATTTCCACAAGTTTGTACAGTATGGGAAGTGGAACATCTGCTTATCACTCATAATTTTTCTGCTCATTTATGCAGGGTTCATTCAGTGTGATGGATAGGGTAAAACCAACAACAAAAAAATAGATTTAGTTTATGGAAGGAATACACCCAGCTGGGAACCTCTTACTTTCCTAAGAATGGACCACTTTGGAATACACCACCTCAGCAGACAGCCAAGCATGCATCAGTAGAATAAACTACCTTCCTCACAGTTATCTGTTCTTGCTGGGATCTTGTATCAACACTTAAAGAATGAATGGCAAACATCACATATAAATATTATTAAATGCTCTACATTTCTTATCTCTTTAGAAGTATTTTTAATTGATAGAAGTACTTCCAATTATTCATGTTTTTTATTTTATGTTTATTGCAATACTTTTCCTTGGCAGGAAAACAACTGTTGTGTGCACATTTAAAAAAAAAAAAAGCTATTAGAAGCAATTTAGCCCCATGAACACTTATCTACGTATTTGTGTAGCCCCTGGCTATATGAATGTGCTCTTATGCAATAGGATTTAGTAATCTGCAAACAGATTTAACGAGTGCCAACTAAGAGCTCCCTAAGCAAACCTCCACACATGACAAATCAAATATACAATTCAAAAATAGAAACTTAGCATAAGGTTAGAATTTTGTAGAAACATTATTCCGCTGTTTTGTTACATAAATCCCTGAAGAGTGAAGAAACGGAGGAAACTGCTTAGTAAAGGGGCATAAAAATTCTATCCTGGAATATTTCAGTGACTCAGGAACTTATCTGAGACACCACATGCCTGAGTTCACAACTTTACCATGTCTATTCTGACAAAAGTTTTGAACACGTTTCTCTTTGTCCAGGGGAAGCCTCCTAATCGTTATCTATTTGCTGCTCTGCTTTTGCATTCTCGTAGTGACAAGAATTTAAGGAAGAACAAATCTCTGTTAAAAGATAAGTCTGTTTTAGTGAATCCATGTTTTTGTTTGGAAAGATGATATACCAAAAAACCCCCAAACCCTTTATCATTTCTATTTCCAGAGACACTAAAGGACTTTGGAGGCAGGGTATGCAGAGGAAGGCTCTATTTCCCAAGGGACCCTGCCCCTCCCTGCAGGTGGAGGTCCCTGCTTTGCAGAAAGTCCTTGAGGTTGGCCCAGGAGCTTTTGGGGTCCAGCTTAGGAATGATGGTAGGAGCAAGCCAAAGGGAAACTTCTTAGGAAGATCTCTATGACAAAACAGTGTGAAATCAAGACAACTAATAAGAATCTTAGTGAATAATTAAGATCTGAGGGACTAAGAAGAGAAAAAGCACGTCATTCTTTATTTACAGACTCAGGTTACTTGATATTATGTAGTTTGAATTTAGGTTTGAGAGGCAGGGGTGGAGAGAAGGTAACGTTAAGATGATATTGTAGCAGAGCAAGGATCAAAAAGTGGTGAATAGCTGGGTGGCTGCTGTATAAAATTTGCTCTAGGCAGAGGAGAAAATGGAAAGCAATCAAATTGAAACTGCCACATGTGCAGCAGCAGAACCCAAAATATGTGCAATAGAGGTACAAGGGGGAAAATGAGCTTAAGCTGGGAGAACTTGGAATTATGGAAAATTGGAAAACTAGAGTCTTATCCTTAGGATTTTAAAATGACAGCAAGAGAAAATGAGAAATTGCAGCACCTGGTCTGTTATTGTTCACCACATTCTTGTTCTTAAACAAGGAAAGCAAGGAGAAGGAAAAGCCAAGAAGTAACCCTTTTATGTTTACATTCATGATAAAGTTATCTTAAAGATAAAAGATAATCAGAATCTGATAAGAGTGCCCTGCAGATCATATTCTGTGAGTTTCCTAAACCCTTATATGACCTCTCACTCTGCCTTGGACTAAAGGTTATCCCTGAGCTCCTGACTGCATTGAATTGGGTTTTGATCACTTCATGTCATTAACATAAAAATTACTTTCAACTTAATCTGAAAGCAAACAAGACTGGCTTTTACTGCACTAGAAAATACTAGGGTTGGTCCTGCAGTGATTCAGACATTGACAGGGAGAAATTTTATTCCATCTTACTCAGGGGACAACCTGGGACAAGAATAAAGTTTTTATGATCACTCTGATGAATGCCACAATTTTAATACCACAGCTTATTCACACAATAGTATCAAGAGAGTTTTAGTACGAAATTACCAATTACTGTTGGAGCCAAAGCAGAGACTCCATAACCCACACAGCAGTGTCCACTTGAAGCCTGGTGTTGGCTGCTGCCATTAACCTGCACTGAACTGAAGGAGCCAGGATGCCACGTCAGTGCAGCCTTCTGCAAATGCACAAGCTGGAGCTAAAGCAATGATGTTTGTCCACATGGATATTTACTATTAAGCTGAGAAAACATAATCTGGAATTGTAGGAAGACTGAAGGCATCCCCAGTGACCGAAGCAATGCCACAGGAAAGATTGCACTCTGAAAGTGTGAGTGCTCAGAGCACTAAGCAGATGTGCATCACACTTGTTCAGATTTATGATGGAAAATACATCTGCTTTTGGTATGTTCATTGTATAGCAAGTATAAAAGCACAGATATGGTTTATTATGGAATGATACTGATGCAAGATAAATAATGTCAAAACATCTTCTAGAGAAAGCTGCCACAGTGTTTCCCACATTACAAATCCTTGGATCTGAGCTCTGAAACCCATTCCTTGAAAATCAGAGAAATTTCCAGGAAAGTTTTTCCCAAGAGACATATCAGCATGGGAAGTTTTATCCCTAAGAGTTGCTTAAAGTTTTCTTATAATAAATTTTAATGGATACCTTATACATGCTATTTCCCCACTAATTCTTCATGGGCCAGTTGGCACAAGTTCAACACTTTCTTACTGTATCTCTACCACCCACAGAAAGTACCTCAATGACATTCCCATTTCTCCTACCACATCTGGTCTATACAAGATTATTAAAAATACTGTAATATCATGAGATAAAAAAAAAACCAACAAAACCAAGATAAGTTGTTGTGACTAAAGAAATATGGGCAGCCCAAATCTGTGATGAAGACTCAAGTAAATATTACCATAGTCAGTTTTCACTGCTTCAGATGACCCATCCTTATGAAGATGGATCAGTAGGTCTTACAAACAGGTTGAGGGGAACCTAAAATAATTTTTGCATCCTGAGTAGCAACTTCCTTTCTGATAGCTGCTCTGCCTCCTCTCTTCTTCCCTTCCTTTCCATTTTAGACATCTGCTCACCATAGTTTTCACAGGCAAGTTTTCTTTCTACTTTTTTCTCTTTTACCACACTCAAGTCTCATTTAAGAAGAGCATGGGTGAGTGCATTCTTTCAGGAATCAGTGCCACACAGCAAACCACATTGTTCATCCTGAAGCAGTGCCTTGTACAGCTAGATCGTCTCCAGGTCCATCCAACAAGATCAAGGCAACCCTGAGAAATCTCATTTAGCTTTCAGAGTTGGATCAACTGTTACATCCTTTTAAAAATTAAATTTCTAAAAGAACTGAAGTAGACTGCTTAATACCCTGGTAACCAAAGCAGAGTGATCCATGGAAATCTCTTCAGCATTGCTCTGACTAGGTTCCTACACCCAGTTTATCAGCTGAGCACCTTCCAGCCAGCATTGGAAAACACAGCCAAGGTCTGTCATATGCTCTTTGTTCCAATCTCTGCTCCTCACTCTCATCCCCCACCCCCACTTTCCCCCAGGCTTGTGCAGCAGAGTCCCTTGCTTTGGTAGCTTTTTTCCCCCCTGAGAACATAAATCCTACTGTATGTTTTTGCTATAGGTTGGAGGATGTATGACTTGTTCTTGGGATATTTTTTGTTGAAAGCTACAGTAATCTCTAGCTTGAAGGACAAAGTTTCACTGTCTTGAAGACTGTCCCAGGAAAGATTCATCTCCTTCCCAGGCTGGCACGTGTAAGTGCACTTACTGACCTGCAGGTTTGCCTGACAGCTCACCAGGACACCAATGTAGAGCAGTGGCAATAGATTAATTGAGAGTGATGGACTTTGTAGACAGAGTATAAATCCCTGTCCAGTGCTACTTTTGCTAATGGTGCTACAGGCACAGCTGCTCTTGGCAAAGTCTCAGGAAGCTGCTCTGTGCCAGCTCTGGGTACCCCCAGTGCTGAGACACAGTCAGATGAGCTTCTCAACAGAGGCAACACTCACATGGGGCAGTGCTCAGGGCAGCCAGTGTGCTGCTTGCAGCCCTGCTCACAGCTCCACTGCTGCTGGAGCCCAGGGCAATGGCCATGCTGCACCAGACTGCCCCACATGAGTGCAGACAGCAGTCAGCAATTGCCAAGTGTGTGTGGAGGAGTTTGCTGTGCACTGTTGCATGAAACAAAGATACCTTTATTTTGCTCTCAAAGGGTATCTGCATCTGTTCCCAACACAAGGCATGACACCCAATCAATTTCCCAAACACTCAGAGGAAGAGCTACCAGGATATTGCCTGTTAAACGTGAGGGTCTGCTGAACCTTATAGAAGCCTCAGCACATAAAATGTAGGTGGGGCAGGAGGACCACTCCTACCCTCCAAGAGCTGGTGTTGGAGAGCTCTTCTTTTCTCTGCAGTGCATTGAGGCATTTTGTTCACAGCAGAACACCCATTGTTGTACCAGATGACAAGGCTAAATAATTCTCATCCCCAGAGGCTGCTAACCAAGGTCTCTTACAGTTTAGTGCTGCTCTGGGAAAAGCTGAGGCATTTTCTCTAGTGCACTAATAAACAAAAGTTTTTCTCCCTATTTCACTGCTGGCTGGGATGCTGGACCTACCTGCTCATGCTTTTATCTCCCCAGAAGTTCTGCAGAGTCTAGCAGGGGTAGGACTTCAGTTTTTCTGCCTTGGGAAGCTAACACCAGCATACTTTGCTCCCCACCACGTTGAGACGCAAGGACTTTCAGCACAATAGCTAAAATCTGTTTTGCTCCTCAACAAAATACTTTCAGCACCTTTTTCTTGCATTGAGCAGTGAAGTTGCCATTTTTAAAGTGTTTCCAAGTTAAACTTATCTAGTTCCTCCCTCCCAAACCCATCCATGATGTTTTTCTGCTTTACACAGAAGCCCCAAAGGGCACCAACTCAACCCTGCTCTTCTGAGATACCCTTTAAGGCATCTTCCCACAGATGATTGAATCTGAACTCCAGATGTCTGCAGGCACAACCTGCAGCAGCAGATAATTAAAGTACAAGTAACCCTGTATGGATTTGAGTATGGACCTGCAGAATTTCCTGGCTTAGAGCCAGAGCTCAGTAGGCCCTGTCAAGGATGAAAGCAGAATTTTATGCCCTCAGTGGTCAAAGCTGAGAATAGATTCAGAGACTGTTTAAAAAGTCAAGAATCAATTTCTGGTAGGGAAATAAGAGGAGGAATACCACCACTCGGTTGCCATGAAATGAGAACATCCCATAGGCACAGTCAATATGTGAGTACTTTCATGAGACACAGCCCAGTAAGCTTCAGTCCCATAACATCTCAGCTAAACCCTTTTCAGAAAGAAATCACCAATATCCTACAAGCCTCCAAGGGGTACAACCAGTTGCACGAATAGAGGCTCTCTTCCCTAGAGCCTCTGGGCAAGTTTACTTTGGAAGTAAAAGCCAAACATATCCCCTTCCATCTCCTCTGCTCCTGGCTATAACATTTCACATGGACCACAAGAGCTTCTCTGAAGTTTCTTCACCTGCAAGACCAGAATGTGGGTCATGCTTCAGTGAAGTCTCATGAGGATCCCAGATCTGCAGCTGAGCTCCTGCCAAGGGAGCTACCAAAAATGCAGGATGCAACTTTGTGTGTAGCCCCATCTTCCCATTTCTGCCACAGCCTCACCCTCTTACCTCTGGCAAGACTCTGAATTTCTTTGTTTGCTTGTTCAGCTCCACCCTACCTGTCCCTCCCCAGACAGATGGCAGAGGGGCAGACTTAGCAGCAGAGAATAATTTCTTTTAAAGGCATGTGCTTAGCATGAGCCCTAGAGCATTAAAGGCAGACCTTCTTTCTCATACTTATTTCAGGAGCTAATACCTGATAAATCCAAGGCTGTATTTAAAGTATTTTTCCTCTAACAAAACAACTCTAAAGCCATCTACTTTTACCAGTGCTGGTAAGCTGAGGCACCTTCTTAAAGGGTAAGTGGAAGACCATAGGGACCTTTACTGCTTCAATAACAGGAATTTTATTACAAGCTGCTCTTTCCTTTTTGTTCTCCATTCAGCATGCACGGCAATGTAAGCTGATGTATTCACAATTGATTTCTGGAAAGGAAGTATCTTATTTTATAGCCTTGACACAGACACATTGCATTGCCATGAAGAAAACAGATGCATGGGATAAGACAAAAAACAGCTTCCAGCACGGGTTTTCTACAGTCATTGATTTTAGTTGGAACTCACTTCCACAGAGCTGCCTTCAGAGACACCAGCAAGAGGAGATCTCCACCCTGGAAATGCACATGCTCTTCCTCCACAAAATTGGCTGGCCAGGCACTGAAATGTGGGTGCACAACTCCCCTATCTGAGACATGCCAGGAGAGCTGGCATGTGGGCAGAGGAGATGTAGCTGGTGGGAGAAGAAAGTATATGAAAATAGGCTGTATTTTATTTGCTGAGAAGGAGGAGTGAAGAGGAGGCACTCAGGTCTTGCTTCCTGAGAGCCCTGCTCCCAGAGTGAAACTTGCTGCTTGCACCAAGTGTAAACAACCTGTGGCTGTCATCCCACTCTGGTTCAGACTCTCAACCTCCTTTGCAACACATCAGCCTGGAATAAGCAACCTTGTGAACAAGGACACTCTCAGATGGTCACACTGGGTTAGACATTAAATGTCTCTATATGGCCAAGTCATATATAGAAAAGAGAATAAAAGACACAAGAAGAGGAGGGAAAAATTCCTGCAGAAGGAGATGGCATTGATCTACTAAAGGCTCCAGCCCAATTCTCTTTAGAGAGAAGTGCATCCCTCACTACAATGTTTATATCAGTACAAGCAGTATTCCAGCTCATCTTTTGCCTTTTCAGAATCCATGTTAGCAGCTAAATGCATGCATACAGAGCAGAGTTTTAGGACTGGATTCAGCCACACCATACCTGCCAGAGTGCCCACAGAGCCACACTCCTCACATGCCAGAATCAAAGGGTGAGCCTAGACTCCCCTGCCCCAGGGTATGTGCAACCTTGCCAAGGCCATGCCGAGACTGTTTAATCCTATTAAAGCATAAGCTGGAAGTACACGATACTCATTAAAAGAAAATAGCTTGCTTTGTTCCTGAGATTTAACCCCACAGCAGCAGACACCGTGGGATAACCCAACATTATTGGCCTCTGCAGGCAGCCTTGTCATTCCCAGCTCCACTCTTAGGAGAAATCCCACAGCCCTGCTCTTTGCTCCCGTATGAAAACACAGATTTAGGATCCCTACGCAGGACAAGTGCCAGAGCTAGAGCACACATATTTCCAAAGGGAAACTGCAAATATGAGGCTCCAGCTAATCCTTTGGGTGCTCCTTTACAGGCACACAGGGCCTATACAGAACCACAGCCAGTTGTCACTGTCCCCACACTGCCCTTCTCCCTGAAAAAGTACCAGGTGGACAAAATATCAGCTGGTTGTATAAGTCAACAAGACAATCTTTTAGGAATAGTAATTATTTAGCAAAAGGTTAAAAAAGATCTAGGTAGATGGGCTGTGCAGACTCATCCAGATCTCTTAATGTGTGGAAGGGCAGGAATTCAATAGCACATGGAGCTTATCAGCAGCATCCAGATAAAGTGCAAGATTCAAGATTTCCAATGGTTTCAACTGTTTCCAACATTTGATTTAATCGCTGAACTTCTGAAAAGTGAAGAATTCTTCCCCTTCCAAAACTGTTTATTTTTAAGAAACTTGTGCTGCAGTGCAGCACACACTGTTGATTACATATCACCTTAGTAAAGAAGTGATGAAATCAGCCTTGCTACTTTTATTCATTTCACCTATAATGAGCTGAGGCAATTCCTTCCAGTCTCATGCCATTTGGAAAGACAGAGCTGTTTGTATCCAGGTAACCAGTGCTGGCACCACAGAGCTGGCTGCAGATGTGTGCCCAGGAGCACATCTCCCTGATGTGAAAGGGCCAAGGAAGGGGCAAACCCTCCTGAAGCAGTAACACCTGACCCTACAGAAGCCAATGCACTTGTCTGCCACATTCCCCAGAGAAGCCTGGTGAGGGTGTCCAGGCACTGGGCTGCTTTGTGGATACATAGAGCTGTGCAATACCCCCAAAACAAACAAACAAAACCAAAAAAACAAAGAGGAAAAGAAGCAGGACAACAGCAAGAAGACACACATATGCATGTAACCAAGAGAAAAATGGTTTTAATTCCTTCATGCATATTTCCCATCTTGTTTCTCTACATGTCCAAGTACTAGAGCATTGCCTCTCTGTCTCCTGATAGCAGAAAGTCTGCCCCACAGAAATAACCACAAAACCTGTTACTTAAAGGGAACACCAGCTGATCCTGCTTCCCAGCCCCTCAATCAATGGAGCAGTCGTTCTTCCCTTTCCCTTGGTGCTTGCCTCAGGTAATTGCCTATCAGGTCTTCGCTCAGGGTATTAAATTCTCTCTGTTGCTGAAGAATCACCATAGATCTTTCCATGCTCTCTGCATCCACTAACAGTCTATATAAAGCAGAAATCTCCCATTCTCTTTACCAAGAATGTCATCTTTTAAAAGTGATATCTAAAAAAACCCCATGAATATAATTTTTTTACAACAATAAAAAACAAGACAAAAAAATTACACAACCCTCCCTTCACACAGCCAACAGTGAGTGGTTTACTTTTTTTTTTCCAGAGCCTGCATAGTCAGTTATTTCTTAAGAAGGTGCTTTATATGCTCTCCAAGGCAGCATTCATACTATCCCACATATCCTGGCTGTTGCTATGGAAATCATCTCTCCGTAAGCTGATGTGTGAATGCAGGTCTCATTGCTGAGCAGAGGCTAAAGGTGTGCATGAGTCAAACTATTTGCTGTGCATTATTCCTCTGCAGCCTGCCTGCTGCCAGGGGACAGGAAAGGAACAATTAGTGTCTGCACAGAGGGTGCCTGTAACAAGGAGCTGTGGAGTTAGCACTGCTGGATAGTCACAGGAAGGCTCTGGCTGTTGCCTGCAGCCAAGCACGATTTAGTCACCCAGCTCATCTGCTCTGGGGGCCACAGGATACAGGTACAGGAGGTACCAAACAATCAGTGATGTTTATAAACGTTTGAGGGGAAAGGTAAGTCACAGTGCACCATCACAGCCACAAGGCACACCGTCCCCTGCCCTGTCTGTAGGCCTGTGGTCCCTCAGAAAAGTAAATGATAAACTCAGGTTTTTGGCAAAGACCTGCTGGTGGCTACAGAGAGGCAGAGACTGAGGAGTGCTGGAGAGCCCTCTGACTCTGGCGAAGCAGCAAGACCAAAAGAGAAAAACATCTACAAAAATCAAACTCCTTCACATATGCTGTATTTGGCAACTTGACTAAACATGGCTTTGGGCTCCTGACTACCTATGAATAAGCATTAAGGCGGATATTGGAGTACTCCCAGTCAAAACACAGCTTGATGCCAGCAGGCACTTGTCAGAAACAACTGCTGGCCTCTCCCAAAGTCACAGAAACAGAGGAGCTGCTGCCTCCAGGAGCCAGCCCCTGAGCAGGGGGCACATGGGGGCAGCTGCAGAGCTCCTCTGTGCCCCACTCCAGCCAAACATCAGCATCTCTGCATATGGGACGCTGGGAACATTTCAAGACAAGCATCCCACATCCCTTTCTTTCCCCCTCCCCTGGAATACTTGGCAGTAATTTTCATAGATAGATTGCAACAAGTAGGAGGTCTCAGGGCAGCCCCCGTGCCTCAGTGGTTTCCTAGTTCATCTCTTCTGCAGCCTGAGGGGAGAAACTGGGATCAAAGAGGGAACAAGGGGTGTAATGAGCTCAGATTTACAGCAGGTTTTTAAGGGGGCAGAGGGTAGGGTCTTTATGGCAAATGTTAGATTGGCCATCTGAATATTCAAGGCTTTTTTCTTTCAAATGAGGAACTAAAAGGCTATAGCAGACAAAGGCAGGTCCATCCATAAAAGCAAACGTGGGATTTTTTCCTTCATCCCCCTGAATAAATTGCCCCTACAGAGGAGCAACAAGTGGTCCATCACACAAACTTCAGGTTTCTATTTACATCTTACCTCCTTTCTCACTATTCTGCAGGAAACAGCTGCTATACCCAGCCTCTCATCTGAATTATCTTCTGCCTTAAGCATTAGGCAACTCTTAGAAGCCAAGCAAACAACTTCAATTACAGAATCACAGAAGTTGGTGAAGTTTTTACACCACCTTTTTTTTTTTTTTTGTCAGTCACCCGTGGGAAAGGCAACTGGTTAAAGAACAGATTCCAAACACCCAGAAAGGAATCCTAAACTTCTACAAAACATCTCAGATCACAAAGGCAAGAATTTCAAAGCACAGCTCCTGTGAGGCACATTATAAATAACAATTAAACACAGTAAAAAGACTGCAGCATATCAGTGTAAACAAAGCAAGCATATCTCCCTCAACAGTAGCCCAAAATAAAAGGTAGCACTTACCTCATTTCAGAGCTAAAAATGAGCCTACTGTCACCTAAAGCTGCTCCACTCCTGCTTGCCTTCTCAGTGGAGATGATGTGGTCTCCTCTCCTCTCCTCTCCTCTCTCATGAGCTACCTGCCAGAAGGTCAGCTGGTCCTTGCTCCTTAGCAGAAACACCTGGTTCAGCACAGCTTGCTAGCAGAGCACAGGGGTGGCTGGGATTTAAAACAAAAGAATACAGTTAATGATTCTTTGTAAAGATTGTTGTAGTTTTAACTATCTGTGAGCTGTAATAGGCATTTTTTGGGGGGAAAAACAGCTTACTTGATCAATGCCTCCTAATATTCTATTAAACTCTTACACCATTTATTGAAAATACAATGATAAGCAAATAGAAGTGTTTCCAATCGCTTTAAGATGATATGGTATGAATGTGAATAAATCATGTTAAATCATACTATCATAGAGAAGTATCTTATGATTTATAAGTTCCTACCTTATGTAGATGAATGCCCCACAATTCTGCAGCCTATAGAGAGCTCTCTTTTGTGTTGTGATATGAACACACATACTATGCCTCAAAAGCTTCCAATTACGTGGGTGGGATTTGGAGAATACAAATGACACAAAAAACTAGAGGGGTTTATTTCAGGAACAGCTCAATATGATAGAATATAGTATCAAGATTAGAGGTTATGAATTAGAGATTCACTGTCTTAGAAAGGATATAAAAGAAACACTAAAGGAATAGTAGAGATATAGGAAACAGCAAAGTAATACAATTCATCACCAGTCCTCTTATTTTTAGTATAATGGCATTCATGGTGAATCATATTGTGACTGTAATTTTAAGAAATGTGATTTTGAATGATTTTTTGGTATGATCTGTTTATGACATTCCTAGGTGCAGACACAATGCTGTTAGAGGGACTGGGAAGGATTCTTCTCATGTACATGAAAGCCAAAACCTATATATTTAAATTCTGAACAAGTTCCTGAATTTTCTAATCATTAGAGTTATTTCTCCCTTCTCAGCTGCATCATTTCATGTAAACTGTTTATTTCTTGGAGTGTGAATTTGAGCTGAAATGCTCTTAAAATATTTGATACTCTTCTGGAACAGATGTAAGTGAATTTAGAAATCCAGATCAATGAAGTGATAGATTGAATTCAATAGTTTTCTATGACAATTTTCTTCAACGAAACCCAAGTCAAACTCGGAGACAAGATTCCTGCAAATGTTAAAAAATCATAATTTTTTCAGGCATTGCTTCATTATTAAATTAGTGCATGTCAAGAGGGAGGATGCACAACAGAGACAGGGGAAGAGGCGTTACTGACTCAAAGTTCTGCTAACTGTTGGTGTTCCTGTAGGACAAACACTATTTTTCTGCTTTGCATTAGAAACTTCTCTTAGCTATGGCAAAACTGCTCAAAAAAGGACTTTTACCCCTCATCTCTCTGTAAGAATTCCACCCTAATTTATGTGTATGATGACAAAAGAAGACACAAGATACACACCAGTGCAAAATCCTAAAATTAAACTGCAGGGAAGAAGGAAGGTTTGTCAGCAGGATCCTGTACATCACACTCTGTATGAGGCAAACCCTAAGATATCCAAAGCTCCCAGCTGTGATTAACTCCTGCAGGAGTGAAGTGACTCAGCACCAGGCAAGAGATCTGAGTGCATTTCAGGGTGAGGCCATCTACCTGCATGATAGCAAATATGGCAGTGCTTCTTTAAATCGATTCTATACACATAAATATGGTGTAATAAATCTCATACTCAGCACCTCATCAGGCCAAAATTTGTGCTCTCTTGGCTGAATATCATGCAAGTTGGCTTCACTTGACCAGCAACACACCCTGAGGGTCAGAAATAGGGGAGATATTTTCATCTGACTAGACTGTTAGTGAAACCAAATACTATCCATCTTTCCCTGCCACTCCCCTTTGTTGCTGGATTTATTTTGTGAGAACAGTTGTCCTGTAAACAAGCAAGAACTCCTGTGGTTGTTTCTGTCATTTCAAAAATAATCCCAGAACCTCTTAAAGGATGATAGCATCTAATGCAAGGTGTCCTGTCCTTCCACAGGAAAGGCACTGGGCTCTAATGTTTTTTTTTCTCTTACAAAGCAAAGAAAACAAATGATGTTTCCTTCTCTTCTGTCTGAGCTTTTGGCCCTGAGTTCAAACCTCTGTCTGTCTAATCTAGATTTAGAGCTGGGAAAAGACAGATAATCACATATGATTATCAGATGCACCAATTCTACTGATTCAAGCTGGCAATATGCAACTTACCACTTCAAGAGGAAACCTCTGCTTATTTGGCTGTTGAACGCAGACAAGCTGTTGTTGTGCACACAACACAATTGTTCCAGGTATTTTCCCTAAGTCCAGCATACCAGGAGGTATCTGAACAGGACATATAAGCAGCTGTGTCAGGAGCAAGGTGCCCTGAAGGCCCTGGAGCTGCACAGAGCTGGTGCAGTGTGTCCTCAGCAGCTCCGATGGGTCAGGTGCATTGTACTCTTGGTCATGGGCAGCACTGCATCCCCACACATTACAGCAGTGTCTCTGTGCTTCCCATCTCCTCAGCCTGCCTGTGGCACCTCACTGTATCTTAACAAAAAGAAGATTTTTGTAAGATTCTGGGGGTTGGAACATTGGTTGATTCATGGGAACACTATTTCAGGTTAGTTCTACACTGTAAACCAGTAGAAAGGCATGTTCTTCCCACAGGACTGACTCTGGATTACTTGGAGCTCAGCTGGCTGGAGCATGGTGCTAACAATGCCAGTCACGGCTCAGTCCCTGTATGTAAGAGCTGGACTCGGTGATCCTTGTGGGCCCCTTCCAACTCAGAATATTCAGAGTCTCTGTGATTCTGAAGAAAAAGGTTTCAGAGCAGAAACTTCACGTTGGTGGTGTGCATCAACAGAATAAACCCTCCTTGTCTTTTCTCGTGGTGATACCCCCTGTCAGCACAAAAGGCACATTGCCTTTGGATCCACTCTGGAATGGGATGTGCATGTCCCTTGTCCTGCTGTAACCTGGAATTGAATCTGATTCAAATGTAATTCATAGACAGGGCAACTACAGTTACACTTTCTCTCTCACTGCGAGACACAGTGGCAGCTACTCAGTTCTGGTATATCTACAGTGTTAGAAAACAGTAACTTGATACAAAGAAAGCATCAGCAGGGGTCTGAACTTACTGCTCAGTAACAGCAGTTCCTGGGCTAGGGATACAGCTTCAGATGATGTTAGGGTGACACATCCCAGCCACAGTGCAGAATACACAATTGTCCCCATATGACATGAAAGCTGACACTGTCCACCACACAACAATTTTAGCCATTAGACATTTGTTATGAATATCTAGCAGCTGCAACTGGGAATAATTTCTAGGGTGAAGGTCTTGCATTCCCTGTGCAGACACTGTAGAAGGGCGAGTCAACAGCTGCTGAGGTTTAGTCCTCAGCCAAAACCCTGCAGACTTCTGACCCTACATGTTTTCCCTGGGCTGAGGGGCTCCATGAACCTGCAGCTCCAGAGGCTGTGGAGGTGGTGCTGCACTTGCTCTGATCAAGAACTGTGTTTGTAGCTCCACGTTCAGCTCCTACAGTGGCTGAGTTTGTCCATTTCTGACTGATGCTTCTGACAGTTACTTGGCTTCTCTTTCTCATGACTATTATGACTAATAAATACATCCTGTCATTTCTTAAAGATACTATAAAGAGCTATTCCCTTTCATCACTTATGCTCAAGCCATCTTAATGAGGGAGGAGGTATTCTAAGATCAAAGAGAACTCTGCACTAGCTCAGCCCAGCAGAAATCTCACAGACAACTGTCCTTGCAAGATGGGATGAGATGATTGTGGAAACTAATCTATGCTTAGAGCAAGAAGCACTTCGTGAAACTTCAGAGAAGTTTCATTTTCTCTCCTGTGAGCAGGACTGGTATTACTAACTTGCTCTTGTCAGCTGGGATGTCTTGTGGTTGAGTTCTTGTGTTTAGTTGGCTGTCCTGAAAGAGAAGTGAGAAGTCTTGGCACAAATTGTGCATTTCAACATGGTGGTTTGTGGTAATTTTATTGCATCTAGGCATGGTTTCCATATGGATGCTGTTCTTCATGTGACAGTTCTTGAAGAACTGTCCCACTAGCTGACATCACACAGCCAGCAGGACAAAAATGAGATAAATTTGCTGTGTGCTGGTCAAAGAGGGGGTGAAATTGTTGGTTTCCATCTTAAGAGAACTGAGGCAACCAGGATTAAGTCCAGCACAACCATGGCACAACCTTCTGTGAAAACACTGAAGGTAGCACCTATTTGTAGTTACTGGGTTTTCAAAAGGCACATTAACCTATGATTTTGGGATTTCTCTTTTTATCTGATGGTGCTCTTATATCACAGTGGAATAGGTCAAGGGCTTCTCCTGTAAGCTTCATCTTTGTTTTGGATGTATTAGCTTCAGCCATCTGGATTTTAGCTGCTTGAAGGTAAAAGCTGATTATTGGGGAAGTTTCAAACTCATTTATGACATCTCAGGAGACCATGAATTTTAGGCAGTAGACTTCAACTCCTACAACTTATGAACTGAAACCTATACTACCTGGAAAGACAAATAAATATAACATTGTAAAATACACGGGGAAATTTTATCATTTCCTCCCAAAACCTTTGAGTTATTTGCTTGAATGAAATGTTGGAAGCATGAAAATTTAAAACACACATCTGTTCAGTTTTGTATTTTTAGGCTTATACTTTAAAAAAATTCTAGAGGCACTGCATGGACTGACTCCACCCATCCGTAACTTCATAATAAACATGGAGATACACTCAGACCAAGAGCCTGCCAGTTTCATGGTTCTGTTTCTGAGTTGGTATCTAGTCCCCTTGTGATTTCTGATGGCTAAGTAATTACTACAGCCCACTCTGCTTGGTTTTATTTTCAGTAAGACTTGGGTACTGTAGTCTCAGAATGTATTAGATACCATTTTCAGAAGTGTACACTTCACTGGAGGACTTCTGTGCCAAGTCAGGGGTTTTGGGACAGTCCATCAGTGCAAAATGCCTTGTGTGTGTGAGGAAGACCAGGACTTCACTGAGGGTACAAAACAGTCATGGGATTGCTTCTAACTACTAAGGTCACTTACCTTGGCACTGACAGGTGACAGAGGCAACATTTTACAGGTTCAAAACATTCAATTTTAGTTTTCTTTCCATAAAAACATCATAACGATGCCAATGAAACTCAATCACTCGGTGATAGTGCTGCAATGTCTGGGAAAGCTGCTACATGTCCCTGCCATTGTTCCTAGACAGTAACAAACAAGAAAATGTTTGGAGATTTTCTTCCCCCCATTCTAAAGGCTCCAATAGTATAGATAACTGAGATCTCCCTGAGTGGCAAATAATCATATTAATTAATGATCATATGAAACAAAATACAAAGAAGACATATCCTTCAAAGGACTGTTTATTTGTGAGTGCCTCTAACCCCAACGGAGACAAATGGAAGATGCACATATAAACAAAAGGGAGAATATGTTCACCATGATGGACTGAAAAAGGCCAGCCTGAAAGAAAGTGGAATGCATAGAGGGATTTTAAGAAGGATTACAGATGCTGGTGGCAAGTGCACTCAATAAATTACAGTTAGATCAAAGAAAAATAGAATGCTTTGATAAGAGATTAAAAAGTGCCCTTCTCAAATGTACAGCTGTAATTAAAAGCAAATAAAATTCTATTTTAACCCTATACTCAAGGTACTACTATTTTCCCCTCGTTTTATTAATAAATGACTTCTGGCACCCAGGAAAAAGACAGCTTTTTCAATGCCTTTATTCTGTTACAAACAGCCACCAAATAAACATGCAGTCATAGTTTTCATGCATGTATCAAAAGTTTTGATGGGGGCCATGGGGTCTGGGTGTAGATGGTATAAATTTTAGAAAAGCTAGGTGAGGTACTGCAGCAAAAACATGAAGAGATAACCCAGACAGCAAGGCTGCTGCTTTTCTTGGGTTGATGGCTATGTATTTACCAACTTCTAATAAAGAGAAAAGCAAAATTGGATTTGCTTTCATCTATTGTCTAGAATAATTTCCTGCCCAAGAACGTAATGAGCATGTGCACTATTGCTTATGCAGCTTAGTAAAAAAATTTGAAAAGTCAATAGAAAATTGATCAGTAAAGTCATAAATTATTACAAATGTGAATATGCTTTCATCATGTTATACTAAGTGCAAAAGTTGCCTTTTTTTTCTTTTGTTGTTAGCTTACAGCTAGCATGGGAAGATGCATTATGACTGTTTCCTTCCAGCAGCAGAGAAGCAGGCACTCCAACATGCATTCTTCAGTGACTGGGACCATAGAACTATTTGCAGCTGCTTGATTCAAGGTAATTCAAATCTGAGCAATTTAATGCTGCAATTGTCTAGAAATTCTATCCTGGGAAAAATCACCTTCGCATGACTATTCCTCATTTCTAAAAAATTGTTCAGACGGTAAAAGTCAAATCTGGCACCATGGACTTATGTTTTTCATCTGGGAACTGCTTCATCTACACATTTTTCATCTGAAGGTTAAAATTTATCATTTTCCCACACCTAGTTTCTTGTTGTACAAACCATAAATTGAAAGTCCTCTGCACTTGTAAAGTGCTTTTAGTAGTAGACTTGACTTTCTCAGTCATCTGGGGTTGAGGGGTCTGTTGTTTTACTTGGGATTAATTTGTTTGGTTCAACAGGCTGGAGGTGTGCTCCACAGCACTGTGTTACTGTGAATGATGCTGTAATGCCTTGAGAGCTCATTCCACTGAGCACTTATTGCTGATGAGAAGATGCTTTTGTCCTCTCATCAATAATTTATAGTTGATACAGAATGTGGTGCTCCTCCTGCCTTAAAAACCCTCAGTGAAAAGAGCACAATTCCCAGTCTCATCAGCACTAAGCTGTACAGGTTTCCACGAAATCTCAGTCATGAAGCTGAGGGAAGCATGGATGCAGCCTGTTGGGATTCATTTCTTCAACTGGCATTACAGAGTCCGTGTATGAAGTCCCTGTGTTTGTGCTTCTGGGATAGAGGCTGCACATGGCAGGAACCCTCAAAAATCAAATGACCATTGTTGGACATAGAATACAGCTGTAGTGATCTTAGTGCTGGGTAGATGTTCAAAACACATGACAGTGCTTTATTTTGGCTCTTTTTGCAATACAGTTTTTCTCTTGCTCCTGACTTATTGATTGGCTTTTGATCAAAGCAACATCTTTTCTATCTTCCATCTGTGCAACTCTCTAGATCACCTGGTAGGGATTTCTGACAGGAGGTGACAAATGTCACATACGTCTCAAGTGAATTTTTTTCCCCACAAAAGGCAGGGAAAGCATTTCTACTGATTTCTGTGATCAAACACTAAAAGAGGAAAGCCCAAAAGGAAATTGCAAGGATAATCACAAATTCACCTGTACCTGGCTCTAACCTTAGCAGTCTGGCATTCTGAGCCAGCACATACAAACCTAAGAGTTCAGACTGTGACCATGTGTTTGTCCTCTGGCAAATGAGGCTTAAGAATATTGAAAAAGAAAAGGAAAAATTTTTCCATACCTATTTGAGCTAGAATTCAGACAAAGTTGTAGTCAGTCAGAGATGCCCAACACCTCTTTGCTTCAGGAAAGCCAGGAGCCAGGTGGAATTTTAGACATCCAGTGTTTCAATATTTCTTTTCCACTTTCTGCCAAAACTAAGAATTGCAGAGAATTAATACAAAGAAAACAAAATAACTAGCTGAACTGTGCTACGTCTCACAAGCTGCAGTTTCTTGGCAAAGCCCCTGGTGATTTCTCATTTCCTCCAAACTAGTTCTCTGACTCATGCTCTTAGTGGGAAAGCAATGCCTTTTCCCTTCCTCATCACACACCACTGTATGAAAACATAAGGTTACTCAACAGGATTTACTGGCCACTCACTTGAAATAAAGACAACCCAGTGGTCTGAATCCAAGTGTCAGAGAAGGCAGTGGCCTCTTCATTGCCATTCAGGCAGGAACCTCTGGGAATGTATTCACTCCCGTGGTCACTCAGCCATAACCTTGGCCATCTGAAAAACTGGGCACTGACAAATGACCGTGCCCTTCAGTATCTCAGTTTCTTAATTTTTCTTTTCTCGTATCCATGAGAAGAAGTAAAGCATGTATTTGTTTTTATGCTTCCTCACCACGAAATCCAGCATTTCATTTGGATTTATGCTGTCCTGCATCCTCTCTATCGATGCCCTAGGGAGAGGGAAAAGAAGGAAGAAAGGAAAGAAGATCTTCCTGCTCTTTCTATGATTTTAGAGTGAGAACAGCCTATGCCTACACTGTCTTTGCCACACAGATGGTCAAAAAAACATGAAAAAAAAGAAGCAGAGCTCATAGCAAATTTCTCACAGGGTATGTGAATTAGATATGGGCAGAGCTTCAGGAGGAACTGGCTGGTCCTGGTCACAGCCTAGTCACCTCTCTAGCTCCTTTGGATAACAACAGATTTTTTGTGGAAAAGGCCTACCCCATGGTCTCCTTATCCAGCTGGCTCTGGTGTGAAGATGCCTTGGCTGAGACAAAATAGCTCAATAGCTATAGGGGAGATTTTTAATATTTTCCTTTGTGAAATAGCAACTTCCTAAAAATAGTGTCTGCAGATAAATACATTGCAGTCTGCAGACCCAGAGAAACCAACTTAGATCATTCACTCCTCTTTCCCCTCTTTGCATGCAGTCCCTACTTTCTGAACCTGCAATGAAACAGAATTAAAAAACTCTATGCCAGTTTCATAACAGACTCCTGTTAAACTTCTGCATTAGAGAAGGACACAAGGTTTTTCTCCAAATTCATCACAGACATAAATTTGTCTCTGATTATGAAATTTTAGAGGAAGAGGTGCATTTGGGTTTTTTTTGCTTGCTTTATTTTTTGTTGGTGTTTTACTTACTCTCGTCCCCAAAATTAAACTTCTTTTTTCGTATATGCTATATACCTATGATAAACTAACAAAAAAGAGAAAAAACATTTTCTTCTCCTATTTGCAGTCACAGAAGTATGTGTCCTCTAGCCCCAAGAGGATGACCAACATATGATGTAATGTAATTCCAAATTTGCATCAATGTTTTTCCACTCTCACTGGTATTGTCGGAATCAAAGGAGATATTTGTTAAACATAGCTTGGATAAAAATCCAGTGATATCTTACTGCCAACAACACCTTGTGAAAGGGAGAAACAGCTTCTCAGCAAATTTAATGTGAAGCAGATTTACGCATTTACATTTTAATTGCAAAATGTTAAAAGCAAAACCAAAACCCAAACCAATAAACCCCAAAATAAAAACATAGAAGTTATTTTTTCCAGGTAATAGTAATTTTAAAATTCTCCTCAAGCTGTTTCTAACATTATAGTGGATATGATTCCAACAAATGAGAAAGAGAGATGCTGCCTGAGTGCACGTCTTATAACAGAGTTGTGACACACTACTGTTTTGCTAAGAGATAACAAAATCAATGCTTTATGAAAGCATCCTTGTATTTTAAAGCAAAATCCATCCAATCCTTGATCACCTTGATTTCCTAAGCTCCCTTTTATTCACAAGAAGCAGGATCCTCCCTTAGATAAAGCATCCACTTGGGCTGCGTCCAAAGATATCACAGCTTCATGCCAGTAAAACAGGTCAGCTCGTTTTCATTTTTCCTTAGCTCCCAAGATTTTTTGGCTGGCTGAAAATGATGAGAGAGTTAACAACAAGCTGGCTGACCTGTCTCAGTTCTGGAAAAATAGAGGGAAGAATTAACCAAAGCTTTTTCAAGACAAAATCAGACAAGTTACATGAAATGGATGCCAATCTGTGGGGCTAGATGCAAAGCAAATATTTTTTTAAAGTGTCGTTTTGCAGAATGAAAGGTCTGGTTGAGAGCAGCATTCATGTTAATGCAGTTTACTTGGGTCTTGCCAAAGGCATTTCATTTCATGGCATATGTTGGTATGATTAAAAAGCATGCATTGTATGGAATTAAAAGGATGCACTTTGGAAGAACTAAAAGTTGGCTCACTGACAGATTGCAAAGTGGTGAGAGTAACGAGTGGAACTATTTCCAGCAGATTCCCACAAGGATCAGTTCCTGGTACAACATCATTTAGTATTTTCATCACGTGTCCAAACAATGATGTAAAATCAGTCCCAAGATACTTGGGGCCTGGAGCACTCATGGTCTAAGAAATGGCTGGGAGAGCTGGACTTGTTAAGCCTGGAGAAGACAAGGCTTCAGGGAAAGTAAAAACAGCCTAGGAGGAGGTTACAAAGAGAGCAGAGCCAGGCTCTTTACAGAGGGAAGAGAACGAGACACTATGACCATAAAGTGAACATGGGGGAGTTTCAGCTATGTATAAGGAAAAAGAAATTGCTATGAGGACATTCAGACATTGGATCAGGATGGCCAAGGATGTTATGAAATCTCTTTCCTTGGAGGTTTTTAAGATCTGATTGGATGAAGCCTGGAACAACCTTACCTGAATTCAATTTCAACCTTGTTTTGAGCAGAAAATTGGACTGGATGGCATCCCAAAGTCTCCCTTTGGGAGGAATGTAATTTGGTTGATTCTGCCTGGAGAGGGATTTGGGAATCCTGATGGATAACTAGTTCAACATGTGCTCTACTGTAAGGCTACAAGGAAAAGCAATGGCTGGATGTTATTTGGTCACTGCTGTCTAGAGCCCCACATGCTACCTGACACCTTTGCAGAGTGGAATTCCCGAAATAGAAGCAGCCAGTTGCAAGTGACCATCACTTCCTCGGGTACAGCCTGTGGAGGCTTGCACTGCTGCCTGATGGAGCTCTGCAGTGCCTCCTGAGCTGCTGCTTTGCTATGTAAGTGGAGTGAAGGACAGCTAGGACCTGGATTTTATCCTGTGCATGCCATGCAGCATTTCAAAGGGATGTTTCTATCACCCAAATCTACAGTAACCTCTTGCAGAGAAAAAGGCATTGTGCTACTGGCGTGAGAGGGAGTACTTAGGAGCTTCTTTACCAAAATTCAGTAACTGGAGGTTTTAAGTTAGACAACGTGAAATTCTAAATAAAAATAAAGTCTAAAAATGCCACAGCTTCTCCAGAGTGAAGATGAATTCTCCCTTGCTGTTATTCAAAAGTACTGGCCGTGCTTTACTGCAGAGCAAGTGGCCAGTGCTGGTTCAGGACTCAGGGAGCCAGGATTTGCAGCAGGCATTCACTTTAAGCACTTTTCCTTTCCTGCCTGACTTGGAGTTGTTCTGGAGTATTTCTGAACAGTAGAAACCTTTAAGACAATTCCACAGAAAAGCCTTTTTGCAGTAGCTGAGGGAATAATGTACATCATTTACCACCACAAATGTAGTCAGAGGTTACATGAACAGCATCAGCACAGGTGTGCTGGAGCAGCAGGACCCTGACCTGATATTGGTAACTAGAAAGGCAAGCAGCCAAGAGATAAACCCATTTGACCACAGATAAAAACCCTTCTGATGTGTTTTGCTAGACTTGCTTGTTAGCTGAGATCCATAAATATGAATTACCTAGATTCACGTGTTGTAGAGATGCTATTGTGATAAAGCCCATGGCCTCAGATACATTAAAATACCTTGTTTTGAAATAGAAATCACAGTTGTATTTTTTTCTGTTATGTGAAATCCCCAACACTTATGTAATTTGAAGAGGATTTTTTTAAAGCTTATCTGAAGTGATGCAACTATTGACTCATTGCTGGTTTGAGTTTTGACACCAGAGAACTGTGTTAGCCAGACCAGCAACCTGCTAGACTATGAATTCTTTGTTTCTTCAGTAACAATCTGAAGAAATGGAATTATAAGATCATCTTTTAATTTAATAATGTCTTACATTCTAATTTTGTACTTCACTGGCTTAATATTCCTAGGTAAAAAAAAATTTATGGGATTTTTTTTTCCTCTGAGAAGACAATGTACTTCCCTTTAGCAGTTTTAGACACAAAAATACACATTGATAAGTAGTCTCTAATCAGATGGTGTAGCAATTCTTTGACCATTTTAGAAAAAGCAGACAGACATACATATTGCTATGTTGAAAAAGTTAGAACATGAGTGGTAAAATTATCATATCACAGTTAACTGATTCCCAAATCAGCTAAATTCGTGACAAAAGTATTGAAGAGTATATGTTAGACAAATAAAAGTGTTTCCTGGCTGTTATGGAAAACCAACGGCTAGAAAGAAAGAGGAGGAAATAAATGCATTCCTTGCAATATGCAATTATATCCTGCTCTGTTGCATGTGGATATATAAGGTGTGCTGGGTGCACACACACTGCAGAATAAACAGGCCATTACACACTAACACATCACCAAGCCAGGAGGAGTAACCTGTGGGTTTGTACTTCTTCTGTGTACCTTAGTCACGAATTTATCTTTGGCTGCACCCATGTGGAACAGTTTGCTGGCTCAATAACCTCTTGGGTGCGTAGCCACTCCTCAGCTACTGATTTTTCCATACCTTTACTTATTTAGCAGCAGGAAAAGGACAACAGGCAGCCAGGCACAGTGGCATCCAAGGGCAGCATCTATGGGTGCATGGACAGAGCCAAGGGCAGAGAGCTGGAAAATGTAAGATAGATGAGTTGAGCAGTGACACCATTGAGAACATGATGGTCACACACTTGATGGGAGGTGGCAATATCATTTTTATCACACGTGATACTTTCACTCTACTATTAATCACTTAGAAAAATTAATTACAAGTGTTCTTTACTCTAGGCAGACAGTTCCATTTTGGTAGCAGGGAACAGGGTGTGCCACAGTTTTCTCCCTGTCATGCTGAGCCTACTGTCCTTTCGTGTTTTCTCTGTGGAGGATTTTGGTGACAATATCCAGTTGCCTCACACCTTGCAGATGATTGCTCTGCCCTTATCCTTCAGTGGAGTGGTAAGAGTTTTTCAGATTCCTGTTACACATTGCCCACTGGCCATCTGCTATTACCAC
This sequence comes from Sturnus vulgaris, assembly GCF_052056855.1. Classification (NCBI taxonomy): domain Eukaryota; kingdom Metazoa; phylum Chordata; class Aves; order Passeriformes; family Sturnidae; genus Sturnus; species Sturnus vulgaris. Next base: position 21,754,390 of record NC_142250.1, on the reverse strand, counting down.
CTTAACGAGAAATCACTTGATGAAAGGTGATTGAGTGGTTACCATCCTGTACAAGGTTACAAGCTCATTATACTACTTCCCCCTCCAATATTGAGCAATAGTGATAAGCCAAGAGTCTTAGCTGATACAAACCAGTGCATTTCTGCTATTTCAATAGTGCTGCCTTTGTTTACATGACATTTAGCTTAAAAGCATTTACTGTTAGGTTAATTTAGATCCCAGCCTTTGGTTAAAGTGGGTTTCTGGGTGCCACAATTTTAAAATAGAAACTTGGGATAATCAAGGAATATTCTATACTTTATTATTCTTTTAGTAATCGTGGATGGGATGCTTTAAAGATGAATCAACTGTGGTGTTTCGGTAGCACTTGTGAGAAGTTGGTTTCTGTTTCCCCTCAGAGGACTGAGGTTTCCTGTAAAGCTACTCTGGCTCTGGATTTATGTACCATTTGCAGAGGAAGATCTATCCACTTAAAGCTTCCACATTGGTTTTGCCGAGCCAGTTTTATATATCAAGCTGTTTAAAAAATAATAATAATAAAAAGGTAAGCAAAAACAGGGAAAAGTAAGCTTCAAAAAAAATGAGTCCAGAGGAAGTTCACAGTTCCTTAAACAGTTTTTGTTCTAAAAGCAAACGTCTACATTTCTCTTTCTGCATCAGGTCCCTGCTCTGATATGTTCCCACTAAACTAGAAGCATTCTATGCAGCCTGTTAGGGTTGTGGATTTCAAGACAATCTCCCAAATAAAAATCAGAGAACTGAACCGATTGAGATAAGCTGTTAGAACACAAGAAAAAGCCAGAGCTGCCTCTTGTCACAGAGACATTTAGCAGGAGTACAAAACTGCTGTGAAAAAAACCCTGGCAGTGTGATTCAGAACATACCACTAGGGGGGAACGATAGCGTTGCTGTACTTAAGTTTGGAAAAAATGTTCTGAAAGATTGTGTTGCTAGCACATACTCTATTTTAGTTCTGGGACTCATCCTCTAATGTCATATATATTCTGAGTGGTAAAGGAGCCACCTGATGTCCAGCTTCATTTCAGGGAAAGGGAGGGCATAGGTATGATGGGCACTGGAAGACAAGTTTGGATGTACTCGGATTACTGGGAGATAGTTCAGAGGAGAGACACCTTGAAAGGTCAATGTCAGGAATGCAGCATGCTAATGATGCTAATGATATAAACAACACCCAAGATAGATCTCGATTTGGTGAAGCAGTTATGTACACGTTGTACTTGAAGCACCTGAGCTGCTGTATTCATTTCAGCCAGGTGACCTGTGTACCTCACCAGACAGGAGCTCCAGGCATTGCACTATCACAGAACTGGTGTTTCTTGGCATTTATCCACGCTCTTTGAATGCAAAGATTAGTGCATCTTCCTGTTATAAAACTGCCTTCTGCTGGTGATCATTCTCCTGATTCCAGCCGACTCTGATTTATAGCATAAGAAAAGCTTTCCCAAAGGATTCAGTAGCTCTTTTTCCCCAAAACACACACATCATCTACATGTATTTGTGTGTATCTCATCCTAAGAAATAAACAAATCACTTCTGGGCCCCTATTCTGTCATATCCAGAAGAAAAATATTGCCTGAGAAAACAGTATTAAGTTTCCCCCCCTTTTTTTTTCCTTTTGCATAATAGGACATAATTCATTATTTGGTTTACAATCATTGACAAGAGTTCAGAAAAATGCAAATCTTACTGTTTTGATACCTTACACTGATTGTAACTTATCATGTCATAGGCCCTTTTAGCACCAGAGACATCATTCTGGTATAGTAATCCCTTCAGAGAATTCTTTCTAACAAATATAGAAGACTGTCATCATGATGAGAAAAAGCCTTTCCCCTAAAAGTGTTTGTCATCCAAGAATAAATACCAATGAAAATAATGGCTTTTTGAGACTTTAGAGATAATAATCCATTTATCAGGAAGATACTGCTATAAGCATTATACATAAGCCACTCACCCTTTCCAGTGTCTTACAGTCATCTGAATATCAATTTAAAAAAAAAAGCGAGCAGAAGAAGATGAAGTTATAATGCTGTATCAACAGGCAGCTGTCCTAGTGGGCACTGGGAGCACGGAATGGCTCGCATTGCTGAGCAGTGCAGTCATTGCCAAAGGAATGGTGAGCTCACATTTCATTCTGATTCCCATGGTGGTGTGGTCATGGTGTGGGGCTCTCCCCCTTGCTCGCCCAGCTGACGCCCCTGTGCTGCCTGGACACCAGATCTGGCTCGTTAACGTGTCTGGAATGAGCCTGAGCCACCTCTCAGCTGCCAGGCGCAAGGGGCATACTTGGATTCCCAGGTTGGAAGATTATCTCATTCAAGCACAGTTCTCCCAAAGATATATAAGTGCAGTGAGCGTGGTGGTCCCTGCAGAGCTGGCCTGAGCCCTGGGAGGTTTCAGCCACACAGGAGCACAGCCTTCGATCACAGCAAACATGACGATGATGATGAAAGTAGAAGAGCTGGTAGGTGCAACCTTCTTTCATTTACTCGCATTTAATTATTTTCTAGACTGTCATCAGACCAGACAGAAAAAGAGGACCTTTGTGGATCACTGATTTAGCAGGTTACCAGCACTGCTGTGCTCTAGGTGCTAACCCTTATATATTGTTTATTATATTATTACATTTTCATTTTTCTTGGGAAAGGGTCTCACCACAGACACAGCTACATAGCTGTTTGGATTTGACATCACAGCACAGTTCACTAGGAAATGATCAACCAAAATTTAGCTATTTATTTGACTTTGTCCTTGATTTTAATTTATATATATTTTTAGAAGCCAGTAATCTAATAACCACACTAAGTAATTCCAATCTAATAAGGGACTGGAGCAACATATTAATGCAGAGAAACTACAGTATTTTATAATACTGAATTAACAGCTTAATAATAGTATTGTTTTCTAATAATAAATTAACAGTTCCTACAGCTACTGCTGTTGATGATGTAAAAGAGTCTTTGAAAAATTAGGTCTAGATCACAAGTAATGGGACATTCCACTGCAGGATTCAGACTGAGAATGTCTGATCTGATTGAGAAACTGGGGAAACAGGAAAGATTCAGTAAAACACTGCATTTATTTTCTCAGATGGCTTTGTTAAGATACAACTGCCTAACTAGTTGAGGCTGTCTTAAATTCTCTGGCAAGGTTCTCACAGTTTCTTCTGCATTAGACTATAACAAATACAATTTTACAAGGTAATCAAACAGAAAGGCAGTCTAGGCCACATGAACCACTCTGAAAACACACATCTGCCTCTACTAAGCTTAACAAGTTATCTCTTTGGAAATACTTGATTGGGCATCAAGTATTTCTGAAAACTATTGAAAGCTGTGCTGCTGTATAGCACCACATAGTTTCTGCCATTCTGCTATAAATGGGACTTTGGTACTGACAGCAATGGATAAACCCAGCCTTGAAATCACTCAGCATCCCAGTTTAACTGCATGGGAGATGTGCCCCAGCCAGGTGCATCCCCAGCTAATCCAGGCACAGGCAGAATGGCCTGTCCCAGCTGTCACACACTCCCAGAGAGGACAGGAATGAGATACAATCAGCCCTAGGCAATCCATGATCTCAGGTGGTGGCTACTGCAGTCAAGAATCCACTGATTATATCATGTTTGCATTTTCAGGTGACTGGGAAGAAGGTGGAGGATAAAGAGACCGGCAGCTTCCTCCCTGAGGACTTCAAAAATGGAGAGTATGAAGCTGCTGTAAGATTAGAGAAGCAGGAGGACCTAAAGACAGTCCCTGAGCACTCATTGACACGAGGTGATGTGGCTTATGAGAATGAGAAAAGACTAGAAGCAGAGGTAGGTGCTTGGGTTTTCTGCTTGGATTTTTATCATCATGTATGCATTTCCTGCTGCAGCCCTTGAAGTTCTGCCTGTCAGAAATACATGCAGGGTGAGCTAAAAAAACTCTTGGGAGACCACCAGGAAAGGAGGGTGGTCTAAAGTCCACTGAAGACCATGGAGATCTGCTCACCTCTGTAGCCTGTGGGTGCAGGCAGTGACTTCGAGGCAGAACCCAAAACACCCCCTGTACTGCCTGACTGAAAGCCTGAGTGCTCCTGCTGGCCAGGGTCCCCTGCTGCTGGTTGTCACTGAACGGGGAGCAGTCAGAGCCAGTGAGACACCTTCAGCTTGCACACCTAATGACTGCTACCAAAATAACTAACTCACAAAAGATGTGAGAGTGTATTTCTGAAGCCAGAAGCCTTAATTAACATGAAAATGTTCTTTTTATGAAAACACAGCATTACACTTACTAGCACATTTGGGAAGAACACTTACAAATGAAACTCCTACTGGTCTACAGAAAAGTACTGATTTCTATTCCTGGAGCATGACAATTCTTCCTAGATCCCTAAGAAATGGTGCTTTCCCCCCAAAAAACACAGTAGCTACAATATCTTTAATTTCTTTTTGTGAATAAGATATCAAGTGGCTTAAAAATTTAAAGTGATTTGGAAATTATAAAGTTTAGCAGGGGGAATAAGACTTTGTTCTAAAATATGAAGAATGAGAAAGTCAGTCTCAGAAACATTAGAATGAAAACTGCTCCTTAAACTTTAACAGAGACATCATTACTGGCTATAGAGGTTTTTTAAAGCTCCTTTAAGTCAAGTTCCAAAGAACTTTATGGGTTTCCAGTTATCCACAGTCACTATAATTATTCTCCATTAGGTTGATGATCTGCACATCAAACCATAAATGCAAAGAACAATAAAAAGAAGAGGTGGAAATAACTTGAATAAGAATTTAGTTGACAAAACCGTATATGACATACACATATGACAGGGTGTCACCAGTGTATTCACCCTTAATCACACCATGGGACAGAATCTGTCATCTGTATTCACCCTGAGTTAGCCCTTGTTTGTGAATCTCCCAGCTGAAGTCAAGGACACCTCACGGGATCTCAGTTCAGGCAACACACTCGCCCTTGGTGTCAGCAGTGCCCCACACTGACTTCATGCCCAGATGCTTTTTACAAGCAGGTTTGGAGAAGTCTTAAACATATATTGAACTGTCCCATCAAGGACACAGGCCAATCTTTATGGTTTCTCAAAATGTAGTAACACTTGCAAGACTGAAATGCTAAGATCATTCTAAACCTTGTTCTTCTCTTGAGGATATGTTTTTAAGCAAAGTGAATTAAGTTCCAATAATTAAAGGGCTGCATCATTAAAAAAAAAGTGATTAAAGAAAATCACTTGGTGGAAGTCAGTTGAAACTTCAGGAGTTTCCAGCTCTCATAAGCTGCACACGAGATTTTTTAAATTGTTGTGCCAGAAGAGACTGTAGTGCTGCTCTGACTCCTGGTCTAAATTCATGGCACAACATATGGCTCAAGAAGAAGTTAGGAAGAGGCATATGAATGGTATACGAAAATATATAATAGTATATGAAAAACTAGAGATGAGGTAGAATTTCTCGCATAGTAAGCAACTTATTGTAATGGTCAGTTGGCCCTATCTGCAAAAAAAAAAAAAATTAAAACAATTTATTTCAAAGTTCATCCAGTCTTAATTGAATTCAGTCCTGCCACTTTGAAAGGGAGAGGTGCTCACACAGCTCAACTTGCTGCCTTCCCTCATTTGTTTCAGCTGAAGAAGAAGAAATTACAGGCCAGGTCAAAACTTGAAAACTTGGAGGATCTTGAAAAAATTATTGAGCTGAAGAAGAAGAAAAGATGCAAGAAAGTGAAAGTGCCTGTTTTAAAGAAACCTGAACCAGAAGTTATTGTAAGTTACTTCAAAGTACCTTATTCTGGGAAAGCATTAATGGGGGTTTGTGCCACATACATTTATGTTCTCTATATTCTTTCCTTCAGACAGGACCTGTGGATATTCCCACATTCTTCAAAGCTGCATTGGAGAATAAGTTGCCAGTAATTGAAAAATACCTGGCAGACAAAGGGGATCCAAACGTCTGTGATAAGGTACAGTCTTCTTCCTAATGCAAAGTCTGCTATGGAAGAGAGCTAAAACAACTTTTATCATGACGTTTTGTATATTCCACCCTCATGAGAGGAAAAAAAGGGGTGGGGGAAAGTAAATAAATGCTGGAAGTTTTGTACATCAAGTTTTCTAGTGGCCACTGAGACCCTTCAAAATCATATTACCTCAAAAGAGTCTTTTATATTTAAAAGATGCTGTTGGTGCCCAGGAGAACCTGATTTTCCATAAAAGGTGATCTTCCAATGCTATGGAAAAAAAGAGAAGAAACTTTTCTGCAGAACAACAGAAATAAATGACTCCCCTTACACTCCATCATGCATAAGCTGCAGTTTCAAAACACAGTGTAGCATGTTGGATGGGGAACTTAACAGGCATCATTTTAAATCTGGATGCCATACTGCAGATACTTCTCTCACCATTTAAATTGCTGGGTTGGCAGCTCACAGCTATCAGGTTGCTATTAAAATTTAGCAGATTTCAGGTCTCAAAACTATAAGGTCTTTAAAAGGAATCAGCATGGACTACGTGTATTTGCCATCATCCTAGGGGGAGGTGAAGAGATTTAAAGATATCTTTGTGCCATATGTAATGTCTAACTTTGCCCTGTTTCAATTGCCAGTACAAACGCACTGCACTGCACAGGGCATGCTCTGAAGGACATCTAGAGGTGGTGAAAAAGTTGGTGGAAGCTGGAGCCCAGCTTGAACAGAAAGACATGGTATGCACATCCACTCACACCTCTTTCCAAAGGCTGCTCATTGTTTTATACGTGCCAAGAGAACCATTTATAGAAGTGCTTCTTGCAGAGGAGGAGCACTAAAAGGCCTCACAATGTCTTTGAAGTTTATCCTTAAAATAACATTGTTGAGAAGAGGTTTTAGGAAGGAGTGGCTGCCTCCCTGTGCCCAAATGGTTGCTGGAAAACACAGGCAGTGCTGTGCCACAAACAAGGCAAGCCTTGGGCAGGCTAAGATAGCTGAGCTCGGGCTCTCACCTGAGCCAGGTGCTGGGACAGCGCAGGTACCCAGGCTCAGCACCAGGATTTCCAGGCTGTGCTCGGGAGAGCCCCCTGCTCCTCTGGAATGCTGGCCACAAGGGTTCCCGAGTATCCACAGCTGCTGCAGCTGTTTCTTGGCTTCTCTGCCCTATTCCCTTGGCTGAACAGGTGGCATTGGCCAGCCTTGCTCCCTTGCTTAACCCAGCAATGCTTCCAGAGGGTGAGGAAGAGGAGGGACAGCCAAAGTGGGACCCTCCAGGGACCCTTTCCAGCACAGCTCAGGATACAGATGCTGAATCTTGTAGAGGAAAGGGGTTTTAATTCACTTTATGGACTTGCATAACTTGGGGATTTGTTGTTTTTTAAACACCAAATTTTTAAAGAGAACTATTCTTTCCCTTGAGCTTCATTTTCTATATATTTTAGAACCCAAGAGGCATTGAATAAAAAATATTAACTAGCACATTCCAGCCACATACCTGGCTAAAGGTAATGTCTAAGCTAAAGAATAGACAAAACACATCCTCGCTCACAGCAGGGTTGCCAAGATGTCTGTCTTTAAGAGCAATATGCAATGAATGTGAAGAGTGAGAAATTCACAGTACTGCAGAAATTAGGGTAAAATCAGAAAAGCTGTTACTAGAAACATTTTTTTTTTTACTAGAAGCAATTCTTCTTACTAGAAACTGTGATCACTGTGTGATCACAGTGAAGTGCTCTAAGTTAAATCACGTAAAATAAATTTGGGTTAATTTAGAAAATTGATAAAAATAGCGTTTTTAAAATATAACGTTGTATTAAAATACTTTTAATTTCTTTTTCCTATTAAAGCTTCATTCTACAGCTCTGCACTGGGCATGCCGGGGTGGGAATCTGGATGTTCTGAAATTCCTGCTGGACAAAGGGATAAACATAAATGCAAGAGACAAGGTACGTACTTGTGGAACTCTGCAGCTTTTTAAACGGGAGACGAAAGCTGACCCTTGCTGGCAGTAGATAATCTCTGGCAGCTGTTTTTGGAGCAGCTTTTCCCTGTTCCATGCTCTGACCGTGTCCTCCGTGCCCCTCAGCTGCTGAGCACGCCGCTGCACGTGGCGGTGCGCACAGGTCGCTATGACTGCGGGGAGCAGCTCATCGCCTGCGAGGCGGACCTCAACGCCAGGGACAGGGTAAGGACCGAGCCCTCCAGACCTGCCCTCTGCCCCCGGAGCGGCCCCGAGCGGCTGGGGACGGCAGGGCTGACGCTGTGCCCCGTGTCCCCCCCAGGAAGGAGACACGCCGATGCACGACGCCGTGAGGCTGAACCGCTACAAAATCATCAGGCTGCTGATTCTGCACGGGGCAGACCTGACGCTGAAGAACTGCGTAAGTAATAGCACGAAATAGAAGTAACTTTAAAATGTTTTACAAGAAGTTTCCCACCGGAGCAGTTCCATAGGTTTCAACCGAAAGAGACTATTTTGAACAGACTTAATTAGATCATCGCAGAGCTGAGACAGGGAAACAGTGACAGGGAGGTCAGAGAAAACCCAGTACCTCTTGTAAAACCAGAACCCGCTATCTGCTACTACCGATCTGCTACTACAACATCACACCTTTCTACGATTTTATTACTCATATTATGAAACTATGTAATAGACAGACATGCTGCACTACTCCTGGGCTTCAACCACCACTGAGACAACAAAGTTCTTAGCTTGTAAGAGAAATCTCCTTTTTGTTAAGCCCACAGCTGGTGGGCAGCCCCAGCACTACACCTGGCAGGTAACTTTACTGCTGGGCAACAAATCCCTGTGGCTGAGCAGAGAGCAGTCCCACACCTGGCTGTGCTCAGAGCCACTGCAGCAGCAGCGTTGCTCCAGCCCTGTGATCACTTGTTAAAATATAGTACTTGACAGGCGTTTTCTCCCAAATCCAAACCTAGCAGTAGAAGCATTGCCAGTCCATGTTTTTGACTGACAATCAGCCAAAACCCCAGAGGACAAGGAAGAAAAGTCACTGGAGCACTCTGTTCTCCCCACTCTCTGCCCGCCTCCCTGAAACGTGGCTGCTCCCAACACTATTCCTCAGGTATCAGAGTATGATAATTATGGAAGGTACAGCCCCAAAGGCCAGACTTGCTCCCTCAGACTTCGTCTGCTCATGGAAGTTGGTCCTACTTAATTCTTGTGGTTCATAGCCTAATTAAACTCTTACCTGAATTCTGCATTAAATGGAAGAGTATCTTTTTTATAAGATTGCACCTAAATATATTTCTGATCACTTGAAACCAAAACATGCATGTTCAGCATGTTCTGCTGGTCACAGCATTTGCCTAAACCCACTGAAACCCAGGGAATTTCCATCATGGGTCTGACCAGGACTGGGACTAGATCTGTAGAGCAAAAGTACTCTGACCTCAGGGGTACAAGAATAAGTCTAAGCCTGTGTGTGCAGAAGGGAGTCACATCATGCAGATGCACTGACCAAGTATTTAAGAAAGAAAAAGGACTTGGCCATCACTGGATGAAATTAAATATTCCTCCATTTCTTTTAACCAGGAAGGGAAAACCCCTATGGATCTTGTTCTTCAGTGGCAGAATGGCACCAAAGAGATATTTAACAGCCTGAAAGACAATTCCAAAAAGAGTGCCCGTCGAGGTAAATTCTGAAGAGAGAAACCAGACCACGCTCTTTTTGCTGCTTTGAAACGCTTCCCACAAACCTGGATGAAAATGTCCTCGAACATCTATTGAAAATATTTATGGCACTGGATTATTTGAGGTGCTTTCACTGAAAAACTGCAAGAAGCCTGCAAAGAAATGATTTTAAGACAGATTGAGTGTTAAAATTCCACTAGCTCTAAAATGGCTTTATTTATTATTTATTTATTATTTATTTATTTAAAAGTAATTTTTAATTATGCTCATTATTTAATCTTCATTTTTATAGATGCAACTGGTCTAAATGCAATTTTTGCCAGCAACGTAAATCCTTGTCTTAAATGGCAGCATTTTCAGCTATATTAGCAACTTTCCTCAAGCCTTCCAATAGCTCTAAATAGCAAATACTTGCAACTGTGCCGTGTCTCACTACTAAAATAACCTGTGAATTGAGTGGCAGTATGTGGAAGAGCAATGGAAGAAGGTATACTGAGGTGCCAAATGGATTTAATGAAGTAGTTGAGTAATGGTGTTTACTCAGGGTTTGGCAATTGTGGATAATGAGCCTGAGGACAGAGCTCAAACGACCATGTACCCTTTTGGACTGAAGGATTCAGATATAATGTTGTGAGGGTGTGAGGAGACTGTATTAGGGAAGTGAATATTTTTTAAACTAGACTACTATGAAGTATGATGGTAGAAGAATGGAAAATCAGATTATGTATATTTGTAAATTTGTACTGCTTTTTCTGTACATTTTGAACTGATCCATTTCAGATTAAATTAACAGAGTGGCTCTTTTTACTTGCTGGAGTGGTGAGCGTGCATGGGGTAATTTTGTCTCTCTTTAAGGAAGTTCACATTGTGTCTACTGTAAAATTCTTGAAAATTTTAAAAAAGTCTCAGCTGCCAAGAGCAGCCATCCCCTGAGCTACCTCCCTGACACTGTCAGATAAATCCATCTCACTTATTTTGTTAAATGGAGCTGTATATGAAAGCAAACTGTATTTTGAGTAGCTAGTAAAACCAAGTTAGTTCCATTACTGACCTTGATTTAAAAAATACAATTTCTTAGTTAGTCACTACTACGTGGAGCACAAGACAGCTGCAGTTATCCAAGCCAAGAGAGACGCCAAGTCCTGTTAGGAAAGGCAGACACTTTTCCCTTTGCAGGGACAACCTTCAGTGCTGCCAGCCAGGGCATGATGTCCCGTTTCACAGAATCACAGAACAGTTTGGGCTGGAAGAGGCTTTTAAAGCTCATCTATTCCAGCCCCTCTGCAGTGAGCAGGGACATTTTCAACACGAGCAGGTTGCTCAGAGCCCTGTATCACTTGGCCTTGAATGTTTCCAGGGATAGGACATCTACCACCTCTCTGGGCAACCTGTGCTAGTGTTTCACCACCCTCATTGTAAGAGACTTTTTTCTTGTATCCAAACTAAATCCACCCGTTTTTAATTTAAACCCATTACCTCCGGTCCTATCACAATAGGCTGTGATGACAATTCTGGAGAAATCTTTCTTATACGTCCCTTTAAATACTGAAAGTTCCCAATAAGGTGGCACTAGCACCTTCTATTCTCCAGGCTGAACAACCTCAGCTCTCTCAGCACTTCCACACAAAAGTGTTCCCTCCTTCTTACCAGCTTTGTGGCTCTTTCTGGACACACTCCAACAGCTCCATATTCTTCATGCACTGAGGACCCCAGAGCTGGATACAACACTCCAGGTGGGAGAGAGCAGAGCAGAGGGATATTTAGATGCTGCATTCAGGTAAATTCCTAATTATCCATTGGGTGGCCTGATAGACAAATATGCCAGAGGCTCTCACACTCCTTCACCAATCCATGTCAGCCAGCTTTATAGTCTGGCCAAAGCAATGTCCTGGGGAATATCCTGAGGTAGAATCAGAAGTGGGCAGCAATGAACAGTTGCTCCTGTTGAAGTGAATTTACACAAAACCCAGAGAAGCAAGCAGAAGAACCTCCTATTCTGTCTGCAGGCAGGTTTTTTAGAGAGGCCAACAGCTTCAGACAGACGAGAATTTTCTCACACAAGCACTGTAACTCATGAATGCCACCTTGCCAGCCACAGGCCTAATTTGTGCACACATCCTTCTCAGAAGTTATGGCATACCTTGCAGCACTTGCTGCCCTTCACTGCAAGCCATGACTTCCCTGCTTGTTTCTGCCCAATCACCCGGACAGAGGAGCAAGGAAAGAGCAATGACATCAGTGCTGGCTAACTCAGTCTGTTTATCACCTAACCCAGCAGCAGCTCAATCGTTCAGGCACCCAAGTGGCCGCAGCAATGTGCTTCAGGAAACTGGGGGAGAAGAACATTTTCAATCAGCTCCTGAAGCATTGTATCTAATAAAGGGCAAAGATGTAGAGTTTAATTTTTTAAAGTCAAACAAGTAGCAAGAAGGATCTCAAGCATTCAAAGACTCCTTCCATATGTTAGCTACCAAGAACTTCTGTCATGCTCAAGGTAGGTTATTCTCTGGCCATGGCAGGATTGACATGTCATTCAGAAAACTGCACCAAACACATATTGCTTCTTCTCTGGTGATAGCATCATTTTAGAGGTAAGTCCATAAATTACAAACTACTTTATGCATATATATATACATATATACACACACACACGTATAAAAAACTCCCCAATACCTATAATAAAATGGACTCAATTAACAAAGTCAAGAAGTAGTAACATACAGGAAACATATTTGTTGAATGAAGCAAAAGCTATGAGAACTTCATCAATATTGCTCAGTCTAATTACCAAGAGCTCAGAAATGACCCACTGCTGGATTGCTGCAGTATATTTTAAATGTTACAACTTCCACTTTTCAACTTGCAGTAGACACCAGAACACTCACAGGAAAAAGGGCTCAACAGTGTCTCAGTACAGTGGCTTACATGATTTTTATATTAATTTAATGAAAAGAAAAACTTCAGTCAACATTTGGAAGAACTCTGAAAATGCTCTGCTGATTATATCTGTTTGATTGGTTTTTTGGCAGCCAGATTAGGTTTACTGATGCATTAAAAGGAAAGGGAAAAGCAAGAGGCAGCAAAGTGAACGTGTGCATAGGTAACAATTCCAGAGCAGGAAGTAAAGAAGGAAATAGTGCAGTAAAGATGATGTGAGGTGGAGGCTGCTCAGGCCCAGGTGAGACAGCTCCTACACTGCAACATCCCCTGCTGAGCACACACTGTAACCTCACTGTAACCTCGGGCTCTTCCTTCCCACCTCTGGCAAACATCTGATGGTACTGTTTGGCTTTAAGTGCTAAGGACACAGACAGCCTTTGGGATCTGTATCTGGAAAGTCAGGTCAGTCACTCCTACTGTAACCCCAAATCCAAAATACCTCCTAGCAACTGACAAATCCTGGGATCTTCATTATACCATTGATCACAAAACTGAATAGGAAGCAATTTTTTTACTGTATTATTATTCTTCTTCATAGGCCACTTGAAAGTAAACTTAATCTACTGGCTTGCAGTTGTCCAGAGATGTGTTTTAAACTTGAGAAACCAGAAGGGCTAGACTATGAAGGCATGTGTTCTTAGACATGTTTTTAATAAAAAAGGAATGCACACGTACAAGTGAAAATTTCCATGTTAGAAATGTTCTGTTGAGTTTGCATTAACTCCAGAAGACCTAAGGCAGGGTGAAGAGTCAGTCTCCTGACCTTGGCCAGAAGCCCAGCACGACCTTTTAGATGTGGTGAACACTATTCAGCAGTCTCATGCACACAGTTTTCCTCACTTGAATGCTGGAAGAATAATTCTTCTGTAGGCTAAGCAAGGTAGTAAGGGAAAAATTAGGTTGGCTGGAGGTTGGAGGAAGACTCAACACTGCGTAAAGAAGAGATGGAGGCTTCTGCTGACAACTGGTTCAGTCCTCAAACTTGAGTCTTTGCTTTTTTGCAGGCTGGCACTGCTGTTTCTTCCTCTTCAACCTGGCGAGGCTTCTTCACCGTGTACACTACGCCACAGGCACTCTTTCGAGTTTCTGGAATACACAAGCAGAAGCTGCAGTACCAGTACCTCAAATACTCAAATAAAATGCACTTAAGGCATATTCAGTTCAAGTGTCCGTGCCCCAAACCAGCTGGACATGTTGAGCAGCCAGCCAGCCAGCACACACAGAAGGGAAGCAACCTGCAAGGGCAGGAGCTCAGGATTCACTGCATTACAGAGTGGAGAAATTGCCAGGGGAAATACAATGGTGGGTGTAGAATTATAGCAAACCAAGCAAAACCAAGGTCTGCAAGGGCTGAGGAGCTGCAGAAACACAAAACCGTAGGAAACCAGGCTTACTCAGTTCAATTATCACAGAAGGACACATTCTTGGAAGCACTGTCAAAAGCATTTCTAAGCCAAACACAGTTCTTAAAAAAATACTAAAAAAATGCTTTCACATGCCCCAGGATTCTTAGACTATGTGGGCACAACTGTATTGGCAGAGGAACCCCTACATATCAAGGAAGTGACTTCATGGTATTCAATAATTTTATTTACTGAACTCTCAACATTGCCATAAAATACTGGTGTGTGATGTTACCAATCCTCACATTTGTCAAATACTGAGCCAAATCATCCAATTTTATAATTACTGGTGGGAAGCTTCTCTGCAAAATTTAAGTTAGAAGAGATTCCCTACAAATATTCTATTAGCAGAGAGGCTCTGCAAGAACCTTGATGAAATATATTGACTTATTCTGGGCTAGTATCCTCTCTGGGACAAGGGAAATGACACTTGCTATTTAATTTCACAGATAAGATAGATGACAGGCTTGAGAAATCCCATATAAATTTGACAAACATTGTATCTCTATGTAGATGAGTAGCAGGCTGGAGGAGAACTGTTGATTTTGCCATGAGTTTGAAATGATCCACACTGAAGAGTGAGTCAGAAATAATCCACGTATTAAAGCATCAGAAAGGGACAAGACTAAGGTTGCTTCTGAACACATGCTACAAAAAGGCAAATGCAAAACACATGCCTAGCCATTTTTTTAAGTCAATCAATTAGTTTTGTCAGTGTCACCAAGATCAGCATTCAAACCTTTCTGAAATGGGATGGTTTCACTATGAAGCACAGCAGGAAGGTCCCTATTTTGGTTCAACCATTTATGACTCATTAATGTGGTTGAGTGAGTCCTTCAGCACAGACAGCACCATCAGCTCAGCAGCTGATTTCCAACATGGCAACAAGGGAAAATAAAACAGCCTTGCCACACAAGCTCCTCTTCATGCATTGCACAAAGAAGCTAAAACCTCGATCTGACTTGCTCTGTAAGGTCTCAGACCTTCTGGAGAATATGCATCAACAAGGACTGAGTTTAACAAACGCACATGGTTACTTAGAGGAGCTCACAAGTGCTCACCTCCATGCAGCATGGCTGCTCTGCAGTTGGTGGATACAGCTGCCTTTGCTTCGCCTTCTGACAGGCCAAACAGCAAACCTCTGTCACTGCTGCTCAGGATCAAAACACACAGGAAGCAACAAACACAACAGGGAAGGCTCTCTGCATGATAGGTTTGCTTACTCCACAAATAACTGGGAATTAGTGAAGCTGTAACTCAAAGTGACATTTTGCATAAGGTTACCCAGAAGCAGAGAAATGAAGCACCCAGTTCTGGCTGCATTTCACTTGCAGCCCTCCTGGAAAGCTCCTGGCAACAGTGCTTCTTTCCATACAAGAAGCTGTACTTTTGAAAATAAAAGTCTGTCAACACAGGAACATTCTAGATGTGCATAATCATGCAAAAAAATTACCCCACGGGAAATTTCGGTTTTGGGGACAGGGCACTGTCTGATACAAAAGCATTATGCTGAGGCTTCCAGCCACCTTTAGCAGGGATGACACCACATTAGCTATGTTAATTTGGGTTGAGCCTGACTGCTCATTTTAAGAGGGAAGAAAATGCTGTGCATAAAATCCTTCCAGGCCACACAGCCTCCCACACGGTTCTCATGACTCAGAGCAGGCTCCTTCCCTTCCAGGGACAGGCCAGATATGTGCTTCTGGGGTGGAGAGAGCAATAAAAATGCATCTGAACTCCTAAAAGAAGAAAAGATACTCTCCTTTGTTTCTAGTACACAACCACTTATTTAACAGTACATGTGTAATAAAGGAAAAATTCAGAACAGAAGTAGTTACTGCTCAGATATGAACTTTTAATTTTACATAAATATGATTTTATAGCTTCTGCTACCAAAAATGACACTTTGTAGATACTAAATAATAATTTCTGGTTTGGTTCACAGTATCCATAGATTTGTATGGGTTCTATTAATTTCACCATTTACACCCACACAACATGAATGCACATCACATCACAACATTCCTGCAGCTGAACATAAACATTATTAGTTACAGTGACTTCTCATGCCACCCCATCACCAAGATCTGTTGCTCCTTCCACATACACTCAGAGCCCTGATTCATCAAATGGGTCACAAACAAATACTGTATAAAGTTCAAGGACTGTAAAGGATGAAAATAATTTCAAAACCACTTTAAACATTCCAATGTTACTACAAACTGCAGCCTTTGACTTTGGGAAAGGATACAGATTAGCCACATCATAAGGACCTCGGAGCTCCAGAGGCTAAAACAAAACAAAGAGGTTTGGATATGTGAATGCCTTTGCTGTCAGCCTGACAGTGTGAGCAGGCAGGGCAAGGCTATCAGATAGGCAAGATTAAATGCTATATAATAGCAAGCTACTGAAGATAATAGGAAATCAAGCGGTTACCACTATTTTGGCAAACAGAGTCTCCATCTGGGGAAAACTGTAATGGAAATTACCACAGCAGCAGCAAAAAAATCCCCCAAAAACCAACAAAACAAAACAACCAACCAAAAAAATCCCAAAACCCACAATTCAATTCTTTAGTAATGGCAACCATACTTAAACTTACAATTTTATATGTTTAATGTGTAATTAAAGCAGTATTTTCAGCCACAGATAAATCTTCAAATTGTTCTGACTTAAAAAAAAAAATCCGGGACTTACCCTTTCAGCTGCACTAGATACAACTATGTTCTGGTAAACAAAAGAGAACAAACATTCAACTGTCAGACAGAATCAATAAATGAAAAAAGAAATCAGCAAGACACAAAAACTTTATGAGCATTACCTAAGTTCAGGCTTAGAGCCCAATTAAATAAACATCAGAGTACCTGATGCCCTCAGATGAAGTGAACTCTATCAGTGTGGGAACTTAAGTTGGGGACATGATAAACTTAGTTATTGCCCTGTCCCCTACACAGATAGAAGCACAGGCACAAGCCCTCCCTTGCAATTACAAACCTCTCACAGCCAGACAGGAGATGAATAAATGCATCACATTTTAGAGGGATAGGCTAAGCAGTGTAAGTGTCCAGAGTGATGGCATTAAGCAATCACCTACCAGCCTTCATCTTTCACAGTGGACTTCAAAGCACCCTTAAGGGTAAAGAAAAAATGCAGAGCTGCAAGTACTGAGTTAAGAATTGTCCCCTTTATTTACACCAGCTGAAAAAGGCCCCACAAAAACAACAGCTCATCATGAGCTGTAACAGAAATGGATTCAGGAATCCAGGATCCCCCAGAAGCAGTTTACAGATAGTGCCTTGACACAGTTTGGTGCTCCCAAATTTTCAGCCTATACTGTTGCAGGTACAAATCAATGCTAAGCATTCATGTTAGCCTTGACCATAATCACACTGGTTCAGGAAATGTATCTACACTTAGGCAGTGGCTGCCACTTTCTGCCACACACTCATTTCCCTCAACACTGATTTCCCTTATGAAAATGACCAGGCAGAGAAATCCTTCTCCCTTCTCTCCCCAAAGATTTCTGCAGAATAGGTATGTGACTGCCCAGGGGCTGGCAGATCCCACAGCTCAGCTGCCAGAGCTCTTTTGATGCTAAGCTCCAAGGATGCTCACCTAGGGGGAGCCTGTTTAGCTCAGCTGGTAACTCTGCAGCAGCAAAATCTCCCTGCACCTTTTATTATACTGAACAAAAGGCTTTGGGAATTCCTGCTTGAGTGGGTGAGAGTTAGAATTGTGCTGAGGCAGAGACAGACTTTCCCTCTCTGACATGAGCACCACCAACACAGCATGCCATCTCTGGTTTCAAGATGGGGCTTTAGATCCCTTCCCCACACTGCTTTGCTTCCCCTGACACCTCCCCAGCACAAAGAGCTGGGCAGGCACTGGAGGAAAATGCCCTGTGTGCAGCTGGAATTCAACAACTGAAAGACCTATGCAAAAATGACTGCATGTTCACACTGTGCCCAAGGTTTCCTCGTGTGCTGAGGAGGAGAGGATGGGACAGATGACTCTGCCTCACCATAAGGAAAGCCAGAAGCAGAAGCAACATATACATCAAAGTGACTGAACAGCACACATCCTGACAGTGCCTGGGACATTGTTTTTTCTGAATAGTTCACCTTTAAAACGACTACACCATGGATCCCAAAGGTGTTTTTGAGCTTAAGTGGTGCTGACTGCAAGAGCTTGCTGGGAAAATTCAAATCTCCTGCTCCAAACTGTAGCAACCAATGCCTGTCACCCAGGCTCAGAGAAGCTCCCAGAGCAGCTGTATGAGACACCTCAAACCAGCACGGGACTGCAGATCACTGCTGTGCATTGCAGATACACTCGGCCTGCTTCAAAGGCAACTGGCATTTCATTTTCATAGGGGATGGGTAAGATGGAGGAAGGAGACAAGAGCAGACAAGAAAAGCATTGCTGGCAAGTGAAGGATAGGCAGGCAAAGGCAAATCCAAGGCAAGAGCTAAAAGGAAATCTAAAAGGCAAAACACTATCTCCCCAGGTAAAGCAGACAGCAGCTGTTCAGTGCACTGCTCCAGGCAGCCTCCAACTCAGTTACCAAAACATGGCAGGTGAGGGACTGTGACTAAACACACCTTTTGTCTGGCAAGGCAGGGGAGTTTCTCCTTCATTCTCTGCACATTTTAATGTTTTGAAGACACTGCTCAATGCCAGCTCTGAGAACACAAGCAAATTTCTGAAGGTTTCTCTGCCGTGCTATAATAGAGGAGGAATAAAAGGATCCAGAAGCTACTACAGGTTCAGCAACTACATGCTACAGAACATGAGAGTTGCATGCCAGGTGCCAGTGGAAGTAGCCTATGGACCAGCCATCCCATGTCTCATTTAAACAAAGGCCTTTACCTCACTGACAGAGGCAAACCCTCAATAAGGGCTAATAACCATCTCTGCTGGTCCACAACCTACTGAGTTTGGAGGCAAAGAACAAAGACAAGCTCACAGTCCTCTTCCAGTGCCCAAAAATGAATTGTCACATACAGCTCCAGCTGGTTTACCTTCCAGGCACAGATGAAACACTAGACTGGCAGATGCAGAATGAAAGGGCACCGTGCACAGAGTGCCTGAACATCTCGCTTGCCCTGTCCATGACATCAACTCAACTGGTGCTCTCCAGTTCATCAACAACCATGTGAAAAGCACATCCTGAACTGCACTGAGTAAAGAGGAGCAATATCAAAAAGGGAATTCCAAAGGAAAGGGGTCTGGTGTGTGTAGAAGCCATGTTCAAGTCAGTACTTCATGTCATTAACTACCAGAGCTGGGCTTCTCAAGAGAGGCTGTGCAAATACTTATTTCTTCTGTAGTACCAAGGAAACTAATCTGACCCACTCTGCTGTTCTATAAAAGCTGCCATGCTTGAGGAGAACTGAGGTAACGATGGATCTACTTTTAATTTACCTTCCAAGCTCTATATCCCATTTCAGATTTTCCAAATCCAGCTGCCATTCAGATGCCAAATCCAGCTTCTCTGGACTAGCTACATGTGGCAGAGGCCATTTACAATACAGAAGGGGGAGCTACAATTTCTGTTAACTTTGATATGTATTATGACATGACCTCCTATGAAAAAGCATGGCCTGAGAAGACACAGCATAACAGACAGCTTAACCTTGCAGCCTGAGAGGAGGTAAGTTATGAAAGCCATTGGTTACAGGCATCTCAGTTCTTCCTTGGGTTTCAGTAGCAGGAAGAATGCAGTTCATCCGACTGCAGTAAAGCCTTGGCTGACAGCCAGCTAGCTGTTGGGTCTATTTTGGACACAGAATTTACTAACCTTTTAACAAAACAAGGTTTCTACTTTTTTTCTTATTATTTTCTAGACTCCATATATAAAGTATACAGTCAAAAGAGCTTTTGGTAAATGAGAAATATGAACTGGAGGATTTTAAAGAAATACATTAATTTCAGTTCTGGTGCAAAGCTTACCTCCCACCTATGTTTTGGGAATTGCATACCAGAACAACACATGGGCTGCTCTGGAAAAAGAATCTAACAGCTTGACAGCTTAAGAAGAAAGCATGCAGTGATGCAAGACTGGAAGTATCTGGAGCTACAACGATTGTGTCCTTGTGTTAGTAGGCCAAGATTTAGTCACAGCTTCAGATGTCCCAGCATCAAACTCAGTTAAAATGGCTCAGTCTGTACAACTCCAGAAGAATTTGAACTGATTTAATTACCTTGTTTTCACTTTGAGAGCTTACCTTTCCTTTGCAGATCTGCATCAGGCTGATGGCATTTGAAATTGTGTATCTTCTCATTGTAGAGTCTTTGATGGCAGGCGTGTAAAGAAGTTCAAAGTAAATGCCTCGATCTATTGCCTTCACATGAAAGAGAGTGATCAAAAATCAAAAGGAGAGAAGCCTAACTCTCTAACAACTGCTGTCTATTATTGATGTAGCTTATTCTCAGTTTAACTGTGTCACATATGAAAAAATTAAGGCAGAATTGTTGCAGTAAGAGCACAGCATAGCATGAAAGGAGAGCGGAGGAAGGCTTCACTCTACACCAGATACGTGTGCATAAATCTTGGATAACAGATAAATGAGGTTTAATAAACAAATACCAACCACTTATTTGTTGTAATTGGCTATCACTAATATATACACACTATCACAGAGTCGAGGAGACAGATAACCACTGCTGGTTATCTGCTGTCTTGAAACTTTGAGGACCCTACTCCTCCAGTCCCACATCCTGCTATAAGAAAGATCACCATTTGCCCCAGCAGCCATGCATTGCAGATGAAGAATTCCTCCTTGCACAAAAGCAGCAGTGAGCACCCTTCTCCTGTCTCACAGCATACTCTAGTGTTTGTGACAACGTTAAATAACAGTGAGTCACAGAAGAGGTTTCAAATAGTAATACTGATTTTATTTTCAGCTGCTTTGACATCCTTTGCTATCTGTCAAAGTGCCTCACCAAAAGCCTAGAATTCTTGTTTTTGCAAGCACAGAAAGGTTAAGCAACTTGCACACGGTGTGCTAGCAATAAAGACACAATGTAAAGCCAGGAGTTCTTTGTTGCATGGCAATCCTACATTTGCCTGAAATTATACGCTACATTCACACAAATACTATTAAATATGCTGCAATGGTAATACTGTAAGAGAGTCCAGTAACTGAATACAACAGGAATTAATCCAGCTCCCACCCATGCATGACCTCTGCATGCAAGCACAACTTGCTATATATGCATGAAAAGCTTTACACAGAACTGGCCTGATAGTTGCAAACAAGAGAAGCCTGAATTTATAAAAACCAAACAGGTGAAGGGAATACACCAATTTCCAGTCAAGGTGACTTTTAACCACTTCACCAGTTTCCAGTCAAGGTGACTTTTAACCACCTCAGCTGCCTGCCAATCTGTTTGGAATTGTAACAACCAAATCTGACTGCCCCAGGATGCACAGACCCGTCCAACAGACTGCCTTGAAGCTGTGAGTGTGGAAGATGAGAAGTAGCTTGCAAGGAAAAGGCTTCCCAACACAGGGCTCTAAGAGCCACACAGCTCCTTACCTGGGCCAGCTGCTGGAGTTTTAGGCAGCAAGGGTAAGTTCATACAGTGTTTCATGCAAAATTATTATTCCAAGTGGAATGTATTATTTCATTCCAATGTATTATTTTAATTCTGTCTCAGAACTAATTCTAGTTAATTCTGAATTTTTATTCTAGGTCAAACTTTCTAAGGAAGTAGAATTATTAGACAATTCCAATTTAAAGTTTTGAGTACTAAGTACTCAAGTACTAAGTTCTACATCAGCCAAGAATGTCCATATGGAATGAACCTTCACATATATTGAGATGAGAAAACAATTCCCCTAAGAGCATGTTCGGATTAAGTGTCTGGCAAACTACCAACAGCAGAACTAAATCTGATCCACACTGATAGCCATCTTGGGTCCCACAGCCCATATTTAACAATGCTACATTTGGTTAATTTACCAAGACATTCTTTTGTCCAAGTATGGATTTAATACAGTTGTCTTTCAAGTAACCAGCACAACATCCTTCTCCCAAATTAACACAGCCATTCACATTTCCTGTCTTTTAAATCAAAGGGCTGTTTATCTGTTTTGACACAGCTATACCATTTCTGGTTTGGGAAGCAGCTTAGTCAGCAATCACACCATATCTCCCTACTTAGCAGCACAGTGACCTCCAGGTTTCGTTTCCACTCCTTGGGAACACCACTTCTGCCTTCTTAAGTGGGGGACAGGAGGAGAAGAAGAAAAACATGCATCACTGTGTATTAAATGCTGCAGTGGAGGCATTGAAGTGAAGGACATTTGAAACAACACTCTACATTTTGAAAGAAAATAATTATTTTTTTATTTAATTTATTTTATTTTTTATTTATTTATTTATTTTTTTTATTTATTTTTTTATTATTTATTTTTTTATTTTTTTTAATTTTTTATTTTTTTTTTTAGTTATTTTTATTTTATTTTTTTTTTTATTTTTTTAATTTTATTTATTTTTTTATTTTTTTTTTATTATTTTTTATTATATTTATTTTTTTATTAATTTATTATTTTTTACATTCGTGAGAGTTTTTGCCAAAAAATGCATAACCAACTTAAGGTGCACTAATATTCTCCTTCATTTCTTAATGCAACAAATGTCTCTCCAGGTGAGTTCAGTTTTAAAATTAAGAGGTACTATGCCTTGCAGGTATGCCAACAGAACAGCAGCATTTGAGATTTAAAACCCAAGTCTTTCCTTTCTTAGAGAACTAATTTTCCAATAAAATAATGGTCAACCCCAAAGCAATACCTACTTCTTTGTTTTTATCTGACAGAGGATATGCAGAAGGAATGCTGGCTTTGGACAAAAGAACTCACAGATAATAAAGGCCAAACCCAGTTTACAAAGTGAAGAGCCTAGGAACTGTCCCTTGTCCCATCATGATCTGCTTCCAGTGAAATACCTGTATGTTTTCAGGATTAATTAATTTTATCAGAAGCAATAGAGAAAAGAACGAAAAAAAAGTAGAATGTGACTACTACTGGTGGTGCTGCATACTGGAGACCAATCCTTAGAGCCTCCCTCTCCTGGCTGGGTGGAGAACGGGCAGCTCCTCCTGACAGCCACACCTCTGGCAGAGTCTGGAGACAGCACTGAAGGCTACAGTTTAAGAGTTTAGCTTTGAGTTCACACCACAATTTACAGGTTGTATTAAGAGATGGAAGGAATGAACAAGAGGCAGAGGCTCCTCACATTGAGATACAGAGAAAATTAAGGGTACCTAAAAGGGAGTCCTTGATTTACATTAATCTCAAGCACCCAAGGTAGGAATAATATATGCCTACTCTGTAAGGATGATTACACAGGGCTAGACTAATGTCTGTAAGCAGTGTTGTAACAAAGAAGGCAAGATAGGCTGAAGAAGTTGAAAAGGAATTTTCTGTGTGTAGGGGAACTCCCTGCACTCAGAAACCTGCCAGGAACTACTCCAAATAAACCTGGGCCAGATGCCAACCATTCATCCTCCATCCCTCCTCCCACCAGCACAACAGCAGTGGGGGCTGTGAGGAGCCCCAGGGGTAAGGGCTGTTTTAAAACAAGACACACTGCTGCTTGGCAAACTGGTCTTCTACCAGTTTGTTCACATGGAATTTGGATGGAGATGAGAGCAGAGGCTTCAGCTTTAGGAATGTTTCTGAGCTGTTGATAGCACTCTCTCCCAGGCAAGACAGCCACAGTACACATGCAGGCAAACCACAAGGTTTTTGAAATGTCTCTGCCAGGACATTCAGACTAAATTTTTCTTTATGCCCTACCTTTATCTTTATCCTCCATTAGGCAGGACATGGGATGCTTATGGAATCTATGGCATAGAATTAGACTTGCATGAAGAAGTTCAGTCCTACTACAGTCAGTTTCCCTCCCTTTCTTACATGAGGCACAAACTACTACACAGAGGTGATTTACGGGAATATGCACAGAATAAATAGCTCTGAATCATGCCCTAGAAAATATGTCAGTGAGGTCATAAAAAAATTCAGGAAGAGATAATGCTAAAAATTAAGGAAAGCAAGAATAGACAGACACATGCAAGTTGCCCTATGTGAAGGGAAATCAAGCCTTCCTAATTAGCTCCAGAAACACTGGAAAATTCTTTCTCATTTTGCACATTAAGCACAGTGGGAAAGAGAGCGACTCAAAAGCCAGGATATCTACAGGATTCAGTGACATGAACATCTCAGAAAATACCACCAAGGAAAAGCAAAGTGCGAGTCATATTTCCCCATGAGGAATTCCTACATTCTGTGAAAAACCGGAGGGCAGATTTCTCCAAGAGCTCTAATGTTCAGCCTAGCTCTGGCTCCCAGACAAGTCAGATATGCAGGCAAGTTAAGGTTACCCTGCCTGCTGAAAAGATCTGAAGTGCAACAATTTCATCCAGAAAATTACATAGAGCAAGTTGCACAGCCAGCAGCTGCCTGGCAGCACTGTGGGCAAGAGCCCCATCTGCTGGGAAACTCCATCCAGCCATTATTAAATACATCTGCTACTGCCCCGAATGCTCTGAAGTAAGTTTTGGCAAACGTTTTAGGAATAAACATTGAAATCTGACTTTGTACTATACCCTCAGATTTACATATTTAAGTTATTTTAGATACTGGTAATGTGCTAAGTGCTTATGAACAGCAGACAGAGCTAACTAATATCATTAAAACAGTCAGAAATCTTAGAAAGCAAAATTTTTGAAAAGCGGGAAGTACAGACCCTATCACCTGCATGGAGGTGGGCATTCCTGCTGCAGGCAAAACAAACCTTTTGGGAGACTTAACAAGGAGCCCATTCTACAATTGGCAAATATGGCTTTCTCATTCCCTTAAGGATATAAATTATTTGAAGAATTTGAGCACATCTTTTAGTACATATCACTGCCACACCTCAGTCATAAAAGAGCTTCCCTGGCTTGTGATGAAAGGACACAGACTAGTTTTGGGCCATGTTAAAATTGGAGTACATCTCCAGTGGCCATGTAATTTTTCCATAAAAACATGAAAAATCTTGTTCTACAGAGAAATGTAAGTGTCAAATTTTGAGAAAGATTATGCCTTGAGATAATGTTGAGTTACCAAAAGCCAATAGGAAGTTAATTTGTCACACAAGATCCACTCTTGAAGGCTTTATTCTTAATACTGAAACACCCATGAGTTGTAAGAGCCGAACTGTATGTGCTGAAATCCCCTGTGTAATGTCCCTTTCACCAGACTCCCTGTGTGATACCTCTATAAAACTGAACCAGCTCTCCATAGAGAGAGACTTTCTAAAATCTCTAAACAAAACAATCATATAAACCTGCCCTGAATGAGAAAATGTAAGGATAAGTCTTTCACTCATGCACTTTGCAAGAACATGCTTGGGTTCCATCCCCAGCTCAAAGTGCAGCCAGCATGGAAGCAACAATCTCACTGACAATCCTGCTTCTTTCCTCACACCCTGTCCATCACCTTCCAGAGTGTCAGCTTAACCAGGCACTGTCTGCACTGGCCTGCCACAGCACAGCCACCCGCTCTGCGCTGGCACAACTCTCCACGTGGCTGCGTGCTGACTCACACTGGGAAAGTGGATCTGCCTGAAAAATAACTTGGCAAAAACTCTGGTTACTGCTCAGCCAAAAGCAGGCTCCTCAAAGCAAACTCCAGGCAGCTAAGCAAGCAAGCAGCCTCAGCAGCAAAGCAGACAGGGACCTACAGAAACGAGTGGCTGTTTATGCCAGTTTAAACGCTGCCACAGCTGGACGTCCAACTGCAGCAGGAGTCATGATATGGCTGAAAATAAACAATAATAACCCTTAAATGAGAGAACACCCTTTTCCCAAAAAAACAACACAGCACACTCCTGCTGATTACCTAGCTTCAGGGGCTTGTTTAAACATATGATAAACTGATTGAGCTCAATTGAGAAGTGAGATTTTATACTATTGCCACAGATCAAAATAAAGAGGTGAGAGTGGCCATCAAAAAATATTTTAAACCATTTGCCTCTGTCACACCCACAAGAGTCCTAAAATCTTGCAAGTGAAACAAAATTCAGAAATTAGTTTCATTTAGCTGTAACTCTAATGCTTGAATTCTGCAGAAAAAATTCTTTAAAGTTCATGTTCCTCAACAGTCTCTTGCTTTGTACTTTACTTGTCTTGAAATAGGAGGGAAAATAATGTAGAAAAACAAAACAGAAGAATACAATTTTAATGTGGCAAAACAGGTACTCAGTAGTATTAGAAAGTGGCTTTAACTTACTCTAAAAAAACAATCATCAGACTCAGTTTTAAACTGGAGAGACCCCCTTTGAAAGTAAATTTTTCAAAGAAACTTGCTCTTTTTTTCGCTGTCCCTGTCCCTCCTTCACACTGCTTTAAACTGCATGCCTGCCTGCTGCCTGTCAAGGCTAACAGAGATAGAACACTTCCACCTACTCCCCCAATTCAGACTTAATGTTATTATTTATGAGCTTACAACAGGTCAGATATCACAATTTTGGGTTTTGTAAGAAGAAGTCTGAGGAAAACATAACTTGCTTCAAGGTGCTCCACCCAATCAGAACATCGACATCAGCTGTTATCAAGTATTCGAGAACAATTTAAATAAAAATATGGACATGGAGGTGAACAGCTATCAGATAACTCACAGAACTACATTAGTTCTACTTTAAAATCATCCCTATTATTTTAGAGACCAGGAATAATTAGCTGAAACAGAAGAGCACAAGTGCATTTTAGGGAAGTTGTCAAGAGTTTGAGAAGCTAAAGCTGAAGACAGAAGTTTTCTATATGATGATAGTACACATATATTGGGGAGGGAAAAAAGGATATTTTCTCTCCTCACTAGAGTACAAGGCACACAAAGGCAACCACAGTGCAGGGGCATACAAGTCCATTCATCAGGCAGATGAGGTAGATGTTTCAGACTTTAACCTATAAACTCAGGGTCTTGCAGCCTCCTGCAAATCCTTCCAAACCCCTCAGCCTATCAACTGACCAGGCAGCCTATAATGTTTGATTCACTCCATGAGGTCCTTATAAAATGGGAAATAAAATCAAAACAAAGCATGTACTTAAACTAGCACAAGGCCCTAAAGGTTACTCAATGAGCATTACTGACAAGATGATTGTACTTACATGGAACAGTTTCTCAGTTTTTGGAAATACTGCTATGATGTCATATAACCTTATATTTGCAGATGTCGATCTCTATAAAAGAAGCAAACAATTACCACCTTGAATTCTGACAGATGTCAAAGCTATGCACAATGATTACAACCAAAACAATGAGAAGAAAAATTCTTTTTCCTTGTAAAGTACTAAAACAAAGCCAATAATCATCCAATTACATAGCAGATTTCTTCAGTAAAGTCATCCATTCTCAGTTTGAGGCTTGTCCCACCCATCTACAAAGACACACTTATTGCTTTGATCTTGTTGCATGAAAGCATAACCAGATACAAGGCTTGCTCATGGTCTTCTGGTTTATGCACAGAAGTCCAGAAACCAAGGAACAGAACTGTTTTTCCATATTGACAAATGATCAACCAAAGCCATAACCAGTCTTGTAAGTCTGCATCTCCTTGTGATCACATTATTTAAGATGTGATCTCAGAAATCACTGCTGAGTGCCCTATAAATTCCAGGATGTTGTCCCCATAGAATTTCCAAAGTTTCATTCATTCACTGAGAAAAGGAAATAACAGTTGCAAAATTGATTGCTGAGTATACTTACCAAGAGATTGCAGTGGGAAGGATCAGAAACAACAAGTGTAAGCCGAGTCAAAACTTTAATTCTTTTAGATGTCCCCTATAGAAAAAGGAATAATACAAAAAATTTTAAACCCCAAGCAAAAATTTGTGGTAATTTCTAACCAGTCTACCATAAAAAGAAAATGGTGTCATGCTTATAGTCTTGCTATACTAGTTTTCTAAAGTCTGTAGTTATGTTTCCCTAATTTACATTATCTCTTTGATACTATATCTGTCCTTACAAAAAATGACTTACTGTGTTTCTCTGGAGAAAGGTGAATAGAAAGGAAAAAAATTAAGAAAAACAATCATTCAGAAAAATGGAGTATGTTTTACTGCTATGATTCCTCAGGCAGGCCACAACTGCAAGGAAAAGCAGTTCTTAAATTTATCATTGTCACTGACCTGAAACACAGTCTTTAATTTCTTTATATCCAAATTTTGCTCCATCAAAACCACAGGTATTTCCAAAACTTTGGTTTCAAGAATTGTACTGTAATTATTCAACTACAAGCAGACTGAAAATTCACACAAAGCAATTTCTTTAATAATTTCTAAGATAATGAACAGAGCCTACCCTGATGTGAGTGTACCATCCTTCCAATGCTTGTTTTCTTTTACCACGAAATAATGAACAAATTTCTCTTTTTTGATTAACAACTCATACATAAAATCACATATACAAACACACAAAGGTAAAAAAGGTAACTCAGAATAACAATATATATATTTATAGAATATAACTAGACATACTTGTACAATAGGCAAAGATGGAAACAACTCTGAAGGGGATACTGGCTTGATGATTTCCTTGAAAGAGAACAGAACAAAGTTATTACAAATGTCATGGGTTAGGTTTACATGTAAACAAAAACTGTGTTCCAATCTTAAGAAGAACTTTACCATGCCAAGAAAACTATTTTTATGGGACAGTACATGAACCATATTAAAAATTAATTCCAGGGTGGTTCTACTGAAATATAAAATGGGAGTTTTGTTACAAATAGAGATATTTGTATTGTGTCTAGATTCTGCATTCTACAGCTAAAGCTATCTAGAAACATACAATAAGGTAGAGGTTCACTAAAAAAAACACAGTAAGAACAAATAACCCCAAGCAAAATTACCTGTTTCTTTTCTTTAAAATCGATGACATGATTAAGTGCAACTGCAGAATATCCCACTGAAAAACACACAGTAAGAATATTTTGTCCAGTAAACAAAAAGGAAACAAATCTAATGAGAAAACTGTAAAGTACTCATTACCTAAATGTCTAAAAGTTACTAATCATGTGTATGTTTAGATTTCACGGTATTTTTTAAGCAGACTAGTTTACCCAAAAAAGTGCTTTAAAATACAAAAAAAAAAAAAAAAAAAAAAGTCTGTTTGGCTTTTAACACAGGCTGGGTCAGACAATTCTTAATGACAGAGCTTTATGAACAAGAATACTTGGGCTTGGTGTCTCCAAAGGTCTGGTCTAGTTTGGCCCTGTTTATGACTTGCTTTATGGAAAACTGCTAAGGATATTCAGGACAGTCGATAAAACCGCGGACAACGCAGAGCTGGGAGATACAGCTCTCGGAGAAGGCAAAGCGAGCAATTCAAAACGATTCAGAACGGAGGAGCAGGTATGGTTCAAAGCTCTGAGGAGGACGAGACTTGCCAGGGCCATTTAAACCACCCGCCCCAAATGCGGGCAGGCACACGTGGCTGTGCACCAGCGCTGCAGGAAAACATCCGGCCCGTACCAAACTGCAGGCGGAAAAACGTGTCCACGATGGGAAAACCCAACTCTTACACCGGGATAAGCAGGCAGAGACAGAGCTGCAAGGCGCAGCAGGAGCTTCCCCTGCCACCCAAGCCGGGTAGACCCAGCGCTGGGCACTGGGCTCGCACAAAGCTGCGGGCTGAGCGGAGAGCGCGGGCGGCACGGGCCCACAGCGGGGCGGGGGCGAGGGCCGGCCTGCCCGGAGGGAAGGGAAGGCTCATCCCGGGGAGTCCGGCCGTGCCCATCCCAGCCCGCAGGCTCCGGCTGTGCCTCCCGAGCCAGGGGAGCCGCCGCTCGCGTCCCGCTGCCCTCCCGGCCGGGGCCGGCCCGCTCTCCCCAGCTCAGCCCAGCCGAGCTCCGGGCCGGCCCCGCCGCCCTCGCCGCTCGCAGGACTCACGGTGCGCCGCGGTCTCCAGCAGGCTCTGCAGGGACTTCTTGTCCAGCCCCTGCGGCAGGTTCAGGTCGGCGAAGCCCGCCATGCTCACGCCGCGGCGGGCGGGCCCAGCCCGGGCCCGGCAGCGGCTCCGCCCTTCCCGCCCGTGGCAGCCTGGGCCCTGTAGTCCCGCCCGGGCCGGGCCAGCGGGGCCGTGCTCGGCATGGCGCTGGGTGCCTCGGCCCCGGGCTGCGGGGTGATCGCTCGGGTCTCAGGCGGGGGCCCTGAAGGAGATCCCCGGGGGTCGTTCTCAGGCACCCCGGGCTCTGAGGGACATCCCCCCGACTCAGACCATCCATCCCCGGGCTCTGCCGCTCTCCGCAGCCGAGAGGAGCCGAGGCTCGCCGGCCCCTCCGAGCCGCCGGGTGCCCGCCAGGTGGAGCGGTAGCCCTGCTCCAGTGGCGTGCTTATCCCCTGTCAAACTGGTTCAGCTCCGTCTGAATGTTGCCAATAAACATCAAAACCAATCTTTTCTATTTATAGTTTTATAGTTATTCTCTTTCCTACAGAACTCCAAGCTGCCTTATCAAAGGTATCCCCTGACACGGAAGAGGACTGAGGAATTCTCACAGACCAATAACCAGATACAAGTTCACTGTGTAGCACTACCACAAAAAAGTATAAATATTGTTCTACCGCTGATAAATAGCACATAATATGTAAAATACAAATGGAAATTCTCAGTAGGTGTTTTTTGGTGACTTAGAGCAGCTGCTGAAGACAGCAGGTCATTCCTGTCTAACTTCAGGTGGCCAGACCAGGGGGTCCTTTGTTTTCTCTATCTTCAGATTGGGCTAAATGCTCACCAGGGGAAGTCTGTGAAGTATCTGGAGCCCTGAATTCTTAATAAGGCAAAAATGCTTCTAACCAAGGCCAAGACTGCTGCCAAAGCCTGACCATCCCTCCTTACAGGGTCTGACCTTGATACAGCTTGTGTCAACTGTGTGCATGGGACTGATAGGGACCAGGGACTCATTTCTACCAAAGAGAAAACTTGGTTAACAAAGTATGGCTGAGAAATAACAGCGTGTTTGTTCTTGGTGTGTTTCTGGACTTCCTGTCCGATGACAGGAATACAAATACCTGGGATGGTGGTAGCACAGAAGATACTTGTGGGCTGCAGTCACTGGACGAGGAGTTGAAGCAGCTTTGAGGGTCAGTAGAAAACAGCTCCCACATCTGTATGGCAGGAAAAAAACACGTCACTGTGAAAGGGGTAAAACTCCCCAGCTAGTAAACCATCCCTGTTGATGCCACATCTATGGGAGCATATTTTTCTTGACAATATTAGGTCAAGATATTTCAATAAAGAAGCTCTGTTTTAGTCCATCTGCATCTGTAAGGTGCTTGCCTGCTACATCAGATCAGCCAATACTGCTTATCTGCCAGCCATTTGAACAAGCAGCACATACTGAATGGTATTGCTAAGGTTTTTTTCAATGTGTGTCAAAGTGGAACAGCTCGAGATATTATTCCAGGTTTTCTTTGGCTCAGTGTTTGATGTAACTTAATTTGTCTTAACAAATAGAAAAAGTGATCCAGAAGCTTGTATCAGTTATTTCTGAATGCCCTACTGCATCAGTGTTCAGAGATAGCAGAGGATTAAGCAGCCGTTGTGTTTGGCAATATTCAAGCAAAAGAAACCTTTCTTTGAGGTGCTTAAAATAAAGGACATTTAAACAGATTATCATGCAGAAGACCTGCAGAACTCTATTTGCTATAATGGTGTGAGAATCTGAGGATGAAGCACATTTAGCACTAGCTATCACAAATCATGTACTCAGAACATTGCAGAGCCTTATTTCCTATGTTATTATTTAGATATTACAGCTTTTATCTATGCCAGCCCCAGAAGTCTACTTAGAACTTCCTTATGGTCCTCACTGTTAAGCTATGACCTTCTAACCTGATTTGTTTCATTGCTGTTCTGAAGTTTTCCTTGGTGAAAACAGATCTCCTAACTCGAAGTGTTTCTTTCTCCACACACTTAGACCTCAAGACAGTCCCTTCAGTAAATTTTAATGCAGAAACTTTCACAATTCTTCTAATAGGTTTTCAATAGGCAGCCCATGGTAGCAACTGTTAGGTTTTTTCGCTTTAGTTCTGTATTTGGTACTTTTAGGGTGCTAAGATTTTATTTATTACTATCTGCCTCAGCAACTCAGTAACATGAATGTCACAGTCACTTTTATCATAACCTCATAACCTCAATAAGCTCCTATATAAAAGTACAGATGGAGTTTTCAGTTGGGAGCTCTCATTTTGAGTGATACAGAATTTTAAGCATAAATGTCATCTTAATTGCTCATTTTCTTTTCAGATGCCAGCTTGCTGTTGTTAGTATTTGCTGGTTCCCAAAAAGGGAAGACATAATTTCATATTTAAGTTGCACAGATGCAAGTATTTATTTGACAATGATAAGAAATGCCAAATATGGGAATAGTTACCTCTCTGTTTTAGTACCACAGAGTGATGGTGATTTATCTTCACAAAGACAAGAAAAGGCAGAAAACTGCAGCTGCAACATATTTGCTAGAAGTTAGACAAGAGTGTTATTTGCTAAACAGTACATGATGGGAATAAAAATTGAGATTTCAGTAATACCTTTAGCCAGTCTGATAAAATATTCTGAATGTTTTGACAACATATTTCCCCAAGGCAGAAGAAATAGATATCTATACTTTATTATTCCCAGCAGTTGGGCCTCACCAATCTTATATTTGTTTCTAAGAAAAAAAAAAGTAGGATAGGATAGGATAGGGGAAAGGAAAGGAAAGGAAAAGAAAGGAAAGGAAAGGAAAGGAAAGGAAAGGAAAGGAAAGGAAAGGAAAGGAAAGGAAAGGAAAGGAAAGGAAAGGAAAGGAAAGGAAAGGAAAGGAAAGGAAAGGAAAGGAAAGGAAAGGAAAGGAAAGGAAAGGAAAGGAAAGGAAAGGAAAGGAAAGGAAAGGAAAGGAAAGGAAAGGAATAAAAAAAGAAAGAAAAAAATGATAGCCAAATGAAAACAGTTCAAGGAGATAAGCTCTCTCAGGCAAGGAAGGACAAAAAAGGGGATGATAAGAAAGAACAAAAGAGCAAGAAAAATTCTAATGTGTTTGTTTATTGCATTGCATACTCATGTTACCTTCTTGCAATGTATACAATATTGAAGGATTTAAGCAAGGGAATGTAGCAATGCCTTCAACTTTTTGAGCTAAGATGAGCAGGGCTATTGTTTTCTAGAGGCAGCTGTGTGAGGGAAGGTGTTACCGTGCTGGGCTGTCAGCATTTTCTCCTCTGCTGCCGAAGCTCTTGCGCTGCATTCCTTGACCCACTTCAGTCAGGATCCTCCAAGTTAGCACAGACCTGCTGTCTGCAAGCATTAAGTCCTTCAGGAAGGGATGAAGGATCCGGGATTTAGTGCAAGTTTGATAGATACAGTCTGGCCCCACTAAATCAACATGTGCTTGGGAAACTGTATTTCCTTGGCTTGTCCGAATGACCTGTCTTACCTTATCTCGCTAATAGGGGGCAAAGTATTGATACCCATACCCACTGCTGTAGTATACACTTAGTAGAAGATGTTATGTGATTAGCACTGTTTCTGAAGGAGGGGAAAAATTAAACAGAGGAGTTGACTACTTTGGGAGAGGAAAAAAAATCAAAGTAAAAAGTTCTCTTGTATTTTTTTCTTCTTTTTAGAATCTGAATTTTTTCTATATAATACTAATGAAATACCAGAGGTGAGATTTGCAAATAAAGTACATTATCAAATATTAACAAAATAGTTTAACTTCACTTAGTGTAGAAAGACAAAGGACTTAGCACAGAATTGGAGGTATATGGATATATTAAGAAGCTTTTATGCACAGGGAGCCTAAATTACTCAAAGGACAGGATTTTACTAAACCCAGCCAGAAAAATGATTTGATTATAGTTTTTGAAGCCTAATGGAAGGTGAAAAAGTAATTTTCTGGGTAGAGAACAAATGTCAGCTTGTTATTCTTGACACCTAATTGGACTTTTTTTTCACTTCTGTATGCTGTCTGAAACAACATGTTGGAATTTTTAAATAAGATCACTGAAGACAACAGTGGGAGGTACCCTTGGAAAGATCGAGTCCGACTTTCATGTATTGTTATTTTAAGTACCTAGAATAGATGTCTCATAGAATGATGGATTCTCTATCCTTTTCCAAACACTGGCCATGTGAAACGCTCTAAACCCTCACAGAAAGCTCCTGACCAGATTCAGCCCAGCCTGGGAAACTGGAAGTTGTTTCAGGTGTGTCCTAGTAAAAAGCTTTCACGGAACACATTTTAGAGAGGTGTCAGCTGCTTTGTCTTGCCAGGGTTTTTCACGTCTTCTCTGCGATAGTACCTAAATCCCTTTCTATAATGGTACATAAATTGACTTAAATTCCTTTGTTTCTTCAAAGGTAAGATTACACCAAATTCAAAGAAGGGTAACATGGCCTTTGAGAAGGAAAGAAATCAGGTGATTAACTTGGAACGAACTTTAAAGGAATTTAAGATACAGAACAAAAGAAAAGGTTCAGTCCTACTTTTGGGTTGGAATGGGTAGGAGTACACACAAATGATCCTACATATCATCCACTGAGAACATTTAGAGAGTCACATCCCAGAAGCGTATTGAAAAGCTGTCAAGAAGAATGACTGATTTAATGAACCTGTCTTAACATATTTGCAGGAGGCACCAGATTATAATTTGCTCTGCCTTAGTAACATTTTAAGTAATTGAAAAATTGCTTTCACTGGGAGTATAAAACTGTACAACTTTATCAGCTTTTGTGATAAGAATCTATTTTGAACAAAATTTACTAAGTTCCTAACTCCTTAGTTGTATTTCAGACACGATTTTTAAAAAATACGTTCAACCAATAAGGAAACATTCTCCAAGTTTTGCCTCAATGTTATAACTTGGATATATCCTTGCCATTTCTAAAGACCTTTTTCTTCCTAATATTTGCTTAACGGAGGAGGACAAAAGATTTGATTTATCACTTGGTGGGGTAACTTACCTTAAGCTCATGGCTCATGAACACATTTTGGTTGGTTAAACAGGGATTTTTATTTTGTGATTTTATTGCTTTTGCTATGATTGGACACAATAGAGCAACTAACAAACTGTAGGAAAACAGTTGACTGAACAGGAAAATGCTTTCAACTTGGTAATGGTAAAGGAGCTGCCCAACAAGATCTCATTCTTATCATTGTTTATTTTATTATCTTAGTCCAATCAAGATGTGGTGGTGGTAGGGAAGGGCAGCAACTGAACTCCCAAACCCTGCATTTCTGACCCCAGGAGGCTCTGCCTGTGTCAATCGGTGTCAGGCACAGCTGAGCCCAACCTTTCAGTCCCATACATATGGGCCAATGCAGAGTCATGCATGTTGAAAAGTCCATCTTCCAACAGGAAGAAGATGGAGAAAACAGGAGATGCTGACAGAATGGAAGATATCAGTAAAACTAAGACCTTCTGTGAGTCAAGTATGGAAGCCTCAGTTGCTATGGAGTTGTGTTTCACTAGTCCGTAGGACTGTCAGCTGATGGGTTTGCGTTTTTTCCAATAACTGGAATTTATTAGGTTTGTCTTCAAAGCAGATTTTTAAGTTGGTATAATGTGCAACCATCCTGCAGCCTTACTCACTACTGAGCCACACAAACAGTTCTTCCTTGTCCCCTGCATACTTAAATAAAACTTGCTATGTTATTGCAAGATCTCCCCTCATTTAAACCTCATAGTTATTGATACTTCTGTGCCCAACGCTCTTAATTTCCTCTCCTTCTTTGATTCATTTGGCTTCTGTCTCATGTTGAAACTGTGAGGGACACTCAGGAGCAGTTGTTTCTTGCTTTTAGTCCTTACTGTCTGGCATGTTACTATACCAAGGGGTGTGGTCTTCTGCTGGCATCCCATGGGTAACTCAAAATTCAAACAGTTAATTTTCACCCCACTCGGAGGCAAGGATAGGGCTTAAAGAATTGAAAAAGCTAGTGAGTCCCAGAAATTGGCTGGTATCTAAGAGTTCAGGGAACCTACAAGAAAAGCAGGTAATTCAAACAATGGGAGTTGGTTAGTTTTAGCTTTAGTGAAGGAATTATGCATGGAACACTGAGTAAATTCAAAACCAGGGAATAAAAATACTAATAAAAGAGAAAATATAGGTGATGGTATTTACATCAACTTAATATGAAGAAAAATCTGCAAGCTTGGATACACAGCTTCAGTGCTTCAGTGCTGGCCGTGTTGTTGGAGATAGATCTTGAAAGAAAAGCCACTATCAACTCTCCAAGCAGCAGCTGGGGTTCTGCCGGCCCGAACCCTTCTGCGCGGACGTGCCCCAGGGCTGTGCCGGAGCCGGCAAACCGGGAGGCTCCAACCCCGCTCCGGCCGGGGCAGCTCAGCCTGCGGCCACCTCTGCGCCAGCCGCGGCCACCCGCCCGCAGCTTCCCGGGTGACACCTGGGTACATACGTACACGTATGTACATAGACACATATGTACATAGACACATATGCACATATACAGGGGGTTCCCAGCGCGCCCCTCGCTTGGGGCGGCCGCGAAGGAGAAGCCGCAGGAGGCACCGGCTCCCTGGACTGCGGGGAAGGAGCGCACCCCCACCTGCAGCTCAGAGGGCAGGAGGGAGAGGGAGGCGGAGCGGTTCCCATCCCGTCGCCTGTCGCCTTCGGGAAGCAGCCGCGGGTGGAGCGGGCGATGGGCGCGGGTGGGAGGGAGCGGCCGCCACCCCCGCCCGCCCCTCCGCCCGCGGGCTGGGGGCGATAGCGCCGTGCCCACCCCGTGGCCACCAGGGATGCGCCGTGGGCGAGCCCGGCCGCCCCGGGGGAAGTTGAAGGCTGGGCCCCCACGGACCGCTCGGTCGGCTGCGAGGGGGCGGGCGGCGCCGGGAGCCCGAGGAGGAGCCCGAGCATCCCGGCGCCGGAGACAGCCGGAGAACGGGCGGCGAGGCTTCATGGGCTGCTCACGCCAACATGGTGCTCGCCCTCAACGGCAGCCACCTCTACGGTAACCTCCGGCCCCTGGTGCTGGAGGAGCCGCGGGCTGGCGGCAGGATGATCGCCGGCTCCTGGCCCCCGCGCAGCCTGGCGAAGCTCGGCCCGTCGCCCCCCCCGTCGGCGCTGCCCACGGCGAGCCCCCTCCCCGCCAACGACTCCCAGTGCGGGGAGCAGATCCTCAGCTACGGCAGCGCGGAGAAAGTTCTCATCGGGGCCGTGCTCTGCCTCATCACCCTGCTGACCATCGCCGGCAACTGCCTGGTGGTGATCTCCGTCTGCTTCGTGAAGAAGCTGCGGCAGCCCTCCAACTATCTCATCGTCTCGCTGGCCCTGGCCGATCTCTCGGTGGCCCTGGCCGTCATGCCCTTCGTCAGCGTCACCGACCTTATCGGCGGCGAGTGGATCTTCGGCCGCCTCTTCTGCAACGTCTTCATCGCCATGGATGTCATGTGCTGCACGGCCTCCATCATGACCCTCTGTGTGATAAGTATCGACAGGTGAGCCAGCCCGGCGCCCCGAGGCTTGCCCTGGCCTCCCGCCGCTCCGGGGGACCGGCCCCGCGCCGCCGCCCGCAGCCCCGGGCTCGCAGGACGGGAGCGGCCCCGGCGCGGGGACCCGCCGAGAGCGGTGCCAGCAGCGCTCCTCCTCCGGGTCCCTTGGAAATGAGCCGTGCTCAGGGCAGGGAGCGAGGCGAGTGCCAGCCCGCAGCCTCTCTGTTCGAAGGAGCCCGCCGGAGCAGGGTGAGCTGCCGCCCCATGCCGGCCCAGGTGCCTGGTTATCCCTCCGGGTAACCTGGCTGTCACTCGGGGGCCAGGGTGTCAAAGCGAAACCGGACCTAAGCTGTCAGCGGTTACCGTGGCTCTATGCAAGTAATAGGGCATTTCCAGCTGCTTTAAAATTTGGAACATATGTCTTTAAACTGCTTTATACCGCGGGTAGATTTGAGCTGATTCTTTCAAAGCTGGTGACAATGCAACCTCCCTGGAGTGGAGTTTTACCTGACCAGAGAAGGTGCAGTAATTACAGCTTTCTTAGGTTCTGTCTTTTTCTAGGACAATCCCAGAGCAGCTCAATTTCATTTTTGACAAATAATGTTTTGTTTGAAGGTAAAATTACTTTCAAACGTCTGCTTTTTAAATCTTTTCACCTGCTGTCTTAAAAACCAAGTTGTACTCATTGACATTTAGCTTCTTCCAAAAGATACAGTCACTGGGGCAATAAGGAGGTGTGTACACACTGCAGAACAATATCTTAGGTGTTCAGTTCTGATGTAAAAACCACACTGAAGAGGTCACATTTGTCTGTGTCAGTCCTCTGCAGAGGAAGGCTGACAGATTCCTTTATTCCATGCAGGTTCTATTCTAAAGCAAATTGCAGCATATAGCTTCCCTTTTCCACAGCCTAAATTCTATGCCAAGAATTTTAACAGCTAGGAGGTAACTTTTCATTATAACCCCACACAATTGGCTGAAATTGAAAAGCTTCATAACTAGATTCTAGAAGTAGTTTACCAACTCTGATATCCAACAGCAGCCTTGACTATTTACTGCAGAAAGTTTTAAGAAAAGATCTGCATAGGCTTCTACAAGCAACAGTTTTTCAAAAGAGATTCTTAGAGTAAATGGAGGTAGTTTCATACCAGGGAGCATCACAGTTTGTATTAATTTCAGAACTTTAATTTCTTTACAAGCATCCTCTGCTCCAATACTCTTTATTTGGTGACTTCTATATTGGCCAGCAGTTATCTGAATGCTGCATGCATCTTGTAGCAATGAAATCCACAAACACGCTTTGATAGTATCAAATGGTTTGTGGTTTTGGTGGTTTGTGTTTATTTTTTTAAATTGCTGTTACATTGACATTTGCTTAATTTTTACTTACCTAGGTTAATTTTTAAACTTTATTCCTGTATTGCAAGAGAATATGAATAGGCTTCCAATTCCAAAGGTATTGGGAAATGCCTTCCCAATGTTATTCTCTGCTTTCTGTACTATTTTTAAGATAGATAATTTTTACACTCTCTCCCCGTAAAGTATTTCTATTCT
Organism: Sturnus vulgaris; assembly: GCF_052056855.1. Classification (NCBI taxonomy): domain Eukaryota; kingdom Metazoa; phylum Chordata; class Aves; order Passeriformes; family Sturnidae; genus Sturnus; species Sturnus vulgaris. The sequence goes on along the minus strand of NC_142250.1, from coordinate 21,715,385 downwards.
TTGGTTGTTCTTATCTACATGTCTGAGCTCTCCATCTCCATTTCTACCAACCTTTTGAAAACAGGTTAACATAATTAAGCTTTCTTAAGGATATGTGATGATTCACACCGTAGCACTGGGCTTTTACTCTTTTCTATTTCTTAGTTTAACTTTTGAGGTCACTGCTGTGTGCTGAACAGGGGCTCTGACTGAACTGGTCACACTGATGACTGCATCTCTTGTTGTCTTCTCTCAGTCCCCTCTCCCCCTAAAATACTAACAAGAGATATATCTCTGTATTGAGAAAGAATATAACCTCTTGTAAATGACTGATTTTCACCAGCTAGTGCTGATTTAAACTAGAATTACTCTCTTGTCTTTGTGTTCTCAGTTCTTTCACTGAATGTTTATTGAACACCATCTCTTCATAATTCATTATACTGTTGTCTACCAACTGCTTGAAATTAAAATTCTGTGACTTATGATGCTTAACCTCTGTCACCCACAGCCATTATGGAGTTGAGATTGTAGAGATATCATAAATAGTTGAGATATCATAAATAAAAGGAGACAAGCCAGCAATTCATTAACAAAATGTCTCTACTACTTGGCAATAAAGAATTAAAAAATCTCCATGATTTGTAATCCTATTTAAGAATAATTAATCATATTTAACACTGATAAGCCAGGCCAAAGATTAGTTTTGGATATTAAGAAATCTTTGAATAGCACATATGTACAAAATATGCAAACCAGGGAGGCATTATGAGAATCAAGTGTGAGTGATGAAATGTTGCCAGTATAGCATTGATGGTAATGGTGCTGTCATATCAGCAGCTGTTTTTACATGTACGTAGTTAGGAAATCCTTGAACGATCACTGAGGAAAATTTCTCTCTGAAAACACATTCCTGCAGTGTAAGGTATTGTTTGTGGTACAGGAACTGCAAATCACAGTGCATTAGAGGGTCAGACTGTTTCACAAGGTCCATTTTTCCAAGATTTTGGTGAAAGCACTTCCACATTTTCTGTTATGTAGGAGGAGAAGATTACCAATGATACCTCCCTTACTAGTCTTACTATCTCAGGGTAAATAATACAAATACAGGACCAGGAAATTTCAATTGGAAGTTCCAGAAGCAGAGACAGTGAATGAAATTGACTGTTCTTCAAGTTGGCCACTATCCCCAGAGGCATTTAGATGTACTTAAATCTTGAAGATCCTGAGGTTACATGGGAGACATTTGTTTAGAAGAAGGGTTAAGACAGGACTTAGAAACATTTTTGAAATATAATTAGGAATTGCATTGTCACATGGCTCTTTAGGGCACTTTAGGAAACCTTCGTTCTGATCCGGTAACATCTCTCCTGAAGTAAAAGATGAGGGTGATGCAGGCAGTGTAGAGAGAACAAATAAATTGACTATTTTAAAATTTGTTAAATCTGTAGGTTCTTCCTGAAGCAGGTATGAAAATTAGGTAAATACTTGAAAGAATATTACTACTGAATTAATCTTAAAGGACCAGATTTGTTACAAACTCTTAGGCGGTGTTTGTAAAGAGAAATAATACCTTCTATCAAACGAACAATTAAGTTAGTAAAACAGAGGCTTTGAGGAGCTAGCAAGAAGGATAAAATGGATAAATTGAAAAGGCTTTTTGATTTGTTTCCCTTGCACAAATGTGTGCTACTCAGCTTATGCCACTGAGAGCCCTGAAATGCCAGCAGCTGGTGAGTCTATTGCTCACGGAGAGATTTTGCTGCACAGCCCTCGGTGGTGGATGTGTTTTTCAGCTAAATGTATCAGCTTCTGAAAGAAGCAGATTAACATGGGGTATACAAATGGGCTGGTTTCATTCTGTTGGAAAACCTTGTATTTTTTTTTCTATTTAGACACACAAAGCGCCTCTTATACTTTTTAAGTTGTTTCTATTCTAAGTTCTATAAATGGTAAGGTAAATATTAGTGTGCTATTATGGGGATAACTAACTTGGCACAGGGTGCACAAGGAAGCAGCTAGGTTGGAAAGGTTTAATTATCCACAAAGATCTAAATTTGCAGATATCATGAGACAATGCCCTTGAAGTTACCAAGATTTGGACTGATATGCTTTTCTTCACATCATATCTTCCCTTTTGTTTCACAACATAAAAACCTTCACAGATCTTTATCAGAGTGACCTGAGATGAACATATTTTTCAGTCATGTCTATCTTGTTTAAGCCCCACTTTGGAAGAAGGCTATCTGCTTACAGGCAGCTCTGTCAGAACTAAAACAGATATGATGGTGAGACACGAGCATTTCTGCCTTTTCAAATTTTGTAAGGATTAAACAGGCAAGACAACTTGATACTCAGTCAGTGCTATTCTCTCCATCCACGATATGAGAATCAACTCTATAGAAAGGTAGGAGCTACAGAGACTTTCATGGTCAACTGTGGTCTTCTTTAAGAATTTCTTATTAGTGTGTTTGGATTTTTTTTTCTTTTGCTCTTAAGGCTCCACGGTTCTGGTTCTGGGTCAAATAGATTATATCACACCACAATTCCTTTACATTCTTTACATTTAAGAGTGAGAAAACTTTATGAGTGAATTATGAGGGATGGATACAAACCACATCTTAGTGGAGAATGAACAAATAAAGGGAATTAATTGTATTTGAACTGGTGGTGTTTTCATGCTGATTCATCATGCTGTTCTGACCCAAGATAGCTACAGAAATGTTGTTTTGGAGAGTATCCACAGGATAACTGCATAAGTAGCAATGTTTAATTCAATTCAAAAATAGTACTTTGGCTTAGAAAGTGATAAAGAACCATAACTATTCAGATACAGTTGAAGAATTATAACACTTTCCCCACACCCACACAAGTAATGAAACACTTTTTTAGGAACTTTTCCAGTCTGTATCTTGGCCAACAATTCACGAGTATTCCAGGCTTCCATTAAATTGATGAGGATTTAGAATTTCTATGCAAATAAGTGGGCCTTTTTGTTGATCCTGAGATTTTTATATACAAGCATCAGCTCTCTCTCTCCCTGCCTGTGTTGCCACGATCCAAGTATGAGTATTTGTGCTTCTCCTTAGAATGTGTCAGCCCCAAAAGTTCACTGGCTTCTTGAGTCCTCATTCCATATCTAGGGATTGTGCAGACCTCAAATTTCCTCAAAGGAAGAATTTGGAGCAAAATTTAAATTTAAGCACTTTCAATAGAATCCAGTTCTCTAAATTCTACCTACATCCCAAGCTGATATCATGACCCGAAAACTGTCAGCAATCTGCTAAACCTAATAGCAATCCTGTGGAGCTTCCTATTTGGTATGAAGACTTTTTCTGCCTCAGTGCCATGGGTAGAAAAGGCAGCAGTCTGTTCTACCAACCCTGCTCAGATCATTCACAAAATCCATGTAGAATATACATGCAGAAATAACTATGAAAAAATCATCAATGTAATATATTTTGGATCTAGAATAAGCATGGACAGACATCAGTAGTGCCACTCATGAAATTTTTTTCGGTATAGGAATAGGAAAATAGGAAAAACCTAAAAGGAACTACAGGAGAAGTGTGTGATTAAGTTATTGCAATTAAGGTCTATATTGCAGAAGAAAGTTTTGAGGTCAGTATGGAAGCTCATTGCTAACAACAGCCACCCTCATGAGCCATTTTTTTCATTGTTTAGCCTGATAAACAACAGTACTCTTTCTGAGCCTGTAAATAACTTGTCTAGCTTACAAAAGACACAGACAGCATTGATAAACTAAAGTGAAAAAGAACAGATTTGGTCTTACTTTTTTCCGTGTAGTTTTTCTAATGCAGTCTGTTTAAAGAATGTTCCTTAAGCTGATGTAGTTTCTTCTTTTGCAGAGAATTTATTGCTGAACACTTATGCAATCTCCATTTTTATTTCTGTTGAAAAAAAGGTACAATATAAATTTTTGGCGCAAAATTCAGAGATGAAGAAATTCAATTGGAATTTGGATGCATTAAGTAGTATAAGGCAGTGCAATGTTTATTTGTCACTGAGAACCCATTCCAAAAGATTAAATTAATCTGGGGGGTTTTGTTGCATTAAAATGATCCCGTTTCTTTAGGTCTCTTTGTGTAACATCCTTGGGTATTGTTTTCTGTGTCACAGGGAGCCTGAGATTGGTGCAGTTACTTACTGAGTAACCAGGTTTTAGCCACAAATATGATTTCATTATGTCTTTGCAGAGACACTGTGCTTCATGAACACACTGCCAGATGCACAATAAGCAGGTGGGAATTAACAAATAAATGATATTTTATAAAACAGATGGACTATTCTGTGCAAACTTGATACAGGAAAAAAGTTTTAACATCAAAACGAGTGGAAGTTTTGTCCTTTTGCAGAGGAAAAAGGCATAAGATCCGAAGTTTGCTGGGTGTGTCTTGTGTGTGCACAGGAGGGGCTGACAAAGTTTGGGAAGCTACAAGATGTTATAGAAAAGAAACCTCTAGATTGGATATTCTCTTTCTGTTCTATATTGGGTGCATTTAGGCAGTGTTGCTGCAAGGGAGACACAAAGTGTGGAGATGCAAGATAACCGAGAGGTGGCAGTGCCAGGGGGAGTGCAGTTGGTAATTTTTCAAGGGGCATGAATGGGGAGTTATAGTTCAGTGAGTAGCAGGAGATTTGAGATTAAGCCACATTTACCTGAATGCCTTTCTTGAAACTGGATGTTGTATTTTCCCCCCACATTTGAAACTATCTTCTGTTTGCTCCTACCAGGGTTTAACACTGGATGAGTTTTCAGAAGTGATTTTGGGGTCTCTAATTCTTGGGGGTTCATCCAGACATTTCAAAGGAGCCTGATAAGTCAGAGGTAAGGGAACATTAATTTGCATTTATGCTAAGCAGGGCACTCTGGAGACATTTAAAAAGTGATTTCTTTCCTATCAAGGTCACAAAAATCGTTTCTGTAAGTGAGGTTGGATTTGCTTCAAGACTGACAGCAAAAATGCAATTTTAGAAACACCTCTCCGTTTTTGAAGGGAGCATTCAAAAATATATCTTAATATAAATCACAAAAATGCAAATGTATATCACACTGGCATGATGTGTAGCATAACCTGATTACACTGGTATCAAAATACATTTTCCTAGTGTTTTACTTGAACTGGATGAGTATCATAGAATGAAACAGCAAAGCTTTTGTAGTTTTGTACGCTGAAACAAGATTACTATATCAGTAGTAGCATGCTCACACAAGAATCTAGAAGAACAGAAATTAGTCAGGGAATGTTTTCACTTTCCTGAATTAATTTTCTCTTAAAAATATTTCTAAAACTCCCTGAAAATTTTATAAAGTATCTTATTAATTTTAAAGAAATACTGTATAACTTTTTGATATTGTTGAGTTTGAAATATTTAATTGGAAATATTTGTGGCAATTTTGAAACCTTCTTCTGTGGTTGATAAGTACATATGGCACTGTCTGTCAGCTACAAACACCTCTTTTTTTTCTTCCTCTCAATATATAACACACAGATCTGGTCCTTCCTCTGTGGACCAGAAAGTCTGAAGAAAGCTGGCCATTGTAGGTCTTGTATGAAAATAAAGAGCTTGAGAAATAGTTGAGTCTGCTGAGGTGCAGCTGTCAGAAGAAAGACTGGGGAGCAAAATCGCAGGTTCTGATAGCTGCATGTCCAAAGCACAAGTATCATGAAGCAGTGCTCCTGCAGTTTTGTTCTAATGGTCACTATTGTCTACAAGGTGAGGGTAATTTCTTTCACCTAGAAAACTTACAAGTTTCATTTTTTCTTGTTGTATTGGATAGCCATCTATTTCTAAAGGATTGAATAGTCTAATTCTTCTTATATATACTAAAAAGAGGCAAAAAACAGCAGAAATTTTTTTAACAATCTCTTACTGCAAATTTTCATTTTCAAAAGATCCCAAGATTAAATATGTCATAGTGCAAATCTGTTTTTATTCTGTTTGAACTAACATAACAAAATTAAAGAGTGAGCATCATTGATTTTCTTTTTGTACCTTGCTGTTTATTCAAGGCTTTGTATAGCAAAATAGATGATCTGATACATCTGCGTGGTTCTGTACATACTAGCATGCATGCAAATCTGGTAGTGATTCACTTCTAACAATAAACATGGCTTTTGGATGATGCACAGACAAGAAGGAATTCTCTAGTAGTGCTGAACAGAGATGTGTGTGGAAATGAAATCAGCACTGAGCATATTCCTTCTGTCTATGGTGGCCTTTGCTATCAAATGGGAGCTAGCACAGGACACCACTGAAGGGGGTTTATTTCATCACTGATAGCTCTTTCACTGCTAATTGTCATAATTGTTTAAAAAAGAAACCAAAACACAAAGCCAAGAGGGTTACTACAAAAATAACTTTTTAAAGGGTGAAGTCTATTCTTAGAGGTACATTGTGTCTTGAAGAGAAAATTGGCAGCAGAATCTTTTCCTGAGATATATCAAGGAAAAGGGTGGGATTTTAGTACAGTTAAACACCTAAACTCGAGATTTTTAGCTTGTAGAAGTTGAAAGTATAACCACAAGGAAAGTTTGTAATCTGAAAAAAATCAATTTTTGTGTACAGTTCTTATGTCTCTTAAGGAGATTGTGGGAAGTGGAGGCAGAGCCATATAAAGGGTAACATTTTTGTCACACTGGAAATTATTTGTCCTGCATGGTGTGGCAGGTTGAGAGCCAAGCAGCACCTTGCCATGTATGGACAGTGCTGGAAAAACTGGTCAGGGACCAAGGGAGAATGGACAGAGCTTGTTGTGTCTCAGACATTCACCAAGTTGGGTAAAATCAGAACTGGCTGCAAAGGCTTGCCTGCAAGAACTCTATTTTTATGGCAGACTTATGTACAAACTTTTTACTTTTTATTTTTTGACTGAAAACTCTCCAGTCTTTTGGGAAGAAATTGTAATTGGAGATGCAGGCAAACACATCATGAGGTTTCTTCCCAATAACCTGGCATGGAGCTGTGCCACCTTCAATGCCACTGAGTAACACTGATGCCCTTGGTGGCATTTGAATCATAATTACTTGTCAACCATACAAGTGTCTGCAATCAGAAATATGGCATATTGCTGCTGCAAGTGAAATTGGGCCACCAATAAAGAGCTTTAAGTACCTTATTTATAAACGGTTTGCTTTTCATGAGATGTGTTGGAGACCAGGGACAATGTATTTCAATGTATGGTTTGCAGATCACTAGAGAGGAGCATGAAAGATAACTGCAAAAATTCCAAGTCTGTGGCAGTAGTGTCCGTTCACTAGAGGACTGTTCCCATGTGAGAAAATACAGGAATTTTTAAATCAAAGTAAAGAATAGTGCCCTAGAAGATGCATTCTGATAACAAGGGCTTGTTCAGAAATTGTCAGTCAGTATAAATACAAGACAGCAAAAAGGGAAGGCCTAAGTACAGGTAACAGAAGTATATGCTATTATCTACACTTATTATAGAATTTACAGTGTAACAGTAATCATGAATATAAGCCATCAAAACACGTGATTGTCATGAAATATTTCAGATATACAGTACAATTTGCCAGAATAATTTTCTGTAAGCAGTTCTCCATGTAGGTTGTTAAATTTTGTTTATTTACTATAGAAGTTGACATTTAGCAAATAGTTGGAATATTAAATCCCTGAACAAAGAGTTTGTTGTCTGGCCAAAAATTACTTGGAAATATTTATACCCATGACCAAAAGAGCTGCTAACAAGATGCAAAGCTTTTCTTTAATAGTTTAATAAGATGTTTTGATGCTAAAAATGGTGCACAGCTTTGGCACTAAAGACTTAACTTTTGTATTGTTATGTACTGTAGTTTCCTTTTTACCCTAAATATCTGCATTTGAAGACCCACTTCTTATCACAAGCAGTTTTAGCAACAATACTGATTGTTGTGGCTCAAGAGTGTATTGTCCCATACGAAAAAACTATTTTTGCAAAATGAATATAGTCATTAAAAGAACACAATATTATTAAAAAAAAACCCAACTGAAAATAAAATAGCATAGTGGACCATTTGTCTATAAACAACACAACAAGGAACTTGACATTTCCAAAGACTCTTATTTAACACAAAGCTTCTGCACTGCTACTGAGCTGTTGAAATAAAGGGAGGATCTTGTCAAGTTTTTCAAACACCTGCAGCTTCCTGAGATGTCCATAGGCCAGCTGTGGTGACTGAGCCCACACTGATGCCAACGTTCTGCTCCTAAATTTAAAAGAGTGTTTGAACTTCTCAGCCTGGCAATGAAAGCTGTTATCATTGGGAGCTGTAGTCACAGAAATAAACCTTAGGTATTTTACTTTTTATCCACACAGAATTGATGCCACCATATTTCATTAGAACCTTTGAGTTGCCAACTTGTTGCTGAGAGGAAAAAAAAAGCAAAGGAAAGACACACTCACTGAGAGGTGGGAAGAAGAGCTTCTTTCTGCTGATCCCACTTGTTCCACTGCTTTTGTGTGTGGTGTAGCATCTGGAAAACGAATATAAAAGAGAGTTCTGTGATCCTTGATAATATTCACATCCTGCTATCTTTAAAGGTTGTGGAGGAGGAGATGATCTATCATCAGCTGTATTTCTGTTTTAGCATAAATGTATAATTCTAAATTCTGAGGAACACAAAATGGTGTTATGAAGGTATTGTGACCACACAATCACACATTCAGCTGGAAAAATGGGTATTTATGAAAAATCAATAGCTGAATCTGTCCTCAAATTTAGTCATTCTACACAGAAAGCTCAGGGGAAGAAAGCCAGAAACTCCTTTCTTGACAAGAAAAAAGCAAGAGGTTTATTTTGTAGATTGAATGTACTAGGTTTTCATGCCTGTGAAGCTGCTGGTAGCAGTTTGTGTTGAAATGTGTTCTATATTTTAAAAATATTTGGTTTTGCAGATTTTGCATGATTTTAAAAAGAAAGAAAAATATGAAGGATGTTGCTGAAAAAAAGAATACACTGTAGTGGAAATTTGTTGGGGTCAGGCCTGATGTTCACCTAGACAAAGAGGACAAACAGTCCTGGCTGATCTCTCCCCAGCTTTCCTGTCTAGTGATCTCTAAGGTTACTTGCAGCTAAAGGCAGAGCTGGTGATATATTAAATGGGGAGTATGGACTTCTGGATTTGGATTAAATGTTGCTGGTGCAAGCTGTAAAAAGCTTGGAACCACAGCCTGGCAGCTCTGAGCAAGACCCAAGAGGTTCAAAGTTCATTAGAATGGAAGATTTGTTAGCTAGAAAGAAATAGTGTCCATTTGGCCATTACTTTCTTCATTCTAAAGGCTGCTGGCAAAAGTGAATAAATATTATGACCCATGAACCACTAAATACTGAGGTTGGGAAAGGCTGAACATACAGTTTTACTGACTGCACTTTGGGTTTTGCTGCAGTTACTTCTCATCACTAGATCTTTCCTTCAGCCTTCTCCTTCAGTTAAAGGGCACCTGGGGCTCTGTGTTTAAGGATTCTGAGTGACTGCAAAGGGAAGAAATATTTATGAAGTAAAATTAAATTCCTGAAAGTTTCCCATTTATACAGGAGAGCTCAACCTGACCAATTTATTTATTGATACTAAATTCCAAAATACCACTTAACGAGATGTTTTGTGAGGAAAATGACAGCAGTCAGGAGAATTACATGTGAAGGGTGAACTTTAGACCGGGTGGTTAAGCATGCTGAATATGTTAGTTAAAATGAGTGCTAAGAAAATAAATAACATATGGTTGAGAAATGTGGTAGCTACAGTAAACCTTACATTCATTGGCATGAAAGATGATAAGACATGATAACCTCGTTCTGTACCACATACTGAGCAGAAAATATACTGCTAAAATATCAAGAAATGACACAAAATAGCTGTTTATATAAATGATAGGGGAGGAATCACCTTATTATCTAATGATAAGTCACTGAACCAAAAGTTTCTGCTGGAAAGGACTGTGAACAGCAGTTTTCTAAAAGGTTCTTGAATTGTAGACTCAAAATTTGATCTAACCTCCTGCCTTCATTCCTTGATAGCTTCCCCTCATGCTGTTCTCTCTCCAGCCACAGCCTCTGCTTCCAAAACTGGATATGATTTTTCCTGTGTTAAGACTTTTTCAGACTAGGAAGAGAAATTATTTTACTACTGTAGGGAAAGCAATTCCAGTGTGCATCTTTAAAAAACAGCTACACAAGATGCTTTGTATATCCCAAAGTTTTTGAAAGAATGTTCTTAATTAAACTTGCTTTAGACTTGGATTTTCCTGTGTACCTAACACAGTTTATTGATATAGTTTGTTTTTTGTCTGGCAAACTTGGGAAAACAAATAAAGCTTGAGGTCAACATTTATAATTTTCACATACCTGACGCAGTGGAACACAGCAAAACTTTTGTGTTATTTAAAAAAAAAAATTCAGTTCTGCCTTCAGGCCAATACAGCCAATGGACAAAGCCAAAAATGTCCCAGTAGGTTAGGTCTGTACTGAGATTCACCCATAGTGACTGCACAGGTCCTCCTTAGGGCTTTGCAAAATTACTGTCATGAAGAAGCAAAGAGGAGAATTTGGACCTGGACTTTCCAGCATTTTTCCTGTCTCTTCAGAGAGAGGAAAAGAAAGAAGGGGGAGGAGGGAAGAAGTATTTTAGAGGGGGTTGTTCCTTAAGTGCTTTATCTGGAGATATTATGTTTAAACTGTTTGTATTCAAGGAAGGAAGAGAAGGGACGTAAATATCAGCACATTGAAATTGCTATTCCCTGAGGATACTTTGTTTTAATACAGTGGTATTAGCAGTTCAGTAGGCTGTGGTTTTTCATTTCATTCATCACTTATACTATGGAAATTTCTGAAATGTTTAATATAATTGTACTGAAGACATCAGTCATGATTTTCTAGTTAAAGTTGTGGGAGGCTTTCATTTTGAAATACTGTTATAACTTTCAAAATAATTCCTTTTAGGCTGATGTTTAGTGTCAATCCAAGAGTGACTCATGTAGTGAAGTTGGAGAAAATCACCTTAGCCATTTCTGCTTTATGGTACTCTGATGACTGATCAAAAACAAAAGACAGTTTTTCATAGCTCTGAAATTGAGCCTCGACACATTTTTTGACAATTCCCCTGGGTGTGAGGGACAAGAGGGTTGAGACAGGGAGAACACAAAAGGAAAAGAAGGATTTTCCAGTTCCTATGTGCAAAACATATTCTTTTCCATTATTGTTTTTGTTTGTTCAGAAACTGCCTCTGTTGAAAAGAGGAGGGATTTCGTCTGAGCAGGTGCTTCAAGGAGCCAGATCTTTAAAGGGCAGAATAAGTCCCCTGTAACAGTGTTAAGCAATATTTCAAGTCAAGCCTCATCCTTCCTCAGTAGGTTTCAGGCTGCTCCTCCAGCTCACTGACAGCACCACCTCCCTCCAGTCATGCCACATGGTTACTCAGATTCCTTTTCCCTTTTCAGGATTACCCAGTTCTCCTCTAATATACAAAAGGCCACAAGATAAAACCTTTTTTCTAGCTTCTTCCAACCTATTTTCCTGCATGTTCAATTGCTAATGAATGTTGCATCACAACCTGACAGAAATAAACAAAAATTCAATTCCTCTCAAATTCTTTTTCTAGAAAAGAGTTTTTCCTATCTTAGTCTCTCAGATAGTATCAGAAGGTTAAATATCTTCTCTGACCTCTCAAAAAGAGGCCCAGGCATGTTGTAATAACATAATTAAATGAAATACTGCATCATGCACATAAAGATGAAAATGAATGTAAAAACCCCATGTAATTAGATACTCAGGTATAAGAGTTGACATGGTGCAAATGCACTGCATTTGTTTTTATGGGTCTACAATATTTTGGCATAATAAAAAGAGTCTCAATATGGAATAAGTTGAAATGTGAATTTTAATAGAAATAGTTTTTTCTGATATAAATCCTCTTATTGAATATAGCAAAAAACTGCCATCTTTGAAGATGATTCAATTTTCCTTTTTCTCTTTGATTGATAAAATGACTTTACAACTACTCTGAATGATACCACAGGGTATGAAGCTATATTCATAAGCTTCTGCACTTGTGAAGCAGCTTGTGTGTATACTATGATGGATTTTATGAAGAAATTTTCAGTAAATTAGATATTTCTTAAAAAGCTTGAGAAGTCTTTTTCTAGGGAATGTTCCTAAAACATTAGTAGCATGTATTGTAAATCATGCTTTATTCTATATTTTGATTAATAGAAGTTTTTACTTAGGAAAAAAAAGAAAAATTTAGGAAAAGCATTTTTACTCTCTTCTCACTTCTTCCACAAAAATAATGTATCTGTGTTAAATAAAGGAGCTTGCAAATCTGGGAGGCGTTGTGTGTGTGAGAAAAGGCAGAAGTGGGTAATATATCCCTGACAGAGTTACGCATTTTCTTTTAGAAAAACATGAAATTATTTTTTGTTTTCCCTCCTCCTTCCGCATTGTTGAACTGTGTTAAAAAAAAATCGATTCTTTCAATGTGTCACTTGCCCAGATTTGGAGAGCTTTTGAAGTGTTACAAATTATCTATTGAGAAGTGGGGTGAAAAGCACTTTTGAGCTCTGTGTGTAATTAATCCTGTTGCACTTGTATACAGGAAACGAGTGATGATGAAACCCACAAAGCTGAAGTTCAGACATTTTCAAAAAAATTAAAAATAGTAAGTCTTCCATTACAGAATGCAACTTAATTCTAAATAATTTGTGTCCAAAACCTTTTCTGTTTTCAACTGTATCTGGTTTCTAGGAGTCTGGTGAAGGATTAAAGGGGCTGAAATCCACCTCCCTCCTTATATGTCCTACATTAATGTCCCCGGTGATGGTAGAAAAGGCAAAATATACAGGTACAGTTTTATTCAAAGAGACTTAATAAAAGCATTTAGTCTATAATTTAGAATATTTATAAGGGCAGTTGCAAAATACGGAGTAGGAAATACACATTATCTAATATTCAGGCAGTGCTGCAAGGTAAACATCAGCAACTACACATTGGCACCTTTCCTTCCAAGCAATGTATAATTTGCAGTGGAAAATGAAAGGCTACTGAGCTGGTTTGTCAAGAAGCTGAGAACAGGATGTGACAGGTGATAAATGCTTTGACAGTCGTGCAGGGTGAAAATGAAAGGGAAAGGGTGAGAGCAGGTGAAAGAAATTTGCCAAGGTCTGAAAGTAGAGAGCAATGTGGTTTCAGAATTACAAATAAGGTAATAGAAGTTGAATGGTCAGATGTTATGCGTATTCTGGCAATATGGGTGTTATGTGTTTCTTAGAAAGAGAACAGAATGCATCCCCCTATCTATGGGATGGATGTCTAAGATTAGTAGACAAAAATAAAGAAGGAAAAATACAGAGCTTCCAGAGAAGGAGAAATAAGACAGCAAGAAGGCGAAATAAAAATGAGTGAAATAAAAGTACGAAAAATGAGCTAAAATAAATAAGAAAAATATGAGGCTGTAAATTTATACAATATGAAAGAGAGAAAGCCCAGGAAAGCACAGGGAAACGAAAAGAAATGTAAGAGAGGAGAAAGCATCCTTCTACTATGCAAATTACATCCCTTTAGAATGAAGATATTTAATTTTGATTGACTTAATCCTCCCCCACTGCCAGAAAAGCCTACACTTTTTGAGTTCATCAAAAATAATCCCCTACAATGATTTTTGAGAAAAAGAGAAATCAAGTCAGAACTTTTACTATGTAGAATAAATTCAATATGTACCCACTATAGCAGTGGAAATGAAGGTCATCCTATTATATAAAGAGAATTTAAGAAAACACATTTCATTAAGAAGAGAAAGGGGAATAATGTAAATTGTTAACCTTACTGAAAGCAAAACAAGTATTTCATTCTCATTCTTCCAAATAACAAAGTTAACACATCACTATTTCAATGATAAGAATAATGTTGACATTTTATGAAATGTGAAGCATAAGCAATCTAGAAGAAGAGATATCAAAACATACATTTAAGATCTTTTATATTTGTTCATCCACCATCAGCTGAGAAGGATGAAGTTGAGCTTTCTAGGATTTCTTGCAATTAAGACATGGAAGCTGACCACTGTGCTGGCTTTTATAAACTGTATACCAATTCGCAGCATAGGAAAGATGCAACATTTAGCTAGATACAGCGTAGAACTAATCAAAGTATTTTTCTCTCCACTGAGTAGTCTTTTGATTTTGTTAGTCCTGCAGCCTCACTGTATCATTGCTTGGTATTTTATGTTCAGGTTTTAAAGTGACCCAATTCATATTCTGAAAGGTCTTGAATATGCTTTGAAATTAGTAACTTTGATAATTTCTGCTAAGGAGAAAAGTATTTTACTGCCTCTGAAATACCCTCCTCTTCCCAGGCAATAAACTGGCAGTGACCATGATGTGATTATGAGGCTAGTCTGTATTGCAGAAAGGTAAAGTACTGTTGTACAATAATTAACAAGATAATTGTCACATTATAGCACCATAGCTCTGCACTGCAATGCTCATGTCCCCCATTTAGGTCTTTTCATGTTTCTGCTCTTTTACTTCTGTCTCAATTACTTTAGTATGTGGTGGGAATAGTATTTCCCTGATCAGTTTGTATACCTTGTTTTATTTAAAAGGAAGTCTGAGGGACAGAGCATCTCTTACATTGTGTAAACACATCATCTTTGAAAAGAAAACAGTATTTGCTAGATGTTCTGACATAGCCATAACAGAAAGAATAGATTTGGTATTTGTTTCAACTTGTTACATTTACATTTGAAGGAAAGGAAAAAAGTTATCTAGATGCATTACTACACTAGGGAGAATGTTTTTGGATGCTGGATAGATTTTAGGAATGGCATTTTGCTCCTATTCTTGTGAAGTGTCTCTTAATGCTGAGCTGAACCAAATTGAAAAAAAATTATGAGAGACGATGAGAGAATCACAACCATGAAGAAAACAATGAAGAAAAGCCAGTAGATCAGCATAATTCTTCAGAAGAAGTTATTATTGCAGATGAAGTACAGGATGGGATTCTATAGAGGTGGGTTTGCACAGAAATCCTGTATGGAGATACACATTGAAGACGGAAAGCTTCTGTGCTAGAGAAACAGAGAAGCAAAGGAAGAAGCATTGTTGTGTCTTTGGAACAAAGCAGTTTGATGACCATTAAAATAAAACAGTGGGAGAACTGAGAGAACCTCATATTAAGCACAGCTCCTAATCAAATGGCAGGTGGTAACAAAACAATATTATGTTGCAATTCCTGGTAGCAATAGCTGTAATACACAAATGTATCATTTCCAGTATAATGTCTCTAGTCTTATTCCATAGCAATCCAATCTGCTTCATGGAAGCATTGTCAGGCAGTGAAAGATCTGGTTTGATTCTGGAATGTGTTGGATCGAGTCAGTGAATTCTGAGACATAAAGGTGAACTAACTATAATGGAATTCTATCTGCCTATAAAGTGCATGGAGACCAGAGCCAAAGGAATTACACGTGTGGTACAACAGTTGTATAAGTGCTGCTGATGTCATGATGCATTCAATTTATTACTGAATTGGGCAGGAAGCTTCAAAATTATTTTAATTCTTTTAACTGCAAGCTTTTCTCTTGCTCTTTGACTTTTTATCTTTTAGACATATAATGGAGGTAGGAATGAAAGATTTAGGACACATGATCACAAATTTTCTATTTTCTTTCTATTGTTTAAGTCAACGTAGCTGTTAGGTCTCAGGTTGTTTGCTGGATATTTCAAAATGTGTTAAGACTAGACCCATCTGCCTATCTGATCTACAGTTAAAGTAATAATAGAGATTTTTTTAGACCTGTAGAATGAAAACTCTTCTTGTGGCCATTGTAATGGGTTCATAACAGAAAAACCAGAATGCAAAAGCCCACAAACTGAATAATCTCAGGACCAGACCTATATAGTTATAATGGTTTTACATTAAATTTTCTATGACAATTTCTTGTCATTAAATGCTAACCATTTGGAGATACCGGGGAAGAATTCTATGCCATAGGGAATCAGATTGTGGCAAATGGCAATTATGTACAATGGCTGGTGAAAGGAGGGAATTCTTTACCCCCTCCCAGGTTTGAACAGAGCTCCAGAAAGAGGATGGGGTAATTTTTCCTCCCCAGAGCTGGGGCGCACACTGTGTGCCTCACACCTGAATGGGACTGCAGCAGAAGAACCAGCTTCCAAACCCCCAGTGAGAAGAAGAGACCCTGAAGAAATCATGAGAAACCAACCCAGAATAGGGATGTGCTCATGTGTTTATACACATACATTTAACAAGAAGATTACACTGCCCTTCACTATTTGCCATCTTTTTGGTCTCTGCTGTTTACTTTGAGCTCTCCAAGCAAGGGTCTGTTTTCTACATATGTGATGCTGTAGAGAAGTGTTCACATCATCCTTTTTTGCTGTATCCATTAAACAGTAGTGCCATATTCTTCCTTCTCAGTGTTTTGCACTCACCCAGCACCCTTGGAATGGCAGCAGGACATGAGTGCTGTGTGTGTAGTGCCCCTCGTAGGGCTGCCCAACTGGTACAGCCTCCTGCACTTCAGTCTTCTGCACACAGCACCAGGCTGAAAATGCTAAATGGAAAATGCTGTGACCAGTTTAGTAGAAATGAAGGCCATGAATCTGCTTTTGGGGAGTAACCTGGATACAGACCCCACTGTGCTGGGTGTAACGTGGAGAGATGCTCTGTCTGGCAGAACCAGTCAAGAGATTCAGAGCAGGAAGAATACAAAATAGCATTGCCCTTCTTTTAAATGTGAGAACTGAGGCACACTTGCTTCTCCACCAGGATCAAAATGAACATCTGTGGCATGTGAAAGAAATAAATCTCAGAATATCAAATCTGAGACACTTCTTTCATGTGGGGGATAGCTCAGGCTCATGAAATGGGTTTTTTAGGGACTCACACTTCATTCTTTTCCAGTAATAAGACCTCAAGGTGTTACTTACACTTGAATATGTTAAGTTCAGCTGATTTACCTTAAGTATTTTTTGTTCAAGTACTAGTTTAAGATTAAGCATTACAAAGCATATTTTCCCACTGAATTTGACACAGTATTTTTGAAGCTCATGAATCTATTAAACCCCGAACACTCTCCAGTGTATTAGGCAACAGGAGTGATTTACATTATTTTGACGTTGCAAGTGAATTTTCAAGGGTAATGGATTTCATATAGAGAGATTAAAACAACATTCCTTCATTTGTGCCTGCTGACTTCTTTCCCCCTATCATACTACATTTAGCAAAATGAATAAGGCAGAAAGGATGTTGGTGTATTTTTATGTTAATTAGCATATTTTAATTTCAAATAGCATTTCTGAAGAAAAGAAACACTCCCAAAAAAGTGATGCCAGGGCAAAACTAATGAATTTTCATTCTTTTCAGTATACTTAAGCTTTCATGAATTCTTTTTGTTATATTCTGGTGCATGAGAATGCATCAGTAGGCACTTAGAATATGCAGCCCACAGATCTGATTTTTACAGAAATCCAGCTTAACGTTTTTAGCTACATAATAAAGTTCACCTCCAAAGTGTGTTATTTTTAGTGACCAGTTGGGTAATAGCTCTAGAAGTGCATACTTCAGGAAGGCAGATAAGGATTTCTTTAAAAACAACACACTGTAAGTGACAAGAAGTCTTTGTGCACGAAGGATGTATTTAACTGTTTTGTACCTAAACTGGGCTATTCTTAGACAAATTTTAAGGATAGGCCACTCTTGTCCCCAAAAGTGTGAAGCTGAGAGCTCACCCTTGCTGCAGTTGCATTCCTTAAAGCAGTGTGATGTATACTTTAATTAGTTAAACTGAAATTTCACTGCACTAACTCTTCCATGTCTTGGAGCACCTTGGAAAACCCTTGGCTCCTTGGGTTTTGGCCATGGTGCTATAAAACAGAAATCTCCATGGTCTGGAGCCTGATGGCCATGGCTGCTGGGCCAGTGACTGTATTCTAATGCTGATGGTGATTGGCACAGGAAGCAGCCCTTTGTAACAGCACAGTCCATGGATTGCACTGCTCTGATCCCAGACAATTCCAGTAAGAATTCTTCCTTCATGGCTCCTCCAGGCACAGATTCACTGGCAAAATACTGACCTGCTGGAATTTACTTGTGCATCCTGTCAAGAATAGGCACAATAAACCAGTCTGTCCTTTGTGTAACACTTTTCATAACAGCAATAAAAAAACCAATGACATGGTTTAACAGGATTGTTGATACTCATGAGAGTAGATCATTAAATGATGTTTCTTTTACTTCTATAACTGTAGCATACCTGGGTGCTTGTATAAAGCAAGAGCACTGGCCATGATTTACTGCACTGCAATAAAATCAACAATGCAGCATTCCACAGAGCCAGGCAAATCCCATATTTGATGTGCTAAGTGAATAGACAGAGAAAACATGCTCCTCAAAACTATTTTTCATGATATTCCTATAATTCATGTTAGTAATGCTCCAGAACCTTCACTATAGGAGTAAACACTGGTAGCTCTTGAAACCAAAACATTATTCAGAAACTTAATTTGAAATAATTTCTTCTACAAGTGAAAAACAAATCACACTGATTTTTTCTAAATTCTTTTGGAGGAAAGAACAATTTGAGAAGTTAACAGTAACTCATAGGTAATTTCCAGTTAAGCAGAAGCCAAAATTGAAACTAAAAATCTCAGGTCTAAATAAAGGCATCTGATTCCATCTAAGAGAAAATTCCCATTCTTAGAGAGGAAATACAGAAATTTCCCATAGTTGAAATTAAATTCAGACTTAGGATATTCTCACCCAGCTATATAGAGCCATAAAAATAGCAATTAGAAAAAGATACTTAGTTTAAAATACCACAAATTAGGAAATATAAAAGTTGTCAACAGATCTAATTTTTCTTTCTATGAAAAATCGACCCTTATAAACATTTTTTTGTTTGTAAAACTGTGTTTTCTTCCTCAGGTCTTCTTGAAGCGGGACAGATTTTTATTTTGTTCAGTAAAAGTTTGGACATTGAAAAAATGTATTTTCTTTCAAATTAAGTGATGATAAAGAGAAGTATTTTAATACTGAAATAGTTTATTCTTGGTATAAGTTCACAGTTTGTTGCTCCTGCCTGAAACATGAAGGAAAGAAAGACAACCCATCAACTTAGTGGCAGGGCTCTTCCTAATTGTTGAATACAAAAGAGTGAAGATAAATGCTTGCTTGTTACAATCATCCACTCAATACAAAAAGTGATAGACTTTGTGGAATGAGCATTCTTCTATACTCCAAGATTTCCTAAGGTAGCAAAATAAAATTTAGGTTTCAAAATAAAATTTAGGTTAAAAGCCAAAATATGCTTTGTGTGCATGAAGATTGAACAAATGCATAGAAATCACAGCCTGTTATGGGCAATGGGAGATTTCCTTCTTGAATAAAAGACCTTTTATATGGAATACTAACACTATAAATTTTAGCATGAAAGACACGTGAATTTACAAGCCGGAAGTACATGCAGAGAGAGGGTTGAAAATTATGAAACAGAGAATTTGGCCGACGATTTTGGTCTATGGCAGACTACATGACACTGCATGACATAACTGTTAACAGTTAACCCCCGCCCTCTGTAGTAACTCTGTGTTATCATTCCAGGTACCTGGGAATAACCAGACCTCTCACCTACCCTGTAAGGCAGAATGGGAAGTGTATGGCCAAAATGATCCTGTGTGTGTGGCTCTTATCTGCCTCTATCACCATACCCCCGCTCTTCGGCTGGGCACAGAATGTCAATGATGAAAAGGTTTGTCTCATCAGTCAAGACTTTGGCTACACCATTTACTCCACTGCAGTTGCATTTTATATTCCAATGTCAGTGATGCTTTTCATGTACTATCAGATTTATAAAGCTGCCAGGAGGAGTGCTGCTAAACACAAGTTTACTGGTTTTCCCCGTCTGGAAGAAATGGAAGGGATTTCTGTGAATGGACTTGTAAAACTGCACAAGGAATCTGAAGAATGTACTAACTTTTCACGACTCCTAAAGCATGACAAGAAAAACATTTCCATTTTTAAAAGAGAACAGAAAGCTGCCACCACCCTTGGGATTATTGTTGGGGCTTTCACAGTCTGCTGGCTGCCCTTTTTCCTCCTCTCGACTGCAAGGCCCTTCATCTGTGGTACAGCATGCAGCTGCATCCCACTGTGGGTGGAGAGAACATTTCTATGGCTGGGCTATGCAAACTCTCTCATTAACCCTTTTATATATGCCTTCTTCAACCGGGACCTGAGGACGACCTATCGCAACCTGCTGCAGTGCAGATACAGGAACATCAACCGCAAGCTCTCAGCCGCAGGGATGCACGAGGCTCTGAAGCTTGCAGAAAAGCCAGAGTTCGTCCTGTAAGGTCACTCATCCTCTGCTGTGATCATTTGTTGTTTTATCACATTAGCTTTTCCCCCACAGGTTTGAGAGAAGTGTTGTAGGAAGAACCAGTCAATGCAGTCATCAAGAAACAAGGTAGAGCCCTCCAGTCCTAATCAGCCTAGAAAAACAACACCACCACCTAAAGAATTTGAGTGTGAGGAGAATAAAGCATAAGAGTGAAATGTAGTGCAGGATGTTCGAGCTGTTAGTGAGGAAAAAGCAAAGTTGGCCTAACCCGTTTGTTTGGCACAAAAAATGTTTAGTAGGTCTGAATGTTGGATGCACCTTGTGTCCCAGGGATTCTTTGCTGTAATAAAGACTTGAGAATGGTGAAGTGTTCATTTCCTTCCACTTTAGTATTACAAAAAAAAATCATTAAAGAAGAAGCTGAATCAAAGAACTTCTATTGCTTAGAAATACTCTTTATTATAAAAACTCGTATTTTAATTAAATATTAATTTACTGGATTGCCTGGAAATGACTATGTTGTGAAATTTAATATTGTGTTTACACAGCAACTCTGGCACTGAAAGAATAGGTTACACATCCAATGTGATTATAAGAGTTTGAGTAAAGTCACTTGGACCAGCCTCTACTGCTGCATACAGCCATGCAGCACAGTTAGCTGCAGTGAGGCTGTGCAAATCACACCAGGTAATCTTGTACTACATTTCTAACATAACAAATGTGTCTGATTACAGTTTATTTCAGGATCTGTCTGGTCTTTGTCCATCTCTTCATTCTTTAATATTCTTGGCTTTCTCAGCTGAGCACTTCTCTAATCTAGATGGAGACTGTCTGGGCTCAAGTAATTTCTCTTGATGTGTGTCTAGTCCTTGTTCCTTCAGTAGTTCATTTACTGTCTATTTGAAAGCTCTTCTGCTTTTTGGGATTTCTTTCTCTTCTGAAGTCAGCAAGGAAAAAAATAAACATAAGACCTTATGACTTCGGAGACATCTGGACTTTATCCTTAAAAACTGATTTTAATCATCACTTGTGGTTAAAGTGATTTAAAGCCTTGCTTTGTGTACAAATAAAGATAATTTACTTTTTCTAGTTCTAGCTTTTTCTACCACCATTGCAGTTTGTCCAAGTATGTGATCCTACTTCCCCTGACTTTGGTAATAGATCTCTTTGGTCAGTGTAGCAGGGCCAAATAGCATAACAGGATTTCTATTTAAAAATTTAAAATTAATATATTGATTATATTAATATATTACTAGTAATGCATTAATATAACATGCAGCAATTGTGTAAGATACTGTTATAATAACAGAAAATAATAATAAAACAACTCATTAGATCAAGATGAGTTCTTTGGCCCAAGTTTGCATTGCACACCATGTTCCAGCTGAAGCAGAGGATGAGGGTATGTTAGTGAACAAAGACTGCTTCAGAGCTTGAGCTACTTTTTCAGATATCAGGACATCAGTGAGGAGACGTTCATTATCAAATTGCCTCAGCATCAGATCACACTTTAGGCTAACTTCTGTCCCCACTTTCTCAAGTCTGAAACCAAAATGACTTAAATGAGTTCAGTGATGTTAATTTGGGCTAAGTAGGGAGCAGACTGTGCCAGATCCCTTGTTCCAAGCACACAGACGTAATTGCAAAACTCGAGCCTCTAACTGGCACATAGCCAGGACCTGGGCTGATGTGCTGAGCTATGTGTACTGAAACATGCTTGAGTAATTTTAGATGCATTCATACACTACAGTAGGGAGTACATTTTGGCCTCATTTTCAGAATAGAACCATAGAGTAAGAGGCTGTATTCCAGCTTCAAAACGATTTTCTAAAGAAGTTTCAAATTTATTTGGGACAGTCCTATTTCTTTGAAATGTTCCAATATTATGCACAGGGGCAAGAAGAGATTTGGGACCAGAACATCCACAAGCTCTGGAGTATGGAGAGCTCCTGTTAACTCAAGCATATTTTCCATATTCAACATGAAATTTTTGTTGTTTCTTTATTACTTATCAGAGTAGCTTTTTGTTTGCTTGTTTGTTTCCAGCATAAGTGAGAAGTTTTCAAGGCCTTCTGTAAGTTTGGGGTTTTTTTCCCTGTGTAAGAATATAAATGGGAATATACCAACAGATGTATCTGGGAAGACTCCAAGTGGGACTATAAAAGTCTGACAGTGATTTTAGAACTCTGGACAGAAGTTTCAGTATTTTTATTCTGCAGGAAAGCCTAAGAAGCTGTGTTTCCTCCAAATACGATTTTCCTTTTTTTTTTTTTTAAATGAAATATGTGTCTTGTGAGTCAGAAATTGACATTTGCCCAGCTGTCACTAAAGGCAAATGCTTTCCTCTGGGAAAACATCCTGCAGGAGCCCAGCTTTCCTGTACCATCTGTTTCAGGTGATGAGAGCCCAGGAAAGAATAAGAGTTGTTATGGTGTGTATACCAATCCTTGTAGTTTTTGGAGAGAAACATCCATATTTAATCTCTGTATATGTTTAGAAAGCAAAGACAAACAAAATAAAAGGAAAAAAACCAAAACAACAAAAAACCCCCCAAAAAACAAACTAGTAACAAAGTTTCTTCGTACACCCAAACAAGAAATAGACAAATGCAAGGTGTTTTTAGACAGAGCTGTATTTGAGGGGAAAAGTAAAGGAGTTGAGAAGATTGGAAGAATGTCCCATTGCCCAAGCACACAGAGAAGAAAAGAAGTTGAGAAGAAGCAAATGTTTTCAGAGAGATTTATATTGGAAAGAGGCTTTAAGAAGAACAAGGAGAAAATGATTGTTTGGGTTCGTGAATAGGACATTTCACTTTTTAAAAAGATAAATAAATAGAACTGCATCACAATACCTGACTGCAGTAGTACCATTTTTTTCCACTTAGATAATTCATTACACATCTGACAAGGGAGTAATACAAGAATGGGTAATGAAAAGTCTCTGTCAACATGTGCTTTTATCAAACCCAAGAAGAGACTGCACTCGTGGTCTCTGTGCTCTTACATCTGTTTCTAGAGGAAAACCAGAAGGGTGAATCAGATAGACGGGGTTGTGGAAAAAAATGGAAATAAAAGACTCCAGGAACCAGACAGAGCACAGGCAGGCCATCACAACACTGACTAAGTGAAGAGGGAGAAAGTGAGAATTGTGCTCCCCCTGCCCACTCAGCACTGTGTTTTAGAGGGAGGCTGACTGTGGTAGGAGCCTCATTCCCAACACTTTTCCCAGCTCCCACCACCTCCCAGCCTGTACATCTAATACTGTAACACAGTATTGGCACTTGCCAAACTCCTCTGTTTAGCAAGAGTCTTACTGGGTAGTAACAGGAATAGAAGAGTAGTAAAACATGTGATTTGATGATAATATCTTATTATTGTTATGCATCTATTGCTTCACGTTTCAGTTTCATAACAAGAAAAACAATGCTTTTCGTGCTCTGTTCAGAGCTAGCACCACCTGCAGAAAGAGTGGCAAAGAAATCTACTGCAATGAGACATAAAGAAGGGAATTTTTTACCATATTTATACTATAAATAATGTAAACAAAATCCACTCATTCATTTGCCCCTGCTTCCTGGCAGGAAAACAGATTTCCAGGCAACCATTGCTCCAAACAGTGCAGCATTATTAAAAGGACATTATAAAGTTTTTGGATTATGAATTAAGATGCTGCAGTTACAGAACTGGAAGGTGTTGGAAGCAATGCCATTGGTTTTTGTGCTATCCCCTAGCTATTTAATTTTCATGTGATTTTTCTAATCTTTAGGGAAAAAAAAATTTAAATTACAGTATTCTCAGAAAAACTGCAAGATCAATGTGTCATCAAATCCTCTTCACAGTTTGCTTAAGAATTAGTTCTTGTCTTTTAAACATTTCCCAGGAAGACACAGAGAAAGAGAAAAGAGAAAATTAAGAGACTTGGGGAATGGTTTTAATATGCAAAATTATTAATATCCTGGAATAGAAGAGACTTCTTATTTCAAATGCTGAGGAGGTAGGGATTGTGAAGAATAGATTTCTTTTTTTTTTTAGGAGAAGGGCTTAAGCAAGTAAATTTTAAAATAACTTGAGAAACATTGAATCAGAATAGTAATCTTTAAAATTTGCAGAAAATACAAACTTAGATCTTACTTCATGGATTTAAATCTTCTAAGGTTGTTATTGTCACTAAAGGGTGGGTTCAGCATGAGTTTGAAGTGAATTATATTTTCTATATCCACTTTCTAAACATTTTGCCAAATGGGCCTGTCGTTCCCCACACCCGAAATTCAGCTGCTTTGTTATTTTGCCAAATCCCTTCTCATGTGGGGATAGCTCCAAAAGGACAGAATGGCTTTTATTTGCTGAAAACTGAAAAGATGCTTATGATTCCCAGATTCATTTCTCAGTGCTGCAAGCTAAAAAAATCCCATTGAGCTATTTCTAAAAGATATTAATATATGGTGATTGCTGAGGATAGTATTTTGATGATTTGTGTAACTTTGTGACTTTACTGATTGAAATTATAATTTCTCTTATTTGTGATCTTTCACATAGAGCTAGTCAAGTTACTTCAGAAAAAAAATGCATACAAATCTATCAAAGTTTCCAGAAGACAACATACAGTTTTATAAACCAACATACCAGACTGAATAAATATTTTGCCTTTAGTTTTCTGTCTACTCAGTTAAAACCAACGAAATTTCGTTAATTCTGTAGTTGTGTGGTCTTGCTAGTTCCAGAAAATTGTGTTTACAGTATAATTATTTTTACCTTTTGTAAGACAAGAGAAAGCAAGCCACTGAAATATACTTAGTACAGCCCTTTCGAAAAATCTTTTTAAAGCATGGAAAATATAAAAGAATGCATCTGGAAAAAACTCATTATTGCCTCAGAAAACTTGACATCTTTGGCTAACCAGGTCTGTGTTAAAACAACAGAGATTCCTCAGTCAAATTTACCATCCTGAAAGTAGTTGCAAGGGAAATACAAAATCAGGCAAATTAAATGAACATTTACTTCCCAACAATAGTTGCAAAAGCTGAAAAATCCATAAATTCTATTTCTGTATTCAAAGAAAGCAGTAAACGCAGCAAGTGAAAATCATGCTGAGGTCCTTTCACTTGTCATTACAAGAAAAAAAATCAGAAGTTCAATTAGGCACATAAAGTTAATGCTGCAAAATAACAATATTTTTTTTAATATTAGTATGCTCTTTCTGAAATAATCTTCTTTCAGCCCAGAAAAGAGAAAAACAACATTCTCTAGGGCAAATGATATAAAATCCAGAATTTTATTCTGGCTTTAAACGAAAATCTACAATTGCCTAAAACATAGAATTTAAAACATATTTATCTTTCCTTTCTATCTAGTTTTGAATTTGGATATAATTACCAGGATGTGTTTTCATGTAATAAAATATTTGAAAGAAGTGAGAATGCAGGTTTGTCTGTAAAAATGCCTGCTCCTGATACAATTAGAAATATGAATAATTCCATGGTTCCAACAGGGAGACTGTAAAAGACACAACAGTGCCTTGCTGCGAGACTGGAGAGGGATGCCCTGAACCCTGCCCTGTAACGGTGCTGTACAAGAGTGGTCCCTCCCTTCACCCAGCTTGAGGAGAGAGGCAGGATTTGTACATTCCATGCAAAGATTTTGCAGTAATTTGTCTATAAACTATTTTATGAAAGCAAGGAAGAAGTCTTCATTATTGCCCTGGCTCCTTTCTCTGCATCTCTCTCATGAGGTCTCCATGAGCAGTGGCACTGGAGCTTTGTGCTGCCACCAGAGGATGCAGGGCTGGGCCAAATGCAGGGCTATCAATAAAGTCACCTATATTTAATGAATTTCGGGCTTTTGCCACTGAATTGTGTAAAACAGACTGACAGCTCCCTCAGTTCTCACAGCAACCTGAAATATGTTGAGTACAAAGGACTGAAAGCCCCCAGAATGCTCCACTTTCCCCCAGCTTCCTCATTTGTATGGGATTTTAGAGAATTATCTCAATAGACATGATCTAATTGCCTCTTGAGAAATGTTTCCATTTATTTCAGTGGTATTTTGGTCAGAGCTTTTTAGTTGCTCCAGGATATTTCTCATCTAATTCATTCCCTTTTTTAAAAACAGGAGAAGTCCTGATTTCTCCAGGGAAAAAGAGTCATGACCAAATGTGCTTCAAAGCAGCCAGAAAAAGTGAAGCCAGAACAGGAAGAAGAAAAATGAAGAGTTGGCTTCCGAAGAACTGGATAGATTTATGAAATGTACTTCATCTTCCTTTGATGGGAATGTGCTAAAAATATTCCATGAGCTCAATACTTTACATTAAATGTATTTCTATTGGAAGTACTCACATCTTGTTTGTTATGGAGGAAAATGCCGTTACATACAAATGAAAATAGTTTTCTGCCTGAGAAAGCCAAATTATTTCAGCAATAAGTTTGTGGGGTGGGGAGAATGCCACTGAAACTCAAAGATAAAGCATTGTACAGGTTCCCAGCACATTAAACTATGTAGAAGAACATTTGTATGTTTACCATGCTTGTGGATCCTAACACTGGTGTTCATATTCAGGGATTGTCAGTGATACTGAATGTATTTTGCTGTACTAAAAAAAAAAAAAGAGGTTTCCAGGCAAATGCTGTCTCTGTGGATGCTTTCAGAGCTTGTGTTCAAGAGATGCTGTACACCTGCAGTGGGATTGAGAATGACAACAATAAAAGACCAATTTTTGTTAAAGATTTCTGTTGTATTAAGTAAATGTCTGTTACTTGTTAAAATACATGTGGTTGGTTCTCCCAGAATTTTGTAAAAGGCTGCT
Source organism: Sturnus vulgaris (assembly GCF_052056855.1). Lineage (NCBI taxonomy): Eukaryota > Metazoa > Chordata > Aves > Passeriformes > Sturnidae > Sturnus > Sturnus vulgaris. Next base: position 21,688,238 of record NC_142250.1, on the reverse strand, counting down.
TTCATTTACACAGGGACGAAAGTTAAGGGAAAAAATTAGAATGCACATGTATTACACCATAGCTAATTTACAAATATGATTGCTTTGCTTTAATGTAATTTTCATGACCTGCCAAATTATACATTTATGTAATTTCAACTCAAGTACGTATAAAAGGCTGGAGAATTTCTGCAGCACTTTACTTTTTGTCTTATTTACTTCTAGTTAGAAAGAGATTTTTTTTTTAATATGTTTAAGAAGTGTTATTTCTGCCAATGGTTTGTTATAATTAAAACAGATCCCTTTGACTTGACAAAAACTAAATAGGTGAGTATAAATGACCATTTTTTCCAGGGAAACTTGATTCAAGACATTGTTCCTAGCTTTCAACTTTTTTTTTAAGCTTTTCATATTCATTTCCTTTTAGAGTTTCTAAACGGTGCAGGGTTATACAATGCACAATGCAGAAGCAAGTCCCATTCCCAAAGTCTGTTATTTTTAAAGGTACACCTCGATGAGCACTTGCCTTATTTCCACAGCCGTGGGATTTGTGATAACCTAATCCCCTACTTGCAGTTTAACCAAAATGCTGTTGGTAAATCATCCAGTGGCTACATTTACCATTGGGGCTTCAATTTCCTTTGTTTAAATAAATATATAATTTCACCATAGCTGCCTAAATAAGGAGTCAGACATAGCAGAACAGGCCAATTAATTTCTTATTGGCAAGGGATCAGCATGGGAAGCAAATCAAATGCATGTTGAGTCTATGTAAAACCTAGAACAGAGAGCCTAATCCTTCTTCTACACACGATCCTGACACCCAAGACACTCCTGTGGTTACATGAGAGCCCCAGAGTGGCAGATTTTCATTTCACTAGCTCAGCAAGGCTCATTTCAGCATTTTACTGATAAAACTACTCACTGTGAACTCTGCATCTGAAACAAAATGAGTCTTGCAGTTTATTTTCTTTTCCAAAGGGAATAATACAGAAATGCTTTTTACTTGGTAAGCCTGAAGTATTTAAGAGGAAACAGGACAGTTATTGTCAATGGCCAGTGGAGCAGCTCTGGTTGCATGCTATGAAATCACATTCAGAGGAACTCAGCAGAAGGCAAAACTCCATTGGCAGACAATATTATAACTGAACCTAGTGAGGAAGGGAGATGATAGGTTCATAAGTGTAACAATAAAAAAGAAAAGAAAGGGGGGGAGGGGTTTACTTTTTAAAAAAACAACCCACGCCTTAAAATGAAGGGCAGTGGCCATACTCTGAAACTCATTTTCAAGCTTTATGGTCTCAGTTGCATGCCCATTTCACAAAGGCAATGAAACAATTTTACTTTGATGAATTACACTGCCATTTTCCTTGTTCATGATGCAGTGTCAAAACCTTAACTTGAAGTGAAATGGAAAAATTATACTTTATATGAATATTTTAAAGGATAAATAAAAACACACAAATAAAAAATAGCTACCAGTAAAAATTTTCTTTGAAAATGTATGGGGTTTTTAATGTCACTATTTTAAGCTTAAGGGGAAGTGTGTATTTCAAGAGAAACTTAATAGAGGGCAAAAGAGTCAGAAAGAGCTTTTAGGTGCTAGGGAGCTACAATCCTAGGCAGATATATCTATATACAGATATAACACACACTTATGCATTTTAGGGTGGTACTGCCTCATGGAAAGAGGTAGTGAATTTATTATTACCTGATAAACACTGGTTTATTTTACTACCTATTGCATTCCCAGAATCTCATAGAAATGATGAGGATATTTTAGGACAGGTTGTGACATCACAGACCTATAAAGTTGCAGCTCTACCTGTTTTTCCATGAAAAGTTTTTCACCCAGGAATTTTCAGACACATAAACACAGAGAACATCAGGAACTACACAATCCTGATAGTTAGATGAAGCTGTTTTTCCTGCTGTAACTCAGGTCTGTCACCTCTCAAACCACTCACAAACCCACACAGCAGCTAGGAGAGTGCCCCCAGGTAAGGCATGCCCAATACCACCAAATAATGCACACAGTGTTTTAGAGGACTAGGAAAGAAATAGAGATGATCAGAGGAGGTCAGGAGATGAGACAGCCTGCTGGGAGAAGGAGTGGAGCTTTCAGCAGCTCCTGCAGCCACAGCACAAGGACCTGCCTCACACTGAGATAATCCAGTCCCCAGGCTGTGGATAGAATGGCAGCAGAGTGGATGATGCCAGGAACAAGGCTCAGAGCCGCCGTTCTGGATCTGCAGAGGATGCCTCTGTCACCAAAACCTGCTCTGGAATGTGGCAGTGAGCAGTTTGCTTTTTCACAGGTCTGCCTTGTAGTAGTTACCATTGCATTTATCAGTTACCATTGTCATTTAATAAAATAAATGACTTTAAAAAATTGCCCACCCCTTGATCTTTCACTGCCCACCTGATCCTGTTGTTTCCCCACATACTCTTGTGGTGAACAGACCACAGATATTTAGTGGACGAGCCTACTATACCTTTATTATATCTCTCCTGCATTTCCCTTATCTTCTGTTTTTTTCCAGATTAATCTTTTATTCTACAAACTTAAAGCCTTTTCCTAGCTGTCCCCTTGATTCTGCTGTAAAGTTCTTACTAATTATGTAGCTTTATCAACATGACAAAGTGATTAATTTGCTGCAGACCTGAGCAAAAAATAAATTCAGTGATAAAATAAGAAAGTTTTTCTCATTATCACAGTATACACTGAGAGAAAAGTTATATGAAAGCACAAAACCCATATGTACATATACTATTTAAACAGTCGGTCTCAATTTTAGTGGATAAAGTGAATTCTATGTATTATTTCAGACAGCTGGAACTTTTAATATTCAAAATTCACCAGAAGATTGAGATGGAACTCCATTTTAGTCATATATTTTACCTTGACAAGGTCTAGTAAAACATAAAGATGGGTAACATAAGAGATTCTTTCCCCCAAATAGCTTACCAAGAAATACAAATATACTGAAATTTAGCTCTTCATGTTCTAAGTGGCCTGTGCTGAAAACATCGAGTATCTTTTGTTGTAATATGAGTCTTATGTGTAATAAAAAGAATTGCTGCCACTTCATTGCAGATTATTCAAATTTATACAGCAGACTAATTTAGCAGAAAAGAAAATAGGGCTCTTCTGCATTAGGTACAGAGTTACATTATGCTTTTAAAATGTATAAGCCTAGAGGAATATTAAAATGTTAATTTGGATAGTATTTAAAAGGTAATTACTTTTATACAATAAAATAAGAAGTCCACTGAATACTAATCCCTGTGTCATGTGCTTTTTTGGAACTAATGCTACATTAAATAGAGAATCCATTTGTTTAAATGATTTTAATTTAGATACATGGAAGACATTACCATCTACAAAAATGTCTGGGATTTTTCAGCTCAACTAATGTAAAATCCTTACTGTATTAAATTCAATGTTGAAGAAAGTACCTACACTTGTTGGATGGTGCTGAACTGAAAGAATGAGAGATTTTTAATGACTCTTCTGAAGTGTGGTTTGGTTGCTCAGCACAAATGCTTCTACAAAGAGCACTGGCAGGGCCATACAGAGCAGGTTGAGACTGATTGCTCCTAAACAAAAGCTGATTTCATCTATTTAAGCCTTTTCAGGGAAGGGTGAATGCTAACAAATTTTGTTGGCATTTCAGTCCAGAGATGACTACTCAGACTAGCCAGCATATTTTTTCAAACTTCTTGAATTATATCATCTAACCTCTTGTCTATGATAATCCTTTCAATGCACAGAGGGCATCCATTTTGGGACATCCTCAGAAAATGATATTCAAGTGTTTTATAATTTATTTCACTCATGCTAGTGTTTTTTTTTAAATTTTAAAATCTGTTAAATCAATGCTTAGGTCTTTAGCCAGAATCTTTTCCTAGGGTTCACTACCTATATTAATTATTTTGTTAAAAATACCCACTTATCTAAGTTGGGTATTTAGCCAAATAAACAGAAATTATTTCCAGCTGAATCAAAAAAGCCAATGATGCTCTTTAATTTGTAAGAAAGCCAGAGATGATATTTTGATTTTTTTTTCAACATAATATAGAAGAAGTTTTTAGAAGACGGAGTGTTTTGAAACTGCTCACAAAAAAAATCAGTTTTTCATGTAACCATTTCAGTTGTTCTGAGCAAATCTCATTTCTTATGGTTTCAATTAGCAGATTCAGGAAAGATGAAAGACACAAACAGCAGCACGAGCCGTGATGGGAAATCACATCAGAGGAAAGCTGTATTTGAGACACCGAGCATGTACTGCCACTCTCCAGAGCAAAGGCAAACCAAACGATCAGGTTATATCTGTGTCCTCAGCCTGGGACCACTTCCCAGTGCCTGGAAGCAATGTACACGTGGGGATGTGCCACAGGAGCTCCCTGCCCAGCAGCACTCCCTGGCACCGTGGGCTAGGGGCAGTGCTCAGGCTGGGGGTGACATGTGGCACACACCAAGGGCACACCTCAGGGCAAGGCTGTCCCCAAGGCTCAGGCTGACCTGTGTGGCAGTCAGCTTAACCAGTGTTCCAGGACAGACAGCCATCACTGACACAGACTAACAGACTTGTATCCCAACCCTAAACCTTGGAAGGCATTTGTTTAAGTTGTGGTGACCCCAGAAAAAAAAGTTCCAAAGTGTTATGGTATTGCCCTGTTAATACCTCATACATATTCCTAACCTTCATTTCCCAGTTAATTGTCACCACTCCCAATTCCTAGAATATTCTCCCTTCCTTGTATCCCCATTGGCTCTCAGTTGGTGCAATGTTCCACCCAACCTATCCCCTTGGACCCTCTTTCCTTTCCCCCACCTCTGCACTACTTTCCCCTATACCCACTGGAGCCTACCTCATTTATACCCTGGACCTCCCGTCATCCTTGTCTTTGACCACTGGCTCCTAAAGAGACCTTATCCCCTTGGTTGCTGTATTGGGATTTTTGGGTCTCGTCCCACATTGACTTTCATTATTATTGAAGTGTTTTATGTTGTTAAGTCGTGGTTGTTGTACTGCTCTTCTTTTACTTTGCCACTTTTGCCCTGAGAGCTGTGAACCCTCGACCCTGAGAGACCAGAAGCTCAGTAATCTTGATTCTTCTCAAGCTGGAGATCTATGAACATTACTTAATTTTTAGCAAGAATATGGAGCTCATTTTAAAACGATTTTTGATCAAGTTCCAGCCAGTGCAGATTAACCATGTAAGAGTCCTTCACATGGTGAAACTCAGGTTGATCTGTGCTTAAAATGAGAAATGTTAAGAACCTCTCTGCTCTCCTAGGTTATTTACATATGCCCACTCTATATTCATTAGTTTGACATTTACTGCTCTTATTCTGTCAGCAGAAAGATTACTTGATTTTCACTGTTGCTATTACAATGTCACAGGTATAATAGCACTATGAACAGTGCAATAGATTTACAGAGTGAATAAAATATTATTTCTGAGGAGTAATTGCTGGTAGGAAACTAAATTTTAATAACAACTTACAACTGGTTGGCAATTAACTAAATATAATTATTTTACTTATTCATGATTTATAGATGAATCATTAGAAACAAAACCCCAACAAAAAGCTTATCTCTCATCTAAAATATTATGAAGATAAAGATATGGTGAGTGATCATTTTCTTGAAAAGGGCAGTAAAAGTAAGAAGCAAGCAAGGATAAAAACAGTAGAAAATTTGTCACCTGTTTCAAATCACTCAGAGATCCAATGCTGGTAAAGTTTGTTTTCAAATTTGAATGTGATAAAGTGAAACAAAGCTTGTTTTGATGCATATATGATAAAAAATAGTAATTTTTGAGCAGAAATATGGCATATCTAGTAAAAAATTACCCTGAGGTAAAAGTTCCATGGGATTGAACGAAATATTTCTGGAATGGTGATGCAATAAAACCCTCCCTAGCTGCCATCACAGTATGGGTACCTCTGAATCACCACTTCTCTGTCTCTAAGCTCCTGCAAGGCACAGGGGTCTGCAGAGCCAGAGCCAGCCCATTTAATCAGCTGTCCAGGCTGCCAATCCAGCCCAGCCTGGGAATGTGAACTGTGCATCCAGCAGGACCAGAGCTCTGCCTGTCACTGGCCACCTCCTTTTAGAGATGCTTGTGGCAGTATCCGTGTTTCTTTTAGAGCCCTCAGATCCCTTGGCACATGGAAAACCTGTGACCAAGGCTGACATCAGATCCACAATCCCTTACTTGGAGACTGAGTGTATCAGCAGCTGCTCCAAAGTGACAGAAGCCCTGCCTGGCCCTTCTGGGGAAGACTCTTAGCAGAAAACAATTCAATATTTATTGGACCAAAACAGAACTGAAGGAATATGTGACTCCATAGCCTACTACTACTCCAGATACTAATTTACATCTACGGAGTTCTGTATCCAGTGAAGGTATTGTAGAAGTACAGTCAAAGTTGTGCATAAAATTGCAGGAGCAGAAAACAGGACTCAAGTTTGCTGTTTCCCAGATGAGCTTTAGATCATCCTACAGAACATTAGGCACAACCTGAAAAATATAACTTACTGCTCTCCTAGGGAGGGCTTCAGACAGAGGCACTTCTTCAGCCATTACATCCTGATGTGATATTTGAGGGCTGATGAAGGACAGTGAACATCCTAACACTTGGCAGTTGGAATTTGTGAGAAATTGGGCAAGCTCTGTTATATGGATTTTTCCTAGTGAATTTATTTCTGATTCCTAGCTATCCACTGAAGCTTAGATGGCAGAAATACTTTCACTCTCATAAATGAAGCTAAAAAAGTACCTGTTGCATATAATAAACTAATATTTTCCATACTATAAGCTTGGATATGGCAGGGGAAGCCTATGTAACACTGAAAACCCGAGAATTTAACACTACTTTTATAATGTACAGTCTCTTATTCTTCTGCTCCAATATGACTTTTCTGAGTGAAAGATCTTCAGACCATTGAGCAGAAAAGCTTTTGTATCAAAGCAGGTTTAAAACTGTTATTCAAAATTATTCTGTTGCCACAAAGGTACATTCTAGTCTTTATAATGCTCCCTTTAGAATTGTCCCAAATAATTGGCAAGGCAAAACTGTTGTTTGTTAAATTATCACCTAGAAGGGGTTGTGAATAGATTATAATTCTCTCTATTTCTATGAATTGGCCTACTTAATTTACTGGTTAAACAGGACAGCAGATTGCAGAAGAAAAATAACCTGAATGAGCTCCAAAAATATATTTCTCTTTATCTGCTATAGTTCCATAAACTGCAGCTCACACAGATAAATCTTTTTCCATTTAGACTTCAAACTCTTATCTTCATGTTACAGTCTGTAGAGCCTAAACTGTGATTTAGTGAACAAAGTAGTAAAAAAGACTGACTAGTTCTGATAAAACACAGAGAAAGATTAAGCCTTTATTGGAGAAAATGGTCCTGAGATTACTTGGGACACAAACTCGTATGGGTATCTCTGTCCTCCAACTGACATTTGATAATATTTCAGCCTTTCTAATTTATAGTACAGATTTTGCTTCTTGGCTAGCAAAAGCTTTGAAAGGAACTGGAAGACATTGACCCTTTGTGGATTATAGTGGAAACAAGCAGCTCTGCCTCTTACTAGTGCCAAACAAAGATCATTGGCTAATTTGGATCCATGAGGTCCCATGAAGCAATTCTTTTCCACTTGTTGTTTATTAGAAGATGAAGGATTAATTTTTTTTCCCCCATAGGAAGAGAAGCCAAAGCATTTTTTTGTAAAATATGGATTTTTCCCCAGCCCACAACTAGCTCAAGTTGATGGGCCTGTGATTAAAAAAACATTCTGTGAGTTGCATCGTTGAATCTGGGTGCACCTCTCTGCCTCCCTGTATTCTTTATACCAGGCCAGTAATTAGTAACTTTTGGTGTATTCTTATTGAAAGGTCACAAAGCTCAGAAAAGTTTCTTTTCCTATACTTTCTTGGTCTTCCATGATAATTATTCAGCACCAGAAAGTAATACTTCCTTAAGTTTGCTTTCTCTTTTGATTTATTTTTAAAATCAGCAGTTAGACCAATTTTTAGCTGTTGTACAATACTGATATACTGAAAGTCTCTGTAAGTCTTCTTACTCAAGATTTAAGCCAGCAAACAATAAACAGAAAGTTAACAGACCAGTTTTAGCCTTTACATTTGTACTTCCTGCTGTGTTTTTAAAGGACTGATTCTTATTAATTAGAAATTATTGACATATAACAGATTTAGGTAAGCCTTTACAGTAAACTTGATATGTGCCTTTGCTCACCAAAAGGATATAATGCAGATGTTCAAGAAGTTATATAATTTAATGCACTTATACTCAGAATCTTCTAATTATATATTAACAGATCTAAGCTACAGATTAAAGCTGTTTTAACTGGTGGTATGCATCCAGCTGTTTTTAGAATATCAATTGAAATGTAATGGATTTGAAGAAAAAAAAATTAGAATTGATCTGTTAAGTAACAGAAAGGAAAAGGGATTTTGAGTGTTTTGCTTTAACTTTTATTCAACAATAAAACATGCAATAATCTATGGTAACAGGACCTGTATTTGAAGGAGATGAATGAAAGTTTTCTCGTTCCCTCTGTTCCTCAGGGTTTCAGAAATGATTAGTAACAAATAATTGCACACTTTATCCATGGGTTCAAAGAAGAAAAGAAGCTTTCTTAATTTTACAGTGAATGCTGCTGAGAACACTAAAAAACAGGGCATCTTATCTGAGCTCATATTTATTAAAAGCTGGCCTGCCAGTTAAAACCATGGTGGAGTCAGATCTGTAGTTTGATACTTCAACTAAATAAATAATATGACCCTTTGAGCTTTGATCCTAGATCAATGGATTTTTAGGAAGCTACTTTGGGGAAAAAAAAGTCCGCAAATATTTTGTAACCTTGTTTTATCTTTATCTTTTCCATAATTTTTTCTTTCTCTGGAATCTTTTTACATGCATCAGTTCACTTTAGAAAACCTTCCTTCATAATTCAAAGTGTTAAGTTATTCAAGTTTTTAATTTAACCTGCAGTGTAACATTCATTTATATAATTTCACTACTAGTTACATTTTTTAAAATATTAACTTAAATAAAACACGATGTTTAAAAATGAACTCATTCATATACATGAATCCTATCAGCATAATTATAATAAAAGTGATAGTCTGAAATATTTTTTTAACATTTGAGAAAGAATATAGAGGTAGGAAGACCAAGGAAAACAGAAAGCCCATATTATATTTAGCTATTTAGGCAGGAACGGCTCTGAAATGACATAACTTGCTTGCAGTGATGGTGCTGGCTGTCAGGAGGAGACAGCCATGACTGGGAATCTGATTTTTGCATTTCTCCCAGGAAAGCTTTTCTGTAAAGAAACAGTTCCTAACCAAGGTGACAAGCTGGTGTATTACTATTAGCACATTCCCACAGAAGTTTCACTGTTAGATATATTTGAAGGCAGCTTGCATGCACTGAAATTAAACAGTCTCAAAATATTTAAGATAAACTACTTTTTTGTTTGTTTTTGTAAACTGCAGGTACAGTCTTAGTGATATTTCACTGGTGATTTGTTCAGATAAAAGGCCTTTAGATCTTTGAAATAAATGAATTTGTATGTCAAGAATGCTGATTGAGACAAAACATTCTTCTAATTATGAGAATACATGTTAAGAATGATCAACGCTGAACATTTTGTGACCCAAGTGCACTAATTTAGATGAAAAAAAATCTCACTATTGCCACAAATATTTTAGGAAAGTCCTGGAGTTTCTAAATTACTGTCCACTTAATTCATAATTTCAACAAGCCCTCTGGGGGTAATACACTACTTTTAGGCTGGTTTTGAGATTCTGCTGCTTTCATTTATCTAGCATTCAGATATTTGTGTCACTCCACCCACACCTCCAAGACCTCAATGTATTACGTTTAAATTTCTCTTTTTTAAACCTTAACTCTACCAACTTTTTTCTCTCTATTCAATACAATGCCACTGAAACTATTTTTGGCAGATTGTTTTTGCTCCACCATCTAATCCCTGTGCTGCTTGTCCCAAAAAGGCATATAAATAGAACTGTAATGCTACAGTGTCTGAAGAGACACATTAGCATTAATAGGAAACACTACAGAAGGATTATTTTAATGTTTATCTCCACTCATTGTCATTCAGCTTAGTGCATAGTTACCTTGCAAAGGAGGCTTTAAGTTCCTATCTACAATGTTTAAATAGAATTTAGATTTGAAATAAAAATGTTGTACAGAATAAACATTTTATCCATTGTACTAAAACTTAACGCTTGTGATTCTTTTGTGCTGTATTGATCTGTGCTGAAATGCCAATACTCACTGGCAGCACCAGAACACTGACAAGCCTAAGGAGAAAAATACTGCACTTGTAATGAATGTGATGCTGAATAGAAAACAGTCCCAAAGAGAAACTTCAATTCTAATGTTAGTCCACTAATTAAACAACCATTTAAAACCATTAATTCTTGTTACATTCAGTAAAAAACCATTAAAATAAAAAGGCAACGTTTAAGAAGTTAGAAGTTTAAGAGCTTTAAAAAAATAGTATTGTTTATTCTGGTACATATTTTGCAAAAATAGTGCAGTGCTACTAAAGGTGCCAAGTTTAAAAGGGTTACATTTGGTTCCTTGGCTTCATTTATGTGACTTTACGTGAATATTATCACCAAGGGATGCTTTTCTTCCTGAAGCAGGATTTCAACGTTTTCAATCAAAAGAACACAAAAGCCCTGTTACCCTGTGCTAGCGGCATTTTCAGGAATTACTGACTAATGCAAATGGCAATATACCCCCCTTTACTATTTAAACAACCAGCAGCTGTTGAACAGAGGAAATCTACATTGAAAAGCATTGAGATACATTGAAAAACTAGATACAGTCACCGGAGGACATATTTTTATCATATAACCAATAGTTTCTGTATCCCTGATACCACTGTTTGAGGGAAAAAAACGTAACAAATCAAACTAGAGATGCTATTTGCATCTAAATTAATTTGAGTTCCAGAGGGTGATCATTTCAAGAGGTCTGCAGGTGGAGGAAGGGATGCCCAGCACATCACCAGTGACACCCAGCTCTGCACAGATCCCATGGGCTGTGCCTCTCCTGTTCCCTGCCGCAGGGAGCTTTAGAACCATGAGTATCTTTTTTCAATGCCCCTGTAACTTCTGAGGTTTCAGTAGGTGTCTGTTCCCAGAGGCAGCAGCCCTGTCAGAGCAGCTCACGTGCTGGACCACGAAATCCTCAAGAATGACTTACTGTGGAGTTAACTGCAGCAACAACAAAAGCAGAGAGGCGGTGTTTCATGCATAATCCATACGCAGCACATCTAAAATTAATCCAGCAACAAAAAGTACAGATGGAAAGGGCCCAACTGTTGCTATTCTGATGCTGACAGCTTTCAGAAGAATATCAGCACTTTAAAAAAAAAAAAAATCATCCTGGCTCTTTTGATTGGAAAACATTTTCAGGCACAATCTGAACCTGCTGCAATGTGATAAAGGTGGATAAACCATGGTTTTTCAGTGCAGAACACATTGCTGGCTTCCACCTGAGGAAGGTGCACCACTAAACAGCGAGTATGCAACATGCTACAGCTTTGATTTAGAAAGCAGAGGAACACTTGTGCTTCCAACTGATTTTTTCCAGTATGGATTAAAATGCTGGGAAATTTGAGAACATACCAAGCACTAGTTCTGCCCTGCTCTGTTCAACCAGCCTAACTAACTGCTGCTCTGGGAAGTAAAAAATGTGAGTGGTTGGCAGAGCCAGTGACAGAATCACCTGATGGTCCCTCTGTCTTAAATCCATGCCAGACATAGAAAATGTCGTTGTTTGTCAGGCACTCACAATCAAATTGACACAATGCTTAGAGCATACATTTGTTTAATATATTAGAGCTTCACTGCAAAGCTAGGATAGATCATGCAAAGAAACAACTGGAAAAAATCTCAACTAGTTGCAAAATAATTGTACTCATGGAAATGAGATGCAAAAATTGAGAGAATGGCTCATGGCAGGATGTTACAGAGGTAAGAGTAACTAACTTTGCACTTACAGCTTATTCCATGAGGAAAAATTAGAGCACATACGTGGAGTCCTTGAAAGGCACTCCCAATTAGACAGACACGAGAGGCCTCTCTCTCAGTTGTCTTCTTTGATAATGAATCTGGTTCTCTCAGGTCAGAATAATTCCTGTCTTGTCTCTTAGGTCAGCCTTGTGCCCTCTCCCTGTCCATCAGCCTTTTGGTCACTCCCACCCTGTTTGCTTGTTGGCCCACATACCCTAATCCCATCCTTGTAACACCCCCAGTCCCCTAGTAATAAACTCTGATACTCCTTCCCCTGCCCCAAAACCCCATGTACTTAACCTGGACTCTCAGACCATTGCCTTGGCTTTGCCTCTGAACTCTGGGACTGTGCTCACGTGTGGCTGAAATAAACATAAAACCCCTGCAAAGTCTCTTCCTGCTTCTTTACCTGCTTCACCTCTACCCCAACCTCAACACACATACATAAATTTAAGAACGTCACAAAGTTTACAACGGTCTACAAGTGCAGAGAATTCTCTTTTACACCCTTTTCCCAGAAGCTCATTCTGAAACCCAGCTGAACGCTCCCATGCCCCAAGCCCCTCTGAGCCCAGCAGTGGACAGAGCAAACCATGCTCTCCTTCCTGGCCAGCCCAGCCCAGCTCCAGCTCACCCTGGTGCAAACCAGCAGTGTCACCATCACCTAGTGAGCACAGCAGCACAAGTAAACTCTGCTCCACATATCCACTCAATCCCTTTCCATTATCCAAGTGTAAGGAGAACTCAAGTGTGGGAAGCCTGACAGTGAGGAACAAGAGTTACTGATGGAACCCTGGAAACTGAGAATTTTAGATTTTCTGTGCTGACAGGCACTGACCCCCAGGAAAGCACTGCTTTTGACCTGAGGCTGTGGAGAAGGCTTCCAAAATTTAATGATAGAACCAGGATTATGGGTGCTTAGTTTGAATAAAAGTGGGTAATATCACATCATGGACAACTTCGAATTTGAGGTTTTAGAGTATAGTAATGTATAGAAAGCAAGATGGAGGGTTTAGGGCAGAGGCTTAGTCCTTCTTCGCCTTCTTCTTCATGGGTCTAGGTGATTTTGTTGAATTGGATAGGAAATTCTGCATTGCAGGTCATGGGTGATTCGTTATTGGATTAAAAGTAAAAATAATTTAGGTGTCCATTCTTAATTGGACAGTTTGGCCTCAAAAGGCCTTGTAGAGAGTAAGATAGGGCTGTTTTTAGCTTGTTAGGTTGAAATGCTGTAGAACTCACGGTCTGTGAGAATGTAATATAGATAAGAATTAATAAATATCTGAGCCCAAACAAGAAACGCTCTCTCTTGAGCTTAATTTTAATCCCGACTCTGGCAGAAAAAGAAGATAAAACATGATAAGCTACTTTTTGCTCTTCTCCATGATTCCCTGATATTACTCCTGCTTGTTCAAACATTTGAATTCAGCAATGCTGCTGTGGTACCTCCTGAGTAATACATCTGGGTGCCTTCTGATGGTATCCTGCCTTCTGATCTCACCCTGTCTGTGCCAAGCCTGTATGCACATTATGTTTCCATGAACATGGCAAAGGAAGTGAGACACATCTGGGATTGCCTATCTGAGCATTTGTCAGCTATGTGGGCTACAAAACCCCCTGAGATGTGAAGAAGGTAAAACACAGCTCCTGCAAGGCATTACCTCAGCACACTCCACTTGCAGAGTCAGAGGAACCTTTTGCATGCACAACAAGCAGCACTTGATGGGGGAAAAATAATAGCCAGAAAAATACACTTTGTCCAGCACTACACAGGAAGGGCTGTGCACTTACTGGACATGCCTGCCACACACAAATCTACAGCAAGGGAGGTGCAGCTTGTTTCTCTCCTGCTTGGGAAGTGCAGAGTAAGATTCTGGTCTTTCAGGGAGGCTGCCATCCACTCTGGTGTCATGTGTGTTTGACCAAGAAGTCCTGAACGTGAGAGGAGCTGAGTCATTTGGACTGTACTTCATCTCCTTCATGCTTGGGAAATTCAGCTGAAACCTAATTCCTTAAGCAAGCATAGTCCTTCTCAATATGTGCATTCCTAAATCCCATCTCTATTTGCATATATATTGCTAGACTGAATAATTTGTTAGCAGTTGTAACCAAAGTTAATATGAAAAGGCTGCAATTGAATAATTTGTTTTCCTTTTGTGCTTCTTTATTATGACTAGTACTGGTGTATAAATCATGAATCACTACATGGCCTACAGATACCATACACACCCACAGTGAGCCACAAGTAGTTTGAACATATTTTTCACAGGCAACAGACTGCTTATCTTAGAGACCTCTGCACTCCACAGAAAGTCTGACCTCAAATGTTTAAATCACTAAAATTTCAAAACAAAGCTCATTTACAGTGATATACACTATCATGTTCGAGATATTCCAACAGTAAGAAACTACATTCATATTTTTACACTAGGCAAAAGAAAATTATTCTAGCTAAATGACTTGTTTTACTATATTTTATTATCTGGGAATTATTCCAAGTGAATAAATGTTGAGAAGCTTTAATTAATTTATCATTCTGCAATTGATTTTGATTTTTTGATTGCCCATGCAATAGTAATTCAACTTTAATCTCAGGGCAAACTAAAATAACAGACACTATCTGGATAAAACATTAATGAACAAAATGAGAGTTAGAAGCTTCAGGAACGTCTGGACAAAATATAAAAGCTTATTTAAGGGATTTTCATCCTATTTTTGCAGTTCTGCTCATCTTTTTTTTTTTGCCAGAGACTGTGGAACACATTTTACCAAATGGTTCTGTTTTTAAATAGTTGCACAAAATGTTTAGCAAGCAACCTTCTTTGGATAAAAATGTCTTCATTTAAGCAAATACTAATTACAATAATTTTTTAAAAAGCAGGTATCCTGCTCAAAGTGTATGACCACTTCTTTAGGTTGACATAAAAAAAGCTACATTTTTCTATTTGGTCTATCGAGTCCAAAATTTTAACTGAAAACTGCAGCATCTCCAAATGCCTTTAAAGGCTATGTCTATGAATGAGTACCAGCCCTCAAACACACAGATCCTATGCAAGATAATTAAGAAATGTTATTATCTAAATCCTGATCTGAGAAGTTGGCATGAAAAACAAATTACTTCCGAAATAAGTTCTTTCAGAAAGAGTCAACAATCTGCAATAAAACTTCTTTGTCTGCAAAATGAAGTCATACAAAGAAAAGAGGTTCTGATATCATAATGGTATTTCCACATTAGACCTGTCTCCATAGAAGACAAACATGGTAACAATTCTTGAAAAGAATTTAGACTGCCTTAATGCAAAACAACATGCATTATGTAAATAGCGATTTAGCCTGTTCATATAACACCACTAATTTTTTTCCAGTTATGGAAGCACAGAAATGCTTTTTTATGTGCCTGTGTGGAACCAGAAAGAGATGGCAGGGCTCTGAAGCTCACTGACTGAGGCACTCTTCTGGAAGCAGAATGCTGGTTTATGGTTTATGTTCTAGGAATGTTTAATTTCTAAAGAACTACTCAAAGAAGGAAATAGAACCAGTGACTCTTGTCTCCAAAGTTAATGCCACACCTGCTGTTGTATAATGTTTGGAACTGGCCTGACTGCAGTTCCAGGCCACTGAATGATTTTCTGCTCAAGAGAACTCAGAGTGGAGCAGGGAGGTGTTTCCCCCTTGCTGCGTGACCTGGTCCATCAGAACAGTGCTCTCAGAGATGGAAAGAGGGGATTTTAATTATCTCAGATTTATTTAAAAATTGAACTTCTCTTTTCCACATGAAGGTTCTATAGTGCCACGTTAATGGATTTTGTGCTAGGGAGGCAAGAAGGGGGATGCTATTCCCTACTGTTTTGAAAGAACCCCAGTTCTGTGAGCAGACTGTGAAGTATTTTCTGAGAATGATGCAAAGAGAGATTTTCAAGACCTGAAAACTACACTATACACTTAAAATACTTTTAAAAATCAGGGGAAAATGTTAATGACTTGCAAGGCAATTTGATTTGGGAAGGGGGAGTTCGATGAGACATGCATGGAATTGCTGTTAATGAATCAAAACCCTGTGCTAGACAAGTTCCACTTCCAGAAAAGCTTCGAAGCAGTAAATTAGTACTCAGAGGCACTTGTTGACATCCCTGGGTCAGCTTCCCATGAAATGCAATGTCCTTTGCAATATACTGAACTGTCAAATAAAAGTCAATGTATCACTTTTCCCTAAGGTTCAGAACTTCTCTCCCTAAAATATTAAATAGATAAATGTAATTAAACTGCATTTGAGAGACAGAGAAGAGATAAGAGATGCTTTAACAAACAACTCTAGTAAATGTGTGCTCTGCTAAGTGGAAAGGTTTATAGCTCAGAGCTCAAAGTTGAGCTATTATTTTTCTCATTTCATCAGCTATACTGAGTATTTCTGTCAATCCTGCAGTCCTCAGGAGGAACTAGTAGATCTGGCCCTGACATTTTTCTAATTTCTTTTGTATGGTTTTATTGTTAAAAGCTCCTTTGCAATCAGGAGTCAAAGACAGTAATCAAGAGAATGAGCTCAGTCAGAGCATAATGCTGGTTGTGATTTTATTCCCACAGAGATTGCAGTGAACACTGGTAATCAGATGTTCTTGGGGGCAGCAACCAAAGAGAAAACTATACATTTATGTAAGAAATGACAAAAGTGTTATTTTAAGCTGAATTAAAGAACTATTTACAAGAATAAGCTCAAGCAATCAATCCACATGGGAGACAACTGAAGAAAGGCTAATCTGTAACCATATTATACATCATCAACATCCAAGTCCTTCAAAACAATCCTAAATCACACAATTCTCTGTTTCCTGTGTTAATTCATCCAAAACTCTTAGGAGGTTTATCTGCTGTGCTCCCTGTGGCTGCCAGGGAGGCTCCAGGTAAGGAAAGTCAATGGGTGACCATCCCTAGGGTGCCTGGAGCCAGCAGCCTCGACACTTGAGCATCCACAGGATCAGAAAACAGGAGTGCCTTCATGCCAGAGCAGCTCGGGGAAATGAGCAGAGCTACTCCAGAAGCAGAAAATTTAACCTGCCTAAATTCCATATGCATTGTGTGTTATAACTTAGGAGACCTTGTGAACTGAGAAAAAGACTTGGAGTTGATTTGCGTGCCTTGGATGCCTCTGTTTTTGGAGGAATGGAGATTAGTAGCCTTGAGTTTCAGAAAACACAAAATGTTTTATTGTCTCTATTTATTCTGTGGCTGGGGATGTGTGTGTAGAGGTATGGAAAGTAGGTTACATAGCCAAGCTTTATTTCCAACAAACTATAGAAATGTTGCAATTATTTGTATTTCTTCCACAACCACAAGTTATGTCAACCCCTAGACAAAGGCTTATGCAGACAGCCAATAAGGAAAAGAAAAAAAAAAGTTTCTTTTTTGGCCTGGTAACACAGGGCTTTGAGATTCATAGCTGAAATCATGGTTAATCATGAATCTCAAATCTTGCTCTTATGTGAAAGACTGGAAGAGAGAAAACTCCTTTAGCTTAATGCCAAGATCAGTTTGGGGCAATTTGAGGAGAACAAACAGAATGAAGCTGTCTCTGCCATGTTTCACATGGTTCAATTGGGTATTGTTATCTGCTTATTGGGAAGGAACGAGCACATATTCATAAAAAACAAAACACCAGCCAAACAAATGAAAATCCCTGAAATCCTGGGAGCAACTCTGGCTTTTCCCAAACTCTGAATTCTTCAAAGACCTGTGAATCAGCAGAGTCCTAACATAGCTCTTGAGAACCAACCAGAATATGTTGACTGATCTGAAGTGCCTGTTTGACAGCTCTATATCCAAAGGGAATCCAGCTCTTGGCAAAAAGTTACCAAAAAAAGTCATAATCTAGGGGTTACTGAGTGTTATCTTGGGTATATAATTCACATAAATAGATGACTAAATAAATCCCACAGTGTGGAAATAGATACAAGAGAATGTTTAAAAATTATTAGGAAAGGATTTTTAAAAAATTCTGAAGTGCTGAAAAAAAATCTTATCCTGGTTTAGCTTTACAAAAAATTATAATAACTGTATCATTCCCTTTTTCAACTAAACAAACACATAGTGACTTTTCCCCTTTCTGTTCTCTTACTTTTTAAAATTTTTTTTAGTAAAAAACCCCAATCAACCACCCAGAGTCCCCACATCATTTGGGAACAAAAATTCAACCCCCAAAGCACAGTTGGCAAGATGCAGTCCTCTAATGCTTTTGTTTAGCAGTGACAAATCAGAGAGATGTGGTATGATTTGTGCTTTTTCTGTACAACAGTTTCTTAGCAAGCCAGATACACTAACATGTAGAAAATGAAACTATAGGGGTGTTAGAGTAAGTCTTTCCTTCCATAGCCATGATTTAAAATATTTAGGTTTTACAAATGCACATAAGTTTAGGTGCCTCTATATTAGCAAACTAGTGCAGAAGACTTTTCTGCATGCCTTGGGCACTGTGCCAAACCTTCTCTGCTCCATCTTCCATTCCTTTGGGAATGAGGGCTGAGCTTTACTCTTCACTAATCAGCAATAGACTGCATCCTTTAAACTGTGAGTGATAACCATCATTCATTCAGCCTGCAGATATAAGAGATTTCTAAAATAATAGTAAAAGTGGCAACACCTCACCCATGGATCCAAAAAAGCAAGCAAGAAGAAATAGGAAATTTAGAGCAAATGCTCTTACAGGAGGTTTCAAAACATTCTCCACAGATATTCCTGTAATAGAAAAGCCCATCTGCTGCATACAAACCTAATGAAATCACTTGGAATAATGTGTCTTTACTGCCCTCCTCATTGCCCAAGAATTCCTCCTCAAATGATTAAGAGCCATTTACAACATAAAGTTGGCGTACATTTAAAATAAATTACCTTAATAGATAAATTCTATTAAGATCTTAAATACTTCCAAAATTTTCTCTTCTTAAATATTAGCAAAGAAGGGAAGTTAATACTTATTTATCACGAGATCCAGGTCATTATGAAAACAGATCCATTAACAAAGATAATAGTTTCTTTTTTAGTCTAGATGAAAGCAATTTATGAGAGCTAGGAAATTTTGCAGATTGCCTGTGGGTAGAGCTTGGCATCTATGTAATTATGTGGGATCTCTGAAGGCATTTAAAGGCCAATTGACTGCTTTTAAATCATCTCTTTAAACTGGTGACAACTAGGATATAAAGATTTTGTGGCCAAATGAAAGAACAGTATTTCAGTGTTGCCAATTCTGGCCCAGCAATTCACGAGCCTTGAAAGTTCATACCCATATATATTTTATAGGGTATATATTAAAAATTAATCATAAAATTGATGTTGAAAAAGACTAATTTTAAAAGAAATGAAAATATTCCCAAGCCATTGGAGAGAATTTGAGTCGGTGAATGCTTTAATTATAGGAAGTAACTCACAAAGCTTGCCTGGTTACAGGGATCAGATCCAGGAAAAGAACATTTTCTTGGCCCATTCTTCATGTATTTCTTCGTGCATGCCTGCCACTATAGCATCCTGGCTATCTGTCAGAAGGGAATTACTGTGCATGCAACTGTCAATCTGCTCATAATTTCAGACTTCCCACTCACACTCTCTAACACATGCACTGAATCATTCCCAGCATCCAGGTTTACTGCCTATTGTATTTTAAAAGACAGTAGAAGCTATATCCTTCCTTCCTCCATAGAGTTCATATTACATATAATAGAGAGCTATGTATCTCCCTGTCACCTCTGGATTACAATAAGGTTATATATTATAAGGTACCTACTTTGGTTCAGTTCCTCTCAATTCCTACATAACAACTGAGCTGTGTATTTTCTTATGCTTGCTAACAAAACCTTTGGTTACATACATTAATTAAAGGGTATTAAGGTATGACTCAGATTTTCAGTAAAAGCTGTTCTGAATGAGCTGTTCAGTGCACTAACAAGTGGAGTTGCTGATTTTCTGGCATAAGAAACACTGAAGGAGACCATTTCTGACTGACCATTTCTTCTAGTTTTGCATAGCAGGAGTCACAGCATTTAGCATTGCACAGGGACACTGAAGGGCAGAGTTTAACTGCTAAACAAGCTCATTACTCAGACTTTCTGCATCCACTCAGGAAATTCTCCTGCTTTTGTGCTAGGGCACAGTGGAGCAGCCACTAATCCACAGATGCTCCTGAGCTGGTCTAAGTGCAAAGCAGAGCACCAGGACAGTGATGCATGGTGCCAAAAGGAGGGGAAAAAACAATCCCTTGAGGACACACTCCCAGAAAGGCTCTCATTAGCTGTATCAGACACTGTTCTTTCCTGCAGTTTTCTGTGCTGTCTGAGCTGCATCAATTCATGTCTTTCGTGCAATACAAATCTGATGAGGCCAGAACATTTTCCACCAAAATGTCAGCAGAACAAACTATTACAGAAGAGATTTTTTTCTTCACAGGAAATTGCAAATGCCTGTATTACTTCTGATTAGAGCATGAAACCTAGGGCTCAGCATTTGAAGGAATGAAGAACTACAGTCCTCTCTGCTCTAAGAAGAAAAAAAGCTAGTTACTAATATTGCAAGTAAAGTGTAGTTTATTTCACTGTAATTTATAGAAGAAATGTATCCTTATCTTCATGCAAAACAAAAACTGCTTTTACTTTTATTGAAGAACTAGGTTTTCAGTTACTCCCATTGATCTGTTAGTCATTTAATCACAGAATTGCAGTAAGAAAGAGTAAAAAACTGTTGCATGAGCATGAGTTCCATTTGCCTTGTTCCCAAGGGATTTTTGTTAATTTTATTTTTTAAAGCCCCTAATTATGAGGTTTTGCTATCTCTCTTAGGCAAGGTATCCCTATTCCTAATTGCACCCAGAGCCATAGAAACAACAGATTATATTTACATTGTCATTTCTGGCTGGTTCCTTTCATCAGCTGTGCAACAAGGTGAAGATTACTACAAAGAATCTCATCTCAAAAATTCAGGTAATCAGTTTGTTTCTCTCCTAAGAAACAAAATCCCTCCTATTACCAAAGTGGTAAAGTTTTACCATTACACACCATAATTTGCAAAAAACAAACTAACTGCAACTAAGCTGGGTTTTATAAACATGTGCAGGTTGCTAAATAGCAGTGTAGCTATCTAGCAGGTATTTACAGAAGTCAAGAGCATAAATCAAGGAAATGCATAATTAAACAGAACTCCAAGGCAAGAGAATTCACTCAAGCTCAGAAGCACACATTGATTTAAAACACCTCAACAATTCACTCAGATTATTCCTTCAGCAGTGATATTAAAACAGCAAATCTTTTAAAGGAATTGAGTTGGAGATTACATTTGCCCACTGTTGTAGGTACCATTGCATCTGCTAATGCACCATTCATTTCTAATCAACCTCTTTATACCATGTTCCCAATTCTTGCTGGAAATACTTGGCCAAAATATTGGTCAGTTGAAACATTATATTCATGTTGATTAAAAAAATAAAGAAAAGATGCCTAGATTCCAAAATGAAGTTAGAATTTCTTTCCCTACCAATTAGAAAGCTTTACTGAATCTTTGCCCTAGATGAAGCAGATATTGAACAGTGTCAGTATTCATTTACTTGCAAAATGATGCAAGTTTTCAAATAAGCAAGTATTTCCCTTCCTTCAGTTTCAGTAGCAACAACATGCTCTCCAGAAATACTGGTTTTACAGGTGAGATCAAATTTCTGAACTTATCATATATGTAAAGACAACCTTTGAATAGTGTCAAATTTTAAAATGTACTACAGATTAACAGTCTCTTCATACACTCATGACAATTTCCTGACATTAATTGACCACAAATCATTTTGAGACACAGACATTTCTTTAATGGGAAACTGGCTGGAGCAAGTTCATATCTCTGAAGGAACAGGACGTTTGATTATTGAATTCTAACCGTACTCTGGGCCAAAAAATAACCCTTAGATTACAGTTATTACCTACTATAAGTCATGGGATGGTCCTGAATTAGTCAAAACTATGATTTTTTTTAAAAATAGAAAGGAGGTCTTTAAATTTAATTTTATTTTTCCCCCTCTATAGTTATAAATGATACCTGAGCTTTTTATATTTAGCAGGTAAGGGATAACAATAATTATTCAGAGGTTTTTTTTTTAGTGAATACCTTTTAAGAAATTGTGTTAAATACTTATATCACTAACACAGTTCTGCAGCAGCAAATAATTCACCATCTCTAGAAAATGTTGTTACATGCCTGATACTAAATAAAGTTAAAATTGTAATGCTACTGAGAAACATTAGTATCTCTTTACATGTTTCTTGCATGTAAACCTTTGAGTTCTCAGACACATGGCTCTTCTGAACTCTCTACACGGGGAAGAAGAGCAGCCAAAATTCCTTCTCCTGGGCAGAAACAGGTGCAGGTTTTACATGCTGGGCACATCCAGCTGCCTGGGTCTGTACATCTGTACCAAAGCCAGAGTTTCTGCCCCTAGAACAGAACACCTTCCCAAGGAAAACCCTTTGTATGAGGGCTATGGCCATTACACAGATGTAGATCTGCACAGAGATGAATCCTGCAGGTTTGAGACAAGAGCCTGCTTCACCTAAGTGAAGTGCAAACAAAAGGTACACGTTAAATGCTGTTTTCCTCCCAAGTATTGCATATGTACATTTTTAACTACATAAGGCCACCACTCACATGACCAAAAATAAATATCACAGTAGATAACTCAGGAGATATACACGCAATTTTATTTCATTGCTTTCATGTGCAAGGAGCTCACAAACCACCAGGCTAACTGGAAGCAGCAAGCATTGTTTGGTAATTAGTAAAACAAAGGCATTCTTCTCCCAGTCTGCATTCAGTAATTAGAAATCAGTATTCCACTTAATTGAATCGTCAAACACTTTTTGTTCAGTAACTCTTAATATACTTTTAAGTATTCATTATTGGACTAGAATTCCCAGAAAACCTAGCAGTAACATGAGCATATTGTTCTCCTAATGACATTTTATGAGCTGACAAAGTCGTTTAGAATACATTTTTCCCGAGTCACCTTAGCATCTGACATTGAAAATATCAAGAATGTTCTTGCTATATGACTGCTCATTCTTCGCTTGAAAAATGAGTATTTCTGGGTTCAGAAAACACAATTATGATAATTTTTGCTATCCTGGTTATGAAGTAAATACACCAGTACTTTAAGCAAAGCTGTGAGAAATTAACAGAGCTGGGAAAAAGGCAACAAAATTCAGAGCTTAACTAGTTGGTCATGTGCCTGAAACTTGATAGTCAATTCAGAAACCAATTCTTTCACCATTACAGGATCTTTCTAAAATACTTACTAATTTCTATGTTGGAAAAAATAAGCCTGTTCACATTCAAATCTAGTATTCAGGGGTTTTTTTATGGCTTACACAATACTTTGCCCCTTAATTATCTATTTAAATTAAATACTGCATGGGTTTAGATCCATTAGACCATCACAGGCCCCAAGACAAAAAATCATTACACTAACTACTTTCCTATTTTATCACCTTGAATTGTCTCAGTGAAATGAAAGTGTAGGTCACATGCTATATTATCTTGAAATAAAGTTTAAATATGACCAGAGAGGTGCTGTTTTCTCCTGGTCTTACCTGGCAGAGAATGGTTCCCTTTTGCTGTGCTTCAGTACCACAAAGCATTCAAATAAGCCCAGAGGGGCAGGTACCATATTATGCTGTTATTATATACTGCAACATTAGTGAATAATTCACTCAATGGTTTTATGCATGGCACCCATAACAGAGTTAAATTGTACCTTTAAGTATTAAATTAAAAATTGTAACACACATTCTGTAGCTCTAAAGACTTTAAACCCAGAAGAACTATCATAACAGACCTTGTTCAATCTCCCATGTGATACAGTTTTCCCTGTTCAAGATCCACTGCTCAATTGATTCTTTTCTCCAAAGAGCTTGGAGCTATATCCTATAAAACAATGCCATGCCTGAAGTGGAACTGTGCAGTTTCTGTAGAAGCATGCTTGGAAAATACAGTGGTCTCAGAGGGATCAATATAGCTTCCTTATAAAGTCAAAATTGATCTAAGACCTCAAGACTAGTCTAAGAAAGCTTTCATTTTTATTAAGACATAATTTTGAGAATAGCTGAGAAACCCTAAATTTTAATGGGATTATTTCTACCGAGTTCATAGCATTGTAGATTTTTTAGGGTTTGGAATGGATCTCAAAGGTCATCCAGTCCCAGCCTGCCCCCACCACACCAGGCTGCTCAAGGCCTTGTGCTCTGCCAGGACTGGGACATCCATCACCTCCCTGGGCAGCCTTTTCCAGCCTCACCACCCTCACAGTAAACAATCTCTTCCCAGCATCTCAACTTCCCCTCTTTCAATGAGCACCCATTACTCCTTGTCCTACCACTGCAGTTCCTGATGAAGAATCCCCCTCTGGCTTCCCTGGAACCCCTTCAGACCCTGGAATGTGCTGTGAGGTCTCTGTGCAACCTCCTCTTCTCCAGGCTGAACAGCCCCAACTTTCTCAGCCTGTCTTCAGCAGGAATTGCTTCAGTCATCTTACCAACCTTGTGGCCCTTGTCTGCACTTATTCCAACAGTTCCATGTCCTCAGAATCATTTAGATTGGAAAAGACCTCCAAGAGTCCAAACACTACCCTAAAACTCCCATGTCTGGCTCTAAACCTTGTCCCTAAGTCCTCACCTCCACATCTTTTAGATACCTCCAGGGATAGTGAATCAACTGCTTCCCTGGGCAGCCTATTCCAATGCTTGACAACCCCTCAGGTGAAGAAATGTTCCACAATATCCAATCTAAACCTCCCTGGTGCAACTTGAGATCATTTCCTCCTGTCCTGTTACTTGTTATTTGAAGGAAGAAGCCAAATATAAATCAGGAGAGGAACGAGTTCAACCAGGAATTAAAAAGGCAGCATAGGAGTGTGCAAACCACAGTAAAAAAAATTAACACCCTGTTGTGTGTAGAAAGGGAAATGCCCATGGTTTTACACAGCAAAGAGAAATTCTGAAAATAAGATCATTTAAACACTACAGCTACACTGTACATTGAAAGCCACCTTAAATGAGAGAAAGGTAGAAGAATGTATATGCTGATTAAATCTTAATTTCCAACTTTTCAAGCAGCAGCTAGGATATGAAGCCATAAGAAATTTTACTGTCCAGAAGATGGATTGAAGTCAAGCCACTTCAACATGGCAAACCCGAAAATGTCGATGTTCTTTTTGTCAGGAGAGGCTGTTAAATTTTCAGCATTTTTGTTTGCACTTAACTAAAGCTTTATTTCAGGGTGTGTCTAGAAATACTTCAGCCTTGACAGGGCTGAGCATTTGGACTCAATCAGAATCTGCTCCTTTTCAGTGGTTCTAGAGTGAAGTTTTATTTCCTGTGAGTGAAAAGCATGCTCCTGTGCTGGAACATGAACACCAGTGTGGATTTGGGGAAATAAGCATTAAAGAAAGGGGTGTTAGGTTGTTTAGTGGGGGAGTCTTGTCTTTCCTCTTTTTACAAGGGGAACACTTTCAAAGGGACAAAAATACCTATGGGATATGATGAAGGAATACATTTTAGAAGAATGAAAGAAAACTTCAGAAACCATGAAGTAGTTCAAATCTTACCAGTTTTCTTCCAAAAATAAATAAAGGAACCAACAAATAAACACCAACATGTATGACTTCAAAACCATACATATCTTCACACAACATTCTTTTGGTAAATCATAGAAAATCAGACAGGATCAGGAATAAAATATCAGTAAATAAAATTTAAATAAAATGAATGAAATGCTGAAGTGAACAAAATGAAATATTCAGAGACACTGAAATATTTTGAAGATGATAATGAACTAAATTTTCTACAGGTGCATCCTTTCAAAAATTCAATTTCTTAATTTTTTGAGAACCAGAAAAGGCAGGGGGAAAAGAAGGTGAATAAAATCAATACATCTAAACTCCAGTCAAGCTCTTGATATAGAAGGAAGAATTCCCTGTGGCATCCCATCCTTTTATATTACTCTGATGATTTGAAAAACTGCAGAAGAGGCAGAAATGGCATAGAGCATCCACCAGGCATAAAAAATGAGAACTAAGAAAATGTTGTTGTCCTTGCCTGAAGAATGAGAATGTTGTTAGGATTGTTTTTTTCAACTCAGAAACAGGGCAATTCCCTAGTACTGTTGAAAGAGTGGGCAGCACAAATGTGATTTAACATGTTAATTTCCATCTCTTTTTCTAATACTATATTTACAGTTTCCAGCTGCTATACGTTTTTTTTCCTAGTATATAATGAAATCTTATCCTTAAAATAAAGTTTCTTTATTTTGAAATTTGTAGTACTGGATCAAAATAAAAATTACCAGACAATTCATGGTTAAAACTACAAGCTAGGTACCCTGGTGCTAATAATATTCAGGAAAGAGTTCTAAGTGAGGCTTAACATATACAGGAACATTGAACAAGCAAGGAAAACCCAAGTTAATAAAATCAGGTACTGAGGTTATCACAGAAAAAAGTAATTTGACCAAGAAAGACTGGAAAGAAAACCAGAAAATAAACTGATTTAGAACATGGTGAGCAGAGAGTCTTATCTGGACAGCAGCCACACCAATGAAGAGACTACATGATAAAACAAGTCTTATTAAACCTAGTGTAAAATGCAACATGGAAGTGAAAAAATCAGAATGGCATTCATGCAAGTTTCAGGATGACATGAATGCCATGTAATCTTCTGTAAATAGTTTTCATGGTAGCACATTTTAATTTTTTACTTATTTTATTGATGATTTCGCTATTAGTTCAAAATAAAACAAACCCAAATTAAAGAAGTATTTTATGAAAATTTAATTTATTTGAAGTCTTCAGCTATGTTTTCATAGTTAAATGACCAGTATGGGTAGGAAAAAAAAAATTATGTACATAGGAGAGAGAAAAACTATAAGCCAAAAGAAAAACAACCAATTAAATGACAAAGAAAAAGATGCATTAAGAGGGAAAATCTGTGAGATGTGTTATATTTAATTAGTCAACTGGATGAAAAAAGGCCTATGTCAGCACAATTGAAAATCTCTTCCAGCTCAAATTTCACTACATTTTTGCTACTGAAAATCCAGGCAAACATAGTCTAAGCAGACCTTGAAACACCAGTAAACACAAATCAGAAAGGTTGTTACATTGGCTAAACATCCTGCCCAGCAATCCTTAACAATAATTTCTTTGGCTCATTTCAGATATTTCCATGCTCCATTGCCATCTGCATCTTCCCAATGTTATGAATGACGTTCTATTTGCCTAATTTATCAAACAACAAGATTAAATTTAGCAGCAAATTTTCAATAGCAACAGTTGTATATAAATGAATACAATCAAAGTATTAGATACATATATTTGAGAATATACAAAATTTGGCAGTAAGTAATTTAGTATAATTGAGGTTCGTATAAAGCATAAGCAAAACCAACCGGGGCTAAATAGCTCATTCCAAAGTCGAAATGTTTTATTTCTAGATGCTGCTTATCAAACCTACATCCTTCTACCACTCCCTTCTAACATCTGGAGGGTTCCATCTGCTTTGTCTCACTCATTTCCCTTTTTGCTTTGTAACAATTATTTTCTATTGCTATGAGTACAAGTTTGCTAATATAGTTACAATTCAGTTAGCACGAGTCACATTTATCACACCAACACATTCAGGGTGCTGCCTGTTCACGAACTTCACCCCATAGCTAAGGTTTGTATCTGTAGAAACCCTGGGTTAAACTGGGGCCATGCAGAAAAGCTGCACTGAGGATCCCATCACTGATTGAGAGTAATCACGAGAATCATTTGGGCAGCACACAGGCAGCTTTGGGGAATGAGAACATTCAGAATCTACCCTTTAAAAGAAGATATTTTGAGAGATGATGGCAGGTGCCATGACTGACTGGTATTTGCTAAGCTGAGGACTGGTTCCAGTATGAGAATATGGAATAACTAACAAAGAGAAAATGGCACATAACTTTCAAAATTAATGATGTGGAAAAGAAAGCTGTTTAAAAAGCTCATGCTGGACAGTTCTGCTTTCTTAAACTTTGAATGAGAGTTCGAGCTTTGGTGTATCTGGATCTTATGAACTGAATGAGCAATACATAGACATCAATCATTTGCCACCTGCTCCAGAAAAGACCAAGCATGGAAAAACTGAGTAAATAAAAGAAGCTTAATAGCATTTGACAGATCTGCTCTGGGCATTTACTGCTATTTTCTTGCAAACACAAACCCTACAGAGTAACCTAGGCCTGTTGCTGCATTTCTGATGCCAATTATTTCTTTTCCCCACTTGCTCTGTAGTAGCACATTCAGCTCAGTAATGTTTTGCATACTGGAACAGGGGTAGCAAAAATGTCCATTGTGCCAGAATACTCCATGTTTTTTCTGTTCCATAAATGCTTGAAAACCAGAAAAGTGGATACTGGGAGTAATAGCACCTATAACTAGCATAGTTTATTTTCTTTCTGGAAACAGTCACGGCATACTTGTAGATGAATATTCCTGGTTTATGTAGCAATAGTTTTCCTGTATTTTAATGTTTGGTTTATTTCTTTGCCCTATTGAAGAAGACAAGTTTTGCTATTTAAATCAGAATTCAAAGCCTGTTCAGGTTTTTAAAATATAATTAAAGTACTGAAAATGACAGAGGAATGAATTAAAAGCAGATCATTCTGTCAAATACCTAGATACAGAGCTACTCTTACTACAGAATGCAAACTCAGTGGGGAAAAATCATTTAATCATAAATAAATTTGAGCATTACAGATGCTGAAGTGCAAGGAAGAATACTGCAAAGCAGCTACCATGAAGCTGTTATGACAGCAGGAACTTAGGTGATTATTTCCTCACCACTTTTCAAAAAATTTCCAAGAGCCAAACCTCATTTAACTGCTTCCTAAATGTGGTTTTAACAAGCATTTACCACTCAAGTTATGCACAGTGCACTGAATTAATACTCTTCAGTAACCACACTAAACCAACTGTCTAAAACATTGTCTTGAAGATCTTGAGTAGAATTTATCATGCTAGGTTTGCTTGCTAGAAATTATACTCAATCACAACTTACTCTGAAAAAAATTAGAACATCTCACTTATTTTCCACATGCTGACTGCTGTCGTGCTTCTTTTAGAAATATGCATGGGAAAAGCTTTGCCTTTGCAGGGCCATTATCTGCCTGAAGATGTAGACAGCCAGCTAGGGGGATTTTCAGGTGCTTGAGTGTCTTTAGGCAAGTAATGAGCTCTGAAAATGCTGCCTAAACATTTTACTTACTGCTTACTTTTTTATTCCGCAGGGTCAGCTTCATCCATGTTTCAAATTAATTTTTCTCTCCTTTTCCCTTTCCACAGCTTTTTTTCTCCTCTAGTTTTATACACAAATTTCTCCAGAAAAGACCAAAACAAATGCCACGTTGGTAGAATAACTCATTTCAGGATTACTCATTCATGTTCCCAACAGCATTTTCCAAAACAGTATTTATAGCTACTGAAACCACCAAAAACATAGAAACTGTCAGCTTTAGATGCTTTGGATATTTTGTTATTTTGTGTATGGAAATTCAACTCTGATGCAAATAATATAGCACCTCATAGTTAAAATAGATGCCCAGCTATTAACATTCCCTCAGATTTCAGCATTCCACAGCAGAGTGCTCTAAGCATGGGGGTAGGATTCACACACTCTACAGCACAGAAGAATCAGTATCCTTTTTAGAGTTGTTCTTGCTGATTTCAGATGAGAAAAAGTTGATCTTAGGGCCAAAACATCCACAAAGTCTTCCTTTTCCACTGACTCTATTAGCATTTGGTTCTTTGCATTGTTTCTACACTGCCAATCCAGGCATTTACCCCAGGCTTCTCTTCGTAGAGTTCAATTATGTTAATGGTTTTCTCCTGAAACCTGTTTTTTCCTAAGTAAGCTATAATTTCTCTGATGCAGCTTCAGCAGCATCTTTTTCTGGCCTACTACCTGAAAGAGACCTAATAACTTGTACTAAAATCTGTCTCTGGTTGCCTTTGGAAAACTACTGAGTAAGTTTATTAGTGTGCAGAAAACTGCACATGGGTACAAGAAGGAAAGTTCTCTTTGCTCTTACACGTGAAACTTGGCACAGAACTTCTGGGTCAGCTCAGCAACTCCCACCAAGCAAAGGAAGCTGAGCCTTTCAGTGCCATGGTACATCAAAGTTATACATCCTAGGGAACAAATAGGATATTCAGAAAATTCCTTTCTCCTTTTAGTTTTACAGGGAGACCCACCCTGTAAAATATTCCTATCTTTAGAGTAAAAATAGAAAAGAGCAGAAATGTTCTAAGATGTGTGACAGAAAATTGATCTACTCTACAGACAATCTTTATAGCTCACAGCTTGGATTCATGTTGAAAGAGCTCCTTTGATGGAGAAACAGCCTGTGCTGAATTCCTGCTCTGCTGCAATTAGACTCCTTCTGGAAATTAAGCTTGCTTTAGGTATTTCCATATAACTCTACAGCTTTGTGGGGCAGTGTCACAGAATTTCATTGCAGCCAAAGCAGATGGCAAGCTAAATGTTTCTATCAAAACTAGTTAACAGTTCCTAAAAATTTTTAAATAAAGATTTGATGCTGCTTTCTGTTTGCTATATTGCATTATCATGAGACAGTAAGAAGAACAGTAGCCTGTTTTTTATTAGCTTTCCTTCAACTGTTTCTTTCTGTACTCCTGTACTACGTGAAGGTACTGATATGAATGGCAGTCTATGTAATATGCATTTTATGATAAATCGTTCATAACAATGCACAAAGCCTTTTTATTGTGAACATATTACTTTTAAAAAGCACACAGTGCAAAATGAAGGAAAAATTCTTTTATAAAATAGGTTATAGTAATTTTTCTGCATTCTATTAACAGAGCAACATTAGCGCAGTAACAGCACAATCTAGCTGTAATAGAAAATTTATGTATCTGAAATTTTCTCAAAAACCCATAGTCTTCCATGTAACACTCTATTTTCCAGGTGAAAATAATAGAAAGTAAGAATCACAGATTTCTCTGAGGTTTATCTCTTGCTATTAATCTCTTCAGTGCACAATGGCATCACTCAGAATTCGGTAGAACCAACAGGGCTCTGCTGTCTCAGACATGCCAAACACAAACTTCTGCTTCAGTGCTAAAGGCTGCAGAGAGAATTTCAGTGTCAGCCAATGTTTGAGGCAAAATTAGGATAAAATCAGCAAAATAAGATAAATTGCAAATGTGCCAAATTCTATAGGAGTAAACAGAAAACTCAGTTAAAATTAAAGCATACGTAAAAAAGAGTTCTTGCTTTCAAAACACAGAGAGGAATCCTAACTTCTGTTCAAATAGTTTCCTCTTTCTACAAATACAGCATGTGCAGTTGCTCAGTTTCCTAAGCATTACATGAAAAACACACACTGGAAATTAGGGTGAAGGTAAAAATGGAAAGAAAAACCAAATATGTACCGGGCAAAAGACAAAAATACTCTGTTCCTGACAGTAGAGGCAGAATTGCTAATACCACGTTATCTAGTATAACTAAAATTTTGATTCGTGTCAAGTTACAGTCTCTTGAAATTTGCGTCTTCCACATTAAACACAGTTTAATAACAGTTCACATGTAAGGTGAACATTTCAGCCATTTTTGGCAAGCTATTGAAAATTTTCAAGGACATTTTCTAGACAAAACAAACGTTTCTAAAAAGAATAAGAGAGCGTTGTGCCAGTTACACAAGAAACAACATCATTACTGTCCAGCAGGTGCTTTGGGTGTAAAGCAAGCAGTGATTTCGAGCAGGGCTCGGAGGGGATGCACCATCCTATCTGCCAGGACAGGCTTTGCTTTCCAGTCACAATGCCAGGGAATATTGAGCTGGGACAGAGAAACAGAGCAAATGTAATGAGGGACAATGTTTACTTGCTGAATTTGTAAATATTGTTCTATTACCACTGCTCAACCGCCTGTTAAAATTTCAGGGACCGTGTTAAATGACCTGCGGGTTTGCAAACAAAACAAAATGCCATTTATCCACATAACACGGGCTGCAGCTGCATCAGGAAATCCATTTGCCAGAGGTGTTATTGCAAGCAATTCTGAATAATAATAGGATGCCAGTACAGATTATACTGGGCCCATAGGGAAGAATCATTTATTGAGTTTCAGATATCTCTTACAAAGCTCTTTGTCAATCTTTCATAAATCCTGTTCAAAATAAACATTTTCTGACATTGTTTCACTATACCTCATCCAACACCTTATATTTGAAATACCAGTTTTGCCTCTGGATAGATAATTTTTGAGGAAAATGTTTTTCCATTTAATTTTTCCATGAGAATATTTAATATTACTGCAATAATATGCAGAGAAGACACATTTCATAAGTCTATATAATTTTTAAATTACGAAGAACATCTAGCTCAGAAGTGCTGAACAGTTTGAAAAACAGCTAAAATACTGTTAGGCTATAAAAATTTTATTGATTTTTTTTTTAATTGGTGCCATTAAAGTGTTTAAACTTTTCTTCAATGCAAGCCACTCCCTTATCATATTGAAAAAAAGAAATCAAGAGGGCAAAATGGTAGAAAAAGGCTGCAAAATTCAATGATTAAAAGTAACTTTACAGAATTTACAAGATTTATGGGAATAATGTCTGACTCTCGCAATCAAAGGAAAAGGAACCACAAGGTAATTTTGCAAATTCCTGTAGGATTTTAGCAGAGTTTTTGATTTATCATTAGAATTTATTGAATTTAATAACTGGAAATAAAATTACAGACTAGAAGCATACATCTGGCTTTAAAGATGTGTGTGTACTGAATTAAGAGTGACTTTTTCAACTATTGTTCAACTCTTCTGCCTAAGAAACATTTCCAGTATTTCAAGAGTTGAAGATGTCCTTTTTCAGAGTGAAAAACATCTCCTATCTCATCAGCATCGTTCCAAATAACAAAGCCTTTAGAAATATCACTTAAGAAAGGTCTAAATTAAGCTGTCAGTGCCTTACAAACTGCATTGTAACAATGGACAGATACTTAAGGACCCTTGTTTAAAGAAAGGTATCATGGAAACATATTGGAATTCCTTTTTTAATCTTTTAGCCGTATCTGTCACATTGCATTTTGGATTTGCTTCATGAAATATTGAATGTGAAATAGATAAGCTACATCTCACCTGGTCACAGCCTGAATAAGAATTACATACCTTCAAATCAGATGTCTAATGGACCCCTTAATATACTCTGATATTTCACTGTCAAAATTATAGTAAAAAGAGGAGAAACAAAGCACCATCAATCTTTTTTGACAGCAAATTGTGTGAGACAGATTAAAATTAATTGTGTTTTGGAGAGTATCATGTCAAAATTCTCTCTGAATGCATAATTTGAGATATGCAGCTACTTTCATTTAGCTTGAAACGAGGCAGAAAGAGCTTTGTGAAGAGAAAAGAAAGGGTTTTATAATCTACAGCCTCAATTCTTCAGCAAGATTAGTAGATTTTCAACCTGAGGTAGCAATCCACTGACTGTCTAGTAACATAGGTTGAATGAGTTATCTGTGCTGAAGCATTAAGTCTTTTTCCACTGAAAAACAGTTTTCTGCTGAAGAATGAAAAAGTCAGAATTTCTGGTAGAGGTGGATCTACTTCTAAGGATTTAAGTTTATTGTGCCTGTTTAACATAGTTCTCTTGACCTATTTCTCTTATGAAACAGAAACACTAATGTACATTACTAAAACCAGATGATGTAACAAAGGAGAAAATTATGATAAGGCATGAAAAGGGAGTGGAAGAACTATTTTAATAGAGACTCTCTGATTTTACTGTTACTTGTGAAGCTCAAGAAACAACTTTTAGTGAGAAGCTTTGTCAGTGGAAGAAGAAAAAAAAGGAAGAGAGCCCTCAGGTGAGGCTTTTTGCAAGCAGGATGCAGGCAGCAGTGCAAAGATGTGTCCAGAAGCACTTGGCACTTTCCATTGTGCATCCAGGCACAAGGAGAATCACAATGATTAGCAGAACAAGCAGTCACAGGAATGAGATATTGAACAAAGCTTTGCAGTCCCCAGTGTGCAAGGGCATACCTTGCAAACATGGCTCCTGAAGCACAGCTTGGAGTATTTTGGCAAAATTCCCCTTCTGACAAGCCTTGCCCAGAGCAGAGTTTAAGTCTGCTCGAGCTGAGTGGATTAACAAGAATTTTAGGATCAGGTGATAACTGCAGTATGCCATTTGAGTTGCAAAGGACAAAATCCTAGCAGGAAGCAGGAGCAATACAAAGAGATGGAATTAGAGTGGCTTATTTGTGATGCTAAATTCAGTCACAAAGCCAAGCAGGGAAACATTCAAGTTCTGACACATGATAAATTTGTATTGAGTGGGTATAGAAAATAAAGAGGACTCCAGAAACATGTATGAGGAATTTAAAAGTTTGCAACTCTTCAGAATCCAAGAAGATGACCTTGTAAAATAGCTGATACTGCACAAGAATTTTCAGACATTTTTTCCATTTTTCTTAAGAAACTTTACAGGCTCTAAAGATGCAGCATTTTTAATATGCATTAGAAAGTGACAGTAGAAACCTTAATGTTGAACGGGAATAGTATATGAGGGCTTAATCTGGGAGGATTATGTGTCTCTTTTTTCCTGTTTATGAAGTAATCCCTTCAATGTAATGAATTAACCTTTGGTCTTAGTGACAGTGCTAATGACTCACACTCCTCTTAACTCTCCATTTTAGAGGAAGTTTAGTTATGACCCCTGCTAAAAAGACAAGTATTTCTGCTGAACCTTTCTATTACAGAGCATGCAGAAAACTGTCATTTCTCTTGTTATTTTGCAGTGGACAGGCTGAGGCAGTTTCCCAGTCAGGGGGGCAGGTCAGGGTGGTCCAGGTCCTGTCCCTGCCCACAGCAGCAGGAACCTGCCACTCTCTGCAGGTTCTCCATCTGCACTGCATAGATCAAGTTTACCACCTTCAGAAGATTCTGGGGCCTTACATGGGCAGTTTTACAACATGTAGAGGCTGAAGGGGATAAGTAAACAAGGGGAAGAGAAAAAGGCCACTGGGAGATATTTACAGCATCCACTGCATAACATGAAATTCAATTTATGGAGTAACATAAAAATGAAGTGATGTAATTTGATGTTTGTGCTTACTCCCGTGCCAGCACTCTTCAAATATTTGCTATGCATATAAGAGACATATATTGACTCATTGACTCAAACTCACAACTAGTGAATTTTAGCTATGTAATAATATATGTTTCACAACTACACATTAATCCCACACACAATTATATTATGTACTCAGTATGGCTTCTGATAAGGATTTTAGAAAGGATTAAGTTTTCTCATCAATCAAAAGTCCAGCAATGCCTATGTTATTGGGAGATAAGAGTAATGATTGCTTATTGTGCACTGGAAATATTTTTTTACACTGTACTATTTGAATAAATTAAATAAATTCAATAAACTTTTAAAAGCCAAGGCTAATTTGCATAAGCTTGTCATCATATCTGTGTTCATCAATACAAATAAAATTACAATGGCACATTGAGGGGGTAAGGATACTGGCAAAAAAGTGAGTGTATGTTCACACCTAAACAGACAGCCACATACAGACTATGTTTGCATGTATAAATTTTATATAAATAGTGTATATACATATTTGCATGCGTGTGCATCTTCAACAGAGTATTATGTCTATTCTCACAAAGACATTCAGCCAGATCTGTAAAAAAGGATTTTGCCATTTTGTTTCCTATTCTGAACAATTAGATTCAAATGGAATACAATTTATATTCCATTTAAAGGTTTTAACAAATCTGTTCTAATTCTGGAAGACTGTTTGTGAAAGCTGGCAGTGTCAGCAAGTACCACTAGAATATACAAAGCTGTATTTTCTCAAATAGCAATTAAGTTTTTGAAAGCAAAAGGTAAATATTTTATATTTTCACTAGAAGTTATCAACAGGCTTAAAGCAAAACAGATACTTTCTTGGCAGATCTCTAGGCTGGGAGGGGATGACCCACCCCAAAATGACCAAGTTTTGAACTCTCTGTTTTAGCAGCCACTAAGAGGTGACTTTGCTCAGGGTTAGTGACAGTGTGGAGTTTCAAAGTTCAGCTCCTTTCTAATCCATTTCTGCCATGCAGGCAAAAAGCAAATTGTTGTGTTCCACTTCTCCTGAGCTGGCAGCTACACACTTGGAGATACTCGCCTGGCAAACATTTAAACTGCCTAACACACAGCTCCTTTACACTTGTAAACATGGCTAACCAATGCTGCTAGCAACTCTGATTTAAAAATACTTATAGAAGACTCATTAAAATGCCCAGATGAAAAGATATAACCTGGGACCAACATAAATGTAACAGATAATGATTTAATAAACTGTGTCCACACCACCACTGCCAACTCATGCCCCAAGATAAAAGAGAAAGTGGGAGATGAGCTAGAATAAAAAGAATTGGCCCAGCTGTTCTGGCCATTCAGTTCTTCATGCCATAAAAATGTGAGACTTGTAGGCATGTACTATCAGTTATGAAGTAATTTTAAACTCCTTTTTTTAAATAAAATTGTGCATCGAACCTTTCAAAAACCAGCAAATGATTGTTTTCTAAATGAGCATGTTTTATCTTGGTTAAATTAATGAAATCCTTACCACAGGCATCAATACAGGAGGATCTAGACCAATATGCTGAAAACTATAATTATAGAAGGATTCACACAAAATGCTCGGCTTTGCATAATGTATTATACCCAGATGGAAGGCTACTGGGAAAATATCAAGAAAAAAACTAACACTAGAAAACACAACTACTAAAAAAAAACAACTATAAACGTGGGGTAAATTTCAGTAAATGTTTTGTTGATTCTGCTATACCTCAGCTTCAAATGTTTAACTAAATTTGACTGCTTATACAGAATATTCAATTTGCACCTTTATTTACTAAGTCTAAGGAAGAGATATTAAGTAGGTATTAACTTTGCATTAAGTCAAGGTTTTCAGTAGAAATGTCACTGGCACAGCAGAGAAAATTTTCCTCTTTAGCATTGTCAGACAATATCTCTACAGAGAGTATTCATACTAACAAATATCTGACTGAGATTTACTTCTCAGTTTTGTGGCTCTCACCAAAGCAAACAAGCAAAACTCAAACTAAATCAACCATACTTTTATGTACTGTATGCAATTAATAATGTCTGTGTGTATATTTTTATTTGCCATCCAAAAAAATGGCACTGAATGTCTTTCCTTCCTTGTCAGATAATTTAGGCAAGACTTGCATATCTGCAAGTCCAAATACTGCCCATTTAACTTTCTATGTTCCATCTATTAAATGAGTTTAATCAATTTGTTAACATCTATTTAACCACCTCATTTTTAAGATGCAATTCTGTCATTCTTCTTAAACAGAAGATTTAACAGCTTTTGGAAACTACTGCTTTCTAAAACAGCCATACAAAAAAGAAAATTCACTGTCAGTTGGGATGCAGTATCCTAGACCAATCCTCATGGAATCACCAGTTTCATAGGATGATGCACCATTATAAACTGACTGGTGTAGGTGCACTTTTTACTTCTTGATCTTTGGCTTTCATGCCACTGCTCTGTATGGGAACATGCAATCTGGATAACACATAGGAACCCAGGTACAGGATTAAATGGAAAAGAATATCACTAGTGGCCATATATTTATTTTATAGAGAAACTCATGCTGAAGAGTTATTAATATACTGAACATCTGTGGAAGATTTAATCCACTCGTCCTGGTATTCTAAAGGGAGCTTTATCCCTGATTTATGATTTCTTTTTGAAACAAGGCTCATAAATATGCATAATAAAGCAAAGAATAATTGAGTGTCTTTATAGGAGAAGAAGTACAATTAGAAATAAATTTATCATTCAGAGGCTGAATGAGGCCTTTATAAATATTTTTCAAATTTCAGAGCTTTCATGGCTGTACAGAGAACAATTTTGCTTCAAAACAGATTCCCACAACCTTCAAGAGCTATAGATGCTTTTATAGCTACAGTTGCTTAAAAAACCTGAGATACTCTTTTTAATAGATGAGACCTAATTCAACTTAAAAATAGTTTGAAACCTTTTAGAAAAAAACAAACAAACCAAGCATGTACTCCTTTCAGCAAATAGTAAAAAAAAAAACAAAAACCAAAACAACCAAATAAACAATGACACTATAAATCCTGAAAATTTCAAGACGGAACAAACTCTACACCGTTATAAATCTAAGCAATTTTAAGTTTTGATCTCCAGAAGAAACAAAATTATTTTGCTGAGTCACACGGCATGAAAAAAATTCCCATCCTAGCATGTCAATAATGAAATCAGGCCAATAAATTATCTGAAACAGGTATTAGCACTCAGCAGTATCTAACAGTCTACTTTAATAATGATACAAACAAAAGTAAAATCCAGTGATTTAATAATATGACTTCAGCATTGGTCAGCCCCAATCTGAGTACACAGAACCCCTCATTGTTAAGCTCTAGTTGAAGATTTGTATATGCATTACAGTATTTTAATATTTATTAAAACAGCAAATTTACTAACCAAGTTTTGCTTAAAAAAAACCCCATCAAGACAAATTACAGTTTCTGTTTCATATCCTTAATGACTAATGGAATAAAACTATAAATACTTCAGTATATTCACAGTTATTTATGTATCTGCTTTTGCTTGAGCACAGACACACATCACTAAGGGGCAAGACTATCAAATTGGCTCAGAAAGAACCATATCCTATAATCCTTAAGAATCGGGTAGAACCACTTTTCTGAGTTAACTATTCCTTCTGACTTTCCAAAGGCTGCTCCTGATAAAAACCCTGCAATTTCATGCAAGGAATGGGCCATGGTTTGACCCAGAATCCTGCTTATAGCATCATTTTGACATCAGCTTCCAAAATAGAGAGTAAGAAGAAGAGATGGTATTTTTTCAGTTAAAGACAAGTTCTTCTAAGGCTTTAAGTCCCTTAAAGTCGCAATGGCTGAAACTTTGGAACAGAAAAGTATTTTATTAGAAATGGTCCTTGCTATTACCTCCAGCTAAAACAGGAGCCATTACTTTCTGAGAGTCACTTTCTGATAGCTGTCCCCACAACAGCCTGTAAATATAATGTGCTACACAGCTACAAATGGCAAAGACACTTGTGGCTAACATAAAACACTCTGGATAATGACTGTTTATGAGCATTTTAAGCCTCACTCTAGTAGCACTGGAATGACAAATCATGTGAGTGAAAATGGCATTACATCTTTGACCTTTGAAATTTTGTTTCAGCAAGCTATTTAAAATGCAAATTACCTGAGGCCAGATTGTATCATTAATTTTAACCTGGTCACTGATATCAGCAAGGCTAAGATTAAATCCAAGTGTTTATAATTAAATTACTTTCCCTCAGGCATATATCAAGTTTTCCATACTTCATATTTGGATAACTGCTGATAAATAAAGAACTGCAAATGGATCTGAACTTTGCCAGTGAGATGCAGGTCTCATCCTGTGTGGACATTCACTTTTTTCCGTAGTTTTCTAATATAACTGATTAACAATGTAAATTAATTACAAAAACAATCAAATTGAGGGGGGTGGAAATCACCACTTTCTTCCCTCAATGCACAAAATAGTATTTACCAGGACAATAGAATACCTTTCATTAGCTTAAAAATCATTCTAGGAGAAATTAAGGACTTTCAATACAAAGCAAATATTTTGAATTTGAGTTGCCGACTTTCAGATCACAGAGCTCCAAAGATACTTCCCTTTAATTTTCTTAAAGTGAGAGTAGATAAACAGGCAGATAGGAAGCCAAGAGAATCAGCTTTACCCTAGACACTGAAAAATAAGCAGCAAAATAATTAAAATAAAAACCCCAGAGGTTATGGTGTCAAAATAAAGCCAAGTCTCTTTTACCCCTGCCCCAATTTACAAATTT
Source organism: Sturnus vulgaris (assembly GCF_052056855.1). NCBI lineage: Eukaryota > Metazoa > Chordata > Aves > Passeriformes > Sturnidae > Sturnus > Sturnus vulgaris. The sequence continues at coordinate 21,648,184 of NC_142250.1, read as the reverse complement.
AGCTACATGAAGGGTAGGATTTCTTTTTGCCTAAAGCAAGCCAAATGAGCCCTGCTGAGAAACCAGCATTGTTGACAAGAGGGAACTTCAGTAAGTAGTGCTACTGAAAAGATGCTGCTGGTAAAGTCTCTGATAGAAGTACTTCTGTACTGCTGTAAAATCATGTGGTTCTGCTCACTGTCCAAATTTTACATCTAAAAATATTTTTTTCCCTTTCTTGTGCTCTATAAACCTAGTATGTCCAATTCTGCATGACAGCAGCTACCCTGCCAGTTGTGTCACCAAATTCAGGTATTGGCATTTTCTGCAGAAGGGATCCAGGATGAAAAGGAACAGGTTATCACCAGCACTGCTGTTCTCTGCCCAGCTCTAAGTTGCAGGGCTATGAGGGAAACTTGCTCTACAGAGATGCTGGTCAGTCCTGTCCTGCTGTGTTTCATGGGCTTCTCATTCAGCTCCTCCTGGCTTCAGTCATTCTCTTCTGCTAGATGAGAAAGTAAATGAACTTCACAGCTCCCAGCCAAGCCAGTACAAGGACACCTACTTGGATAAAAGATTCAGTAACATAATGCATAGCTGAATTCACTCCAAGACCTGTTTCAAAAGTAGGCAAACACATTGATTACATCCATTCCTGAAGCACCTTTGCAGTAATTGGCATTATTTATCTTCAGTGCTCCAGGATCAAGACTTCACACCCATGTTCTCCAGGGACCTATTTTCTGGGTTTGCTGTGCACCTGCAGTGGCTTTTGGACCACTAGATCAGGTATTTTTCACTTCATTTCTTTCCTCAATTAAGCTAATAGCAAGTTTTGCTAAGAGCTGCTGGCACAAGGTATAATTACAATGACAAAACAATTTTAGAAAGTTGCTGTAGCTGTATTGTGTATGGTTAGCAAATTAGTTATCTTACAAATCAGAGTGCCCATCAAGTATAAGCATTTCTGGATTTTCTGCAGTAATTACCATTTTGTTCTTGCAGCAATTTTTTCCAAATATAAAAACTTGTCACTGGTATTGCAATTATTAACATCAGGGGGTTACTTGAGTGCATTTCCTCCTGATTTATCATAGGAAATGAGTAGTGAAAATGTGAAAAAAAATTAATTGCTGATAATGGCAACAATGGAGACATACCATCTTTCACTGCCTGTTTCATGTAAGGACTTAAGATTAAGACTCTTTGAGACACTCTTAATTCAGTCTTGTGAACATTGTATGTTTAGCTGGTCGATAATACTTTATCAAAAGTACAATAATTCCAGGGAAACAACTGTACTGCAAATCTTCCCAGACCAAGTCTCACCTGGAGCAAATTAAAATCATTAGCAGCTTTCCAGTCTAATCTGTATTTTGGCCTTTTACTATCTCAAATTCTGCAGACTGTGCTGCTCAGTTCTTTCCCACCAATTCCAGATACAGCTCCAGTCCCAAGCAGGTCACTTATGAAAGGCTTTCCTTATCCAAAATCTAAATTGCATGGATTTGTTATTGACAGCATGAAATCCTTGTTAGAGTGTTTAAACCTGTTCCGCATTTCTTCAGCAGAGGATTCATAAAAAGATTATTTTTTTTTAATATTCATCCTGTATTATTATATAGAAAAAGATATTTTGAATTTATCTCAAGATGCAGCAAATATATGTGGCTAAAGGGTTATGCTATGGAGCTCCCTTTTCAACAGCATATTCAGGATTTAATCAAAGCGGAGAACACTAAAATCTGAGCCAACTTTAAAGCCCATTTTTACCAAAGCAGTTGATCTTCCATAGAAGAATTTAGCCATTTAAAGTTGAGAAATTATTTGCTTTTTGAATAACAGTGGAACGAAATCCTGAAAATGGGGGCCGAGTTCCTTTTTTATTTAGTGAAGAGCCTGCACGCAGAGGATATTCCTGATGTCCATCACTGTAACAATAAATGTAGCACAGCAATTGGCAGAACTCCCGTAGCAGTTCGGATTCACAGCACACTGGCAGTTCGGCCAAAGGCTGCCCAGGGTGCTGCAGTCACTGTGTCACCAACACTCCATGGCCATTCTCAGCCAGCTCTTCTCTGACTGCTGCACCAGGCTCCAGGTGTCTGAGCCTTTCCCCCACACATTTCTGCTCCTAAGACACTAATTCATGCAGCTCTGCAGCAGATTATCAAACTGCTACCTTTTCAGCATTCCAGTTTTCAGGCATCTGATGGAACACTGCAGGGTTTTTTCTGTAATACAAATCCAGGTTGTGTGCTATACTTGGTATAAGTGCAACATCTGGGGTACCTTGACCTGCTTTCACTGTGCATGTCCACAGGAATATTCTCTATTCACTGTTTTGTTGTCTCAATATCAGATCTGATGCATGGTTTACAAAGAACAGATCATACAAGTGCTTACTGATTTAACACATCACACATTTGCAGATTTGCCGATCTCTTCATAACTGCTTTCTTTAACTTTCACCACACTGCAGTTATTTTCGCTTTGGAATTTTAACCTGCCTAGTTTTTTGCACCTCCATAGGAGACAGAAGATAACTGCCTCCTGTCATAAAGCAGAAATCAATAACCATGCCATTCCAGATGGATGCATAATGATGATCTTCAAGAACATATTGGACATTGTGATTTAACAATCTCCCCTTGGCTGGTAAATGAAGTGCTTTCCTTTTGTTGCTTAGAGCTTTCCTCAGTGCTTACTAAAATTACTCCTGTTGTAATTCAAACACCTGCTCATTATTTGCACATAGAGAGGTTTAATCCCTTCCCACCTTTCATTTCTCTGAAAGCTGTAGTCCCATAGACCAAAACTATCTTTTTGTCTCTGGACAAATTTGGCATCAATTCCTGCAACCTTTCTTCACAAGATGTTCCCTGGAAGTTCCATGTAGCCTTTGCCTTTCTCAACAGCACAACATTGTAGGTACCTCTTCAACCCTTCATCCTCTGTCAATCCCAGTCCCTCTGCACAAGCCCCATCAAGCAGATAACCCCTGCTTCAACTCAGGCAGGTGAAACAAAAGAAGCTGAGCAGATCAGTCTATGAAATCACTCCCCTATCGAATCTCAGCTGCACATATATGGATTTTTACAACATATTAGGTGTCCTCTCCAGGCTGTGCTCTTAGCACAGCTCTGCTTAGACAGTTTGTACACATCATTCTCCAGGAGACACAGCTTCATTTCAAGGTGTCAATAGTATGGGATAGTCAAAGAACACATCCATAGACTGCAGAGACAGGTGGGTGTTCTAAGCAATGTATAGCACACTTCGTAGACACACCAGAAAAAAATCAATTATATTGAAGTGAAAAACAGGAAGCATTGAGATATTTTGCCTTAGAAGTGAATATGTAATAATAAACTTTTTTAAAAAAACATATGTTGTAAGTACGATTTCAGAAACAGACTAAAGAGTAATGCAATTATTATTAATTAGAGAGACTGAAATCTTCAGAGTCCCTGACTATAGGACAATTTCACCTGTGGAAAAAATATAATTGCAATTTCTTGCCAGTATCTGTCATGGGCATTTAGACTTCTCTAAATGAAACATGTATCACTTCCCTCTCCACAAGCAAAAGACTGGGATGAAGCAGTTTGGCCAAGAATGCATGGAGAAGTTTACCCATCAGTTTAAAAGTGAATCAGATCTGAAATCCAGAGAACCCAGCTTCCTTATAAAATGCTAAATAATGAAGATCTTGGACAAGAGCATGCACACACAGTTCTAACAGTGTATAATATTCGGTTTTTCCAGATGTTTAATGTCTGCAAACTCCAGATTTTGGCCAACAAGCATTTCTAGAAGATGCAGCCTGGGAAAAATTTTTTTTACTTCTTATCTGACAGCACACTGAATCATAGTTTCCATTAAGTCTGATGAAAAAGTTTGTAAGAATGTATCTGTGCTTTGTGTTATTGAAGTCAACACTTTCTTAATATTTTCACGTGAAAACCCAGCTTAATGGAAAATTCACTGGTTGAGGAAAAAAAAGAATCTTTAACTCCTTCAAGATAAAAAGTTTTGCCCACTGCAGGCCTTGGGGAAAAAAACCCGAAGTTTTCTGGAGCTTTAAGTCTGCCCCTTTTATAGTTGATGTACTTCTTAGCCTTTGAAATAGAGTGCACATTTAGCTTTCTCTGAAACTCCACAGCTTTCAGCAGCATCTGATGGAAGTCTTGCAACTCACTAAGCTCACATGCAGTTACAACTGAGCTCCCCAAACATTCAGGGTGGAACAGGATCTTTTCTATAAAGAAAATGTGGGCTATCATTACATCTGTGCTGGTTTTTACAGCACTGCTCTAGTCAGCGTGGGACCCAGTGGAAAGTTGGAGATGGACTGGATCTTTGAACTAGACCTCAAAGTATGTTAGCAATATATGTTATTATTACACTTGAGAGCATATTCTGCTTCCTGCATGCTGTGCCTGCCACAGCTGTGTCTGTCTGTCAGCCACTAGGGCAATTATTGGGGTCACTGCTGTTTGCAGAACATCCTTTTCCCTTGTCTCCTGCAGTGCCTATATGTGTTTATTTCAATAAGAGTCATCAAGGACAAAAGTAAACAGCATTTTCTGGTTTTATGTACGGAAAACAGAGCCATTAGGAGACTGTCATAATTCAAAGTATTTAGCAGCAAAGCAGCAGCTGGAGAAAAATGCATATACACACAGACACAAATATTCAATTCCAAATAAAAAATAGGCAGTTCTCTCACAAGTAAAAATCACAAGGAAATTCTGATTTGTATTGAACTAATCAGCAGGAGTTTATATTGAATTCATCTGAATAGGAGTTTTGTGCAAATTGGAAATACTGAAAATGTTGAAGTAAGTGTATTGAGGTGAATCTACAGAAGTGTCTCAGTATAATGAAGTAAAATGCAACAATGATTTTTGGAGATCTTAACACATAAGAGAAAAACATTCTAAAGAGATTCTTTTTCTGGCCAAAGGAAAAAACTGTCATTATTTCTTCCTATTTTATAGGCATGCAGTCAGGATAGATTTTGACAAACAAGCATCCCAAACGAATTTGGTCAAGTGTAGTAGAGCAAAGGGAGCACAGCATGGTTTAAATGTATTGCACTAACTAGCACAGGCATCCTTTTCAGTTTTGTTTTTCAGTCAGCTGCAGAAACTATAACTGGAAATGATGCCCAAGTCTGTCAGATGTCACCCAGAGGGGAGAAGAGCAAGAGAAAAGTCACTGATGCTTGCAGCCTTTTGTTTAGTCAAACAACTGAATTACCGTGAGATTAGTATCAGTGAGCCAGGCTTTAGCAATTTATCCTTTGCATTCTGATGCTGTGCTAGAAGCTGTGCTGAAAATCAGGTAAAAGCTAAAACCCCCCTTTGCACAGGGTTTCAGCTTTGCACTGATAATAGTTACTAACTCCTCAGGCATTGCAGCATTTGCCAGAATAATGCTACCACTGCCTCACTGCTGGCTTCAATACAGGCTTCAAAAGGCAACATCTGTTCTGCCCCATGGATACACCATAAATGCTTTTAAATTGAGACTTCAAAATTCATAAACTGGCTTGAAAATGCAATTAATTTCCTAGTTATTATTTTCCTAAGTATGTCTTCTTACTTCAAACTTCCTAAGTGCAGCCCCTAAAATTTTTGTTTTGAGAGGACAAGGGAAAAATAAATTATGTGGATCAATACAAACTTACCTGTTCAATCAATTAAGAAGGATTATAAAGTATTTTTAACCACACTGGTTATTAAATATTTCCATGATTGTTGATATCTATTTATGCAACATAAACTAGCCTTTTCATACCAAAGGCTAGATACATCTAGATAGTTACTTCAAAACTTCTATGCAAGCTCCCTACTTTTAGTTTTCAGGTTTTTTCCTGGATGTATTTAAGGTTATGGTCTGTTTGAAAGATTACTAGGAGGAAGAAGGGAGTAATAACAAAAGGAGGAAATGTTTTCACATACCAAGCATGTTCAAAGTTTAAACTGGGATATATCAGGCTGCTCACATCCGATTACCCTGGATGTACCAAGTTCACACTCATTACATTTCAAAATAATTTTAAAGAAGTATCCTCTTCATACACACATTGTTCATGATTCATGGATATCCACTGGGTTGCTTTACAGCTCACTATTTTTTATGCATCTGGTAAGTTCAGATAATAGACAATATGCTGAGGCATAGAGCTCCTGGCATTGAGCAGCTACTGTTTGAAATTGGCCATAAAACTCCAATACACATAAAACATTCAGAATTAATTTTGTTTCTTTTTTTTTTTTATTCTGCCATTTCAACTTGAAAATAGTCTCCAAAAGCATTTCCAAAACTCATACGAAAAAGCGAAGTGCTGTAAAAATGTGTGGTAAACTAAAGGTCAATTGTGCTCATCACCTCCTGCCCAGGATTTTACTTCTGTCTACTCAGTTTACCCTACACTCTGAATAGTGACAGTTTTGGAAGGTGCTGCAGTGAGAAAAAATTCAAGCAGCAAATACAAATGAATAAAATTGAAGAGCTGTAAGAAGAAGAGAATCTTAAGGATATTTCTGTAAACAGACAACTTTCTGCTCTTCATTTCAGTACAAGCAGGCACAACACACTGAAAGGTGAACCTATCTGTCCAACAAGGTCTAATTGAAGACAGGTTCATAACTATGAGAGGAATGGTTCCCAAAAGTCAGTGTAAATAATTTATGTACTTGAAAACACATAACTTACACAAAGTAGTGTTTAAGAAGCAAAACAGTGCACCCAATTTCAGCCACCTGAAGGCAAAACAAGTGAAGCATCACTTTGACCCTGGTTATTCATATGATGCATCCATTTTCAACATCTGTGTCTTCTGGACTCCAGGACAGGTAGTCTAAGAAGGATCATGACTTGGAAGAACAAGCCCACAAAGTTTGCAGAAACACCATATATTTGGGAATGTAACTTCAGTGATAACAGTTTGGTATTGGCTTTCAGGCAGCAGTCCTGCAGACACTTTGTGCACATGCAACTGCTCCTGTTACCATCTGTACAGCCATGTCTGTCTCCTTTCTGTCTGCAGAAAAAGAAGCAAAGGCAGATATGAAGACATGAACAGGGATGAGCCCTGACTATTGAAAACCATCTCCATGATCATGTTCACCATCACAGTCATTATAAATGTAGTAAACATGCCACATTAACTTAGCATACATTTGCAGTAGTTTAGAGCTTTCAGTACCTAAATGGAAATTTAAATTATCGCCCATCTTCCTTCTGCTTCAGTAAATTCAAAGGCACTTGCCTGCCTTTTTCTGGAGAGAAGGAATATAAAAATGCATTCAGCTTTTCTAATGGGCAACAAGTGGTAGCAAACTTATAACGAAGACTAGCTTGAGCTACACACTTCCATTAGCACTAAAGAGTTGTTGCCATCTGAGGTTTTGGCCAATATTATCTCCACTAAGCTATTAGTCACTGCTGCCTTAGGCAGATAACTATTGTTTTCAATATTTACCCTATTTAAGCTCTAAATATCAAAGTAGGTAGACGTGATGCCATAAACCAAGAGGTTTCCCCGAATACATTTGTTTTTCCATGTGCATGTTATTACAAATTTTTAACATTTCAAAACCTAAGCAATCTAAAGGTAGTTCTTACTCTCAGAAATCTTGCTAAACTTTTCCAGTAAGGATATGCTTAATAACACATAATAATTTGCAAACTGTTTCAGAGGAACATTTAGGTTTTTTTATGAAACAGATCCATGAGATTTTGAAATTTATATGTATTTATATATGTGTGTTCATTACGCACATATAGCAATTATAGTAATAAACTATATAGTTTATATATTTATTATATATAAATTAAATAGTTATAAAATACTGTACTAGCTTAGCCAGGCATTGCTTCATAACATGTAAGGACTTCAAAAATTGCTGAAGAGATTAGAAAAGCATTTAGAAATTCCTTGGGTGACCTAAGCTAGTAGTAGTCATAGGTCACCTTTGCAGTCTTGGGTCATTCTGTCAATACCTCAGAACGATTTAAAGTGTTTTTGGATGTGTCTCAGTTGGGACCACACTTCACATTCCCCTGCCACCTTTATCCCTTCAGCAGCCATTCAGATGGCTGTGTGCAAAACTGACACTAAAGACAGGTAATGAAAAGGTTGGAGAATAGATGAGAGTCTGCTTCTGTTCATTGGGCATCATTGCTTGTGCTGATGGATAGGAAGTAAAAAGAAAACACACTTTTGGAAACATTTGAAAGTTTTTAAGGACGCCAGTGAAGCCATTCTTCCTGCGTTAAAGAACTTTCCTCTTCTTGGGAGAGATTTCAGTGAAGTATAATTCCACTTCCCTTGCTTTAGTGCCAACAGTAAACCCAACATTATGCATTGTTAACACAGCAATTACACTTTCCACGAGATGAAGCAGCCTGCCATCATCTGGAGCTCTGTGCCATCTGCGGGGCCAGCTGACAGCGCGGCCACCTGGGAGCAGCGAGGCCGCGCCCGACCGCGCCAGCGCCAAGAACAAACTCTGTCAAACCATCCTCAGAGCTGCACTGAAAACATTTCTGTCAATTAAAACATAACCCTGAATGCGCACTCATTTAAAACAAGAAATGAATTATTCATACTTCCAACATTCCTTTTTCCAGACCCTTTGTCTCTTCTCATCTAGAATGGGTGGAAGCGCCTCGACTCCCAAGTGAAACGCGGCCTTGCATGCAGTTATTCTTTTGGTGTTCCTCATGGTAAATAAGATTTTTGAAATGACCTGCATGATTTAGGAACAGAAACCACATCTGAAATTTAAACAGGCACACAGAGCCTGGAACAATTATATATTCTGGGTTATTATGTGCCTTGTCAAAAACAGTTCTGGGAAATAACAATAATGCATCAAAAAAAGTTTTGCCCCACCTTGAATCCCTCCCCAACTTGACAATCTTCACGTCAATAACCAAAAATTAACGTACTGAGAAGTTTTGAATCTTGCTGTAAGACAGTTTGACATTTCTGTATTTTTTAATAACTGCAAGAAAAATTATCATCACAGCTACTTCCCAGTAGGATAAATCAATTAGAAACTAAAAATACAAAATCAGATTCAGAATTTATCAACTGATGCCTCTGTGGAACCCACACACTCTGCAGCATAAGCTGCTATTAGGCATGTTCTGGTAAAGCAACTAGATTTCTCTGCATGTACTTCAGCTGACAATATAGCTTCTTTTTTATGTCTTCCTATACAAGTTCTGCACAAGACTAAAAAAAATTACACTGTGAATAGCTTTCAGCTGGAAAATTCTCTGATGTGTGAAGAAAACATTGTTCAACCTTAGGTTCCCTCTAGTTCACAACAAAATTTATACTTTAGATTTTTAAAAACTATGCTATGACTGCATTTCATCAGAGCAAGAAAAGAAATCTGTTAGGACACTCTTGGGCAATGCCACTGGAGATTTATGCCTTATCTAAAAGCCATTACAGCATAGGAACAATCACCTTCTTGAAGACTGAATACTGTAATAAATTGATTTTGGAGCCACCAAAGTGACTTAGAAATTTTAAGGTATAGGAGCAGTGATGGTTCAAGCTATCTGTACTGAAGAAGTACAGTCTGTACTTATGAAATAGTTGTGCACAATGATTCTTTGCCCCAGACTACTTCCAACTGATTAACATCAGCAAAACTACTCTTACTTTTCAAGCTTTACTGCAGACCATCTAATTATTTTATTCATCCCAGTAAGTAAGGCTCTTCTAAAAGCCTCCAAAACATCTCAACTCTGACTGTGCAGCTTAAACGAATACCAGGAATTATCACTACAAATTAAGCGCTTGTGAAAGCAATATTTCAGAACCAGGAAGGTTGGAATTACATTACAGAGAGAGCTCTATACTGGGACAGGAATAGTGTAATATTAAATTAAGGGAATATAAAAGAAGTGGTAGAGGCTTACTTAGTAAAAATAAATCACCAAGAAGAAACCAAGCTATGGTAATAACAGTTTTGTCTGCATACTTGCAGCTTCATTAGGAGTTTAGTGAACACAATATTGCTCATGATTTACTGTTTCCCCTAGGGAGCAGAAATTAAATATTAGAGCATCATCTTTCTCCCAGTGTCATTGACATGTGCAGATACTTCTCTTGGCTGAAGGGATAACTGTTGCTGCAGAACTCACTGCAGCAGTTTCATGTAAGGATATCTGCTGACCTCTTGCACTCCCCGCTGATTCTCAGTGAGGTGTCCTAAGAAAACTTTTTTAGCCCTGAGCTCTAAGACCCCAAGGCCAACAAAGAGAGGAAACCTGTATCTCTTATACACAGCAGCCCTGCAAAACAGAGCTTGCACTCTTTTCAAGGAAGAATATTTCAATCTTTACAAAGCTGTGTGAATAAAGCTTCTGTGAAATGACTTATTTTCTTATTACATGGATTTCTTTTCCTGGCATGTTACTGTGATTAAAGTTCCTTAAAAAAAAAAAAACAACAACAAAGAAGCACCACCGCCAAAAAAAGCAAGCAAACGAGCCCACATTATATAAGAGCAGTGAGCTGAGTCAGGGGAGGTTTAGATTAGCTACTATGATAAATTTCTTTTCCCAGAGGGTGGCTGGACACTGGAACAGGGTCCACAGGGAAGACTGCCAGAGCTGAAGAAGCTTTTGGACAATGCTGAGGTGTATGGTGTGAGTCTGGGGGCTGTCCTGTGCAGGGCCAGGAGCTGGACTTGTATGATCTTTGTTATTCTTTCCAACTCAGGACTGGATTCATCTCACCACCTGTCTCATTTTTCAGTCTGCCTTCTATCATAGGCTCAAATAATAACTTTTATAACCTGCTGGAACGAGCTGATGACTGCAGTGCACTCTGCCTGACACATCCATGGCTCAGTGCTCTTGGAGACAGCCTTAGGGACCTGCAGGGTCCTCTGCTCCGAGCCCACTGAGGTACACCAAGAGCTTATTTTAGGAGCAAAATGTTTCCATTTAAGCAGTTATTATCCCAGAAATCTTTCTGCTCAATGACTCCCTTGAATACCGGAGGTGCTAGCTGAAATGCTTTAACCTGATGTTTTCACTCCAAGAAAAATTGTTCAATATATAGTGTAGAGGGGAAAAGGACCACTACAATGGATGAATAGTTGTGATTATTCTTTGCTTTTTTTCTTTTTTTTATTAAGGGGTTTATAGAAGTGTGAGATGAGTACTTTAGAAAGCAAGGGGTGAAAAGATAATCTAATGATGTTGCCAAATACCAATCTCTTGATTGCAGACTTACTCTGTGTATTAACAAGAGTCTCAACCATAAGACAATGTTCAGAGAGCATTCAGTTTTAGTGTGATACAAAATACACAATGAGCAAAATTTAGAGACCTCAGTCTTCTAATATATTCACTAATATTGACATTTCCCATAATACTTGTTCCACCAGCACTGGGTTTACTTTCCCAATAAATAGCTTTTGTGATCCTAATCTTTCTTTGGCACCATATTCAGACAAGCAAGAGTGCTCAGTTATTATAAAGAGAGGACTGTAGTCTTTGGCAGAAATTAATCATTATATTAAACATTTTCTCAATTTCTAAATCAAGAATAAGGTATATAACAAGGCAAGTGTCAAAGAAGCATGAAACACCAATGAAGTTTAAAAAAAATTCTTTAGAAGTTATTGATATCTGGCCTTTTACTGTGTAATTGAAAAATCTAAATTGTTCATTGACCTTGACTGGTTTGGGCACAGATACATTAAGAATATCCACTTAAGTTCGGTTTGGTGAATTTTTATCACTGACAACTATGGTGAGAAGAAATCACTGGGGAAACTTAAAAAGAGGTAGGGAGATGCTAATGAAAAATAAGAAGCCATTAGATATTTTCATAGATTACGTTTTACATTGTAAATAAAGTATTCCCAATGCAGAGTACCAGATGAAAATCACATTACAGCCAGGTCCACAAATTCCATTAATTAAGGCTATCATTACTTTACATTAGTAGTCTCTTTTCAGAGAAATAAATACTTGGATAATGGATGAGAATAGCCTTAAATTACACTGAAGGTTTTTTAATAGACCAATAGTGATTCGTAATAGTAATTAAATTTTAAAGAAAAACACGCTGCATTTTACAACTAGATGGCACTGTCCAAATAAACTGTTCTGTTCATGCTCATTTATCTGCTCATTAAACTGAGTTTTCTGTTTAAGCAATTAGTTATATTTAGAATAACAGTTGCCAATCTGTTGCCAAGAAGAATTTAAAATAGGGGTATTTTTTGTAAAAAAGATCCTTTGCTAAAACAAAGCTGCAAACAAATTTTCTCTAATTTAAAGTATTGACAGAAATTCCAGCCTAACAAAACTCAATGGCAAAATTCCCAGGTGACTCAGGCAAATATGGGGTTTGATTCATGATGCCAGCATTCCTTAGTGGGATTATATAAATTTCCCCAAATTCTGGCTTCTTTTAGTATCTCTCCCCATCATACTAGCAGAAATAAATAAAGTATAACGTACAGAGCAAGGAAAGGATCGATATTGTCCACAGTATAGGGGAGTCTGGTCATGTTGTCTCTCCAGCAGAAGTAAGCAAGGGTTCCAGGTGCTTTACTGGCAGTAATTCCCTGCCTTATGGGAACTGATTGTTAGCAAGAGAGAAGACAACATAATGAATGAACCACCAGAGAGTCAACTTCCAAAAGCCTTCAAGCAGTGATCTGCACATTGGGATGGGATTAAAGAAAAGCTGGCACTTCTGAAAGGGCTGAAGTTAGCTCATGTTAGAGGTGTTTTTGAAGGATTTAAAGTTATTTTTCATGCTTTTCTTATGTTTTATTTACATATGCACTTATGTATCATTTAAATTAATGCCTAGTGAGTAATACAGCAAATATAAAGGACAGCATTTGGTGCCTACACACAGGACTTGGGAGAGCATTCAAGAGTAGATAGTGCTCCTCAGAGGCACGCTGGCTGGCTTGTTTTGTGTCCATCCTGTTAAACTGGGAACTTATATATCCTTTATTAGCTTCCAACTTCTGTGCTTCAAACCACAAAATGCACTGAGAGAACTTGTCATTACAGCTACTGATATGCTAAAAAAAGTTAAACTCCATTAAATATTAAAAACTTTAAAAAAAAAATCAGCACAAAGCCTATGCAAGTAAATAATTGCCTCAATCCAATCTGTGTTGCTTGCTTAACTTCATCTCCTGCCACAAGCCTGCTGCAGAGATACACAAACCAGATTCCCAAAAAAAAGAGACAAACAAATGGGTTTTGTTAACAGAAGCCCCTGCAGAAGCAGGGAAGTGCCCATTGCATGTGGTCACTACCCTTGTAGGAGAGAACAGGGGCACAGTGCACCTAATTCAGTGAGTTGAAGCAAGCAGGGGAAAACATACAAGGAGTTGTACTGGTGCAGTTATAGCTGTATGATAAATTCATTTGCTCCACAGACAAGTAGGTATTGGTCAATTTTGAGCAGACAACCCTTGCTCACCATAATCCTGCACTGATCACTGCCAGTGGCAAGCTCCCCAAAAACACGGGGCTGCTTTTTCCAAAGAGGAAAGCAGGAATAGTGCTATCCCCACATACATGGCAGTCCTTTGAGTGAAGCAGTCATGCATTATTGACAGAGATACAAGTTCAGTTCCTTCCTGCATTTGGCTGGATTTTGTCCCACACCTTGCTTATCCTAGAAATGCCCTGAATGCAGGAATGGAGTAAGGTGTTCTGGCAAAGTATCCTTTCAGTATCCATGCTTTGCCTTTATGCTTGCTTACCTTCTCCAAACATACACAATATAGTTTAATGAGAAATGTTTCTCCTGTACACAGGCCAAGGTCTGTAGAGAAAAAAAATCAAGTAATAAAATTACTGGAGCAGAGAATAAAAGCTCTGTGTCCTAGCTGAAGAGCACATCCTTGCCAGCAGGCTGAAAAGCTATTCTTTTCTGGTTCCATCTTATTGCCTATTTAATTTTTTTGTACAAGATAGGACAGGTCTAACAGGAAGGTAGAGCATCCTCTCAGGCAGTGGAAGAACAGGATTTCAAGTCTCCCACTTGTCAGGCAGTCACCTTCACTACCAGATTATTATAAAACAGAGCAGACCATTCCTCCAGCATAACAAACACAGATCTTAGTTGTCTTTTCTTGCAAATGCAATGACATAAATTGTCCCACACATTGTGAAATGTATTTTTCACACTAGCTCTGGACACATACGTAGATTGATTAAAATCTACTTTGAGTGACTGCCTTTGATTCCTTTTTCTTCATCCACAACAGACCTAGGGGTGGTGATGGGATTGGAAAATAAATTAATTTATTCCCATGGGCTCACTCACAGGACCTAAACAGATTTCCCAGTTGGGTCTGCTGAGGTCTCACAGGAGAGCTGTGAGCCAAGGACTGCGAGTGCAGTGAATACAATTTTATGTGAAAGAACAGACACAAGCCTGTGAGCTAAAGAGTTCTGTCCACACAGAGGCTACACAAAGGCTCAAAGAACAGCTTGCCCTCTACCAGACAAATCACATCACACTGCTTTGGTTCACTAATCCTTTTACAAACCACATGCTTTCAAATGCAAACACAGTGAATGTTTTAGGAGAACTTTACGAGAAGTATCCATAAACTAAATACTTCAAAATATTATGCAGATTTCAAAATTACTTGATTTTGATTGACTAATCTCTATATACTATGATTGCTGTCTTGATTGGAATTCAGCTTTTCCAACCTCGTCTATTTTAGCAAATCCATATATTTATTTTCATTAACAAAGATTCTGGAGCATTTTCTTTTGTTGTGATTGCTGTGGTTTTTTTTCTCCTTTAAAATCAGTTTAAAAAAAAATAAGTGCTGTCCAAGATCAGTAAAACTTTTATGTGACTGTGTTTAAAATGAGACATGGTCATATTGAGACTGACAACTCCTGCAACACATTCACAGTTTGGAAAGCATCTGAAAGATTTTATTTAACAAGAGTGAATTTTCACTCCATGCTTGCTTCTGCTTACAGCTGAATTCTGAAGCTCAGCTGAGGCTCTTTGGCTCAGCTCTTCTCAGAAAGAAAAGTGTGTTACTCTAGAAAAACTGTTTTCAAATTACTCTCTCTTTCTTGGAAAGAAGACA
Source organism: Sturnus vulgaris (assembly GCF_052056855.1). Classification (NCBI taxonomy): domain Eukaryota; kingdom Metazoa; phylum Chordata; class Aves; order Passeriformes; family Sturnidae; genus Sturnus; species Sturnus vulgaris. Next base: position 21,633,062 of record NC_142250.1, on the reverse strand, counting down.
AAGGAGAAATTTCAGGGTTGCCTCCCTTCCTTTATTTGGTAGGAAATATCAACAAACATGGGAAAATATATAAAAAACATGGATCATTATCAAAAAGAAATGTCTACTCAGATCAAATCTTTCTGTGTCAGCTACTTAAAGTCACATTAGAGATGCTTCATTTTCTGTACAATAACCACATCACACTGGTGAGGTAGAAAGACAGCAGTTAGAAAATAACATTCCAGATGCCAATTCAAAAGGGGAGAATATACACATGTAAGGAAAAACCGATTAAATAAAAACTAGGAAAAATAGAAAAGTGGTCCATTCTCACCAATTTGAAATATTACACATGACACTGAACAAATTAGTCACAGAATTCAAACGAAATTTTTTTTCAAGAGCTTTTAAAAACCATCTCAACCATCTGTTATCATTATGTGATCACTTAAGCTGTGGAAAATCCTTCCAGAAGAGTTTTGCTACATGGAAATTAAATTCTAAGTGGTATTTTAATTTTCACAGACTATCTGATTCTAACAGGAATAAAGTTGTCACTGAACTAATTAGTTTTTGGGTTTTTTGTTTGTTTCCTTTGCTTTTAGTTTTGCTATTAACACTTCAGTCTTTTCCCTTCCAGAAGCTGAGGAAAGTTTTCATAACATTTGCACAACAGGTCTGCAAAAGACCACGGCAAATTAAGTGCAAAAAGGCTTTTTGGATGACACCAATAATGACACGGAACAAAGCAGCCAAGAAGGCAAACAGAACACTGATTGTGGAAGTGAAACTTGTGTGAACAAAATGACAGACTTGTATTTATTAACACTTGTTTACACTTGGAATGTTATCAGAACAGTTATCCCAGAATAACAGCTTTGACTGAAACCCAAATGACTGCTCCAGAACAATTACCAAGAGGGTTTCTTCAGCATTGGAACTAGCTAAGAATGATAAAGGAGATACACTATTAAAATTTATTTTCTTTTTAATTCAGCGAATGCATTTGCACATCTCCCAGTGCATGATCCCCATCCTAATTCTATCCTAAAATGCACTGTGGTCTGTGATATGGATTCTGCAGAGCACAGGGTCCAAGCACTGCAGCCAAGGAGGCAAGAATAACACACCTTCTGTACCATAGCAATTTATGGCATCATCTCCAGACAAAAATCAGGGATGCACCAAGCAAGCAAAGGTTCCACAGTAAATGAATCTGACCCTTGAAAAGACAGGTAAAGAGTCAAGAGTAGAGAAAATTGGGGCTCATTGTCTAATCTGGAAATCCTGACTTGTTATCACAGAGTCAAACAAAGCACATTGAAATGGCCCTTGGGGGATGTCACCTGCATGAGGACTCATTAGCTCTGTCACAACTTGTCTGCAGCCCATGTCTCTGTTCCCAGAGAGGTGTCCAGACAGGGCTCTGGGATTCCATAATTGATTGCAGAAACCGTAAGAGAAGGAAGGCAGAATTTCATCAACAAATATCAGGATATCCATGCTAAATTTAGAATTTCAAAATTATTTAAGCACGAATACAAGTCTACTTAATAGATTTACAGAGCCAACAAAGCTTCTCTCATGTCCTCACTGAGGTCTTGACCTACTTTTAATATAAATATTAATGTTCCAGTCTAGTGGTAATAGGCAGGCAGGTTATTTCAGGCTTCAAGGCCAGGCTGAATTTGTCTGAGGCACTGGTGGAAGCCAGCTGGCAATCTCCCTTGTCCATTGTGCTTCCCTTTGCAGTTCTCTTTTACAGAGGGGGATAAAAAATAAAATAAATAAAAAAAATATATATATAGTTTAATACTTGTCTAATCAAGTATCTTGTCTTTGCTTCTCTCCAAAGCAGTGAATTACAAAAAAATCGAGCTCAGTGCTACAGGAACAGACCAATACTATCACTCAGCAGTGTCCTGAGTAACTGGGGCCACTGCTGCTGAAAACAGAAAGAACAGAGGCAAAGTAAGCATAAATGCTTGAGTATCTCTCTGATTTTGTGTGCCCATTTGTTTGGTTCACACATGAGGCTGCTCTTGCTCTAACAAAATTTTCTCCAGGTGGAACCTACACATTTTAGAGGCGCAGCCTTGGAAAGGTGTGGAGCATTGTGCAGTTGGGGTTGAAAAACAGAAACAAATCTCCCAGCAACAAAAGTAGAAATAATCTGCAGTTATGTCAGGCCAAAATTTAAAATGGAAAAGCAATAAGAGATACTTTATTTTTGTGGTCTCAATGGAAATAATTGAACACTAGCATAGAAAGTACATTCTCAGAAAAAAACCCAAAAACATTGGAAAACTAAAAAGTTCATGAGAAAACATTAATCTGATAAAGCATAGCTATGAAAAGTAGTTTAAAAATTTACAACTAAGAGAGAAGTGAATGTATTTTGGAAGAGACTGGTATATTCTGTTTAGAGGGAAAGGGCATGATTGGGGTCAGCACAGTAAAGATTCACATTTTATCCCATTTTTCCACTCTCACATCCGCTTTACTACATTGTCTCTTTAGTTCTCTTTAAAGGTAAACTTCTATACAAGTCCAACTACGTTTTTACTGCCTTTTACTGTTACTTTTCATTTCTATGCCAAGAGTGGAAAAGCCTCAACCACAAACAGAACTCTATTGTGTGAGGCACCACAGATAGAACAGCAGGTAATATATAAGTGCTCCCAGTACAAGATATGGGAGGAACAGCATAGAAATAAAGGAACCCAGAGCAGCAAACACAATGAAAAATGACACATCCAAGACAGAAGTTTGCTAGGGGCTAGATATGGCTGAGAGGTATGATCATGGGAAATGAATACAACTGAGTGGAATCAGGGAGACAGGGCAACACCAAGTGAAGCCAAGGTGAAATGTTAAACTCCTGGCAGTTCTTCAGCTCATAAACATATGGGCTGTAAAACTGCAAATAGTGACTGTAAAGCCTGATTACATACAGAAACTAAATCTGTGTTGATACAGAGTTCACATGAATCTCACCTCACTCCACATCAATGTGAGCTCACCTCTGCTGAGCTGCCACTGCCAGAGCCCCCTGATGTGTCTATCACAGCATCTGTGATTGCTTGGTGAATTTGTTCAAACTCGGAATCTTAGAGAAACAATTTAAACATCAATATAACAATTATTTTTGCTAGACTTTTCACAATTTTTCCCTTATGAAGACTGTTTTCTTATCTGAAGTGAACTGCCTGCCTCTCACTGTTACAGCTGTAGAACTGTAAACAGATTATAGTCTATACTACTAAATAGAGACAAAGAATCATTTGCACCTAAATTCTGAAACCCCAAACATTGTTGTTGTGTCTTTGCTGAGAAAAATACAAAATAAAATAAAGAATGAAAAATAAAAACCCTACACACAAACAAGAGCTAGAGAATGGAAATGGTGATTAAACTATTTTCTATGCCAATTTTAAAGCTTGAATAAGAATGGCAAAAAAAATTCTTCCTGCAATCAACCTGCTATTCTACAGCTCCCTGTGGAGGGACTGGAATAATCCAACTAGTTTCACATCTGTGAGCAAGACCTGCTTGCCTGCATTAGCCTTTCCTCAGAAATAACAGTTATCAGACAAGTCAGGAAAAAGGCATCTAAGGACATCAGTTTTGCTCTGCCTACTTGGTACATAAATTGTTATTTATGTTTGGTGCTTCTTATTTCAATGGAATGCCATCTACATGAAGTTACTGTCCACCCTGACAAAGGAAGAAAGCTCTATAACTTACCAGGATTAACTGCTTTTCAAACACATGCACAAAAATGAGTAAGAGGAAAAGGCCAGATCATTCTCATGCAGAACACACTGAGGCTGGAATATAAAGCAAGGAGGCAAAACAGAAAGCAAAGTAACAAGCTACTTTTGAACCAAAGAAATAATTTGGAAGACCAGATTTGCAACAGCTAACTCTGAAGCTTGTTTCTCTTGCTTATGATAAACTAAACTTGCCCAGGATTACCTTATTAAGGAGCACAAACTCAGCTGAACCCTTCAGAGTTACTATTTTGCTGTTTGCTTTGGTGTTGGGTTGTTTTGTTTGACTGGTTTGGGTTTTACTGCTGCTGTTACTTTTACATATGCATTATTCAAATATCATTAAAATACCAAAGATATATATCCATGTTGAAATCCTCTAAGACTACAACTGCAAAAACTCAATTTCTTCACAATCAAAAGCATGAACAAATGGTGTTCCAAATGCCTCAGCTGAATCTGACTTAATCAAAAAACTCACTCAGTAATAGCCCTATGTAATAGAGTTTGAGGTTATCAGTTAATTTCACAGTGAGACTCAGTAGAAAAAGTACTTGAACCAGAAAAGGAAGAATTATTTTCCAGTGAGCTGTATAGAACACTGCATATCTGGACCAGATATCCAGGCATGACCAAGTGATATTTGCTATTATAATCCCATCTCCTTAGAGACAGTCCCAATAGAGCAGAAAATAACTTACTCCAAGTTAATCTTATTTAGGCAACACAGGTTAAAGTTAACTACTAATTAATCCCCCAAGAACCTTCCTTCTTCTGCTCCATGAACCGATAATCCACCATTATTTATTATTTTTCACTCAAGCAAATGAAAGGCTTATTACAAACCAGGGTGAAATACTTCATGCCAGATTTTTCCAGGACTGTACTACTGAAAGTAGTATGATACTAACTTCTCATTCTATTTTTCAGTTTTGTAATTCTTTTGAGTTTCTTTCTGATGATTTTATGAAAGTTTAAAGTCAGCCATTTTGACATTTGCTCCTGCCTTGCCACAGACCAATTACTTAGAAAGTGTTTAAAAGTTGATAATATTCTAAAATTATAATATATAATAATTATGATAGATTAAATTCGAATTAATTGTTCTGTTTGTTTTTAAACAGTATTACTACTGATTATATCTATTTTTAGATGCTCTGGCATTCAACCCAAAGCTTTCCTTAAAATCATTTTGTCTTGATGAACACCTGCTGTTACTTTTTTATATATTCATTTTGCAAATTGCAAAGCCTTATACACATGGACAGCTTTTGTCCTCAAACAGGGGAAGAGCAACAGCTGCATTCAGCCCCACAAAGGCTTTTCATTTACATCAGGAGGCACAATTGTAGAGTGCTTTACTGTTAAAAAACAAAGTGAAGCAAAGTAAAACAAAACCACCACACCATGCATTGACCAGAAAAAACAGCAAAAGCACCCCAAAACCAACTGGAAAATGTCTGCCCAAGACAAACCCATAATTAGTCTTCAAATTCAAAGGTGGAAAATACACTCCTGCATGGAAGCAAGATTTCCATTCATCAGTGAATTAGGTCCCAGAAAAAAACCAAAATAGTGTATAGACTATAATCTCCCTTATTTTTCTTTTCAAATTCTTTATATAGGTTTGACTCATTTTCCCAATATGTTTCCAAAACACTTTCTCCTGCATTGTTGGAAGGGATACAATTTTGAAACCATTTGTTCAGCTCAGCTGTGCAAATCTATTGTATTTCATTGGTTATTTTCAGCAACAGAAACATTCTGTGTTTGTCTTCATAACTCTAGATAAGAGGCTGGGAAGTATTTGGCAAAGAATATTTGTCAAGATGATGACAAGCATAGCATGATCTTTTTCCACCTCCCAACTCTTGAGCATTAAGCTTTCATCTGATATCACAGAAAATGAAAATCCCAAGTATATTTCCCATTCACTTCCAAAGGAACAACTTAATTTGCTAAAACATTGTGAGCCATCAAGTTTAACTCATAAGAGGGGACATCCTGACACTTTCCAGATGACTGTAGTAATCTGACACCAGGAAATCCCAGGTGGTAAGCATAACATTCTATTTCTGCACAAACTGTTTAGAAAATTCAGAGTTAAAGACAAAAAGGATACCTTTCAAAACAGCTCTTAAAAGCAAGATAACATTGCAGTAGCTTTGAAAATTATTTCAGTAAGCAATAGGTTAAAACTTTCTATAATCATAAAGGTGCAAAGTTTTCCTCTGCAGCATTGAGAGCCTGCTCTCCAATAGCCACAGGTACCATTGTGAAAGAGGTAAGAAGAAACTCAGAGGTGACTTTGCTGCTGCCATCCACAGCAGTGCACATCTGCATTTACTGGCCCAGCAGACCTCAGAACAGCTGATATTTAACCTGTAGGCTATGAACTATAAACACTATCCCACACTGACAGCAGGCCCAGTTTTCTCTGCCCCACGGAATACAGATGGCATCACACACTCTTCCTGAATGGAAGAGAAAGCCAGCAATAAAAAAGCCATACCAAAATTCACCCCAAAAAACTCATGCCACCACAAGACAGGTAGAAAGATATTTTTTCTTTATTCTTAAAAAAGAAGTTCATTGTAGGCAACCCAAAACAGCAGTCACAACCTCCCTCTATGTTTTTTCATAGAGAAAAACTTCAGAGACCTTTGATCTCTTGTTATATTGGTCACAGAGAATGAAGGCAGAAGGATTTAAGGCAAGGCTTAAACTTTCAGGTTTTAACACTCACTCTGAGTAGGGTCTCTTGGAATGGTTCTGTGTTTGGGTTCTTAATACAGCCAACCAAAATCAGGAGATTAGAGCAGAAATAATTTCACTGCCTCCTGAAAAGGTGTATTTCCAGGCCTATTTTAAATACAAATACTGAAAAAGTGAAATTAGTAAGTTTGTCACATTCTTCTGTGTTTTCAGCTATAGTTTCCAAGGAAATATAAAACTGTCCAGGTAAATAATGTCTCACTCAGAGCTACCAAAATGCAACAAGGGAGAGTTAGCAATGGCAAAATAAAAGCAGCTTATTTCATAGAATCACAGAATATTCTGGGTGGGAGACAAGCTTCACCAAGAGACAAAGGAAGAACAGGAGGAGAGAGATGGAAGAACAGATGACTGAACCCAACAACTGAGAAGGCAAAGGAAATGACTTAATGTAAAAAATATGGCTGGCTCAGAGGCAGAACAATAAGGCTGATCCCAAACAGCAATTGTATGACCATTTCCACCTTCCAGGAGTTCCACAGATTTGCTGAAGGCAGGCAGGAGAATATTGGCAAACCCTCTATTTTAAGATGGAGTGCCGAGACATCCAATAGTGCTTGTTGCATATGGAGGTCCATTGGTTTAATGCTTTCTTTTTCATGTTTAACTTCTCCACTCATAATGTGCTTGTTTTAAAACAGACTCTGTAGCTAGAAAACTTAATAAAAGCTGAGTCCTAATATCTTGTCATATGCTTGGAAAAAGCTCCATAGTCTCCACAGCAGAGACATTACTTCCCTCAGCTCAAGCAGCACCATTCCTTTAATTCTCAGGGGAATCAGAGGTTTGACCACTAGATTTTTTTTCCCCTTATTATTAGTATTCTGGCTCATACCTATTTCCATTACAATTCTACCAGCCTGAGAGCCAGCTGGTTCTGGACTTGTCTAAAGCAGAAAAAATTCTGTAGTAGCTTCCTATCGTCTCAGAGTGATTACTCACACAAGTTTTGGCCCTAGTACTTTACTCGTCTTTGATAGTATTCTTCCACCTCATTATCTTGCACTAATTTTCCAGTTTTCATGGATGTGGTCTGTTTGTCCTCGAAGTGATAGAGGTGTATCAAAGAGTTAACTCTCACTGCCAGGATTTAAGATTTAAAATAATGAGATGTGTAGGAGGGAGCTGAAAAGAAAGGGAGTCTGGAACAGCAATATGACAAATACTTTAGAACATCTTAGTGCAATTGATACTTAAAAATTATTAAAAATAGGTAACACAACTTATTTGCATTACTACTTTTTATAGGTATGTACAAAAATGGAAGTTTGTGATATGATTTTATGACTTATTTATTGAGTCACAGGGCCCCTCTAATAAGTACTTTAGAACAAGCTAAAAGAACAAAGTAAATGAGTATTCACATATGGTAATTATGCAAGTTAGCTCTTTGTGCTATTATCTCCTACACAAAGATGAAGCAGAGGTGGTGAAAATTTCTGTTAAGGTTAAGAATGGAAAACATTGACAAAGTGGCAAAATGTTGAAATTTCTGCATGCTGAGTATCACATCTTGGTGCCAACAATGTCACATCCCATAGTCTCTTGACAGGGCATTGGCAGCATGGGAGCAGCATGCCCCATTCAAGTGGGGCAATGTGGTGGATCAAATTACCCTGAGGTAAAAGAAATCTGAAAAGGATATTTTTAGGGTTTGTTGTTTGTTTTTTTTCCCCTGTTCCTTTCTTTCTCAGAGAAGCTGAAAATAGCTCAGCAAGAAATGTACAAACCTACCAACCTGCTGAAAATGGACACAAAGCCACGGGCTGAGTCAGAACTATGTTTGCAGTGTTACTTTTTCAGCTTGTGGGTCTTGCAGAGTAAAGTAAACAGCAATAATTTTATTGGCATGACAAAGGCACAAGTCATTACAGGGCTAAAGAAAAAAAAATAGACAAGACTCCAGTGCTTCATCTCACAAATGGTTTCATTTGCTATCTAAATAGCATAAAATTTACATATTGTAGTAAAAGTTCATCATTTACAGTCTCCTGGCTGGGGCTGGCATTCCCACCCCTTGCCATGGCATTGGAGCAATGGATTTAAAGGTGAGTTTTAGACTGATAAACACAGGACTGTGAGCACTGTTCAATACAGGAAAGATGGTATAAATTAGACAAGACAGACCAGAAATTCCAGGGCAAAAGAAAATTGAACCATCGTGTTATAAATAGATATTACTTGGCTGACAGAGCTGCTCTTACTCAACAGGGCTAAAATCCAGAGCTGTGATAGAAAGTTTCTTAATTGAAAGGTTGACATGAGTCAAGCTAATACGTTATACAATTAAACAGAACATCCTTCACAGGAAGAGGAGATGAACAACACTGCAGAGTCTCTTGCTATGACATGTCTGGAGCCCAAAGGATAAGAAAACACTTTCTACTGGCAGGCAAAGCAGCACTTCCTCACACATGCAGGGGTTCTAAGTTTGAGCATGCCTGGAAATAGCAGAGCAGAATATTTGTGAGACAAACTTACAAAGAAATGAGCTCTGGACACTGACAGGTATCATGAGATGATAATTTTATCTAACTTTACAGCCTCAGCCCTTCAGCTTCTTCCCTTTTTACCACCTCATCACTTTTTCCTGATATGCACAGGATCTTGAGCATAAGTCCCTAAGGATATGGGGTAAAGCTACTCCTGGCATGAAATAAAAATGAAGTATCTTATTTCATCACTCACTTTAATAAGATCAAAATTCCACTTTGTTTAATAAAAATTAATAAAAACTTATCAAATAAGACCCAGTCGAAAATCTGTGGTGATTGAGTTTAAATGCTAGAGTAGTCATTCCATAAACTACTCTTGTGCAAAATTGCCAGCTATTTTAGCCATGCTTCAAATTTTATTATTACTTCAGCAGTTTTCATGATACACCCCAAACTATGAATTTTTTTTATAACCAGTTAAAGTATTATACATTGAGTACAAGGTGGTTTAATTTTCTTTTATATTGCATTTTTTTAATGTAAATGAAGACCAGCAGTGTTGCTTACACCAGATTCATTAGGGAACATTACATTACTTAGGAGGAATAGAACACAAAGAGCAACTGAAGTTTTGGCCTGGCCTCTAGACTAGAAATATATCAGGCTGATAAAACTCAGTTTTGAGAATTAAATTTTAGGGAAGAATAAATGAGAAAGTTTTCAGGGGCATTACAGAGCTGTCACACCCCAAAAGCTGGCAGCTCAAGTCTCTCAGTATAAAGGTGCTGCTGAGCAGCACTTCCCTGAGCAGGGAAGAATCTCTTTGGTGGAACACCTACAAATTCCTCCACAAACTAATGCACATCTGCTGTCATCTCTGATGTCGAGAGAATCAGGAGATTATGGTGAGACACAAGCAGGAGAAATAAAGCAATCCCCTATTCCTCTCTGCTTCTCCTCATTTGGAAAGTTTCAGACTGGCTCCATTTTAGATCTTTACTACTTGGCCAGCACCAGCTGCTTGGCATTCTAGCTCCCTGTATGTCACACAGCTGATAAACTTTATAGCTTTTTCTCCAGCTTTATTGCAAATGGTGCTAGTGATGAGAAATGAGTGCTCTTAGACAGCACTAATTTGCAGACAGAGAGTCAAGAAAGGGGTTACTGATATTATCTGAGCAACTCCATCCCAAGAGGAAATGCAATCAATATAATTCCATTTCCTAAACTTAATGAGATTAATTTTGTGTTTAGTAAGAATATTTTAAAAGTGCACCTGCTTAATTGTCACTAACAATCCCCAGCAAAACCACACGTACATTAAATACATACATTGTGATAATCAAAGTTCTGTGTCATCTTCTACCCCACCAGCACACTTGAAGACACCTTTATTTAGCCCATCAGTCATTTTAACACTCCTGTCCCACACATTTAGATGCATATGGGTATCCAGGTGAAGAAGAAAGGACACAGGCAGAGAGCTCAGGCTAACAGCAGTGTTAAAAAATATTCAAAACCAAGCCAAGACCATAAACATTAACTCTAGGAGTCAATTAGTATAAATGATAAGTAGCAACAGTAAGGTGAAGTATCCTTTGGAATCAGCAGCAATGAGCACTGCAGTTACCTAGGCAACATCTGCTGCTTCTTCTATTTAGCATTTCATCCATGTACAGGGACAGGAAAAAGAAATGAGTTTTCAGAAATTATTCAGGTCCCATTAATTAAAGCCATAATATAAGTGTGACTACATGTCTGTGAGTAGGGTATTGTTATAAAGGGCAAATGTCAGATTTTATACATGAAAATATGATTTTAAGAACCTAAGCTATTACTTCATGCATTAAGAATAACAAAAAGTTTTAGGGCATCTGAAATTATTGTCTGGGCCAAAACGGGCATCACAATTATTTCAACACAGTGAATAAAATTTGAAAGATTTATGTCTTGTATACCTAAATCCGGTTGGTGAATGAGTTTTATTCATGTCAGCATTTTAGATTTCCCTGAAGACAAAGAAAACTCAAAACAAGAAATAAAATTCCCATATCACAAGAGCCTGTTAAGAGCATTAAGGAGCTTGTCAAATTGATGGGGACTATTCAGCTTAAAAATCCAATGGAGCTTGCAATGAAATATTTCAGAGTTAATGGAAGAGTTAAATCAATCACCTCTTGTAACTTACATAATGGAGTACTCCAGGCAGAGAAATAATATGATTGAATTTGGTTCCTTCAATACTAATATTTACTACTGTTAAAATCCTTCAGCTTAAAAAGAAAATCCTCAAAGGCAAATTTGTATCCAGGAAGATAAATTGCTGCATTAACTGAAATTCACTACTTTGCTCTTGATGCAAAACGAAAATAGCAGCTATCAGATTGAAGCAAAGAACAAAATGACATTTCTGAGACATGAATCTTTCCAAGATGTTAAATTACTTGTAAAAATCTCAAGAAAAACAAAGGAATTAGTCAGACTATCGTTTTCTCAAGAAATGAGAGTGACTGAGCTAATTGGATCATGTAACATACTGAGGACATAATTCTGCAGGAAGTTTGGTGAGTTAGTCAATGAGGTTCAGTAAGGACAGCTGACTTACCATGGACAAGCAACGAAAATAAAAATCAGGTTTTTGTCACCCGTTAGTTTTGCCTCTTTTACTTGCAACCTGGTCTTAAGCAACAACCTGTGACCCTGAAGAGAATATGAATTGATCAGTGTATAGGCTTTTGGAGCCAGGTGAGAGAAAGGTTTGGCTTCATAAACTCTTAGAAAAATCTCTCTTATTATGTGGAAAATGTAAGCAGATAATTCCACTAATACTAAAAATGGATAAAAACTCATCTCATACCTATACTGGCCATATCAACCTATTTGAATGATCACTGCACTTAAGCTAAATCCCAGATAATCAATTCCGTTGTCTAAACCTTAATTATTTAGAACATTCAAATTAAAGCCTATTAAAATCTTCACCCAATCACTATGAACAGGTTTTATTTTGCCATTGCAAACACCGATCCTTTTTAACTCTTTGAGAAGCTACCTAGTTTGTTACTACCCAAACACATATTATAGTTTTGAAACTTCTTGTAACCATTTTCCAAGAGTCCTGTTCCAGTTTGCTGAACGTTGAATGATTTTTCTTTTTGCCTTTTTTTTGAGTGCTTGGGTAGCCTTTTCTCACAAGGTTTGTTTTTTTACTTGAGACGTTTTGTTAAGAATTTTCCTCTTGTAATGCTGTCACCCCTAGCCACTGCAGTGAGTTCTGCATGAGGAGAAACTGGTGGCTTTAACAGTGGACTGGAGAGTGAAGGTCAACAGGAACAATTTTTCCAAGTGGCCAAAATCCTGTGTACAAGGAAACCTGAGCCAGGTGGTGAAGATGTCACAACTGACAGCACAATCACCCCTCCCAAGCACAGCTTTATCTGAAGAGAGATGCTTGATGCCTTTCCTAACCTTCTTTGCTATTCTGCTTTGTCCCCCAGCCTTCAAAATTTCTGCCATGCCAGCCTCCATGGGGATTTCCACAGAAAACTCAGTGCTCCAACTTGGAAAATCTGTTAACATTTCAGAGACACAAAATACGTCTATGTGGACCAAACGCCAGCTCTCAAATTGCAGCTGCATCTAAAATGCTTTGTGCTTACACAGAAAATTCTTCGGCCCTTGAGAATAAAGCAGGCAGCCCTCAGGACCAGCCAGGCATAGTTCACATTACAGTGTAGCCATTAAATAAGACTGTTATTGTCACAGCAGAGGAGAGATGGTGTCAGTCTCTTCTGTTAGACATGAAAATGTGCACGAGCAAGGTGGGATATTTATGAATCACATAAAACCAACATTCTGACCTTTGCGTTTTAAACTCACACAGAGCAACGATTTACTGGATGTATTTTCTTTCTAGAAGTGTTTAAGATCTTACACTTTTCAGAGGAAAGAAACTACTTTAAGAGGCATCTAAACAGCTGTATTAACTGAAAATTAGGAGTGCCAAGTGATTTTTACCACTGTTCCAGGATAGCAAGTTAAGCAGCATGTGAGTAGAAAAACCACATTTCCCTCTCTGAACTCTGGTCTCTTTAAGCAGCAGCTGACATTTCTACTGCCCACGTCCCCCCACCCACAGAAATAAGCCTCTGTACAATAAGCTTCAAAGTCCTGTTGGTTCCCACAGTGCCATCAGCCCACTTTATAGTAATTACCTGTCATTACATCTGAAGTCCCACTGATCTCCACTTTAACCACCAAAGAGCTACAGGAGGCTCACCTCCACATCTCTGCAGTGAGGAGCTGCAACAGATGCTTAAGCAAAACCAACTGGGTCTACTGTGCAAAGCACAGCAGCACAAAACCAGTGAGCTGAGACCCTAAAGCACCTCATTTGATCTGAGTTTCACAGCACTGCCCTACAACCCCAACTGATCTGACAGCACAGTTACACCCAATGCAAACAGAATTACTTGTAGGCATCCTCTTTGGCTACCACCACCTTCAGAGACTGTAGGTAAAGTTGTGCAAATCCCTGTATATGTTTGCATTTTCAGAGGTTTGGTTCTTGCTGAAACCAGTATTGTGAATAAATCTAAGCTTTTACCAAACCATTACTGCATTGAATGACAGAATTTAAATGGATCTAAGCAAACAACAAGGCCTTTTGTACTGACATGTAGATAGAAACAAATTGTAGGCAAAACCACCCTTCTGTAAGAGTCAGTTCTGTCCCTCCACAGGGAGGCAGGGATTTCAGGGAACAGGCCACTGCTCATGGCTATACTTCTCCTCTTTGTACCACTTAACATTTCAGACAGGTTTTGCTTTAGCCACCTGATGAAAGTACCACCCACAGGTGTCCCAAATGAAACACAGCTAAGGAAGATCAGAATTCAACTAGAAGCACCTGATTCTATATTGGCAGGGTCCATACTGACATAAACCAGACCTACAGACAGCACTCCTGCCTTATTGAACACAGCTGACACAGGTAGAGCTGTCCTTCCTTCCCCACCCACCGAAAAGCTTTCATTCCAGTTCTTCACTGATTCTTCTTTTGCAACTTAGTTCTTATGATAATTAATGGAGAATTGTGAGAGGAATCATACTCCTCATGAAAACTCGATATATTTTAGCTGACAACTTGGTATTTCAGACTGTCACATTCCAAGAAGGGCTGTTGTTACTCCCAGCCTGGACTGCTTGCAATGAGAGTCAAAGGAATTACAAAATCAAGCAGGTTTGACAGAACTATTAACAGAAAACCACACTCAAAGTCAGCTGTGGAACCTCAAATCCCCCAAATCATTTAAATGTCATGCAGTTGTTTCTATCCTGCTTCTCTAGGAGAACATCTGCTTCAGGTGTGTTCCTATAATTTGTTTTTCTGAGCCAGTCTTTATACAAGTAAAGACATGAAGTGATCTGTCTGCTCAAACTCACTGCAAGGTGTTTCAGCAAAACTCAGGGTTTCCACTTACAATTAAGTGAGAAAAAGCAAAACAAACACTTCTGTTTAATAGTTGGTTACATTCAAATGTTCTGTGACTTAACAGCACCATAACGTTTACCTACACATTTATTTAAAAATCTGCTAGCTAAAACACAGATAAAAACAACATATTGCACTTCTGAAAGCCCAAACTTATTGGAATTCTTAGTCAAGTATTCTCTTCCCCAGCACTAAACACAGCCCAACACACCAGAAAAAGCACAATCTTTTCAACTGCTGCAGAAATAACTGTTCTTTAAAACATTTACTTTAGTTCTTATGCAATCACAGCACTTTTTAAAGTGAAATAAAGTATTACAAAACACAGGCTAAATCAAGATCAGAGAAGCTGAAAACTCTCCAGTATTTTTATCTCTTTCTGCACCACAGAAGATAAAGCCTACATCAGAAGTGCTCTTCAATAACCTCTTTGACAAACAGCAGAAACACTTTGCACATGAGAAAAAGTATTAACCTCTTTAGATTTGATAAAAGATGGAGAGAACACAAACATCCAGCTCTTACCTTTCAGGGAACTGAAGCTACAGGGTTTTGCTCCACGTCTTGAGCAGGCAGAGCTCCAAACTTGTGCTCAGTAGTTCAGACCAGTACTTGCTCCTCAAAATTTTCCTTTTCCAACCTCCACTACCAGATACTGCCCCACTACACATCCCTTCTCTCCAGCCCCAGAAAAATCTCTGTACTTTCAGCTGTCCTTAATACATCTCAGATCAGGCATGATCACCAAAGCCTGAACAACTCCTCAGGCAGCCAATTACCCCTGCAGAGATCCCTGTGAGCTCTCACACTTGGCATCAATTTACCTCAGTAAATTATTCTGCTGAGCGACAATAAGAAGTAGTAGACCCTAGCTCTTATATTTCCTCCTTGAAATCTGTGGATTTTTCAACTTTATATGATTTTCTGTAGTCAGACATATAAACAGAAAGACTCCAATGTCACGCTTAAATCTTTAAATATGCTGTACTTTAGGTAGGCACCATGTCCAGGTCTGGTCCCTGTGGAGCTAATTTAAGCTGCACTTTTCTGGGTGTTGAAGAGGCTCCTTTTCAAACTAAGCTGCAAACTCCTCTAGTCCTTATTACTCCCTCTCAGGTATTGCTGAGTAGGATTGTTTCTAAACATTTTCACGTCACAAAACATCTTGTGTGGGATTTTACCTCATCTTGTGGAGCACATGAAGCATCATCCTGTGCTGCCCTGTGGTGGCATTGCAGGTAACAGGAACACAGCTACTGGCAGCCTTTGCCATTTCCCTGCTTCAGGTTTGAAGGGATCCAAGGTCAGCAGGTTTCAAAAGGAGATTGATTGGTCCCTTTGCTGTCCTAGATTTTTGTGGTTGGGTATTTTGTTTTTGCTTTTGGTTCTTTTTTTTAATTTTATTTTAATTTTTTTTTTTTTTAGAAAGGCCTGAGCACATCATGCAGTGAATTTACCTGTTCCTGGAGATGTGCTAGAAGCACTCAAGACTTCTATGTCTAAAAAGTGATGCCTGTTTTCCCATTTGAATTGCCTTGATCTCTGCACTCCTAAACACGTCCTGAACTTGTCACTAAAAACCACATAGTGGTGTCAGATCTGCAACGCTGCAAAGGTACTCAGAAACACCATATTCCAGAAGCAGTCCTCCCTTCTGTAAGCATGAACATCTAGCATTTCTGCTAGATGCTGAACTTTGCATTAGATTGCATTTAACACGCATCTCAGCTGAATGGGCTCAGCTTAGCTCTGTGATTCACCCCTCAGCATAACTTAGCAACAAAAAAACTGTAAAAGATTTCCTATACCTTTTTCATATTTTTGAAATAAAACCCAGGGTTGTTCCAGCACTGGTCTTTACAGCTTCATTGGAAATACTGCTGCTTTATGACTTTTGTAGATCTGCCAGTCCATGCATTTCTCCCAGGTTTTGCTCTTACAGTGCTCAGTATATTTTTGGTTGATTGGGTTTGTTGTTTAGGTTTAGTTTCTGTGAAGTAACACAGTGAAGTCCCTGGATTCTTAGAAATTGTTTTGAGAAACATTACTGAATAGCATCTCTAGCTGTGTCTACATTCCATAAGAAAAAGCCTCTTTATCAGAATGCTCTCTCATAGAAAGCACATGAGTGTATCAGGATGTTGTGAAATCCATAAATGAGAGGCATCTATAAACTCCCTCCCTGAAATATTCAGCAGCTCAGTGCTGCTACCTTTTGAAGTGTCACTTAAGGCTGAAATTATACTGCAAGTCTACAAGTACTTTAACAAAGGACTTTTTACCCAGTGATGATTTTGACTGAACTCAGGGTTGATGTTTTTTCTGCTTGGAGAATCTGCTTAGCAATTGTGTATCAGATGATGTCTGATATAAGGTGCCAAATGCTTCTGTAAATTGTCATATTTCCCCATCTTTGATAGGTTATAGTGATAAGAAGTGTAATGCTAATTGGTTTACATTACAGATGCTCCCACAAAAGAGTTGACAATTCCTGGTGCTCAGGCCAGAGCCAGAATGTGACTGACTTCTGTGCCCTCAGCCCTGCTCCAGATGATGGAAAGATGACATGACTCCCCTCCCTGCCTGCAAAGGTGTAAGCAGCAAACAGGACAGCAGCCATTTAGAGAATCTCCCCACTGACAGGCAAGACTTCCTGTGCCCTTCAGAGAAAGATACACTGCAACAGGCTAAAGCCCTCAAGGAATCGGTGTGGAAAATACAGAACAAAACCAACAGAATATGTCTTCTGCAAATCCAAAAGCACTCAAGGGATTGTTTGAAGAAGAAGCAGCAAAACCAATTTCACACGATGGAAAAAAAAATCATGCACGGCTTGTGTCTTCAAACAGCCATTCATTTTCATAAAAGATCTGTCTACTGTTCCTTGCATTTACGTTTATTTTGAATTGTACTTTGCCTGTTTAAATTAAACATGAGGGAAATTTCACTTAATTCTCTGATCCCCATTTCCAAACTACCAAGACCCTGTCAGATGTAGAGATAACACTGACAAGAAAAATACAGTTTACAATAGGGCACCTTGGAGTGGATGGAATAAGTATTTTTCCTTTCCCTGCACATTTACACAGATACATATAACAATAACAAGATATTTAACCAGCTTTTGTAATCATCTTTGTCCAAACACTCCATGAGACAGTCTCCATAGTTCTGAGGTTAAGGCCAGCAGAATTCCACACTAGAAATATCACATCAACATTTACCTTCTCATTCCCATAGGGGCCTCCCTTCTGTGGCATGTTTAAATCTAATTGTTTTCCAAAATAAACTCCCCCAAAACCCCAATATCTATACATGGAATTGTTGACATAAGGCAAACTTCAGTTTCAGGATTCTCAAATTCAGTTGTAAACAATGAAATATCATAAAATGGGAGTTCTAGATGTTAAAAAACGCCCAAAAACAAAACATAAAATATTACATTTGGAAAGAAACTTTTCAAACTATGTGGAAATTTTAATACATAGTTACAGCCCTTTTCTAACCATTTACAGCTGATTTTGAAGTCAGGCTGATTTTCCCAATCCTTAATAACTTAGAAGGGAATTCTCTTGAAGATCCAATTATAACATATAGTGTAGTAGTTATAATTTAATGAGAGAGAACTCGATCTGTGCTCAGTGACATTGGATTTTTTAAAGGATTTGTGACTAATTGGTTTAACTGAGAACAGCTGTAAAATTATGCTAACAAATCAGACAGAGCAAAGATTTGGTTACCATAATCGATTTTGGAGTTTAAAAGTATTTTTCTTTCCCCAATGCACATGCATTTTGTTTTGTTTGTTGGGTTTCTTTTATACTGAAACATCCTGAAAAGTAAAAAGGAATTCTGTAAAATCTGATTTTAGAGAAAATTCCAATAAATCTTTCCCAGAAACTGCCTCAGATTAACTCCTTTGGAGATATATACATTTTCCAAGTATTCTTTGTTGCACTTATTAATGGAAATCAGGAAACTGAACTCTGAGAAGGAGGAAGTTTAGGTGAGATTTGGGATGCTCCTAGATTTTTCAAAGATGACCTGATGTGGGGTTTTTTTCTAGGAGTTTTGATTGTTGTCAAAGATAACAAATGATGCTAAACTACCCTGCACCCCTTATCTATTTTTTGACCCAATGACAAATTTTGTCCTATGTTTTTTTATAAGTTTTCAAAGAGAAAAATATTTACCAAGGTGCACACCTCAGCACACATCAGATTATAAGGGAATACAAAATAAGACAGAGATAAAGTAAGCTACCAATCCTTTACCAGTGTAGGGCTTTGCATTAAAATTTTGAGTATCACTTAAAACAAGCTGCCAAAAGGGAGGTCAAATGGCCTGAGATGGAGGTAGAGCCATATGAGCCTTTGTGGAGCAGTTTTGTGTGAAGAATTAAAAGAAGTGACCAAAGTCCACATTAGAGGCAGTTGTGACCTGCATGAGCACTGTTCCACGGGCACTGAGATATTTGCTTTTCAAGCTCTCAGCCTGAGTAAAGCAGCAACCATCAGTGTCTGGGGAGAGGGGACGGTCCTTGGCACTTCCAGTGTCCTTCCCACACCCCCAGCTAGCCACTGGAGCAAGCAAGGAGAAGCAAAGCTGTAACCAGGACAAAAAAAGGGGTATTTATCCCCTTCCCAAACACTGTTTCAGCCCAGTTATCAGGCAGTGTCAGCAAGAGTTTCCTTGCTTTGTAGATACTTCATCTAAATCAGAAACTGCATTTGAAGGGAAGGCTTTTCATTGCAGAATTTAGTGCAATTTCTCTCTTTTGGCATTGCTGTGGTGAAGGAAGCACAAGAGAAAGCTCTTGATTTATAGCCAGTGTAAATCCCTGAAGGGACCAATGATGGGCTACACAGAAACTAATTTGTCTGGGAGCCTCAGAAGAGTTTGCTAAACATTAGGAGATTAGCAGTTCTCACTTAGCCTAGAGACAAGAACGTGCCTTCAGCACTGATAAATACTCGGGGACTCAGCTGCTGAATTCTTGCTGTGTTTTCACAGAACTGTTGAGATTATCTCCATAGGGAGGCTAAGAGGGACAGAAGCTTAAGCTGTATGAATTCTGAGATTTCAGCATGCTGCAGGAACTGAGCAAAACCACAGGTCCAGAAATTCAGTGAGACTTCTCCCCAAAATAGAGTTATAAAGGGCAGTACAAATGCTGTACTTACACAATAAACTGCCTGAAGCTATTTAGAGGTATCCTTTACCATAAATCTACAGTTCTCATTGTTTCATAGTTACATTCCTATGTTTATAGTGTTTCTATAAACCTATCAGTATATCAGTGTTTACCTGAGGATTTTAAGTGTACATGCTGTTGTGTACCTCCACCACCTCCAAAAGAGTTCCAAGTATGCCAGAAGCATATTAGCTCTTCAGAAATATTAATTTATTAACCATTTCTGCACTGAGAACTACTTGAGCATCCTGGTAGAATTCTTTTCCATAGTTCCAACTCTTCCCATAACACCCGAGGCACCAATGGCACAACTAGCCATCTACTACCACGAAATTAAGACTGAAAAGTTTTATTGCCTTTTTTATGTGAAACTGGTACTGAAATTCTAGTATGAGTCAATTCAGATATCTAGATAGAGAGGTATAGATAGAAACATAAACTCAGAAATTTAAATTAAGCTAAGCAAAAGGTGAAAAGGAAAGCATAATGGGACAGCCTTATAATAGCTTTTCAGGGCAATATTCTTCCCACTGTATTTGATACACCATGCTAAGAAAAGTCTGGTAACTAGAGCATCATGTTAGCTTTCACTGAAAACATGACTGGTACAGGCAGATCCCCACATTCCTCCTCACCTCTGGATTTTTCATCCTCTTTGCATTTCACATCATTTGCTCCCCCAACAGACTGCATGAGTTTGGCTGCATGTGCCTCTGACTATAGTGGTCTCTGTGAAACCCCAGCCTTGGTTCAAAAAGCAGAGCACACACACCAGACACTAGAAGACATACCTGTTATCCATCCATCCATCCATCCATCCATCCATCCATCCATCCATCATCCATCCATCCATCCATCCATCCATCCATCCATCCATCCATCCATCTATCCATCCATCCCTGCACCCACTTGTTGTGTCCTGTTGCCCTTGGATTTCCTTGCCTTCTGATGTTCTGATGTTTACGCATTTGTCCAACAGTTTTCACACTCTCTTCTGATAAAGAGAGGGTTGTTTTGCATTCCTCTTTGGAGGAAGCGAGCATTGGAGGACAAGTGATGAGGCCAGTGGAGTCAGGAGGTCTCATCATCACTGTCCAAGCCGTGCTCATTGTTAGATGTCTTTAAATAGACATGCCATGTAAATGAAGCTGTCTTTTCCTGTTCATCCAACATGGTGTGAGGTGTGTGTCTGTCTCCCTCTTTTGCATGTGTGTCACAATGCCCACAGTGTCCCTGTGTTCTCAAATCACTGGTGGGCCCTGCACCACCTGAGTTTATTCCCTAAATCAGCAGAACCCCCCCTCCTGCAGCAGTGACCACAGCAGCCCATGAGACGAAAATGCAACCTCTTAAATCTCAGGAACAAACCAGGATTTGCTCTGGAGTAGCACACTGCAGCTGCTGAGACATCCATAGTTAGTTCATTCTGTGTTCTGTGTTTGAAAGCAGAAATAAGAACTTGTAATGCTGCTCCATCACTTGTCTTCAGCTGTTCATTGAGGTGGAATATTGTGGATAAAGACAGACATTAGTAAGACAAATGACTGGAACTATAATTAATAGAATAACCTTGTTCTGTCCTAGAGGAGTCTGATGACAGCATTTCCTGACAATTGATCTTCTCTTCTGATTAAAAAATTTACCTTAAGTTTTATGTGCCAGCACTGGAAAACTACAGGTGGAGCACATGTTGCAACAATTCTTTTTTATTCTCTCTACAGAGCAAAATTATGCTTCAGTTTACACAAAGCAAAAATCTATCTCTTGATAGAGAGAATTTTTATGATCATTTATGTATTTTATTTACTATTATTTATCCCTGGAGAGCCTGAAGTCTCATAGTTAAAAGCAGATGAAAATTACTCTGTTAGCTTTTTCCTTACAAGCACATAAATCTCATTACATATAGCAAATATTTGTCTCTAGAGAAAACAGATTTAAACTTCCCCTGAGATTATAAAAGCTCTGCTAAAGCAAGAAGCTACATAGAGCCAAAATGACATCTAAGCCTATCCCAGTCCCCTGTGAAGTGGCCAATTCTTCTCATGTCCTCCAGGTTTGGCCAGTGCCCCTGTTGAACCATGGGGCAAGACACTGTCTCAGAGCCAAAGACCCTGACCCTGCTCACTCCCCCTTTCTAGCCCAGTGTCAAGTACAGGATTACATGGAATGAAACTGCTGGCAGCCACCTCCAAACCAGCCTCCAGCCAGAGCCAGTCAGCAGCTGAGGATGCAGGTGGAGCTGGGGCAGGATAGTGACCAGGAGAACCCCCCCACACACTGGGGATAACAAAAGGAGAGCATAGGGAATGAGCAGACATCTAGAAAACATGATCTTTCAAGAAAGCCTGAACATCATAGTATGCAAAAAATGATTTTTAAATGCATTGAAGTAATTATATCCTGTGAGAACAGAAAAAGGAATAATTAACTGATATTGCAGAGAAGAGATCCAGCGGGCAGGGAAACCTGAGGGTGAAGAGTTCTTGGACTCGATTTCCAGAAGGGTCTGGACTCCAGTTCTGAAGGGCTTTGATACCAAATCAGGCTACTGATTTGGATACAGCAGGGATACGTTATCCTTGAAAAACCTATCTGATCCAACCCTATTCCTGTGTCTTATTCCTATAGCTTTTCCTTTTTTTCCTTTGTTCAACACCTTTTGACTCCACTCAGTAATCTGTTCCCTAACTTTTCATGGAGGTAACCCACCCTATTTTCCCCTTAATTTTCTGTTGTAAAGCTTTCTGAAACGTCAAAATAAAAAAATTTACATGAAAGGCATTTGAAGTCAGCAAGATCAAAACAAATGTGAAATGTTTATGCTTGGATGTTTTCTGAAGTTCGTGTCTTTTAAAAGGGAAAAATAAATCTCACAGAGATATGCAATGTAGGGAATTTTCTGAGGATTGCTTCCCACAAAAGTTGCCTGCAGCTCCTGTTGAAATTAAGAATTAGCTTTATCATTTCCAGAGATATGATATTCTTTCATGGTTTTGTTGTACCCCTCTACCAGACACAACACCTGACAGCCTGCAGACACTGCTAATCTCTACTACAGGAGAATTACATCACTGGCTCTAGGAAGCCTTTTTGCTGGTGGGCAACTTAGATAAACACCATCTCAGATTTATAGCTTCACATTCTTATCTTTCTTAGCTTCATGGATAAATTCAGTTTTCAGGAAATGTTATTGACAGAATAGAGATCAAACTGGGGAGAAGTGGGAATTCAGATTTCTGCCATGCTGATTTTTGTTCTCACTGGCTACTGATGGGGCTCTATGAGGTTTCTCTTGTCCTAAAGGCACTGACATCATAACTGTATGCAAGAGAAGGTTGATGCTAAATTGTGGAGACAAACTTGCAGAACTGCTTTTTGTCAAAGGTTTGTGGTGTTCACTAAGGACAGAAGGCTAGAAATGTGGCAGTTTTGCTTAATTTGTTTGGTTTTCATCCCTTCATTGTTTGGAGTTCTACAAGAAGCACTGCAGACTAGGCACCCATCAATGAAAAATTATTTAAAATATCTGAGGTAGTCTAAGCTTTATCCTTTTGCTGGTTTGAGGCTCTGCTCTTCATAGAGCTGCTCCAGCTCCCTGTTAAAATAAAATCACTTTGTCAGCACTTTTCTGTCAATGAATCTCTGATAACAGCAGCAAGTAATTCAGTACTTCAGGAGTCTTTTTTTGATCAGCATCCATGAAACGGTAACTTTTTGTTATTTTGGTGTACTCCAAGCCACACATTTTTACTTTTCATTCAGAACTCACAGGCTGTGTCTCCTAAAGTATTTTCTTCTTACTACAGTCCCTCATGAAACTACAGGGATAAATTCTGCTGCAGGTAAATATTCACAGAAGCCAACCCAATCACATGAAATTGCACTGAAGGACAGATTTTGGCACACTCTGAAAAGTCAGTCAGGACAGCTGGAACAATTTAGAAGCTAAACCAGACGTTTTATTTACCACACAGGCAAATTGTTCCAATTTGATTTACAAACGAATTCAATTTCGAGGCTGGGATAGGATTTCCTAACAAAAAGTGGTGTATGTTCCCAACACAAAGCTGTAGTCTCTGCTTTAGTCCTTAGTGTATGTATACATGAATGGCAGCAGTAGAAAGCAAATTTGAGGTATGAAAGAATGATTCCATTATCTAAGGTTTTACAATTGCTATATTCTCATATCAGTATTCTCTGCCAACCCAAGGTCCTTGGCTGATATCCAAGTACTTAGGGTATCCAAGTACACAGAACAAGAGGCAACAGGCAGAAACTGATGCACAGGCTGTTTCACCTGAGTAGGAAAAAGAACTTTTTTACTGTGCAGGTGACCATGCCCTAGAACAGATTGCCCAGAAAGGGTGTGCAGTCCCCCTCACTGGAGATGTTCAAGAACCATCTGAAAAGAATCCTGTTCTATGTACTCTGGAATGACCCTGCTTGAGCAGGGAGGTTGGACACAATGAATGGCCTACTCTGGTCCTTTCCAGCCTTATCTGTTCTTTTTAGTATTTCCAGTGCCTTTAGTTAATGCAAAAAAAACCTGACAGCAACCAAGAGAAAAATATGTCAAAAGAAAGAAAAAGTAAAAGGTAGTTTTGAAGTTCTCTGCCCACTCTTTTAATTCAATTCAGTGCTGTGGTAATAAATTAATCAGTCATTTGTGTATTGACCTTAAAGACTTTTTAAGGGCTGATTGGATCTGGAACCCAGTTTTTAAATTAAACAATAAGATAATTTTGTTAACTAACAGAATCTTCAAAATCTCAAGCAATAAATGTTAAAAATAAAGGGAGAGGTGTTATCATGCTTTAACAATAAGATCTCTCGCAGTAAAGTTAAAAACAAAACCGAGATTGATATTTTGATTCTGCACGTAGGTTGGGAGAAAAGGAGTGAATAGAAATAATGTTAGATCAAAAGGGAACTGAGAATATTCAGCCTATTCCAACTGTAGTAAAATGGACCCTCAAGTGCTCTTTTACTGTAGATGATACTTTATTGAACTGTAAAGCCAGAATACTGATAAAGAACATAAATCTTTATAA
Organism: Sturnus vulgaris; assembly: GCF_052056855.1. NCBI lineage: Eukaryota > Metazoa > Chordata > Aves > Passeriformes > Sturnidae > Sturnus > Sturnus vulgaris. Next base: position 21,608,355 of record NC_142250.1, on the reverse strand, counting down.
GAGAATAGATAAACAGCGGAATAACACTGCCTCTATTTCAAATGCTGTGACATATTAGAAAACAAGCAAGAGAGGAAAAGAGGGAAGGGCAGGGAAGATGTCCACTGAGACTTGTTTGCTCTCAAAATGGCACAACTTCAGCACTTTACAGGCATCTACAAGAGCAGAAGAACCTCAGCATGGTCAGCCTCTGGCGCCAGTCAGGAAACATCAGCCCAGGCTGAGACGTGTGCTGGGGAGACACCTGCACCTGCAGCCGCAGGACAGCTCTGCCAGACAGAGGCTCAGCTCAGCTCAGCTCAGCTCAGCTCAGCTCAGCTCAGCCATGCCATTATTCACATCAGCAGGCTCAGGGGGCCAGGGCACTGCTGCCTCTCTGAGCAGGAACTGCTATGGGGCACAAGCTCAGCAGGGCAGCCACAGCCCGGCTGAATGGGCACTGGCCCCTCCCATGCTCCAAACCCAGCCCTGTGATCTCACAAACCAAAGGTTCACCTGGCAAAGCTTCAGGTGCTGACCACGCTGTAGCTGCTTTAATTCACACTTTTCCCAGTAGCTATAATGCTAAGCAATGAGGAGGTGAGAAAGGTCATTCTACTCAGCTTTTTGAAACCTTCTTTGTGACTAAAAATGAAACTTCAACATCTTTGGGGATTAAATATTATAAATTTTTTGAATCAAGCAGGACATTTAATTCCTGTAAATCACAAATGATAAGAAATATGGCTTGCATGAAGTATGGCTTGCATATCTTTTACTGGAACACAGATTTCTACCTCCCACAAGACTGAAATGTTTAAGTTACAAAGAACTTTGTATTTTGGCAATATCTGTAAAACAGATATTTCTTTCATCAGTTATGTTTATTGCATTAGTAAACAAGAGTTACTCCTTAAGGGAAATTCAGTTCCAGGATTTTTCCTTCAAAAGCTGTCATGAGAATCAAAGTGACTGACTGTACTTGATATTTAATTTTTTATTACTTATTTATATCACTAGAGTCTGACTATGTTTATGAAATTTAATCTACAAGGAAGAGAAAACTTACTTTGTGTGAGATTGTTCAAGTGTTTTCCTCCTTGGAAATCAATGTTCCAGCTTTGCCTAAGCAGTGTCTGCAGGAGTCAGCATTTCTCTGGGTGTTTTTTCATAAGCAAGAAGATTAACAGTCAATATTAGTGATAAGAATATCTATCTGATCATCTTGACATTATCAATAGATGCTAGTGGAAATAAATACCCTGTGGCATTTCACATATAGACATACAGGCTTAAAAGATTAAATAAATTTAGCTCAAAGCATTATCTCCAGATTTATTTTTTTTTAACAATTGAAATTGCTTGGAAAACACGGATCATTCAATTTTATTAATTGGAGAATATGTTTTTGCTGGATAAACCACTTAAAAAGAAAGACATCCAGAACATCTTGCTCAGTTTCCACAAAGCCTTCACTTCCTTAATTTCAAAAGCAAGCAGCCCCAGACTGTTTCGTGGTGGCTACAGAAAGCCCAGCACTCTGGAATCTGAATGCTGGGTGATTTGCACTTCAGAACAGGAGAACTTAAAAAAGAGTGACTAAAAGATAGAGTCTTTCTCCTGACCTGCCATCACAATTAAGGAAAGTGAAGCATTTCCTGGGACATTCAACAGGCACAGCTGTGTTCTTTTCCAAAGAGGAGCACATCTTATTCAAGTACCCAAATGAGCATCACATTTAATGCAATCAGATCAGGACTAGTGACATTCCTCCCTGCCAAAAGAGAATAAGTGACTTTTTCAAATACCTGTGAGCACAGAGGTGTCTTGTAAAACCACTTTCCTCAGGAATTCAGTCACTGCCTCTATTTCAAAACCCAGAAATGCTCAAAGCATAAGATTCCTTCAAAGCCACTTTTCAAAAGCTTCCCTATTACAGAAGCAGCATGCTCCTTCTTTAGAGAGTAAAGGCATGGACCTTTTTATCTCTTCTCAGAATCTCTTTTCCTCATGAAGATCTTAAATCCTAGACACAAAGATAGAGATAAAACATGTCCAAATCATCATGGTGATAAAGCCAGAGCTTCTTGGGGGAGGAAGAATGGCAACCTGTGCAACAGCATCTCAACAATCACTGAAACCTCCTCTCCCACAGACAATCATAAAAAGTTTTTCCTAATAAGGAAAGTCTTGGGCTGTGATTGCAATATTGCTTTTGAAGAAGGGAGCTGTGACCCCATATGTGTTGAGCAAAGCTTGAGACCTTCAAACACGTCTCGTATTTAGATGCAAAATCTCAGCTCCAGTGAAATCGTGGTCTATATAATTCATCAAAACCTGAAAAGTAACATAATGTTAAATGTTTAAAAGTTGATGTATCTGGGAGTAAATGCAGGTAATTTTATTCCACTTATCATAGGCAAGAGAGAGCTCAGAGACTTTGTAGAAACGACAAGCCAGCCAGTTTATTTGTTCCTTAGCCAACTGCTTTGCAGTGCTCACAGCCTGGCTCTGGCTGAGAACACTGCAGCAGCCCAGAGGGCTGGACAGAGAGAGGAGCCAGTACTATTGTTTGCTAGGAACAAAAGAGCAGTGCTGAAATGAATTTGTGTAGTAATAATGTCTCTTGCCCTCATCACCTCACAGAGTCAGCCTTGGTGGAACTCACTGACTCGATGTCTCAAAAAATTGCCACTAACTTTGTATGATACCCTACTGCCACAGCAGTTAAATGTCAGAGGGTGTTAAACTGATAAAACTGCTGTTAAATGTTCAATTACTCTTTTAAGTGAAAGAACTTATCTTCCCTTCTGATTGTGCATTATGAAAATACACACAAATAAGTCTGATAATCACCAAACACTGATCTTTTTAAAAGGTCAATTCAGTAGCAGCAGAACAAAAGTAAATATACTGTTGAGGGAGGGGAGGTGTTATACAGTGGAAATGAGTAATTAGGCTGCTCTCACGATGAAAATACTCTTCTGTGATATAGTCACATACAAATATTAGATATAAGTGAAACCCAACTAGCATGTTCTAGATTGTTCACTACTATGCCCCTGCCTCCAATGTCACATAGTCAATAATTTTCAGATTTCTGGAATGGGAAAATCAGCTTCAGTAATTCACAGAGTGCAGTTAATCAGAGTCAGTTTCAATAGCCTTGTGATCATTTCAAGTTACAGTGTTTGATTTTGCAATCTGGTCCTGAGTCACACTGCTGTCTACTGGAAGCATTTGTCCAGGTCTCATTAACACTGGAAGGAGATAACTTCTATCTGATTAGATTCTTTTCTTCTAGGTACTTTTGCCTCCCATGTTAGTATTATTTTTCCCCCGTTTCAGTGCTATTGTAAAACCCAAATCAAAATAAGTAATATAGGATAGATGTAGCACACACTTTTTCACAGTGGAATAAAACACTGATGCATTCTCTGAGAGTATTCAAACTTTTGAAACCTGTTTCTCACAGTTCAAAGTGTTATATTGTAACTGTTATATATGAAACAGGTTTTAAAAACCCCGGTATGGCTAATTTCAAATGCATCTACTTCTATAAATTCCTTGGTTTAGTACCTGTGTAGTAGCTGCCTGTGTCTCCGGGGAACATGATTCTATGATCCCTCTTGAGATCAGTACTAACTTCCACATTGGCACTCGCATGCAGAAGTGTCTGATTAACACCAAGCAGTTAAATTTAATGAGATACTTAAATATAAATACATAACTTCTCTTTTTTTTTCACCAATCCTTTTTCCTTAGAACACAAACCTTGATACCAAAAGCCTACAGGCAAGGAAAAACTAATTTGTACAGCAACTGTGATTCTCTTTTCTTCAGGAAATAAAACCCTATTCTACTGCCAGCTGCCTTTAAGGCTCCTGTCAAACGTTCTCAAGTAAGTCACTCAGCTTACTTCCATGCTTCTATTCTTTAAGAAATCGAATCTGTAGGAAATTGCACAGGGACGTGTTGCCAGCCAAGAGCCTTTCAACTGGCTCATCTGACTACAGCCAACATGTTAAAGGTCGCTGAGGGGAGGATTAGTATTTGTTGTTTTGCACAGAGCCCGTGCAATCATTTCTGGTGTTGCTTTGAGGCACAACACGTGGCAGAGCAGAAGTAATTTAAGGGATATTGACCAAACCCCCGTGGTGCCAGGTCTGTGCCGATCGCTGCGTGCGTGGGCAGGCAGGCGCGGGGAAAAAGATCTGGAGGGCGAGCACTGGGGCAAGAGGATATAGTCCTGCGAGGCGCCGCTCTGGAGCTTCCTTTGCGAAGCCCGGCTCGATGGGATCGCCGGGGTTATCGCCAAACGCAGCAAAGCCCGCAGTGCCTCGGCCGGCTCCCCGTGCCGCGGTGTCCCGGCGCCACCTCCCGGGGGCCGCGCTCCTCGGCGCCGCCCGGCACCGAGCCTGCTGCCGCGGCCGGGAAAAGAAAGCGCTTGGAGCTTTGCTCTCTCACAGCATCCATCAGCTTTCAACCACCTTCACGTATTTGCACGATCGAGGGAAAGCTGTCCTGTTACTGAATAATCATTCCAAAAAGATTCTGCTCTTTTTCATTTTAACTCAAGAAAGTCAGCCCCTCTTCATCAGCTGTCTGATCAAATGGTGTCACTGTTCCTCCTTGATTTAAAGGCTTGACCTCTATGAGGTAATGTTCTCATGTTTTCCTTCCAGCAGTCTTTACTTTGTAACTGGAGTGCCATAAGGATGATGAAACAACAACAACAAAAAGCATTCACCAAAAAGGAGCTGAGGTTGAGGCAAGCAATTTCTTGAATATCTTAGAAAAATTTAAGGATATACAAGTATCAATGTGTATTCATTTCTTTCCACTCGAAGTCAAGGTAGATAGGCTGCCTGAAAAAAAAAGGAATTTAAACCATTCCACACGAGCATAGCTCTTATTGCACAATGAGTAAGTTATGAACACTTCCAAAGGCACTGTTCCTGGTAAACAAAAAAGTTTCACACACAAGGTTTTTTGAACTTCTCAATTTTAATGGGGTCAGAACAATTCTATACAACTATATACAGATTTTGAAGCATGGCTAAATATCTGTTGCTTCCTACATACAACCAGCTGGAATAATACAGTGGAAAAAGCTGAGAAATATAAACACGCTTTTGCAAGGTTATTTTGCTATTCTTGATCGCAGCCGTCGCTTGATGATTAGATGATCACTTTCTTTCTCTTTTTGTTCTACAAGGATCTGAAAAAGATGGATTAAAAGATGGTTATTCAGCATTTCTTCAGAGACAAATGACATTCACCTTCTAGACCTCCGTGCCCAACAGAATAGTTTTTCCCAGAATCTGTTTCCAGAGTTTTACCTGAGTCACTCTGGTGAAATTTACCCATTCACTGAGAGGGTGGTCAATTAGTGGAACAGGCTGGCCAGGGAAGTGGTGAAAATACCATCTCTGGAAGTGTTCAAAAATGTGTGGATGTGGCCCTTGGGGATATGATTTTGTGGAGTTAACTCACTGGTGCTGGGTTAACAGTTGGGCTCAACGGTCTTACAAATTTTTCCAACCTTAACAATTCTATGATTTTATTACTCTTTTTTGTCAGGGGTCTCCAAGAGAGACAGACAATCTCAGTGCATCATAATAAGCAACAAATTCCATAAACATACAATATCCCATTTTTTGCTGTAACAAATACCCAAGAAAAATATTATCTGAATGCAGCTCTCACTTCTAGTCTCTAATACTCATTTTCTGATACAGGAAGTGTTCAGAAAACGCTTTAAGCTTAAATTTCTCTAGCTTTCTCTGACTTGCCCAGGATTCAGTCTTTCACCTTTTCTTTCAGTTCCAAGCTTCTTAGCTCATTTTGCTCAGAACTTCTGCCATTTTCTTCTTCCTCCTACGGACAGTATTTTGGGTTCTGCTGCATCCATTCATACAATTTATAGGATATTCAATAGGCTAATTTAGTATGGGCAAATGCTTACCATAGCATAGGGAAGGAAGGATGAACAAACAAAGATGTACTTCCAACAAAGCAGAAGAATGCTCAGCATTACAGCTGTCTAAACCATAAAGTTGGATTTCTGAAACAATACAGGAAACCCTGTCCTGCAAGACTCTTAGGCTGGCTTAGACAGAGCCACAAAATTGAAACACATCCAGAAGGCTACTTAGACTGTGCTTTGAAAAGCATGGATGTATCCTCATGCTATTATGCCCAAATATCACCTAGGCATAAATGGAATTGAAAAATACCTTTGGTGCTCACCTGTAAAGTTAATTGTATGTACAGACCTTTATTGTGCTTCAATCATGTAATTCCAAATCTATGGATGCCTTCCTGGTCTCTATTACTATTCTCTCTTTATGCTACACTTAAATGAACTGCAACTACTGGAAAAACAAATTCAGACTTCACTGCTATAGCAGAGAACAAGTAATCCTGCACACACCACAGCTAAGGTATTTGTGAATGCAGATGTGAAGGTATCTCCATGATTGCTGTATCACCTATACAGTCAGTCAGCAGAAAAAGGTGAGAAAACAGAAAAAAATGTAACAGCAGAAAGATAAGACCAAAAGGAATGGTTAGGTAGAATAAATATGTAAGTTGGTATTTTCAAACCTCTTCTGCAACTCAATTAGGCTTTCAGATTTGTCTTTTTCCCCTAAGAGTTAATTTTAATTTAAGATTATAGAAAAACACTACAATGGGCAAAACAGGAATCTTAATCACTTACTGAAGAACTAGGGATATCCAGAGGGCAAGAAATGTCAGTTGAATACAGCTTTCTCTTCGCTCGTTTTGGCCTGAGCTCATTTTCTTTGACATTTTCTAGTTCTGCAGACTTGGGAGAGCTTATTGTCTCAATAAGCTTCTTTGCTAGAAGACAAATTCCATCATAAATACATGTCATGGTTTTGTGAGCCTCAAAATTCATGAATAAAGTAGGCTTTATTAAAACAGTTTAAAAATCAAACCAGTGTAGACCAAAGTTTAAATAGAAACATTCAGAAGTGGTATTTGACTACCAGTTTTCTGTAGCTTCAGGTGCAAAAGCTTAAAGGACACATTTAAATAACACATTAAAAATCAATTAGGATTCAGATCTCATTGAGATCTCGCTTAAAGACTACTAAGTTGAACAAAAGGCTTAACACCGTGCTGACAGAAGCACAGTGTACAGTCAATTTTTTCTATGCCTTTTTATAGCTTTATCAAACTAGTACTAGCTCTATAAAGAGAAGAGAATGGACGCTAGAAAAGAATAAGAAAAGTAAGAAACAAGTAATACTGTTATACAAATAGTGAAACCATACAGGACATGGTAATAAAGGTTACAAAACAGAACTCATTTGCTCAAACTAAGGATGAAATTTTAAGTAGTCTGACTTCAGCTTCCATTGATAATAATAAATACTGTGCTCCTGGAACCAATATGACAAACAAATTTTTTTTTAAATTTCACACAGTTATTATCTAGTCTGTATTACATCAGATAATTTAAAATGTACTCTGTAGCAGGACAAGCTTTCAAGTTGGTACAGGAATTTAACTATCCACATTAAAAAAATTACCAACTTTGTTTCAAACATATAATAGTGTCTTTTAGAATTAAATACTGGTGATTCCTTGTGCCCTCTACTAATTTTAATTTTTCTAAAAGCACAGTAACTCACAGATCACTCTTACTGTAGGAAAGAGTAAAAACGTATCATTCAATGGAAAGCCCAAGCAATTCATCTTACCAAGGCTATACCTAAACTTAACAAAATCCATTAATTGTTCTATATTCAGTTTAATGAAGTCTTCCAAATATTTTCATGAGTCACTGGCTTTCAGATTTCATAGAATTAACGTACATCAAAAAACATTAACAAAGTTTCCATAGCAACAAGGGGTTGCTTACAGAACAAGGTAAGATTTGGAGTTTGGATTCAATCCTTGATTTTTTCGGACCAGCATGGCAAGTTTCTAAAATTGCCTTTATGTATAAATAAGCACAGAGTAACTCCAACATTTTGGACTTAAAAGTTATCATTGCTTTTATAATAATTTTTTATTATAAAATACTTCACATATTGCACATATTTCACACTGCATCTTTCATTTCACCTCGTTTATATTTCACAGTAAACTTAAGTTTGAGAATAATGTGTTCCACAACCAATATCTTTTCTTCTCTGCCATTCTACAATGGCCAGAGAATAGGGAATAAGCCTTATTTATGCTGTACAAACCTTTAGAGTGAATAATAGTAGGAGAACTTTGGAAAAAATCACCAATCTTCTGTAGTGTCCCATCTTTCTTCTTAGCTGATTTTTTATTTAGAGTAGAATCTTGCCTTCTTAAGGGGTATTCCTTTCTAAGAGATTGTGTAGTAGCCATCTGTACAGAAATACAGAATCATTGTTTAGCTGAAAATTGACTTAATCCTCAAGTTTAATTTCATTTTATTTTACTTAATGTTATTTTCAACCTGACACATGGAGCTTCGCTAGTGACACCTTTGTTCAATTTAGTAATGATATCACTACAACAAATAATGTAGACAACATCATTTTATACCTAGAAGAAAGAAAATCACTGAAGTTTCACAGAATACATTTAAGAGCATGAGTTATATAGGAAACAGAGGGGTTTTTTTAAGGCAGATTCAAAATTGTATTCTACTAGACAAGCTAATAGTATTATATAAATTATAAATAAAAGAATCTGATGGGGAAAATAAATCTCTTTCTCACCCTCTGAACATGCCCAAGTTACTACTATGGCCTAAAATAATCTCTTCATAATTGCCATATATATAGATAAATTTTAGTTTTACTTCAAAGGCATTGCCTATAACATCACACTTTATTAACATGCTCAAAACAGTCTTTTTAACTACTCAATATGCAACATCCTTCCCCTTTGAATCACTACACACTGCAGCTGGGACACTACACATTCTTGGCAAATACAGATCCTTTAGCTTATAGAGTTTTGCAGAAAGACCTCATAAATACTGAAGAATCCTGTTGAAATATATAGATAAGGATAAGATACTTCTGGCATAAGAATATTTTCTCTTTTCACAAGTCTACCTTTACAGAAAAGGCTAAACTGACTTCAAAAATGGAACAAAATCGAACCATTTTTTTGTTGCTTGTAGAAGGTGAATCAGCCGTAGAAGGTTTTGCATTTCTCTTGTTCTCACTCTTCACAAAATCCTAAAGAAAATTAGAAGAACTTTTAATTGATCCCAATGACGCCTAAACCAAAAGACATGATTTTATAGAACTCATCTGTAATCCCACAGATCAGAGCTGGAGACAGCAAGAAATGGCACTGTCCGGGAGAGAGAAATGTAAAAGGTAAAGACAAAGTGCAAATGAGGCACAAGGAGACAGAGTCTGGATCAGCTGAAGTCTATGGCTACATTCAGCAGAGGCCAGAGATAAACCACTTGGGAGACACGGGGTTAAATAATACCCTACATATATCCCTGGGGTCTCAGCAGAAAATAAGAAATGATCAGAGTAATGAATTGAAAAGCTGCACAACAGATTTTATCAGTTGATCGAGTTCATACCTCAGTCATCTCTACACTCTTCCTTTTCCTTCTTGACTTGAGCATTTTAACTGTAACTGGTGAGGGGCTGCCCTGGTGCTTCACTTCCATCTTATGGGGTTGCAGAGGTGTGAACTGGATTTCCATCTCTGGTTTTGGGAACCGACTTGTTTTTCCATCCTCTGTGGACACTTCAGTAGAGTCAAGGACAATTTCAGAATGGTCCTGCAAGTATATGGAAATTGTAAGAAAACAAGATAAGTAGGTGTTCTATTTTCCAGCTGTTAGCTTCAAATCACTTACAATAGAAGTGAAGAAATCAACTACAGTAGAGTTTATTATCTTAAACTATTTTTTTAAATTTTAAACTTTTTTGTATCTATGATGACAGAATTTTCCTTGATGAACTCGGCCTGATACTTTGTCTCCAAGTAATTTTTCCTCAACTCAGAAACTCTTAGTGATTGTCTCCATCTTAACTCTGCTGCTCCTTAGGAAATAGGCAGTAATAGCAGCTTTTGTGAGAAAAGTATATTATTTCTGTAGCTTATCTTTAGGGAGCTCTCTGAACTTGGTTCACCCTAAAGAGTGAACTTTCTTTCTCTTAAAAAGGAAAATTATAAAAGCTCAAGGAAAGCCAAAAGGTAGTTCTCCAAAAGGCTCTGCTAGGATTCTGAGAGGGAATCTCACCCAGAATCCCAGCAGCACTGCATTCTCAGGAATGGAGCAGACTAATAAAGCTGCCCAGGAATAGTCAGTGTCATTAGCTAACACAGCTACACATGGGTTTCCTACAGTGGAAGGAAGCAACCCCCAGTCTGCCGTGTTCACACATTTAAAAATGTTTATACTTTTTTCCCAGATGACTTATGTAATAATCAGCCACTCATATGCATCACTGGGAGGTAAGTTTTCAAGAGCACATGGCTGAAGTCAGATACAATCATTCACATGATTATACTACACTGTATTTATTTCTACTTTTATGTACACTTCGAATACTGGTTTGGTTTTGTTTTAAGTAGGATGCAAGATACTGTTTTGTTCTTATGAACCCCTATATGGGCTGGTTGATCACAATCATCTCACTACTATAGGTGACATCATGAATGTGGTTTGAGTCGAAATCCCCTTGACACTGAAAAAATCAAACTGACATGACACAACAAACAACATGTCTCCAAAATCTCTAGAACGTGGACTAGTTAACTAGATTTTGCCTCAGGTGTAAAGGTTCTATAATGTATAGAGTGGTAATACGCATTTAACTGAAGTACTTATTTTCTGAGAGCGTGAAAAAATGAGTAAGAACTCAGAACTGAAGATATGGGTAAAGTACAAAGAAGTTTTGGGAGATTTCCAGAACTATATACAGAAATATACACTGAAAAAACCCAACAGAATTATTAATATATCATTAACACATAAACAAACATACCTCTTTGTTTACAGATTGATCAATTTTATCTTGTCCTTCTTCAGGTAAAGGCACTTCTGCCAAAGCCTGAGGATTTTCATGCTTAATCTGCTGTTTCATTTCCTTTATAAAGTCATCTTTCTCTGCCAGCTGTCTTTTTAGCTCCTCTACATCAGTTTCCTTATCCTAATAAACACAGCAAAAATTGCCACAAATTTCAGGACTGTCAAAAGAAAGTAGTATATATCACGAGCATCATTGAATACTTGTTCATATCAATTTTATAACTGCAGGGTAAATCAGTTAGGTGTCCAATATGAAGCCAAAAATTTAATGCTTCTATGTAAAGTGAAGGAAAGTCTTATAAGAGTCTGAGGAAACATAATGCAAAACTTTTTTTTTACTATACTTTTTTAAAATTCCAAGTTCACCTCCCATTTGCTCATGAAGTTCTTTGTGCTGTGAAAAAGACAACAAATGGGAGAGTTGTTTCAGATATCCAGTCCAAATTCACAAGAGTGTTTACTTGAACTATTAAATATTTTCAAACTCCAATTACTATTACAAATTCAGTTGCAAACAAATGTAAAGCTTTTCTTTTTAAATGAGCTGAAAATGGTTTCAATATGATAATGTTTAAGAACAAAAGTAGAGCCAGAATGCAAAGAACAGCTATAGTATTTTGCAGAATTAATGGGTAACAAAAAAATCCTCAAAAAATAACACAGAAGAAAGAGAAAATTGACCTTTTCTGAAGCCGACAGTGCAGCCTGTTTCAGACTTTCTATTTCTTTATCTTTTTGTATGGTGCTAGAAGCCAAAGTCTTGAGCTGTACTTCCAAAGCTGCTACTAGCTCATCTCGTTCTTCACGCCACTTTTGAAGATTGCTGTCTTTCTCTACCAGCTGTGCAGCAAGTCTTTCCTAAATATTAAAAAGGTAGGTTAGAATAGAACACCACTTCTACATGGTATCTGGTCTGCTCGTTTTGTTTTGCACAGTTACTACTAAAGAGCCTATGCAGATCTTATAAAGCTCACATAGAACTAGTTTCAGTACAAATATGCAAAAGTAAGCCATGTTTCAACTAGAAAAATCTGTATTTATACTCTCTGTGAAGAGAATTTTCTTTTTGAGAACAGGACCACAGGTCCTGTTTGCTCGCTTGAAGATTTTATTAATTACAATTCTCAGGCAAGAAAAGTCACAGATGAAAGTAGTTTTAAGCTCCTAATATCCTCCTGTACTGATTGCAGGTCCACAAAGGCATTGCTAACTACTTCTAGATGCAAATGCAGTTTTAGATTGCAGAGGTTCATACAATAATTTCATCTGATTAAAAAATTACAACCTTGATGCAGTCCAGTGAACAAATAAGGTGCCACAGTCAATAACTATCAGTCTCCCCAGTGCTAGCACATATTACCACAGCATACTGACCAAGTATTTTCCAAAGTAAGTTTTCTTAGCTTTTAAGGAGCAATTCATTTAAGTGTAGGTTATTTATTGGTGTTTTACACACAAGATGAAATTTGAAGACTTCATGAGATGGTAGTGATGGAACAGGAAGCAACAGGCATGTTAACTCCCATTACGTGCTAAGATTTTTTTATGATCTTCCTATTCTTCCTTTTCCGTTTAGAGAACATCTCATCTAGGCTTTGTCATGTGAGAAAGTCAGGGAACCGACAAAGGCCAGCAACTCTCAAGTGCCCCCACTGCTCAATACTTGATAAATGATTTACTCTGGACTACAGACACTACAGGATGCTGAGACAAAGTCACTTACAATTTCTGCTTGTTGCTTTACATGATGTTCTCTATCCTCCACAAACTTTCTCATTTCCCTGTTGCGATGGTTCTCAGCTTCTTTTACTTGATTTATGAGTCCCATTTTTTCCTCGAGCCACTTTTTTCTATCACTTTGGTACTTCACCTCATTTTCCTAATTTGATGAAACCAGAAATAAAACCATAAGTAGAGAGAGAAAAAAAGACTTAGAATTCAGAGTACCATTGAATGAATTAATTTCAAAAATATAACAGAAACAGTTTTACTCAAGCATACTCCCAGGTACAAGTATTATACTCATTTCTTCTTCTGTATTGCAAAAAAAATATCAATTTTCAGCATTTCTTATTCAGACTGGCACATCTTCATGGAATGCAGTTTTTTCCTCAAAGCATTCTGGATCAATCACAGACACATACTCAAAAATTAATGGTAAACAGACACTTCTACCTTACAAATCCCCAAGCTTTTATGCTGCCTTAAAGGATATGTTAGAAAACTATTCTCTGCTTCCAGACTGAAAGGGAAACACTGTGGTACGGTTTGAATGGTAGGCAGAGACAGCATGTACCTAGGAATGTCATTTCAATCCACAGCAATTTCATCTCCTTTTCTCTAACAATCAAACCTCCTGTCAGACATTCTAACACGTAAGATAGGAAGCAGCTGTAAAGTTGCTAAGAAAATAAGTCTCCTTTCTAATCCAAGGAGAGTTAGAGCAAAGTCCTCAGCCTTACAGGAAGGGTTTACAGGCCATGCTGCAAGCACAAGATCTTGAGAGAGAGAGTTTGATTTAGCAACTGACAGGAGAGATCTCTGGAACTGATATCAGGAGTTGGATTAAGACAACGGTAAGAGGAAAGCAGCTACAGACACCCTGTGCAAAGCAGGAGCATAATGTAGGGCAGGGTGCACTCCATTAGTGATGCCCTACGGAAAAGATGCTTCAAAGGAGGTTGCCTTTACCAGGGTAATAACTTGCTATATCATGCTCTTTAAGGCAGTGATACAAAAAAAATCTTACACTCTTAAATGGGTGTTATGGATTTAGATTTAAGTATGAATTATATCATTATGTTTTACCTTCATTTCTTCTTGCAGTTTTATTAATTCCTCATTTTCATTTATGGTTTTCTCCTCATTTTTGCTGTCACTATTGCACTGATTGTTCAGCTCTCTATATTTCTGCTTCCATGCTTCCAGTTCTAGGCAGAAGACAAAATGAGCTTACACAATGTATAATTTTAAGCATGTATTTGAACATGTTACTATCCTTCTCCTAAAGCTGCTTGGATTTATGAGCTATGATCACAGACAACATAAACCTTTTAGGAAATTGCTGTTTGTTACGCAAAAGTAATGACTAAATAGCAATTGATAAGTAAAACCAGAAATGTAAAGCAGATACCCCCTATACATATCCAAAATAATTTTCCTTCCCTGCTCCCTTTCCATGGAGAGCTTACCCAAAACTAATCTGTTGGTCTCTTCTAACTTGGCTTCAAGCACTTGATCTTGTTCAGTCTGAGTCTTTTCTTGTTCTTCTAATGTCATCCGCATATCTTCAATTATTTTTTCCTTTGCACACAGATCTGAAAATTTGAAAATTAATTTAGAGATGAACCTCTTCCTAGGTCCCATTCTCTCCCAAAGTGCCTTAGTTACAAGTAATTTCTCCATTCCCCGAGAACAAAACCTCTATTACAAAGAAATTGAGCATCTATATTGAACTATCCACATTCCGAATTCTTAAGTGATTCTATTCTCACCAATTTAACTTAAAAGTGTGTTTCGGTATTAAATATCAGACTCTGGCTTGTATGGCTATGATAAACTAACTACTGTTCAACCACTAAATGTTTATCGAATCTGCAGAAACTTTGTGCCAGCACACACAACAGTGTTATAGTTCATGCTTTTGCTAAAATGGACAATTAAAACAAAACCAAGTAAATCCCAATAGTCACTAAATGAACACTAATACTTTCTCTGCTTACATTTCCTAATCTGAGACTGTTTCTTTGCTTACAAATATATCTAATAACAATTCAATAAGAATTACTTTCTGACGTTGAGATTTTAATGTCTGAGTTGGAGTATCTCAGCACTCTAAAACAGAAATATAGAAGACTCTCCAAATTTGTTACTGACATGATCACTCATCATGTTGTTGTAGCACACACACCAAAAAACTGGAACAATAATAGTTCTTTCTGACCTTTTTGTGTCTTCTCGTACTGTTTGGAGATTTCTTCCAGCTTTTCGTTATTCAACTGCTCCTAAATATCACATTGATATCAAATTAAAGAAATTAGAACATGCTGAAAGAAACAAATACATATACTAGAAATTAGTAGCTTTTCATTTTTAATTTAATAACTAATAAGTACAGCATTTAAGACAAATAGTCCCAAAGAATAAGTTCTTGATACAGTATAAAGTAGCATTCCAGCTGTTTAAAAAATAAAAAGAGACATTACTACTAAAATATCTAAGTGTCACTTATCAGAAACTCTGCAGGTATTAAGTATTTATTTACTAGACCGATTGTCAAATTGTTTTAAATAAGTCCTGCATGAGAATTTCTTTAAACGTTTTTCATGCAAAACTAATTTCAGCTGGCTACTCTTATTTTTACCCCTGCTTCTCCAGTTGTTTGGAAAATCTACCTCGTTAGTAGATTAGTTAAAAAAAAATTAAGACCAAGTAAAATTTTATAAAACAAAATACCTTTTTAAGTTGCAGGATTGTACGCTGTTTCAACTCTAATTCTTCACTACACTGCTTTTTGATTTTCTCAAGTTCATCAACTTGTTTCCTCAGGGACTTCTCCTGAGTTTGCATTGTACACACCTGCAACAAGACAGCAAGCAAAACTTAGATTTAGTTATATGCCTTTTACAATCTCTGGAAGTTATCTAGATAACCAACTACTTAAATTAGAGTTAAATTTTTGCAAGCATCTTCATTAAATTTCAGGGGCTGGTAGTGTACAAGCAAAGATACTCTAAATGCATCACTCAAAATAGCCTTATTATTGTGAATCTCTTTTAACATCCATAGATTGAGATTTGTGAAAATAGGTTTTAATAACAGAAGCTCAAACTTGCAGAAGAAACATCTTGTCTATGGTTACCAACCTCTTTTTGTACTTGCTGAATTTGTTTCTTGGCATCAGAAAATTTCTCTTTCAAATCTGTGTATTCTTCCTCTTTCCTCTGCAAATCTTTTTTCAAACTTTGTACAAGGGCAGAGCTTTCAGAAAGATCTTTACGTAGCCTTGGGTTAGAAATTAGGAGACATAAATAACATTAGTCTAACATATTAGCTCAGGCTCTTTGTTGTTTTATTTGCAAATAGAATCTCAGTTCTATCAGACCAATAACAAGCTTTATAATTTTACACTTGGATTTCAATGCCTTACTATATGAGCCTGAAGTAACAAACTGCTCAGATTCACTTCTGAAAACTCAATTTTTAGAAAATATTATCTTTTTAAGCACAGCAGAGCAAGCATTTTTATCATTAGGTGACCTTACAAATTAGAAAACCCAAGGTTAAAATCAACTAAGTTTAAAGTTGACAACTATATCCCAGTTCTTTTAAGTATCAAGATGAATAAAAAGAAAAGTGGAAAAAAACCAATAACGTGGCAATAAACCCTGCCATCACAAGTTCTGCAAAGTAAAGAATAAGTTTGATGGGTTTAGTTTTAAGTGATCACATTTATTTCAAAGAATTTCCAGGAAGACATCTTGGATTTTTAACTTAACTAAAGGAAGGTTTAACAGGTCCTATAAATAACAATACATTACAAGGCCTCACAAAAAGAAATCCCTTCAAAGCTTCACCAGCACAGGGTTGGGGATCATCAGACCTTCATGCTGAACTTTGGAATATGTGCAGTACCCACAGATATGGCACTAAAGAAACCAGAGTCAGGAGAAGGGCCACATAGCATCTTAAAGCTATTTTTACATAATTGCAATTTCCTTACTATATAGCAAATATACTCTGTCAGATGCACATAATCTCCTATTCCTTACAGATTTAAAAAGTAGAGGGTGCTGAGGAAAGTTCCACCCTCTACACCCATTATTCCTTCTAGTCTTACAGTAGACTCTTCACCTAGAATAGCTGTTACCGAAACCATCTGTTTACTCCCTGGGCTTTCCCCCCCTCCCTTTCTTCCTTTCCTTTTACCATTCAGTCCTTTCCAAAGAAAACGTGTCCTACTTTTATACAAGTTACAGGATACAACACTGCACTATGTCATTTCTTTCAGAAAGGGTCTGCAACCAAACCGTTAGAAATCCCCAAATAATTTTTCATTGTATGCTCCTGCACAATAGTTCCACATGATTTAGATATATATTTTTGAAAGAATATACAAAGAGGTGAGGAAAACACAGCCAGAAGAATATGAAATATAAAATTTGAGTAGTGTATAGAAACTTCTCAAAGAAGCAGTGTGGTTAACCAAGTTTATAAACATGTAAATGTGGTATGTCAAAATAAACTGATGTTGATATAAGGGAGTTTTAACTTAATTTTATCGTTAAAAGGTTAGGAGTAATCTCATTATTTACTTACAGTTCTATAGATTGTATTTGCTCATGCTCATTTTTCTCCTTTTCCTGAAGAACATGTTTCATGGTCTCCAAACTGTTCATCAATTGCACAACTTCATCCTTCATATTTGCTTCTCGATCACTGAGTTCTTTCAGGTTTTTTTCTACACTGGTACATTTCTCTTGCAGGGCTACTGTGTTACTTTCTAGATTTAAAATAGTAGATACTTTTTCTTTTAGTTCTTCTTCTAACTCTTTCATCCTGTCATCTTTAGTCCTAAAAGCCTCCAATAGGCATTCAAGATCTCTTATTTCTCCTTCATAGCTGGTAACTTTCTCCTGAAACTGTGCAATTACTCTCTGATTTTCTGCAGCCTGTTTTTCAAAATCCTGGGTTTTCTTCTGGATTTGCTCTTGTAACTGATTCACAAGATCTTTTTCTTTTACAGACTGATGATCTTGATTTGTAATCTCATTTAATTTTATTTTTAGTTGATTATTGTAATTCTCACTATCATGAAGTCTCTTCTCTAAGTCTTCAACTTGCTGAAGTAGTTGTTGAATCCGATGACTTTTTTGTGAAGAAGCCTTAATCATAGTTTTGCATTCTTCCCACATGCTTTCAATACTGCGGTGAAAGGAGCTCTCCTGTCTCAGATCTGCTGTAGAAGCACTTTGGAACTGCATGGATAGAGGACCCATTTCAGTTGCCTCTGGTTCATCTTTTTGAGGGTCTAAGGAATCCTTTGCATTAACTAAATCGATATCCACAGCATAAGATTGTGAGTGACATTTATACAATTCATCTACCTGGGACTGCATTGTTTTAATTTGTGACACTTTGTCAATTATATTTTGTTTAGCACCTGCTACTTCGTTATTTAGCTGAATAATCTTTTCTTCTTGTTCCTTATTTATAGTTTTCTGTTTGTTCAATTCAGAAACAGTCTCCTGATATTCAGCTTGACATTGGTGAAGTTCTCGATTTAGGACAGAAGCCTTTTCTTCAGAAGCATTGAGTTGGAGATGCAAGTTTGTTATCTGCTGATTTAGGTCTTCTTTTTCATTTTTTTCTCTTTGGCATTGTTCTTCAAGTGCAGCTATCTGACTTTCCAAGGTTTCAGTTCTTTCCTTTAGTTCTAGTATCTCCATGTAGGTCTCAGAATTATTAGTTCTCTTCAGATCAAGACTGCTGTTTTCCCAACTCTCTCTCTTGTCTCCTAAAAACAAAACCAAAACAACAAGAACAAATAAATCCCCATAGAGCTCAGGTTAATTAAAATCAACGAGTCACTAGCAACACCAAATTGTAATTCCTGTGTGGAAAATTAGCACAACCTAAAAGCCACATCTCATAGCATTTTAGAGTCTTGAAGTCGTTAGAACCCTCTGAGACATTTTACACGCATTAAAATGCCTCTTAGGCTTCCAGGCATAACTTGCAGAAAAAGGTGTTTAGAAGACTTAAAAAAAGTTTGCTACAGTTTTATTCCAACCTTCTATTCTGCCCCACTAGCAGAAAAATCTAGCTAATTTCACTAGTGTTTGCAACACCTATGAGCTAGGTAACATTCACAGTGACAACCAATTTCTACTTCCACTGATTCAACAATCCCTTTAAATAGAGCCAGCAATTACCCATCCTCCATTTAGGGGAGCAATGGTGTCATACCCATTTCTGAGAAGTTTTATGCATGCTCTAAAAACATAGCTAAAAAAACACAGCACAAGTTTTTTGGGTTTTTTTTGGTTTGTGTCTGGAACCTTCCTCTCTTCTGTATTCAATAGGTTTCTAAACTAAATAAAAGTTTAGATAGAAAGATAATGATTAATGTTCAGATCTACTATATTGCATGTAAAGTTCTCCATGAAAGACGTACATGTCATTCCGACCCAAAATTCCCATGTTTTATTAAGACTGTTTTCCCAAAGTAATGAGCCATTTTAACTAAAATCACATGTATTTCACACAATTGTTTTATAATCCAGTTGTGTCCCTTCAGTAACATGCATGCTATATTTTGCTATTGAATCAAGCCTGAGTATCTCAAAGGATTAGATTATCACAAGTAGTTACTACAGGGAGATAGTATGGATTCCTGTGAGTGCTGCACCTACAGTAAGATAAGAGTCAGGCAGTCGTCTCACTTTGGGACCATTAAGCACAGGTGTACTGCAGGAAAACATCCTCTGAACAGATCCAACAAGTTGTACAGTCAATTTGAATCACTAACAAAAGGTCATTCTAAAGCATTAGCAACAGTGGTTTTTGAAAGTCGACAGGACTCGTCACTCCTACTTGTGCTTCTGCTAGCTCAACCACAACAGCAGCCCTGTTGTAGCATATAAGGTCATATTTTTAAATCCTACACGATTAAAAATTTCGGATTTGGAAATAGTGTTCCCTCAAAGCCCAGTTGTGTAGTCCTAAGAAAACAGATCAGACAAAATGCTACATATTCCTCTCCCTGGACTGGAGTTCTGCAAGCTGCACTAAAAGCACGAGGTGCTGAGGCATCTTAACACAGGGTTTATCAAAGTCCCTAGTCTTGGCTTTAAATGACACTTGCAGTTGTACAAACAACAGAAATGCCCTACTGTATGACACAGCATCAGCTGACATAGCCTACTATTTTAATCCTTTTTCTACTACTGGCAGGGCCAGCCCTTTCCTATGGACCTCTCTTGACATTGAATTGAGACAACATAATCCTGCTTAAATCTTTCACTATCATATATGCACCTGTTAGCTGTTGGCTTATCTAACTGTGCCTGCAATCTGAGAATTATCTGCCTCTCCTGCTTTATAGGGCAGCAAATATGAGAAGTTCAATATTCTCTGCTTGAAGGGCTTTGTTAATGGAATCACAGAAGATCCTGAGTTTGAAGGGACCCTCAAGGATCATCAGGCACAGGGTTGCTCTCCAGCCTGTCACGCCCCAGTCTGTACCTGGAGCCAGGGTTACCCTGTCCCAGGTGCAGAATCAGGCACTTATCTTTGTTAACTTCATAGGGCTGGTGATTGCACAGCTCTGTAATTTGTCTAGATCTCTGCAGGGCTTCCCAGCCTTCAAGGAGTCAACAGCTATCATTGGCAAACTTAGGAGAGTTTTGGGTCCTGGATCCAAGTTGTTTATGAAGACATTGAAGAGAACTGGACACATTATAGAGCTCTGGGGAGCCCCAGTGTGTGGGGCTCCAGTGCCTGCATGCCAGGCTGATGTTACCCCATTTACTAGCACGCATGACCAACTTAAAACTGATGTACTACAATTGAGTGCTCCCTTGTTCTTTCACTGCACAATGCAATAAATGATAGTCCAACATTCAGTTTATTCCGTATCCTCATTTTTCTGTGATCCTGTGAATTTGATAATTCTCCTTTTACAGAAATGAAAGGCCTCTCACTTTGCTTTTGCATATGCTTTCCATAGTTCTATGAGAAACCAAAGCCAAGCTGGTTCCTAGAGTCAAGGTAGAGGCAGACAGCTCTTACAAATACCATTTTGCACAAGTGTCATACAGTTCAATCTCACTTATTAATAGATTTTATTCACCTGATAAGCTCACAGATAAAGTAAGAAAAGCAAAAAAGACTGAAAGTGCAAGCATGAGAGCTATACAAAAGATGTCATTTGTGGACTTAAGCTTTCCACTTGAACGGGAGTAAAATTAATTTTTCTTTTGCCAGCACTGTCACCTTGATCAGAGCTGGTGTGTTCACAGCACACAGAATGAAATGTCAAGGTTCACAGCACATACTGTGTGACTGAACAATCAGTAAGTCATTGACACCTTTGATGCTTGCTCAGGCAATTTTCAAAAACTTGAACAGAAGATGCTATTTTCTCAGAAGTCCAGCAACAAGAAATGTAATGCAATAACTGTTAAGAAATTGCCTAAGAACTACAGCTGGGTATGCAGATACATACACAGATAAGAAAGAGCATCAGAAAGGAAAGAGTCTAAAAACTAACTTTTATTTAAATCATTTAGGAGTAAACAATATAGGGCCCTCTGCAAAAGAGATGACATTTAGAGAACAGTTACTTCCTTTTGCAGTTGAACATAGCAGATTTCCTCTTCAGAGCATAATGTTTACGTTTCCCAACTTTTTTCTTCTGTTCTGGAAGAGTAATCAAGCCTTTTTTGAAGACCCCCTGTTGAGTGATGGTAGAAATTGTACCTTTCTTTGTAGGTGGTTCTTCTTCTGCAGTAGGCTTATTTTCCAAGCAACGTTTTCTTCTCACTTCCAATACAGTTTCCTCACAATTCTTGAACTGGCTGCTTTCAATCACTTCCTTAGAGCTCTTTTCTGCTAATTGTCTCTTAATGGTAGTCAAAGTGTTCTCCTGTGTTAAAATAGGATCAATTACTTTGAAGTTGTACAAATCGAGCTCTTATAAGGCTTAGCAGATTTTTCTATACTAATATTTTTACAGAACCTTAAGGGTAAAGGTGCAAAGGGGTTGTCAGAGGAAAACTCAGTGACAGATCAGTTAGTTAACCCAAGAGCTCCTGCAACTTCAGATACTAAGAAACACAATACTTTTGCATTGTACAGGAATCTGAGCAAGAGACTAGAGAACTACAAAACACATGACTTTCATTAAGAGGACTTAGTTTACCATCTGAAAACAATTTTCAGTGTCACAAGAGTTGATGAAATTCCCAATTCATTAAAAGAGCACACAATCTGTTCTACAAATTCATCACTTTCTGATCATGGTTGATAGAGTTGGGAGCTTTAAGAACCTTCAGCAAAGCCACAAATCATTTTTGTCATGACACATTTGATGCAGTTTGAAAGCCTAGTCAGCTCTGCCATACATACTTCACCTATCTATTTGACTAAGAAAAAAATTGTTTACTTGCAAGATGACACAAGTGGCAAGCCATGTGGGCTGTCAAGGACCAATTTATCTATAAGTACTTCAATAAAAAACCACAATAGACTATAGAATTGAGGTTTGGGATCATGTTTAAAATCTCATGCCACACAGTCTCATGGAACCACTGGACAGTCAGAGCCTTGCTCTTGGAAGGAGCAGTAATACTAAATCATCACACTTCACTCACTCTTGGAGCATTCATAACATTGACAAGTTAAGCAGCTGTGAGGCAGAGAACACAAGACAAAGTTTGGCCAAAGCTTTGAGTTTTTGCAAGAGAAATGGATCAGAGTGCTAAATTTCACTTAACATGTTCTCAAAATTACTTCAGGTTACTGAATATCAGGCTCAAAAAAAAATCCCAAAAAACCTCTAACTGCATGTTTACTTTTTTTTTTTACACCTGCATACATTTAGCCAAGCTACCTTCCAGCATTCAGCAGATAGCATTAGACTATACAATTAATACAATTAATTAGACTATACAATTAATACAATACAATTAATAAAGTTTTATTAATCACATCAAAAGCAGAGATACCTATGTCATACCTTCTTAATTCAAACTCAGCTCAATACATTCACATTAACACTCTTCCCTTGAAAGTGTGCAAACATGATGATGGTAGGTGGAATACACTGATTTTTTTTTCCTTACACAATTATTGTCTTTATGTTCTGAAATTCTAACTTCAACTAAAATTGACCTTTTGTTGCAACAAATCTTGATTTTCTTCCTCTTTTATTCAGACAGTGATGCACTTGCTCTATTCCCACTGTCTTAAGTCCTCACAGTTTGAGGTCTTGTATTTTTTTTAATGGCTTTTTGGTCTTATCTAGAGTCCTCTAATAATAACTTCAGATCAGTACTTCTGAAAGTCTCATTATTTACACACACTCCTGCTAACATTTTGCTGTGACTTTAGTTTCAACACCACCTGACCTGCTATCATTTGAAGTAAACAGCAATTATTTAAACAAAATTCCAATTTTCCAAAGTAAAGTCCATTATAAGCACATTAAGATTTTTTGTATAAAGACAATTAAGATGTCTAAGACTTACATATTCTTTTATGGTTTCTTCTGAACAGGTTATCTGACCTTGTAGTCTCATAATAGTTTCATCTTTTTGCTTCACAATGTCAATCAGTTCTTGAATCCTTACATTCTGTATATTCATTTTCTTAAAAAACAAAAAAAAATTCAGCATTAAGTTGAACTCTACCATGCTTTTTAGAAGCAAGATTTATTAAGCCATGCTTGATATAAAAATAAAGCTAGAAGCATAGTCTAGTAACATTTTCAAGTTATTGAAATTTTGTATTAAAGCAAATAATTTTGTACAGGGTTTTTTTGGAGAAAGTCACCTCAGTTGCTGCTTTAAGTTGTTCAGCAGACTCATCCAATTTAATCCTCTGTGTTTCAAAACCTGTAACAGGAAAAAAGCCTACATCACAATCAGCCACCACAGTTTACTCAGTAATCCATGTTTTTTGTCCTCTGGTAATTCAGTAGTTTTTTAATACATTTATTTTCAAGTTGACTTCTACTAGGACATTTCAAAAGTTGTTCAGATTTTCTGACATGGACAATTGGGCCTTGCAACCCATTCAAAATGCAGATCGTATCAGACCTCTGCTAAGATCATTATGAGGTGCTGCTAGTTTTTTCTCCAGAGTCCCACATGATGCCTGTAAACACTGCATCAGCAAAACGTAATCCCTGTACTTTACAATACAACAAGGAAAAGAATAACTTTGATGTTTTATCCCACAATTCTTAGGTCTGCAATTGACAATTTTCAGTTTCATCTTAAAAATGAAATGAGCAAGGCCTGTAGAATTGTTTAACCTGAACATACACAAAACAAAGGATTACCACCATTATACACATGATTTGGTTACACAGTGCTGCTCTATGAGATTATTATTCCTGTTTTAGTACTCAGTCATTTATTTTTTTGTGTCTTTATCATCACACTTAGACTCAGCTTACCTTCGGTTTTCTTTTTCAGCTCTTCCTTGGTCTCATCTAGTTCAGCAGTTATTTTTGCCAGCTGTTTTTCAAGACACCCTATAGTTTCCTGTGGGTCTTCCAAGGACACAATGTACTGGTGTGCTGCTTCTGCCTGATTTTTGATATCAGTGATATCATTTTGCAGAGAATCAATAACACCCCCAAAATCAATGTAGGCCCCTGTGTCTGTGCTGTTTTCTTCATTCTGAAAGAGTATATATTCATTCAGAAATGGCAAATAATTACATAAAAGCCAATATTTCTACAGAAAATATGGAAGATCATTAGGAATTCTAATATATTAAGTACAGTTATAATTCTGACTTTAAAACCATCTTGTGGGTTCATATGCACTGAGTGCCAGTTTCTAGCATCAAGCTAGAGCTAGTTTATTTTTGCAACATTTAATGACCCACCATTACATCCCCTCTAAGTTTACTGTAGAACTTAGCATATTTTAAACCAACGAGAATATTGAATGAACAGAGCAAACAAACAGTTTTAGAAGGAATATAGCTGAAATTTTAATATAACAGGAAAAGTTTCTGAGTTCAAGTCTGTGGTAATTTAGTATGCTAAGTTACACCCAAAAGACTAACTTGATATTTTGTCTCTGTTATTTTTAGAAAAAAAAGTTTAAAACTCTCACAAGACAGAATCAAGTTAAGAGTCTAGTTATGGCTTAAGTGGATGAATAATTCTCATTGTTTCAGTTGTAGCTACTACTGCCCTAAGAGAGAGGTATCTGCAACTACTCCACCACAGTCCACGTGTGGGGCCTAAGAAGTCAGACTCAAAGTAAATCAGCACTAAATGCAATGGATTTTATAGCACAAAAAACTGCAGATTTCCCCCCAGTTTCTTTGTATAGAATAATTGTCACTTTGTGCTGGAGAAATGCAGAAAACCCCAAAAACTGCTGAATCTCCAGCCTCAGTAACCTCATCTATTAAATAAGATAACTATATCTTGCTGAGGGCAATTGTTACATTGTGTGCAATTCCTTCAAACCACCCTTGGTGTTTCTTGAGAAATACCATGACCATAACACATAGTTAGTAAAAAAGACATTTGGGACAGACAGATGAAAATACCAGAGGTCCAGCTTGATCACTGCAAGGCTGATCTTGTAATTTACTCTTTTCATCTGAATTTTTAGTGTAACTATTTACAAGTTCCTTGAAGATTTCCAGGCGTTTTTCAGAATTTTCTTCAAGATGTGCTCGTTCATGAGAAAGGCACTCTCTAGAGTAGAAAAAAATCAAATCAGCTAAAAGCTTGCCATGAGAGAAGCTAAAAAGTTACTAGCACAGTTGCCTATAAACAAAGATTCTTTCTTCATTACTGCGGGACAACAAAACAATACACAAAACAATGCTGCTATCCTAAACCAGAAGTATATTTCACACATACCAGAAGAATAAGAGGGATACAAGTACACAAATTATGGATAGCACTTTACAAAAAACATTTTTTCTAAGCTGCTTGAGACAGACTGTGTTTGGAGTATCACTAAAACTAAAAAAGGAACCAAAGAATTTACAAATGTCACTCTTTCTACACCTTAACAAAGCAGCTCTTCCCTTAGAAAGAGTTCTACAGGGTAAAAACCACTGCTTACAAACCATACACATGCTTGTACCCATCCCAGAGAAAAACCAAAGCCTTTTCTAAAGAGCATTTTTCCTGAGCTCATAATTCACACAGAAACCAACACATTAACTGATGCAGTAGGAGATAAGATCTAGCAAAAGACTGTGGTCTCTTAAAACCAAGAGAAATTTAAGAAATAAGTAAATTTACTTTCACTTTCTTAACAAGTAGCGTTAAACCCACTTAGAGCAGCTTACTTGAAATCCATTTCCCGCTGAGCAAAATACTGCGTAAATTCTTGTATCACTTCTTCACGAATTTTGATTTCCAGCAGTAACTTATTTTTCTTTTCAGTAATAAGTTTGTTCCTCAGTTCTTCTACCAGATTCACCAGCATCTAAAATTACAATTAGTATTATGCTTCTCATTAAGAAATATTTTCCCACAAGTGAGATTGTTCCCATTCCTCCAACACTACAACACTTTTCTCTGCAGCTGGAAAAAGTTTTTCCAGGTCTTTTATTAGCTTATTCATGAACAGAAGGATTTATGAGTAGATTGCAATGCCTGTTTGGTACTAACATAGCAATTTAGGTTTGCACAGAGTGGGTATTTCCAAAGAACACCAAGTTTATAATAAAAATTCCTAATGTTATCTTTAAAGATAGGCTTAAGATCCACAGAATTTGGCCCTTTTTTTTCCAGATGTCCCTTTTTGGGTATTAATGCAACCTCCACAAAATGGTCTCTAATCCTATTCCCCCACTCGTCTTCCCCAGAAGTGACTAAAATTGCTGTTTCTTAAAGAACAGTGTCCAGAGTTTTCTTGTGCATAAAAAAAAAAGGAACAATCTTGTGTTGCTAAAAAACAGTTAATATCTTCTGTGCATTGACCATAGGTACCAAAAGAAAAGAAAAAGCCAAATCTGCAATTCTTGCAGATTTGCAAATTCTTTGCAAACTGCTTGCTCAGTTTGCACTTTGACACAACTCATAGTTTTCCCACAATAAGCACCAAGGCATAAGTAATCCCACCTGTAGTTCCAAACACTGGATTTAGGTAGAATAAGGTGATGAGAGGGGAAGAAAAAAGGGTGAGATGGAGAGGAAACCAGAAGAATACATTGCTTCAAAGCTCCATGCTATACTAATTCTTAAAGTAGCTCTGGCACATACCATATATTTTTCTTTTGCAATAACAACTTCATTTTCTGCATTTTCCTGCACTGCTTCTTCTCTTGACACACTGGGCTGTTCCTCCATCTCATCATCATCATCTTCAAACACATCTTCCAAGGTTCTGTCCCATAGGATAGTAGCTCTTTTCCTTGGGATTGGCATTCTACTGACATTAAGCAGTGATGATTCTCCAGCCAATTTCTGGCCAAATGACTGATCTTGGGGAAGAATAGATGTGTCCATAACTAAAACCTACCCAGAAAATCAAGAACAAAAAGTTATTGGTATTTTTTTAAAGCTCCATTGGCACTTGAAAGACCTGCTGCACTCTCCTATAGGTATCCTGAGCAGAGCACTCTCCAAGCTCATCTATCTATCCTCTGTTCAGAGTCACTACTTAGACCAGTTTCCAGCTAGAGTAGAAAGTTGTCACATAGGCTAACCCTTCTTTGGATCTCAGGAACATGAAGTTCCACTAACTGGATAACCTACAAGAGGCAGCAAGAGATTGTCCATTTCCTGTACTTTGAATTTCCAGCTGCATTACATGAACACTACACAATAAAATCTATTTCTTTAATAGCTCTATAACCATTACAGTCTGCTCCTTCTGGTATTGTATTTAACCTGCCCAAACGCCAAAGGCACGGACTTAACTGTCAACAAAACTTTTCCATGGCTTCCATTAAAGCTACAGCACTGATCCTCCACACTTCCATCTTCCAACCTGGCCAAAGTTACAGCACTGCACTTACTTCTACTGACTCTGCTTCCACCTTCCCACTGAAACCTCTGTGAACATAAAGATGACCTTTCACACTCTTTGATGCTCAATCTATTTTATTAGTACTTCAGATGAGCAATAGCCAAGCTAAGATGGCAGTAGCATATGGGACAGCAAGAAGTGAGAGCACATATCTGCAGAAGAAATTTACCCAGATCTCAGGGAAATTCTTCCAAATATAGTAATTTTCCTATTAAGCTAGATGTTTCATAGGAATTACAAATTTCCAGTGGATGCTTCCACCCCCACACTCCAAAGGAAAAAAAAGTCCCAATAAAGTCTTTTTAAAAGCTCTAAGATATAAAGCTCAATCCAGTGTAATTAGAAATATGATTGCAGTATGACACAAAAATCCAGTAACTAAATTCATATGCCGAAAAGTGAGGCTCTTTTAAAAGCAAGTCAAAGTTACTGATCAACAAGTAGACTACACCACACTTACTTTTTGTGCAATGGCTGAGAACTTCAGCACATTGAGCGTTTCCTCATATGCTGATGCACATTTGCTGATGTTTACTATCATGTACACCTTTCCCTTTCCACTGAAAAATCCTTGAAGGAAATGAGTTAACTTACTTTCCCGAAAGGGTATGTGCTGCTGCAATCTTTAAAAGACAGAAGAACAGATGATCAGAAGTTTAGTAAATTCCAGTCAGTGTAAGAACAATCCAGCCTGAAGACTTGAAAGTCTCACTCTTACTATGGCACTAATGACAAGGGTGTTTTAAACAAATTTTAAATTTAAATTTATTCCAAAGTTTATTTGATAAGTCAAGCTCAGAACAAGTAAAATCACTAATATCTATGATGTTTAAGGATATTTAATGGATGTTATAATTTAAGTGAATTAATTAAAAAGCAAAACAAGGCAAATTTAAAGATAGCTTTGGTACATGAACAAGACTACAGTATAGACACCAGCAATCTAAACCTTTTTCCTACCAAAAATTTAAGTGTTACTAAGTGTTACTATTATATATTTTAAATAATAGCTTTTAATCATTGTAGGCAATACCTAAAAACCACAATCAGAGGGCAATTCATAAAAGGACTTACTTTGACTGCTGACAGTTCTTGAGTGCATTAATACACTTGCCTAGAGTCAGGAGAGAGGTATTTATATTTCCACTCTCTTTCAATCTGTCACCCTCATTGCGGGTCTTGGTGTATCTTTCAGAACCAGCAAGATCACACAATGACAATCTGAAAGCAGACAAGGAAAAAAATCACTAATTACCTTAAAGATGCACAAATTATCCACTTGAAAAAATGATCACTTTTCCTCATCCTTCACAAGTTTGCTTCCCTAATTAAATCTTCCACTATTTTCTGCTAAATATTTGCTCTACATGCTTCCTATTCCACCCCACCCACCACCAGTTCACCCTCTTCCTTCTGGGGACTCACACAAGTTCAGAAGTAAAGAAGTCTGGCAGAACCTTGTGCTGAACAGAGGTGACAAGACAGAAGAGCATTGACACCTGATGCCTTGGGGGAAAGGGCCAAGTACTGTATGAGGGTGGAAGCGGGGAGGCACCACACATGGAGGAGGCTCTGCCAGCGAGCACTGAGTGCAGCACTAACACATCAACACGGAAGGTAATTGACAGCTGCACCACAGGAGACAGACTGTTCTGGACTTACTCGTTGACTCGGGTCACCCTTGGTGTTCCTGAATCTTCAATTTTGAGTACTTTAACTGTGAATATGCTGTGACTAAAAGGAGAAATTGAAATCAGTAGAGAAGTGATAAAGTAGATCAATACTTTCAAAATAATTTTAGCCTCCACAACACCTGTTCAAAATGTTTGATCTGTCGATATACCTAAGCATACACAATCAGATACAAACTTTTAAAGAGATCTTTATGTAGCATGTATTTTGCTTTTCCCCCAGATATTTAGATAGAAAAAAGCGCGTTTGTATAGTCTTTGACAAAATACACGTTCACCCTGCAGAAGGATTGAATCCCTTTGGCTTAAACTATTGTGTCACATACTGCTAAAGGACACCAAAACTGAAATCTAGAAATCTTGTTAAAGCCTCTTCCCTTCCTAAAAACCATAAACCATGTTTCAGTTTCTCCTTCCTCCCACTCACCATCCCATACCCAATGCTATTTAAAATGTTTCTTACCTTCTGCTGGAGCAATTATTTAGTTTTGTGCTTGCAATACTCTGGTGTTTCAATCCCAGTTTTAGAAGTTTAAAAGCTTCTTTAGAGTCAGAAATCTGAACCCACTGCAGATCTTCAGGAAGAAGAAATATGATAGTTTTTTAGATAACATTATCCCCATAATACTTATTTTAGT
Organism: Sturnus vulgaris; assembly: GCF_052056855.1. NCBI lineage: Eukaryota > Metazoa > Chordata > Aves > Passeriformes > Sturnidae > Sturnus > Sturnus vulgaris. The sequence continues at coordinate 21,578,285 of NC_142250.1, read as the reverse complement.
AATGTATGCACAGCAAGGACGCTACATTTACTTGAGGCATAGAAACATTTTACTACACTTGCTTCAGACAGAAGTTGTGATGACAAATCAAAATGCTTTCTCTAACATGAAAGGAAGGGCAAGTACATCACATCATTTCATGATTCTATTAGCACATTAAATATGTTCCATTCAAATTAAGCAAGTAACCTTAGCCTGAGCACAGAGAAGTCAAAAAAGTAAGGTCTAACATGAGTAGAAAGCCCTATAGTCATATTCAGCAAGGCAGAACTCTGCCTTCTAAATCCTAAAATAAAGAACAGCTTCTTCAATTTATACCACAGTCAAGGGAGGTAAAGGGAGGAAGGGGAAGTCCTATGGATATCTTTCATGATCACCAGCTTAACTGAAAAAAAACAGAAGAATTTTGCCTGCAATATGATGACACTATGTCTGAAGTCTGCTTCTCTACAGGAATACTGAAAAAATCCCAGAAACAACAATCTACAAAACTGTTGAGACAATTATAAGTTCAGTTAAGAACTACAGGCCTCTTTTTTTAAGAAAATGGAAAAAAGTAAAACACTAAAAAATTTGTCAATTGTTTCCAATATTTCTCCAATTTTAAAGAAATATCAAGGCAGTGGAGTGCAGAGGCTTTTAACAATTCCAGTTAAAAGATAAAACACTATTAAAGGTAGAGACACTTCTATGCATGTAGATCATAGTAACTTTGTTATTGAGTTTTCTAATCTAAACATCATTACAGGTAGACCAGCTTTTCAAATCACATTTATCAATTTGCAATGAATTCTATTCACCTTTTACAAAAGAACATCCCTTGATGTCTTGAGCAAGGCGCAGTGTTTTTCTTTTCTTGTCATTTGATATAGGAATCAATAGATCATAAAAGCATTCATTGTAAATCTCAAAAAATGAAACCCAAACAGAAAACTTGATGTAGTTTCTTGCAGTCGTGATAGATTGTTCCAAGTCTTTTGAGATATCTTCCAAATCTGCCAATTACAAAATATTCAAACCAATATAAACCTAGTAGAGTAAGTTTCATTAAAAAATTAATAAGTAAAAACTGATGCAACAAATCTTCTAAAAAACACTCAAAATCTAAAATCCATTCAAAAAATCCATTGAAGGTCCCACCTCGTTTCTTAAATATCTGGAAGTCATATGGTTAACTTACATACTTGGAAGAGACTACACTACTGCTTCCTTTTCCCCTTTTAAATTATATCAACCACATAAAGCTCGGTTAGAATTAGTCACATCTCTTCATCTTTAAAAGCCAAAACTAAACTGACAAGACACTTCATTTTGACTTTTTAATGTAAACCTAGTATTTAGGTAGTTTTTTAAATGCTAGAATGAAGTTTATATAATTACATAGAAGTACTCTAAAAGCCTGTCAGGATACCACTAGGACCCACAGGATAAGTGGTACTACTTTTCTTCACTGTAACTTCAGCTCACTTAATGCCTGTTCAGATATTCTTCTAACCATTTTATCCTTGCATTTTCTGCCCAGATTATTTGCTCACTATCCAATTCACAGGTATATAAAACTGACAAGAAGTCACTTTATTAACATAGGCCAGAAGTCAGTTATTGACCTTAAGAAGGCTTATTTGACAGCTTGAACTGCAAGACTTGCATATAAAACATACCCTGAGAATCCATAGGTGCTTTGTTGCTAGTGTTAATCTGATGGTCTACCTGCAAAGGAAAGCAAACTTTAAATATATTGTTGACAGTACAAGTTATTTCTAACAGGTCTATTGTATTACAAAATGGGAATACAGCATGATCACAATATGCCACTTGAAAGATCCTGGTTGCACACCAAGTGTAGTTCAGTGCACCTGTACTCCGCTATTGACAGGGCTGTTCTTGCCTCATGCTCACCCCTGCACCCTTACACCAGTACACAGCAGTTGAGCCTGCTGACTTGGAAACAGTCTGGCCACAGAAAACTAGAAGGGGAGGAACCCCTCACATAAACAGGGTGTTTCCAGAAGAGAATTTCAGGACTCCAGTTGCAGTTTAAACATTAGTCTTAATCTAGTAAATCCAGAGAACTCTGAATTCTTTTATTATTGGTATTTTGCTAGTATTGGATTGCATATTTTTCCAGCTTGCTTGGCTAACCCTTAGAACCAGAGGTAAATGTACAACAGCATTCACTTAAAAACTGAAATGAGCAACTTATTGCTTCATGATATATGTTTGAAATAAATTATACAGTTGAAATAAAGTCCAGGTTTTAGTAAGAGGAAGAATTTCCTTTTGCTATTAAAGAAAAAGTAAACCAAATAACTGCAGATAGAGCTTAGGAGCTTCACACATACACTCCCTTCACAGATTATAGTTTTGGTTAGTAAGGTTTTTTCAGACACAGAACTGCAAGTGGAAGTGCCTAAAGAAATGAAATCCACTTACTAAAATACGCATGCTTAAGAGAACTAACATGAAATAAAAAACAGGTATGATTTGGTTCAGGTGTTTTTGGTGTTCTGCCAGGGTATATTTCATAATTAATTTTTTAAATAAAAATTTAGGTATTAGGTTTTATCCACATGAAACACCCACACAAACCTCTGTTGCAGTAGATTCAACCTTGCCAGCAAATTTGTAGGTTTAAGTGTTGTTCTTATTAACAGTTTCAGAAACTAGAAGGTGCATTCAAACACACAAGAGAAGTTTTTCTGAAGTCCCTTCTGAAAGCTGACAGAGCTAGATTTAATTTACTCCTATGCTAGTGAAGTCATAGAATTTTGCTGCCACCTAGCTTCCACTCTGGAGCCCAGTTAACCAATGAATAGAAATCAAGGCAACAGATACATACATTACTTTTTCATTTCAATATTAGCTATTACAACCTTGCATACCACAAGGGAAATGCTTAATTCTTTTCATTAAAAAAAAAAAAAAAGTATGGTTATACAAAATACAAATTCCCCATAACTGTAATTGGACTAAACAGCTTCAGAATTTCAGTCAGCTCCTAAAATTGGAGTGTATTTCTGGACTGCTCAACAGTGAATTGTAAGTAAAAAGCTCACCAGAAACCCATCTTTAATTCAAACCTTTAAGTCCACTAGCTCTATAGCTCTGCTGCTTCAAACAGTTTTGCTTCCTTTAAGGATTTGTCAAACTGAATGGGCAACGACCTCAAAACCATTAATTTCTTTCAAGTATCCTGAAAGACAGTATGTTCTTTAATAGATCAGACCTACTAGCATCCTCACAGATAAAGAAGGGGCTATTTACATTCAGTTCTTATTAAACACCAGTAATCCCAAAGGATAAATTATACGGTGCCCAAGCTACAGGAAAAAAAAAAAAAAAAAAAAAAAGCTTAGAGTTTACATGCCCATGAAGAACTGGGCCATAAGACAAAAATTCCCAGTAACAGGGTTCATCAGCTCTACTGCTCACTTTACTGCTAATCTGAATGCTTGGCTGCCAACAAATAGACACATCCATGGTTATACAGCCAGTCTCTTCCCACATGAACATGGAGCTATCTAAAGATGCATCAACATAGAAAGAAGTGCTCCCCACCTCTTTTATTAGACGAAGTAATGAATTTTTAATAGCAGTTTCTTCTCTCACTTGGGTTTCAGTGAGCTTTATATAATCTCTACACCGATAGGGTTTGAGATCCATTGCTGTGTACAGCTTTCCTTGAATACTTTTAAACAACATATCCATAGTCCTTGGCAGAATACCAACATCATCTTCTGTCCCTGAAAGAATATACAAGAGAAAAATCCAGTTATTACAAGGTATATGGATAAATGAGGACAAAAAGATAATATAAATCTCAAGGCATACATGAAGAGTTTGAAGATAACTTACAGCAAGAAGTGGAGTTTGCTTTGTATTCTCAAGGTAACAAAAATATCATTAGAGAGTTTTGAAAAGTATTTGGCTTTCAGTAACAGTTCGTGCTCTATATCAGTAATGGGTATAACAAAAAAACAACCAACCAACCTGCTGCAGTATTTTGCATAAGCTTAGCCTTAAGGGAAAAAAAAGAAAAAACCCACAGCCAACAAACATCTGATAAAGTTTTGCAATTTTTCATCTGTATTTCATAAACTGCCTTCCCTCTCTCAAGGAAGTAATCTTGAAATAAAACTCATGGATGATCTCTTAGCTGCAGTCCTGTAGCAATTCCACAGAATTCTCAAAACAGTTTCTAGAAGCCTTGCAAAGACTCACTCCTACTACTTTTCTACCTAAGAGACAAGGAGTCAAAAGCCTCAGTGCACACTTCATCCTTCTGCATCCAAATGCAAGTTTAAAAAGGATTCTCTTACATTTGATTTCTAAACAAGAGAAAGAATAGTGGAAGAAGAACTACTGCCCTGTCTCGGGCTGATAATTTCTCCTGCTTTTGAGACAGATGGACATTTAATAGTTACAGCACTAGCTGCATCAACTAAGTCAGAACTTACAAACAAGTTGGATGGCATTCAGATCTCTAGCTAGTAGCCAAATACCACATTAAACTCAAGTACTCTTGCATTATATTTGTTTCTCCTCATCTCCTCTCTAATAATTTCTTGTTGATTGCAAGGCCAGTTGTTATTCAACCTAACATGAACAAAGGAACAGTCACTAGTGAATGAGAAAAAGTCCTAAAAACCTGCTTCATCCTTCACTTAGGTCCTTTGACAGTTGACTGAATAGGTCCTTTGACAGTTGACTGAATACCAATTCCCATGTTAAAGTGCAATAACAGAAGAGTACATCATGGTACCCAATAAGCAACATTCTGTCCTGCCAATTTTTATCAAAGTCCTAAAATATAAAACCATGAAAAAGCTTCTAGTCTAAAAAGTATCAATCAAAAATTCTAGAAACCCCATACAATATACCCCAAACTAGCCTGATGCCTGGAAAGGCTGACCTGGCACGGAGACTAGACAGAGCAAAAGGAATAATATAGGTATTTATTGAAAGGATACACCTTGGGCAGTGCAAGAGCCTGGCTGGGGCTACACCCAAAGCAAATCCAAGATGGATCCTGGTCATGAGTTTTTGCACTTTTTTAAAAGTTTTGGTTCATCTACATATTGGGGTCAATTATCCAACCACAGCCCCAGGCTATGAAGTCTCAGCCCCCTGGACTGCCCCCTTTCCCTCAACATTGTTCATGCTTTTTGGTACCAGGTGCCCTTGATTCTCTAGCTAGGAAGGGATTGTTTTGTCTAACTACCCTGAGAGAACTTACTAACACCTAATATGAAGTTTCAGAGTTAAACACTAAGCAGCAGAGACTCTGAAAAAGATAAAAGCTAAAACCCAAGATATCAGTCAAGCACAGGAGACTACACACATGAAGAATTGTTGTGGTTTTGTGATTTACCTTTATTTATTAGGACAGAAAAGAACGTTCCCATTCTTGCCCCAGACAAATGATAACTGAAAGGACTGGCAGTAGTCTTTAATTACAATCCAATTAACAGAAGGTTGCTTAGAAAATATTGTCACTTCAATAAAGATTAGCTTCAAGCGACACAACTCATCGTCCTTCTACTGTTTCTTTGTATAAAATAACTGATATTCAATCTAGATCTGCCATTTAATTATAAAAGAAACTGTTTCAACGTGAACCAAATCACCTCATTTGTTAAAATGCTTTGAAAAATAACTAAAGAATGACATCTTCTGACCAGAAAGTATATAGAGCTTTAATAGAACAGAAACAGTGCACCAGGAGATAAGGCTTCCTAGAATATTATTAAGCTTGGGAACTCAAGCTAAGACAGAAATACATGAAAATAGTCAAATAAGTTTCAAAACATTTATCCTCTGCCAATAATAGTTGAAACACTCAAATATTATCTCTTATTTATGCATATACCTTTTATGATAATAAAACTCCAGAAAATGCTAGTCTGGTGTAGAATGACTAACACCTTTCAAAATCTGTTATATATAATATGATTTTTTTTCCAACTCCCCTGGGGTATGAGATACTTGGAGAAAAATAGACCACATATATCTAGTTGAAATTACAGAACCTTACAAAGTAATATGACAATGTCTTTAGGTTAACTCAGGTAGTGACTGTCTGTTGGCAGTTAAATTTGCTACAGAAGGAGACTTTGAAAGACCATTAGAGAAGCAAATAGATAGAGACTTCATTTTAAATGAAGGAAAAAGTTATAATGTTTCTGCTAGAAGTAATCCTTACTTTAAAAAAAAAAAAAAAAAAGAAAATGCTTGCAAGAACTCATTTCTACTTTTACCTTGGAAAGTGTAAGTTTTCCCAGCATTTGTTACACCATATGTAAAAACAAGACGATTATATCCATCTAGGAAATCTTGCACTGGTTGCTTCATGGTACCTTCAAAGAATTCTTCTTGGGTTGTTTCAGGTCCAAACACCTGAGTATTACCAGGAAATATTTATAATTTGAGCAATTATTAGAGACTTTTAAAGAATCTTTTAAATTCTGTTAGTTTATAATCTTAAAGACTATAAAGTTAAAAAACACAGTTTGCTTGGTATTCAATAATGTAAGTTAAAACAACCTATAACAGAAATAGTTGAAAAACATTTAAAGACAAGTCATTTACTTGCGAAAAAGTGAACTTCTGTAACATTGGTCCTGAAGTTTTTTCACTTAGTCGACTCAAAAAGTGTTGTGGGGGCTTCAGTACAATATTTGTTGAATCTTCAAGTGAAACACAGTCCTATTAAAAGGAAACAAGCAATGCAGGCATGAAGAGATTTAAAAGAGCTCAGGTTACAGGAAAAACAAACAAAACTCCCCCACAAAACAAACTTTAAGCATTTTTAAACTGAATAAATGTCACACCTGTGATCCATTTTCTCTTTCCAACGATGTAAATGGCCTGATACGCAGGCAAACTTGTATGTGTCCCTTAGATTCCAAACTGCTCCTCTTAAAAAAAAATTAAAACATGAAATAATTAGCACATGAAACTAGTTTTATTTCATCTGGCTGTTTTGAACAGACATATAGTAACATGGTAAGCAAAACTACTTCACTAGATCAGCTTTTACAAGTGCTTAGGGCCCTGCAGAAGCTTGCTGTGGTGAGTTAATCTTGCAATGTTTACATTTATGTAAACACTGCATTCAGGCCAACAAAAACATTATATGAACTGGCAATCAGCCTCATTCACAGAAAACTGAAGTGCCCAACAGAGCATCAATGCAGTGCCACACAAGTCAGTCTAAATCCTATGCACCTTCTTCAAACTAAAAAACAACAAAGAAGCTTTTCATCTTCTCTGTAAAAGTCTGACTTTTATCTGTGAAAGGACTAAGCTTATGTTTTTTAAAATAAATGTCCGAACAGTGAAGTTTTCTTACCTGGCTTGTGTCTGAGCTTGAAGAAACCAAAGAAAATTCAGAGGAGAGATCTGTTTTAATATCTTCCACACTTACTGGTCCTGCTCTTGGAGATGGCTCAATGCTAGCAATATAGGATGGTCTGTAAAACTTCTCATTATCCAAAGTCGGTTCCATTCTGCAGGATAAAATAAAGCTATTTTGTGCTCTCTGATCACGTAACAGAGCTTCTAAAGCCCCTTAGGAGATGAGTCAATTTGAAACTGGTAATTGCAATTTCTTTAAGAAAGAAGTTTTCTTTATCCTGTTCATAATTTACATAGCAAGTTTCTGATGGCTGGAAAGGGGGCCTGCATCATGAATCAAGAACATCCACTCTTCTTTAAACTTGACAAATACTTGGTGTTATAAAGATAACACAGAGGAGCTTAATACAAGACACAGTTCAGAGACATTCCAAATACTAATAGATAATTTTATGCTATTAAAGAGGCACTAGTATATTAGAAAAGCTCATGCCAGAGTACAAGTTAGAGTACTGCTTTTTGGTAATTTTACAGCTCAGCAATTAATTTATTAATATATAAAATACTTCCTTCTGTACATTTCACAAATTGAGCAGTGAAAATTTGCTACAGAAAATAAAAGTAAAATGATTCAGTGTTGACAGATAGGCAAATTTCAAAATAGCCATTAAAAAGGGAATGTTATTGTAAAATATTAGTATTTTTTTCTGCATTTTACTCTCCTATTAATTTTTCCTGTGATGTGAGAGGGTTTTTTTACAGATCAAGTTTAAAATAACCCACTGGGCAATTACTAATAGACTATGGCAGCAAGGGATCCAGCAACCGGACACTTACCACAAGACTTCCTATATTTTAAAGCTTTGGACATAACAATTCAAGAGTCTTCTAGTGCTGCATTACCATGTCTAGGCTACAGGAAAGCATACAAGTTGTTTTACTAAATACTAATAGAGAGCATGCAACGTTCATTAAAGTAATGGGCATAGTAGGACTGGTTCAAAACCCTTTTGCTTAGGAAGAGTGTTGGTTTCCTGCCTATAATGCAGTCCCATTTCAATTTCCCCCAGGATAAAACCTGAGATGTGTCTGCATCTCAGTGTCAAAACACTTAAGGGCTCAGTCTTCCTATCTAGGCGGCAAAAGCCAGACACAACTTGAAGCAGTTAGACAAATGCCACCAGGCTGCAAATGAGATAAAGCTATACATAAACTAAGCACCACTGTTTACTTCCTAATCTAATGTTTCTTCTAATCTAATTTTTTTTGGCCTAGCATCTCTATGAAAACCTGGAAAAACTTGACTGAAATATTATCATGGCTTGAACAAAGACTGACCTGTGAATAAGCTGTGGCTGGAATGAAACATACCTTGCTGTCATTATCTGAAAGTTCTATTTATCAGCTACACAAAGCCACACTGCAAAACTCTTATCAGTCCTTTACAGGCAGCATATTTGTTAGATGACTGACATTTTAGTTGCTTTAAATCTATGCTTAAAGTGTGATTTGCTAAGATTATGCTCTCACTCTGTACCTTTTTCCTTAAGTAGCAAAAGACAAGCGTTAAGCTGTGTACACAAAGCCAGAATTAGAAGTATTTGCACAGCCCGGCGGTCAGAACGGAGAGGTTCAAGCACTGCCTCCACGCTGAGTCACACAGCTCTGCAAGTATTGCAGGTATTCCGGTGTGAACAACTGCCCGGCTGCAGGCACTAAAAGGTACTCGTGTCCTGGAATGCATTATTATAAGCCTGCTAACCGTGGCAATAGAATTTAGAGCTGCAGACACCCTAAAAGAAGGAGATCCCCAGAGGCCCACACAGCAAAGCACGGCCACAGCACGCACACAGCCTGTGGTGCTGCCAGGCAGCGCAACAAAAGGTACAAAGAGCTCCAAACCACACAGTAAGGCTGGCAGCTTACATAAAACCTAAAGCACCGATTCTAACACCCCCCCCCCCAAAAAAAAAAAAATAAAAGGAAACTTTCTTCTCTGCAGGTATCAACCTTTCACCTCCAGCTTTACGCTATTTGCCTCTTCGTACGGGGCACAACCGCCGCGGCTCCGGCAGCAGCACGGTCAGGGCTGGAGTTACCCAGGCCCTGTAGGCCCCATCTAAAACTGCTCACACCCCACAGCCCGTCCCGCGTAACCGGGATGGCAGCGGGATGAGCCAGGGGGAGTGGGCTCCGCACGGCCACCATAGAGACCACCCACACCGCTTCACGGCCCCACGAGCCCCGCTTCACAACCACCGTGACCGCCCTGCCGGCGAAGGCTCAGTGCCCCACACACCCCGACCGGGCTCACTCACCCGCCCGGCCCCGACCGGGCTCACTCACCCGCCCGGCCCCGACCGCGCTCACTCACCCGCCCGGCCCCGGCCGCTCCTGGGCTCACGTTCCCCTCCGGCCGCGGCTTCTTTTCGAATCCGACCAATGGCAGCGCACGGCGCCGCGCGGCCTCCTGGGAGGACGACGCTGCTGCGGCGCAGAGCTCCATGGGAAGTGTAGTCCCCGAGGGGCGGGGCCGCCTGGCCCGGTTTGCCCTCGGGCGGCGGCCGCGTCCCGCTTGGTCCGAGCGCCCGGGGCGGCTTGGCGGGGCCGCGGCTTTGCGGAGGCTGTGGTGCCACCGCCACACGGGGCCGCCAGTGCCCGGCCCGAGGCGACAGCAGGACCTCGGCTGCCACGGGAAGGCGCCCTGGCCCCGCCGGGCCTGCCCTCAGCTGCCTTCAGCGCCCGGACTTCGCCTCTCTCAGATGCGGCAGAAGGACGAGTGTAAGTTCGAGCTCTGGGTGATTACAGGCCTTTTGCTGTCTGTTTATTAACAGGATAATCACTGTGTGCAGGTGGTGAGAGGGAAGAGGCCAGTGACCTGCTCGACGCCTTGTACCACAACAGAGATCAGCTGAACTGGGAAACTCCCGTTTTAAGATCAGGATGTGCTTGTGCCTTACCCTGGGTTCCAGTCCTGACAAATGACAGCTGTAGAAGACACTTAGTACGGTACCTTTGTTTAAAACCTTCCCCAGGCAGAAATTGTTGCTGCATGCCAGGTTTGCATGATGGGCATTTAAATTCTTAATCAGCAATGAGAGAAATTATTTGGCTTTATTTTCAAAACAATGTCATAATGCCAATGAGATCATAATTTTCTTGAATGTCAGCGTGTGGAAATGTACAGAATTTGATAAGAAAACGCACCATGAGTTTCTCTTTAGAATCAGACAGAAATTTTTTTAGCCTTAATAAGAAATGTCTGCCAGTTTTGAATTTAAATAAAGGGACAAGTAACTTGAAAGTAGTTAGTATCTGCCAAAACCAAATGTTTGTTTTTCATTTGAAGAAAAGGCTGCCAGCGAAAGCAAGCAATTCTGTAAAGGAATAATCCTATACAGCTTTTGTATCAGCTGCTTTCGTGAGATTGTCTTTAACATTAAATTCCATCTTTCTTTAAACAAAGACTGTATCATATCAATAAAAGAAGTATAGTAAAAGATTTCAGTTCTGCTGTAGGCCACTTTGTAAGAGTTGGTCTGTTTTCATAGCAGAAAATTATGCAATGTTGAATTTGAAATTGTTTGCTAGCAAAACTGAAAAGTTCTTGAAATCATACTGTAAGACTCTGGCTAACCTTTTAAAATTATTTTGGTTTCTATCCTAAACAGAATACAAACTACTGAACTTACCTAATGCCAAATCACCTTTTTCATTCCAGAAGAGGACTAAAAATGACTTTCAAAATAAGGGAAAAAATTAGCAGCTGGGAGAAAACGTGAAAGTTGTCTTCCACTTGTTGGAAAGGAGAACTGAGGATCTCGGAATATTTTACAAGGTATATTCCTAAAAACGTTGGGGTCTATGTCCTGCAGAAAATTATTCTTGCTAAGTTGGGGTATCACAAAGCTCCTTGTACAGGCAATATTTTGATTTTTGAATTTTAGATTTCTGAAACTGTTTTTATGATACTGCACGTGCTGCTAAATTAAACTACAATCTCAAAGGACTCCCATCAGGATACTGAAAGGGCATACTAAACCACAATCTGACATATGTTCCAGCTTCACAAAAACCATGATAAAGAAAACATTAGGTCAGCATGACCAATCCAGTCTGCTTTGGAGTGGGAGATGATGAAACTCCATCTATGTAAATAAGCTTTATGGTTTTCTACCAAAATATTTTTTTTAATGGTCTGTGCAAGTACACCAGTTGCAACAAAAATATTCTGCTGCTAAAACAGCATTGAGTAACTCATTCACCCCTGAAATTTGATTATTTGATTATAACTTGTGTAGCACATTTGGTACTCACTAAAGGAAAATATTTTTATTAAGGACTTGTTAGGACTGTTACCATTACCCTTAGAAGCTTATGTTCCTTGTATCTGAGATAGGATTCAAAAGTCGTGGATAGTCTACTCGAGACAATGATGAAATGATGCCCTATGACACAGCATATCTCAGCTTGCTTTTACATTGCTGTCAGGAGTAATTAGAGACACAGATAACACTCCCCAGCATCCTTCAGCATATCAGAGGTAGCAGCCAAACCAGAACTGGCTTCAGTTACTTTGTACTCAACTCACCTTCCCCCGGGAATTAACCAAGTACTTGAGTTTTCCCTTGTCACTCTCGGTTCTGCTGTGCTTCCTCATGCCCTGACAGCCCTGCCTTTCATCCTGGCTGCAGGCCAAGTCCTTCTGCAGGGGTCACTTGGAGCTAACTGGCAAGAGCACTCCAGTTCCTTGTCACAGAGATGTCTTGGAGGAAAGTGCTGCATTGTGTAATCCTGGTAGTCTGCCATACCAGCCCTTTTGAATTACTATCTTTCAGGGCAGTATTTATCTTGTTACTTGCACAGTCTGGTGGATGCATTTTTCATACTTCCTTTAATTTGATCCTGTACACTCATTACCCCACTCTCATCTGTTGCCTTCAGGTTTCTAATGCACATACAGCTGATTTTATGAACTCTTAACTTCACAGGCTGTTGAGTCACATTTTTTTTCCTTTAGCAATGTAGGTATGTTTCCCTTTATCATCTGTTTTAAGCAGTGAGCTACTTCATTCTCATGGGTGCTCCCTGGCTTGGAAGGCTTTGCTCTGGGGGACAGGTGGCTTTGGGGCAGGAAGATCTGTGGTGCTGGATGAAGAGCAGTTGGTTGAGGCATCAGGTCCCCTCTCTAGGGGAGGCAGGAGCTTTCTGTCCTCAGTTTCCAAATACTGCTGATGTTTTATAGATAATTTTGTTAACTGAGTAATTGTGGGGTTTCAGGTGGGGTAGGAGGAAACCTTCTGGAAAGAGCTCACAGATGGTTGTGAGGCTGTTCCTTTGAGGTGCTCTAGGAATGTAAAATACTGTTTGGAAAATGAATCATAGGTTCACTGGCAAAAAGGAGCCTTCAGGAGTGTATTCAAACATGAGAGAGGCAGTCAGGAGCCTGGAAAGGAAGGAAGGGATCACTGATGGGCAGCTGGAGGCACCTGTAACACCTGGTGCTGGACTTAGGCCTTAATGCTTGTCCTCTGGACACTGCCATGCTTGTTCTTCTCACAGATGCAGTGAGGCCACCTGGTCCCATGCTGGTGTTTTATGTAACAAAAATGTGCTACGTGTGCACATTTAAATCTTCAGAGCTTCATGTGAATATCTGTGCATGGCAATCCGAGGATTACTCCTTCAGCAAGAGCTGTATTGTCTTAGATAGGAGGAGATTTGAAATATATTTTCTGAGATTTATTTCTTTCGCTTTGCATAATTCAAGACGTTGTCTTTGGAAAGAGTGCAGTTGAGATAAAAAAAGCTACTGCTCTGTCTTCCTGTTTCTCCCCTCACCTTCTGGAATTCCTTCCATCCCTCTGAATTATTGCATAATTCTTTGATGAACTAGAGATCATTTCAGCTGTAACTAACCTTTAAGTCTTGTAATTAAGCCAAAACCTTTCAGTTATTCTCTATAATGCTTTAACACAAATAATCATTGCTTTGAAAGTCAGATCTTGCATTTTGAAATCAAAACCTTCTACCTCTCATAAATGGTAAGAACTGTTTTCACATTGTGACACAGGTATTTGTCCTGTAAATATATAATCTGTTTTGTCTAATAGTCATATGGTAAATAGTGTAGTTAGTTTTTAGGGGTTTAAGATACGTGTATTCAGTAGTAAAAATATTGCTAATATAATAATATGTAATAGAATAATAAATAAGAATTAATAAAATATATAGTCAACAATTTTATTCTGTGAAATTCTGTGTATTTTTATGAGAAAAGTTGAATACTCTTAAACTGTGTGCTGTGTGATGCACAAGTGTGCATAGGTGGCTTTTCCAGAGCTAAATCTAGTTTGTGGGGCATTTGTGTTGTGCCCCAGTAAATGAGCACAGCTCAGCTAGACCAGTTGCGGGTCAGAACCCTCTGGGTTGTGATCATGCCAAGTCCTATAAATGAGGCATTTTTGAATTACTGGTAATCACATAATTGGAAATCTTGACAGAGAATCCACGAGCAGGAAGACTGATGGCTGGTATTGAATAGTTGGTTAATATTCTTTCCTCCTAGTGGGCATGATACTGACACCTCAAGACATACTCCTAGAAATGGCTCTACAGGTGGAATAATAAATTGAATATGTACTTAGAGTAAATCAGGATGAGTTTTGGCACTGTTTTCCCAGAGACTGGATCTTGCATCTTAGTTTTTCTGTAGATTTCAAGTTCTTATAACCTTTTGTCATAAAAATGGAGTTGTATTGTTGATACAGAAGATACAGTCCAGAAACACTGGCTACTTCAGGAGATTTTTTTTAAAGTATGTTGCTTATATTTCATGAACGGTACTTGAACTGTGCATCCAACTTTTGTTTGGCTTCTTGAAATGCCTCCTGCTTTTTTTTATTTCTTGTTTTTTTTTTATTATTATTTCTAAAGCTGTGCCTAAGTTCTGCAAAGATTTGCGTAATGTCTTTTTACCTTCCAGGTCTGAGCCAGTATGTTGCCACTTTTTTGAATACATGATGTTAACTATTTTATTTGCAGGCAGTGTGCTAGCTCCAGGTTAAGGGCTGGAGTTGCATTCCAAATCTTATTAGTAAAACTTTATTTCTCCCCATGTGTTATTGATTCTTTTTCGATCATCTGCTGAGCTGTATAAATACCAACAAGGGTAACTATAATTTGAAGGTAAAATCTCAGGGTTGGCTTTTCCTAAAATGAAACATATGTTTGAGTTTTATTTCAGTTGAGGCTTCTGAAATTTTATTTCACTTCCAGGCTGCTTGTGGAAATTCTTTATGGTGTAAGAAATTCAAGCTTTAATCCTTAGTATTACTTTTTGAAGAATATTGCTAGGTTGTTTTTTTTTTGTAGTGCTGTGTAAAATGCAATCTCCAAATAGCTGTCTAAAGGTCCCAGAACCTTCAGAACAGCCCGAGAAAATTTTACCAAAGACAGTTTGTTAAAAGTTACATTCTCAGTTGTTACTCTATCTTCTTACTAAAAGCTTAACAAGATAAATAAATTGGAGCATGAATTCAGTCTTGAGTCATGCAATTCTGAGGTAGGGAAACTGGCCAAGATACCTCTAAATATATATAATATATAGCTTTTAGGTGAAGAAGCTGAAAGAATTCCAGTAAAGGGGTGGGTGTGTGTACAAACATCTGTAAGTTCTCTGTAGAAGCCAGAGGACTGGACAATTCTGTGTCTCAGAAATATGAGGTGCTTCAAAAAGAAGTGAATCAAGAGGAAGAAGTTTACTGCTCAAATAACATGGGCTAAATCTAAGGAGCAGGCTATGTTATAGTGTAGTATTACTCATCTTGCTGGCTCTGACACCCAAGACAGGGTTTCTTTTATTCTTGCCAAATGTCAACCATCTGTCTTGATCTCAGGAATTAGTGCCATTCCATGACATGATGTACCTTTCCTTGGAATGTCATCCTGGCTTTGGGCACTCAGGACTTCTGCTCTAACTCACATGAAGATGTGATTGGAGTGGGAAAGTCACACCACTGACCTTCAGATGTTTTAACCTGGCCTTCCTGTACAGCCTGTGCTGAGAAACACTCAGAATGGATTCAGCCTATGTTAAATTCTTGTTCTGGAGGTGCACTTAAACTACATGGTACAGCTAAGCTGTGTAATTGTAAGCCAAATTACCCTTTGGAGGAGCCTTTCTTCACTAGCCTCTTAGCTTAGATATCAAAATTCATGTCTAGTTTTGGGGACCATGGCTATCCTACAGCATGATAAAAGGGCGAGGAATGAACATTGAGTAAACAAATTCTTAACCAGTGACATGCTTTTGAAAGACTGGAAAATAATGGTTCTTTGACAATAGCAAATATCCAGGGCTTACATTTTACTGTACTACCAGCTGAGCATTGGCCATCCTGGAGGAAAAACAAACAGAAGGCAGAGAGCTTAATACATGCTAGACATCTGCCCTGCACAGAACAAAATCGTAGTCTTGAGTAGAAGAGCCTGTGTTTGTGCCGTGCAATTGGACTACAATGCTCCTTGCAGTCCTTGAAGAGAAACACAGCCTTCTTCACTCAAAGTGGACCAGCAGATGAAAGGCTATGAAAACTCATGAAGTCTCAGTGACTTCTCAAAAGGTGGATTAATGAGCAACTAACTTTTTTTTGGCACATTCTTATGCCATTATTTTTAGCCAAATCGGCCGATGGATCAATGTGGCCAAACAGATGCTGGGGCAGCAGAAGAGCAGGCAGAAATGCTGATGGGACAGAAGGGCAGGGCTGCTTCTCTTGTGTTAAGCAGTCTTGGATTGGCTACTGTTTGTAAAATTGCATTTTTGGCTATTCTTCAGCAAGGACTTGAATATGCAGGTGCCTGCCTGGATTGCAGCCTTTGAGCATATCCAGACTTGCAGAGTTAGAGAGTATTTCCAAAGGTAGTTTAACATCTTGTTCTCAAATTGATGCTGCCCTGCCTATTGTTGTCACAACATGCTGCAGCCAGGGATAAGCAGTGTTTTGAAACAGGTCAGGCTTCCTTACTGAAACTTTGCTCACAGCTGAAATCTGAAGAAACTGAAAGGTTGAGTGCTACTAAGTACTGGCTAATCTCACCCTCAGTAGTCAGAATAAATCCTGTTTTGCAAAAATTGAGAGGTAAATGGTGAAATTCCATTGTTGCTAATTCAGTTTTGTGCATCTGAATTTTCCTGTCTTGTTTAAACAAATTATAGGATCTTACTGCAGTTTCAGTCAGGTGCTTTGTATAGTGTTGCCAAGTCCTGTCATACTGCCTCACTTCACTGTATATGTGGATGCATTGAAGAACACATGCATTTAAAAATTACTGACAGATCCTTCTGGGTTAAAGGAATTATAAAAAGGGGATAATTATTTCAACATTTGATTCAGATATTCTATATAAAGCCCATTTTGGCATTATGAAAAGAACCAAAACATTGAACAGTTTGGGGGGAAGAAAGGAGACCTTTTTCTTTTTAAGGATAATATTAGTATAAATTTAAAAATGAGTCATACTCTAACTAATTTCTAACTTGGTGACTCATGCTCTGGGCAAACTAATTATCCAAGACAAGTGACTCAGAAATAGATGCTATAGTTTTGTGGCTATTGCAGTTACAACTAAATATGAGGCATGATTTTGGGTATAAAAAATGTATCTAGACCCAAAATTACGCCACAGTGCTGATTGAGGGTGTATTATACTTGCAGGTTTCTTTAATCTGATGTGTTTTTGTCCTTTTGAGGCAGGATGGTGTAGCTGGCTTCTGAGTGTCTAAAGCAGTCGTGGCCACCAAAAATGTCAGGGGTGTATTTGGACAAGGAAAATCTAATCTGGTGTGTATTTCTTTCTGTCCAGGAGCAGTGATTTGTTAAAGCCTCATTACAAGAGCATTTCTCTGATTGAACTTTTCACTTCAGATTCTTAATAAATTGTTTGATGAATATTATTGGTAACATGCATCTGGAGATGATGGGAAGATTCATGCTACATTTGCTTGGAATTGCTATAGTACCAGGCTGTTAGCAGTAATCCTTTCTCTGTTTTGTTTTTCGTTGCATGCTGCTCCTCGGCTGCAGTCTGTAAAGTATTATCGCAATGCAGGTGTGATCTGATGAAACCACAGCTAGTGCTGATGCCTGCCTATGATGGCAAGAGAACCCAGACTATAAACTTGGGATTTCTAACCTCTTAATAGGCAAGTCTGTTGCTCATCTTCCCCTCCGTTGGCTCCCTTTGTTTCTGTTCTTCCTCTGTATTATTAATTAATGTTGAAGTTCAGTGTCACTGTTTCCTGGGAACCCAGTTTCATTTGGGTGTACATACAGTCTAAAGAAGTCACATGTTACCTCCATGGTGGGAGTTCATCATGCAATGAAAATAGAAAACAGTTTTGTTTTAATAGTTCTGAATGATTTTCAGCTGAAGCAATGGAAAGGAAAGTCAGGCATATTTTAATGAAATGTTCATGTTTCTCAGCTATGATTTTTAAATTGAGAATTTAAGTTTATAGTAACATTAGAAACTATTCATAATTATTGCAGATAACCTATACAGCCTTATTCTCAGAAAATAGGCTATTCATTAGGATAGCTGAAATGATTCCTGCCTGTAGTGAGACAGGAGAATGTCTCAAGCAAGCTGCATTGAATAGTAGTTTGTATTCTCTTTCTTTGGTTGTAAGTATAGCGGACAGCAGGTGAAATAATTAATGACGCAGAGAATAACACAAATCATGTCAAACAAGGCCTTCAAACACTGTGCTTTGGGGTCAATTACCTGTGTGCCTGGAACTTTGATCACACTGGTAATGGCCAGATGACATAACTTGGGTGGATGTATAAATAGGCAGCTTTTCACTGAATTTCAAGCAGAACAAGAAATGTCAGTGAAATGAAAATGGGTGTTTCTAATATCCTCAAGGAACTTCAACAAAGGAAGCTAATACTGATTAATTGATTTGCTGAAACTGCAAGCAAGAGGGTTTGTTTGCTTGGTTTTTAAACTTAAATGGATCCTGTTTCCAATAAGCAGCATGAAGGAGGAGTATTTCCAGGGCACTGCCATTCCAAATGGAAGACAGCATGTTCTCTGCCTGATGAAATGTAAGTTCGACTGCTAATCAGCCTGCCTAAAGCACTGCTAGATTAATAGCCAGTTTTCCTGAGAATACAGCTTCTGGGGAACTGAAGCTGTTTTATTTTTTTTAAAAGAAAATTAAGATAATCTTATTTTTTTCAAGTAGTAGTCTTTCAAGTTTCCCTTTCAGCATTGACCCTGCCTGGGCAAATGAGTTAAAAATATGAGACTCTCGAAGTCTGCTGCTAATTTTTTCAGTTGAGGGGCATGGACGTTTAAATTTCTGGTTTGGGCGAAACTGATCCAAATATAGCTTTCATTTTGGAAGTGAGACCTGTCTCCAAGTCCTTTCTCAGCTCTCTTGCTACTTTTTATTTTAGCGTTATTGCTTTTTTTTTCTTTAAATGGAAGGTGAGAAGAGCAGTTATTCACAGTTTGTAAAGGGTTTGAAGATCCGTGTGCACAGAGCACTATGTAAGTGAAAATTATTTAAATTCAGAACTATGTTTTGTCTTCTTCCTTTTTTCATTATGTCAGTCTATGCTGTGACTGAAGTCAATCTGCTTATAATGAAATCTAAACTTGGTTGGTGATTAAGGGTGGTGATTTTGGGGATTTTTGTTTTAATCACAGACTTTATAGTTCACTGAAATTAGGGTTCCAGCCTGATTTCTCTCTGCAGGAAAGATAAGGTTTTTTTCTTAATGTTTTCGTTAATTGTCGTTGCTGTTCCTGTGAAAATAGCCATGATGAATCCATCACTGGTGCTCTTTGCATTTGCTTCAAAATGTGGCATGAATGTGCTCTAAAAACGACTTTGTCTAAGTATGTCTGCATGTGTTCTGGGAGGATCTAGGATCTAAGGTCTGAAAACTGTCAATGATGAGGAGGTCATAAATCAGACAGCTTTTTTTTCGTTTAGGATTTTAGGTCACAGGTATCGATTTCAGCTTGTATCAGATTGCAGTTGTGCCTGTGAATGAAGACTAATGTCATATTTGTGGGCATTATGTTATGTGCAGTCCATGACCACTGATGCCTCAAAACCATTGCATCAGTTTTTCTCTTACACCTTTATCTGATGTGGTATGTGTACCTTCCTTTCTGATCTGTGTGCTTGTTCTCATCTTTTTATTTTCCTTTTTTTTGTGTATGTGTGTGTATGTATTTTGGGAATTTGTTTGGTTTTTGTTCCGTTGGTTTTGGTTTTTGGTTTGGTTCCCCCTTTCCTTCTAAGAGGAAGTGGAATGAAGGTAAGATACATGTCTCCTCAGGTACAAATTAAATTTTATAAATGAAGAAAAAGCAAATCAGTTGGTGCTTACTACTTTTAGAGCAGTCAGGAAAAAAGGATGAGGGATAGATGTCTTTGCTGAATCAGTTCTGTTTTCAGTGGATATACAAAGGTTTCCTAAACTGAGAAAAAGTATCTGTCTCCTGTTTTACAGGAGATACACAATGCTTTTGTTTTCTCATTCAATGTGTGAAATCACTGGCAGCAAAAGAAACAGTAGCTTCTTTAGCTGACATCTATGTCAAAATTAAGGATAAATACAATAAATTTGGTTAGCAGTGTTCATGAGATCAAGGAGTCTGATTTACCATTTTGGGTTGAAAAGAACAATAAATACATATAATCAGAACTTTATATGTGAGTGTTAAAGTAATGTCCCAGGTTGTTAGGCTATATATTACAAGATACAAAATCTTTTGTGCTCTGTGGTACTTGGCACATATTTCTTAGATAATTGATGCACATAACTTATTTTGATCACCCATATGGTGTCTTTGAGTCTTAAATTCCCATTAGACCAAGTGTGTGTTTGTATTAGATATGTTTTATTGCAAGCAAACAAATATTTTGGTGACACTAAGATCACTGCAGTGAAATACAAATTGGTTCCTATGCAGGAGAGACTCTGAAGGTTGCTTTCCATGGTAGGGGTTTTCTTCACAGTGTATCTAATGAAAAAACAGAAGTCTATAATTACAGTTTTGGTATATTTTTTTAGTGTATACATAGTTTGTATTGACCTTGTGGAAACATGAAAGCTCTAAATTGGCCTCTTGGACATAATGAAATGCACAGCACAGAACATATTTACTATAAGGTAAAGTCACTGGTTTCAGAAATATTCAGAAGATATAACTATGGCAGACCCACTCAATGCTAGTGTAAGGTTGTTTCCCTTCTTTGTTACCAGGTAATTGGAGCATTTAAGGACAAATTTATTATTTGTAGCATAGCTCCTTCCTACACAAGACTCTCATTCTTTGCAAACATGGATTAAAAAGGTATTTTTCAAAATACTAGCATTTGTGTATTTTCTGTGGTTTCAACTTAAACTCACAAGGACCTACTAAATGTTTTTTAGCCTAAATAGATCTTTGGTCTATCTGTCTGAAAGCACATATTCTACTAAATTTTTAGCTCCAGGTGAGTTGTGATGTTTGGACTTAAACCGTGTGCTGAAATGTTCATTCAGACATACGCTTCCTTACTACTGGAGAAATACTAAAGGTGTGGTGTGTTTCCATTTTTCACTAATTCCCATCTCTGAGCTAGTTTAAAAGAAGGAAAATTAAACCTTTCTAGGCTTTGATGGACACTGTGTGTTGCCTTCTGAATTAAATGAGTAAGCCAATTTTGTCTGCATTGGAGGTATGTGTGTGCAGCTAAAATAGTTTAAAGAGATGCCTTTTCTTTCTCTTCCAAACACAGGCATAGGAAGTCAGGTTCTCTGTTGTTACCTGATTCGTTATTATTGATATCCATGGAAATTTCATGTCAGCATTTAAGCTCTGGGAGTACAGACAAATGCAAGCTAAAAGTTTCTTGTACAGCTGACTGTTGATAGGAGAACCAGTTTCTCTTCTTTAGATGTGGCAGTGCTGAATAAAGAGGTAGTCTTTTGTACTTGGCAGCCATTCATTCTTTCAAAGTGCTTGTTTTGAAACTATCACTTACCTCCTGATTGCATTGTGAAGGACCACATGAAAATGCTGAGTTGCAAAAAAAGTGTAGACATTCAGCTGAGCAAAACCAGTATGTATACATACACGAGGATAATTGTCTGTGGGGGAGCAGTCAGGAGCAAAGGCCATTGTTTTCTCTGCTAAATGCTCTGCCACTTATTGCAAGAATTTATTCTTTTTTATGATGATGAACTTTATTTCTCAATCAGTGGATTGTGAACTTGCATGTTTTCCAATCACATTATGTATATTTAAGTTCGATAGTTAAAAGATAAGCAGCAGTACACTGAGCCAAATACTTGGGTAAAAGGTAGACTTTATGGGGCAAAGGAGAGTGCATTGGAAATGAGTTTTTAGCTTTTTTACATACCTAAGAGTTTGAATCCTTTACCTGTTTGTTTTCTTTTTTAAAAAGTTCTCTGCAGAGTAGGAACTATGGTATGGGAAAAAAAGATTATTCTCCTCCAACAGGTGCTTTATCTTCACTGTCTGGTGCTCCTAAGAAATAATCAAGGACCCTAAATGCTACTAATTTGGGGAGTTTTATTTGAGATGTCTGAACTAAGGCACTTAATGGTTTTTTTTCCCTGTAAAAGAAGAGCACCAATAGCTCTTTAACTGCCAGGGCTCAGTTAAAGTTGGAGAGATTAAGTGTAAACTAAGTTATAATTGTCTATTTGGACATAGAAACAGAGGTATTGGCAGGGAAGGCTTTAGGGAGAAAAGGTTATCACTGCTTTGTGACTGCTGCATGCTTTTTTTCAGTTGGGATGAAAGACAGCAACCACAATCCCTAATCTCATCTCAGAACTGCCAGAGGAGAACTGTAGAAACCACTTGGACTGCTGCAAAATCTGGCCACAGGCATGGGCGAGATGGTAAGACCATCCTACAATCCTACAATCCTACCTGTGTACCTTTCTGACTCTTATTCCCTGGTCTTGGCTGCTGTTGTTAGATGTGTAAATCAGGACTGTTACGTAGGCAGGTAGTGATTAGACAAGGGGGACCAGAGGAGAGAATTACATCAGATGTTGTTAGAAATAAATTCTCTACTCAGAGGATGGTGGGGCACTGAAAAAGGTTGTCCAGACAAATTGCCTCATTCCTGGCAGTGTTCAAGCCAGATTGGGTAGGGCCTTGAGCAGCCTGATCTGGTGAGTGGCATCCCTCTGTGTGGCAGGGGGCTTGGAACTAAATAGTATTTAAGGTCCCTTCCACCCCAAACAATTCTGTGTCCTAGTCCAGACAGCATTCCAGGTAGCATTCACGCTGCCTTGCCTGGCCACTGAGCTTGGCACTTCGGCCAGGAGATGTATCTATGCCCTATTTGTCATCAACAAAGAAAAAGAACATTGCTCCTCAGGGCTGTTCAGACTACCAAAGCAACGTTCCTGCTTACACAGAGTGCCTCTTTCTGTGTTTCTCTCCCTTGATAAAAGTAAGGGAGAGATGAGCTTTCCCTCTGTGCAGGGCTTTTCTTCATAATATAAACAGGTTTTCTTTAAGTGCCAAAGAAGGCAAAATTTAAAGAAGTCTGTACTAATAGGTGGGTGAAAGGGGAAGGAACTGATGGTCTGAATATCATCTTTCTTAGCCTCTATCTGACAAAGATTTGGGCATATGACTAAATTTATGCCATTCATTTCCTGTGTCATTTGCAATCAGTTTTCTCTCTCAGATGCTTTAGTGTTTGGGGGAAGCAGAATTCTCATATGAGCTAGCTGTTGTGATAGTAAGACTTCCTTAGCTTTCCTGAGTCACCCCAATAATCCCAGAGGTCTTTATGTCCATTTTTAAGTACTCTGACATTGCACTTGCCAGGTAAGACTTTTACTCAGTTTTAGAGCTGTTTTGTCCCATTTGATTTACACATCTATCACTTGTCATTATATAGTTATGTTTGACTGTTGGTCTTCTAGCGCTGCAATTTATGAGAAAAAGAACTTGAAAAAACGTGTCTACCAAAGGTCCTGCATACACCAAAACAGTATGGGTTTTTTTCCAGTTCTGAAGAGAAATTGAGAATAAATACCAGACTCCTACACTTGGCACTTTCTATTTAATATGTGCAATATGTGAATATACCTAAAACAAATCAACAGTATATTTTTTTTTGTGAGGAATGTTCTAAATAGTTAGTTTATTCTGCTTTACTACATTTGCTTTATTTCAAAGAGGAAAAATTGAGTAAGAACTAGTATAACTGGCCTGCAGTATAGAAACAGGATAAACATGGACATAATCTGAATAGAAATATAAACAGGAATGGCAGAGTGCCAGCAACTGCTTGAAATCCTCAGGCAGCTAGAGCAGAAGTTTCTCTCCTTACATTCTTTGCATTGCGTAAAACAGTCTGTGTCGTTTGAGAAGATATGTATGTACATGTGTCTTGTTACCACCTCTCTCCAAAATATGACCAAACCTCTACAGCTGGGTGGCTTTGAATTAGAATAACACCACTAGTACTCTGTAAGATTTTTTTTGTTGTTTTTGGATAACAGATTTACATGTGGACTGCACCTGTTTGATACTTACTTTAGCTTAGCTTTGGACCGCAGATATAGGAGTCCCATGGAATGAAGGAGGGAGGTACAACCCTCAGAGGTTCCTAAAAAGTTTCAAGCCAGATTGTCTGATGATAATATACCTGAAAGGGTGGTGTGTTTTGTTTGTTTGTTTGTTTTTTCCAGTTCCATTGATTTTGAAACTGCAACATCTGGAGCACAGCACTTTTGATCCATGGCAAACTATCCTAACTGCAAGGGAGTCAGTAGTTTGCTGAAACTGACAGTGTTAGAGAATTATAGACTTGCCTTCTATGTTTATAAACAAATAAAAAGAGGTGGGAGAAAGCTGAGTGTCTGAAGCACAGGCAGGTATGGAATAATCCATTAAGTGTTTGCTGTGCAAATGTGTAATATGCAGTGAGTTGGTATAGCAGACTTGTTCAGTGATCTAAGATCATTTGTGTCCTGGATTGTTCAGCATACAATGTGTTTGTAGTCCTTTTCTCACCAGATTGCTGGTTTACAGTGAGATACATAGAACATCTTTAAAAATATAAACTAGAAGCTTCCACCTGCTTCAGTTGAAGAAGAAAGACAGGAAGACTGAGTAAATGATAATTTTGAAAGAGCTGAAATCATCCTTGACTTCGTTTGTCAATATTGCACCTAGATTCTATTTAGATTGTTTTACAAGTTTAACTGAAAACTGAACTGGCAAACTTTTTTTAGACAGCTAGAGTAAAAGGAACAGGAAAAATTTATTTTAGTTGCACCAAGGTGTTAGAAACTTTACTTGTAATACATGCCATGACTTCATTGACAGATTTTATATGTTCCAGTCCCCTTCTATCTGTGGCATAATTGTGCAAAATTAACAGCAAAATGTTAGGGAAATACTTCATTAGAAATAAAGGATTGGAAGGAACTTCAGAAAGATGCCTTCTCCTTGCTTCAAGTCTGGATCAGTTCTATTTAAACCATTTATCCACAGATATTTAGCTTCCCTAAAAACTTGCCAGTAATGAACAGCCAAGTCTTCCAGTTCAGTCTAATCCTTGTCAAACTTCATGCTAGGAAATGTC
Source organism: Sturnus vulgaris (assembly GCF_052056855.1). NCBI lineage: Eukaryota > Metazoa > Chordata > Aves > Passeriformes > Sturnidae > Sturnus > Sturnus vulgaris. Next base: position 21,553,273 of record NC_142250.1, on the reverse strand, counting down.
TGCCTTCAGTGTGTAAAGTAAATTTCCCTTCCTGCAGTTGCCACTTATGAATTTTCTTATTTCTCGATAACTGTGATGATTTCCTTTGCTGCTACCTGTTCCAGAATGTATACCCCTTCAAATCTTTCATTTCATAGACTAAAACTTGATTCTGTTAGTTATTCCAAAAGTTTTTTAGAAGCTTAAAATTGGACACAATACTTGAGTACAGTATTCCAGTGAGTCAGTGGAAGGACTATTCTGCTACCACAAGGAAACCTTAAGTGTGCGATTAAAGGTGCTCTTGCTTTTCTTGGAGTAAGGTAAAAAGTTGCCACCTTTCAGCTGAGATACAGTGACTGCTCGTGTGTCTGCTCCCAGTAAATGCAGAGAAAAAAAGGTTTGATCTTCTGTTCCATATTGGGCTGACTGTATGTGCAGTCAGTCTCTGTACCAGGGACGAGGAGGGACAACTCTTACCAGCTGGGGACAGTAGCAGCATTGATTCCTCATGCCCTAAGAGGTTAGACTTGACAATTTTGTAAAATGTAGCCAGCCAGCTGCCTAGATCAGCCATCAAATGACATGAAGGTCTGTGCCAGTCCAGGCAGCAGCCTCCTGCTTTGTAATTTAAACATAACCAGGTAAGTTAGAGACTTCTCAAGGAATTTCACCGTTTTGGAAGCACTGAGCCCCCATGTAGCAGTAAGTGTTTGTAGCCTGTCTTCCTTCTTACTCTCTTCCAGGGCTTTTGGGCTGGCAACTACAAATGCTTAAGCATAAGAAAATTAAGAAAACTCTAAGTGTTTTAATAATCTTTAGAATATTATTTGCAGGCTGTTAGGAAGAAAATTTTACTTTGTTCTCAAACACTCTTTCTTTATTTTCCCAACTTGGTGTGCCTGTTTTTCTGTTGCTTGCTCTCAGTTACCTAAACATAATGTTCTGGTCCCAGCCAAGAAGTGGAAGAATGCCACCTTACCTCTCCTGAAGCCATTTCTTTACGCAGTATCCCTTTCTGGAGACAGTTATAATAGTTCTTCATTCTATGTATTTGTTCTACCCTGGAGGCCCCGTGTCCTGTACTAATTGTAGGTGTAAGAACGAGCCGTTATGAGACCTGTGTTTACTTTAAGGACAACCATGCATATAGTGACTGGCAGTTTGTATAAAGAAATGACCTTCATGTACAGAGTAAAACTCAATTAGTGTTTCTTTTCAAGTATACACACAACACCGTAGCATAGTTCACCCGGTTTTATTTTATATCCACTTGATAATTTATATATTCCATTCAGAAAATGCATTTTTACACTTGGATATCTCAGCGGTCAGAGAATAAATCACAGTCACAAGATTATCACTGCTGTGCAGGGAAAGCCAAGATACTAATAAAGCATGAGGTCAAACACATTCAAGGTCACACAAGTCCCTCTAAGCTGTTGAGTGACACGTGACAACGTAGGCAAAAACTTGCACGTTGCTACCGATGCGTAAGTAACTTTGTGTGAGGTACAAGGCATACCTGGGTGCACACGCACCGGGGCCTCCGAGACACAGATACCTGAGTCACAGGAGTATGCGCCAGGGTACGCCGAAGCGAAAACGACCTCGCGGCCGGTGCCAGGGGCAGGCTGCTCGGTGTGCAGCAGCGGGCAGGGTGGCGGGAGCCAGGCCCCCCCGCAGCGGTACCGGGGGCAGCGTGCGGTGGCCGTGCCCTGCCGGCCCGGCCCGCCCGCGCGCTCCCGGGGCCGCTGGCGGAGGCCCGCAGGTGCGGGGCGCGGCGCCGGGAGCGCGCACGTTGCCCGGGCGGGGGGGGGTCGCCGCGTCCCCGGCGAGGGCGGCGGCCGCCCCTCTGCAGCGCGCTGCGGGCAGGACGCCTGCGCCGTGCGGGGGGGCGGGCGCCGCATCCCTGCGCTCGGAGCTGCGGGCACGGGCGCCGGCATGAGCGGAGGCTTCGCCGCGCCCAGCCGGACCTGAGCCGGGAGACAAAGGGGGAGAAGCTGCAGCCATGGGCGAGCAGCTCCGCGCCCAGCCCGCCGCCTCAGCGGGGCCGCCGCCGCCCGCCGCCGCCTCCTGCTCTCTGCTCGGCGGGCTGCTGCAGAACGGCTTCCACCCCTCGGGTCCGCAGCTCAGTAACGGCGGCTGCGGGGATCCGCCGCATCCGCTGCTGCTACGCCCGGAGCTGCCGTCGCTCAGCCACGGCTCCCCGGCCAAGAAATGCAGGCTGCGGCGGAGGATGGACTCGGGCCGGCGGCACAGGCCACGTAAGTGATGACCACGGCGGCTCTGGGGAACGGCGCCGGCCCGGCCTCCTCCGCGCGGCGCTGCCGCAGCCCGGCCCGGTGTCAGGCGGCCGCGGGTCCCGCGCCACCTCCTTCCCTGCGGAGCGCCGCCCGGTCGGGGCTGACGGCACGGCCGCCCGGCTCCGCGCCGCGGGCGTTCCGCCCCCCGACGCCGGCTGCCGGGCGGGCGGAGCGAGGGCCCCGTGCCGGCCAATGCGGCGGCGCCGCTCGGGCACGGCCCCGCTCCCGCGTGGGCCGGGCCCGCCCTGCGCCAATGGGGCGGCGGCGGGCGGGGAGCGGCGGCCCGGCACAAACGCGGCGGGCTGCGGGCGGCTGCTCCTTGCCGAGCTGCGCGTCGGGCGGTGCCCAGGTCCTGCCCGTCTCGCCACCTCCCCGCCGCACACATGAAGCTCATAGTGCCCAAGAAACACTGTGAGTAACACCGGGGCGCTCTGCTGCTTGGGAAGGCTCGGCGGGCTTAGTGTGTGCTCCTTTCGCAAGCCTTGTTAGAATGAAGGAAGAAATGAATCTGGGAGCTCGGAGCAAGTTATTCTGACTGGCGGGGAAAAAATATTTGTAAACAGCTGAAATTTGTAATATGCTTTTCATTTAGGAAGTGTTCGTGAACTGTCTATTTCAGGTTTGGTTTATAAGGCTGAGATTCAAACGTCCTATTTGTTAATTCTGTATTTCCTTAATTCTGTATGGTTTATTGCTTAGTAGTCTTGCTTACAGTAGGTTTAGAGGTACTGAATAATTCCATGGTAAACTTTGCAAGTAAAACAGTCTAGGGGAAAAACTACTCCATTTCTTTCCACTCTCATTTCGCTAACCCTTCACATAAACCCACAAAAGTTTGCTTCTTTGTTACAAGTTCAGCGTGTTCCAAGAGGGTAATAGCGATAGTCAGGATCAGAGCTGCCTGCTGCCAAAACTTAAAGATGTTTCTACTCAGTAGGAAGTAGTGTGCATTCAGCTACTCTGGGTTTTGTTTGTTTTTTTTTTTCTTTGTCTTGAAGTGATTATTTAAAAAGCTTTCTTGTTAAACAGAACAAAATATTCAGAAACAGCCTTGAAGAGCTGCACCTTTCATAGGACTGTGTATTAGCAAGTGCCTTTTCTGGCTTTTTCCAAGCTTTTGATTAGCTTCTCATGCTACTTTCCCCTAGAATGTTCTCTGATTGATTAATCATGTAGTACTTACAGTAACTTGGTAGTTAATTTAGTCCTTTATCAAATGTAACCTATCAATGACCAAGTCATTCTCTGTCACAAACTGTTTTTGTCATTTCTGTCCTGCTTCACGTTTTCTTCATGAACAAAACCTGCAGAACTTGGACTGGCTTACATTTTGATTTGGTGTAACTAAGAAGAGTCAGCACTTGCATGTCAAACCCTCCATAATAGTAAAAACAATTTTGAAGCAAAGAATAAAGCTTTTAGGGATTCCTGTAATCATTTGATTAAGAAAGATGAGAGTTTTGGAATTTCCATCCCATCTTGAGGGAAGAAAGAGCCCATCAGAGTTAAAAGCATAGGTGACTGACTGTATTGCTCTAGATGTATGACAACTGAATCTTCAGGTGTGGAGTTTTAGTGAAATGAGGCTTTAATGAAGACAGCAACTGAGGGAAGTGGTTTGTAGAATTACTTCGTGGGCAGTTTATTTGCTGATTAAAATACATGAATGTTTGCTGATATGCTTTTTATAGATGTAGTTTATTTTGTACAAGAAAGAGTTTGAAATTTACTGTTAGTCATACAGGAAATAATGGTAGCACTTTGTCACCATCTAAAAAATTCATTGCATTATTACTCAAATTGTCCTAGTACTGCATACCTGTCCATTGCATCCTCCTCTAGTGAGTACTACACAGTACCATTTTTACTGCTTTGTTTGGTGCTTTTAATCCTGGCCTTTGCAGATGTTTGTTCTTAAGGACAGATTGCAAAATGAAGTGCAGTTGCCACATGGCATGTGAGACCAGTATTGATTGCAGTTTGCTTTGTGTGGTGGAGAAGATAATGAGATAATTGGCATTTCCTAATATTTCAACAAATGAAACCTATCTTTCTGCAGCAATTATTCCTTTAAACCTTTATTTTCTTGATTGTTTTTACTTTCTGACAAAGTGAGGTAGAATTCTATGTTCACAAGTCTTTTTCCCCTCTCAGAAGGGAGGATTCCCCATGAAATCACTGTGCTTTGCTGATAAGCTTGTGGTGAGAGAGGACTCACCTAGTACAGCCTCGGCTGGGAGTCCTGTCTTTGCTTTCTTTTTTCCTTAGTTTAACTAGATGGATTGTCAGGGATATTAGGCTTGTGTCAGTTCTCTTTTTCATTAGAAATCAGTTGTTGGTAATATAACTACATTCATGTGGATGGTCACACCTATTTAACCAAAAGCTCTCTGGTTTTGGGTTGTGGGGTTGATTGTAACTTTTCTGTTTTTCTGGTGAGGAGGAAGACATTCAATTAGCCCTTGCTACCAAAAATGAACTGGAAGGCTTCACCTGGTTTTTGTGCATGATTTAGTTCTAGCTTTTTAAGGTTTGGGAAAACTTTAATTACTAAGCAAATATAATTAATTTTTGAGCTACATATTCTAGTTTTGTTCAAAGAAAAAAAAGCTTCCATTTTATTTCTTTTTATAACTGTGTAAAACAGGAAGAAGTAATTGAAAAATATGTATAAGCTATTATCCCTTTATCTTTTTAATAAAAATCAGCTTTCAGATGCTGTAAGAGTACTATGCTGTGTTATGTGTGTTGTTTTGATTTTTTTTTTTTTTCCTGTTACTGTTTTTGGCTCTCTCACCTCTTCTGGACCAAATTAACATGGGAAGTTCCTAAATCATCAAAGTGTCAAGCAATGCAAATGAAATGTAAATGAAGTAATAAGATTTCAACATATGTGTGTTCAGAAAGAAAAGCAGCTCTAAGAAACTAAGATATTTCATCTGAGATACTTATGACTAAGCTATCAGAGTATTGATACCACCATTCAAATTATTGATTAAAAAATGGAAATACTGTGCCTGTCCTTGAGGAAATACAGGTCTTGTAAAAGAGATGTATAAGCTGAAACAGTTTTGGCAAAAGAAGAAACTGCTGCAAACTGATCAGGAATAAATCTAGTGCTCAGGTAGAGAGAAGGTTGTTCTAACCAGCAGGATTCAACCACAAATCTCTTTCTGACCGTTGAGGAGTAAAAAGGTTGAGCTAACCTTACGTGGTGATTGTTTACATGTGTGAAAAGGATTACTCTTGGTTATCGTCTTAGGTGGGGGTAAATGTTATTTGACCCAGGAGTTCCCTCTCATTCTTCCCCTGAGCTCTTGTCTGTGAGGAGAATGTTGTGATTTGATATTTATTTTCCACATGCCCTCATTATATTGTATGTTAAGCATAAGATTTTAAAAAATCCAAGGTGCTAAAATCTGAATATAATAATGCCTTGTAGGAATAGCTTCATACTCCAGAGTTAATGCAGAAACTAGGTAAAATGTATTGTGGAATTTCTCATGAGTGAACCTTTGCCCCAGATACACAGCTGTTGGTGTGCATCAGATTACCTACTTATGCAATGCTGTAGATACCTTCTGTTTGCATTGTCACATGCTTCTGCAGCTAAATTTTGGACTAGTACAGATTTTTATCATTATAACAAACAACTAAGTAGGTGGCACAGTTTATTAACATAAAGAGAATTAAGTTTTTAAGAAGATAAGCAGAGTCTTTGATTTATGCTAGACTTTTAAGAACATATGATGCATCTTGATGCTTTCTGTATTGGTTCTATGGGACCTAAAACTAGATTTTACAGAGTTATTTTTTGACTTACTGCTGTGTAGCAATGCAGTAGAATAGTTCTGGTTTTGCCACATTTATAAATTCAACTGATCCAATAGGTATGTTGCATACCTACTGAAAAGAGAGAAATCAGCTCATGAGTCTTAACAGATAATTTTAATTAAGAAGTGCATTTCTTTGCATTGTGAGAACATTTCTGCAACACACCTGGTGTCTTTACTGCTCATAGTAAATCACACAGTTTTGACTGTGATCAGCCTGAGATGTGGGTGGGATGGATTTTACTTTCCCCTCCTTGCTTTCCTGGCTTTTTGTAATTCAGGGACACGTACTCAGGTTCGTAATGAAATGCTGGACTTCCCATTAAAAAAAAAAAAAATCAGAAAACCTCAAACGCCACTCCCACCCCAAAACAAACAAACAAAAACAAAACAAAGAAAAGAGAAAACCTCCACAATTTTCTCCCCTCAAGTCTGTGGAAAACTTACCTACACAAACACCTTTCTTTCATACCTCCTGTTTGTAGTAATGGACAGGCTCTGTTAATTTTGGTGGACTCTGAATCATCTTTCTGTATTCACTGAGGCAGCAAACCCCAGGAGCACCTTCAGTCTGCACGCACACTTCCATTAGCACCACATTCAGTGGCACCAGGAAAGTTGAAGTGGATAGGTGCCAGCTGAGATGAATTTTATATAGATAGGGAAAAGAACTGATGGTGGGTCACTGTTGCATTTTGATTTGGAGCATACTGATAATAACAAAAGATACAATGAAGACATTTTAAAATAATCACTGGAATACAGAAGTGTTTCTACTCTCACTCCAGTTGTACAGAAGTTATATGAATTTCAGTGTGACTTGTGAGAAACTTTGAGACTTAGTTTTTTTCTTAATTGGTCAACCGTCAAGATGGTTGTTGAATTATTGCAAGTAATTCCAACAGAGAGCTGATGTTAGAAGTTGAGAAGAAAACTAAGTTGTTTTTCTGCATAACTGAAATATCTGGTTTTGTTGACTGGTCTTGGGCTCTTGTTTCTGCTGAAGAAAACTGCTGGTGTTCTAAAAGCAAAGTTCCTTTCTTTCTGCAGCACTCCATTTGGCTCACAACAAAATGAAAGGAACTTAGATTCACAGAGAGAATAAACAAAAAAAAGTGCCCTAGTATTTCTGCTCACTTTATAAATGCAAGCATTATGTGTAGCTATCCCAAGAACTATGCAGAGTTGAAGAAACTTCAGTGTAGTTGTTTTTTACAGTTCTTATTCTCTGTGAATGATTTGGTTATAACTCCTCAAAATGTTAAGATACAAAATGAAAGGTCCTGGCAGGCATTTATGAATAACTCTCAGCTGTTAGTATTTAACACTTTTATAGCTGGGCTTGTGTTTGATAGGAGGATGGAACACTTTTTGCATGTCTTAAAGATGAATTCTGCACTGTGGCTTTAAAACAATGCTTGGTGCAGGTAGAGTGTAGCAGGTTTCATGTCCTTAATGAAAAATAGTGGAAATCGGCTTATATTTGGCTACAGGCTAGTTCTGTATTGCATAGTCCAGCTATGCTGCTTTGAAAATTGAACTTCCTGCTTGCAAAGTTAAGATACATCTGAGGAGGAGACTTACTGTTCCAGTGGGACATGTAATTAAAGTTCTCATAGCATTAATAAAGATTTGTGTAAATCACTAATGGGATTGGCGTCCTGAGCTCCACTGCATTGGAATGTTGTACAGTGTGGACCAGACAGCTTTCACATAAATATTCACCTTCTACTTCACAAGTGTTTGAGTTGCAGGTTTGTCTATCGTATATATTTTTTCTTTATAATAAAGCCTGTTTTTAAAAACACTTGTTTTGAATTCTTCCCGTTTCAGGGAACTCTCATGTATCTTCCCAAAGCTCAAATTAGACTTAAATTCACTGTCTTTGTGCAGCTTGTACAACATTAGACCTTACAACAGATAACAGCTAGTTCATTGGCGTTTATGCATTATGCCTGCCTTGTCCATGGGGAACAGGGAGGAGAAACTGATGATTCAGTTACTTGGCATACAGCGATGGAGTGAAATAACTGTTTTAAATGCCTGACATTTAAGGATTGCTTTGCGCAGGGAGAGCATATTAAAAATTGGGAAATTTAAACTTTCGAATTATTCAGCCAGATGATGCTGAGATACTTGTGGTAAGAAAGAGACACTAAGCCTCTTTCAGCCTGAAGCTGAGTAACTTAATAGTGATCTGTGATCACATGAGGAAGGACAGTGTGTTAAGTACCTCCTATGCTTATTAAAGTGTTTGCCCCAAGTTGTTTATTTTTAGGTTCACTGGTGGAAAAATCAGCTGTGCATATGGTATTTATGGTTTCAAGTTTGTATCAACACTAAGTTGAGATGCCCTAGTTGGTAGAATCATTTTTCTAGCAAGTCCGCCTGATTCTCCTTAAAAAGCAGGAAGGTGACTGTGTGACTGCTATTTTAGAAGTGTGTCTTAGATGGTAATCATAGTTAGTACTTTTAATTTAATTTTTCTAAGAAACATTGCTGACTCCCTCCATCTGCAGTGCCTGTGTATAGATTTTGTATTCTTAATTCTTATTGCTTCATAAAATTACCTGGCTTACTATTTAAAATGTATGCATATATATATATGTGGAGCAGGTAAACCTGCTTGATTCAGTTTCAGTCTTCTGCTAGGTGTTCTCCATAGTTATTTTTTTTTGCTATTAACAAAACAAAGATTTTGGAGGACCTAGGCCAGATGTGGCAAGCTGGGAAGCAAATAGTGGCATTTCTTATGTAATTATGTGAACATATACCAGCAAAGGGAGTCTATGCTCAAAGGATGGCTCTGTCAGTGGTAAATACTGAGCATAGGCCAGTTCACTTTTGGCTACTATATACAAGTGTTGCAGTGCAACAGAGCTGCTGGTTCTGGTGGGTTGGAGTTTGGAAGTCTCCTGCATAATGGGAGCTCTGTATTGCTGCTCTTCAGACACAGCCTTGTGACCCTGGAAATTCTGACTGAGCTTGGAAAAGCAATTGTAGATGTTACACAGTGGGAATATGACTTGTTCTCCTGTTTGTTTGGTTGTTTCTTCCTCCTCCTCCTCCCCTGAATTCTTGGCAGAACTGGAGCCAATTGGGTGAAACACAATTTCATTTCATTTCTCACCCATTGGTGCCGATTGGGTGAAATGCAGTAAATGTGCTTTGTCAAGAGATGGTGACTGAAGATTAAAATTTATTTCCTGGGGAAAAAATGTTTTCATTTTATTAAAATCTACTTCTTCAGACAAGTATATTTTGAGATTTTCTTTATTCTTAACTGAGGCTTTATGAAGGCTTAACTTAGAGATGTGTTTAAATCACATGAATTGGATGTAAGTGACCCCTAGTTCTCAGTAAATACTGCTACTGAATTGTCATTCAGAAAATGATGTGATTTATCTGGCCTGTATATGTATAGTGACTTTCTCTTTTTTCCTCCCTAAACCCCTTGTTCTTAGCATTCCCATGGTTTGGAATGGATATCGGTGGAACGTTGGTTAAACTGGTCTACTTTGAACCTAAGGACATTACTGCAGAGGAGGAACAGGAGGAGGTGGAAAACCTGAAAAGCATTAGGAAATACTTGACCTCCAATACAGCCTATGGTAAAACTGGCATTCGTGATGTCCACCTGGAACTGAAAAATCTGACTATGTGTGGACGCACAGGAAACCTGCACTTCATCCGCTTTCCCAGCTGTGCCATGCACAGGTTCATACAGATGGGTAGTGAAAAGAACTTCTCCAGTTTGCACACTACGCTCTGTGCCACGGGAGGTGGAGCTTACAAGTTTGAGGAAGACTTTAGAACGGTACGTAGACAGTTCACGTGGGTTCAGTGGGAAGTAGTTCGTGAAAACATGAGAGCCTATCAACTAAACTTGCTGGGAAAATAACTTATTTTTAGTCCATCCTAACTGATTAGGAGCAATGTGAATCAATTCACATTTGTTAAACTGGTGACATTGCTGAGAACATGGAGGAGGGAGGGAAGTGTATTCTACTTGCTGGGTATTCTACTGAAGTATTGCTGTGCAGGATGTTTTTAGTAAATGTGGAGGTTTTTTAGAATACAGCTGTGATGATCTGATGCTTCATAATCAGCTGAGGGTATGTTGTGACAACCTAGAAGCCTGACATTATAGATACTTGCAAACTAGTTATCTATTGGAAACCAGATATGAAAACCATAGAGACTGGAGATTTGATTCAGGTTCCCTTCCTTTTGTATTAACCTTCAAACAGACTGAAGTCAAGAGTCTGGAAGACTAACCATGGAGCATGGGGGAGAAACAGTGTGTGGGAGCGTAATAATTACCAGCTAGCTTTTGATTTCAATTCTGAGAACATGCCATTTAAAGAAAGGCAGTTCATGAGATGAGTAGGTCTCAGATCCACAAGGATTTAAAAATAGCTGTTGCAGGGAGCTCCAGAAGCTGATGTAAATGTGAAGTTTTGCACTAGAGTACTCTTCAAAAATTGGCTGTGGTGCAGAAGTATGGAAGAGCTGTTGTACAAACTGATGAAGAGAAAAAGCATTCAGGAGGCAGTTGTCTGTTGTGTGTCCATCTGTATTGGGAACATCATTTATGTTCCGTGAAAAAGAGACTAATCTGATTATCCCAGAACAGTGTCCCTAAGACTAATGTGAATGATTTACTTGACTGGTGGGTCTGGCACTTCTGTCCCTGACTTTTGACCTGATCTTGAGGCTGAGGGATGGCTGATGGGTATGGCAGGTTACAGCTGCTTTTCTGTCTCTGCTTCAGTCTAGGGAGCTCTCATACTGAATCACCAACTGCTGTTGACTGCAGTCCTTGGCTCTGTGTGCTTCATTTTTAACTCCGAGCATCCATTCCTGCTGTACAAGAGGTCTTTTTCCTCGTCAATACCCTTCTGTCATCAATATCCTCACACACCAGATGACCAGGATTCTAAGGAGAAAAAGAATGCAGTAAGAGCTCAACATGAATTCCAACTGTTAGGCTGTTGTGCAGTCACTTTCAGTGAATATTAGATTGTTTTCATGTCTAAGGAAGGACTGTTTCTGAATTGGTATAGCAGTCCACCACTAGTGCTAGATTTCTTGTCTTTTTAGGCTGACTGCAAGTCCCTTACAAGTTAGAGTCTGCTGATGATTAAGTCCTCAAAAACTTGTTTGCCTCACATTGTATAATGATGTTGGCACCACGGTAGGAGGTGAGTTTTAGGTCTAATCAGTGTGGCCTCACTTCAGGTGTTTTTGAGTATCTTTTTATGTGTCCTGAGAATGATTCAGGCCACATTCATAAGTGACAATGGGAGGTCACTTCAGGACTTTCTGAAGAGGCTGACTATCCCCTTGGAATGGTCAGTCTCTCCAAATTCATTCTTCCTGCATCATGTGATAACAGCTACAGTTGCTTAGTAAGGAAGTTCATGTCCCTCACTCCCACAGCTGTAGAACTGAACTGGAAGGTACCTGCTGGCTCTCACAGCTGAGTATTTCTCTGTAGCTTTGGCCTTACAGGCTGTAAATATGCAATCTACAGCAAGGGATCAATTTCATCTCAGCTGCAGTATAGTCAATATAGCAGGGGAAGCCATAGCTGGAGGAGTTGGGGCTGTTTTGCCAGCTATTGAACACAAATACAAGGTCACATAGCAAATGACTGGTGGACTTAAGCATGAAATTACACATCTCTGCAGTATTGTTTACATCCTGTGTGCTGCAACACTTGTAGGTAGTTTAAGACAAACCCTATAAAGGCTGGCTGGGGAGTTTTCTGGCATAAAACAATCAGTGAAGTGTGCTCCCACTAAAATGAGTGCTTTGGACACCTCTTACAGCTACCCAGTTCCATACCTTTCTTTATAGGAAGTGTTTCTTGGCTCAAACTGTAATATCCATAGAGAATTACGAAGCAGAATATTATCCATTACATGGAAGTTTACTTGCTTAATCTCTCTCAAAGGGCAGAGTGTTCTGGGTACTGGCACTTAAATTGTCACACTTCATTAGCCATTGTAACAGCAGCTGCCTATCAGTGTGTTCTGCTGTGTATAAACTGACCCTGGACACCAGCTTCAGGACTGCTTTGTGAAAGCCCTGAAATACCTGTTTCAAGTATTTGACCAGTAATGTATCTCTAGAAGGAGAGAATATGTGCCAAGTCTAAATCTTGCTATTGCAGGATTCAGTATTGTAAAATGCTTTACATGGAGGAGACTTTAAATCTTCCTGTTTGTTACTTAGAAGCAGTGTGGAACAACTAAGGTGTGTTTGTGAATGTTGTTATTTTTCATTAAAAAATCTGGCTAAATGCTAGTGACTCATTTGATCTAACAAACATGCTTTTGTTCTGGCCCTTTATTTTCCTGTGTATATGCTTTTAAGTTACTTGTCTTTCTTAGTATTTCTCAATGTGACTGTAAGATTGCATAGATTTAGGACAAAAGATCCAATGTATTGCAAAACAGCATTCAAATCCCAAGGACGAAAGCCTTCTAAGATGATAGAAGCTTTTTCTCCTTAAAATAGAGAGTCAGATACTCTGTTACTTGCCTCTGTTCCTTTGTCTGGTTCTGAATCCCTAAATAAGTTAAACAGGTTTGATCTAGACATCTCTGTTGCTTTTGTGTATTAAAAATAACATAAAACGGTGAGACATATTCTGTTTACCTTAAGACTGTTTCTTTCCCTATTAAAAGGCAACTAAATTTACAAAGCTACCTAGGTTTAGCTATTTCACCTCCCTCATATGATGTGCAGCGTTGGAGAGGTGGATACTTGAAGAAGTCTCCATGGTCTGCTTGCTGATTGCTGGCAGTATGTTGGATCTTTTGTCGGTCAGTAGCTTGGCAGATAATGTGACTCGTTCTGAAAATCTGAGTGCTTCCCCTAGAAGTAGGAAAATTGACTCTATTCATTAAACTAGACCACATAAGTAATTTTACCAACCATATGGTTATACTTTATGTTCATTGAAGAGAGCATCAGTAAATAATTCACCAAAAGGACTGTTTCCAGACTTGGGTCTTTTTTCTTGCATTTTTGTTCTTTTTTTTTACCTCTTGTCTGAATGACTCTGAATGGTCTTTATGGCTGGCTGTCTTTATTTTCAGGTAACAGTGGTGTTAAGGCATGGATGAATCTCCAGCCTAATTCTGATAACCCTTCTTCCTTTCCCCAGCTACATACTGTCACTTCACATATTCTCTAAATGCTCAAGTGACTATTTCTGTAAAAGTAAGGAGTACTTAGACTTACTTGCATGTGAGATGAATCTCTGTGCTCTGTGACTCCTCCATGATAGCACAGGCACATTGCACAGAAGTTTGCTGTTAATGTAATGAGGAATAAATTTTCAGGTTGCCACTCAGTTTTGGAAAGCAACTCAATGTAAAGGATAGGCAGGATGAGGGGAAGAAGGACTATTCAAACTTTTGATTAAAACCTGCTCTATTATAAAATTTCTATATTGATTGCAGTGGCTGAAAGGTGGCATCTCTGTATTTCTTTCCTGAACAGACACCTGCAGAACCTGACTTGTCTTAACAGAAATTTTACTGCTGTCTTCAGTGGGAGCAGCATCTGTGCTAACAACTCCCAATTTCTTAATCAACAACATTTGGGGACAGGGGAAGAAGGAAGTCTCTTACCAACACAGACTCAAACTCAGGCCTTGACCTTCCCGTAAAGGAAAATGCTTTAAAAGTGAGCTTGGCTGTTGGATAGTGATTTTCTTGTGCCATTAGCTAATTTTTAGCTAATTCTAAGGCTTGACTTTGTGGTATGAGCTGAATGCCTGTGGATGACTTATAGACTGTTCATCTTAAAACAAACAAACTCACTGTCCTGTGTTTAGGATGAGTAAGCTGTGTAACTCTTTCACAGTTAGTGTGAGACACTCAAAAATCTTCTTGCTGAGGAGACTGGAGGCAGCTGCTCAGGCCGTAGGGGCTGGGCTGGAGTTGAAAGCAGCAGCCAGAAAATGGGTAAAGTAACCTCTTCGGAGGGAATGGGGATAAACAATGTGCATCTCTCCCTGCCAAGAGGGAGGAGAGATCCTTGTGGCTCGCTGAGCAAGAGGGCAGAGCTCTGCACAGTATTCCTGATGAGTGCGCTTTTTGCCCAAAGCTGATAGAGAGTGAATCTTCTGCCTCAGTGAATTGGACTTGGAGTTTATGTGCATTAGACTTTGTCTTGTTTGGATGTGCGTGGCTATTTTCAGCTCCATAAAGTAGCAAAGTTGGGGGTTGAAGTGAAGATAATCAACATACAAAGAAAGCAAAGTCCTTATGGAAGTGGAGGAGATGGAAGGAAAAGCTAGATTGTAAGTTATTCTAAGAAATAAAAACTGGAACGATGCCCAGCAGACATAAAAGCCAGAGTAATATAATAAATGAGGCTGTTGTAATTGATAATTAAAAGCTTGCAAGATGTTATGTTCCTAACAGTTTTTGACAGAAAAAAGATAATCTTATTTCTCATTGAAATAAGCAAAAAAAATGAACTTGCAACTGCATCTAGGTTCAGACTTTCCTGTGTCTACCAGAATACAGTAAAAGTGGGTGAAATGTTTCATGAGCTGGAGCTTCATTGAAAATATGCCTGCACACCAATGGTGATACAGTAGATGTCATGGCTGCCCTCAGCTCACTTCTAGAGGACTGGGCTGGTTCATGTTTACGTTGCTGAAGTGGATGTTTTTGCTCACCCATAATAAAAAACAAATGGGACTCAAGTCTTTGACTTGAAAGCAGAAACAAGCTGGTGTACCATGTTTTTTCTTTTTATGCTGCTTGATACTTGAATACAGCTAATTTTTTTAATGTTATGCACACTATTTAAAAAAACAACATGCCAAACAACAAAGCAATCCAAATCTAAATTTCAACAGGTAACACAATTTTCCAGCACTTCTTGCAAGAGTACAAGAGATGGTCTTTCGTTCTTCTTGGAACAGCATCTGTACCCAGTAACAACAGACTTTCTGTATCCTTGAAATCAGCTGTGTTTCAGGAGTTTGATGCTAAGATCATAGGGGGAAATGTTAGCTACTTTCTCTTGCTGTGTTGCACTTGCTTGCAAGCATGGTTGAAGTTCTAAGTCACTCCTTTTGATGGTCACTGAGAGTTTCTTGAGGTCTAAAATGTTTTGTTCCCTCCTCCAGTATTTAAAAAGCAGTCTTAAAAAAAAAGAGGAAGAGCTACGCTCTGGCTATAATGTAGGAAAATTATTCTTTTAAAAAATGTACATGTGGTTTCCCTGTAATCATCATAAATTTTCCCTCTAGGGTCCTGTATGCTACTCTGTTCTGCAGTTGTTCTCATAGCACAACTTTCTGACATAACCTCTAGAGAGGCACTGTGCTGAATATAGTTACGGGAGTGCAGAGTAGGGTAAGTTGACCATTTTGCTGTCTGCCTTCACGTTAGGAATTGTAAAGGGATAGAAAATACCTGCAAATGCATTTTGTAAACCTTGCAGGAAAAATATCTAATTAAAATGTCCTGCTAGACACAGCTTCCATTTTTGTTACATGTATTTGCACATAAACTTTGGTTCTTCTAAGGAGAAGAGGTTTGAACAGCTGAAAGTTGAGGGGGGGAAGAGTGTGGTAGGTCAGGTGATGGTAGAAAGAAATGTTTGCCTATTTGTAAATTATTTACAAAGGTTACAGGTACATCTATTCTGCAATGCAGTTTTGGTGCTTTGAGACACTGTGAGGAAAACCACAGCTGTATATGCAGGGTAAGGGACTGAATTGTGACCGTGGCTCTATTGTGGCTTCCTGTACAAGACTGAGTTACTACATTTCTTGAAACTTTGCCCTAATTTCTGTTTAGAAATAAGAACAGTGATGGCTCAGTAAGCTCTTTGGAGTCTTTGGTGTCTGGTGGCTGCTGAGCTTTTGGTTCTCTGAAGGAAGGTGGATTGACATGGAATACTGATGCCTGTCTTGGTTATTCCAAAAATGAAAACCAGACTGCTGCAACGGCACAGGAAAATAGTTTTTCAATCTGCTATGAGTATTATACATGAAAGAAAGCAGTAATAGCACTTTTCTGCTTACAGTGTATCAACTTTTAAATATAGCACAGAGCTATAAAAAGCAGAAAAAATTTTAGTGTCTTTTATACATGGAGGACTGGGCTAATAGAACCTCTCTGTGCAGTGCTTGAGAAAGAACCTGGTTAGTTTCTCTTGTTCTATTCTTACAGAATTGGTGAGGTGATTGGATAGTGTGTAGAATCAAGGGGTTTGTCTGATTTTTGTACTGATGTCAGAAGTATTCTACTCTGACTTATATTACTTGTTTGTGTCTTGCAAGGTCTCTGACTAGTGCTTACCTGTTTGTAAAGGTAGCATGGGTCAGACAAAAGCAGCTTGTGGCTGGTTATTTGGCTTACATTAGAATAGAGGTTTGGACAGTAGGGGCCATAAACCTGCTAATGACTCGTCTTTGTACAGCAGCTCCCGGTTCACAGCACATTTGTGCATCTGTGTTAGATGTTGTTT
Source organism: Sturnus vulgaris (assembly GCF_052056855.1). Taxonomy (NCBI): domain Eukaryota; kingdom Metazoa; phylum Chordata; class Aves; order Passeriformes; family Sturnidae; genus Sturnus; species Sturnus vulgaris. The sequence goes on along the minus strand of NC_142250.1, from coordinate 21,536,646 downwards.
GGTCATGCTGCATCCAACTTGTACACTGAGGTGAGGAAAGTGACACTGTACAGCATATAACCTAGGGAAAGATCATGGGTAGTACAGAATATTTCCTTATGCCATCCAGGTATGTGCAATGTTTGTTGAACTAAATAAATCCTGTAAGGGGTGATGACTTAGTGGACTCCATGCATTGTTCACTGTGATAGAGTGCATGAAGGGTTGATTATGTTGATACCGTGCATCATACCTTCTCTTGTGTATATCTTGGAGCTTTTCCTCTTGTTATGAGAGTTGGAAATCAATTAAATCCAAGCTATTTTCAAAGTAGCCTTGAGAATTTTGTAGCATTTCTTGAAAAGCTTTTCCTCACAAATTATGCTTATTCTTTATATTTGCTAAATAGTTCAAGTCTTTTATGCTGCATTTCTCTAATTTTAATTTGTGTAGCAATGTGGTAACCAAAAAAACAAGAGGGGGATTGCAGAAGTTGTAGGAGGAAACACAGAAACAAGAGGAAATAATTTCCACCTCTCTCACTTGTCCTATGAATAACTGGGCTTATATTGAGGTCTTTGAGACTGCTGGTTTTGAGTCTTTTTGGTTTTATTTCTTTTCCCTGGTTACAGGATTTGAGGAGTGGCAAGTTAAAAAAAAAGGACAGACCCAAAGAGTGGGATGGTTTTCATTTGTGGCAAGTTAGAGCTGTGTACAAGTAGAGCAAAGACTTAACAGGGGAGATTTAAATAGCTTAAAAGAATGTAACCTATTGACCATGCCTGTTCCACAGAAATATCTTCCCTCTTTATAGTGGCTTAATATAGCTTCCAGAATTAAAAATAGGACATAGCTACCCATGTAAATCTTCTCCATTAGCCATTATAAAAACATCCTGCAGTATGCAAATGCTGGAGAACCAGATGTGTACTGTATAACTTCATTATACTCTGTTGCTTTTTTTTTTTGTTTGCTAGAAAATAGAGTTGGGCATGACCTGCTTTGCATGCATGAGGATGAAAATAACCTCTGGTTTTGGATGGGCAACTTTACAGGGTTTTTTTGCCCTTTCCTCTCTACCTAGAAATGGAAAGGAGACTTTCTACAGTTGGTCAGTGTATCCTATTTTGAGAAAGGGATGTTATTTCTAATTCTAGTGAATAGAATGCTATGGGAAGTAGAACATGTCTGTTGAAGTACAGTCATAGTGACCTGTGAGAGCTCAAAGAGAATGTCTTTTGTCAGCTTTTGTTACTGGTCATCTGCCTTCTCTTTAAGTTATATTCTACTTCCTGCTTGCAGATCCCAGAATGTCTCAAAGGCAAAGGAACTGGATGGCATTACTGTGTAGCACATCATTGTTTTGGGAGGTACCTGTTGTCAGGCAGATAATGAATTTTTATTTCAGACTTCATGCTTGGATCTTTGTAGTGCTTAAATAGCGTAACATGTTGCTGTTAAAGTGATCAAAGTGCTTCAGTGGAGCGTTTTGTCCTTCTCAGTGTGGTATTATACTAGGAAATATATGTTTCTTAATTTCTTGTTATTCTTTTACAGATGGCTGATCTACAACTCTCTAAACTGGATGAATTGGACTGTTTGATCCAGGGCCTCCTTTATGTTGATTCTGTTGGTTTCAATGGCCAACCAGAGTGCTATTATTTTGAAAATCCAACAGATCCTGAACAATGCCAGAAAAAGCCTTACTGCCTTGATAATCCATATCCTATGCTGCTGGTTAACATAGGCTCAGGGGTCAGCATCCTAGCTGTGTATTCTAAGGACAATTATAAACGAGTTACAGGATCCAGGTAAATTTACTTTTGTTTCTTTCGGCTGTTTTCTCCTTTGCAACTGAACAGGTGGAATTAGAGAGTGTGATCAATAGCTAGAGCTCCAAAGTGTGCATGTATTCCCATTTCTTTTAAAACCCTACCAGTCGCAAGGCTGAAAATATCCTAGGATACCTTCAGAGAGGGGATCTGTGTCAGGGAAATCATTCATCTGTTCAACTTTAGACCTGCCTTAGTCTCTTGTTGGTGTTCTTACCTATTTCTCATCTCTTTCTGTGAATTTCCAAAATAAAACTGTCCCAGTAAATGAACCTTCTCTCCCCTGCATTTTCTGGTTTTTCGGTGTATGGTATGTATTAAAGTTTCTCCTGTATACTGCACATGACTTGCATATATATCTTCTGCTGCCCTACTGAGGGCGTGCCTTTGCCACAACAGGAGCCATGAGCCATTTCTCTATGTGCAGTACACACGAGTTCAGTGGGAGGCATTCGATTTCTGGATCTTTTTCAAGCACAGAGATTTTGCCATCTTTGGTAGACCTGCTTCTAATCCTTTCCACTATGGAAGGAAAAACATGACTGCAGTGTGTTGCTGACTTGTTACAGATTATGAAATCAATACTGTCTTTTGGCTGGTGTGCAGAGCTTTCTACTGTTCAGATACTGAGTATATTACAGTGCTATAAGATGTGTTCTGAAAAACCCAATTATCTAAGAGCACGGACTAAATAGTGTTTCTCTCTGACCTCCTGTGCTTTTTTTATGAAGTGCAAGTGTGGTGTCTCACTTATCTTGTTTTCAGTGGCTCCAGTCACTGTGACTGCACTGCAAATAAGCTAACTTTTTTAGTGGCCAAGAAAGAATGAGGAAGGATGGAGAGATTAGTAAGTTAAAGTTCATGTCTGTAAGACTGAAAAGTCCAAAGTAGAACTTTGAGTTAGCAATGCATTATGCACAATTAAATAGTCCCTACTAAATTTATGTAGTCAGTAAATATTGTGCTTGAGCCTTTACAAAATATTCAAGTGAGTGTTCCTTGCTCAGAGTTCTTGCAGGGAAAGAACATTTGGGGCTGATGCTGGGCTTGCTTTGAAAAGGAGCCAACCAGTCTGCTTCCTGCCTCTGGCTAGAGGGACAAGATCTGCCTTGGCTGCCAGCCCTTACAGATTTACCTTTGTTCGCTGTTCATTCTTTCCTCACTCATTTGAGTGCTCTGCTGCCTAATTATTCTTTGGCAGAAAGCTTGTTACAGTGCTACAAGTAGCGAAGTGGTATCTGTGGTGTTGGATGGGACATTATTCTTAGCTAACCCTTTAATTTCTTCTATTTAAGGATTTAAGGACTCAAGTGCAGTTCAGTTAAAACCACACTGGATGACACTTGTGTTAAATAGGAGCTCAGTGCAGAGTGTGTGTGCTCACTCCTCGGAAGGAGGAGTTGTGAGATGCAGCTGGCACCTGTGTACATCATGTTGTAAATGCCAGTCTGAAGGGTTGTGGTAAAAGCTGGCTCAAGTTGTTGGTCTGAAGGGACTGTGCTTTTCTAGCCTTGGAGGAGGAACATTCCTGGGCCTGTGCTGCTTGCTCACTGGCTGTGAGACATTTGAAGAAGCGCTGGAAATGGCTGCAAAAGGAGACAGCACCAATGTGGATAAGCTGGTGAAAGATATTTATGGAGGAGACTATGAGCGGTTTGGCCTTCAGGGATCTGCTGTAGCGTCAAGGTACGTGTTCACTGAGCTGTTCCTAAGCAGTCCCTTGGGAAACTTCCTGTGCATGCTCAACTGAGTGCATAACCCCTGGACTATGCACTATATCCACGTGGAAATGTCACTGGATGTATCATGGGATTTGTCCTTAGATCTCTCACCTACTTCTTGCTCTTTTTTTTTTTTTTTTTAAATAGTTGTTAAGTAATGCCTGATGCAGTTTGCTTCCATTTAAATTACAATTATTTTGGAAGTGTCCTTACTCGTTGTTTTGCCTTTCTAATGAGATCCCTTTTCACATTTCAAATCTGTCACAAATTAATGGTTATCAAATCCAAGCAGAGCTTGCTAAATGATTCAATTTTAAGGGCTTTTATCACTCCTGAATATCTCGTGTTAAAAGACATGATCTTCCTCACACAGCTTTGGTCATATGATGAGTAAAGAAAAGAGAGATTCTATCAGTAAAGAGGACTTGGCCAGAGCTACTTTGGTCACCATCACCAACAACATAGGTTCTATTGCTCGCATGTGTGCATTGAATGAGGTAAGTTATTTACCATGAGCTTAAAACCTTTAGAAACAACACAGTGAGATTTTCAGGATGCAAAAATGTAAATTGCAGATGTAGTAGGTGTGTCACTGGCCTTGATACATATGCATATATTTAATGTCCTGTCATAACTCTTGTGGCTTGTTATGTGCATGCTTTGATGCAAAGGGTAAGGCTGTTCAAGCTTCAAAGCTAGGGAAGAGGGGAGAAAAACTGTAAAGATCTCTTTGAGGTATTGAGCTTCAGCCTGGAGTGTTTAGTTGTTCTGAAGCTGTAATACATAGATATTAACATGTTTTTAATACTAGTCATTACTCTGTTACTTTGTAGCCATTTGCAGGTTTTACTATAGCATGACAATTTATTTTGAATACTATTTTGCTTGGATTGTTTCCATAGCAGGGTGGGTTCAAATTGTGTATTCTGTTAGGTGTTTGGATAGATGCAAGTTCCATTGCACTGTGTAAGACAGAAGAAAAATGCAGTTCATTTTCCTGCCTCAAACTCCTATCAGATGCTTATTACATTCTTTTGATTACACATAACAAATAGGGATGGATTGTTCCATCCATACACTACAGCTTCCAGCAGTTAAAAAACAAAAAAGCAAGCACAAAAACCCTCGCCACAAACCTAAACATTTAGGTCCTTGCTTTTATCTGCAGATTGCATCCTTTATATCTATGTGTTAACTAATACCTTTTATCTGTTTTGAGCAGATAATGAATTTATATAACTTTTTGAATACATAGGCGTTTTAGCTGCACAGCATTCTGTTGGTAAAAAAAATTGCAGATGTTTTGAAGTTTTTAATCAACAACACACAGAGCCAGAAAAATGGAACAAAACAAACCCAAGAAACTCACAAACTGCCATCTAATCACTTTATTGGGTCCCATCTAGCTTATGGCTTTATCAGAAATAGTAAATAATTAATCACTAGTGCTTTTGGTGGGTGTGTGTTTTGATTTGATTTTTAATCAACCTTTGCCACACTCTTGTCTCTCCTGGTCTTTCCAAGACAAAAGGTCCTAATACTTAGTCTCCTTACCTAAAAAAATAGAAGACACTCTTTTATGCACTGCTTCATTTTGTCTTTTTAATCTTTTTACGGTTGTAATTTTAAGATTGAATTATCAGATTTTTATATGGTATTCAGAATGTGGTTGCTCGATGAATTTCTGTGGTGGCATATTGATAAATTTTGTGCTCAGGGCTCCTTTGCTAACAGTTCAAAATATTTCGTTTTTGTGAGCATGGAACTAATTTCTAAGAAATCCACAGTCCCTCCATGATATCATCTCAAAGTGGCTAATTCGGAACCCATCATTGTGTTTGCATAATCAAGTGTCTCTCCCCGTTTCAGTTGTGTCGTTTTCACTTTTTTAATTTGAACTTCATCTGCCATTTTTTCCTCAGTCATGGGATATAAGTCTCTTCAGCACTGCTATGCTGTTCATTTTTTATTCTCTTTTGATTTTGTATGCCATTATTATGTTTGTTGCTCATATTGCTCTCTAGGGAACTTTTAAAATATATTGATCAACACAAGTCGTAGTGCATGTCCCTATCAAATGCCACTGATAACCTTCCTTCACTGTGAAAAGTGGCTGCAGACATGTTTCTTTCCTTGGCAATTTGACTCTTTCGGTCAGGATGATTCTCTTTCAGTGTTCTCTTTGCTTTCAGCTTCTTTACAGTGTTGCCTTGTGGCATGGAGTTCAAGCAGCATTGTACAGGGCTATCAAAGCATGGAGAGTTGCAGCAGGGAGCCACATGCGGTGCCTTCAGAGGAGGAGATAGGCTGCTAACGAGACTAATGCTTCTGAGTCATTGTGAAAAAGTTCCTAACATCTCTGTTCTGGGGCCAGGCCTCTTAAAAATTGATGTGGTCCATAGAATTTTGTGGAGGAATGTGAACTGATGTGTTAAATATTCTTCATTTCACAGTGTCAAAGCAGAATTTCTCCAATACTTGAAGTAAATTATTTTGTAGTTTTAGAGAATGAAAACTTCATTTAGTTGCTTTACATACTATTAAAAAGAAAAGTATGCAGTATCATTTCAAGTAAGGTAATCTTCAGATAGCTTGCTCTTGGGGAAAAAAAATAATGCTATCATTCTGCTAAATAATCTAGACATTTAAATTGCTTTTGGGAGACATGGCTCTCACTTATAGCAAGCTTGATGAATCAAATCCTCAAATAAGAGCTAAATAAACAGTTGAATATGATACTCTTTTGTGGAGCTTGTATGTATTAGATTAGGGTTATGGTAACGCTCACTTTTAGGTTGACAGAATCAATTTATGCCCTGAAGCATGACTTTTGATAAGCTTTTCCCAATGATTGCAGCTTTAATATTGTGTTGAAAATGACTTGCATATGTGCAGGAAAAAATGAAGCTGGGGAATAAATGAAATGTTCTGTCTGCAGAACTTCAAAGTAAATTTGCTTGCACAAAGTTGGCAGCGGGGTAGAAAAATTCCATAGTCTGGAACCATTTGGCCACAGACCCTTTGAAATGGCCTGTGCTAGGCACAGCAGAACTGCATAAAGGAAACTGATCTCCTGGTTTATACTTTTCTTACAGAACATGTAAGTTTGCATCTGAACAAGTTGCATTGCAAAAATATGTGCAGAGTTTTTTATTGTTAATGATAGAGATTTCCCTATTCAATTATGTTGGCAAATATGTGTATATTTGAATATGAATATACCATATTAAAGCTATACTATAGCTTTCTGCTGCAGGGTAGTTGAAAAATTTACCAAGACCCCACAGAGTGAAAGAATCCATGTCTTTTCCAGGATGCTGTGATTTGATTAGCTTAAATTAGCATGTCCCCATCTCTTCAGCAGTTTAAGATTTCTGTCTTTCAGCTTTGAAAGTTTCAGCAGTGGACAATTTAAAAGTAAATTGACAAGACACCCTTAAGAGTAATATTTCAACTTCTGAACAACACTAAACTTGTTTTTAGTTCAGTTCAGAAAATCTAGGGCACTTTATAGTATTAATACAATTTTTAACCTTGTCAACTCAAGGAATGTTTGAAACAAAATTGAAATTTGCATGTTGATATACATTGTTATTCCACTAGATATGATTAGTATTTTTAGATTCAAAATTGGCAGTAATTTTTGTACTCTGTGTTAGGTATTGTTTCTGGTAACAGTACTTTGTTCGTATATGCATGTGAAATTGAAATGTAGATTCTAATCAACTTTATGCTATGGCATTGCAGGAAATTAATTAGTTGCATATTTGTTCCTCCTTTGTCTGAAGTTGCTTCAGAGACAAAACTGCCTTGTCCAGGATGCAGGGTGCTCTTGGCCATGTTCCATAGCAGCATTTTGAATTTAGGAAGTTCTTATTTTCATTCATGAATTCCTGAGTATGAATGCGTGCTGATATGACTGCAGAGTCTGAGATAGATGACTGAAGCTAAATTATTTTAATAACGTTTGTGCTGTGTTTGGTTTGAGGGCAGTCAGGCTGGCCCCTCACTCAGTCAGCAGAGGCTGGGTGGGTGAGTTATGGTGTCTGGGGATGGAGTCTCTCCAGCACTGAGTATTCCTTCCAGTGAGGATGTTCCCTGCTTGTGTCACAGGCACAGTCCTGGACATGGCACAGCTGTGGCTGTAGCCCAGAAATTGCTGCAGAGTCAAGTGTTGGGCTTTATAGAGCTGGATCAGTGTAGAGGGGTAACCCTTGCTAAATCCAGCCCCTCTGCAGCCCTTCTGGCAGACTTCTGCAGAAGACGCTTGAAAATACATTCCTAGGGCTCTTCAGGACTCCTGTAAAAATTTTTATCTCTGGGATGTGGCCTCCTGCTGAATCTTCCAGACCAATTCTAGTGTCTGATGAACATTATCTGGTACACCAATGCAAAATGCAAATACAGTTTTGTGCAGACAGAGCTGGGCTTGGTAGGATAGTTATGGGCATTGCTTAAACTCCACACAGAACCACTGCTTACTGCTGTGATGTACATACAAGTAAGGATGGTCTGTGGCTTTCTCATTGGCAGCCTAGTACTGATAGTTCAAAAATATCTTAATTTCCTGAATGAAAACTGAGTTAAAATGAGCTTTGAAACAAAGGAATGCCATACATATCAAGTATTATGTTGGCTCAATTTCACTTGCTTTTTGAAAATGGAGTCACAGTCCTGATAATAGATAATGAAAGATGCTCCTTCCCATCTCTAATGTAATTCTTCTCAGTCAGCCTTCAGAGATTCTCCATCTGGATTTAATAATCATAGTGATCTCTGGAAAGTTGCTTCATTTAACATATGGGGGGGGAAGATGTGCAGCCATATACAATTAAAAAAAAACAAACACTGCCACAAAAGTGCTCATAATCTGAGTCATTTTGGGAAGGTTGTGATATTTATTCAATATTTTAAGCACATATCTTCTATGATAATCTCTGTAATATCTATCTATGATCTTCTGTGATAATAGTCTCTCACTTTATTTGGAATAAAACTGCACCTCCATGCTCTTGCAATGTCTCTTACTTAGCAGTCAGTAACTGCAATATTTTTTGACTTTTCAGTTTGAACTATTTAAATGTAACCTAAAATTCCCATTTAACTTTGTAATAGAGGCAGAGGCACATGTTAAATGAGACAAATAATTTAGCTAAATATAATTTTTCTGGTATGTTTTTCAAATTCAATTTTACAGAACATCGACAAGGTGGTGTTCGTTGGCAACTTTCTCAGAATTAATATGATTTCTATGAAGGTGCTAGCATATGCTATGGATTATTGGTCCAAGGGACAGCTAAAAGCTCTCTTTTTGGAACATGAGGTAAGGAAATAAGTGTTGAACTTCCGTTTTTAAGAACAAAATTCTTACAGTTCTTTATTTGTGAACTTAAAAGGGGAGAAATGTCATTGCTTTGAATTGAACGCACAAGCTAAGTTTTGCATAAATGCTATTCAGTTTACAAATTCATTTGAAAATACTACTTGTTAACCCCTTGGTTTGATCACTGATCTTGTGCTATGTATTGTTAAACATTGCCCATTTCTCGTATTTGCTTTCTGACCCTGCTGTGTTCAACATGTTCATTTGCATGGGCTGGTATATGAAAATCTCAAGTATAATTCATTTTTGTAAACATAATTTTGAGGTGACTACCAGATGCACAGGTCCGTAACAAAAACTGCCCTGCCTCAGTACAGCATCAATATTATGGTTCTGTAATTTAATTTTTTTTTTGTTTGTTTATAATTTTGGAGAACTATGTAAGACTTTTTCCAGTATCAGGCCCTTTCTTCTAGCTAAGGATGATCTTATTAAATCATATTTTAGATCGAGCAATTATTTGGCAGGGCTGACATTCTTTTAGTTGCCTTAACAGAAATGAAAACTTCGTTCATGTTATGTCTTATTTTGGAATTTGATTGGTTTTGGTTTTCTTTTGCCTTTGTTCAAAGGGTTATTTTGGAGCTGTTGGGGCTCTTCTAGAAATGCTTAAAATGACAGATGATCAGTGATGAAGCTGTCTGAAGAGATTTCTACTGCAGATGCTGCTGGGTAAGAGTGAAAGCCAGGATGGAAGTGAATATTATTATAACGATGGAAACGAAGCCATTATGGTAGTTCTACCTGCTGGATTTGTAAATAATTTAAAATCCTTTTAGCTGATCTTTGATTTCTGGGTTTTGACCTTATACTTCAGAATTCATACTGGGAATTACGAGATTTTTTTTTCTGTACACTGTATTTTTTATGGGAAAAATGTGCAAAGTGGCCAAACATACAGATTTTATGGATTTATTTTAAAAAATGGATACTGTTTAATGTAGGACCTGTGATATGAGGCATCTGCTTTTCTTCTGGGGTTTACTGATTAGTGTAAACTAATTAGTGTGGTAATTTTAACTTCATTTAGTAATCACTCTAGGAGATTTTTTTTATCTTATTTTCATGACGTTTCATGATTTGTTCTTGGTTTCAAATGAAACTACAAAGCTGATGCATTTTACTGTGAAAACTAGTAATTGATTTTTTTGCCTTTCCTTTCCTCATTAGATGAGACCCTTTAACATTTCTCTGACCCTTCCCCCCACAAAAAATAAATTTGTAAACCATTCTGTGGCTAAATGCATTTCTTCAAAGGACTGTGAGGAAGCTTGGTAATAGCAGGTGGTTTAAGATTGTAATTTTTCAGTAGTAATGAACTGCAACAGGAAGAGACTGCCAAGGGGTTTTGCAGGGCTAATTCTTCTCTATAATAAAAATTTTAAAGGAGATGTGAACTAAAAATTTAATTATTTAATTAACACTAAATTTTTTTTTCTGATGAAGACTTCTGATCAACACGAAGAGTTCTTAGTAAAGATGTTATTGGTATTAGATGGCAAAGGGAGATTGTCTTCAGTTATTTTTCTGTAGTCTGCAAGTTGTAACTTGTTCTTAATTGAAAACAACTGATAAGAGCATTATTAAAAGCCCAGTTGCTAAAATTAGAAAAATATTGAGTGAAGTATTTTCTGCTTTTAAACTAGTGTTAACTTTCCCTCCAGGACACTAAAATTTGAGTGTTTATTCCAATACCGTATTTTCTACCTTTTTTGATTTGTGGACCTCTCTAGATTTTTTTTTTTCTATAAGTTGAATTGAGATCCCTTTGAAATCCATGTACTTAGGTTGCTGCAGAGCATGTATAAACTTGCTTTCCTTAGACACCTTGAGGGCTCACAAATGAGAGACCGAAAACCAGATCATAAATTATTTTGTCTTGCAAGACGGTATGTGATGTCACGTCATGTAAATGACTCATCAGAGGGCCAGTATAAAATTCAGTCTATTTTTGGAAGGGGGTATATTTCACTTTTTTAAGTCATTAACTTACATATCTCCCAAATGCTGAAAGATGGTAATATTAACTGAAATGTTAACTTGTCTGATGGAAATAAAGACCACTACTGTTTTGACAGTTTTAATGTATCTGTGGAATTCATTTCTTGAAAGCAAAAAAAACATAACACTTCTTTTTGGTGAAGAATGACTACATAATTCCATGATAACCGTTTGGTTCTTGACATGTTTTTACTCTTCATAACAAGTTTTAATCTTTAAAGCCTTTTGCCTGCTTGAAGTTGACCTTAAAGGACTGCAAATGAAAATGTGGGATGATATTAGCATGTTGAAGTTGATATTTTCTGTAATACTGAGCTTGAGATAAATGCAGATGGTTCTGCTCAGTGCCTCTATTTTTTTAATAAAGAAAAGAAAACATTGATTAAGGTTATTGGCTACGTTTTGCTTGCAAATAAAGATTCACTTGTACACTGTTTTGGTTTTTTTAGGGAAATCTTCAGAATGTTAAGAGGTAACTGTGCTTCTTATGATAAACAGTAGAGGGAAGCACGGCATCAGTCATGTAACTTTGTTTCAGAGAAAGATCCCATCTGTTCTTCTACTGTGTGTTTTTGAAGGGAATTTGACAGTGGAATGTTTGTCACTTAGGTGTTCTTGCATTCTTCACATTTGGATTTGTTGAGGAAGACTATAACATTACGTAAACAAATATGAAAAGAACTGCTGTTCTTTTAAGATTAAAATCCTCTACTTCTCAAAAAAAAACCCTCCAAAAAAGCCTCCCGAAAAACCAAAAAACCCACACACATTCAAAAAAACCCTAGCAAGCCATTCAGAGAAATATACTAGGAATTTAAAGATGCACAAGTTGAGGCTGTGTGATTAATGAAGAAATGCACAATTGTGGTAGCCCTGAGGTTAGCTCTAAGATTCTAAGGACTGCCAGGTAAGTTGATCACAGTTTGAAGAGAAACACAAAATAAAATTTTACCTTAAAAATGCTGATTTGAAATTTAAAAGCTTAATAGGTGAATTTCTGCAGTTAAAAGAATGAGAAAAAGTACTCTTGAGTTGTATACTACATAATTGAGTATACCTGGTTGGGAAAAATACTAACAGACTGTAACTAGGATAGAGAGTTGTGGAAAGTCACAAAGTAGGAAAAACTAGAGGAAAATGACACTGTATGTTCAATTCTTCCTTTCCTGAGGGAGAAAAGCCTAATTTCTTTGTTGCCTTGAAATCTTCAGTTAACTACTTTTTTAGTTATATCAGTACCACCATATGAGTCTGCTAGTACTATAACTTGCCTTTTTACCTTAAGACTTTACCTGCCTCCACTAATCCCAGCTTTTTGTTTCCTCCTCCATGCCCCCCTTCTGTAATCAAGGTAATGGATTAATGACAGTGTGGTTGATTTCTGACACTGTTACAGTATTTTTGCCGTAGGGGAGTACTTTGGGGCATTTCTAAGCATTGATGTGGTCTGGAATTTTTCTGATTATATTTGGCATCTCGTTGCTGTCTACAGTCATCTGTTGCAAGGGGTTCCCCAAGGTGCCCCACTTCATCAGTCATCCAGAGGTATCTAAAGAGTCTGAAAACATTCTTGCTCAACTACACAAATAAACCTCTCCTATAACTGGTACAAACTGGAAGTTTGTGCAAGCAAAGTTCAACTCCAGCACTATCCAAAAGTATTACTGAGAACCTAGAAATACCCAGATTCTTGAATCTTTTTTGTTTTGGAAATGGTGAAGTTGAAGAAGCAGACTTCCCTAAGGGAGATCAGTGGGTCTACAGATTTAGTATGTGTTGAAAACACTTGTTTTGGTATAAATTAAAGAGACCTCTTAACAGGCTAAGCTTTGTTAATCTAGCTTTTATTTCTGAAACATAGTAACGTGATTATTCAGGTGAGTTGGAGCAGAATGAGTCAGGATCATCACTCTCAATTGTCATGGTCTGTGTTTCTTTTGCACTTGAACATTTGTTCTTGAATCACATGCTACCCTCTTCATTCTCTGCCCACCACCACCAAGACAGCCCAATTTGTAATGGTTTTGACAAAAAGTCTAATTGCATCCCTTAACAAGAAGGGTCTATGTTCTAAAGTAAGATTTTTGGACTAAAGTATTGGGGGAAAATCCCTAGTGCTGGATGAAGAGTGAGAGACAACTAAAAATATTTACTTTATTAGATTTGATAGAGAAGGCTAACATGGGGTGTATGGGGGCAGTGCAAGAATCTGACTTCTAGGACAAGTAGGGTGCTTGCAGTTCATTCCAAACTCAGCAAAGAAAAGCTGTCCTGGTGTTTCACTGTTATCAGCACTTCTGCTCCCATTAGACTGTCACAAGATACTTGCAAGTGATTTTTGGCAGGACACAGCAGAACTTTAGAGATGGGAGAACCATATGGGGTTGAACTGATGACAAAATAAACATGCATGATTGTTTCCAGTCGGATGAGGAGTTCTACTGGGTTCTGTTTTTAAAGCACAAGGTGTCTTTGAATTTGGAATTAAATGAAACACAGGCTATGAAAGAGTCTGTTTCATGTCTTGGTACCTAGAATGAAGGTGAGTAAACAGCAAGAAATGGCATCATGTTTTACTTGAAGCAGTGTGTCATTCCTTGTTCTTAAATGGTTTTGCTTATTTTGATGCGATGATCAGGGCACTTCCACTTTCAGAAGTGTCTTTCCAAGTTGAGTTTTTCAGGTTTTTGTGTGGGTGACCCATTCAGTTCTTTGCGACCTTAAAAGTTTGTGTGAATCTGGGCATTTAATACAAAGCAAAAGTTGCCCTTTAGTAAATGCTGAGGTATCAAAGCATCCTTGGCAGTGCATGTTCAGAGTAGAGTTTACCCCTGTTACCAAGATTTCCAATTATGCCCATCTGTGAAGGTGTGGTCTCATCTAATCATGATACCACTTTCACATATATGTTAGGTTTGGTTTTTTTTTCCAAATGGCATGCTTTTTTGGGTTTAAAATCTGTTGTGAGATAGACCTTTCCTTGCAAGGGATCACACATTTTCTGTTGCATGCTTGAAAGCATCAAGGAACAATGCTTAGAGCAAGACATTCTCATGATGGGCAGACACTGCTTTGGTAATGCATTTTGTCACAACAGACGTATTAGTGCTTCAAGGAACAAAATGGTGTGGCCACTGGTGTGCTGTGACTTGTTCAGGGGATTTGTTTTGCATTAATATGTTAACAAATTGCACAAAAATAAAACAGTTGGTCTCAGCTTGTAGGAGTTTCTAATGCAGATGCTAGGTTGGGTGGAAGTGGAAATATCTGTGTTTCAGTAAGGATGAAGAAATGAGTATCTCAAGCCCATAGCAAAGACGTGCTGACCAAAATGCTCTTTCCTACAAGCTGTTAGAACAGCTGCATCAGCTGTTGAACTGCAATTGAACTATTCTCATATAAGGCAGTAAATCATTACCAACCTGTAGATGTAATACTGAGTTGGGATACTGGTATTGTTATCTGTCCCCTCTGTCCTCCCACTGGAATTACCCCACTGACATCCTGATTGTCAGCAGGAGGCAATGGAGGCAGCACAGCCACGGTGGTCTGTGAACATCTGTTTTGTGGAATGCACTAGAGTAATGTGGGGAAGGCAACTGAAGCTAAGAGAGGCTTCTCCTCTGAAAAAACTGGATAAGCTTCACCTGGAGATAAAAACTTACTATTGGTATTGATTTGAACAGTTAGAACACTCTCTTCTTTTGAAAATTTTCTTACTCTTTATATTTTAAAAATTAACTGTAAAATAATGCATATTAATTTAGAAACCCCTGAACAAATGAATGTAGCATTTTCACAGGTGGCTAGCTAAATGAATCACAAAATGCTGAGTGTACTTTAAAAAAATTTAGCTCCTTTTAGTAGAATTGTTTTGGTTTTTGAGCAACCTCACCCCTACTGCTATTTGAATAAGTAAACAAAAACATGCTGTTCCTATGTCCTAAGCATGGAGCATGCTGTTACCCAGCTAGCTTTCAGCATATTGCACTTGGCCACAAAAGGCTGTGCACAAAAAATCCAGAGTATTTACAAGATAAACCAAAAACACTCCTAAATTTCCCAGTGCTTGTCACTTCTGTTTTAGCTTAGAAAATAAGTTTTCTCTTCTCTTCAAATATAGGTTTATAGACTCCTCTGCAGCAGATTTGCCTGTGCAGTGTAGCAGCCCTCAAGCATCACTGGTTTGCCTCTTAGAAGGGAGAAAAGCAGTGCAAGGGAAGCTGAAGCTGCTTCCTGATGATGGCTGCAGGCTGACCTGTTACACACTTCACACCTGCTCTTCTACAGCTAGGGCAGAAGACATTCAGGAACTGAATTTCTCTCCACTCCTTGCTCTCATCACGTAAGAAATTGTATTAAAAAAAATTATGCAGAAAGGCACCAAACCCTGCAGACTAGTTCACCTTTTATTCATTGGGAAAATCATAGAGGTCAGCTTAGTTTTAGTCAAGAAGACTTCTTTTTTCGATTTCTGATCTTTTTCTCATCGGTTTGGAGCTTTATTTTTTTTAAGGTACCAGGCAACGTCTCTCTCTGTTCCAGCTCTCCTACCTGAAATGCCATTATACAAGTGCCTTTGTGAGGTTTTTGTGAACATCTGGTTCACAGCATTATGGGAATTTACTTTTTATTTAATTTTATGTACATTACTATAAAGTTCTAAGGCATCAACTCTGGCATTATAAGCCCCTTTATCAGGCTAGGAGCAAAAGAGCTGTCACTGACACTGCTCTGTGGAGTGCATTGACTATGGGCATAAGACACTGTAGAAGTTTGTCCTGTGTTTGGAGATTGTTATGCAATTGAAATATCTTAATTCATAAAAGTGTAAGGTCTGGCTCTTCCTTTTCTAGCCTCTTGTCTTACAGATCCACTGGAGGAGAGAAGGTAATTTAGAGTCAGTTCTCTTGCAGTCCCTGACCATTCCACTTCCCCTGCTGTGCTGGAAAGCAGTGGTGTTTGACTGGCAACTCGGTAAAGGGAAATGTGGGACAAACACACAACAAAAAAAAGGCAGAACAGCAGACAACTTTTTAAAAACACAAACAAGACAACACTAGTAAAATATTCAAGCTTGAATCAGAAATCTGTCCATGAAATTTGTGTCACCAGTTATAAAGTCAGCAGCACTGGTGGTAGAGGGATGAGATGGTTTGAAGTGCTGCTGCCCTGTGGGGAGAGGGAACAGAGCCCTGGCAGTGCTGGGATGGCAGCAGCCTTGCAGCCACGTGGCCAATACCAAAATGCAAGGCCATGGATAATCAGTGTTGTAATGTTAACCAAAATATTGTGCTACTCAGCAGATAGTTTCTTTTAGTTAGCTCTGGTTTAGGCCTCTGAGAAAAAAGCAAATGAATGGGGGGGGGGGGGGGGGAAGTGTACGAAGCACAGGGTAAAAAAAATTATCTGTACAATTCTGTGTTGCATAAGTGCCCCTGGAACTAATCTGGTACATCTCCAAATAAAACAGAAATCTTTGATGATTGTAACTTTCTGTGTGGAATGATAATAGTTTCTGTGTTTGTTAAATCTGTAAATGTTTGCTGTAGATACTATCAATGGGAATATTTTATTTAAAGGGGTGTATTAAAGTTTAAACCAAAGAAACTTCTCCTCCAGCCTGTGAACACAACAAATAAAACAATTAGGTAGTAAAAACTGAATTGAAAGTAGTCCTAGGAGTTAAGCTGTCCATTTTACAACTGAGCTGGAGCAAAAACCTGTCCAGAGGCACAGTATACCCCGGGCTGGGTAAGAACTCTCTGAAAGCCCCAGCAGCAGCAAATACCAGCCAGAGTTTTAACTGAGGTACAGCAAATTCTTGCCAAATTATTTGTTTTCTGTGTTGTGGAGGTGTGAAGAACTGGTGGTAGTTTACCATCTTTTACTTGGTTTTGTGTGCTGATTTTGCAGATAGGATAAAGATCACCTTCAGGCCTAGATCCCCAGTTCACCCTTCTTTAGCCTGTGCATTTCCACAAGAGCTGATACAGGCAAGGTGATGAGCAGGATAAGCTGCCAACACCATTTCTTCTGCAGAGCACAGCAAGCCATGCTTGTCATCCAGAACAAAATACTATGAAAAATTGTGGAATGATGGAAATGGTTAGGTCTCCTCAGACTGGAGCAACATTAGAGCCTATATTTGGTGTCAGATTCCTGTATGGATTGAAGTAGCCCAATCTTCTGGTCCACAGTCCTAACTGTGAATATGGTGAATATGGAAGAAAAACGAATAGCTATGCAAAGGCTTGCTTCCAAGTACAACTAATTCAAATTTATTATTCCCATGCTGTGAAAAATTCCAATGTCTAATTAAGTTTTTCTTCTGATGGGAAATTTCAAAATGTCTGCATTTCATTTCACTTTCTCCACCAAAATAAAGCCTGCTAGCAGGGAAACCTAGCAGACTGCCAAAAGCAAGTCATTTGAAATACAAGGTTTTTTAAAGCTTCTGCATTTCTACAGCCAAATTTTGTTAACTAATGTTTCCATAGGACATTTGCAGTGATGAATTTGTGTTTTCCAGTGAAAAATTATTGCACTTGCTAGCTGGAATGCAGATCTTTGTAAAATACGTGCATATAAATGTGTCCAGAAATCTTAGTGTGTGCTTGGACCAAGGACTTCTGTGACACGTGGATAAAGAGGAGCAAAGCAGAAGATTTGAAATGTGGATGTTTGTAATCAGTAAAAGGAGATGAATCATTCTCTTGTTAACTAAGTATTGCTCTGCCTATACTTATTTTATATTAAGAAAGAGAGGATACTTCTGCCAAAATTTCCCAATATTCTGAAGATGGTACACTCTGTAGGTAGCAAGACATACTCACATTTAGTTTTGAGGCTCATTAGAAACTGTGTGGTTTTAAATGCATCTGTTGGTGAATGATGGTTTTATGTTCTAGGAACTGCTAGTGTCCATGAAAAAGTGAGGAGGCCATTACTTACCATGTTTTGTCTATCCCAGGCTACATATATGACTTACACAGCCACATATTTTTAGAAATTCATCAGAGTCTTTTGATCCCTTGCTAAAATCTTGTGTGTCAGTAAAAAGCAGAGCTTGCCTTCTCCTCCAGAAAGGAACCTCAGCTCTCAAGCGGTGGGTACTTTGCCTTCTTGCCTTGGGTTTGGCAAAATTTGGACTACAGACACAGAGAGGGGGCTGAAGGAACCACAGGGACTTAGAGTTTCCCCAGTCTTAATTTCTTAGAGATGCCAGGGAAGCTGGGTTGTAGATCCAAATGTTAGTCTGTTAGTGACTAGACCTGGAAATGTAACTGAGCATGCCATTGCAGCATGTCCCTGTACAGTTGGCTGGCTGCAACTGCAGGGCTGGCTGGCTCTCAGGGAAATGGGAGAGGAGGGCAGTGGAAGGAGGGTAGTGAGAATTTCAGTTTCCAACAGGTATTTGTATAAAAGTTCAAATTAAGAACATTCATTGTGTAGGAAGGCCATTCATCCACTCTACCACGGCAGCTAACCATTCTCCAAACTGCAAAAACTTTTATTTTACCTGTTGAACTCTGTAGTATTATACTTTCTGTTTATTTTTGGGGTTTGCAAAGTGTGAATGAGCGTAAAGGAATTACTCTTGTTTGCACAGGAACTAAACCAAAACAAGCCCTTGCCCAGTTGTTTTCTTTGCCTGGTCAGGCACTCCAGGTGAGGGCATGTGCTCCTTTCCTGTCTTGATTACAGTTCTAGAGAAAGCAACATTCATAGTCCTGTGACTTTGGAAGGATTAAGGCCATTATTCATTACTTTTGTGTTGCTTGGTCATTTATGTGATGTTGAAACTTGCATGAGAAAAAATATGACAAAAGGAAGCCTGTCATGAATGCGTAAATCCGTGTGTGACCCAAACCCCAGTATTTCTGTTAGTGTTACAGTTTTGATCCAAGAACCAAATGAAGTCATTTGGTGATATCCAGCTTCTGATACTTTAGTGCTTAAAATGAATTTATATAAAAATTAAATAGCACAAAAGTGTTTTAAAGTTGTTCTTAGGGCAGGTCAGCAAAGTGTGAGTGGTATATTACTGCCTCTCTGAGTTTCCCTGGCATGTAACAGTGCACAATGTGTTGTAGTGCTCTGACAATATCCTTTCCACAGCACAGAGAAGCATAACCTGTTATTGAGCCAGATGTCAAAATGTCAGTAGCCAATATAGATAACCACTGTCATTCCCAGTGCTGATGGGGAGATGCTGCCAACCAGACTTGCAGAGGAAGTTCACTGCAATGTTGAGATCCCCAATCTCTTGACCAGCAGCTTAATGCCCAGATCATCTTGTTCAGAATTTTATCTTGCAGTGTTAAGCAGTTCAAATAAAGTCTGCTGCAATTATATTAGCAGTGTATTTTGGCAAAGGAAATATTCCAACGTGAAGCAATATGAAAGATTAAAAATATTTCAAAATATTAAAGAATCATTTTTAAAAGGTGGGGGGTGGGGAGGGAACTCAACAAGAAGGTAAGAGCTGCACTTCTATTGTTCAAGGACAAGTTTTTATCACCCACATACATGGTGGGGAAAACCTAAGCCCCTTTTCTCTTGCAGTGCTGTGGGCCACATGCCACAGGAGGGGGTGTACTTGTGTTAGGGAAGATGTGCATAAGGGGTGTGCAGGTTCATGCCACAATGTACAGGAGGAGAAAGATCAGTTTCTCCTAGCTCTCCTGTGCTGCTGTATGGCACAGAGCAGCTTTAGTTTCACCTAGAAAGGGAAGCCTTTTCCAATTAACAATCTACCCTGAAGCTGCCATGCTTACCCAAATCATGTATGCTTGAACTTATCCTGAAGACCAGCAGAGCAAACACCTCCCTGCCACCCTCCAAGGGCTCTGTTGCACACTCCTGGGAGCTTTGCACTTGTTTTTCATAGCAGCACTGAAAGGCAGCAAGGTCCTGGGGAAAGGCCAAGCAGCTCTTGTCTGGCAACAGGAAGGGTAAGAAAAGATCCCAGTTTATCATTTGCTCTCAGTGAAAGTGTGACAGGATGTTTAATGTCCTTTCTGAGCAAAGACCTGCTGCTTTCCAGATCTTGCCCAAAAACACATGCAGTATTCAGCAGGCCACTTAGTTTATCTTGCTTGGATAAACAGAATTTGCTGCTGGAATTTGAAACTTGTTCCAAGAGTCTAGGGTCCAAATCTGCGTGAGTCCTTCCCCTGGTCTGGGGTTTTGAACTGAGTTTGAAAATTTAAAAAGTACCAAACAGCAGCATGATTCCTAATGGGCAGGAAGGGCTGGCGTGTGTGACAGAGAACCATCCTTATGCACAAGTTTTGGTGTTATTTCCACTCTTGAATGTTGCCTGACATTGGAACCGTTTAAAATACCTTAGGAAAAGCCGGAGAGCACTGATCCACAAATCCCAGTACTGACTTTACCTCGATGGGAAGAAAAAAAATTCCCTCTTAATGCCATGAAAGCTCCCGCGGCACTGCTGAGACACAGTTTTTCGTGCTGAAGGTACCACGAAGGAGGCACTCCGGCTGACAGCTTGACGGAACCGGGCGAGGGGCGGCCGAGCCCACCGAGCCCGGCTGCGGGGAGGGGCAACCAGTGGGCCAGGTGGGCGAGCAGGGCGACCGGGAAAACTCGGGCGGGGAGGGGGCTGAGCCGAAACCGAGCCGCTTCCCTGCCCCGTGTGCTGCGGGCCGTGATTAGGGCTGAGCTGGCGGGGGCGGGCGCACCGGACCCGCGGAGCCACCGCCCCCGGGGCAGCGCACGGCAATCGGAACCGGGGCCGGGACCGCAGGTAGGGACTGGAGCCGGCTGGTGGGGGCTGGAGCCGGCAGGTAGGGGCTGGAGCCGGCAGGTGGGGTGTGCGGGGCTGCGGGGCCCGGGAGCAGCGCGGACGGACCGCGCAGGGACCGGGGCTCCGGGCAGCGCAGCTCCCGGCGGGGCGGCTGCAGCCGAGTCCCTTGCATGCCCTGCCTGTGTCGTGGAGCCTTAGAACTGCGGCAACATCGCAAAATCAATAAAAAGGAGTGTAAACGCCAGTACTTAATGAAGGGTCTGTATATACGTGCATACATACATACATAAATATATATATACGTATATATATAAAAGCTGTTGGCTAGGTAAGATGCTAGTCAGGTAAACAGCGTTTAAGGATAAACAGCGTTTCAAGTTGCTAGATGGGATGAGGAAACTCAGCCACTCAGGTATCTTTTATTTCTGTTGCATAAGCAGCACAAATGTACCTGTTCAGAGGCAGGTGTGAGAGGCAGTGCTGCGCCTGTCGCCGTCCCGGTGCGTGCGGACCCGCGGCTGTCACCAGGATGCCCGTGCACGGCTCTGTGCGTGTGTTTGTGTTTATGTGTATTTGTGTTTGTGTTTATATGTGTTTATGTGTGTTTGTGTGTGTCAGAGGCTCCCCAAGGGCTCCGAAACCCGAGGCATGGGCTGCTCAATGACGGGGTGCAGAGCTGGCTGTGGCCTTCCGCAGGGACAATTAGCTGTGCAAGTAGCTGATCACAGCGATCCGTGTCCTGAACAGCCTCGATATTTCTTCTGAAATATTGTCACAGTGTATTTCCAGAATTCTTAGTCCCTTGTAGGACAAGCAAGTGTGCTGTAATAGATTTGGGAGGAGTGGTACATGTCTTGTAGGAAATTGTGTGTTCACAAGCTGACTAAATTCAGGGAAACTATTCAATGAAAAAAAAGAAGCCAAAAGATACAGTGAGTATTATCCTTGTTTTAAACTTTCTGATAATTTGCCACTCATTTATCGACCTGTTCTGTTTAATATCTCTACAGGTAAGTCGTTAATTAGGTATTTGGGATGAATTTGGGTTTGTGTTATATGGCATTCTGACTGAATTGATTTCATAAAGTTAACAAGCTGGTTGGGACAGCTGAGTCTGTTTGTTGTAAGTCCACTCCTACAGTGGCAATGAGGAAACGTTTCCGTGAGCACTGGGAAATGGGAGGATAACATCAAACTTAATGAAGTGAAACAGGATTGCATTTTCCTCAGAGTGGTTCTATTATGCCTCATTTAGGGCCATGTTATTGCTCACCTCAAATCATTAGCTGTTACTGTCTTTTTGTATTTTTTTTTTTTGGTGCTACATAGCTCATGATGTGTTCTTGTTTTATATTTTTTTTCAGTTGCATTGTATTTAATGTTTACTTTTCAATTTTTTGCAGCAGTGTAACAGAAGCTATATTTTAATGGATGGTTTCTCTGGGCTTCCCTAAGGGGTTTCCACATTAATGCCTTTAAAATTCAATCATTAACTTTTGCCTTCACCTGAAGGTGGAAAGTGATGATGAAAAACAACATAGCACAGTGTGTAATTTGATTTTACAAAGCTTTATCAGAATTGATTCAGCTGATATGTAAACAGGGGAAACCTCAGGAACTTTCTTTTCACCCCAGCTTGCACATTCACTTCAGCCCGAAGCTGTGCAGTGTTTACCTGAGAGCTGCCTTGCTGCAGCAATCTGGATTTGCTGAGCTGGTTCTTGTCTGCAGCTGTGAGGAAGGGGACTAGGACACCCCCAGGGATCCCTTCCGGATCCATATTCCCAGGCCAAGGTCCAACAGACTGGGCACAGGGGGGGAAGATTTTTCAGATGTTTTGGTGCAAACACAATTGCTTCCTGAGGGAGAGATTTGGCATGTGTTTCCTGAGAGCCGTGCTTGCGTAAGCAGCCCCCTGCCACCCTCTGGGCTGGACTAGCACAGCCATTCGTGGGGCTCGTGGGGAGCTGCATCAGGGGGCTGCCCTGCCTCCAAAAGCACCTTTTCTCCTTTTTGATTCATAACTTTTTGCCCTGCTCTATCTGACTGTGTGGCTGGTGTGTCAGGGCTGAGGAGGTGGCCTGAAAGGAGAAACACATGGCAGGGAGCAGGAGGTAAGGGCTGTTTCTGCTGGCATCACTGCTGCTGAAAGAGATAATTGCTTATCAAACTGTGATCAGAGGGGGATGATGACGTGTGGTTATGGCAGTTGCCTGGAAAATGCAGCTGACTGCTCAGATATCTTAATGCAGTTGTGTGCACGTGCAGTTAGTTAGCTGTATACATGGAGATATGATTCTCTGTTTCTGTTGTAACTCTGAGTTTTCGCCTAATGATTTTACTTTCATGATGTATATTCATGTGTACAACTTAAGGATACGATCCTTATACTATTCTCTCTTGGAGTATATTCTCTCTTTTCTGGAAAATAGACTTAGGCATCATAAGAGTATGAGTGTTATTAATCAGTTTATATTTAGCTGGAATAGGTGAATGCCTAAAATTCTAAAAGGGAAGATTAAACCACCTCTAAGAGGGTGCCTCTAATCCTAGAGAGCATAATTGTTACATGCATGCACTTTACTCTGTTTTACATTTACATAAAATGTTAAATATACTTTTGAATGTAGTGTAGACCTGTTGTTAAATTATTAATGACAGAAGCAATTAGACAAAATAGCACTGTTTTAATTGATAGGGTGAGACTAAGAAGTCAGTTTATTGTAGAATTTCCATAGTCTGCTACCATTTATTTTAGTCTGGAAAGCACTGATGCCTTTGTGCATTGTTTTAGGACTTGTTTTCATTCCTACTTTAGACACTTTGTTTCTCTGTCATGATCCTATTGTAACCAGTAAAGAAAACACAGCACATCGTCCATTTAGCAGCAGCGCATATTTAGAAGATGATGGTACACATTCTTATTCATAGAACTTGAAGGAGAAATTACATGCTATTAGTGTCTTTATTCAACAAAGAAAAATCAAATCACTTTTTCCTTCCAACCTGAAACAGGAAACTTCACAGCATTGAAGAAAAATACCTAACCTTTACTGTCTCGGGGTGGGTCGGTACAGCTGCAGTTTGGATTATCTTTGTAGAGTCTCATGTAGATTTTAAAAAGCAGATTAAAAGAAATAAAAATCTTAATTTTATCCATTTTTTTCCTAAGAGGATTTTCTTTACAGTAGCCTTATGAGAGCAAAATACATATTTTATGAGCTGCATAGTTGGCTGTGTTAACTGGCACACCTTGATGTGACTGTGAGCAGTAGAACTGCAAGCTACAGCTTGCCTGCAGGAGGACTCCCAGCCTGTGGGATGGAGACATTTGGAAAGGTGCAATTTTTAAAAATCAAAACTGAAGGTGTCACTCTGTTTTTCTTCACTGGAAACAAAGGTGCCTCCTATTGAACTGATAGTTTTGTTTTCCTCCCTGGAAGCATTCTGCTCTTGCTGTGAAGTGGGAGAGCTGTTGCCAGTGGGGCAGAGTCAGCTGCTCTGGGTGAGCACACCCAGGTGGAGACTCTGTCTTCTCCTGCATTGGCTCCTTGTCTCTCTGCAGCTTGTAGGATGCTGGATATAACTGCATGCAGAGAAACCCGTGATCTTCTGAGTATAAAATC
This sequence comes from Sturnus vulgaris, assembly GCF_052056855.1. Taxonomy (NCBI): domain Eukaryota; kingdom Metazoa; phylum Chordata; class Aves; order Passeriformes; family Sturnidae; genus Sturnus; species Sturnus vulgaris. Next base: position 21,512,332 of record NC_142250.1, on the reverse strand, counting down.
TTTGGTGTTCAGCTCCCTCACCCTCCTGTTTTTGGAAGAAGCATTTTTCAGCACTGGAGGGTGGTGCTGCTCAGGTGACACCTGTCTGGCACGGTCACAGATATGGTGGCAGTAGAGAGGAGCCCAGAGGAGTCAGGTATAGCCAGGAAGAACTTCTCTTTCCTTACACTGTGAAATCAAACCCCATCACTTTTGTCTCTGCAGCATTTTAAGATGTGCAGGCCCCCAAGGCAGCAGATAATCTCTTCAGCAGCAAGATGAGCTATTCATTTGCAAGATTAGCCAGCAATTTGAGGCAGATTTCTTCCCCAGACCCTGCAGCAGCTGGGAATTGTAGAACTAGCTTGAGGGCACACAACAATATATTTTGTTAGTGAGTTGGGATGAATTTAGTCTTCATTAGTAAAGCTCTACCGGTTACTTTGCATACAACGCAAATGTTACTGAATTGTTTTTTCTCAGCTGCAGTTCAATGTTGGACGACTACAAGTTATCCACAAACCAAGATACTCTTGTTGCTTTTACTTGACTAAGAAAAATAAAGGAACTGCATTTTTTGTTCTTATTTGGTTTATGCGTCGTATTTGTTAATTTTTGCTAGTTTTGTTTGTTTGATGAGAAAGCAGTAAATGAAGAGCCTTTAGTGTTTACTCTCAGACAGCATTACCGGTTTGCACTGAAAACTGTTGGTCTTTTCCCTCTTTTGGTGTATTATTGTATCCTGATTTTCTGAGCTTTGGTGTGAATTCTGTCTCAGAGCATTATGCTAATAACAGAAAAATGAAGAAACGGTATTTTTTTAATGTGTTTTATATGTCTAGTCTGTGTAAGGGCTGTACTCCCATGCTTATATGCACCAGGAATCAGGCTTACATTCTGCTTCAACTTGTGAGTTGGGTAATGCTATTTAAGTGGATAGGTTTAAAAACTAATGTAAAAACAAGACATGGGAAATAATCTGGGCTCCTTTTACTATTAAACATTATTTTCTTTAACTGTTCTCATTGTCACTAGCATGCATTCAGTTTCTGGGGAATACTGTCCTTGAATGCTTTTTGAATGGTGAACACATTAGTTGCTACCAGAGGGTTGTCATAATTGCCCAGAAATAATGATCATGGGAAGCCCTAGAACATATGTGGATATTTATTTATAATGTACATATTTGTTCTTTTAACCTGCTGGCAGGTGAATTATGGAGAACTCGTTTGCCACTCTTTTCTATCCATCTCTCCAAGTTTCTTGTGCAATCTGTGAGTGACTGAGATACCATCAAAATTATTGCCATATCTTGCCAAGAAATGTGACCAAACTTCAGAGATTCCTCAACTTTTGTCAGGGACTGCCAGTGTACTTGCCTACACACACCATTTATACTCCATTTCTTCTGGGGTAATAAAGTACCTAATGATTGAAAGCTTCTCTCAAATCCATTTGAAGCATTAGGTGAGAGTGCAGATGAAAATATGGTAAAATAAATTTCAGTTCTCGATTGCAATGTCAGAATCAAAGCTCCTGATAGGACATAAACAGAAGAAGAAAGCATTTTCTTTGGATATTTAAAAAATGTAAGCTGTTTCCCAGCTATTGTAGAAGGTACTAGAGGCAGGTTTTGAGTATCAAAACAGAGAAGATGTTTTAGCTAGCAAACACAAAATTCCTGCATTCCCCTTTCTGAATAGGACCTGGAAGTATTTTTGGAGTTGAGAATTCACCTCCTCAGTCCTCAGCAGGACAGTGCTGACATTTTTCTCTCCCTTTGTTCAAGATGGAAACAGTCTCCTGTCTTTCACCTTTTTTTTTTTTTTTTTAAACTCAAAGTTTTCTTCCTTCCTGCTATTTCTGGATTTCTCTAAATGTTGATGTTATGATTCACATTTCCCAGATGTGAAATGCAAATGTAGGAAGTGGGATCTTTCCCCTGCCTCTCTAGGGGTTTCTTGGAGTCTGTGATGCTGTTTCCTAGTTAACATCTCTCCTGACTTCAAATGGTTTTCCTGCTGGCCACAGTGTTTTGGGGGCTGTTTCAGTATTTCATAAGTAATGTCTTAAAGTGTTCATTATAAACACATCTTAAAGTAAGTTGGCTTTGAGAGCTTCTTGAAGACCCCACAAAAGTCCTTAGTTTAGTCTACAGACTAAATAGCCAAATGCCTCCTCTTGTCTGCTGTAGGCCTTATCTCATCAAGCTGTCATGTTTGACAGTGTCAAGCTCCTTTGGCAGAGGAGTGTTTGGAGCTTGTTCAGACAACCTGCTCGGTTGAGAAGGGGGCAGTGCAGGGCTGTGCTCCTTCTCTGTGGTCTCTGTCCCAGCTCCTCTCTGCTCTGTCTTCTTTGGCTGATATTGTAGTGGAGCATGGATTCCATGTCTGTGTTACTCCCATACATTCCCAAAGGTACCAGAGTATTTGTGTTTATTCCTCTCCTCCCCTTGTAATCAGCCCTGCAAGCTCATCAACTTTATTTCCCATAGAAGTCATTAAGAGAATAGGGAAAGGAAGGCCTGAAATAAGGAGAGTCAAACCCCAAATGGTTCCACATTCAAGGCATGTGCCAGCTTCATCTTTCTGTCACTGAAATGCTGAATCCAGTGTCTCAGCTATTGAGCATGAAATTTCCTGGGCCAGGGGCATCACACTGAGCCTTGCCTATATCAGTGTGCCTTAGTGTCATTGTTCAATAAATATCCACAGCTGGTTTTAAAATGAGTTACTGCACTAAACTTGATGGGAATAAAGGTTTCCCTTTTCATTGTATGGACTGTCTTGTCTGAGTTGGTCCTTGAAGAATTGCTTTGATGTGCTATTGCCATTTGAATGTGGTGTTGTTACACTTCTCATAGGTGGCCATTTTCCATTTTTTTTAAAGAAACAAACATTTTTGGTAGTTGTTTGTTTGTTTGTTTGTTTTTAAACATTGCAGCCTTCCAGATGCAATCCTGTCAGTTTGGATAACAAACCGCTGCCTATCTATGTTGACCACAATCACGTCCTTGCTGCCACATGTTCCTGGAGAGCTCTCTCCCTGTTGACTATCTCTTGGCAACCCTGCTTTCATGCAAACATCTCCTTAAATTACACTTTCTTCCATAAAAGCTTGAAAGATACACTATCTGACCTGCTTCAGCTAACAAGCCAACACTACTTGTTTTGACTAAAGACCATTTGGGAAGCTTCTCTGCAAAGTGTCCTCTGCCTGTTGACTTCCTTTTGCTCTCTTTCTAAGTGTTTAAAATAATTTTACTTTCGTTCTTTAGTCTGAATAGTCCTTGGGGCAGCTATAGTGTGATAACACCAGCAGAAATCCAAAGTGCATTTTTAAAGGAACTGAAAATAGTTCTCCTTGGACAGAGAGAATATTGGAATGGAAATCAGCTGAGTAAGAAAAGCCAGCTGAGAGGAGCAGCACTTTCCCTCTTGAAAGGATTGAGTTAATACAAAAATCAGGTGGTTTCTTCACTTGTCCAATATCAATACTGTGCTCCAATAGCAGCTGGAATTTTTTGTGTGAAAGGTGTTCTCAGTGTCAAGTATAGAATTAACAATTTTTTTGTTTCTTCATCTAAATCAATTCAGACTATTTGTCTGTGCATCTGGTATTTTGCATTGAAATTGGCCCAAATATTTAATTTGGGAAATGCAACTGCCATAAAATACAATTTGATGACAGCAGAAAAATTAGTATTGGATGAACGTGTTGAATGTAGCATCACAGCTGATCACAAAGGACCCTGAAACTCTCAGCAAAAATATGCGGTTTCTGTCATTATGTATTGAAGGACCTGGCTTCCACCCTAAATACGTGAAAATCTAAGCAGTCAAAACAGGATGCAGTTGGAGAACAATTAAATTGGCCAAATTTAATTTTCATTTTTGCAGGTTGGCACGTAGCTGTGATGCAAACTGGCAAGGCAAAAATGTTTTGTTGGCAGAGACATCCCTGTGAATCCCAGCCAGAGCCAGCTCCCTGTAGAAGCAAACACCTATTTCTGTAGCCTGTTTAGCTCTGTGGGGCACAGCACAGATCCAGAGCTTTGAACAGTTTCCCTTCTGGTTAGCTTAGGGTTCCAGATGTAGTGTAGGCAGGGCAGTAGAGCAAAGCTGTGCAAGTGAGAATGGGAAATCTAGGATGAGCTGTGACTCATTCCCTGCCTGGTCCACCATTCTCTGCTCTTCATGAAGCCAGGGCTTCATCTCTTGTTTGTGGTCAGAGTTCTTTCTATCAGTGCCCATTTAGTTTAGCCTGATGGAGTAGCAAGTTGGAAAGAATAAATAGAATTATCCCACACAACTGGTCTATTTTTAATGAAGTTAATGGAGTGGAGAATAGTCTCTGAGGACTTGCAACCCATATGATGTAATTCTTCATTTGGCTTATGGTGCAAGCTACATAAAATCAGCCCACACATGACTGATGGTAAAATGACACTTGTTAGTTTGCAAGCTTTGTTTGTTTGCCAGAAAGCATGAGTTAACAAAGTATTTCAGACGAGAGGTCTTGCCTGGGCATCTTGGGCATAGGAGTGACAGGTGTCAGCTTGGGTGACAGTTGTGAAAACTTGGTACACAAAGCAACTCCTAGGAAATAAAAAAATCCCTTACTTTTATTGCTTCTAGAGAATACAGCAAGCATGTAAATTCTGTTGTCAGTGTATCAATGCCTCCTGACAAGAAAGGTCTGTGTGGTTGGCACCAATGCACTAAATAAAATCTGTGTGGGGGAAAAAAACAGAGGATGTGAAGGTGGTGACAGACAGGACAGTGTGTGAAACCAGTGGAGTGTGTTTTAGGGTGCCAGTGGAAGAGGAAAAGGAAATCTGCTGACACTTGGGGATACAACCTGTCCTAATGTGAAATGCCACTCAAGAAGAAAAAAATATCTAACGATGAAGGATTTGGAACTTTTTTTGGGTAGGTTCATAGGTAGGTGTTGCTGCCAACATCTTTCCAATGTTTTTCAGGGTACCAAGATACACCAGTAATCCTTAATTGGAAATGTAAACTTAACTCAGCGAGAGATCTTGTCGCTAAAATAGAAGATAATAATTTAATTTGACCTTAGTTTTTGTTTATCAGTTTTAGCGTGAGATCAAGATTATCCTTGTGTTATTATGGTGCCAATGAATTTATGGGTGAACCAACGATTTCCTGTAACAAGTCTTCTTTGGGATGCTCCAAGTTACACTTTCAGGTAATTCAGAAGATGCAGTTTAAATAATACTGTCTTGATAGTTATAGTTTAATCCCTATAGGGGGTGAATTTCCATTTTAAATAGAAGATATTATTGAAAAAAACACTAGTACCTGTTCATTTTTACAGGAAAAAATTAACTTCACAGTGAAAAGATTGTAAGGAATATCATCCTCTGTGTATCAATATATGAACATTGGTTTTAGAAATTATTTTTTCTTTCTGATAATTCCTGAGTTATTTTTGCTCCTTTTTTCATCCACATAATAAGCTGTTTAAAGTGAAACTGATCCCACTAAAAGGATTATTGATAACGAGATCCAGGTAAGAGACAAGTACAAGGTTGGCTGGAATAGCAGGATAAGAGGATAACTGTTGGGTCATCCCTTTAAATCTTGTTCTTTTGTTCCCAAGCTGACACGTGCTGAGACTTTGATCAAATGATATTCATATGACTGTCTAGTCTAAACAGGTAGCAAAATGCATTTCTTCACCATGGCTTCTTGGCCAGTAATGTGAATAATGGAGCTGAGAGTGAAAAGCCGGGACTACTTTTATTGTTCTTTTTAACTTTCTTATAACTCGTATGGAGTACATCTGGGAGCATGTTACCAGGTTGAAAGCCTATACTTAGTTCTACAATCTATTCTTGAATTTTTTACCCAGGTTTTTGTTTTTATAAACTTCCCAATTCAGTGGTTCAAGAAGCTATGATAAATGGCCAGCAAGTTGGCTTGTAGGATCAGATGAAAAGGCAGAGGCTTCATACTTTGATTCTGAAGTGTTTCCATTTGAAAGTTTGCCCATCGGAGCCTTTGGGTGTTTTATGGGAGATTTGGCAGGCTGTGCTGGTTCTGGGGTTGTAAATATTCAGCTGCTGTAATTAGAACTGGGTTTATTAGAAAGAAAAAACATAATTTTTACCAATGTTTTTATAACCAGTTCTTACATAAATTCCTAGGTTATTTTTCTTAGATAGCATCAGCTTCCTTCTTTCTTTCCCTTTTCAAGTGCTTTAAAATGTCACCTTTTATGGGCTCTCTTATCATTGCTGTCAAACATTTAACAAGATGACTCCCTAACATCTTGTCTTGCTCCTCCAGATGGGCTCTTCCTCCTTCTTTTATAGCTATCTGGCTTTACAGTGTAGATGTTGAAGAGAAAAGACAAATGTGATACAACCTGGGGAAAGTGGTTTCCTGTTTTTCTACATACTGTCTCATTTACTCCTAGAGTACCTCAGACTTCTCTTCTGTAAAATTTCTGCCCTCACTACTTACAGGTTTGTTTTCCTGCCAGAGGCACCCTTGGGTCCCTTGGAGCAAAGCCCTTGGTCTCATGCTTTTTATGAGTTAAGATAATCCCGTGCTTCTTGTGGTCAGATATTTTATCAAATATTCTTTCCAATCACAACTCCATCACAGACTTGTTTGAACATTTACTGTAACATTCTGCTTGTTGACAGTTCTGTGTGTCTGTGGAGCTGAGAGGATACAAGCTAAGGATATGTATGGGAACACCAGAGAAAATGAAAATGGAGACCAACTTCTAAAGAAATTAAAATAGAAATCTGGAGAGGAATAGTAAAATATACTTAAGGTATAACAGGGTGATTTTTGTGTGTGTGTTTTACTTACCAAAGCAAAAACATTCTATAAAGAGAAATGTTCTTTAACATAAAATTGAGAAACTGTATTTCTGGGCTGCAGTGCTGACTAGCAGGGGTACACCCTTAAGTATCATGGAAAGTTCCTACTGATCATTTCTGAAAATGATGTAATCGAGCAGCTGCACCAGCATTCAGCAAAGGGAACCTGGGGCACTTCTCTCAAAGCTTTAAAGTTCTCCTAGAAACTAAAATACGGTATTCAGCAAGGGTCTAGTTGGAACATGGATGGTTCTGTGAGGCTGAGTGGAAGACTGAGCATGAAGAATGTGCTGATCTGCCCAGGACACTTTGGTTGTTTGTTAACTTCCATCATGTGATTTCACCAAAACAGTTCCTTGTGAGTAGATGCATGTTTTCCCTGTGTGCATGCTGTCAAATGCATTCTTCCTGGTCAGAGATGTGTTTTGTATAGCATGCTAAAAGCTTTTCCTCTTGACTTCTATCTGTTTCTTTGTCTTTCCTTTTAATATTTGTTTCCTTCCCATCTTAGTGGCTTCCCTTTTGTTACTTTCTGAAGGGTTTGTGCAGTGACACATGTGATCCTACTTATGAAGAGATGTGTTCATTGGAATGTACATATGGATCTATTATAATATATTATATTTTGCTTTTTTAATAAGGTAAATGTGATTAGTGCAATGACTTCTCAGAAATACCTAACCCTGTAAAACCACATTCATCAGCAGTTGCTTTCAGAAGTCTGTTTCAGGAAGTGACAGACATCCTGCTTTTCTGTCTCGAACAGTTGTCTGTCCAGTGTTTAGAGGGTTTTCTACCATTCCTGGTGGGGATTATCTTAATGCACAATTACAGTATAAAATTATTATATTATAACATCATTAAAGGAAAAAAAAATGTGGCTCTGACATGACAATAAGGCTATCTGAATTTTTTTACAGAGTTTAAGATTTCAGCTGAAAACCTCCCAAGAGAAATAATAGTCACAGTGCTATCATATGATGCATGTTGTCCATTAGAAGAGCATGCATGGCATCAAGTATCCTAATAGTTTTGTTTCAGAACATAAGCTTGTGTGAACAAAAGGAAATAACCTGCCTTGCCTTTCCATGCCTGATTAGCTTTGGCAAATATTGCACATGGAAGATGATGATGAATTGATGCTAACAGCAGCCCTAAACCAGCAGATAAATAGGAGCAACCTTCTGGATAGCTTATTCTGTAGTCATAGAATTTGTTTTCTAAAACAGTAATCTCCTTTCCTTTTAGATAGCACTTGTGTAAGATTCACATCTTGAAAATTAACTGTGAAAAGTATTTTTCTGTGTGAATTGTTAAAAACCCAACAATGCCAATTGGGCTCTGAGCTCTTCAAGAACATGGGGTAAATATATCTTTGTTTAAGTGCATCTTACTGAAATCCAGCCAGGCACATCAAGGGCATTATAAACAAAATTAGTTTTGCACGGCTTGAACAAGGTTTTTCCGTAAACAGAAAGGCTGAAAAGGTGATAACTGTGAAAGAGCTCCAAGCACAGGTACAAGTTCTCTAAGCATATCACTGAGACTTCTAGGTGAGGGCATACAAGTGTCCCCTGGCCTTGCCTTCTGCTTTCCTGGATCTCCTCTGCTGAGCAGGAGTTTGGACTGGGTGTCACCTCTCCCAGGACACTGCAGAAGGGTTGTCAGTGCTTCCTCAGGCTGGGACTCCGCACCGGGGAATTTTGCTGGAACTGGAAATGAGTTCATCAGCACTCATTTCTTAGAGACACAAAAGCTGGCAGAGACAAGACACAAAAGCTGGCAGCAGCTACAGCTTTTGGGTGGCCTTTGGCACTTCAGGTACGTTCAGGGAGATGTGTCTCCATGTTGTCAGCCTCTCAGTTTTACCCAGGCACAGCTGCACTGTTGGTGCCTGAGCACTCCTGGCGTGCCTGAGAACACCTTAATTTTCTCTGGAGGGATCAGAACAGCATTTGCTTGTTATATGATTCACCAGGTCATCTCCAGCTCACCTAAGAGAGGTTAATTTTTGGATCCTTGTCACCAAAGCAGAATCTGGGGTGCAGAATCAGGGAAGAAAGGGGGTAGTAGTGACTAACTACATAATGGTCTGAAAAAAAAAAGTGCTATTCCCACATGTTCCATTGCAGCTTTGCACTGGCATTCTTTCTCAGGGCAAGGTTGTCCTGAAGATGGAAAAAATTACATACCAGATGTAGGAAAAGTGTCACTTAAAGACTACTTTGATTAGAAAGCTTTTTTAGAATTTCCAATCAATTATGGTCAGATGTTAACATTTCTTTAAGGATATAAGAGGATACTAATAAGTGTCTGATCCAGAGAGAAGTGAAGTGCACAGATCCTTGAACAGATAGGAATGACTCAGAAAAATTATTGTACTATCACATATTTAAGCTTAACAATAAGTGAGAAGTGTTTGAAGAAATGTTTATATCATTAATGATACATTATAAAACTAAAAATTAAACTATAAATGTAATGTAATTATAAGTAAATAAAAAAACCCTTCCAAAAACCTTCTAAAAACTATTGTCTACCACCGCCTGTTTCTGCATTAGGAAAATGCAGGAATATTGAAAAATTAGATATTAGGAAAACAGCAAACATCAGGGATTTCTGACATATCTGTATGTTGATATCATAAGATGGAACATGTGTGACCACAGCCTTGCTAAGGGTGTGCTCACTGACAGTCTCAGCTCAGATTTTTGGTAACAGCCATGTACTCATGGAAAATTGTCTGGCTCTCTGTTCCTTTCATCCTAGTGAGAAATGAAATGGTGAGAACCCTGCCTGTTTAAAAGCCCTTAAGAGTGTCAATCAAAAATGCACATTTTCAGGTGGAGTTAAGTTAAAGTCAAGCTTTCTCTGCAAAGGTGTTTTCATACAAAATATTCCTTTGCATTTTTTAATCCCCTGTAGTTAAACTGCATTATATAAGGACTAACCTAGCCAGAAGCTATGTAAAAGAGTCAAGAAGGTTCCACTGTTATTTGCTTATCCTTTTTCTGTAGACCCCTGCTGTCAGGCTGTTGGTTTTCTGTAAGCCCCACACGACAGTTTTAAGAGACAAGGGATGTTTCCATTGCGTTTCTCATTACCGACAGTAACTACTCCTGCTGTGGCTCCAGCTGTACCATTTGATTTACCAATTTCTGGCAACTTTGACAGATCAAGGAGCCAGTGTGGCAAAGCAATTGCTGTGGGAGGCAAACATGGCCCTTCCTTTCCCAGTGACTGCTTGGCATAGGAGCAGTTAAGGAACGTTGTGCTGCTCTACAGCCCTTCCTTTCGCCATCTTTTTCATGTTTCAACTTTGAGTATTTTTACTTCTGGGTAAAAAGAGAGTCTTCTAAACTCTTGCCTGTCTTTTGTGTCACCCCATCACCTAAGCCCTTCTCTGGTACCTGCATTCTCTACCAGCTGCTTAGCATCCCTTTGCTTTTCAGACTGCTGTTCAATCTGTAGCCAGCAACCACCTCCCTCATGTGCATTAGCTGCAGCAAACAAAGAACATTTGCTGTTCAGCATAGTGACAGGAGTTAATAAGCTGGGAGGTACACATTTCATCTTCTCTATCTGGATAAATTTTGGATGGAGGGCAAGCTTTATCAGATATTTGTATGCTGCCCAGCCATTACACTGCTTTCTGATTAGAAGCCCCAAAGTACTTCTGCAATACAAATAGATTATTAATGTTGCTTTTGTTTGGTATCATAGGGAAATCCCTCCTTACATGTATAAAGATAGTTACACAGTTTCAAAATAAAACATCCAGATTTATTCAGGAATATTATGGATAGAAAACTGGAAAAATATGAGGCACTTACTACAATCTGTCTTAATGTGCTTCTTGTTTTAGTGTTACAGAAACAATTAAAAGTCAGGTTGGATTTTGGTTTTGTTTTGGGATTTTTTTAGATATTTCCTTGCTTACTTTGATTCTGGTACAATTCCCTAAATGAACTTTCAGGTAAGCAGGTTTTTTTAACCATTTGTAACAGTGCTGGAGAGATACTGATTTTATGGAGGTCTGAGAGGCTGAATGTGTACCCTGCTTGTAAAGACTTGAATACTCTGCAAGATTACTTGCTCACACAAGGAATATTTCCATGGATTCATCAGCCATTCTTTTCAGAAAAACATAAATTTTGTTTTTGTCTAGAGACTGGACAGACACATATTTAAACAGAAAAAAAAGCTGACAATATAGAGTGACAGCCTTAAGATGCTCAATGGAGTATTTTTATTTTGGAACATAGGGTTGCAAAGAACATCTTGGGTTGTTTTTAAACAAGTCAAAGTCATAATCATATAATTCTTGATAAATAGACTTCTGAAATCAAAACAAACTGTTCTTTTTGAGTTAAATAGCTAACTCAGGGTGCAGAATGGGACAGCTGTTGACTGGAGAAAATAGATTAGATTAGAAATAGTGTTTGCATCCCAAGAGCTGTGCAGAATTGAAATCTATTTTCCATGTATTTAAGAACAATTTAGGATTTAGCTGCCTGCCAGAATGCTGGCTGTAGTGCCTACTATGGTATGCAATTGCTAGTGTGGGAATATGGGAAAGCAAAGGAGGCCGAAAAAGTGTCTTGTTTTTTTTCCTAACAGGAAAAAAACTAAAAAGAGAGTACCTCCTTTTCTCCTGACTAGACCAGTCAATAGAGATGTTTGCATCTTCTGTGCTCATATCAAAAGCTATGTCCCATTTAAATATGCTCTATTGTATAAGTTAAGGTAGCTACCAAAGGACTCTGGCCAGTGGTCAGATGTGGTCATCCTTGATCCTTCAAGACAAAAAAAAAGAAAGAAAAAGAAATGACCTCTTTCAAAACCTGTAAAATATTTAATCTTATGCTCTTCTGTCCTACAGAACATACATATTTTTGTTAGTTAGCTTTTTCCTTCTTCTCTCTTCCTCTTATGTCTTTGATACTCATATAATGCCCTTTTTGTTTTTCTTTTATTTATAGTTCTTCAGTTTGTTTATTTTTCATTTAATTAAAGATGCAGCAGTCAAAGGGAATAGAAAGCAAGAGAGTATTAAAACAAGAGGTCAACATAAATGTAGCAAGTGCCTAGAAATACTATTTGGTACAATCTGAAGAATAAGAAAGATAGAAAACCTGTCCTAGAGCTATGTCAATAGGGTAAATACAAGAAGATATTCAACTGCCCTAGAGCTAGAATTGCATAGGTTAAATGTAGTAAATATATGCAATTCTGTTACCTTTCATGCATTAATGAATCTTCTCCAGCTATGCATAAACTGCTTTATGCTTGTTCTTCATAAAATTCATCTGCACGAATGTTCTTGAAGTGACTTTGAGAGCTGTGTGTTGTTGTTCAGCAGAAAAGTACAGTTTAAATTCATTGGTGTGAATGAACCTGTTCTGGAAGTGTGTCCTGGCATTCTGGGCACAGAGACTGTCACAAGTTTCTCAGGCATCTCCTACCCCATCTTCATGGTAAAGGCAGCAAGTGGCACATATAGTTTAACTATTTGGAAGTATCTCACACTGGTGCAGAAAGAAAATTTTAGATAAATCTCTTTCTCATTCTTCTGACATGTACATCTCTGCATTATGGAACAGATAAAAATAAGTGTTGGATTCTATGCTTATTTATGCTGGCAATATATATTTGGGCCAGCTCCGTTGGGACAAACTGCACAGAAGCCTTCCATACAGTTCTGAAAGAAATTGCAAAGGCATGTAAACACACAGAGCCATTTTGATTTTGTGTAATCAGGATAGAGTGAAGAATAAGAAAGCAGTGGAGTGGGACCTCCACTATGGTCTGGGATCTGTGTGTTCCTGCTGTGGGGCAGCTGTGATACAAACCTCACCTTATGCCTGTTCCTCTGGCTGGAGCTGTATCCCTCTGCACATGGAGCATTTTCAAAAAGCACCCAAATTGCCAGGTACTGGAGCTGTTATTTGATGAGATAGGGAGTTGTCAGGTACACCAACACTGTAAATGGAGCAGGTGAACAAGGTGGGAAAAACGCCATCCCTGGTCCCCAGGCAGGCCAGTGTGACTGTACCTGCTGTTCCTCTATCCTTTGTCATACAAGTGCTTTGCATCTTCACACTGCTGTGATATCCTTATTGAACGAATTTCTTTAAAGAAGGAAACCTTTCAGGTGGCAGGAGAGGTGGGCAGAGGGAGCAGAGAGGGCTTTGCTGGCCGTGAGCTGTTTAAAAGGTCAGTGGCTCCTGTCGCTGTGCTGGCTGGTTGCTAAGCTGCTGTGGATTTCTGTGCTCCGTTCCCTGGCAGAAAGGACCTTGTGATGAGGTGCAAGGTTATGGCAGTGCCATTTTAGTAACCTCACCCACTCCTTTCTGCTTGCTGAGTGACTGAATAAGGGAGATGTTTTCAGGAGCACTTATTTTCTTTCTAGGCTTCTCAAAAGCAGCTGCTGAAGTAACTGCTAAGTAATTTATCCTGCCAAATTAAACCTAATGTTTTAACTTGAGGGAACAGAGTCACTGTTTAGTGAGTTGCCAGGGCACATTGAGTAACTAAGGCTTTCTAAGAGATCAGCAGAATTTGTACCATCTTTGCCCCATTTGCATCTTCTTTGAATTCACAGCAAAGCACATTAACTTAGTGCTTGGGTGAAAATTATCTAGCGAAGTATAGAACTGTTTTGTGAGAGTATATTTTAACCCTGCTTTCCTTTAGTTGTCTCAAGAAGCAGAAACTTTCATGTACATCTGAGATATGTTATAATAGCAGCCAATGCTGCCAGGCCTTACAGTGGAGCAAATATGCAAAAATAGTCTTATCCTATGCCAGAAAGGTTAAGAAAAAGATGCAACATGAAGCAAACTGGCATTTGGGAAGGGGGAGGGCATAACTGCTCAGATAAAATGTGCTTTCTTGCTGTTTGACTCCATTTGCAGAGTCCTCAATCTGTACTATCCACCACACTGATAATTTGAAAACAGCATCGGGGTGCAACAAATGGAGTTTCCTAACCTCCGAATGAAATTGTCAGTTGACATAACAAGTGCTTTTAGACATGTGCAGCAACAAGAAGGGTAATTATTTTACTTTCCTATTAGCTCAGTGGCTGTGAAAGGCACAGCACTCCTTGAAGCAAGTGGGGAGTCAAGGAGATGAGGTTTGCACTAATCTGCTGTAGGGAGGTTGGGTGCCCTTTTCCTGTTGGACAGGCATTTTTTATAATATGGTTGTTTTCAGTTGCTTGTAACCTCATTAAATGTTTGCTGACAGGGTTCTGGGAAAATAACAGCAAGTAACCATGTAACCAAGTAGCTAATCTATGTTTACCTAGTCTGATATGTCATCAAATTCTTCCCAAGTACGTTAATGTACAGCTAAAAATGTGAACTAGGGTCTCAACACTGATATGAAACTTGCCTGGGAAGTTGGGCCAGAGATCTAGGCTGAGACCATGCCACCCAGCTACTACTGTTTGTGCATTAAAATTAGTTAGGGCTCTTTAGGTGGAGATTGTTGACTCATCTGAAAATTTTTGTATATATTTCTGCTTGTTGAAGGGGTATTCCTGGAAGTTCCCCCTCTACCCTAAATAATCAGAACTTAAAAAAAACAAACAAACAAACAAAAAACCCCCCTTCATTCCTATGAAAGGGGCAATGCAAGATACTGCTCAGACCCATAATAGGAAGCCAAGACTCTCCTTGCCAAGACTCTGCAGAAGTGCTGCAGTGGTATGTCTCAACTGCTCAGGATCCCTCTGTGATGGATCATGTGCTTATGCAAACTCCACCTAACTATATTACTCATGATTGCCAGGAAACTTTTATGCTAAATAGCTTGAACTTTATGAGTGCCCTGTTAATTCAGGATTCTTATGGGCTATTCAGTCATCCAGGCATTTGAACATAACAAACTGAACTTGCAATAATGCAATAAATCTACCCTGAGGCCTTTAGTGTTAGTTGCAAAATGTGGTGGCCACATGGTACAAAGCACTGGTACTGGCTCTGATTTTTCAAGTGAATTTGGCAGGATAATTTGATGGTAGAGCTTTTTTTTTGTAGCTAGGTTAGATGTAGACCCTCACAAAGGTGTTGAAATTTGTTTTCCATCTAAGTAGACTGGGATGTGGTGGTGGTTCAAATTGTACTACTTGATGATCTGGTCATTCACTGATCAACATGAAGAATTATGTAACTGCTGCCATAACTATCAACCTATTGATACAATGTTTGCCCATATTTCACAAGACAGTTGCCTGAATTTATACTTTCATTGAAGCTACAATTGACTTTATCAGCTGAAAATCAAGAATCAGTCATTAGTTCACGTCCACTTACTCGAAATGTAACATAAACCCTGCAAAACTTTATCCTGGATGGAATCTACACATGAGAAATATGGTCAGCTCACAGATGAGCAGCATGTGCTGGAAGGCAAATACACAAAGTGTGTGCCAAGTGATGAGTCCATGGGTGTGTGTCGTGTGCCTGGTATCCTCTAAATTTTGACTGCAGGTATTTCCAGCCTTGCTCAGATTTTGTGAATAATGCCATACTTGCCTACAAATATGCTTTCTCGTTTTCCTGCATTAGCCAATCAATCCTCAATTTGTTTGTGTTTGTGTCAGAAGTTTGTTTGAGTATAGTGGAGAGGCTTGTGATATCTTGCTGGTCATGTGGGCACCTGCAGAAGCTTCTCAGAGAGCTCTATCAGCTGCACTAGCACTTTTTTGCTGTGTATTAGAAAGTTGTGTCAGAAGAGGCAAACTTTCCTGATCTCCATTCTGGAGCTTTCACTGATTTTTGATGTATGTAAATTCTAGTAATTGAATTACCTTGAAAAAGAGGTTTGAAACCATAAACTCTTTTGGGTTTGTTTTGTGGGATTTTTCTAATCAGCTGTAGGAATGAATTTGCAAAGGCTGCATCCAGCTGGGATCCTTTAAACTCATCTCTATCCATGAGATACCAGGTTTTTAGTTGGTTTTTTTTTTTTTTTTTTTGTAACCCTGGCCATGAATTCTTGTTTGATCTTTGTGAGCAACTGTGGCCATTGATAAGTAAACCAAACTGTAGCCATGTCATGTGTCCCATCTGAGATGTGGTCTATTCTTCATACAAAGAGGGAATGGTTTTCATAACCAGGCAGAGCAGAGTACTTTGTGTCTCTCCAAAGAGCCACAGAAGTGAGAAGCAAATCAGGTCATTAGAGTTTTTATCATACCTGACCTCTCTCCTAGTTCATTAGTGTGGGTTATATTGCAATAGTACTTTGTGGTGCAGAGAAAACCACTAGTGTGCTAGATTCCATAAAAACACAGAGAACAACCTTGCAAAGGCCTTATAATACAATTTTATTTACGATGAAGCAGATGTTTGTGACAATGGAGGAGAAGATAATAAAACTCCATTAGTATGTGTTATAGCGCTTGTGGCAGGAATTTCTTTGGGCTGTGAATTATTAGAAAGATTTTTACAAATGTTTAATTATAAATAAGTATTAATAATGTTTTTTAGGTGAAGAGAGAAAATAAGACAGTAGTTTTTATTTCCAAATATGATACAACAGTTTTGGCCTACAGTAAAGTGTGCTATACACACTGATAAGTGCAGAAGGAAAAATACATTGTACCTGAGGAATACAAGGAAGGATCTGGAACAGATATTTAATGTTTGCTAGTTTAGCTTGTGTAACTGGATGATAGTAAAATATAGTTTCGGCACCTTTTGTAGATATTTTTATTCACTGATATTTTTCAAGGATATTGTTTCAAACATGGCCAGCATAAGTCACTGTTCAAAAATGTTGACAAGCACACATTTTGTTGCAAGGTTATGAATGGTGTTCACTTCCCATGGCAGTTGAGATGCCTCATATGAAAGCACAGCCCCTGGCTTTTTACTTTGGCTCTGCTGGATATGAAGGAGGCTTCTAACAGCTTCTCACAGAAGCCACCCCTGTAGGCCTCCCACTACCAAAAACCAGACCATGCAAACCCAATATACCCCTATCTTTGAAAGCTGCACCAGGGATTTTGTGTTTTCAACATTTATGAAGTGACTTGTGTTAGCACAAAGGGCTTGATCATACCCCATACAATCAGCTGCAATTCATTGGCTCTGAAAGCCAATCAGAGAGATTAGGATTGCGTTTCTTATCCTTTTTGAGTCAGAATACTACCAAAGATTTTGTTTTCAGAAAGAGTCTGTTGATGCTGTTGTACAGTGTTGTTACAGGATATTATTTACAGCCTAGTAGGAATTCAACTAAGCTTTCAATATGTTGTGTTTTTTGTCATACCTGTTTTCTCCTATTTTGCTCACTTTTGAGTTTGGCAGTGTGTATATGTTTTCTTAAAATAATTCTGGTTTTGGTTTTGAGCTGCAACTCTGGATATCTCAAGATGTCACTGATGAACACTTCTCAAAGGTTCAGATGTGGTGGTGTTTAGGGCTGGTTCTACTGTGTCTTGCTGTTTTGAGTCAGGGAGCGCTGGGCTTTGCAGAGCCAGGACTTGAGCATCACCTGTCTGAGAAGTTTCAAGGACCAAGGATACAAACTCTTAGTCATGTAGCTGCTTTCTTGAATTGCCATTTTAAGTGGCCCTAACAGTAACCCTTCCTGAGAAGTCTGTGGTTCTTGTCAGTGGGAATCTTGCATATTAGTATCTGTTGTAGCTAGCTAATATAGAAGCTATTTGAGCTTTCTCTTCATGCAAAATTGAAAGACATCCCAGATATTCTGCTTATGTCTTAGAAATCTTTGATCCATCCAGAGGCTAAGGGCTTGATGGTGATGGCAGAAACATGGGCTGAGATCCAGCACTGCGTGTTCCTGCACTGAGAAAATTGGGGTGCTTCAGGTCTCTCGATCCAGCCCTGCTATTCAGTCACTGATGCAGAAAGGACTAAGGGCTGTTGGTCCCATTAGCAAAGCACATGACTCAGTTACTCACCTAGGGTGACCAGTGGATCATTTGGTGTCCTGCAGTGTCCTGCAGCACCCAGTGTGTGTTTAGAGACCATTTTATGGCCTGGATGCAGACACAGTTTTGATTTAAGTGGTTAGGAGAGGGGGACAGGCTAGCTCTAAGCTTCTGTGAACTATTCAAGCTCACAAAATTAAGTTGCTGTGTCCTGCTAATTACAGCTTTCATCTGGGGTTCAGCTTGTGAGAATAAGGAGGTCATTTTATCGTCAGATCTGCTCTGGTTGTGGAGTAAATATTCCCTTCTTGTACAAAGGTGAAAACTGGATTCTCTCAAACAAAACTTTTGCACTAAATTGTGTACAAGGAAGAATAGCTAGTTTGAGTAGAGATTGCAAAATGCAGTTCAGGCCAGGGACTAGCATGAGTGGGGGAGCCTGCTGGAGTGAAGGAATGACTGGCAGCAGTAAAGTGACTTGCATGTGTACTCAGTGACATGTAAGGGGGAAGAGGGTATTGTGTGCTAGGATGCAAGTGCTGGGCAAATCACCCAAATTATCATGAAAAGCATGGTGCCAGACAGTGGCTCAAATTCTGATGGCCCTCTTAGTTCCAACAAATTTTCCTAAACTGAAAGGGAACGCTCCGTTTTCTGCAGCGGATAGAGCTGCGGCAGGATGTCGTGCCCAGCCGTTCAGGTTCCAGCATGTGCAGTGTCCTGACTCCCGCTGTGCATGTTTCTCTCCCCAGATGGCTGCAGACCCCTGTGCCGAGCAGGCCTGGCCTGGGAGGGCCATGAGGGCCAGAGCCAGGCGCCGCTGCTGAGGTGAAGAGCAGGAGCGATCGCCATGGCCTCGAGGGCCGGAGCCAGGCGCTGCCACTGAGGTGAAGAATGGCAGCAATCGTCATGGCCTCAAGGGCCAGAGCCAGGCTCTGCCACTGAGGTGAAGAGTGGGATCGATCGCCATGGCCTCATCCCGCTGGGCCCGGCGCTGCCTCTGAGGCGAGGAGCGGGAGCGATCATAATGGCCTCGAGGGCCAGAGCCAGGTGCTGCCACTGAAGTGAGGAACGGGAGCGATCGCCATGGCCTCGTCCCGCCGGGCCCGGCGCACCGGCCCTCCCGACGGCGGCTGGGGTTGGATGATTGTCGCTGGTTGCTTCCTCGTCACTATCTGCACCAGGGCCGTGACAAGGTAAAGGCACTGCTGCTTGTCTTGCTGGCCTCTTTGTGGCATTAGTTTTTTTTCTACACCTTAGGATAAGATCTCCCCTGATGTCCTGCATCTGGCAGGGTTATTTTGGTTAGGTACAGACTCTCTCCTGCTACATTTTCCAAGAGTTCCTGAAACCTCTAAGACTGTGGGGACAACCAAAGGATTATGAGTCCTCTGGCTTCAGTCTCGCCTCCTCTGACAGCTGCTCTAGCTTTCAGCACCCACTCCTTGATTCCTTACAGAGTCAAGGCCTGGGGCAGGTAGCGCTATTTCAGGCTGTGCTGGTTTGGCTGGGGAGGGAGGAATCGTGTAGGGTCTGTCTGGGGTCACTGTGTCCCTCTGACCCCACAGCCCTGCTCATTTTTGCCAGTCCCAGCAAATTTGGGTGACTCCTGAGTCAATGCAAAAAGCATGAAAATACCCCCTTCTCCTACGGCGAGTATTTCAGGTACTGTCCTGCCTGAGAAGGTCCTAGCCCTAGAGAAGAGACCCCTCTCTACACCCTTCTGGTATCCAAAATATGCAGAAAATATTTTCTCAAAAATAGAACAGGACTAGACTGCTGCCTTGCATTAACAAAGTGCAATCTGGAATGAGATTGCTTTCACAGTGACTTTGATGTCAACTGGAGATAGAAGAGCCTGGTGTGTGTGAACATGGACAACTTAGCTATATTAAGCAGAGAGATAAGCACCCTGGTAAGTGAGGAAAACTGAAAGAATGTCTTGTTGGACAGTCAGTATAATGTAAATGCAGTGTGTCCTGCATAAATTTCTGATTTCTTTTAAAATAAAGCTCCCAGGTTTAGGGATCTTAAGTCTTTAGAGATCTAAGGTCTTGGAGTCAACAGCACAGAAGGGGATAGAAACATTTATACAATGTTAGTTAATACTTACAAATGTACCAATTCCATTATAACAGCAGAGAATTCCTAGTAGATTTAATTCCTTGTTCATGTGTGTGATGTATT
The DNA here is from genome assembly GCF_052056855.1 of Sturnus vulgaris. NCBI lineage: Eukaryota > Metazoa > Chordata > Aves > Passeriformes > Sturnidae > Sturnus > Sturnus vulgaris. Next base: position 21,492,398 of record NC_142250.1, on the reverse strand, counting down.
ACATTCAGGAAATCATCTAATGGCCGGCAAATGTTAGACTATATAGAAAAGTGAAGTATGTGCAAGAAAAATAGCTGAAGAAAGTGGTCATTCACTGATCTGGGAAAAAGAGAGGGGGAAAAGGCAGAAAAAAAGCCAGAAAAAGAGAATGAAATTATGCAGCCTTTTAATCTGTTCCACTGTAGGGATATGTTGAACAGTAACCCTTGTTAAGTTGAGCAAAGTAACCTCTCCTGGAAGCATTTTATTAAACTGCTGGAAGGTCTACATGCTCCTGCTGTGTTTTCATTCTCTCTTTGAGGGAGTTACTTTGCACTTGTCCATCCATGAACTCAGAGCTGCAGGTGATGTTTGCTCTGTAGGTATTACATTGACCCTACCCTCACAGTTTGTGTGTGTGTGGAATAGTGAGCAATAAGGTCAGCGAAGAACTATGAAGCCAGGGCTTTGTGTGCCAGGGAAGCAACATCATCATATGGGCTGTAAGTTGGTGGTGAGAATTAGCATTTCAATTTCCTTTTAGTTAACAATACTATGAGTTAAAAAACTTTAGCAGCAAATACCCCAGCAAGAAACATGTGATATTAAAATGTTCAAGACGACAATTTTGATTTTCCTGGGAGTGGGAGAGGGCCTTCAAGTGAGTACTTTTTATACCTGAACGGTGAGACCAGCATTTTCTGTGAGGCAAGTATTCCATGTTTAACAGATTGGTGTTCATGTTTTCTGTCCTAGATGCATCTCCATTTTTTTTGTGGAGTTCCAGGCATACTTTGGGCAGGATTATGCCAGAACTGCTTGGATCCACTCCATTGTCGACTGTGCTACAATGCTTTGTGGTGTGTATTACCCTTTTAAGAGCAATGTGGCTGCTTTTGCATTGGCTCCATCTGGTTTTAGCATGGTCACAAGGTGGTGAAGTCAGCTGGGAAAGAGTGATACTGTGGGATCTCTGGGGTATGGTATATCGAAGCTGCTTCCCCCAACACAGTTGTGCAAGGGAGTGTCTTCATACTAAAGAAAAGAAGCAGAACTTTGTTTTGTGAAATGATCTAATTTTTCAGAAATGTACTTTTGTTGAGGTCTATTGGGACACTTCATGTTTGAGAGCTATTAACTGAATAATTGTTTATTTTGCCTTTTGATTGGAGTTGTATTTGAGATGTAGCACAGGATGTACATCTTGCCTCCAGATCAAGTCACAACCATCCTTCTTTTACCAAAAGTGTATATTTACAAATAACCTTCTCTCTTAAAAAACCTTGATATTATTAAAAATCATGTGCATCAAGCCAGCAGTTGTACTGAATTTCTCATGGGTTTGCTTTAAAGCTGTACTGTTTGGTGAAAATCCATGCTGTAGTCCTGTAGAAGAGGTCAGTCCTTAAGAATTGCTAGAAAGGCAGAGAGACACAGCTAGAATGAGATGCAACAACTCACCTGTGACAGCCAGGTTGTACCTTGGGGAAAAGAGAGAAGTAAGGTAACCTTGCCCTGGCATTGAAGGTAGTAGAGAGGGAGAGGGCTGGTGATGACATCCCATGGTAGAAGCAGGGTGATCTGGGAGACATCAGTGTTGGAGAAGTGCAGGAGAAGGGTAGCAGCCCTGGAGATTGTCCAAAAGATGTGAGACCTCTCCTGGTTGGGTCTAACCCAGAGCCCACAAGGCCAGGCAGTTGTGAGGCAGGACACCTAAAGTTACTGAAGGTTGAAGTGCAAATTCCACGTGGGGAAAAGTCAGTGTGTTGTAAGTATGGAGTACTGAACAGTGTGGGCTGTTGCTGTGGCCTGTCTTGACCCCTTGACACTGCAGATGAACTGTATTTCATAATGCCTTTGATCTACAGAAATGGCTGCTGAGGAAACTACTCTAAGTTTCAGGTTTATCCTGACTTTCAGGAAAATTACTTCTGGCAGTTTTTGTCTTTTTATTTGGTGGTCATGCCATTGCAACAGAAGTGTGTTGGAAGACCACTCTGTAGCTGCAATTACCATTTTCTCCTGCTTCCTTTTCGTTTATAACTGTTGCAGTGAACTGGGTGTGAGGACCTGCCATTAATTTCCAGCTTTATTTGTTTCTCTGAAGCCCCGCTCGGGAGTTTAATCAGTAATCATGTATCCTGCCAAGTTGGTATCATGCTAGGAGGGCTGCTTGCATCTACTGGACTAATTCTGAGCTCATTCGCCGCCAGTCTGGAACATCTCTACTTATCGTTAGGAGTCCTCACAGGTAGGACGCATTCAGCCCCTTTGTTGCTGCCAGAACACGAGACAGGAATGCTAAAAATGATGGGTGATCTCTTTTCCATGTCATTTTGACACTGCACTGGTCAAATAGAGATACTCAGACCTGTTCCCATCATTGTAAAAGAGAGGCTGCCCCAGTGAGAGCTCCAGCACTGATCTCATATCACACAAATGCAGCACCCTGCAAAGGCAACTCTTACCTTCTATTAGAAAGAGGACTGTTGATAAAGTTCTGAAATTATGGGAGGTTAGGAAGGACTGCTGTTGCATTTGATATACATGAAAAGGTTTCCTTGTTTTTTCTGGGATTTGAGAGGAGTTTGTTATAGCAGAAGTTCTAGAGTGCCCTGATATATTTGCATATTTGGAAAAAAGTTTTTAAACCAAAACATAAATATAAGTAAGAGGTAGAGGAGCTCTTGGTGAATACCAGGCACCTCAGCTGTATGCTTTACTTTTTGTCTGCATTACAGTCCAGTTGCAAAGCAAAAAAATTGCTTGTCTTGCTGTAGCAGCTCTTCCACTTCTGCTCAGGTATGATGAAAACAAATCTTTGCCCTGTCCTATCTGTCTGTGTTTGTTGTGCACAGAGAAACTTGAGAGGGGCCCGTGGTCACACTGACATTCCTTCCTCATTAATACTGACCTGGTAGCCAAGGTGATATAAGACCTTGTACTTGGTCCCCTGGGGTTTAGTAACGAGTTAGTGGAATTACTGCAGTTCACATGCCGCCAACAGCTTATTTGTTTAAAAAAAAAATCCTTATTTTAGCACATGTTGCTCCTGTATTATGATGTTAATCTTTGACAAATGTGTTCATAACAAATAAAAAGGCTTCTTGTAACTCGAGGGACTGTGCTACATACCATGCTAATACCTCTGAGGCTTCCTTAGTGGTAGCTGCTGTGAATACCGAGGTGGAAAGGCAGTTACAATTTGTACATCGAGTAGTAAAGAGCCAAGGTCACTACAAGCAGCGAACTTTTAGTCTGTGGGGACTGATTAACAGAGAGGTGAACTGTTGGTAAAGGCTAGATGTGGTGCCCCCAACCCAGAGAGCAGTTGGGACTACAACAAGCGAATGTCTAAATCCATAAAAGCAGCAGGACTTGAAATCAAAGAGTGAAGCAGAGGTGAGATTGGGAAGTGTCAATAAGTAGCAGAGTTCCTTCTAAGAGGTATGAATATGTTTTCAGCCCTAAACTTTCCACTTTTCACAGGACATTTGTTGGCTTTTTTGAGACCGATTTCTCCCTGCCAACTCACTAAAAAATAAATGGTGTGAATGCCTAATAGAGTATGATTTTCATAGCTCTCAAGTGGTGATGTATAGCTCAGGACTGCTCCTCTGGCTCTGCTGCCAGTACACGTCCAGCCCCAGCTCTGTGCCCTGCTTCTCCCCTCACCTCCTGAGGGGTGCCAGACTGGGCACCTGCTGCTCAGAGTCCCTCTAATCCTCTTATTCCACCCTGGCAGGTTTAGTGCCTGCCCTACACAGTGTGGCCTTTGAGGAGGATGTGGCAAGCAGGTTATGGCACTGGGGACTGTTTTATCCTCTATCAGCAAGTTCTGCCAAAGGCACTGGGGACTGTTTTGCCCTCAATGTAGGACATGCTCCAAAACCCTAGTCAGAAACTCATTTCTATTACTGATTCAGAAAAGCATATTTTAGTGTTAGGACAACCACTTGATGTTTAAAACCTGCTCTCTGATCCTGCAGCAGAGACCACAATCTTTTTCTCCATCCAAGAGATGAATCTTGTTTGTTTACTCAACTGGATCTGGCTTTCTGAGGCTTTCCTCCCCTCTTGACTTGTAGGCAGGGATTTAAAATGGTCAGGACTCAAGCAGCTGTTGCAAGGAGTTTGTTTAGCAGACTGAGAGAGGTTTTTTGTAGAATATTAGTTAACAGAGACTCTTTGTACTGTATTTCAGAGACCTGAAAATTAATGTTCAGGGTTGGAACAGACCAAAACACAAAGTGGTACCTTATCAGAACAGTGTGTCCAGTGCCAGCATTGCTGCAGACCCTGGGGCAAGATTTCATCTTGCATGCAGGAGAGGCTGGCACACCAGTTCTCTCATGTTTAGTGATCATCCTTATTCTCATTATGAAGTGAACCCCATCACTTATGTCTGAGTCTTATTATTGTAGATTAATTGTCATCAGCTAGGTTTGTCAAGTCAGTGACCCTGCCAGTGGAAGAAGGACATCATCCTAGTTTCTCATCACACTCAAACTGGGCTGCGTGATACAGAATGAGAAAAAGCTTTCTATTCATTTGTACTAATGAAAATATATTAAGTGGTTTGATTTAATATGTTCCATATGTCATGCTTAGTATTAAGCCATCTGCACTTTGCTTTCTCTTCTAGGACTTGGGTTTGCACTGTGTTATTCTCCAGCCATTGCAATGGTGGGCAAATACTTCAACAAAAGGAAAGCACTGGCGTATGGAATAGCCATGTCAGGAAGTGGAATTGGTACCTTCATCCTGGCCCCTGTGGTCCAGCTTTTAATTGAGCAGTTTTCCTGGCGAGGAGCTTTGCTCATCCTGGGAGGTTTTGTTTTAAACCTCTGTGTCTGTGGTGCCTTGATGCGGCCTATTTCTCTTAAGGAGGATTGTAAAACTGCTCCTGAGTTTCTTGAACAGAATTATGTCCCTGAAACAGAGAAACAAGACTTAACGCGAATGTCCATCTGTTCACCTTTAATCAAATCATGGCCTCATGAATGTTTATGTTACTGCTCATGGAAGGAATATGACTTTTTGCTGATGCCAGGCTTCATGGTGCTGGCAGTGTCAATTTTATTTATGGCATATGGCTGCAGCCCTCTTTTTGTCTACCTAGTGCCTTATGCTTTGAGTGTTGGAGTGAATCATCACCAGGCTGCCTTCCTCATGTCCATACTTGGTGTCATAGACATCATTGGTAATATTACCTTTGGATGGCTCACAGACAGAAGGTAAGGGCTTCTGGCTGATCAAGCGTAAGCTTTATCTGGTGGGAGGCTGGATGCAAGCAAGGTATAATATACATAAAAGTTAACATTATGGACTCTTTCTGTAGCATGTGTAATTTTAAAAAAACCCCAACAACATAGTCTAACTTTCAGAAATGCTTGCTACTTAATATTTTTGTCTCTTCTGAGTTTGTTCAATTCTGCTGGTTTAGTATCTTTTTTCCTGAAAAAATTATATATTTGTATGTTTGATGGTGGCAATGTAACCCCTTGCCTGAGGTATGTTGAGTGTGATTTTCTGTACCTATTTCCTCTGGGATTTAACCCTGCTTCCTCTGCCTTTCCAACTCTTTTGCACTGTTGGAGAGGCACAGAAGCTATGGAAGAGGGTCCAGGGTCTGGCCCAATATTGTTAGGCACATACTAGGAAGGACTGACTGAAAATTGTTATACATTTTCCAGTACATAAGAACTCACCATGCTGTGCAAACTCAGCTCACACCAAACGTCAGTGTACAGCATCTGAAACATTAGTAGATACTGGCCAAATTTACAAGGATTTTGATTCTAAAGGAATCATTCTTTGCACTTATTTATTTTGTGGGGAAAATAAATTACTGTTTTTGTGGAGCAGGAAGGAAGGGAATTGCCATCTCACTTAGCTCATACTAACTCACACTAACTCACATTTAAGGGTTGACTGGAAAGGTCACAGCTAAGAGAGGTATACTGCAATATTTTATGCATGATACTGGGAGCACCTTGCTGAGCTGGGCTGTAAAGCCCAGTGAAATACTGCTTTGAACATTGAAACTCCAGGGGACTGCAAAATCCTGGCAGCAGCATTCCATCACTAGGAACACCCTGTAGAACACTGCAGGCAGCATGGGCTGCTGCTGGCCAGATGTTCTTGCAGCTGTAGGTGGGCAGCTTTCCCTACCTAGGCTCATCTGCTGAGTGATTTAATCTTGAAGATCGTGTAAGGAAATGGACTTAAATCTGAGCTATATACATAGAGAGAGACTGAAGCACTGCATGCCAGGGCATACAAGCTGGTTTCAGTGATAATATTTTTCTTTTCCGTTTTGAAATTTGCAGGTGTCTGAAGAAGCATCGGTACTTTTGCTACCTCTTTGCTGTGGGAATGGATGGCCTCTGCTGTCTTTTCCTGCCAGTTCTCCAAAGCTTCCCCTTGCTTGTGCCTTTCTCATTTACCTTTGGCTACTTTGACGGAGCCTATGTAACGCTGATCCCTGTCATGACAGCAGATGTAGTGGGAACTTCGTTGTTATCATCAGCACTGGGTGTTGTGTATTTTCTTCATGCCATACCATATCTAGTGAGCCCACCTGTGGCAGGTCAGTTTTGCCAAATTGCTCTCCTATAACCTTATCAGTTCTTCAGATTTACTTATTTGGTATGATGTAAAAGGGGAGGAAGGACAGCAAATGCACAATGAATGTAAAAGTTGCCTCTGGGTAGAGGAATAACACACCTGGACATTCATAAGTCTTTAGATCTCCCATCCTGGTCTTGGTGGGATGATTTCTACATATAGAGTGAGATGAAATTTAAAAAACAAACCAGTATGGAATGGGCTTCTAAGAGCTGCTACATCACCACTTCATATAGTTTAGCAACTCTGCAAGTAGAAGGAGTAAAATATTTCACTGTGAAATAACATGATTTTGTTAAATCCAACTCTCTCTAAAGAGAGTTTAATTCCAATATTTTTTTCTTTGGTGTAGAAGACTTGATCTTTTAGTCTCTACATTGCTTTGAACATAGCTTAATAAATGTTTCTGCATTAACACCTTAGAGCTCTCTAAGCCTTCTAAAGACTGCCGGTTAAATCCATGCAGTTGGAAGATGTTTATTTAGTAGTGTGGTGATGACTACTCTGTCTTTTCTTGTGGATTTGACCTCCAAACGAAAGGCTATAAAGATATTATTTGCCTGCTGAGAAGAAATTCCTCTCTGCCTCAGGATATAAAAGTACAGTGATGGTGATGTAAACCTGTACTGTTTGATTGTATCTATATGTGATAACTCCAGAAGTTTATTCTGTGACTCCTGGGTCACAGGATTTGTAAATTAACCACCAGAATACTGGTGGACCTCTAAAAAAAATTCTTTTCCCCCCTACAGGTTGGCTTGTGGACACAACTGGCAGCTATACTGCATCATTTCTCCTGTGTGGATTTTCTATGATATTTAGTTCAGCACTGTTGTGCTTTGCAAGACTAGCAAAGAAAATCAAAAGAACACATTTGCAATCCCTCACTGGTAACACGGCCTTGAAACAGCACATCTGGACAAATGGAGCAATAGCTTATTCTGTCACAGCAGAATTAGACCAAAGGGATGTTGAATTTTTGGCTGTGGATACAAATAGCTTCAGCAATAGGTGACAAGTGCTGTTGAGATTCAGTATGGCACAGCCTGAGACAGACATGGCTCTGTGATGTTACACCGTTGAAGATACTTATCCTGTGAAACAAGACCTCTCAATTCAATTTTTCTATTGTGTTTTAGTTGGCTTAAATCTACGTACAGCAACAGTAATACCAAGTTAATGCAGTAATAGAAGAAAGCTAAACTGAAAATAGAGTTTGTAGATACAAGTGTTCACAGATTAATTTGAAATGCAATGTTGGCTCCACAGGTATCAGTCACCAAAACCGAACAATAATATTTACATTTAAAAATATTATTAATAACAGAAGCGTTTTCATTTTGTGGTCTAGTATGTTTCAACGAACTAATCACACACATCGTGAAAAAAATCTCTAAATTTATCAGTCTGCATGAAACGCTTTGCAAATGAATGTTTCAAATGCCAAAGTCCTTTGTTTTGCTTTTGTTTTGGTGGTTTTTTTTTGTTTGTTTGTTTTTTGTTTTTGTTTTTTTTAAGGAAATCTGGCAGGAAACTGATTTATGCTGAAAGTATCTCTGGAGCAGCTTTAATTTTTACAATATGCTTGAACTTTGTACATACATTGCAATTTAATTTCAAATATGTTTTTAGACCTGCTTTCCCATGCGCTCTATAGCATATTTTACTTTTTGTGGTTTTTCTTCTAGATACCTTTAAAATTTGAATTTCTAAGCATTGACATTCTGGGTGTGATCTTTCAGCTGATCCTTGTCTTGGAGGGTGGAAAATGTGCTGTGGTGGTGATGCCTGGAAAGGCTCTGCTATTTGCAGAGGAGTAAATTTGTGCCATGGGACCAGGCATGCTGATAGACAAATGTGCTTTAACTGCATTAGTTGGAAGAAGCCCAAAGGCAGCCCAAGAGAGCAGAGAGGCTCTTGTGTTTTCAAACACAGAGCCTCTTCCTCTTGTAAAACCAGCACCTATTAGAGAACTTTAGAGTCCATGCAACCGGATGGACTCTAAAGAGATTGCCCACCCTACAGGCTGATAGTGAAGAGGATGTTGGCAGATCTGTTTCTGTGTATTGCAGTGGCAAGTCTGTCTCTTTTTAGACCCAGAAGCTGCATCTTCAGGTGGTGCCAATTGCTCATTTGTACCATCTGAAGAGCTATCAGGTCACTTTCCTGTGATGGCCAGAACACAAGAGCTGTGACTTGCTAACAGTTTTCTGCTACTTCTGTGAGGAATATAAATATTCTTCAGTCGACTGCTTCACAGGAGCTAGGGAGTGAATGTAGCTCATGGAGTAACTTACTAATAAATACTGGGATTTTCTACATTTCCAGAGTGAAAACATTGTCAGCATTGGAAAACTTCACATTCCGCAACACAAAGCGTTTCAGTGTTTTGATGTGGTATCAAGCTATATTTATTAGCAAATTGATCAGAGTCCAAATAATTTTCATGTACACGGAACTAGTAGTTTTGTTGTGTATTCAGTGGCTTCTCATTTCGTGTGTCCTTTTCTATTCTGTACCTTGTAAGTGAAAGCAACATAGACTAATGTTCAACAATCTGATTTAGACCAAGAGTACAGCCATAGGAATATAATATATTTATATAAATATATACACACACACATATATATATATGAATAGCATGCATATCAGGTAGTTTTATTGTCCAAGTGTATTTCAAATATAGTATATTAAAATTGTGTTTAAATGAAGTGTTTCTCACTGCCCTGCTTCAGGAATGTAGTCAGAGCCAGCAGCATGGTTATGTGCACACATCATGGAATAATTGAGAGTAGTGCAAAATCTTTTTAAAGCCGATGACATAGCTTTTCTTCAGCTCATCATGAAAATTGAGTCTTGGATCCAAGTTTAGTGGTTAACATATATTTATAAAAAAAGACAAAAAAATTATCCATGGGTGTTTCTTAATGAGTTACGAAAAATTTGGAAAAAATGAATTGATTTTATTAATTAGTACTGATGAAGATGATGTTTTAGATCTTAATACAATATTTTAACATTAAAAAGAGGAGAGAAGAGTGTGGTCAACAAAAAATATAATTTATTTTGAACAAGTTATAAATAAATTACCACTGTAAATAAATTTTAAAATTTTAATTACTTTGTTTACATCACATCACAACACGGCACCTGTTGCCCGTGTTGGAACTGCATATTGTAGGAGCCTGTTGGAATAATGCTATATGCATTTTTATCACAGTAAATTATACTGTGTAATACATTATTAGCATTTTTTTTTTTTTTAGTATTTCAAGATTTTTTTTCATAGGCTTTTCTTTTTATGTATTTTAAGCAATACTACTTCTTTTAAGTATCTTATTTAGTAGCAAACATTCAACTAGTTTTATCCACAGACCTTTTGTAGAAAATGGTAAAATTCTTTCAGGGCTTTCCAACACTGTTTCTGCTCTGACTTAAGTCAATGGAGAAAAGCTTATATACTGGAATAAAGACTTCTGTGCATAAAACACACTGGGAAGTAGCAGCCGTGTCATGAATGCCCCACCCACTAAGAAAGAGAAGGAAGGAAGTGTAGCAGGAAGTGACCTGCAAGTGGAAGAAATGGGAATACCACGCAGGCTGGTGAAGCCTCATGCCAAACTTCCAGCTCCTGCTCCATACAACCCAGACTGAACAGGTCACCTTCATCCTGCCGTGTGAAGTATTTCAGGCAACACATTATAGAAATCTCTGGCTTACAATAATTTTAAAGAATGATTTATAGTATTGGCAATATTTTTTTTTCCAGAGATCATAATATTCAGGCTATCCTCCATGTAGGACAATTCCTGGCATGGCTCAGGATGGGAATAAGCCAAGAGACCCAAGCTAGTGGTGAACAATTTGCCAGATGAACCCTGCATGTTTGAGGACTTAGGGGTCTTTTCTACCCTTAATGATCCTGTAACTCTACATTCTCACCAGCCCTGATGGACACAAGCATTGATGGGTATGAGCTTGGCTGGAGCACTGCACTGCTGAGCCTGCCTGGCTTCCCAGAACAGCGTGGTGGGACTTGACTTGGGGTAACATCTGTCCGATACAGATTCTACCTCAGATCGATCCTACCTGGGATTATTCTCTGTTCTGTGCAGTGGATAGAAATTCAATATAAGTGAAACTGCTTACAGCTGCTGAAGTTATCCCACCTGTCTCAATTCCATGAGGTTTGAAATGGGGAAATAATAATTCTTTTGAAAGTATTTATATTCTAGTGATAATGTGTAACATTTAATAAATTGTATCTTGGAAAGTTGTGTGAAAACATTGGAAAAGTCAAGTACCTTCTGTTGAAAAATTACTCTTTTTTTCAGAAAAAGCATTCCTGAAACATTCCTGTCAGTTTGGATAATAATTTATCTCCTGAAAGACAAAGGCTATGTTACTATATTATGAATATATTTTATATTGCCACAACAATGCTTTGTTTTCTTTCTGAAATGTATAAATTTATGTGAAGAGCTTGTTTATCTTAAACTGTAACACTACTTCATGGTCAGCATAGCAAAGTCCTTTATGGGGTTTGCCTCAATAAATAATACCTTCTTCTTAGTGATTATTCTGGTGTGTTTCAGTAATATTGTCTATATACTTTAGAAAGTCCTTTTGAGTCTTAAATTAATATTTCCTGAAGGGTTATCTTCATTAATTTTTTCCCCTACACTGCTAGCATCAACTTCAGTGATATATTCATACTTGGGTGTGGATTGAGAGGTGTGTTCAGCCTCCGTACAGTTCAAGATTTCCCCAATGGACTTGGACTCTCCCAAATTTGTGTTTCATTTTGTCTACCTCCCAAAAACTCGAGCTCAACCTGCTTCCTGTGTTGGCATGCTAGGCAATGCAGCAGCACCACCCTGTGGGAAATAACGTTTTTCCTCATTTACAAGACAAGCAAAACCCAGAAGGCCGTGTTTTCACAGAGCATCCCCAGGTAGTACTGTGGTCCAGAGCAGTCCTCCAAGTACAAAGGAGGTGAAGCACAACAAATACTTTTTTTTTGTGTCACTGTCTTACAGTCAGTTTCTTCACTGTGCAGATTGAGCTACTATGACTCTTCATAAATTTCAGACTCACTTTTTTTCCCCAAAATCAATATAGGTTATCCTTATTTGTTCAAGGTTCTTTTTTCAGGAGACATCTTGGTGGCAGTGTAAAGAGGAGAATGGATGTGCCACCATGGCAATGAGAACCTGCATTACCTCTTCCTCCCTCTGTGCCCTCAGTAGAGTTTAGATAACAATGATGGCGAGCTTAGAAGCCCTCAAGATTCACAAAGGCAGTGAGGTTGTCTAACAGAACCTTTTGTCCCCATAGCTGGGCACACCAATGTAGTATCCCCAGTTTCTTACTTTGGCCCCACTGTTGTTCCAGCCAGCTTTCAGGAGTGGCCTGTCAGAATTGTTCCCAGTCCTTCCTGTTCTCCCTTCTCACCCATCCATCCCTAAGCAGGGTTGCCTTTGTGTGTAGGAGAGAAGCTGGCAGGTGGCTGAGAAACAAGGGTGGATTTTGCTCCAGCTCTTTCTTAGGAAAAGGGTGTTTGTAATTATGTACACTTGATTGCTTTTGCTTGTGTTATGAAAGATTCTCTGCAGGAGAGCTGAGAAGGAGGATATTGATATTTTATTGATATTATTGATATTTTGTGTCTGGCATTGGTGTTTTGCACTCTTTCATGGCTTGTCATCCTGTCTGTACAGAGGTGCTGTTGTGAGTACAGGAATGGTCCTGGATGGGTAGAAACTAATGTGCACATTCTTCCTGATGGGCTCTGTCACCAGTTCGCTTCATGCTATACTAGTGGCTAGGGCTCAGAACTGTTTTGGAAGTACAGGACTGTTTTTTCTCCGAGTACTTACGGTCTATCAAATAAAGATACACTACTGGGGAGTTAGGCCATGATGTTACAAAGAATATTGAATTTTGGTTGGACACTTGAAGACAATCAACTTATCAACCCATTCTGTCATTTCAGCCCTTTCTTCCATTCATGTAGAAACTATGGGCATCCACCCCTTTTTCCACACAACTATTATGTTCCCCTTCCCTGCTCACTCAACTCTACTCTGGCTGTGCACTGCCCTCCATATGCAGTTGTGGTGGTTTTGGTTCACCAATTTGAAATTTTCCAGGCAATGCACAATTTATTTTATGTTGAGAGTTCTGTGTTGGTAAAATTCTTAGTGCAGTCACTAAAATGATTTAGTCATTTCGTGCTGTGAGATAGGATTAGGAGGAAGGCAAAACAGGCTCAAACTTAAAAGGGTAAAAAGAAAACTTTAATTACTAGAAACTATAAGGAAAAATAATAAGAATTAGAATAAAATTTAAAGAATACTTTCTCCTCCCCTCCACAGATTCTTTGCATTCACACCAACCACATAAAGAACCAATTCCATCAGTTTACCATCTTTCAAATAGTCTTGCACCAATTAACTTGCGAGAGGAGACTTCTTTCTTCAGTATATGGAGATTTTTACACAAGAAAGTTTTCTCATGGCCTTGATGTCACAGGGATCAGCCGCCCGGGAGAATGGAAATCTGATCACTATGTAAAAATCCCTTCTTCGATTAACAATTTTCCCACATGCATTGTTGAGGACCATTTCAACTTATGGGGCACATTTTAACAATTATAACAGTTTAAACAAAAGCTTTCTTGATCTTTGAAAACAGAGATCTTTCTTCTTCTTCTACCTTGGGGCAGCAGGGATCTTCATCTCCTCTCTATTCATGCTCATGTGATCACAGCCATTTCAACTTTTGCTTACTCGAGCACCAATGCCTTTGCACATATCTACAGTTTAAACATTCACCCACTGTATAATATATCTTTATGAGTTATAAGGAAACAAGAGTCTCTTCTCCATAGCATATAAAAGAGAAATTTCAGTCAATGATTCTCCTCCTTCCCTCATCTGGAAGACCTGATTCTTCCTTTTGTCTGACTTTCATGTTTTTATGCTTTTTTTTTGTGCATACCATCATCTTGGTCCTCAGGAGAGAGAACAAAGTATCTGCAAGTCTCATTCTGGGCAGTGAAAGAGTTAATACCTTGCCAGACAGCGGATGGTGCTGTGATCTCTTCCAGGTGGTGGCCCAGAGCAATTTGCGATAAAGAGTAATAATGGAGTAATAAAGGCTGCGCTAGGGTTGGGCTAGGATTGTATGGGCCCAGCCAGAAAGCACTGGTGGTTGTTCTGTCCATGGCTGTTTTCTGGCATTTGCTGTATTCAATTCTCTTGTGGCACATGTTTACTTCATTGAATTCATTGCTAAAGTTGCTATAATGGTTTGTTCTTCTGCACCTCTGTGTTTTCCCCAAGCTGGTTTGTCCCTAAGTTGTAGGCGCCCCCGAAACTAACCTGGCATTCCCCACCCCTTGTTCCAGTTCCTGCCCTGTCCGTTATTGTAACCCTGCCCCTTGTTCCAGTGCCTTCCCTGTCAGTCCCACCCTGGGCCAATCCCTAGTCACTCTGCCCTCTTGGAAATGCCCTGGTACTCGATGCCCTATTGGCCCCTGTGACTCTTTCTCTTCCCCCTGCTTCCCTCAGAGGTTTGGACTTTGTAACACCCTGCCCTTTACTCCTCCCCTAAGGATCCCTTATTGGTTGATTGTTTGGACCCACCCCCCGATTTGTCTCTGGATTTAACCCCAGGCACAGCAGTGCTCGGGCCTCTCCCAAATGCCTGAACCCTTCAACACTAATAAATGCTGTTGGAACCTAAGCAGTGGAGAGTCTCTCTCTCCTCCTTTGCCAGATCCCGGATGCTGACCGCACTGTTGAGCAAGCAGCTCAAGAGGTTCTGCCTGCAGTAAAGCTAAACTGAGGCAATTCTCCACACCAGGCACGGCACCGGTGTGTCTCCATTGAGCTAGCCTGGGCTCCGGTGGTCACGTCACAGTTCCATCCACAGACTGATGGTCTTCCCTTCCCTTCCCTCTGCCCAGCACTGCCAGCAGGCAAGGGTGGGGGTTGGCGGGGTCTTGGCCTCGCCAGAACGGGGCCCAGCTTTGTGTCCCCCAGGCCACACGGGTGGCAGGAGAGGCCCAGCCATCCAGAGCCGCTCTGGGGCAGCAGCAGGGCAGGGTTCTGCTGAGCCAAGGGCTCCCTGGCCATGCCGGGGGCCATGGATTTTAGCAATGGGCCACCCCTCCCCTGTCTATCGGGGCCCTGATTGAAAATGGGGCCTGGGGGCCTCCTGAGCCCTGCCTCAGAGCCTGCCCACCCCTGCTTGGCCTGGTCTGGGCTGCATAAAGGGCCCAGGCCGTTGCTGCCTTCTGAGAGGCCAGAAGGCAAAGAGAACTTTCCCAGGGTCTTTCGTCATTACATGTGTGTTTCACAAAGACACATAAACTTTCTCATTGGTCTAACAATATGTCAATATTAAAAATCAGACACTGATTGGTCTTTGTCAAGTTCACAGGAAGCTGCCCAGGTCTCAGCAGGGAAAAATTTCAGGAAATCTTTACAAACCACCACAGCAGTCCAGGTCATTTCTTGTGTGTGTTTGCTCTCCCTGGCTTGTTTCACAAGCATGGCCACCGCCGTCTCTTTGGCATCTCAAAGACTGCCTCTCTAGATGTTTGCTGTTGTGGCTCCTGATAGGGTGTTTTGGGTAAACTGGACAGTTGATGTTCTGTGCACACTCTAAATCTTTGGTGCAAGGCATCTGGAGCCAGCTTTGCTGAGAGCTCAGGGAAAATAAATGGGGCTGTCATCTCAGCCTTTTGCATCCTACAAAAGTTCTATCCTTCTTACTTTTTTGAATGTCTGTTTCTCTTTACTTAATCTATTCACATCAAGGCTGGTCATCAGAGAGATACTCAGAAACAACAGTTGATGGATTCAACAGACTTTAGCAGTTCACAACAACAATACCATTTATGTAAGCTTTCTATAGGAATAGCTAAACAATGTTTGTTTTTCACAATTAAACAGCATACAAAGTAGTAAACTCAACAAGCCTTCAGAAAAGTTTCTCGTACAAAATATATTTTTAAAACACTTAAGCTTCAGAAATTCTAGTTGTGTACAAGCACGGCCCTGAAGCATACAGACATAATACTAGAATATGATTCCCTTATCTTTTTCTCAGTAGAAGTTAATATGTGATTTGAGTGTAGAAGTTCTTTGTTCTACAGACCATCACTTAAATACATTTATAACCATGTTAGTACTGAAGATGGTTAGATTAGTTATAAATATGCATTATATAGTTGTCCAAGCATGCTCTCTGTTAGTGAATGAAGAAATGAACAATAATTGTCTGCAGTTTCTATAATATGACCAGAAATTGATGCCACCTGTGTTCAATCAGGTCATAATGTCTAACTTCAAATGAAAAGTAAATAACAAAAAAGTTTTGAGAGTCTGTAGAAAACTCCATGGTTTGGGGGATTTTTTGGTACATAGGATATTTGTGAGCTTTAGCTTCAGATGGAAAGTTGTAGCTCAGCTAATGCATTCACATAGTCTTCATTGTTGGGATCCAAAGCAGTGGCTTTCTTGTAGCATTCAATTGCTTCTTGTTTCCTACCATTTAGCTTATGAACGAATCCAAGTCTGCCAAAATCTGTGGCATGTCCTAAACCACGCTTAATTTTCTGTTTCAACAATTTCTCCACAGCTTCAGTGCACTGTTTTCTTCTATAGGAATCTTTTTCTATTTTCAGACCTTCTGTGTAATACTCAATGGCTTTTGATTCTGACTTCATGTGAAAATGCTGAAAATTGCCATAATTGAAGTAGATTTCTTGCTTGTCATCACAGGGTATATCATTTATCTGAAGCACTCTCTGAAATATCTCCTCTGCTTCTTCATACCTCTCACCTAGTGCATATATGTTTCCTAGGTCACAATAAGCAGTAAAAAATACTGGCTTTTTGTGTATCACTGTTTTTAAATGAAAAATGGCAAGCTGCATGAGATTGTCCACTTCCTCTTGAGGTGGGTATCTTTCCTTCTTCAGTTGAAGTATCTTGAATTTGTAGCAGAGTCCTAGTTGATGATGCACAACGACAGAATTCGGTGTCAGTGCTAGGGCCCTCTTCAAAATACTCATTGCCTTGCCAATTTCTCCTTTCTTTCTGTAAAAACTGGCAGCGTATCGCAGGAAAAGAGGAAAGTCAGGGGTTTTCTGCAGTCCTTCTTCAATGTACCTCTCCCCTTCATTACCTTGTTTTATTTGCTGAAGTTTTAATGCAAGTAATGCCAGAAGGGTCGTGTTATTTGGATTGAGTTCCACTGCCTGCTTCAGGGCCTCAAGGCATGGCCTCATCTCTTCATCGCTCATCTCAGTGAAACTTACCAAACGAAACATTGCAATTGCATAGCCAGCAGTAAAATCTGGGTTATTGGGCTCACTCTTCAGAGCCTTTTCAAAGCAATTCTTTGCGCTCTCAAAATATTTCTTCCCAAAGCGTAATAATGCCCATCCTTTCTCAGCATAGATCTCTGGAAGCTGAATCTTCCCATGAACTGTACTTGAAAGCTTTTTGCAGCTGTTTTCCACTTTGCTTACGTAAGTTTGAGCTTCTTTGTATCTCTGCATGTGGTAATAGATCCAGGCATAGTTGCCCCAGGTAACAAGACTTCTCCTGGCAATTTCACCTGGATGATGTTTCTGAATAGCTTCTTCGGCTTTTTGGAGATTTCTCAGGGCTTCCTCATTTGAATTCTTTAGGTGACATACATAGGAGAGTATATTATAATCTGCAATGTTGCATTCTTCAACAAACTTGATATGATCAAGTATAGTTTCCTCTAGGGCCTCAAGACCTATATCCTCCTTCGGCAAAGTCCACGTAAAATGACATTCTAATTGCAGCAGGGAAGTCTTCAAGGAATCCTTGGAAATGGTGCTAGAAGAAATCAAAGAAAAAGTTGTTCATACCCCATTTGCTTTTTGCTATTCTCGTTTTTTAACCCAGGCATGTACTTATAAGGCAGGCAGTAGCTCACTTGGTGCCCTTAGTCCACAATACGTCAAACAAGCCAAAGCTGTAGGGAGCCCTAGGTCTGAAGTGCTGAACAGGGATTTTAGCAATTCTTGCCAGTGTATGAGGCACCTCCTACATAGGAATAGATGTTGGTGTGGATGTTAAGGTGGAGGGCTGGTCTCTGTAGTAAAGCTGGCAAACCCTTGGGCCTCAGGAACATATTTCTTGTGCTGGGAATAATTGCTGAAGCCTACCCAAAAGATGTCATCACATAAGATTCCCTTAAACTATACAGAATGTGATTTGTTTCCTAAACCTCTGCACATGTTCTGGTTTGTATTATAAACTTAATTTTGAATGTCCTGCAATTTTAAATCCTTGTATGTTAGATCATAGCACCATTCTTCTGTAATGGTTGTACTGATTATATAATTAATGTATCCAGGAACTGGGTCCCAGATCTCACCAGCCTGTCCATTTGCTGGCGCTTGGATGTACAGCCCACGAGCACGCAGCCCCATTCCACTTGCTGGTACAGACCACACACTCACTCACTAACCTTTTGGCTCCTCAGATGCTGGCTCTGGACATCCAGTGGCTGCTTAGGGAGCTTCTCTCTCTCCCCAGCTGCCTCAGCCCTATTCATACACACACACACACACCCTTCTTAACCAGACCCTGGTGACACACACCTTAATGCCCCTAAATACCCCTTTATCCCAGTTGTGGTTTAAGCCCAGCTGGCAGCTAAGCATGATGCTGCTGCTCACTCATCTCCCCCTGTCCCCCACTGGTGGAATGGGGAGGAGACTCACAAGGAAAAATTTTAGGTGAAGATCAGAATTTAGGAATTTTTAATAACTGGAACAAAAAAAAATATAACGATAGTAAACATTAATAATGATGATTAAAGGAAAAACTAAAACTCAAAGGAAAACAAGTGGTGCACAGTACAGTTGCTCACTACCTGCTGCCTGATGCCTGACTCCATCCCTGCACCCCAATCAGCCCCGTTCCAGGTAACTCCCCCTGCTTATATACTGGGCATGATGTTCCCTGGTGTGGTATATGCATGCCTTTGCCCAGCTCAGATCACCTGTCCCAGCTGTGCTCTCTACAGCTCTTCTGTGCATCTCCTCACTGGCAGAGCATGAGACATAAAAAAGTCCTTGACTAGCATAAACATGACTACAAACAAAATGTGAGTGTGTTATCCACAAACTTGGCATAATGGACCCAAAACATTGTATCAGCTAATGAGAAGAAATTAAGTCTATAGCAGATGAAACCAGGACAATCCCTCTCCACCTTTCAACAGCTTTTTCTTCCCAAATGGGGACCAGATGCCACCAGGGCAGGGTGTTATATGGATTTCCCCTGCTACCATTGCCTACCTGTGTCCCTGTGTGGGTGCACAGACTTGCCTTTGTCACACAATCAAGGGGACACTTTTATCACACAGTGATGACATTTTAGTCCACACTGTGCTCTTCCTTAATGAAAGGAGCAATGGCACAAAATTCTGTTACTGAGGCTTCTCAGCTAAATCCTTCTTTCTAAGAAATATTTCCTTGCTGTCCCTCCTGTAACGCCTGTGGGACACAGCATGTGCTGCTGCTCAACTGCACAATCGAGCCTTTTGGGTAAAAAAAGGACTGAGTGGAAAATCTGCAGACTTAGGAGGAGACAAATCAAGGGGGAATGTGACAAACACAGGTCTGAGAGAAGACTACACCTCTTTGGCTGAGCACCAGCTGTACCTGATGCAGCCTGGATTTCATCCTCACACTCCATGCACAAAATTTTTCTTACTTTCTGTTCTACTCACAGAGGCTGAGCCTCACTGGAGAAGCAATAGCATGACAACATTCAAGAGCATCCTTATTTTATTCTGATTCTTCTCTAAATATTCTCTAAAATATTTTTTGTTGTTTGGAAGCAAGTTCCTCGGTGCTTGCATTAATGTAGATAATAGTATTATTTTACCCATGGCATAGAGAAAAAATCATCTTTCAGAGACTGGATTGCTTTCTTACCTCATGGCTTTTCTTTGCTCGCTTGTCTTCAGGAAGCCTCAAAGCCAAAGGAGTGCTGCCCACTGTTGTTACACTTCCCATTTTATTTTGTTCAGCCCTCATGTGATCTCTGAGGAAATTGCAGGGAAACAGAAAGTGAAGCTTAGCTTTTTCCTGGGTTTGCTGAAGCAGAATAGTCCGTCTGCCGCTGAAGAATCGAAACTGATGAGTCACTCAGCTGCTCTTTTTAAGTCTGGCTCTGTGCCATGAATTACTTTGTGTTGTGGCGAATGTGGAAATAGCTCCTAACGCTCCCATCTCATACTATGTGTTGAAAGGCAGAGACATCGATTGTAAGGAGAATATTTCAGGCTCATATGGGCTGACCAGGTTATCATGCATAGGCTAGGGAAGGGTCATTTGTACTTTGTGCCTCTACTGATGCATCTTTGCACAATTCTGGGCCAGGCTGTAGGCTCCTGTTTTATTGGGGCTATGTCACTCACATAACACACACACACAAACCAACCCTTATCTCCCCTCCCTGCACTCCTTCATCCTGTACCCCCACACCACAAGGCCTCTGCTGCTCTCCCAGGCCTGTGTTATTCTGCACTATGCCATTGTCTAAGAGTACAGAATATCCCATCTACAGGGGATGTTTGTTGCTGCTCTCTACGTAAACAAACCCAGGATTATCCTGTCACAAATCAAATTAGATAGAGGCAGTCAGTTTAAGAAACTGCTGTCACAGTTGTGGCATGTAAAACAAAGCTGCAGGCAGGTAAGGACAAGGTCAAACTGAGCAAACCTGGAAGCCTTGGTGCCGAGGCCATGCAAAGGCAGTGCATGGCAAGGGCAACGCCTGCTACAGGCTACGCACATGGCAACAGAGATGGGCGTGCTCTGGGGACTGGAGCATCTATGAGCAACTAACTCATTGATGCTTAGTTTAAAAAAAGAAAAAAAATGACCTGGCTCTGTAGAATTGACTTTGGCGGTAACAAAGAGAACTGGACACAGATTGTAACATACATAAATGGCACTCCATATAATAAATTCAGATGTAACCTGAGGCTGCACATCAAGGAAGAAGAAGAAAGGTCTTAAAGGGTTTTAACATACTAATAGAAATGACTCCAACTGGATCTGGTGAGGGGAAGAAGAAACCACAACCATCAGCATGACAGCAAAGATGTTAGCAACTGGTCACTGTTCTTTCCCTTTCTTTTCTTCTTCCCTTCTTTTCCCTCCTTTCCCTCTTCCACCCTTTCCCTCCATTCAAGAAACCCAGCAAAGCAGTCTTACATATTAGAACTTCTGGTTTCTACAAGAATTTGGAGAGCCTTAGTAACACACACACACACACACACACACACACACACACACACCGCCCCCCCTGCCCTTGTGTCTCTTTTAAGTGTCTGTGGGCTTGTGCGTTTGTTTGTTTGTTTGTGTGTGTGTGTGTGTGTGTGTGTGTGAGTGGAGGGATTTTTGGAGCCAATGTTTCTGAGCTGAAGATAAAGGTTACTACAGCTACTACTCTGAGTAGCATTCAAGATTCTAGCAACCAGGTATTTGATAGGGCATGAAAAGAGGCAGTGGATTGAGAAGGAAAAGCATCTACACAAACCCATGTATTTCATGGAAAATAGAGGTTGCAGGTGGTTACAGGAAGAAAAGTGTTTGAAAGGTTACTGCAATGCCAAAACCAAAGGTGGACAGAAATGATTTACTACGCTATCAAGTATCTGTGGGCTTCTTGTCTCTGCTTCTGTCCCAGGCATCTGTTTTCCTTGGTGCACTGCTTGGTACATATGGGAACATGCAGGCACCTTCCTTCTGAAATGCAGAACTTTGCCCTCGTTTCCTTATTTTTTACTAATTTAGTTGCATCTTTACGCTATGGTTTGACACGAATGCCTATTAAATAAAGGAAATGCAAGAAGGAGCCTAAGTTAGAATAAGTAAGAGAACAGTTATGCAGTGGCTTTCTGTAGCCATCTCTGTAACTTGCTGGGCACTGCTCAGGAAAATTCAGCTCTGCTGCTTTCACTTCAGAGCAAGCTGTAGCTGGGCTGACTGCTCTCAGGGAAAGCTGCACTGCATGGCAGCAAATGCAGAAGCTTCTTGGAAAACATGTCCAGAAATAGGCTGGGAACAAAAAAATGCATTCATATTTAATAAAACCCCTTTGTTTACTTGAGTGACAGAAGATTAGGAAATGTCTTCAAACATATCTACACATTTTATGAGAGAAAATTCCTATCTGGACATTTCCTTGGAGCTGAAATGGATACATGCTGACAAAGAACTCCTGGAAGCATTAGGTCAGCCAAACAATTGCCTGAAATGCAGTTTTCCTTTTTAAAACTAATGTGAATGAACCATACCTTAGTGAATGACAGGATCCCTTTCCATATCCTGTTTTATATTGGTTTCCATTTAGCCTAGGTTAGCATATAATTACTATGTTTGACAGCAGCAATTGTGGCATTCTATAATTTGGGTTTTCCCTTTGCAGGGAAGAGTGACCTGTAATTAATTTGACAAAAAACTCAAGCGAACCACTGAGCAATAATTCTCCCACCCAAGTTCTTCAAAATCAAACACTTTTAAGAAATGACATCCAGGAATGCAAAGGGTCTTATAGTGTCTCTGTCTCTGGAGACATATCCACGTATCAAAACATGCTATGAAAACTTCAGTGATCTTTCAATTAAAATCTTAATGCCTTCTAAATAAACAGAAACGTTTCTGTTCTTGACAGCCTCTTGCTCTAGCACTGCGTATTTAGTATCAGTTTTCTGTATTATTCTATGGATATTATTTTGGGCCTGGGCAGAGTAACACGAATATTTATTTTAAAGGACTGAATTTGGTCCAAGTTTTTGCAAGCCCGGTCACACATCCCCTGAGCACAGACACGCTTCTATGGGAAATTACAGCTGTGCAATGCAGTGCCTGCAAATCATTTGCCGGTGAGCGTGAAGATGAAACAGGTCTGCAGAAATCTGTGATAGTAACCGTGCATGCAACTTAAGGCCATTGGTCTAAGGTTGGATATGTTAGGCAATGCTCGAAGGTGAGGGATGGGTGATGCGTGTGACAGCAGTGACTGCAGTGTCAGCGCTGCAGGGCCCTTCGGAAGCACGGGCGGTGCCCGGGGCGGAGTGTCTGGTACCGCCGCCACGCCAGGGTTGCTCGCTGCGGCCACGGGGAGCGCGGCGCGGGCGAGGCGGCACCGCTCGCTGTTGCTGCCGCTTTCTGCACGGAACCCGCTGCTGAAAACAATGCAGGCACTCGTAGGGCCGCACTGCGCGGGCTCCACACACTCCACAGGCTCCAGAGGCTCCCGAGGCCTCGGAGGCCGAGCAGATGCAGAAGACGAAGAGGGCAGCGAAGCAAATGCACGAGAGCCCTTCTGGAGGCTGCAGGGCTCCTGGAAATGGAGCCCGGGGGCGGCGGGATTCACGCGCTACTGCTGCGGAAGCGCTGAATCACGGCAGGCCCGGTTGGTCCCGCCGATAGGGCCGAGCCGTGTGGGCTGAGTCCGGCCCCGCGGCACCGCCCCCGCCTCTCCCTCCGCGCTGCGGCCCCGCCCGGCTCGGCCCGGCCGCTGCCCCCGCCCCTGTCACCCAGGGGTGGCACAAAGCCTCCACGGGACTCGCTCGCAGTTGCCGTAGCGCCGGCTTCTGCTTCGCGGCGGAGTCCCGGCTCCTTCTCGCAGGACGAGGATGCGCGGCCTGGTGGTCGCTGCTTTCCTGCTGCAGATCGTCGCCGAATCGGGCGCGTTGGCCTCACGGAGGAGGAATGTGGACCCCGAAACGAACATGAACATCGTGAGTGGCTGCGGGGAGGAGTGCCCGAGCCTTGTGTGCGGCGCGGCCGCGGGCTGGAGCGGGGCGACGAGCGGCGCAGGGGGAGCCTGGGCGAGCTGGGCAGCGCGGCCGGAGCCCCGGCGGCTGCGGCCACCTGCCAGCGGCCAGCCCGCTGCTGCAGCCCCTCACACCCAGCGCTTACTCGTCCTCTTTCTCTGCTCCTCCTGCCAGCTCCTTCTTGGTCCGCTGTTGCCTATATTTGATCTTTCTCTCACATATTTTTCTAACACAGACCCGTGGATTTTTGCTAGCGGCTCTTTGCGACAGTCTTTCGGAGCCGCTATAAAAGCGGATGTTCGTGAAGTTCCGAGCACCATGCTTCTGTGTTCTTACCCCCCACTGCTCTTCTCCCCATTTGATTTAGTCTTTGGATTTACTCTCTTAACTTTGTTTTCCTTCTGCTGCAGTAGCTAACTCCTGATATATTTCCTGTTGGTAGCCGGTATTACTTGCTCTTTCCTCTGCCCTGTCTAAACTGCCAATTTTTCACATTGGTGAGAAGATGTTTCAAGATAGAAATGTTCAAGTTGTATAAGAACAGAAGTGCTTGGATCGTGTAAATGCAGTTTAAAGGACTGAAAATAGTAATTTAGTCTAAGGATAATACCATTGGAATAGCACTTAGCCTTAAAATAATTTTGGAATGTTAATGTCGCTGTGAATAAATACTTATAATACTTATACTTACTTATAAATAAAGACTTATTGAAAAGAAATAGCATGCTTAATTAAATTCTTCTCCTCTTCCTTGCCCGGCAGTCTAAGAGAAGAACTCTGATCATGTCTTGCATTTCTTAGATTTTCTCAAGGCGTGGTTGGTGTCACAAAAGCAATGATATAGCAAGTTCTGTGCCTTAGTGGAGTTGCATCAAATTAAAATTACAAAGCCCAAGACATAAGAGGTGAGAGATTAAACCCCTTAATAAAATCATAGCATTAAACAGGCATGGGGCTTTTTATTATTTTTCTCCTGTTTGCTTTGACAGCAAAGTCAGTTAAAAGCTCTGCACTGGGCATAAGGTTTGAAGAGAAAGGTAAGAAATGGCACATCTTTCTCTCCTTCTATATGCTGCAGTGGTGCCAGTGCCTTTCTTCTGTCCGCACTTATTTTTTACTTGTTTTCTTGAGAGCAGAGTTTAAATTTTTGCTTAACAAATCTGGCTTTTGGTTTTTTGCCCCATTACCATAATCTCCTTTTCAACACTTTATCTTTTTTCTCTCTGTGAGCACCATGTGGCTGAGACAGTCTAGGGAGTCCTTGCAGATTGCTGGGATTCAGTCTGGCTAGGTCTGAGTCAGTGCTGGGATGTCTTATTAAGAAAATCTGCCTGATAGGCAGATGGCACATTACTACCACACCCTTTAATTTCACATTCCAGTCTTTAGAAACCCGGGGTACTTTGCATGTATTCCTGGACTGAGGAGCCTGGCAGTCTGGTTCCAAGATGGTTTCTTTTCTCTCCTCAGAGTGAAATTATTACCTTCAGAGGATACCCTAGTGAGGAATATGAAGTCACAACAGAAGATGGATATATTCTTTCCATTAACAGAATACCTTACGGAAGAAAAGGCCGTGAAGGAAGTGAAAGTAAGATTTATGTCCGTTTGGAAAAAGAATGAATGAAAAAGATGTCTTTGATTTATAAAGCTTTTGTTCCTGTGGTAATCCAGAAGAAGATTAAGGACAACCATGTTTTAAAACCATGGAGGAGGTGCAGGAGGTGTAGAGATGAGGAGGTGGGAGAGAGAATAGTGGTGATATAAGCTCAAGCTTACAAGGGGGCAATATGGGCAAAGATTTTTGTGAGGACTGAATGATAGAATGCTTTAAAAATGAGACAGAAGTGCAAGAAGAGAGATACATACCTTTTGACTTGCTATCCTCCTACACCATGTGTGGAATTAAGTGTCCGTGCAGTGGTTGAATTTATCAGTCTTGCCTTCTCTTATAAAAGTTTCTGCAGACATTCATATAACAGCAGCCTATTTGCATAGAAGTTACATATTCTAAGGATTGCCTCAGAATACTTAGGAATGAAAAATTCCTAGGATTACAGGTAAAAACATGAAGCTCCCAAAAGAAATTTATGATTGTCCTAGCCTTGGGTGTGAACGAGACCTGTGGAAAAACCCTCTCCCCTGTCAAAGGCCAAGCAACAGCCTTCCTGAGCTTATCTGTTGGTTTTGTATGAGTTGGGATGTTTGCACTGTCTGTTATCTTTCACAAGGAGTGTGTAAAGATCAGTGCATGGATGAGCCCCGTCAAACTGGCAGGTGTCTTTGTATTTAATTTCAGAGAAGCTCACGGGAAAAAGGCTGCCTTTGTACCTGCTGATTTTGTTGAAGCCTTCATTGATGACATAAGTAAACAGAAGTTTCCTGACTTCTGGGAATTCTCCACATACCCCTTGCCACACCCTCGACCCCAAGTTCATGTTTTACAGAGTGCTTTAATTTGAAAAAACAAGGATTACTGACCACATTTCTGGAAGCATGAGCTCCTGGGAGAATGAAGATTTCAAAGTTCATGTTGATCTTAAGTTTTTATAGACTTGGTATCTTTTCTCAGAAAGATACCAATGATGTATTACTGCTGACTTAGCATATATATATGCTGTATTTCTCTTTTGCAATACCTGCATAATGTGAATAGGATTCCTTGGAATTTTGTATCACATGGTGCTTTGGAACAAGGCAAAACATCAAGGATTTTTTGTTTTACTAGTAAAAAACTCTAAAATAACTGCATAGTATGGGTAAGAAGGGCATGGAAGTAAATTTGTCTTCAGCTTCTTGGGTCTGTAGTGAAGAGAACAAAATGTTCTATGCAGAAAGGGTAGTTTAAGGACCCACCTTTTTTATTCACCTCCAGGGGTTTTAGGTTGATAGATAATAGAAATGATAGGATAGGATGATAGATGACAGAAAGTCATTATTATTATCTAAGTCAGTTTGTCATATAATTGTGCAATTCACATGGAGATCTGCTGACTGCTTGGTAAAGTGAAAAAGGAACTGACAGAAATTGGAGGTTAATATGAGAACACAGTTAAAGCATTAAGGCAGTTAAAGTTTTCCCCTTCCAATGTTATGAAACAAGTAATAGCAGCTTAAGGAGAGCCCATTTTTCAAAATTTCAGAAGTTGGTTGGTCTGAGTTTAGGAAAAGGGAAGAAAGTATCAATGGCAAGTGGAAATTTACTGAAAACAAATTCAATGCGAGTCTTGACAATCCTGTTTATAAGGCAATAAAGTATTAGTTATTAGTATTAGACAATAAATTACTAAATTATTAAACAGTTATGTTGAACTGTACTGTCTCCAGTACCCGTTGGGTACGGTGCACACTTGCTCTGATTGCCTGTACAGTATGCCATGTGGGTTTTTTTAACAAAATGAGAAAAGCAGGCACTCAAAAGTTTCCTTGCCACAAGTATAAAGATTTCCAGAAAAGGAAAGTATTGTTAATTTGGAATTTGAAACTCGTATCAAACATTTATGGACATGATCTGTGATGGATGATACAGGTCACTGAAAGCTGTGATTTATCTGTTTCTGCTGAAAGATCCAAGTCTAAATTATCAGTGGAGGAAGTACTGTATGAGTCTGTTCATAGCAGAGTGATGTCACTGGAGGAGGTAAATTCCTGAGTAATCTCTCGCATTGAGCTAGTTATCATGTTACCAGTTTTCAGACCAGAAGTAAAACACCTGTGCTACTGTGAGAACCAGAGACAGGTCTTTTTAGTTTCTGAAGGGCTTATTTTTCCTAGGGGATTAGATGTTAATTGGTTTTTTTTTGTGTATAAGCAGGAACCTTCAGTTTTTAAATCATTATTCCACGTAAAGGTGCCATTGCCCTTTTCAGTACAGGGAAGTCATGAGTCTTCTTAAATTCTACCTGAGTCTTAACTGGTGTTCTTATAACTACTTAAATTAAGGGGAGAAAATCCTTTGAAACAGATTCCTTTCTTGGCTACTGAACTGCTCTTCAGGTTCTGCCCAGCTTTGGTGATGGAAGGGACAAAAATAATATCAGTACCAGTTGGAGGGATTTCCACAGCTCAGCCCAATAGTTTGGCATTGCTTTGACTGGAAAACAAAGGCCTCAGTAGCACATATGTGGGAATGCCTTCCCCAGGTTTGGGGGCAGGGCCAAGTTTGTAAGTATTAAAACTGTTGTGGTGTTTGGGCCACTTTTCTGAGTCTGTGAGCCTGAAACAGCTCTAAGGGCTTACCTGTATTGTCCTTGTAGCTCCTGCTTTTCTCATGTTACAGCACACTTGGCTGTTTTGAGCTTCAAGTTATGAAACTAAGAAATAGCTAGTTTAAAATTCTTAATGATAAAAAGTAGCTTTTGGTGAAAAAGCATGTGATTTCATGGCAGTATGACCATTATACAAATCGCAATTCTTTGTAGATTAAGTCAAGTAGATTAAATGCTCAAGTGCAGATCTACAACAGACTTTCAATAGCTCACTTGAATTATTCTTAGGTATGCAATGCCAAAAGAACAGGAATCCATCATTAATGCTTTCTTTTTCAGGTCCAAGGCCTGCTGTGTTTCTGCAGCATGGTTTGCTTGCAGATGCCAGCAACTGGGTCACAAACTTGGATTACAACAGCCTTGGCTTCATGCTGGCAGATGCTGGTTATGATGTATGGCTGGGAAACAGCAGAGGAAACACCTGGTCCAGGAAACACATACACTTCACAGTAAAGCAGGAAGAATTCTGGGTTTTCAGGTATCCTTGTTTTGCTGTCAGTCACATTGTGAACTGGCAGAATATTTTTTTCTGGTTACATGTGTTGTCACACATGTAGGGACAGTGAAGGGGAGTTTTGAGGTTGGTATAGTGTGCTGAAACTCAGGTGGTCAGTAGAAAACTGAAAACTCAATCATCAGAGTTGTGTTTCATCCAAAAGAAGCTTTGCTTTATGTCCATAAAACTATCTGTGCAGGAAAACTCTGTGCAGCTGTTCCTTACTGATTCCTTACACAACTGACTTTCTGTCTTTGTTTTATAGCTTTGATGAAATGGCTAAGTATGACATTCCAGCCTCAGTGGACTTTATTTTGAAGAAAACTGGCCAGGAGCAAGTATTTTATGTTGGCCATTCACAGGGCACCACAATGGGTATGTGGAGAGATGCATTTATAAGAATATATTGTGTTTGAAATGGTATCAGGTTCCACATATGTGGCACTTGATAGGGCTCTTGAAAACTACTGCTTTTGGTTTTTAGTTGCTTTCTGCAATATTTGCCAGCATTAAAATGAACAGACTGTGTTCATTTAAAAGCTGTTGGAATGATAAATTGAAGTCACAGGTAGCTGGCAGTACAGCTTCTATTTAAAAAATTCGATGAATTATACATAGTAAAATTAGACTCATCAGACACAGAGAATAAAGATTCCCATTTCCAGAATATTTTGCTGCATGTAAGGCCTGACTCATGTGCTTTAGACCTTCTAGTAGAAGGAGCTAGGCATGTTAGGTTAGTGAGCATTAAATGGCTTTCTGGAAGAAAGCAGATCTTCTGAATTACTATGTTTAATTTGGGCTTTACAGTAACTAGGTTAATTTACATTATTTAACCTAATCCTAGATAGTGCAGTCAAATTATTAATCTAAAAATACTTTTGCATATTTTCTTACAGATTTTTGTAGAATTTCTGCCAGGTAAAATTGTTATCTAACTTGTGCCAGTGAGGTTTGTTAATTGTTCTTATATTATTTACAGCTTTTGTTGCTTTTTCAACTTTGCCACAGCTGGCTAAGAAAATCAAAATGTTCTTTGCCTTGGCACCAGTAGCTACAGTCAAGTTTGCCACTAGCCCTCTGGTAAAATTTGGATTGTTTCCTGACGTGCTGCTCAAGGTTTGTATTTGAGTGTAAATGTTTCAAGCCAAATGAGGTATGCCCCTTTCTATCCGAAAACAGCATAGCAAAGAATGTTTATAGCTGTGGATTAGAGAGTAACATATGACAGGGATTCTAGGTCAGTTTTACCATAATGATGTTATTGAAGTCAGCAGTGTCTTCTGTAGCTTTATTAATGTCTAGTGAGACCATTTGCAGCAGTTTAAAGTAGTATTTTACAATTGCAACTCAATAGATAGAATAAAATTGTTTTTCCGTTTACATGTTTCTAGAATTTAAGCTAGGGAAATGATATGATTAACTAATCAAATGATTAGTCACTGTGTTTTAGAAGAGTTGTATAATATGTATATACAGAATACAGTTCATGAATTGTCATGAACTTTAACAGATTTGTTTCACAATCAGCTATTTAGTATTGGAAGATGATCCTTCAGAGGGTGATTAAGAGCAACAGCTTTATTTAGATGCTGTGAATCATCCTCTGGAGGAGTTCACCTCTTCCCTATTAACATCGAGGAGAATGAAGCAGGCTGCAGTAGATGCCTGAAGTCAGACGTTGTGAACACCCTGCTTTGTGTCATTTTTAACCATCACTTTTTTTCCACCACCCATGGAGATTCTCACACAGAGCTGTTCTGTGACATAAACCCCCTTCTGATCTAGCTTGTACTGATTTAAAGTCTGTCTGTAGTACTAGTTCCTTGCTCTAAAGGCAGTTAATATAAAAGCAACACTAATCATCGTGATCTCCTATTCCTTGCATAATGAACTTTGTTTAATAAGACTAGCAGCTGATCATCTGCCTTGTGCAGATGTTCACGTTCTGCTGAAGAACGTGATTCTCATTGTGACTTGCAAAAAACTGGAGTGCAGGGAGAACCTGACAGTGACAAACCCATAGGTCAGTCATATCTTTAAAGAGCTGTGTCACTTTTAAGGAAGTTTTGGGACGTTTTAAAATCCTTGAACGTTTTAAAAATATCCATCAAGAGGAAGTGGTCACCACATCTCATGTCACTTGTTTTTCTCTCATGGTTTGAAGAGAGGAAGTTACAAGTACAAAGCCATTTAAAATCAGCAGGCAGAGCTTAACATACTTTAGCCTTAAACAATCTGATGACAAAAAGCCATACAGTATAACTGTAAATTATTGAATTTAATATTTATTTGAATTTGAGGTTAGGTTTGAAATTCTTGCAAGATTTTCCCCCTTCCCATGTACTCTTTGTGGGGTTAATGTACTGCACCATTTGTAGCAGAAGCAGTAACCATGACAACACTGATAAGGAGATCAATGATTTTCATGTGACACACCTGTCACCAGTGCAAATGCAAATAATTACCTCAAGAGTGTTGTAGTATAAAAACTGAAAATAGGTCATTCTGTGCAATTACATGTTTGTCCTGTGTGTTTGTTATTTTGTAGGACATGTTTGGAAAGAAACAATTCCTCCCTCAGAATTCCTTGCTGAAATGGCTTGCTACCCATGTTTGCACCCACAGAATACTGGATGACCTTTGTGGCAACCTGTTCTTTCTTCTATGTGGTTTTAATGAGAGAAACTTGAATATGGTGTGTTCTAGTGACTTTCTTTAATAGCTAAGTTATTGTGAACTCTAACACTGTATTGACTGAATATACAAAAAATGCTTAACAGATACCATTATTAGATTTAAAATTCAACTTGAGAGTTCTGTTGTTCAATGTAATTAATTCCCCAAATGTTTTAACTTCTTATCTGTAAGAGATCCAGTTAACTTTTGTTTCTAACAGTTTTAAGTGGAATGGAATAGTTTGTTAGTTGTTCAGGAAGCAAGAATGGTAGGAGTGATGCACTATGAGGAAGAGTAAACCATGTTAATGATCTTGTTGCAGAGCCGAGTGGATGTGTATTCAACACACTGCCCTGCGGGAACGTCTGTACAAAACATGATTCACTGGAGCCAGGTAGGGCTTCCACAGTCTAAAGTGCCCATGGCTCTAGTTTGTTTGTAGAATATTGATGTGTCTGATATTTAAATGAAATAAAATGCCAAAATGTATGTGCAGCCTAGCCCAAGTGAATTTTGGAACTGCCATAAGTTAGAATGGCAGCTGTTCACTGCAGCTGCTTTCATAATAAGGATTTATGGTGGTTCACTGCTCTTCCGTATTTCTTTGAAAGTAGTGTAAGTACCTCAGTCAACAAAAATTACAGCAGAATAACTTACCTCAGAGAGATGCTGTAACAAGTATTTGTTTCCCTTTCAGCAAATCCTGTGTTGATGACAAGTTGTAGTTTTAGTCTGTGAAAAGTAGCAGATTTTCTGTTCTATTCTATTTGGCTTCATTTTATATTTGGAGTACATTTTGATGTTCATCTCAATGCACAATTTCATGCCTGTTGTGCCTGAAGCTTATTCAGTAGGCTGACAAATGAGACATTTGCCATGGAATCAGTGCTACTTATGATCTTGTAGCTGGATTTGGTCACCTACTCAGAGGCAATGTGTTCTACTGTACAGAGCTGTTCAAGGGTTGGCTCAGAAAGAAACTTCTGGAAATTTTTTTTCCAGATCCCTGTTATATAAACTTCTACTATTTTTTCAAAAACAGATGGTAAATTATGCAGAGTAGGCATGCTAAGAAAGCTCCCTGCTTTATTCATACACATTTAGACATCAAGGTAAATATTTCAGAAGTAAACATGGAGCTGCCACATCCTGGCTTTGGATACACTAAGCTGTTTTTAATAATCTTTTGTACAGTTGCTGTGAGAGAGTCTGAAATCTTAAGAGACAAAGTGTAATGGTATTGAATGTTAATGTTTCCCATTCCTGTGACACGGGGCAAAGCAGTGACGCTTGTCCTTGTTAATAATTGGCATTCCACTGTTTCTTATATAGGTTGCCGTTGCTAGTTCTCCAGATGACTACACTTTTTAATTCCTGTGGTAGTAGTGTTGCAGTTCTTTGTATGTGTATTTTTTTTATTTCTAGGCTGTGAGGACTGGGGAACTCAAAGCTTATGACTGGGGAAGCAAAGCTGCAAATATGGCTCACTATAACCAGGTAGACATCTTTTACGTCTATAATTCTGGAGTGTCACAGAAAATAGTCCTTGTACACTTCTGGGTGCTGTATTTAAGCTGCATGCTAAAGAGCTGTTAATGTTATCCAGTAACCAGACTGGAGATCTGCTTTTCCCAAAACAACAAAAAAAGAAGTCAGCTGGGACTGTAGAGCTCAGAGATAGTCCTAAGTCAGTGTGGGGCTCACATTTGCATGTGAAGCTGTGGTGGCACACACTTTCTTGAGGGAAAGTCCTGCCAGCCTAGATCATGAGATCCCCCTGCACTTCTCATCATAAGGCACAGGCTGTCAGTTCATGTGTATTGTTTATCTTTAGTCTGTTTAGTCTCCGTGCATTTTTGTTTCTAAATTACTCTGTACAATGCCAAAAATGTTTTGCCCTTTGTCTCTGAGTGACTGCAAAATACTGCAGTATCATAACTTTCAGAGTAACAGTCACTTTTGGCCTTAGATTGGAGTTGTAATACCTTGTATGGGATGCATTCTCTGAGATCCTGCTACCCTGCTGTCTTTGTAAACTCCTCAAACCACATCTTTACTGCTTCACATGCTATAATATTGCAGGGCTCTTGCAGTTACATTTTTGGTTGAGCCAGGACTCCATCTCTAGCTGCCTAAGAGAGAGAAAATGAGTATCTGACACATTATTGCAGCTGCTAGTATGGCACTACACTGGCAGTGTAGGATCATACCGAATATTTTTTTTTCCTAATGCTTTGTTTTCACTTTCCCTCTCCTCAGTCTACTCCCCCTTTCTACAAAATAAAAGAGATGACTGTACCAACTGCAGTGTGGACTGGTGGACAGGACTGGCTGGCAGACCCAAAGGATGTTGCTATGCTGCTCACTCAGATCACCAATTTGGTTTACCACAAAAACATTCCAGAGTGGGAACATTTGGATTTCATCTGGGGCCTTGATGCACCTTACCGCATGTATAATGAAATAATTAACATGATTAGGAAGTTATCTGTAAACTGACACAGTATTTCAGAGTATTGGTTCATCAGGAATTTGTCAGTTTTTGGAAAATACACTTTTCTGGCAATAATGCTGCATTGCTTAGGATGATGCATTTTTAAAATGCCAGCAATGACTACTGAATTGGATTCATATCTGGTTGTTTTCTCTCAGTATTATTTCTCTCTCTTCACAGTATTTTGCTGATTTTGCACACAGTGGAATGGTACCCAAAACACAGCAGTAGGACTTAGCACAAACGAAGTATGTCATGTGCACATAAATTTAGTCACCTGTCTGAAAGACAGATTAGATAAGTTAGTCCATTGAGCACCTCAGGTGCCTGACACTTATAACAAGTATTTCACTGTGCATAAAACAGCCATTTCTCAGTATGTGGCCAATTATAAGTACTTTTGAGAAGTACTTCTTGTACTGCAGTGAGCTATTTGGTGCTGGCACTTTACAAAGCACTTAGAGACTTTTTGCTGTGGTATTATTTTAGCTATCACAAAAAATTAGGTAACTTCACTTTTCAATATTGCCCAGAAGAAGTATCGTGAAGCCAGAGAAACCACTGTCAGTTGAAATGGCAGATTTTGGGACTGATTCATTGCTGCATTTTCTTGCTTTGATGGTGTCCCTGAAGCCTTTAGTGTTTCACATACCAGCTGTGGATAGAGGTCATGATTTGCCCTGGCAGATTCCTGGAACAAGAGTAATGTTCAACAAAACCACTTTCAGTTAACTTTGTCAATAGATTGTGGCTTTCGAGGAGAGTGATGTAACATACTTATGTTTTGCACTGACTAATAACTAGAAAACAAGCTCCCTCAGTCTAGTGCTGGTGACAGAAGAGCCAAAGCATTAATTCTACAGCTTGAGTGACTTAATTTCTGTGGACTTTCCCCTTAATTGTCTGCTGCATTGAAGATCTGTTACTTCTTAACTGCTTATAGGATGCTCCTCACCACTGTGTTCAGGAATGGAATAACTGCCTGGAGAAGCCTGACAGTATTACAGCAGTTTGATTTGTCTCAGTTTCTACTTCAAACTGGGGCTAAGACCCCATTTAATGGGGAAGAGGATTCACATCTGCCTCAGGGGTCTGACTTTGGAGCTCTTTATGTTGGCTGTACAAAGTACTTTGGTTTCTCTGAGATGCATAAAAGTTCCGTGCCAAATGAACCATCTCCAGAGTCAGTTGCCTCAGTCCAGATGATAATTTCTGTGCCATAGTTGGATTCAACCCAGATTTCTTCAGTAATCCCAACAGGATAAAGAGCCTTTCTATATGTTATAGGAAATAATGCATTTTAAATTGAGGCTAACTTGTTTTGTAAAAAAAATTGAAAATAAATAAAAAAAAAATCAGAAATAGACACAATTTGTGAATTAGGATTTATTTCTTTGAGTGTTTGGGTTTTTTTTATTCCTAATTCAGACTCAGGGAATTCTCAGGTATTGTTTAGGGACAAAGTGGTTCATTGGTTCATGAGACTTTGGTTGTGATTCCTACCATGACCTTTAAGTCTGCTTTACATTTGTATCAGCCAGATGTGCTTTACTTTACAGATGTACTGTGCTGAAAGGAAGCTTCTGTATGAATCTAAGGTGGCTAATTTAACATTTGTGAGGGTATGTGGTATGGCAAGAGCCATGTGCATCATGTTTATTAAGCTTGAGCTATTTCAATAAACATGAGACCTGCTTGGAGTGGTGTGGTGTTTCACTTCGTGTTTCATGAATGCATGGGAATCTTTGGGACTGAATTCAGAAAGCCAAGTCTATTTTTCACAACTATTAATCCATAGAACAAGTATAGAAGAAAAGTAAAATATCTAAGTAAACTTCCATTTTACTTTTTCCCTGAAAGCTTCTCTGAAAAGCTTTTCCCAAGCTTAAAAGGGCATTCTTATTTAGGTGGACTTCTCTGAGACTTTTAAGTAAGGTACTAACGGTAAATAATTACTCACAAGACAGAGTCTAAGCCTTCAGATGAGGCTTCTTCTAAACTACTGACATGGTGGAAAGTTCTTGTATTACATTCTTAAACTGTGGGTAATTGGATTGCTTAACAGACTGTCTGGTAATCTCATAACTAGCATTTAATCACATCTAATCTTTGCTACAGTACACATGAACCAGCTTTTGACCTTTGTCACCATCAATAATAAATGTGCTCAGGCTATACCTTTGTGTACATTCTGAATACTGTGGTTGTGCAGTTGAGACACTAGAGTGTATTAAATCCTATGTGTTGTCACCTTTGTCAGATGATGAACAGCCTGTGTACCTGGAAATAAAGCCAGAATACTAGAAGCTTTACACAAAAGCCATTATGGAGCTTCACTGGAGTAAGGATAGTTACGGAAATTGTGACCTGCTTTATTTCTCCCTGACTCACTAAAGTTGCAGGCCTTGTGTGTGAGAAACTTGGAGAGGTGTCAGTGCAAATTGTGCAAAATAAGACACCCTGAACATAGAGGAGATGAGTGAAAAGCTTGGTCTATTTAGAATCACCTATGATGAATTTAGAGTTCAGTGATGAATAGTACATTTTTCTAAGCAGATCTTAAATACTGTTCTCCACACGTCTGTGTTGCAGATATTTATGTATGTGCTGTTGAAGGTTGGCTGAACATTAGCTTTAGACAGTATAAAAGTGTTCTGGCTTAACAAGAGGGCATGGGACACTTTCTGCTGGCTTGGTCTCAGCATTTAGTGACTGCTAGAAAGGTGAAGAAAGTAGTCCCTGTTCAGCTGTTGGATCATGACTCAGACCTGGGTGCAGTTAAAGAGAATGCACAGTCCAGGGCTTTGACTGAGACATGTACATCAGACATATGAGGGATAACACAGACATAAAGACGTGGTTTTGTCCTCATGTTGTGCTTGGAACTTGGCAAGGATATTTTTGTAGTCATCTGCAAGTATATTTACAGTGTTCATTTCATGCAAAAGGCCTAAGGATGGTGGAGTGTTTGTTAGTGGAGTGTACTGAATGGCCTGAATGATCTACTGACTCCACACAGAGCATCTTCACACTGGTTAGTGATTCCATGGCCAGTGATAACACTAAAAGTTTATACATCAACTCAAGCAGTATAGAAGTGCCTCAGCATAGGAAGAGGTGGAAAAATAGACCTCCTACTCTACTTGGGCCCTGTAAGAGAAACAGTTTTGTCAGCTTGGGAAACAAAATTTTTATATAAATTATTTGTAGTGAATGTGCCATACCAAAAAAAAAACAAACCCCAAAGCGTCCCAAAACAAACAAAAACCCTTCAAATGAAACAGAAGTACCTTAATACCATAAAAAGTTACAAATGGCTTTACTTGATAAACCTTGATATCTGGACAGGTTTTTGGATATCTAATAAAATGGCTCTTGGTGGAAGATTTTCTGGTAATGAAAGCATTTATGATGTCTTTTCCCTTCATTGTCTCATAAAATACAAACTCATGCTACAGCATTGCCCATCAGGAGCTTGCCTTTCTTCCTGGCAGCCTATTTTCATAAACTTTATATGACCAAAATCATTAAAATCATCAATGAAGTAAAAAATTATGAAGGTTGGATGGACACTAGCCACACCTGTAACATGATTGCATAATTATTATTTTCTGAGTGGAAGAATGCAAATCAGTTTCTCATTCCTGAGTTATTAATTCTGAATGAAAGAATTTTAGGATATTTTCCTGATGGGTATTATTTTGAAAACTGATTCTATTAATTGTTAAATTAGCAATTTACTTCACTGGCAGTTTTCCATCATCAGCCATTGTCCAAAACTAATTAAAGCGACCTTTGATTATGGTTTTTACTGGCTGGAGAGGTTTTCAGTGAAGCTTCATTGGGGAGGTGGAGATTAAAAATTTGATAAAGCAAATGTGTTAGTTCTGTTTTTTAAAGTATTTTGTGTTTAGGCAAAAATTTTTAATCAAAACTGAAGAGGAATGTGTGTTCTTCATCCTGAAATTCTCAGCATCCCTGTGGACTCAGGTTCAAGCTGCTTACCAGGGATGCGAGGAGGAGAGTTTCATCTCGCTTATTTGTATCCAGATCCTACATTAGAATATGCAGATTAAGTAAACAGAAGGGGGCTGTAGGGTAGAATCGTAGAATCATTTACGGTTGGAAAAAACTTTAAGACGGAGTCCAAGCGCCCTCCTGCCCCAAACCCACCACACAAAGCCTGTGACAGAGCCGTGCCTACCACCTTTCCGTGCTGCTGCAGGACAGTGTTAATAGTTTGTTATCCCGGGAGCTTTGAGCCGAGCAGCGTTTCCCGGTGCCGTTATCCTGGCGCCGGCGGCGGCGCGGGTGGGCGCTGGGCGGCGCTGCCGCTCCACCGGACACCGCGGGGACACCGCGGGGAGACCGCGGCTGCTGGGAGGGACCGACAGGGACCGGGAGGGACCGGGAGGGACCTGGGAGGGACCAGGAGGGACCGGGCGGGGCGGCCCCGCACCGGGTCGGCTGGCAGGTGAGTCGGGCGCGAGCACCGCGTTGTGCCAGCATGGTAACAGCTTCCTTTAAAATGAGAGCGGGCGCTGCCGCTGCTCCCGGTGTCTGTCCTGGTGCTGGTCCTGAGCAAGTCTCCAGCCCTCTTCCTCAGCACGCTTTTCCCGGTAGAAGGCTGGGCATGTTCTGGGATCTTGCCTTATCGCTGGTACAACAATAATACTACCTTACAGAGGGGAAGAAGAGGAGGACGGAAAGGGTTTTTCCCTCTAATTAGTTTCAGTATGTTGATTCTAGTTTTCCCTCCCGCTAACTTTCTCTCATTTTCCTCCTACTCACTGTAGTATTATGCTGTTTATGTTATAGCCTGTACCTAACAGTGCAGCCTGGGGTAGGTGCTTGCATCTTGTTCTCATGTGGAATCTATTTAAGACCCTTCGTGGGGCCTCATTCCAAGCTATGTGCCCTTCAACCTAAACTCTGTAGCAGGAGTGAGTTTTTGAGAGAGCCATTTAGATTCTTGCAACACGTGGGAAAGTTTGGCAGCATTGTAAATTGACTGAAGAAAGCTGGGGTTGTGTAACTGAGTCAGGTACAGAAAGGGTTTGTGTGTACTTTGTCTTTTTATGTGTGTGTGTGTGTGTCATACCTGGTGCTGACAAGGAAACCGAAGTTAGCAGAGCGGAGATACGTGGTAAATGCTATTTGGTGGTTAAGCCAGACAGCTTGGACTGGGATTCTGGAGGATGATGATGATGAGGATGAGGTGTCCCGAGGCTGTTCCCCGGGGCAAGCTGAGCGGTGTCGGAGCCCCTCCCGCGGCACCGCGCCGGCTGCGGAGCGGTCTCGGGGCGGCGCCAGCCCCCCAGGTAAGCGCTGGCTGCTCGGGCGCCTTGCTCGGGCTTTATGTTGCAGGATATCCTAGAAATAGCAATGTAGAATACCGTTATTTTTCCTCAAGGGATTTAAGAATATTTTTCTATGGCCTAATCTGCTGGCAAAATGCCTATTCTTTAAAATTTAGCTTAGGGGCAGCAATGGCTCTACAACTTTTTGAGACTTCACTTATCTGTAGGGATTAGTAGGAGGAGTGTCTTTAAGGCAGCGGAGCAATTTATATCGATCTCCCTTTAGTGAGGTTTGGAATACATTATAGAATAAATTGATTCCCTGCATAATTCTAATAAAAGAGAGGATCAGCTATCCCATCTAAGAGACCTAATTTCTGATTGTGACTGTATAAATCAACAGAAATATTCAACATGATTATTCTTGGACTCAGGTGCTGATCGTGTTATAAATGCCTTATTGTGAAATAGAGGTTAGGATAAAATGCAGTCAGAAGATTGAAACTAAGCTCTTGGGTGTAGATCCTCATCTGTTAGATTAGGGTCTTGCACCAGGTATTAATTTACAACAGTTATTACTCTAAATAAATTAATTCAACAGAACAGTCTCTTAACAGCAAGGAATCTGAATTTCAAAATATATATGGAACAGGTAGAAACCTGTCTCCAACAAGGACCTACTGATTGCCTGAATAATAGCACAGATAATGTTACGGTTTAAGTAAAATTCTTGAAGTCTAGGGAGAGAACAGAATCTATTGAAAAGAAAACAGCTGAAACTGAAAGCAAACTTGTGTTACAAATTTATGCATATTCAGAAAAGGTCACTGCTAATTAATCATTCTTAATTATTCAGAAGCAAGGAAATACATTCTCACATTTGTCCCATCAGATTTATTTTCTGATTAGCCAAAAAGTAAGATCATCTGAACAAGCTAATAAAGTCATCCAGGAAGTTGACCTCATTTCCAATATTAGAATAAATGCTTTACTGACAAAAGAGGTGAGTTCATAGGAAGCTTATGGCAAGCTTTGTTTCCCTAAATGTTCAAAGCTTTGTTTTTCTTTTTCTAAAAGCACAAAAGAAGTGATATCTTAGTGGTTAAATCAAAACTTCCATCGCTTACCTCTAAATGCTTTTAGCAAATTAGGAATATTGGAGTCAAGCCTGCTGGCTTCTGCCTGTGGTCAGAGGAAGATCCTTTAAAGGACATAGGTCTAACTGGTGTATCTTTTAAGTGCATATGTTAGTTTGATATGTGAGCAAAGAAGGATTTTCATTTCAACTTGCTAATAGAGCTGTTGAGATATGGAGTGAATATTGTAATAATGTGATAATACTGGTCACAAAGCATCTGTCTGGAAGCATAATGAGATTTTACCCTGCATTCTGCTCTGCAACTGGGGGATCTTATGTTCTTCAAAAGTGGTTGGCTCAATTTTGCATCTAGTCAGGTCAGGTGAATTTTTCCATGTCAGGTAGATACAGGTATATAAAGGAGAACATGACCTCAAATGTCACATTAGATGGAGATAAGTCACAGCCACCACATCCAGACTAGAAGGTCTCCTTAAGCTTTTAACTAAGGCTATTTGATAACCAAGGGATCATTAAGAAAATATGCATTTGCATATAGCCATTACTCACCAGATCTCCACAGGTTAGACCTGTTTAGCTAGCAGTTGCATTAAAAAAAAAAAAAAAGGGAAAAAAAAGTTAATTTTTATTGCCTTATCTATAAAGACAGAAGGATAAAAAAGGATGATACGATTCAAAATTTATAAGAAATACCAACTTTTAAAGTGTCTGCATTAAGTAGAGTGGAAGATGTTCCAATTCTTTCTCTGAATTCCAGCATTAGGGTTCTGCACTTCTGCTTGTTTTTCCTGCTGTGCAAGTCTCCTGTAGAGCTCTGCTAATAACCTTGTCAGTTAATTCTGTACTTAGATCGTAATGTATTATATGACCTTCTATATGACAGGAAAGGGAGCTTCCCCCTTAATGATACACGTTGCCATGCAAGAATTTCTGGGGGTGGAGCCACTGCTTGAGCAGGCTACATAAAAGCATGCAGGATTTCCAGCTGCCTTAGACTGCAATCAGCATGAACTGCAGCCTGCCACACCGAGTGCTGCTCAGCTCTCCGATGGAGGGACAGCAGGACAGGTTGTGCCTGCAGTCTCTTTGGGACTTTGTCACTGCAAAGGAGCCACTGATCAAGTCACCGTTTTTTCCAGTGCTGTTTTCTTTCACAGCATACATGGCTTTCTGTCTTCCATATATTGTGCTGGACTTTTTAAGCATCAGACTACCAGACTTGAGAAAATACAAAATCCAGCCACAGAGCTATCCAAGTCTTCGGA
The DNA here is from genome assembly GCF_052056855.1 of Sturnus vulgaris. NCBI lineage: Eukaryota > Metazoa > Chordata > Aves > Passeriformes > Sturnidae > Sturnus > Sturnus vulgaris. Next base: position 21,451,331 of record NC_142250.1, on the reverse strand, counting down.
TGATGGTGCCTTGCATTATTCAAAGTGTGTATCACCATGTCGTTTTGATCTTCCCGGTGACATTTCTACACTGGTACTGGAGACCCATGAATCTACCAGTGACAGCTCCAGAGCTGCCCGAAGTCCTGCTGCAAGTAGCAGTTTGTCTGCTGCTATTTGATTTTGAGTACTTTCTGTGGCATTTGCTTCATCACAAGGTGCCTTGGCTCTACAAGACCTTCCACAAGGTGCATCACAAGCACGTGTCGACGTTTGCCCTTACTACACAGTATTCCAGTGTATGGGAGCTGCTCTCACTGGGATTTTTTGCTGCTATAAACCCACTGCTCCTCGGATGCCATCCTTTGACAGAAATGATTTTCTTCCTTGTAAACATTGGTTTGTCAGTGGAGGACCATTCTGGATATGACCTGCCATGGTCAACTCACCGACTTGTGCCTTTTGGATTGTATGGAGGAGCACCACACCATGATCTCCACCATCTGAAATTCAAATCCAACTATGCTCCTTACTTCACACACTGGGACAAACTCTTTGGGACATTCACAGAGTCACGTTCTAATTAAGAATATTTACCTGTGGATGAACTCTTATAGACTTAACTGGGACATTTTTTTTAAAGACATACAGAAGATTGTATATTTGAAGCTGCCTATAAAAGTAATAGCTATTTATAACAAATGCTCTTAATATATGTGTATTTGTGTGTGTACTTGGATCTGCCTGTGTTAAGGGACTGCAGATGGGAAAGTGAATATGTGTTGCTTATATTTGAGTCAAAGGTTTAAGGGAAGCATTAAGAGACATTCTCTCTCCTTTCCTTCTTTCCAGCTTTCATAAAGCATGTATCATGTTATTGTATGATGTTTTATACATACACCAGAACATTATCTTACTCTTGTAGGATGATTTATGATGTAAACAGAAAAGGTACACATCATGGATTTTGTGGAGTTTAATCTGCCAGGGAAAAATATTGCACAATGATTTTGCAAAATATTGCTACCAAGTCTGGGTGGTTGGCTAACTGTTAAATGATTTTGATATTTATATTTTTTACCTTGATGTACTATCTCTTTTTAATAGAGAATAAATATGTTCATTCTTTTAAAATCATATTGTGTTCCATTTTATTAATTCCTCTAATTAATATTAGGAATTCCTCCTAATATTAGGAACAGATATGGTTCCCTGTGTATAGGTGTCATTTATTTGAATTATAAAATAATATAATTGTTTAGGTTGGAAAAGACCTCTAAGATAGAGTCCAACCATTACCCTAACACTGCCAAGTCCACCACTAAACCCTGCTCTGTGTGCCACATTCACACATCTTTTAAATACCTCCAGAGAGGCTGAGTCAGCCACTTCCCTGGGCAGCCTGTTCCTGTGCTTGACAACCCTCAGTGAAGAACTTTTTCTTCATACCCAATCTAAACCTCCTCAGCCACAACTTGAGGCCATTTCCTCTTGTCTTTTCCCTTGTTACCTGGGAAAAGAGACTGACATCCCTTTTAATTTCAGAGTTGCAGACCCTTATTATTTAAATATTGTAATATTATTTCAAAAGTGAGTAATTTATTTTTTCTCCAGAGTCATATGTTTTTTTAAAATAGTTTTCAATTTTGTAGAAATAGAGTATTGAAGAATGCAGTTTTAAAAGTCATAGTGAACTTTTATTATTATATTTTTGAGAAGCTTGAATAATTTTTACTAAGCAGCCCCTTAAATTGGAGCATTGGTCCTTCACAATCATATCAATTAATTGTTACTTACATGCAAAATCCTGTCAAGGAATAAAAACAGGGTTTCTAAAAATAGATGGTTCTTTCAAGCAGATTTCAGGGGAATAGAATCAAACCTTTCAGCATCCTAAGACATAGAACAAAATGGCTATGCATTGCTAGAAGAACAGTTACATATAGAAGATCAAAATGTGTCTCACAGAAGTCACACTGGAAAAACTAGGGATGAAGAGATAAGCAAGTAATTGGTGTCTCATTCAGCAGATCCTCACGGATGCCTAATGTTCACTACAAAACATTTTAATGCTTGTAATCACCTATCGTGTATTACTAATAAACTTCCCAGGATAATGATGAGGCATTAAACAGAGAAAGTGAAAATAATGTAGAAAGTGTGGAAAGAACATTTAAACATCATCATCCAAAAATGTCTTTGTCCTTATGTTATGTCTAGAGGGTTGTGTGACCTTACAGAGGCTGTTTGTCCAGTAGAAGAGAGACCCCTTAGTATTTCCAGCCATTTGAATTTATAAAAGGAACAGCACTTTGAGACACTGCATCTTTTTGATAACAGGAAATAATTTTCATAAACATCTTCATAAACAACATGAAATTCTGCAGTCTTAGTACTTAAATACTCTCTCTGCTCTCTGGATATCACAGAAGAGCAACCCTTCTTTTCCTTGTTAAGAACATGATCCATACTGAGAGCAAAAACTGAGGCTTAAAATAATACTGGAATCTGCAATTCATCTATTAAGCTGTGAGAAACAATCCCCAGTCTTTCTGATTCTGATTGTAATCTTAGGTATTTTGGTGTGTCCTAGAAAGAGAGGACAGTATTCTTTGTTTTCTGGTGAATACAGGAGGTAAAAAACATGTTCTGATTTCTTTGAGCTGTTTAGCCATTTTTGAGGTGCCCCAAAGTTATCCTTTCTGTTCTGCAAATCCCACTTAATTCAGCTTGGCAAATTCTGAGCCTCTGGCAAGGATAATCTGTGGTTTCAATGACATACCTTACACTATATTTTGTAACTGTACACTGTAACAGCCTGTTTCGTGTATTATTGGCTCTCTGAGTAAGCAAGGGTAAGGCTAACTGGTACTTGCATATGTTGCTGTAGGAAGCCTGTGAGCAAAACCCACAAGAAAGGTTGTAACTAAACTCATGGGGATTATTCTGCTTTTTGTATGAAGCTTAAGAGTTGATATAATACTTCGCTAGTGGAGAGAGTTCTAGTCAGCTGCAGGCAAAACTATGCTTGCAGTTGTCAAGTCAAGAGAGATGATTGTCTGATTTGGCATTGACAGTGTAGCCTGACAGCTCCTGAGGATGATCAAACTGGCCACGGAAGGAGGCAATGTGCTGCACAATGATCCTGCCTACTGCTCACCTCCTCAACATTTGCATCACTTCAGACACACACCAAGAATGTGTTTCCTCAAATATGGAATTTCCCCCAGGTTATATCTGTACCTAATCTGTTGCCAATCAGACCTGGAACCTCAGTTTGAAAGTGTATTATTGCAAGAACTTGGAATTCTCAAAAAAAAAAAAAAAAAAAAAAAAAAGGTTGTTAAATGAATATTTGACTAATACATGTCTGGAATGGCTTTTTTGAATCCCATACTAGAAATAAGTATGTATATGTAATATATGTAATTTCATCCTCATGACATAATCCTAGCTTACATTTTCCCTATTTCTCCAATGCTTTTGAAGGCAACTTAGTTTCTTAGGTTCTAAACTCTGGGGGATTGAATCCATTTGTTTGTTGTGTGTACTTTGAAGTGCTTTCTGTAGCAGTTTGCTTTAGTCTAAGTTTAGTTGTGCATGTGAGAAAAATTCATGAGCAGAAGACTCATAACTTCAGGCCTTTGCAATTCAATGAAAACATACTGGAGATATAGCAAATAAGGGTTGTTTTTTTTCCTGTTTTCATTGAAAGCTCAGCATATACTGTGCCACTGAGAATGAGAGGACAGTAAGTTCTGTGTATTGATAGTGGTGAGATTTTAAAACAGGATTTTATAAATGTTACTCCCTATATTTGCATTTCCCCATAGTCTTTACCACAAATCTTTACCAGACAAAAGGAAAGGCATGACACTCGCTTGTAAGGATTTATGTAAGAAAACCAAACCCAACTTTCTCCCTTCTGTTCCAAAATTCTCCTAGCTTCCTTCCTCTTTATAACGTGGCGTGATGTTCCACACAGACTTCCCATCTAATCCGCTGAAAGCTAAAGTGTGGTCATTTGTGAATAGAGGATGTTTGCAGAGACCTTTGAAGCTATACAAGGAATTTTTTTGGTGCTGCTATTGTCCACTTTATATCTTCCAAATTTAATAAAGCTCAAAGAAACAAGATTTTATGCATTTCTCTGTCTTAATTCTTAGGCACACATTAAATATTGAACTCTTTGTCTGCTCTTGTGAATTGTAGGAGTTCCCAGATTCTCACTGGCAATTTAGTCCTATACGTCTCTTGAAAATTAGTCTCAGTCTTTCAAATGATACCCAGTTTAGCAATTTTGAGGTAAGAGTATAACACTGCAAAGGGACAGGTTTCTATTTAGTGGGTGTGTTTTCAGTGCTGCTGTAGAGTGAGCTCCTCATATGCTTTGGAGTGAGCAGATGATGCTTGGAGCCATGCTGAGTCAATACTCAGTGCTGGAAAAGGCTTGGTCTTCCCTCATGTTGATCAAGTGCAAGCACTTTACAGGGGAAAGCCTACACAGTTCTGGTCTATAATTATGATTTCTTATGATTTTTAAGATTTATTATTATGAAAAATAATCTGTATCAATAATGGACTTAGTGACTTGGTTAATCTAGTGTGTTACCTGGATTAAATTAAAAATGTGGTCACTGCACTAAAAAGAGAGAGAAAGGACAGCAACACACATGGACCTCTTTAGGGAAAAAAGGCCAACTTTATTGTACAGACAGCTCGTATTTAAAGCGTGTTACGTGCAGCTAGGACAGGGCAGTAGCTCATTGGACAATTGGGAAAAACATCCATGGGACAGCACCTCAGGATGTATCCCACGGGAAAGACACCAGGTGTTAATTTTTATTATGAATTCCACTCTGTTTTTCACCAAGTTATCACTCTGGGAGACTTCCTCCCTAACTGAAGCTGTAGTCAGCTTGTCAGCCTGGGAATGGAGCTGAGAGACAGGAGAAATGCAGGCCTGAAAAAGAATTTCCAAGCTATAATTCCCTAGCTCTCTAAATGTGTGTCCACATAAAAATTATCATCTCTTTGGGTGGTGCTATCTCTAAATTAGTTTTGAAGCAATTTGTGATGACAGAACATTTAATTGTCATCTGTTGTCTCTCAATATCATTGGAAGGAATGAATCACTCTGATGTGGCTTTATCTCAGCAGTCACTTCAGTTTCACTTATTCTTGCTTTCCTGCACAGGTATTAAGCTTCCATTTTTACCTGCCCAAATCCATGAAACTCTTTTTGAAGTGATGGATCTGTATCTGGAAAAATCATCCGTCTTGGACTCTCTGAACCCTCACTAGAATTATTCAGAGATTTCCTCGGGGGAGAGGCAGACTGGAGTGTGAACCAGCTATCACATTTTCATGTAAACCACGTCAAAGCCCTGGCTTTGCATGCCCAAATGTTGACGCTGGTCCTGCATTGCTCAATCCAATCCAACCTGAAAGGTCTTTGCAGCACAGTCTGGAGCTGTGTTTGCAGCATGGTTTTCTTGTAAAAGCAACTGCTAAACAATTGTTTTCCAAAACTTAAATGTGTTTCCAATTTAGGAAAATTTGAAGTTGTTTACTGAAAAAAGTCCCATACTCTCTCCCAAACTAACCAGCATAAGCATTCCAGGCCTTAAAGAGAACAGAACCAATGCAGAAGGCCCTTTAGCTGAGGAAAACAATGCTGAGTTTTTAATCCTTCTTTTCAAACTGTTTTCTTCTCAAAGAGATTTTAAAAGCTTACTAATCACCTTGTCTCCCAATCTGGAATGATTGCTGTGATCAAGTCTATAGGTGCACAGAGGGGAAGAAGAGAAAGGAGGATGGGAAAGCACTTTTATTTCTGTCCCTTGGGGCACTGTGCAGATCTGTCAGGTACAGATGGGGTGTTGCACTGATATATCCTTCCCACCAGAGCACAGATGGTTTCAGCCCTCAGGTTCTTACTGCTGGAATGGTTCAGACTCCACATCCACACACAGTCTTTCCTTATTGTTTTCTCCTTCTTTCTTTCACAGCAGAAAAACACAGTGACCTGCAAGAGGGAACTCCACCTTTGGTCAGCATAAATGCAAATATATTTTTGTATCACCAACATAAGACTAAGTTAAAAAGATCTACAGGCATGGGCTGGAGAGCCTCTTCTACGCTCAGATTTGAGACGGCAGGTTTTACTTGTGGAAAATAAAGCCAACAATCCAAAAGGGATGGTTAGTAGGCTAGGCAGGCAGAAACATGACTACTTTGATTTTAGTCTATTGAGAGAGACTTCAGCAAACAATTCAGGGGATTAGGTAGTCCAAAAATCTAGGATTATCTACAGAAAAACTTTTTAAGGTGAGCAAGATGCATATTCTTTATCAAAAGAATATGAAAAAGCACTGCTAGAAATTTTGTTGGTGTCTGTTTACACACCTTTTCAGCCATTCACAGCAGCTGTGAAAAATTACACCCTTAAGAAGCAACACACATGGGTAATTTCACAGCCCCTTTAAGGGATTGCTTTACAAAACTTCCGGAACTGGTCTAAATAGCTGAGGCAGTGGAATTTGTCAAGCTCTCTAGACAAATGAACTTGGGAAATGGAATCATTTAAAACTGCACAAGCAGCTCCCCTGACAGTTGCAACTTACAAAACCTATAAGATCAGAAGTGTCCTTCTCAGTTGAGCTTACAGAAAACGCAAATGCCCACCAGCTGCCTTCCTCTCTGTTTTTATCCTAGCAATGTCCACTGATGTCCTTTCCTAGAAATGCCACAATACTTCTGAGGGGCTGCTGACAACCTCCCCTTGTCCTCTAAGGAAAGGGGCGGAGTCTTGCCAGCTGCTTTGCCAGGTTTGCCATGTTTTATTCCTTGGGCAGTCAGATGATCACTCCCAGGCTCCTGCATCACTTGAGAATCTGTAATACATTGCATGCACAGTCCTGCTGCAAATGGAGGCTTATCCCTCACAACCCGTTCTGAAAACTATCTGAGAGGCCAAGCTCTTGGTCTGACATTTTTCCTCTTCTATTCAGCTCCAGGCAGGGGCTTCCATTTCACGTGTTTACTCTCAAAGCCTTTCCCCCTGGGGGCGGGAGAGCCTCTGTTACCTCCCCACCAGCCACTTGAGAACCAATTTGAACCCAGCTCAGCTCAGAGGAGTAGGAGGGGAGATTTTTCTGCAGTCTGGTCTAGGGAGGTCTTGTTTGGCTCCCTGTGCTCACTGAATGACCTGAACACATTCTGGACTTTGCTGCTGCAGTGGTGGAGAGGCTCCAGCCCTCCTGGCTGGGTGTGAGCCAAGGGCCAGGTGCAATGATGGGGAAGCTGGGCAGACATGGGTGGTGTGAGAGGAGGGCTGGGTCAGCAGGGCCATGCTGACGTGGAGCTGTAGCCCATGTGTAGGATGCAGCCTTTGAGGGTGTCAGATTTTCTTGTCAGCAACAATTCTGGTGTGATCAAGCGTAACCTGAAGTTAAAGCCTCAAAAAAGTTAATAATGGCTTATTAGCTTTGGTACTATTGTGGTGAGGAAAGAAAAAGATTGTGTAATTACTTTTTCTGTGGGTTTGAGTGTTTCCAGTGTCCTTTCTCTGTTCCCATAGCCATGGCTCGTCACTGATTCAGCTTTTCTGATATTACTTGTGACTCACCTGTGGAAAATTGCTTTGCCAGTCTATAACATCTCCACTTTGTATGATGTAGTTGACCTATTTCCTAGACCAAAAAGCTAAAGCAAAATCACTAGCTTGGACCTTGGAACTGGCTAGTCTATGTAGCAACACTCTTTTGGAAGTACCATGACTGAGAATTTACTATTTTATTTGCTTTCTTGCAAATCCTGATGATATGCTCCTAACTCACCCCTGCTTCCACCCTGTTAAACCTGGGCTCTGTGCCTACTGCTCTGCATCCTTGTCTTTCTGGAGATTAATTGCATAGTTTAGCCAATATGTTGTATGCTCTTTATTCTTTCTCTTTCTGTGACTCAGATTTGTATCTTGAGTAATTGAACCATTTTTCAGAAGAAGGAATTTCATTTCCCTCTGCACTTGGCACAGCTTGCAGAAGAACACTGTTAAACTCTGAAAGCTATGGACAGATAACAAAAGAGCAGAGCATGTAAAATGTGGAAAGGCACATGCACTCAGCCATAGCAGCACAACAAGCTGATTCTCTGTTTTATTTCCTTTGTCTATTGAACTTCAGCTTACTGCTTCACTGCTTTTCTTTTAGACCTCTTAATCATAGGGTAGTGGGATAAATTAGTGCTTATGTACTAGCATCAGTCCTGTTTCTAGAAGAGAGCCATCCTGCTAGATTCTAAAATTTGAAATTAGCACTCATTCAGTTAGTATTATTTATTTATAGTATTACGTTGAAACCCTGACAAAAATCTAGGTGCCAGGAGCTATATATAAATAGAGGAAAAATCCTGTCTCCTAAGTGGCTAAAGCCATAGTGTGGGCTTCTGCATCTGGTAGCTGAAGTGAAGGTTTAAACCAAGACTGAAGAAATCTATAATGCGTATTTTGTGGACGCTGTATTTACTTCTTTGTGAGAAGAATTTAATCAAAACTTTCTCATTACAGACATCTAAGTTTGACTTGGCAGTAACTGGTCCTTTCAGATAACAGACACATACCAGTTTTTCAGGTATGTACAAAACAGTAATACTCAATCAAAACAAGTAATGGCGCTTTTAGGTTTTTTAAAAAAATTATTTCCTACTGCTGTTATTACAAGTCTTAATTATTTAATGTAGGTGTAGCACCTACTAAGCTCTTAACTGGCTGTGGCAAGGAGTGGGATTTAGAAGTTTGTTTTGCTTCTGGCAACGTACATGAAGTCCACTGCTGTAAGAGATTTCTAATAATTATGCTGTTACAGCTGTGTACTTAAGGTACTTCTGCCTTTTAAGGTAAAAATTCCAGACAGCAGCATAAGAAAAACAGCTGAATTCAAGTTTGGACTTAAGTCACACAGAGGTAGCTGGTGTCTGTCCAGCTACTTTTGACAGTGGCTCTCAGGGTACAACTGCATTTTCATTCTGCTTAGTGGGAATTCCGGGATGAGATTATTAGAAATGAATGTGTGGAACTTCTGGTGATTGCCCAGCTCATGATAGTACACATATATCTCCATTTTATTTCTCTATGCAAGCATATACCTATAAATATTATACATATATATATATATATATGTGAATTACCATTACTTTTTTCCTTTGCTATTTATATGTATATATAAAACTATGGCATATAAAGTGTGATGTGATGTGGAGCAAGAAAGCTGGCGATGACATCAAACCAGAGTCATGGCTGGTACTTAGAGACAAACCTCTGCAGAAAGGACCATGAGGGAGCAGTGGTGGGGAGATATGGGCAGGCATGCTCAGTCTCAGGAGAAACCTCAGGGCTCTCCCCCCAGGTAAAGACTGCTGCCAGAGAACAAGACAGCTGAAACTTGTGTGGTAGTGACAGTGTCGTTTTCCACGCAGTTTCAGAAGGAAACAAGTTACGCAATGCAGCTTATGTCAGAGCCCTCCAGTAATTTGTGGGTTTGTTACACAACTCGGCACACTTGGACGGAGCAGGAGAGGTCCCAAGATATTGAGTGCTCTCATATTTTGTGGAAATCACTAGGTGGGCAGAGGCAGAGGTATTTGTGCCACTTTAACCACCTGTTTAGGGGAGGAAGTGACCCTGGCTCACTCTGTGTGACAGCAGTGTGCCAGCCCTGCACTAACATTAACTCAGCCTGTACTCTCTGCTCCTCAGCTTAAGGCCAAGAAAGATACAGGAGAGATGCTCTGGGGGGTCTGTGTGTGGGGTGAGCTCTGGGGACATGGCAGGGGAATGAGGATTTTGTGGGACAGTATAGTAAGCCTGGCGGTAGCTGGAGATACTGCTGCATCGAGGAGGACCTGGAAGAGGTTCTGTGGTTTTTGTGGTTGTAGTGTTTAACTCACAAAGTCAATAATGCACAGGAAAGAAGGATTTGCAGCTCACAAGCAGTTTCTTTGATTTGTACCATGCCCTTTATTTTTCACTGAAAAGAGTGATAAAATCAAGAGCCACTTCATGATCCCAAGTGAGCATTCTGCAGAAGAAAACTCATGATGAGGTCACCAGTGTCACACACCACAGGAAGGTGAACTCCAGGGCCACGACTCCTGCTTGTGAAAAGGAAGAGCAGCTCTTGGTCAGTGCTGTGGGGGAGGCAGTGGTGGCAGACTGATCACGGAAAATTGAGTGGTAGGAAGCATGGGATGAATCCTAGGAGGTAGCTGGCTTCAGAGCCCACATTACTTTACTACTGCTAATTGCAGACAATGAAGCTTTCCCACAGAATGTCAGCAGACCTAAGTGAAGGCACAGAAATCATGTAATTTAATTGCATGGATGTATAACTTTCTGTGTTTTTAATAATCCCTTACCAAAAAACTGTTTCTGATATCATTATTTTATATCTTTCTCCTAGTGCAATCAATTATTTTTTAATTTTACTGGTTTAGATGAGTTTAAGACACAAGATTGCATGATAATAATTTAAGCAAATATAAATTTTCAGAGTAGATGCAAATAATCTTTTGCATGAAGAAAGGTATTCCACATTAACTGGCTATGAAGTCAATGTGAAGAAATTACAAATAATATTTTATTTGTCTTTGAAAATTACTAGCCCTCACCTCAGTCCCAGTTCTGCATCCCCACCTGCAGAAAGCCTCCTTGCACAGGGTAGTTCCAGTGCTTTCCCCATACTCTTTCCCCTTCTCTTGCTTCTACATCTTAGTACTATCTCAGAGGGGGAACAAATTCTGTAGCATATCTGGAAATGAAAACTTCAGCTGTTTTTCTTTCTTCTTCTTCTTTTTTTTTTTTTTTTTTTTTTATTACAGTTTCTCTTTGGCGTTTTGGTATCATCTTGTCCAAGTGACAGCTGGCTATGATTCTAGAAGTCTCTTTTGGAGGTTGGTTGGAACAAGCTGTGCTGGCTTTGTTTGAGCAATACTCTGAAAGCATTCTGCACTGCCTGCAGGTATTGCATTGATCTGAGTCATGTCATCCTGGCTGATAGGAGTGGTTTTGCACCTGGAGTAGAAGGTTTTGTGTTTTCCCCCTACTCATTTTGAGTAGGCCCTAATCCTTTCCGCCAGGTAGAAGTTTGGTTTTGGCTTGCAGCAGGTCAGGATGAAGTTTAAGCCTCCGCTCTAAGAAAAAGGAAGTGCTGATGAAGACTTCAGCAATGCTTCCCATGAGCCAAAATTAACAACTGAATCTAGAAGGGTGGGGGGGGAAAAAAAGCTTACTCAAAAATACAAGGATCTGAAATGTTTAGTGGGGTTTTCCTCAGCTTTGTAATGCAGAAGGGGAATAACAGTCTTTAAGGACAGAGAGAACAGAAATTTTTCATGTGGCAAGGTGGGAGTTTCCTGTTCACGTGAAATATTGGGTTAGACCTCAAGCAGCATTAACAAGGTAATAGAACAAAATCTGTGGCAATAACTACTGTAGAAACTGGCTGAGGTTAACAATCTCTGCCTTTGCAGCAAGGAGAATCACTCTCTGTTAAATATTGATATTTTTGTACTTATAGTTCCCTTTCTCTTGGATGTTTTTCCTCCCCAGCCTTCTTTTTTTTCCTGATGCCATGCCACTCTGCAATGCTAATTTTACTTCCAAAAGCTTTCTGGTTCTTGGTCAACTTTAGTCTCAGGCCTCCTTTTGAGGAAATGAAAATTGAGAGGAGTCAGAAATGGTGCTAGTTCACAACTCTTCTAATCACACACCGAGGAAAAAAGACAATGTCTGTCAAAGCCTTTCATCTCTCATGATTTTGCAAATCATATTGTTAGCCACTGTCAGCCTTTTACTTAAAAAAATGTCTCACTCATTAATTTATACTTTTAAAAATTTTTGGAACCTTTTTCTTCCCCCTAGAAATAGGGGTAATTGAAATGTTTTCTTGGATATAGGCACAACTGTAGCCAGTTCCAAACTTTATTGTGCCTGTTAGGTGACCAGGCTTCATTTGATTGAAAATGTTAATTACTGGTTCTCCAGGAATCAATGAGCAACACAGATGCTTAATCTTAGCCATAGATCTGTGCAGAACATGTTCATCTGGTATGGCCTTCATCTGTTTTACTTTATAGGATGCAGGCTGGCCAAGGTGGAAAAGAAAGGATTCAGCTTTGAGGAGGGTTGAGCAATGCTAACAAGGCGATGGCCCAGAATTGTAATAAAGAATGTGTGACTTGTGTAGGAAAACTAAGGGGTGCAGACAAAGGATTGAGAAGAAAGGAACTCACAAGTGTTTCACCTGGTGATGGACCTGCTTTCTGACTAGACAGTGAAGCTGCAAATTTATCACAAAATGCATCCACTGTGACCTCTTTCTCTAAGGGTTGCAGAAATCGAGAACCATTCTCCTTGTTCCTTTCCTGGTCAGGTGAGCTGAGGACTAAGCAATTAAAACTGCTCAATACTGGGATGTATCAGCTTAGTGACATGCAAATAATCTGCAAGGAATTAGATAAACTACATTTGTCTAATATAAGAATTTAAATTAAATTACATTTATCTAAAGCTCATTCTGAAGTGAAAACAGAAAGTGAAAATGGAGACTTATTGTGATTTCATTAGGATGTAAAGCTCTGGCATTTTGTTTCAAAAGTACTTAAAACGACTTTTTGTGTTTGCTTTGATTTTTCTTTTCCCCATCTCTATTGACGTTATTAATCTTATTCCATCCTGTGAAGTTTTCTTTATCATCTCCATATTGCTCCCAGTGATGAGTTCCATAGACTCTTACTATTTTAAATTTTTATATTAAGCCAAAATTCAAAGTTTTATTTGAAAACAAAATTAAAAGCATTTGATTTTGAAAAGTGGAAATGAATCATATGTAATTATTGCCTTAAAAATTTAATCTTTCACTCAAGCAGGAATAATAGAAATTTCTAAATAGTTTTTAATAATCCAATATGCATCTTTTCAACAAAAAATAGTTTTATTCTGAAGAAAATTCCCTAGCTTCTATGTGATCGTTTAATGCATGACATCATCTCTGGAGGATATGTTCTTGTATTTCAACTGAAAAAAAGGCATTTTCCTTTCTTTCTTTACATTTGTTTACTCTGACTTACCTTTTAGTATTGTATAATAACTAGGAATGCACACAGAACCTCTGTATTTTGCATACTTCATCTAAACCTTATAAGCTCTTCCTAGTTGCACTACTCACAGTGTTTATTATGGTTCATTGGATATTTTAATCCTTTAATTTATTTAAATGGATGATTTATGTCAGGAGGCAATGAAGAATGCAGTGGACTTGGAAGGTGCTGTGCAAAATCTGTACACTGAATTTACACAAAGCAGATGCTGGAAATAATGGCATTTCTGCTACTGGGCGCTCATTCTACTTGAGACATATTTTGACTTTGTGGATTATCTGGAAGCAAAGCCTGTAAATGCAGCTTCTGTTTTCCAACAGTGTGAGCAAAACCCTGCATCTCAACTCCTGAAAGCAGTTGGTAGTTCTGCAGCTTGCAGCTGAATCATCCCTGTGTGTTTATTTTACAGACTCTGAGGTTTTTTCACCCTAATTGCTGTGGACTATTTCATACTCCAGAGTTATTTTGCCGTATACAAAGCAATTTAATTCCTGCTTGCTTAAATGGCTTAAATCCTGTTTTGATTGCATGTCTTCTAACTTGACGGGAGTCATAACCATAGGTGCTAGATCCTATAGAAAATATCACATGTAATTCAGAATTGGGCTAATTATTAGTTCTTTACTGAAGAGGTCACTGAAGCTTGTATGAGTTTGGTCTACAAAGCTCTTTTGTTGAATTCTGTTCTTTGCTGAAGGCTAGTGTAATCCCTAATTGTGTATCCCACAAACAAGAATGAGACTGAGCAAAGAATCCCTCAGTAACATGCTGGGCAGGGCATTAAAGAGATGTAGGGCTTCAGCCTGCTGGAAATGGGCTGAAGTGGAGGGTGGCCTGTATTTCAAAGGACTTAAAAGTCACATAGAGTTCAGCAGCCTGGGACACTGCTTTCTGCAAAAAGCACAGTCAGAAACAGAGCTGGGATTCCTAACGGTGGTCTGCAAGTTTAAAAGATGTTTTGAATGTGAGACTGAAGGAAGACAGTGTGTTCTGGCATAATTGTCTTTTATTTTCTTTATAAACAAAAATACTCTAGCCCAAAAATAAAAGAAAATGGAAAAAAAAAGGAAGAAGAAGAAAAGCAAGCTTCTGTGAAGGCAGTTTGAGTAGCTTTAGATATTACTGTTTTCCTTAAAGAGTACAAAGACAAAATCCTGGTGGATTTTTTTTTTTTTTTTTTTTTGTTGGGAAACCAGCTGAACCATGGGGAATGTGGAGCTGAAGGAAATCATGAACAGGGAGTAGAACTGAGCACAGTGCAGAGAAGAGGCTGGAATAGCAAGGCTGTGATTTATGAGGGAGGAAGATGATTTAAGGTGAGCCGCTGAATCCCCAGAGAGGCTGGGCAGGAGGCTTGTAGCAGTCGATTAGAATCACTTACTGCTAAATTGCCTAAGACAAACTTGTCTTTATGACATGGATGCCCACAAGGAGGAAAATGAAAGTATAGTGCAACAGTGAGTAGTTTTTGAGTGCCTACAGAAACATTTTCTCACTTAGGGGTTAGAGATGCATTCCCTATCAACTCAGCTTAGTTAGAAACATTCCTCTTGTATATTAAAAACTTCAAGTAGGATACTAAAGTTGTTAAATAAAATAGATCAGCACCATCATCTTATTTGTACTCTCCCCTAAAAACTCCAAGTTCCTTGCCACCATAAAACTGAAATTTTGATAATTTTCTATCTTCATATTATAAGAAATACGGCTTTTTATTGCTCCACCCTAATGTATTGTTCCATAGGTCATTGTAGAACAACAGTAGATATCTGATTGGACCTGACACGAGGCCCAGGTGTGCCAGTATCTTCTCAAAAGAAGCAATAGAAGGTTTAGAAAAGAATAGAATCCTGTAAGGTTTCCACTGTGCGCTGTTTTTGACATGAATTTAGAAATAATGACAAGGAAAAACAACATACTTACTGATAGTAAGTATGAGATGATTCATTTCCCAAACATCGGTAGACACTGGCTAACAAACCTAGCAGCAGGACCAGGAAATAAACTGACTTTGTTGGGTCAACTGGCTCACAACATTCCTGCTGATATTCAAACAGTGATACGAAATATAAATAGACTCTTCTGTGGAAAAAGGAAAAACTCCACTGTTCCCACTCCCTACTCAGATTCTTTCCATCCTCACTCAAAGTCCATCTCTCAACCCACTGTCTCTACACGTTGACTTTTAATACTTTATTTTTTAACAATTAGAACAGCATCTCAGTATGTATGTGTGAAAGTGGATTGGAATAGCTGTCTTCTTTATGGGCTTCTGAAAATCTAGGTCAGAGTGTATTCAAATTCTGACTGATGTAATCAATTCTGGTGGCAGAAAGTCTAACAGAGCAAAGCTATTTGTACTTGAATGTCAACTTAAATGCTTCCCATACTGAGGGTTTTGATCTTGTTCCCTCATGAGCAGCACAGATAATGAAGAAGTCTGTGACACAATGTCTTCATTGTACAAATGACTCTTGGCACTTTGTCTTTTTATTCTTGCACACAGATGAAGAGGCTGCTTGGCTTTCCAGCAGAGTGAACTGCATCTTGCCAAAGGTGCAGAGAAAGCAAAAGGGTAGAGAAACAAATGTGTGTGTACAGTGGAGGTCCCTTTGATTATGGCACTGTGAACATTCATGTGGTGTGTTCAGCCTGGTTAATGACAGCTTCTCTTTCAGTTACTGCAAACATTTGACTTCAGCTCAAATGAAACCCATCAGCTCTCCGAGGCTGACACAGAGGCAAGGGTTCCCTGGGGTCTGTAAGTGCTATTTGAAACTAGCCCTGCTGTGAGCAGAGGGCTGGACTAGGTGATCTCTACAATTTCCTGCCAGTCTCCAGAATTACATGGTTTCCTCTGTTTCCACAGAGGCCTGAGGCAGCCAGGGTAATGATGCTTGTGTCAGGCACTGCTGCTCCCTGAGGGAGATAGGTGGCTTTTGAATTTTCTCCAATTCTCTGCTGCCCCCAGTATTTTTCACCCTTACCTGTCCTCAGTGTTCACAATTGGAAGAGGAGCAATGAACCCCAGAAGGGCCCTACTCCCAATGCAGAGGCTTTTCTGCTACTTTCTGCTAGCAGGGAGATGAACTTTTTTAAATCTAGACTTAGTTCTTGATGGAGTTGCAGAGCTGGCAGGGGTGCTCCCAGCAGGAACTCCCCCCTTGTCCCTGTTCCCACTGCAGTGTGATGCGGTGGCACTGTGCTTCCTTCTCTTTGGGACGTACTTATAGTGAGCTCTGCCGGTTCCCTTCCCTCAGCATCCTCTGGGAGGTCTCTGACCCCTTGAACTTGCTTCAGTCTGTCAGCAGAGTGTGAGTAGGACAGTGAGCGCAGTCATCTCAACAGGAAAGTGCTTCCTGGGAAGCCTTGAATCACTTTCTGGCGCTGTTGTCATGATTTTCCTTCTTCATCATAAGCACTGGGGATGTAAACACCCACTCAGAAGGGAAGGGACCCTCTTAGCAGCTGGGGTGCATCAGTGCAGGGGTCTGCTACAAGTCCCCAGCTGCCCAGGGAGCTTTGTCACAGCTTTGGCTGCTCCTGTGAGAAGGGTGGGAGTGGAGCTGAGTGTTGGGAGCTCCAGGAGCATCCTCTTCAGGGGCACCAAGCTGGAAGGAAGGCAGCTGTGAAATCTGTGCTGTGCTGGGGAGGGATTCAGCATTTACAGCCTGGATCAAGCAGCCTGTCTACTGGACAAGCTGTTAGTGTTTGTTCATTGTCAGAGTGTCCAGCAGCTGTGCTGGTGGATGAAGATCTTTGTTGTGGCTGGTACTGTGTAAACATGTGGTGCCTACAAACATCATTCCTTCCGCTTCTCACACCCCCTCCTATACAGTCTATGCCCTGGCTGTAAAGCATGGGACGACAGGAAGGTCCAAGATGTTGGAAGAAGGTAGGGAAGCAGATTCTTAACTGTGTACCGTGAGTTTGTGTCCTCAGAAAAGGACAACAAAATGCTTTTTGCTCCTGTTTAATGGGTAGTCCTTGCAAGAATGAATTTTTGCAAGAGGTGCCTTCCTGAGAAGAGCAGTGGTGATGAACAGACTGAATGGTGCTAGGAGCTAATCCTTCTGTGTAGATGGAGAGATAGGCAGAAATCAGGAAGGCCTTGAAAAGGATTTGTGTGGGGGCCAACAAGGAAAGGATGTGATGGAGAAAAGATGAGAGAGTTAATCTTTTCAGCTGCTTTCTAGGTGAACTGGAGCAAGACAAGACTCTGCTTGATAGCTCCTGTTAAAAGGATGTTGTAATACTTGACATGATGAGATTGTGGATAGGATTCTTGGCTGGCTCTTTGGGGCAGGAAATGTCGTAGAAACAACTGCTGTGATTTATCTGTGGGCTGAACCTGAAGACTCAAGGAGAAGCCAGTCTCCAAGTCTCTTCCCTTGGTTTTGGGTAGAAAAAAGGCTTAGGTTCAAGTGAGGAGATGCAAATATAGTAATGTTCTTTCTGCTTGTTTGGGAACACTTTGCAACAAACATCTGAACTTCACCATTCCTTTCATGATAGCTCCTTTACTGTCTATGAGCCTAAATCAGCCATTTGGTCAGCTACTTACTGAAGGTTTATGCTTTTTGTTGTCGAAAGCAGATATCCAACAATTAACATTGTACTTCTAGTTAGCTTTAGTGAAGCTGCCAGTTTGTAGTGTGGAAGCAAAACATTTCTGTAACATCTAAGGATATATGGCTGGTGATCTGGAATGTTTGCATGGGATTAGCTGGGGAAGCTAGCTCTGGAAAGCTTAGGGGAAAAAATATGGGTTTGATTCAGATTTAAAATTAAGCATGTCTGGATAAAAGCAAGTGGTTGGATTGGAGCTCTTATTTTACAGGAGTGTTTATAACTCTTTGTTAAATAGTCATGGTGACTATTGTGTCCACAGTGACCAATAGTGCCCATGGTCTGCACTACATTTCATTGGCACACTAGCATGGCACATTCCTAGGTGATTTTATTGGGAGCTTGCCTTTTAAGTAATTTCCCTCTTCCATTGTATGTTACTCCCTTTTCAGTTTTGTGTACATTAGATTTCAGATTGCCAAAAAACCTCTGTTATCTAAGTTGTTGTAAAATTATGAGAACAGATAACAACACTTAGAGCTAGAGGATAGAAACAGGTTATCAGGGTGTGCCTTGTACATAGAGGAAAAGGAATGAAGGATGAAAGGAATGGATACCAAAAGACAGATATGTTGAAAATAGACCATGGTTAAAATACTGATTCCTGGGAATATTGAAAATGTCAAGAACTTGATATGTAGGTGGATTGAGCAGGCTAATTTTGTAACAAGTGTTTCATGTTTTCCCACTGAGGATAAAGTCAAAAGCAGAGGGAAGAGCTAAACAGATCAGAGTATGAGAAGAGAGTTCAGAGAAAACATTAAAATCATATGATGAAGGGAGTGAGTTCTGGACTACACTGGAGCATCTGCTTTCCAGTAATGAACAAAACCAAGACTAAATGTACTCCTGTGAACCCCCAAAATTCTCAGAAAGGATGTGTAGTGTTTGTTTGAGTGCTGAGTTTCCAGTTGCAAGTCTAAAGCAGGTGGGTTTTTAATATTTAGTTTTATCACATTTTGTTTCTTTGTGTTTGATCTGAACAAATATGAGTGAAAGTGATTAGAGTGTTAATAGTACATAGGCTATTTATTGTTTATCAGATACCAGTCAAGGCTAAGATGAATCAGTGCTGAATGATGCAATGGCTGTCTCACTGTCTTCTTAGCAGGGCTCTGTTTTCCTGTAGCAAGGGTTTGTCTCCATCAGACACTGCTGAGAGAATGATGTTTTCTCATAGACAAACATACTCTGACAGGAAACTGTTCTGCAGGAAACTTGGAGGGAAATCTCTTGAGGTGAGCAGACTGTCTGCATGTCCTGTATTGGAATACCCAGCATCATCCTCACCCCATGCAACACAAGGGGAAACATCAGTCCTTGCTTTTTATTTAGAGGCAATTACTGTGATTTTATAAAACATTTTAATTGTTTCTCAATTCAAGAACTTAAGTGTTGTATTTTTAAGAAGATTTGTTTTGGTCAAAGCATAGAAGTAGATCTTGTAGCCCTGGAAGTTTTTTCACTTTCATATTGGATTTGTGATTGTTTGTTTGCCAGATGCATTAGAGACTTCTAGAGTTTTGACAGATGGCAATGTAACCAGAGGCCTGTACAGCTGAGATGTTTACACTACAGTTTGTAAATTTTCCCATGTGAGAAAATCCCTTGTGAGCCCAGGAGAAAGTCTGGCAATTGAAGTATGTGGTGTTGTCAGAGACATATCAACTCAGGGGGTAACGGCACATGTGAGCTGTAGTGGTGTGAAAAAACATCTGCTCAGCCACAGGTGAGCTGAAACTTTTATTTCCCCTCATCTGGTACACAGATGCCAGGCAGGCAACTAATCCCTGATTATCCTGCCAGAGGAGATGGCTGCCATGTCTGGATGACGTGTGGGTGAGTCCAGTGACAATACAAGGAAGGACAATGACATGAGGCATTGTCCTCAGCGAGATAAGGCAGCTCATTCGCTCCTTTCCTGTGCTGGAGACCGGAGCTCATCAGAGCCATGACGTGAGCACTCTTCAGCAGTCCCAGGGGTCATTCTCTCTGCCATTTCCAAGTGCCTGGTAAGGAGGGAGGGACAGATCCTGTCTCAGTGACTGGGGATCTGGCTTCCTTTAACCTTCTGAGTCTAAACATAATTCCACAGTTGAAAATTTTTTCTGTTCAGAATTAGACCCAGAGTGTATATTTCTCTGCTTAATGATGATGAAATCCCATTAAGTGCAAAGCACATAACAGTGGCTGATTCTGATCCAACCAGATATTTGAGTTAATTTCTCATGCAGAATGATACAGAGAAACACAAGAAGCAACTCACAGTGGTAAAGGTTAACATTAAAGTACAAAAACCCCAAACTATATCTTTAGACATGTTGAACACTGATACGTGAACACTTCATGCAAACCAGGTTGTAGGTAAAGGCATTTGTTACAGAGGTTGATTAATATGCCAATAGAGACTCTAAGCTTTATCAGCAACCTTTAGCTCAGCTACCACAAGGAACAATGGAACCTTGCATTACCTGTTTTTATTATAAGCTAAGTGGGAGGAATTACTGAGCCAAACTATCAGAGTAATTTTTTTCAGTTTGACTTCAGAGTGATCTTGACTATAGAGAGAGTATTCTGTCTGGTTGGTTTCCTCTGATGACAGTGCAGCCTCTTTACTCTGAAAGGAGAAAATATCTGCTATTGGAAAATATGAGCATAAACCCATGAAACCTGATGTGGGAATTTTGGCAGGTATAGCTCATAAAACTTCATCTAAATAGTTTCTTCTTTCTTGGTTTTACCCTGACTAGAGTATTTTCTGACTGTGCTGCTTTTATGTTATATTTCCTGCTAGGGTTTTCAGTGCATGAGCTGTAGGAGCTCTTTTCTGAGAAAAAATTCCCAGTAGTTAATTTGTGTGAAAAATGCTTCTGGCCAGCACTTAAAGATACAGTATGCAGTACAAAAAAGTGAGAAATAGGTATTTCAGGAGCAGAATTTCACAGGTGCTCCTCTCTGCATAAGCACAGCTCTACATGGTTTCTGTTTGCCCTTTGGCATCAGAGTGCCTTGGGAAGCACAGTGTGGAAATGAGCTTCCTTGGACATAAAAGTGTTACTTGCTTCCTTGTCCTGCATTGTGGAAGGCATGTCTTGTAATCAAGCTTAATTTTCTCTTTATTTTAGTGTTATCTATTCGTGTTAATAGGTTCTGGATTTATGGTTCAATAGGTTACCCTAATGTTGATAGGTTCTGGGAGGGGAGCTCAGGACTGCTTTTGCTATGAGGAAAGTGTTGGGTGTGAGATCTGTGACCACTTCCAGTGTGTGGGATTTAATGCTCTAGTCTCAGGCAAGGAGCCAAACAGACCTTAGCTCCTATGTACCCAATTCATGTAGGCGGTTCTTGGAGAGCTCCTGGTACTTCAGGGAACCTGAGATCTCAGGATCAGTGCAGTTCTTCAGCACATGGGATTGATCATACCTGCAAAGGGCCTGAGCTTTAATCCTGATTTACATATACTTTAATACTGATATGTTGAATTTTCTTTTTATCCTTCATTGTTTAAGATTGCTATGCACTTGTCTGAAAGGAAAGCCTCCACTTGAGAGACAGGTGTATATCTTGGAATAGTGACCAGTATTTGGTATATCTCAATGCCTTTCTGGTCTTAGGTCACTGAACTCTGGGCAGCCTGTGCCATTGTTTCATTACCCTCACTGTAAAAACCTTTGTCCTTATATCTAGCCTAAAACTATTCTCTTTTAATCCTTGTCCCATCACTACCTGCCCTTTGAAAAGTCCGTCTCCAGCTCTCTGGAAGCCCTTTTAGGTACTGGAAGGTGTTCTAAGGTCCCCTCAAAACCTTCTCTTCTCCAGGGTGAAGAGCCTGAACTTTCTCAGCCTTTCTTCATAGCAGAGGTGCTCCAACCCTCTGAGCACCTTGGTGACCCTGCTCTCGATTTGTCCCTAAGGTCCATGTCCTTCTTATGTTGGGATCCCAGGGCTGGACCCAGTGCCCTGAGTGTGGGCTCATGAGAGCAGAGCAGAGGGGCAGAATCCCCTCCCTCAACCTGCTGGTCCTGCTGCTTTGGATGCTGGACCTCTGGGCTGTGAGTGCACCTTGCCAGCCCATGTCCAGCCTCTCACCCACCAATTAATTAGCACCGTGTAATTGAGTCTGAGAAGAGCACCTTGAGAAATGGAAGTGAAGCTTGAGGGGTGGAATTCTTGAAGAATTCCTGCAGGAAACGTTGCTTATTGATCTCATTGCTGCAGCCCTGGTCTTTTAGAATATTTTATCTTGTAGGAGGACACCACAGGCCAAGTGTTGTGCACCAAAGCAAATGTGACTGGTGTAATTACACCAGTTCCCAGTCTCAAACGGGTTTTACCAATGCCAGAGACTTCCCTTGTTTTTCAGTCTTTGTTATGTTCAGTATGAAAAAATGTAATCAAAGCTTTTTACCCTTTCTATTGTTTTTCCTATTTTGACCTGTTGTATATCAGATGATTCTGGCTTTTGGAAACACACATATTTAAAACAAGAAATGCACATTTTTCTTTCAAGAATACAAATAGTTCAGTTTAGTAATCCTTTTCTTTTTTTCTCCAGATTAAACATTCTTTTCCAAAATCGACATGGAATAAAAAGCAACATTCATTTGCTGGTTGCTGCAATGTTTAGCTACTATAGAAATGTAATTAACGATAGTCTACAGTTCTAGTTTTATTTCAGCTATGCCTTTTCCAAATTATGTTGTTTTCCTTAAGTACCATGCTAGTATTGAAGATGTCCATAACGCTCCTTAGTCTAGAATTTTTACAAGTATGTCTGTCATACACGCTCATTTCCTATCTTGAAATTATTGTTCCAGAAAATTTTCTCCTGCTGTGTTATGTAAGATCTTAATTATCACCCTTATCTTAGAGTTTTCTTAGGGTTTTGGAAAAAATAAAAATAATGCAGAAATAGCTTTTTCAGGCTAAAGGTACAAACATTTCCAGAACAGATTAGTAATAATGCAGTTGTAGAAACCACAGTGTCTCACAAGTAAAGTCACAGCTAAAAAATGTAAACCAAACAAGTGCTGTTCCCTAAAGGCTGTTTCCATTTAAGAGAAAATGCTCCTCACTCTTACATCAGATTTCAGATGTGTATAAAAGAGAGGGTAGTGCACTTGGCAACTGAATTAATTCTCCTGAATGCTCCTTGTTTTTCTGACTATCACCCATTCTAGTACCAAAATTACTTCTGTTTCATACAGATTTATTGTTCCTTCAGTTTTGTTATCAATAATCACTTACTTGAAGAATTGAGAAACAGGTTTTACCATACTCCCCCAGAATAGCTCCTAGAGAAATGGGGTCACATCCTGAGTCTTCCTTTTGCATCATGTCCAACTTCTTGACAATAGAATTCTGAGAAAACTAAATAGAAAAAAACACCCAGTTTGTCTCAATGCAGAGATTAACTATTACTTAGTTCGAGCTCACCCAATAAATAGAGCAA
Organism: Sturnus vulgaris; assembly: GCF_052056855.1. Lineage (NCBI taxonomy): Eukaryota > Metazoa > Chordata > Aves > Passeriformes > Sturnidae > Sturnus > Sturnus vulgaris. The sequence goes on along the minus strand of NC_142250.1, from coordinate 21,428,113 downwards.
TATCTTGTGAATGATTTCTTCAACTTAGTTATTTTCCAGCTCACAAATCTTCTGAGTTACATTTTATTTGTTACTATTGTTACTGCCAGTAATATTGCAATGCCAGAAAAATGTAGTTACAGAAAAAGGTTGTTCTGTGCATAGCACAGAGTAAAAGGTTTCTGCTTCACAAAGGTTGTGGTTTAAGAGTAAAACAACACAAGTGTCTGGAGCACCCATGTGCAGAGACAATAGGACTGCAGTGACCACAGAGAGGGATGGGGGTCATTGTATCCAAATTGTTTTCAATGGTCAGTAAGTGTCACAGCAGGGGAAAGTTTTTAGGCAGGTACTTGAAGAAGAGTTGTAATTTTCACATTGCAAGGATTAGTGGGAAAATCCTCCTCATTTCCAGGGCAAAGTGGATATAAACACAAGGGCAGAAATGTAAAATGTAATGACTAGGCAACAAGCATGGCTGGCGGTGGAATCTGTGATTTGACCTTGATTTTGTATGAGAAATTGTGAACATAAATACATTTTGTTATGAAAAATCTTAAAGAGGATTATCAATAGCCTCTACTTGATGTGCTTCAGCAAAGGAAAGATGCAAAAGGACTAAGATGTTCTAGCACAGGAAATAAACTAATTTTGAAATAGGATGTGGATTTTGTATGAAAAGGTCAAGAACATCCTTTTTAGGAGAAAGACATGATAGTGATGAGATGACTACCTAAGGAGCAAGTCTTAGATACATAAGAGAATAACATTCCTTGGTGATGGTGTACAAAAAGAATTTATAAGATTTAGGCATAACCTCAGTCTGAGGACTCAAGGGAATTGTGAGATCTTTTTAGATTTTGCTGGGTTTTAGGTGTAATTTTAACATCTCCAAGAAGATCCTTGGCATACAAAAGTTTTGTTAGGACAAAAGTAACTGGTTCAGGGGTGGATCTGTAAATTGTCAGATGAGACATGGGAGCTGAGTTTGTAAATCTTTTGATTTACTGGATGTAAGGTATAAATGGAGAAGTGGAGAGGATTGTATATTTATGATCTTGGAAAGCAGCTGACACTCAAAAAGGATAAGCATCAAATACTGGTTTAGAGGAGAATTAAAATCCAAACCTGCTTTCACTATAGGGCTCAGGAAGGATGGAAGTGATGGATTGTTGCATGAACAACTAATTTTAGCAAGGAAGAAAGGAAGGAAGCCTAGCAGACTACACAGCAATTTACCCATTATAAAAACAAATAACAGCATTTGTAGGAAGTGTATAATGCCTTGCTAAACCAGGCAAAATTGCTGGAGAATAAGACACCTATAGCCTGGTTTTATTCAGCAATATTGGATTGCCTAATAGAATATAATACTTGAAATAATGTTTGGGTTTTTTAATTCCTATAGCATGTTCAAAACCAAAATATATAATGTAAGGTTGATAATAAATAGAGGGCTTGTTCTGCAAACATAAAAATTAACGTTGCTTCAAAGTAACAATTTAATATCAAAATAATATAAAAACCCAGAACCCACTATTTCACTTAGTTTTTAATAGCTTTGGAACACTTAACAGCTCTTTTTGACCTCCAAAAAGGATTCTTGCTGATTGTCTTCTTTGCTTAACAATACTCTTGCTTTTGGTGAAATTTGTTATTGATTTCAGTTGTTGCAAAACATTATTTGAGGGCTTTATTTATGAGGACTGGAACTATAGGTAACTCAAAGTGTTAGTATTACAAAACTTAAGAAGGAAAGGCATCTTTGCAACATTTCTAGATGAAGCATAGTATGGATTTCATAGCTAATTTTACTTTTAAAATAATTTTATTTAGAATATTACTGTATAATTTGTAATATTTAATGTATTTATATTGAATTAATTGTGATAATTATATTAATATATTATTATATTTCATTAACATTATATATTAATATTGTACTTTTTAATTGTAATATTTAAATTTATTTGAATTTAATAATTCACTTACTGAGGTTTTACTTACTAGCTGCTAGACTTGGTGAGAGCAGAAAATTGAAGGGTATGTTTTACATGTTGAACTCAAGAAAACCATAAGGAGAGATTTTAAAAATTGTTGTGCTGACCCATCTCTGAGAGGTAAAGGAACTAAAAACAGCAAAAATTCTGTCGAAAGAATATGCTCAGAAATTATGAGTGTTTTGGGTTTTGTTCATTAATGACTTGACAGGAAGTCTCCTAGCATGTATGTTCCTTCATTCAATCATTCTCTTTCAAGTGCAGCACAAAAGCTTGGCTCAGGAAATATAATGGGGAAAATGTAATCAGCAGAGTGAACCTTAATGAGGAAGTGAAATTTTTGTCATAAAACTTCTGAATAACATTTCTTTCTCCTTTTTTTCCATGAGCATGACACCATTCTGACATAATTTGACTGAAGTTATAGTACAAGGCTATGAGGTAACCCTTTTCCTGCCCTGTTTCTTATCCCTCCAAATGCACTCCCAAAAGCTGGACCTGCTGCTGCTCCTTGTGTGACCCTCGAAGACTCTGCCCAGTTCCTGCGGCTGCAGCTTCACATGGCAGAGGCTTTGAGCTTGTACCACAGTGGGAAAAAGGCTAATTACTCTAAATTCCAGCTGGGTACCTGTGTTTGAACCAAGGGTGGTCTCTGGTTTGGGATTAGTGTGTGAGGCGGGACATGGAGAGGAAGGTTTGCTCATGGGAGCTACAGAAACAGAGCTGACTGACTGCTTCAGAAAATATTGTCTCTACGTCTGGTAGTGACTAAAGTGCTTAATCTCTGGTTATGAAGATGGGTAAAATAGCATTTTGGTTAGAGCTGGTTGAAGAAATGATCCAGAGAGAATGTTTTTCTTCTGGATTTTGTCAGGTAGAGTGGGATTCTAAGCACCTGGGAACAGATGCTTTGTTTCTCAGAGATGTTGAAATATCTGCTATGTTAATATAAAACTGCTCAGGGACAGCACTTGAGAAAGTAGGGCTGGGACAGCAAAGTTTGTTCTTGATTGTTACTGTAATGCCTGTGAAGAGATAAAGGAATACTGTGATGTCTGCCTGCAAGTGTTTTCATTGCTTTCTCAAATGTTAATTCCAGTCCAAGAACGCAAGGTAAATTTAGCATCAGTCACCTGCAGAATGAAGTCGAGAAAGGGCCTTGCTCTTTCATCATGATATCTTTATGTTAATGCAGCAAGAGAGCTTCTGTGGCCAGTAAAGATTGTGCTGGGTTCAGGGTCTGCTGAGCAAGGCTCAGGGTGGGGCTTTGACTTAGAATTAGCCTACCAGCAAGCAAACCCCAGAAACAACATTAGCTGTTTGGAGCCGTAGTGACTGCAGGGATAGAAATGAGAGCCCGTGTTGCCTGCTGTATTTCAGGTACTTGGAGGTGGCTGCACCAGGCATAAGTGTAGGGTCTGGGAGGCTCTGTTGCCCTGGTGGATTTGGTTGGGATGATAGCTGGTCATTCCTCTTCAGCTGAGTGCACCTAATGTGAATCTCTTTTGAGCTTTTAAAGTCCTTAGATCTCAGAGAGTTTCTGGAGGGCAGAGATAACCTATAAGAGAACTATGAGTAATGTCTAAATGCAGATCAAACCAATCTGCTTCATGAGCATCACCCCTACAGCCTTAGTATTGAGCTGCTCAGCTTGTGCAGCTGGACAGAATTTTCTTGATGTCCATAACTTACTTATTCTGTGGATTTCAAAGTGCAGGAGTTTTGTTTTGTTTGTTTGTTTTTTAGCTTTTTTTTTTTTTTTAGCTTTTTTTTTCCTATTTTGTGGTTTTTTTGTTGTTGTTTGTTGTGGGGTTTTTTTGTTTTTTTGTTTTTTTTTAACAAAAAAACATTTTAAGCTTTAGCTTCTTCTTACTATGATGCTTGTTTCCTATCAGCCCTGACATTTCTTGGGCATCACAATTTCGCTGACACAAAAAGCCTCTGCATATTTGTGGGATGTGGAAATGGGAACATATTTGCACATGTAGACGGATCGATGAAAGTGTCAGCCTAATCCAGTGAGTGTCTGCCTGAGTGGGAGGGAAGGAAGAGGTTGGCAGTGTGTGGAAGCTGATGTAACTCCTACTGAATAAGGAAGTTTCCCAGGTTGTGCAACTCACTGGAGATGAGATTTATCATTGTAATCTCCATAGCCAAGGCTCTTGGAGGAACATCTAGTAGGATAGTTTTACTTCCACATCAGAAGAACAGCCTTTCTGATGCTGTAGTCTGGCTCCAAGGGATATTTCTCTCATTTTGAGGATTTTCAGGAATAATTTGAAGTAATTCAAATTAAGGTGAGAACCAGCCCGGCTAGATATAATGTAGGAGAATCTATGTCTAATTTAAAATCCATTCTTGCCATTTGTAACTTCTTGCTTTGAAAAATAAATCTAGGGGATTCATTATATATGAGAGGGCACGAGTAGGGTTAAAAACATGTTTGCAAAATACGTTTTTTCCATTTAATAAAATAAAGCCCGAATTAATTTCTGCACGGGGAGAGAGGAGCCTCCTTCTATTGATGGCTTTCTTTCTGTTGCAGAGCTTGCATTAGCCTTTGCTGACATTAACAGGGAATAGGCTCAGCAGCAATGTCTCTTCTTTCTGTCTTCTAGAAAATGCTAATTTCTAATAAAAAACTGACTTAATATTACTATGTCAAATTTATTTTTATGCCATATTGTTCTTAAAAATTTCATGCTTTCAGTTTCCATAAAGAAAAAGCATCTTGCTTGAAACTGCAATTTTTAGTCCTACCAAGAGAATGCTTCAACAAACAGTTTTATTATTCTGATTATACCCTCTCTTTGTGAGGTTTAGCTATAATTATGGGAAATCAGGGAATTTTTCTGCTGTGGAAACGTAATAATAACTTCTGTTAGTATTTTTAGATCAGTTTTGAAAATGTAACTTTGAATGTTACTTTCAAATCTCACATTAATCAGATATTTATATGCTGGGAAACTCCTGGGTGACAGAGACAGCCAAAAATCTTCTTAGTGAAGTAGATCAATTTGCATGTTCCTTTGCTGAGAAAGTTGGAGGTTTTTGAATTCATTTTTTAGTGGTAGCAAAATAAGGAAAAGAAAAGGAAGGCTGGGAACAACAAAACAGAGTTTGGGATGAAACAAAAGGAAATAAGAGGGTTTTGAAAATGAGAAAAAAGTAGAGTCTGTTTTGGATGAAGATAGTGTTATCTTTAATTTTTAATTTTTTTTTCTGCTTTCCTTAAGTCTCCTTTCATGCTGTCTCTGGTGTGCCTCGGGAGCCCCTTGCTGCTTCCATCACTCACAGGCTCCCCCCTGCAGCTGCCTGGTGCCACCAGCACTGCCAGCAGCAGTGACACACCTGAGCTCTCCTGCTCTCTCCTACTTTAATGGGTCTCTCAGATGACTCACATCCTTGGTCAGCACCAACCTGAACGAAATTCATGGATTGTGACATAGGAGGTCAGGTTGGCCCAATGTTCTCAATGCACCTAATGAGAACAAGCATCTCAAGTGGTCAGGGATCAAAAGGGTTGAATGTTGGATTCAATCCTGGATCCCTTCCCTTGCAGAGAAAAGCACAGGATGACACAAAGATGAATCATCTTCTTTCTGTGAGATTCAGAAGTGTAAACATTATGACCTTCTATTTGTCTAAGGACAAAAAGAAACAAGCAGAGGGTTTTAGCTTTGGAAGAAATGGGATAGTTAACTCCAACTTTGTTTCAGACTTGAGATATGGACTGCTGACAAGTTTCTGATAAAGCTGACCTTGCACGTTGCTGGTCGTTTTGAAACTAATTCAAAGAAACCCAGACTGTGAATCTTTCTGTAGAAATAGTTTTGATCCCTTATTTAGTATAGTGCCTTCGAATAACACGGGCCTCTGTCCTGAGCAGAGACAGAATTGTCACAAAAGTTTGTTCAGGTAGTAGAGCTGGAAAAAAACACACCAAAAGTTGAAGAAGGTGTATTTTGAGAGTATATTGTCAGAGCCATCTTCACCCAAATGATGAGCACACTCAACTGGGCTTCTTGATATTTTAAGTACATCCTTTCTTTCTTTCTTGTTAAATATCTGACTCTCTACCTACATCTAAGTGTTTTTCTGACTGTTTAGAAGGCTAATAACAAACTGAGGAGAAGTAAGTTTCTTTTAATTTATGAGAGACTGAAAATGTGCCTTTTGGAAGAAAAGGATGAGAACTTTGCTATGTGCTGCCTGTTCCTTCAGCAGAGGGCTGCACAACTTATGCCCAAGCACATCCTTGATAGAAAGGTGTCCACCTAACTGTGGCTCTGTCTGACTTTTTTTGCAGAAGGAGTTGGAAAATTTTTAATTTACTGTGTTAAAACATGTGCCACAAGTAATAGGTGAACACTTCCTTCACAGCAGAGAATATTTCTAGAGCTAGACAGATTTTTGTGGAAAGCTCTACTTCCAAGGAATCCATGAACAGTGAGAGTGTGTATATCTTGTTTCAGTTGCCTGCAAACAGAACTTCAGGCTTTCTTCAGAACATGCACAAGGACTCAGCCTCCAAGGTCCTTCTGACAATGAAGGTTGTGAATTAGGTTGCCTTGTAGAAGAACCATGGCTATCCTGAGCAAACAATTCCATTAATTTCTTGAGATTTCTGAAATTTAGTTCATCAGGAGATAGGCCACACAAACAGCCCTTAAAATAGAGTTGAGAAGGCACTTCCAAAAAATTATTTGGTTAATGTTAATTTCCAGCATGACTCAGGAGTCAAAATTTTGACTTTAAAGGGAACTAGTTTTTCAGCTTCACCTCAACACAGCAACTATTTCGGAGAAATTAATTTTGATGTCAAGTGTTGGGTCTTTTTTTTGGTTGGGTTTGGGTTTTTTTAAGCATTGGGGAGAACTGTCACGCCAGAGCTTCTGGGCTGCTTTGTGGATTATTTAAGCACCTAATCTTTCTGGACCATCTCTTGACCCCTCCTTTGGCCTTTCCATTCTGGGAACCAGCTGGGAGGAACATGAGAGAGGACAGACACTGTTTTGGGCTGTTTTAAACTCATTCCAACATGGGCAGTGGAAACTACAGCAATTAGCCTCAATTATGTGCTCTTCTCTGTTTGCACACAGGAAAAAGCACTTTGGTTCAAGCCAGACATGGATTGAGTTCCCCAGCATCACTTATCCCTAAAAATATGGAAAAACTCTTCTGCAGCTGGGTGCCAGTTTTGACTTGTCTTCTTGCTGGGTGTGGTTCCTGCTGCCTTTCAGCTGACTATTCCTCATTTGGACTTAGCAGTAATGGACAGAGAGGCTTTGGGACCTCGCACTGGCCTTTGCCTTCTGAGAAACCTGCAGTGGGAACTGAGTTGGGAGATGAGTTACTTCTCCTAACAGAGGGAAAAAACCATGAGTTAAATGTCATGGTAGAGCTTTCTGTTTTCATGAGCATGTTAAAGTAACCCTGATGAGATTGATTTTGGGAATATTAGGCAGGGGCTAAAAGGCAGGACACTACTATTGATTTACTATGGCTACATTTGGCACCTTGTCATACAGATTGGTTCCTGCATTTTCAATGATTTATTCTAGACTCTGAGAGAAGTATAACAGATATTCCCAACACCCTACTGCCACAGAAGTTTTCTATTTTGGGAGCTATTCAGAGGTTTATTCAAATTGCATCCTTATGAAATACAGGGTGAACAAGTTTTGTTAATATATTTTTTGCAAGAAAAGGCAAGTTGTAGTGAGGAGAGCAAGCTTTTGTCCCTCTTATTTCTGGAGTAACAATTTACTTCAAAATAATCAACAATCAATAGTAAACTATTGCTAGTTTTGCAATTTTTCTCGTGATTAATGTGTCACTACTATTGCTATCTCTGCTTTATAAGCAATTTCTTCTGGAAGACATTGTATTCATATGCTTAATATCAGTTAAAATATTATTCATGTGTATTACTTCATATAGAATGTCCCCTACCCTTAAACTAAGTTACCTGCAGGACACAAGGACTCTGCAGACTGCATCAGTGGCTATCAGAATAGGCAAAAGTAAGTCTTGAGGAAAACTAAAAGTGTAAGTACTGACAGCAAACGTTTATACTTAAGTTTTTATCATGCTCCATTTTTTCCTGTTTAGCAACATCAAAAGTACCCCATTTAAGGGCCTCTCAGTAGCAGATGATACAGCTGATGTCTGGTCATTGACCTCCTGGTGATATTCCAGATATACTCAAAAAGGCATGCTTTGTCAGAGGTCTACTGCCTCTACTTGCCTAAATGCAAGACCTGTAGTTTTGGATTTAGGCTCATGGTCTCAGGTGTGGCTTAGTAACATTATTCTTTTTGTTCTCCTCTTGACAAAATCTTGATGCAGAGTGCCACTTTTTCTCAGAAATGTGTTAGGCCACTCTATCCTGTTGTCTGATTGAGAAACTTGTGCAGAATCTTGTATTCATTTTCCTGTGGTCCCTGCTGGGCTCATTTTCTTTATGTTGGTTCCCTGGTGCTAGTGTCATTGCAAGAGCAATGTGTGTATTCAAGACTATGTGATTTTTATCTATTCAATATGTGATTTCTAAGTTAGAAAAGATATATTATTTTAATGGTTTTGGGCCAGCCAGTAACAGCAATTCGTCTCAGTGAACATTGTTATGTAAACACAGGAAATGCTAAACTCTACTGCATTTTCCTATAAAGACAATATTTACTGAAAAATTGGACATCTTTATTTAAATTATAAAGTATATGGATAATAAGTCAGCATAATATTTTTCATCAAGTACTGCACAAGACAATTACCCATATTGTGACTAAATATTTCAACTTATTAAATACCGTAGAAGCTCCTAATTTTTATGATGCTTCCCCAAAGCACAGCAAGTACTTGAGGAAGTTGTAACCAAGTCCATGCATGAACTCCAACTGTGTATTTCAAAGCAGCTTTTTCAGAAATGTTGTTCTTCTATTATACCATTGGATCACACATATTTTCCAAAATGTTAGAATAATTGTTTCATTTCCAAACTTTCTCCTGCTCACTGGAATGTATACCTCTCTGCTGCACACACTAGAGATGACTGGTTTCAAGTTTGAAGTGATCTTTCAAGTGTTTATGTTCCCTCTCAAGCCTGTTATATGGTAAAGACAAAAAGTAAGAAAGGAGACCCAGGGAAGTATTTTAAGAAAATACTTGCTCTCTGCACTGGAATCATCTTGCAGGGACATTTGAAAATTGTCAGTCGTTCATTACAGTGTGCTGAAAATCCGTGGTACCTTTTATTGAGCAAGTTGAGGGTAAGAATAAAGGTTTTTTCCTATAGTGATACTCATTGATATGAGCAGAAAACTGGAATGTGTGCTGTCCTGTTGTGCCAATCAATTCCACAGACAGCATCAGATATCACATGGTGCACCGTGTCAGCAAGGATAATGAAAATGTTGGAGTTCTTTTGTGAGAAACAGCAAAACAAGTGGGATCTAATCTCAGAAAGTACTTGCAGAGTGATCAGCCTAGCATAAACATTTGGGGCAGCTGTAAGTCAAGGCCAAATTCAATTTAATTTAGGAAGCAAATTCTATGATGTCAGAGACATTTGTATGTATTTGCTTTATGTGTAGACTTGAAAGATTCAGCCTGCTCCCAGCTGCTTCTTCCATCACTTATCAAACTTTACCAAGGCTGAGCTGAGACAATGCAATTTAGGAAGTACTGAGATTTAGAAAATGAGATTAATTTGTTTTCAATTTGCACTGTATAAAACCCAACACCTTTTGATTTTAAGATTAACTGATTCTGTTAATGAAAAATTTCTTTACAGAATGGTTGACAGATTGTTCACCTCACTCAGTGTAATACATGTATTTTCTTCACCAAATATAAATAATCTGGTACTTCTTGTGAAAATTGGCTTTCCATTAAGGGTTTTGTCTACTTATGGGAAGAAGATAGACTTGAAAAGATTTTGTTTCCCAGAAAAAAACAAGGTAAAACCCCTTGATCTGCCCAGATGTTTCCTCTAGGGACATGTCCTTCTCTTCGGGATTTAAACATTTGCAATGAGTCATTAAGTTGTCCTTTTCAGTTTTCATGCTTTGTTCAAGCACTAAAGGCTTCCTTTCTTAGTGAGAGCTGAATAAGTAGCATATACTGATGAGAGTTATTTTTTGTCGTCCAGATAAAAGTTTATTCTTATAAAATTATTAATGAGATGTTTCCTCATGTTAGGTATTAGCAATCTAGCATTTCTTTAGTTGGAGTTCTCACTATCAATGATTTAACACCTCCTTTCAGGAGCTCAAACCACTTCTCAGGTCTAACATTATGCCTTTAGGTCTTCCTCTATTCCTCTTCTCTCAACTTCTGTGGCTAAAAATGTGTGCAATCCTTCATGTTTTATCCAAGAAACTAAGCATACTTAGTCTGCTTTAATTCCTCTTCTACCCTTTCCTTCAGAGCAGTTTCCCAGAGAAACAGGATTTCTCTGTTCCTTAGGTGGTCCCTATGGGCCCCTCCTTCAAATGAGAAGGTTCAAAAAGTCAAAGACTTTCTGCCCATGTCTGGACTCTACCTGAGCTGGCCAGGTCCAGAGCAGACAAACACTTTGGGTGATCTTGAGACTGAGTCTTTATTTCCATATTACCTCTCTAGGTAGAGGTAGTTCACACTAAGCCCATTCTTTATGTTCCAAAACATGTATTTGTGTGGCAAGGAAATCTGATGCATTTCTAGGAAATTTGTTGTAATGATCCAGAACTCTCTTCTGGCAGTCACATAACATCATTTTAATAGTGGATGAGATAAACCAAACAAGACCACCTGATATAATAATAGGAAATCTTTTGGGGAAAATCGAATTGTCCTACAGCTTGCCTCAAGTCATATAACAAAAGCATAGCTCTTCCTTGATCTTGGGTTTAATGATTCTTGTGTGTGATTGTCTGTAGCTCTGAACCAGTGGCTGGAAAAAGAAATTGAGTTAATATTGGGGTAATTTGGGGGGTGGAGCATCCACCTACCATCTTGAAATAGCACTTTGGTGTGACAGAAAAAGCCGGTGTTGCTTTTCAGGAAAAAATCTTTCTTTGGTACATGATGGCAGTGAAAACATGGCACCAGGGCAGTACCAGTCTCCCACAGAGCTTTAATAAATGGCAATCACTTCTAAACTGAAAGCAATCCTCCCAAATTATTCCTCATGCTCCAAGGTGGGAGTGAGCCATTAGGCTGAAAGCCTCTGTCGAGACTGCAAATTCAAACTGAGGAGCAAGATGATTGCAGCACAGTTAAGGGTAGTGCTATGGATGGGGAAAGAAGTGCTCTGCCAGCCAGGAGCACTGGCTAAGAGGTGGAACTCCCTTCAAGGATCCCAGTGTGCATCCAGCTAACTGGATGGAGAGCAAGGGGCAGGCATGGATGGATGGAGGCAAGATCAGCCAGCTCATTCTACTCATTAGAGGAAACTGAGCCATGGTGAGCTTAGCTGGATGCATCATTGCATCTCAGATTTTGGTTTTGGTAATGGCAGGAAGGTTCAGTGGCAAGAATAAATTGGTTTCTTCATATAAGAAGTAAAATTAGCATGACTGCAAGTGGGAATTGGACAAGCTGAAGCAGACTATAGCTCTTCTTTTTCTCCCAGAAAACAATTCAATCAGATTATTTACTTTGTGATAGATCATGTTTTATTTTCAGGGTCATTTTTTTTCAACATGGAAAGTGGTAACAGAATCAAACAGGTAAGAAATCTATAAAGAATAGGATTGTTCCTCAGAAGAGTCAACATTAAAACTGTAATTTTGAAAATTTAATATTTCTTTTGTAATTTTCTTCCTTTTTTAGTTTAATTTTATTAGAAAAGTTTCTTTTTTGCTATGAATCTGTAGTGCATAAAAGAAGTTGGCTGAAAATAGTGTTGAGGTTAGATAAGTGTGTGTCAATTAATAAATTAACTTTTTTCCCATTAAACATGTACATAAAAGCTATAAGTTTTCCAGAGAAGAAATAGTTTAAATAAATCCAAGAGCTCTAAGCCTGATGCCAACCTGCATGCCCTAAAACACAGGAGAGAACATGGGAACATTCCTTTCTATTCATAAGGGATTCCCATTTCTTGAAGCTGAATAGATGAAGGGGCATTTTGGTAAAGAGAATCGTTATCTACTCACACTTTCCCTCCAGCAGTGCCATGACAGATCAACCTGCAGTTGACTTGTTTCTACTAGATAATGTCAGGTGGTTGAAACTGGAGTAGGCCCGAGGACTTTCACTCAGTGAAATATAATAGTTCTGCACACCTACGTGTTCTGTGTCAGCATTCAGAGGCATTCATACTTTCCATTCCGCCACTGAGGTGCTCTAGATCTTACCCCTGCCCCAAGGGCAATTTGCATTGCTCCATGCAGAGTAGTAATTTCACAGACAAATTCTCCTTTCTCATTATGAAAAACTGTGAATCCTCTCAAATCGCTTGCTGATGCCAAATCCCACTTCCTTGTTCTCTCTTAGTCCCCAGAAGGTTTTTTTCTACATTAGGTAATACCATAAATATGGGTGGAAGATGTAGTTCTGATACATTTTGGAAGGTTTTAATAGGTGATTCTGTAAGCACAAAGATGTTATGGGAGGAAAAATAAATTCCTCTTGTTAATTGGTTGCTACTTAACCATTTCAGTTCATGTAATACCTGCTGGCAGCACTTCTTTAGGAATACCTATTTAATCAGAATAAACAAGTACGTGGTACAGAGTGGTGGCTTGCACCACTTGTTGCCTTTGGCCACATCTAATGTGAGAGAAGCAAAGATGGAGCACAGGCAGCATGTGTGCTAAAGCCAACCCACGTGGGAAATTGCAGCAGCAGTCCCCAAGAAAGCCTTTCACAGTGAATAACTTCTGGAAAAATAATATGAACACCAGATTCTCAGAGCTTGACTGGTTAAGGCCCTGAGCAACTCGATCCAAATTCAAAACTGGCTGTGCCCTGAGCAGGGCGTTGGAGTCAGGCTTTTCCAACTTTACTGATTCTATCAGTATGTTAAGTGATATTTTAACTGACTAGCTTCAATGATTTCATGAGATCTAATGTATGAAAATATTCCCTTGCATAACAGTAGAAAGCTACTGAAGTGTCTGACCTTCCAGAAGATCCCATGTTACTTCACTGAACTGTTCATACTGGTACTTTTAATTCCATAATAATTTTTTCCTGTTATCTCCTGGCATACTGCTGACTTCAGCAGCTTCATCTGCAAAATTCTGCTGAGCTGAGCTGAATGTACACTTGTATCTATTGCTCAGACACTCTTTTTGTATTTTCTCTGCATCAGTGAGAAGTAGGAAAGAAGAACTGAAGGCTAAGACTCACCAGCTTAGTTTAAATTCACATCATCATAAAAAAGGAAAGGATTTCTAAACAGATCAGTCTATTTCCTTTCTCAGATTCCCATTAACTGACCTTGTGATAATGCAGGAAGGAGTAGGTTTTAGATGTTTGTGATTTAAGTAAGGCTTTTGATGCTGTTCAGATAAGCAAATCAGGGAAATGTGATGTAAATAAACCTAGTACAGGATGAATAAAGTGGAAGAATCAGGTGCTTCATGAGCATGTCTGATACTATTTATAAGGACGGTGGAATTCAAAATGATCTTAACAAACTGAAGAAATGTTCTGATAAAAATAGGATGTGTTTTTAAAACAAATCAAGCAGTCTGTCACAGATTTTTGTGGGGAACCAGAGTTTAGACGACAGAAAAAAGGATTGAGTGGGTGAAAGTATGGAAAGGCATCAACCGTGCTGCAATTCTGCAAATGACAAATCCTGGGTCATATAAACAAAGCTTAGGTTACAGGGGACATCAGGGTTTTCCACTTGACATTAGGAAAATGTTAGCTGTGGCTCCATATCTGGTGATAGCAATATGGCTTTTGTAGGATGCAGATAGATTAGGGACAGTCCAGACAGTAGCAATAAGGAGCCTTTTAGAATACATGATCTATGAGGAAAGATGGAAAAAATTGGCTCTTAAGCCACTTAGTCAAAAAGGAGGACTAAAGGGAAACATATTGGTCTTCAGATGCATAAAGAGCTGCTTCAAAGATAGAAGCAGTGGCTCTTTTTTCTCTATACCTACTCTAGGTAGGACAGAAATAGTGAGTTTCAGCTGCAGTAAAGGAAGATTTGGTTAGTTGTTAAAGAAATGTAATGTGTTAGGGAGACATATGAGCATTAAGGATCATGAAAGTCTGGGAGATGATTCTCTGGTGAGTTTTCAGTCATCATCATCAGAAAGAGCAGTTCAGAGACATCCATTAAGATCCATGTGGATTCTGCCCTTAAACAGGGAGTGTTACCTAGCAGATAAATATTAACAGAGTTCTCCTGTTGCTCAGTTCTGTACAGTCCTTGGAAAAACCCAGATGCATGTGGCTGGTGGAGGCCAGTGGCACAAATCTGTCAAACGCTGTGGGGCATCTTTCTGCCCTGTCAGCAGCTCACTGTTAACTTCACTGTGAACCTGTGCTTGAACTCCCACTGCCCACTGTGCTCACGTGTGACCTCTCCTGCTCCAGGCACTCTCAGTTCAGTTCCTGGTGACCTGCTCATTTTGTGCCTCTGTGTAAAAGGAAAGCATGTAACAACTATAAATAGAATTGTTAGTAAACCTAAATAAGTTAGGAAAGTTTTATTTCAGATAAGGACAGCTCAAGTGGGTTGGAAGATGGCCCAGCTGCGTTACGTGAGCGCTGATGGGATCTCAGCAAACAGATTTGATACAACTTGGAAAGAATGAAGCAATGGTCTCTGGTGAATTTGTTACTTTCTCTACTAGCTGGATTTTTCAGGTTTGTTGTGCTGTTGTCTCTGCATTTATAATCTCATATTTAGCTGGAAATTAACTATATCTCATAGTTGCCTCCCTTCTGTTATAAAATGTGTTTTTGCTTTTAAATATGAACAATAGGCAAGAAATCCTGAAACCTTGGGAAATTCCCTGTGCTCTTCTGTGACTGTTTCTGAAACCTCAATTACTAATGTAGTAAAGAAATGGGATTTTTTCAGCAGCTTTATTTTACATGACCTTTCTTGGTTTTCCTCAAAAATTTTCCAGTTCTCAGCAGTGCCAAGTGTAGTGTGTTTGACCTTCCTTGTATTCAAATACTGTAAACAATCTCTGCTGAAAGCTGGAAATGCCTTCAGATTTATTTTAAGAAAATTATTAGGGTTTTTACACTTTGATACCAATAAGGACTGTGTGGCTGACCATCTACTATCACAGTTTCTATCTGACATGAAGCTTTTACATTTTTATTAAGGCCAAATTTCAACAGATTGTCTCTGCAGACCACACACCAAAACAAATTCTACTTTAGCAAGAATATATCCAAGGCATGTATACAAATCTTTGCAAACCTGCACGACATACTATTAACTAAAGAGAGCAAGAGTCTGGTCAGAAATGACATCCAAAATCCTGTATCTTTGCATGCAGCTTTACATGGGATACATGGTCTGTTACCAACTATGCAACACTGCAAAGGGCAGCTTTGCTTTTGGTAGAAACCATAAAAAGCAAAAATTTTGGGCCAGTTCCCCATGAAAGTCACTGCACAAAATCTGCCTTAAATACTTCAATGTCAATCTTTCTGTAAGACTAGGAGGATAAAATTAAGAGAAAAGTCAGTGGATTAGGTTCCATAATAGACAAATAAAAAGGGCTAAGTTTACATTAGGTATCGAAATTCATTTTATTTGTAATGCTAAAACTATTCTGATGATACAGTCTTTCAGGTGGTCTCTTGCCCTTGTATGTCAGCCTCAAATATCAACAGAGGGTGGTGACCTTTGAATCTGTAACAAACATTGCTTTTCTGAGCAACAATTTCACAGGTATGGCTTACTGAAAAGTATATCAGCTATATCTTCTTAAAATAGAAGATCAAATTTTTCTGGAGGTCTCTCATGGCAGAACATGCTCAGTCCTTCCTGACTCATGAGGGCAAGGGACTGAGATGATTCCCCACACTTGACTTGGCTGTGAGGAGTCAAGAGCCAGATCCAGGTGGGGAGGGAAAAGATGCAGGAGTGCCATGAAGAGTGTAAGGCTGCAGTTGGTGGGAAGAAGAGAAAACTTTTTTCTTTTTTTTTTTTCCCCCTCTTCTTTAACCTTCTCTGTCTCTGAAAGGTGCCTCAGTGCATTCTGAGAGAGCCTGTGTGTTTTCCACCAATCTGTGAAAAGTATGGTGTGGAGCTTATGTCAAGAAACAAAGCTGTGGAAATGTGGTATAGCTTGCTTTAAATATTGTGGGAGGCGGTCATCCCAAACTAACCATCATCCTGAACTGGTTGGTTTTATCTGGTCTCAGCCAAGGCCGATATAACTTAAACCCATTTGAAAGACAAATAATCTGGGGATCAGGACAAGAATTTTCCACTTCCATAAGAAATTTCTGTAAAAAATATAAATTTCTTTCTATCTTAACTGTGATGAACAAATGGTATTTTATCTGCATTTTATCTTTAGTCTTCGTTATAGGTTTAAAGTGACTCAGAATTTAAGGTTTTATGCAAAAGGGAGGCTTTTCTCTGTTTAGCACACTGATGAGCTGGGACATGGCCTTGTCTCCCCTGTCTCCTTTCTGCAGTGCAATCACCAGCCTTTAGCAGTGAGCTCTGTAAGTCAGGTGGGTAAGGGCTGGGATACTCTGGAAGCTCCTCAGTGTGCAGCTCAGTGCTGGTGTCCAAGCTTGAGGAGCAAGGATTGGAAAGCCCTTCCTGCTGCTCACATGCAGATGGGCCAGACCGATAAAATCTAAACTTTAATGTTCTTGACTTAACAATCACATATTTCTTTTAGATCCATGAGTCACATTCCAAGTTATCTTTCTTTGATAAGACTGGTCAGTTATAAATTTTACACTCTCTTCTTCTCTCATTGCCTCTCCTTCTTGTTCTCCCTGCCACATGGTTTTTCCCCCTTATTCTCCTACTTTTGGTAAAATAATAACTTTGGTCTGTCTTAAAAAGCTAAACTGAGTCAGAGGAGTTTAAACACACTGTCATTGAAATCACTTAAATGTTTAGCAGCTAAATAGTAATTTGTTGTTTACTTCTAAGAAATTGGCACTTGAATTCTAAAGTGGAATATATTTCCACTAACTTTTCCCCCTACCTAGATCATCTCATTGCCCCAAAACAATGTCAAAATATAAAAGATTAATTTTGGGGCAACTACCACAAGTCACCAAACTCTGCATGGCAAAATGGGCCTCTGGCAGAGGATGGGTAAAAATGCTGTGGCAATGCTCTGGTGACAACCTAAGGAGATGTACTCACCCATTAATTGCTTCAATACCCTGGGTTTGGTCTGGCTGCTTTGTTGTGTTGTATCAGAGAATTGAGACAACACAAATCCCTTTCCAAAACTGGCTGAGGTAGAAGAACAAGCCCTTCTACTTGACTGAGAGGCCATCAAGCAGGAACATTGTGTTTGAGGCTCTATGGCTTTGAAGGGCAGAAGACCCACAGTAGGTCAGTGTTTCTCCTGATGCCTATGATGACATTCCTGACAAACCCAGATGTTCTCTTTTGGAACTTCTGCCTGTTAATGCAGGCTTAACCAGCATAAAATACCCTGATCTGATCTCATCTGCAACTCAGTTCCTGGAGGGATAAACAGAACACTCACTGAACTGTTGACTGTCTTGCCAAATTGAGAAAGGGTAGATGGAAGAAGATGTGATAGGATCTGCATACAATGTGGAAGCCCAAAAATCAGTGAGATGTGCTCTTGGGTGTACTTAAAATGTGGGGATGGCAGATCTTTCTGGTGAAAAGTTTTGAGACAGTTAAAGCTATGGCTCTAGTTGGGTCTGACTCCGGTAAGTAAGATCATAAGAAAATTATGATTTTGTGCTGGCATGAGCTAGCAATGTGGTGTATCACAGATTTTTCTGATGTCTGTTCCCTTGTGGGGATTTTGGAGCAGTTTGGTGGTTCAGTGTTCTGTTTCTTGGATCATTTACTGTCTGGGGAAGTAGCTTTTCTAAGCAATGTCAGAGCTAGTCATTACTTGGATCTTATCATTGTGAAAGTAGTGTTCTGCTTTAACCTCCTACCAAGAATTAGCAAGGAATGCTGCATCAACCCTTACATCATGGATTTTAGCTTGGCTGAGCTTCTGCAGCCTCTGTACAAAGAAACATACGTTGTTGTCTTTGAGCTTCCTTCAGTGTTTGTCAGTGATTTTATCCAGTACTGTCACTCTGCAATCTCTATCTTGCATACTGCCTGAGTCTTGCTGATGATCAGACACAAGGCACATTTTGCAGCCTGCTCTTGACCCCCCAGATCATGGGTACTGTTATGCTGCAGTGTGTGCTGGAGGGCTTGGGTGCGTGGAGCAGAGATAAGTACAGGTCTTGGAGAGGTGAAGAGGTGACTGCTCCAGGGGTGGGCTTATCACTGCACTGCATCAGCCTTCAGCATGGTCTTGCCTGTGCTGCTCCCACGGGATGTTTTGTGCAAGGCCCCGGGGCACTTGTGTGGTTCTGATTCATGGCAGTCACATCAGGGTCCAAGAAAGTGGCTTCCAGTCCATTCTTTGTGTCTGGGATCTGTGGCTATAAATAAACCACTGGTGCTCGTCCAGCTTTATCTGAGGATATCAATACTCCTGAAATGAGAAAATTAAACCTGTCATTTTCTTCCCACTTGCTCTTTGTTATACAAATTTACTCAAAGTGGTGCAGTTCTCCACTTGGGCCATCTGTGAGGTGGTAGGCACTTACTGAAGAGTCCAGAGCAGTGCTGATCCTGTATGGAGTATGTCTGGGAGAAATGCTGCTTTTCTGGGACGTTCATGGTTTCACTGTGTTCCTCTCCACAGAGGCACTGTGACCCTTGGACTGGACCTCTTGTGTGAGCAGCCTGGACTGATGTGATGGGATCCAAGGTGTAGGAGAGTCAGATGCACTGGAGGAAGGAGGCTCCACAAGTATCTATTGCAGACTTGTTTGGTACAGCACCCATTCATCACAGGAGCTGGCAAGACAAGAGCAGATGGGCCCGGGTGATGTGAACAGGGAAAAGTGTCCCCAGAGGGCTAATGAGGAAGCCAGCTGTCCTGGTATGCACTGCCACAAACTGCTCTCAGTAGCCATTGCTGGGGCTGTGCCTGTCTTGTGTCTGTTCCTCTTAGCAAAAGCTGTACTTGTGATCCTGCTGGCAGGGCAAGTTCCAGGAGCCTGCAGCTGGAGGAATATGTGCAGCAAGGCTGCTGAGAAGGCACAGTGAGAGGTGTGCCTCTGGGACCTGTTCCAGAGCTGGGGCAGAAATGACATCTGTGACTACAGAGTGTTGTGAAGTCAGGCTGGGGGCTGTCACAGAGGATATGGCACTGCTCCAGAGGTGCAGAAGGCAAAAAGGCAGAGTCTCAGGCCAGAGCAGGGTAGGAGATGGGACCAACAGCACTTTGTGTGAGTTGTTTCCAGCTACAAAGATAGAAAGTAATGAGAATCTTAAATAGGTGGGAAGGACAAGCTCTTTACTAGCCAGGTAAAAGCTTACAATGCCTTTCAATTATCTCCTAGAATTACTGGGGAGCTGAGGTTATTCTGACTCCCAGGAGTCCTGTTTTGATGAGGGGTTTCTTCCTCCTCCTCTCTTCTCCCCCATGAATCCTTTCTGCTTCTCTTAGGTAGACAAACTGTTCCTGAGTGCAGGAAAACACCACCAGCAAAGTTCTTGGGGCCTGCCCTTCAGGACATACAGTCCTGCTCAGAACATGGATAAACTCCCAGGAGTATGGGCAAGACACCTTCCCCTCCCTGCTGCTGTCTCTGGCTGTCCTGCAAGGCAGCCCCACTCTGGCTGTGCTCTCTGCCAGCCCCTTTGGGGCACACACAAAGCCATCTGTGTGACATGGCATCTCCCTGAGGCTCTCAGCCACCACGAGGTGTCCTGACTGTGCTCACAGCCCTGTCAGCTCCCCTGGGCTCCCAAAGAGAGATTGTGGTGTGGATGAGATCCAGCAGAAGGATAAGACACGGTCACACAGTGTGCCAGATACAAAACAAGGGTGTGGAGAGGGACTGAGGCAAGTGACTCATAAAGTCACAGCTGAAGACAAAATCTGGGGGCAAGATCAGGCTGTAATGACTAGAAACAGGTCGAACACTTGAAATTAAAACCATGGCTCATAACCCTGTTTGAAGAAGAGCAGAAGGCACCAGAGAGAAGGGATTGGTTTGGTTGATGGAAATACATGCAGGGTAGTCACACTGGCAGCATGAGTTGCCATAAATCCTGTGGGCACTCCTGCAAACAGGGAGACCTTGCTGGAGGTCCTGGGATGTTTCTAGAAAGAGTCAACAGTTTGTTTGATCTGCCTGTGGCATGCCCAGTCTGGCAACAGAAGACCACAGCTGGGTTTTGCATATGGCCCAGCCAGAGCCTGAGGCTGAAGATTTACAGCAGGAAGTCCTAAATGTCATATCAGCAAAGATGTTCTTGCTCCAGCTCCCGACCCCAGGCACCTGTGGCATGTTGCTGCTCTTTCAGAAGCACTGGTACAAATGTTTGTCCAGCTTCCCTGTGAGCTGCCTCAGGAAGTGGTCTGCCCTGAGAAAATAATGCTGAGGGGAAAAAGAGAAATGGTCATCTTTAGTTTATTTTATAAAGTCAGATCTCTTCCTTAATTCCATGGTCTGGTGTGGTGGGGAAGGTTGGTGTGCCAGAATTAAATAGCTAGCAGGCACTGCTTTAAGGCAGTATTGCTACATAATTTTTTGTGTAACAAAACCATAATCAAAACATGAATTTTCCTACAGATGCCAGAATGGCTGTGATGTGAGGGTGGATAACCACATTGCTTTTTTGTTTCTACTACATTATTGTATTCATATTTCTCCTTCACATAGAATAACTTACAGGCACAAAATAACTGATTTTATGTTTGATAAGTTCTTGAATGGTAGAGCAGAAAATGCAGAGGAAGACAGCAGTCTAACAAACAGAAATTTTCTGTAGAGTACAATCCAAAATTTCTCTACTCCTGTATTAGTTTTTCCCTAAGTCTTTCTCTAATGTTGTCATGTTTAAAATAGAGAACTCTTGAATTATCTTTGCTTGCGTAACACACTTGTACTGCCTTGAAAATCAAATAATCTCCATTATGTTCAGGTTTGGGAAAGTTCTCTGTTTATGGAAGCTGCTTCATAAGTAAACACTTATAGAAGCAGCTTTAGGTTTTGCCAATTACTTTTGTTATATTTTGGTAATCTTTGTCTAAACAGATTTATGTTAGTGACTAATTCTGTTGCCAGCTATCCTCCCATTTCCTTTTCCCAAGAGTGTCCTACCCAGTCTCTGGCTGCCTTCAAGCAAACTTGATGGTGGCATAACAGTCACAAGGACAGCAAGTTTCTGCAGGTGTGAGAAAGTGCAATTAGAACCAATTTTGACTTCCTGTACTGATGGCATACCTACTTTGCCCAGATTAATACCCAAAGGACTGGATGTTCCTGTGGGCACAACTGACAGTGTTGCACAAGCACAGAGTTAAGGCTGTGCTGGTCTTGTGGAGTCGTGGCTTGTGCCTGCATTCCTCAGTGTCTAATCTAGGTGGCATCCCCACTCTACCCCTTTCTTCACTATAAAATTTATATCCTCCTTATCTGTTTATCTGCAAGCTGGAAAACACCTTTTCTGTGGCTAGTATCCTGTTGTCAGATTTGCTTGAGATTGGGCAGAGCTTGTAAAGCCCTTGGGAAAAGAAGGCAGCAGCAGGAAAGGCTGACTCGCACACAGAGCAGTCACAGGGAAGTCTGGGCTGAACGTGGCTGTTCTACTGCCCTGCCATGGCAGGAAAGGGAGGCAGAGGGGAGCAGAGGGAATGGTGCTGGGGGATTCCCATGGCATCCCAAGGCAGACAGTGGCCTGTGTGAGCTGTGCCCGTGGCCATGAGCTGTCCATGCCATGAACCCCTTGAGCAGGGCACTGCTGTGGGCTGCAGCAGCAGCCATGCAAACAGCACAGGGTGTTCTGTCATTCTGCTGCTGGGGAGCCCTCACCTGCAGGAGAGCAGGAGCCCCTAAACCTTTGCTGCTATAAAGAAGAGGAAAGCTGGTGTTGGAAGAGTCTGCTGACTTTTCCCTCTATATCTTTCCAGAAATAAAGAATCTAAAGGTCACTTCATGGAATTTCTCCATTCCCAGAAGCCCTTGCCTTGGGAATGCAGTCTCAAGATCAATTCCTTCAGGATCATGTAAGCACAGTCATTCTGAATTTGTGTTCCTCCTTAATTATTGATGTTTTCCCTTGAGATTAAAGAGAATGTTGCTAGTATCTGGCTGGATTTAATTTGGGTAAAGTGGAAAAAGCCAAACTACATCCTTTTATATAAATCTAGCCTAGCCCTTGGGACAACTCTGAATCCATAGGACTCTGTTGGTGTGTCTTAATAACTGATTCCTGTCCTTTTGTGTTGCTTAACTTGCATGACTTTAGTAAAAATTAAACACTTATTAGAAGTTTTCTGATGGCAGTAATTGAAAAGGCAATGTGATATGTAGAAATTCTTTCTTATTCCACAAAATTTTTGAGGGACATAGTATTACACGTTTGCTTCTCTGCTTTGCAGTCTATAGTTCCTTGTCTTGTAAATGTCCATTTATATGCACAACAGATCCATGGAGAGTTCCATGGACCAGGAACAACACCTGCCAAGACTACAGCCACTTTCTC
Organism: Sturnus vulgaris; assembly: GCF_052056855.1. NCBI lineage: Eukaryota > Metazoa > Chordata > Aves > Passeriformes > Sturnidae > Sturnus > Sturnus vulgaris. The sequence continues at coordinate 21,405,415 of NC_142250.1, read as the reverse complement.
TTTGGAGCAGCTGAATAGAAATTGAGAAGTTTCACCTTGTGGTGTCAGAACAATAACAAATATCTAATGAATTTTCTCTTGGCAAATAGGCAGTTTTGTCATTCTTATGTAACATTATTGATGTTGTTGCCAGCTAAGTTAGATGGCACTGAGGGGATCTTTGAAAAAAAAAAATAATGCTTGTGGCTCTTTTTATAATTTGAATGTTACGTCCAGAGCAACTTGCTGAGGCAGAATTTTGAAATGAAAAGTATGCAAGTTTAAGGACCTGGCCAAGTACGGGCACCCTGTTACCTGCAGGAGCATTTCCAGCCTCTTAACTGGTGTTGGCTGCACAACAGCTTCAGGAAGGTCTAAAGGTGAAGTTGTGGGCTGTGTCTCTCAGTGGTGAAGTAGAAAAATTAAGGCTCAGTGAGCTGTGGGCTGGCATTTCTCCTGGGAGCTGGAGGAGACTTGTCTGTTATTCAGTAAAATTGGGTGTTTATATAAGTGGTGACTGATTTATGGCTCAGAAGTAAACCTGGGCATTTAATGGTATTGTCTCCTGTGTAAATGGACTTCTCTGCCCTAAGGCTATGGTCCAAGCAGTCAGCACCAAGGGAATCCTCAATTATGCCAAGCTGGATTTTTTTTTTCATTTTGATGAGGGGAGATAAAAAATTGTTTTTTACAGGCTTTTGAACGTTTTTTGAAAATTAGTAAAATTTAATGCATCCTAGTCAATGATTAGTCATTAAAAAGGTTTTATATTTAATTTCAATTAGTCAAGGTACTACTACTACTCCTACTTCCAGGGAACCTACTGGAGCTGTTCCCACTGAGTTCAGTGTACACAAGATCAGACTCGCCTGGCTGGCTCTTGCAGAGTGCAGGACACTTGTTTCTGATGAGACTTCCTGATCAGGTGATTTTATTTGAGATAAAAACTGTAATTTCCAGTCATGTTGCCATTTGAACCTATTAATTTGCTGTGGCAAAATTCCTGAGTAACCTCTGCTGACTGACTGACCCCCTGACTTTTGACCAAATGTTCAAATAGTTTTCCTATTAGCAATAACCAGACACAGAGTTTTGGATGGGACTAAATTTGTAACAAGGATTATGTTTTGGTTTTTTGTTGTTTGCATGTTTTAATTTCCCCCCCCCCCCCCCCCCCTCAGAGACTGGTTCTAATTTTCTTGAGAGCTCTCTCTTATGAGAAAAAAAGTAGCACAGAAGATGAATTGCTACATTAGTCAACAAAACATTTTGTCTGTAATATACTACCAGAAGTTCTTCTTGAGTCTCTGAGGTAGGAAAACATCTTTACATTGTGAAAGTCCAAGCTTTAGTGACTGCTTGTTGCAACTTTTATAGTGATGACTGGGTTTGATCTGTTGAGAGTTGTTGTTGAGAACTAGAGTGTTCTCAGCAGTGGCTGGAGGAAAAATTTTATATTTAGGTTCTGATCATTTAGATAAGTACCACCACATAGGTTTAAACAATGTGAGCAGCAAATTTTCTTATGCATCAATGTGGATGTATTGAATTCAGCCCTTCTCCCACTTACCCAGATAAGAACTTAGATTCTTCTGAATCTTGAAAAGTTTGAATTGGTTTTGGGCTTACTACTGCCCTTGATTGCTGGAAAAATCTTAGTGATTTCACTGAGAGCTCAAACCACACAGGAGATTAAAATTTGCATATAAGTAATTGCTTCTCTAGTTTCCCATTTTGATGGGGTTTTTCCTACACGGTTTTGTTCTTCCGTGTGTACAAGGGTAGGTCCCTCCCCTACCTCACTGGCAGCCGCAGTCCCTCTGGGTCTGTGAGGGGAGGAACTGCTTTGGGGCTTCTGCCAGGGACCTCGGGGAGGTGTTGGTATCCCAGTTTCTGGTGGGAGGACCGTGCCAGCCCAGAGAGCAAGGAAAGCCAGAGGAACTCGGAAATGGCCTCAGTTCTGTTGGCAGCTGCTTCCTGAGTCTCTGAGCCAGAGCTGTCTGGGTGTAGCAGTGCCAGGGGCTCTGGTGGCATCTCCAGGTGCACAGTGTCCTGGGGCAGGGAGCTGGCACACCCTGTAGGAAAATGAAATGAGAAATCTCGCTTGGCATGTGGTGGGAGGAAGTAAAGCAAAGCTCCCTGATTTTGAATGTCCTCATGCAAGGTCAGTTAAACATCCCCCCCCCCCCCCCAAAAAAAAAACCAAAAAACCACCAACAAGAAAACCCAACCAACCAAGCAAAAGCAAACCAAAAAATAACTTCCTGTAAAATTGAGATGACACTTGCACCCAGTGCTAATGTTCGTATTTGCACCTGGCTTTAGGAGAGCCCACACTAGGGAGGAAGGGATTGCCATACATGCACGGTTTTTATAGTGGCCAGAAAAGGATTTGCCTGCCACTACAATAAAACTTCTGCTTAGGATGAGAATTTAGAGTGGAGAAAACAGACAAGCAGAGGAAACAAATGACAAGTAAGCAGCCAGACAAAACCAAACCACTTCCATGTAAACACTCTGGAAACTGCTATGCCAAGTTTGGAGGAAGAGGCAGATCACGAGATTGTGGTACACTGATTCCATGTGAGACATGTTCTTCTTCCTTTGCGGTCTTATCAAGTGCAATATCTGGGGGCGGATGAGCCTTTACCACCAGCACCGGGGAACAGAGACAATTATAAAACCCTGTTCCAGGAGGGGAAGTGAGAAGTGGTGGAGTGGGAAGATGGAGGGACTTAGCTAGCTCTAGTTAGACTGACCAGATGTTGGGTTTTTTAAGGGACAGAGGCAGGAGATTGTTCTTGCATCTTTTAAGGAAGAGGAAGAGGAGCTGGGTCAGATGAGCAGTGGAGGAGTTTGGGCTGAGATCCATGTCATCTCTGTCATGAAATAATGGTGAAAGCAGAATAAACATGTCTGGTGCTGCTGCTTAATGGTGAACACTCTGCATCTTGTCGGCAAAATGAGAACATAGGGCATGCCAGAGCTGTTAATCAGCATGGCAGAGAGGTGTACATATTCTGGAATTTTCTGTCAAGGGGTATTGCTGATTCTCCTTCCTGCAGTGACACATCCCTTTCTACAGCACCTCTGTTAGCTACTGACACAGAAACATGACATAATCAGGCAGCTTTTGCTGTTCACTTAACTCATTTTCTCCCCATCTCTGATCCCAACATGCTTTCTCTGTCCATGTTTCAGTCGATGCTTTAAACTTCAGCTGCTTCAAACATATCCTGGATACGTCTTTATTTCTTCTCACTGATGTTATCCTTGTTGTTCCTACTTAGTAAAGCAGTCTTAACATATCTGCATTAAGAAGTCAGGAAACAAAACCATTCTTACACTGTGGAAGCAGCCTATTTTTTTCTTCCCCAGCAAACTCACTCTGGACAACAGTATGGGGAATAAGTTCTTTTTGTGAAGCGTTTTCTGGGAGATGCATTGTGGTGTCTGTCATGGTGAATTTGCCAGGCACAGAGGGTGGCTGCCTCTCCCTGAGGGAAAGGAGCAAAGAGACACCTTAGATTTGCCACAGTGGAAAAAGCAAAATTTAGAAATTCTTCACAAAGGTGCTTGAAATGTGGACTATTTCCCTTGGTAAGGGTGGATGGCATGATAGGAGTCAAGTGCTGGAAGCAATGTATCCTGCAAGGCAGGATTTCTGATCCCTTCTGCTACTTAGGACAGAAGAGCTGTGGGTTTGGAAAAAAATACCTTCTATTAAGCCCACAGGTTTTCTGTCACTGTCTAGAATGTACCTGTGGCAGAGGAGAAAAAATGAAGAACCTCAAGGAAAGATTGATAAAATTCCTCTTCTTCCAGGGTCAGTCTTGCATGTGGAAAGTTTCTGTGCAGAACAAGATCTTTGGCAGGAATGCAACTCTGCCAGGTGAGAAACAGATGCCCTCAAGACCAGGCAAAGCATCCAATGTTTTTCTTCCTGTTTGCCCCAGGAATATATTAGCAAGTTATTGGAACAAAGCTGGGAGCTGTTTCTTTGCCTGTCATCCTGGAGTGCATATGGTGGTTTCCAAGCTAGAAAAGGATGGGCAAATATCAGATAAGAAGGGCTGAGGAGCTCAAGGTTTCCAGGTAAAAGCTATTTCTCTTGCCAGAACAGTTCTTTGGCTCAGTCCCTGTGTGCTCTCAGGTTACACCTGAGGAAGAAGGTGGCTGGCAGTGACTTGCACAAAGTACTCTGGCAGTGGCCACCTGTTCCTTGTGTGTCCTCCCCAGGCATGCACACACATTGCTGGGGGTGTGTGCCATGCCTGAACAGTAGCTCCACTGCTTTCAAGGAGCACCACACTGGCAGTCTGTGCATTGCACACCCTGTTTGTGTGCATGCAACAAAACCCGTGTACTTCTGTCCTCAACACTGGACATGCTAGAGGCCATGACAGAAAATCAAGTGCAATCCAAGAAAAGAGAGAGCTTTAAGAGGTTTAAGGATAGGTAGGTGACAGAGGGGAAGAAATGTATATGGCCATTTATGCAGTTTGGCTACTATTTTTTGACACCTTCATTTAACAGTGAAGGAGGAAAACCAAATTTTTGCAGATGGAGCCTACGTGAAGCCACTGTCACATTGTTTGTCATGCAAAAGTTTTTATCTTGCACTTGAAGTGGTATGGCTGCAGCTGTTCAAACAATCTGAATTATTGACATTTATCCAGTTAATAAAAGCCAAAGCCAAGTGCACCCTTCTATTTAAATTTAAGTCTTGGAATTATCTTGGAGCAACAACCCATTAAATATCAAACTGGTACATATTGTAGTTCATTTTCGTTTCTTCTTGCATATTAGGTAATAGGAATTTCTTTTACTGTGATGTATCATAATGCAACACATCATAGCCCTTGGTTTGGGCTTTTTCCTACGCATCTCAAAACCCAAATCTTCTTCAGTTCTCTATTTTGACTCTTTCCACACATGGATGGAACCGAAAGTTTCTGCAGCCATTGCACAATGTGACAGCCTTCTTCCAGACCAGCTGTCTGGAAGGTCAGGTCTAAGTTCTGTGCTAAGGAGATATCATCGTGTTGCAATTCCAGTATAACTTACACTGTAGAAGTTAAAAAATAATTCTATAGAAATGAATGAATCATGTCAACCATATAAATGTAAGGAAAATTCAATCTATTAGTTTCCAAGGGATTCTTCTTATAGGCCTAGGCTTGATTAGTGCCAATAGTCAACAAGGAAGCTCTTTCTTTGTAGCTGCATGACCAAAATTAGCTGTGTTTAGGTGTGTTACTGACAGCAATGGCATGGGAAACACCATGTATTGACATTGGTCGGACCAAGGCAGAAAAATGTCTAACAAATATACAGGCAGCCATAAGGCCTGTTGTTTTGTGCTTTGATAGCATTCCTTATCAACTTCCTTTTATTTACAGTTACTTTTTAGAAATAGAAATAATTTACCCATTTATGGATTTATTTTTTTTTCTCATACAGTCTCTATATTACCATGTCTGTTTTCTTCTCAGCTTGGTTTCTTGCAAAATCCTTTCCTGCTTCATCTTAGGTTCCTGTGTGCATCCCAGATGCAATCAGCTGTGATTTCTAGCTGGGTTCCTACCATGTATTTACAGTTCTTCCTATTTATTTGGGCTGTCTCCCTACGGTCTATCCTATACCTGCCCTGTGAAAATGTAATTTTGAATATCCAGAGAAATCTGCTGTCTGTCTGCCTGGCTGTCAGCAGTGCTGCTAATCCCTGGGGGAGGCAGGAGGCATTAAATTGGTGTTGTGGTACCAGAGGAGGTGTTGGCATCTGTGATGAACCACTGTCTTCGCTGCTTTCATTCTGGAGGTGCCAGTAGCTTTTTGTTACCTGACATAACTAAAAGTAACAGATGCTCAGATGGAAGAAGAAAACCAGATTTTTAGAAGAAGAAAGTGAATTTTGAAATCTGTGGCTTATATTTTGAACACCTGTACCATTGTGGCCACTAAAAAGATTGCATGTAAAGGACAAAATATGATATATCTATATGTCTGCAATTACAGTACATTTGCAAGTAGTGCACTGTGTATTTTAACATGGATATTCAGATGCTGCTACAAATGTAGAGCTTTGGCAGGTTAGTGGGAGTGCAGAGAGGCTGATGAGATGAACTTCTGTCAGATACCACCAGATCTCAAACTGCAACAAACCTGAGAGGCCTCAGAATGATTTTTTAGAGGCTGGTTGTGTTCGGTGCTGGGCTGGTTTGCTGAGCTGAGCTGTGTTTTGGTTTATGGCAAACATTGTGACTGACGTCCCAGATCCTGGAGCTGTTTCAGCTGAGTGACCGCTGGCAGCCCTCTAGCACTGTGCTCTTCCAAACATTTGTCTGTCACTGTGGCACATGTTGTTTACTTTATTTGCATTCAGATGGGCCTTCTGTTAAACATTTTCCGTATTTCTTTTTCTTTTCCCTCTCACTTCATCAGAATGCAGCAAGTCTGACAGCTTGTGTAGGGAAAGGTGCCAAAGGAGCTAGTGCACAGCTTGGGTCACAGAGCTTCCCTCCAAGCTGGTAAGTCAAGGAGCATCTCCAGGGATGCAGATCCAAAGGGATAATTAGATGCCTGCCTAGACTTGAGCTCCAGAAATTATCTGGAATCCAAAGTTATACTGGTAATAAACTGGTTCACCATTGTCATCTGACAAGGGGTGTAGTGATGGATACAGTGAGCATAGTAATTGCATCTGTAGATCTTAGTGGTGTGATATTTACACTAACCCTTGGCATGAAAGGAATCCCTCCAGTAATGAATAGCATACAGAACACATGGATATGTGACATTTAGGGCACATGATGCCTGTTTCTCAGTATTCTTCAGTATTTTGTTCATCTAGATTATTGCATGTGTTGTCATAGCCGCTATATGTTTATACATAAAGTTATGCCTTTGAATTAGGGACAGAAGTATGTACTTGCCTTGCTTGGTTTAATACATATATTATTACTGATATCCAAATATCTAATTTAATTTCAGCTCTTTTTAAAATATCTTATTGCTAAAATAAGAGTTTCCTCCGGCACTGAGCAGTGTTTTCAATGAATTTCTTGTCTACACACATCCTAAAACCTTCTCTGAACGAGTACCTAAATTTGTGTATTTAGGGAAGGTGTTGTTTCCTAGGAGGTTGACCATTTGCTCTTGATATTCAAGAGAAAACTTTAATTTTGAATCTAAATATATTTGTATTTATTTCATTTGTTCATTCACTGTTGTTTTCCACAGCTCCTGCTGCTGCTGCAGAGTGATGATCTGTGGTGGAGCACAGTGTGTTGGCTGCCTGTGGGGACAGCAGCCCAGGTAGGGCACACCAAGAGTCATGTCTTAAAAGTCAGCACCTTCTTTGGCTGCCTGCAATGTCCAGCAGTGGGAAAGGAGTTGATTAATTATAATGATTCAGAAAGCCATTACAATGATTCAGAAAGAGCAGCAGTCATAAAGGCCATGAGACTTATGTTGAAATTAATTTTTAAAGACTAATTCCAGGAAAGAGCTAATTCTTCACTGGTCAAAATTCCTGGTACTAGTCTGGCAGTATTTTGCAAGTAAATAGTGAAAAGATGGGTGAAGCAGCAAAGCTGTGACAGTAAAGGGCAGGGGTTTAAGGTCTCTAGTAAGCATAAAATGTTAAAGTGTTTTTCTCGTAATTTTGATCTAACATTTCCACTCTTTTAATGATTCCATAGAAAGTTAAGAAATGTATTTAAGACCTGACACAGTAACAGAAAAACATCCATTTAAAGAAACAAACTGCGTAGTTGTGGCCTTCTTACACTAAAGACGAGGCAGAAATGAGAGAGTTCCTCAGCAGACCCTTGGCAAGACAGCAGAATAAAGGAAACAGATCCACAGAGCTCTTTCAGATTATTTCTCTAAACTACATGGATACAGACTTCATTCTGATGAAAGCAAGACTTCCCCTGGAAATTAAATCCAAAGCATAGTAATACCCAATATTTTTGTACAGAGCCCAACTCCATGGGACTTTTCCCAGAGGATGTGTGATAAAAGAGCCAGACTAAGCCAAGGCCTGGTTGTGACAGCAAACTTGGTCCTGTGTAAAATACCTTCACACTTGCAAAGCGTGCCTGGTTATGAGCCAAGGAAATTCATTTCAGATGTTACATTTTTGCCAAGTATTTGTGGCACTAAAACACTAACTGCATAATTTCTGCTTCTTTTGCTGGGTTAGCAATGAATACAGGAGATTTAGCAGAATTAGACTGAAATAATTGAGCATAAGTTTTTCGAAAAGGATCAGACATTGTTTATCCCTAAGCATACCTACTGCCATTTGAGGGAAATTGTTGAATTGTGGATTGCAATGTACACAGAAATTTATACATCTAAAAGTACACTCTTGCTTTGGAGACTAACCAGTAAGTTTCAGAGATAGGCAGCCATAGGGAAATTCAAGGGTAACTGAATTAACCTGCTTAATTCTGCCAATGTCATCATGCAAAAAAGGAGAAAAACAATGTTCCTTTCATTTTTGTGTTGTAATACAAGACATGCCCCCCAAAGAAACACTGGAAGAGCTAGTACTGTGCAATCTAAAGGTGCCAGAAAAAAAAGGAGAGTCAAAAAGCATGACAATTAATGATGTTCAAGTATGCAAAAGGCTGTTCTTAAAAGGATGGGAGCCATTTCTTCTCCATGTTGTAGTGAGTATGGCAGGGCTGGAAATACACTGAGAATTAAGAATATTAAGATAGTTTTGAAGAGTAGAATTGTGAAATATCAATATGGGGAGTTTTTGAGTCTCCATCTCTGAGATAGGACAAAAACATTTAGTAAACCCTTCTGGCAAAGAACTGGCAGGACAAAGGACTGGCAAAAATGACCTTCAGTCTCAGAAAATACCAATAGCTTTTGGAGCAGAAGGACTTTTGTTCATCTATTTTAAGGTGGCTGGAATTTCCAGCCCTTTCTTATCTAAATAGGAACTCTCTCTGGAGTCCATTGTTCAACAGGAAAATTCCTGGGTTTCACCTTAGCTGGAAGACCTAATTTCCTGTTTGATATTTTAAACAGAAAAGTGTTCTCAAAGAAGAAAGTCTCAGACACCTTATTAGGAAAAAAGAAAAACACAAAAGAAAAATTCCAATGCACTGTGTAGTCTGACCAAGTAAGAAACTTGACAGTGTAACGCTCTCTTCACAGCATGACTTTTATTCTTGCTAACTCCTGCAATCTAACCCAAATTGTTCCACAAAAAAGCTTAGGTACCTAATGTCTCAGTAGATGCCAGTGTCAACAAGTGAGTTCCCAGGGCTGAGCCCTTGAACATTGTTTGGCTTTTCAAATGATGATTTCTTGGCTGCCTTTCCTGTGATGTGTGGCCACCTGATAGCTAATGTGGCTAACCTAATCATTTAGGGCGCCCTAGAACGGAGAGAATCCATCTCAAACTTACTCAGCAATGAATATTTCAGTACACATAGCAGAACAGGCTCAATGAGAGTGATGAGGAAAGAGATGTCCTCAAATAGCCCAGACTTATGCTCTGGAAGGTGGGCTACTGCAATTTTCTGCTCCAGAGCAGAGAAAGTTATTCCAGCCAAGTGCTGCTAGAGCTCGTGTCAGTGTTGACATCTCCAGCACCAATTAATGTGAGGTCAGAGCAGAAGGAGGAGGAAGAGCTTGCATTTCTGTGTTTGATAGTGTGTCAAGATACCAAAAAGGTAGGCATCATTGCATTTTAAGTAATGCCTTTACTTCCAATAGTGCTGTTCTAGTTGTTTCAGATTTTAAAAGTCTGCTTTGCTTTTTGACTCTGTCATGAATGGCCCCGTGGACTTATCTGTACTAAATTTTTCTGTAAGTCTGGTTAGATTTTTAAGTAGTGAGTGTAAGATGATAACTGATTAGATCTTCCGGTGGAATGTTGCCTAGAAAAGAAAAATTCTGCTTGCTTTCTAGTAATAATAGTTAGTGTCTTCAATACTAAGAGCTAACTTGAAATCAAGTAGAGCAGGACTGCATTTGAAGTCCTATTTTGAAGTACTTACAGCTTCTAACACTTGCTTTGCTAAAATTTTCTGCAGCTGGTTGCTGTCCAAACATAATGTATTGATTTAATTCGAATTAGTTACGTTTGGAAGAACCATTTCCTGCTTTTAAGGGAGACAATCTATTCATGACTATCTTTCTTTGAAACACATCCACAGCTGAGAGAAAAAAGTAGGAAAACAGTAATTCTTTTTGAAAAATGTTTTTGGATGTTCTTTTGAGGCTTGGTTTATAGCTGTATGAGTTAGGGAATAAAAAAACACATCAGTTCCTGGAAGATGTGTGCATTTTTATTGTGATTGTGTAGGAATGTCTTTGGATGAGGGAGGATGAAGCTGGTCTCTGAAAGACTGTTGACTTATGCAGAACAGATCTTTTAACTTGTCTCAGCCCTCATGTTCCAGCTCTTTAATAGTGAGTGAGAACTCATCTGTTCTCACTTACAAATAAGAAGAGACCTTAAAAAGTTGCACTGACAGCAGGTTAATAGCTTTACAGCTGTAAAGGCAAGCAATTATTAGAGGACATATAACCATATAATATGAGTTTTCCAGGCTTATTGCTGTTCCCTACAGTGTATATTCCCTGAGTCACCTGATAAATTGTAACTAGCAGTTGCTAATGTAACTCTTTATCAGAATACTTGACCTGGGCTCACTAAAGACTGCCTGTGAGTAGCTGTTCCTGTAACCTATAATTGTGATTTGGGTGGCATTGCTCATTGCTTTCCTTATAGCATCTTTATGGGCTGCTCTCTACTCAGTTCCTTATACCAATGTGTCTGATGCCAGAGAGAGGCTTTTGAGTGCTGCAGGGAGGTGTGAATAAAGCTCCTACAAGGAGGGGCTTTCTCAGGAAAGACATCTCAGTAAAGGAGCTGTGTACCTTGCACAGCTCCTTGCTGATTTGCTGTTTCCCAAAGATACATAAATAGACCTAACAGAAGAAGCACAATACATGGAGTGCTTTGCAACCTCTGTCTGCTGTCTCCTGGTACAGGATTATATATTTTCAAGAACTCATAGTTGTTCCAGTTTTTCTGATGGAAGTAACAGCTATAGATTTTGTGAGATTAAAAATAAAAAAAATCTTGGCAATGAACTTCATGAGGTGGTTATTCCCAACATTTATGTAGCTAGAACAGAAGACTGCATTTAATGTACAGTTATTTAAAATGATAGGTTAACTAATGAGCCTGGAAAAGAAAGAAGACAAGATCATTTACGATAGCATGTTGCAGTAATTAAAGGGTATTATTCATAAGCCAGTTCCTCCAAAAAGCCTCTAAACTCTTACCACCCACTCCTTCTCCTCCCTGAGCTTCACCAGTTGCTTTTTCACTTGATTATGGAGGTACAAAAAGTACCCTTCAGAAGGCCAAACTTCAGGACAGCTATCCTGTCTTCCCTAGGCTTTCACAGGCATTGCTAACACCTACATTTGATTGTATTTTGGCAGTTGTGTAAGTTAGAATCAAAGCGAATGCCTAAGTCGCAACTGATGTAATTTATTAGTGAATATTTATTAAGGTAGTGCACATTCATATTGGCACGGGTACTGCAGCACGTACTTCATTCACATTCTGCCAACTGCAGCCTGGATGTGTTGTTATGACACCGTTTATCCATGTGGTATTAAATTTAAAAGCAGCGATGCCGAGTGATCCGCCCGTGCTTCAGCGGAGTGTCGCACCCTTGAGCCGCCCGATCCCAGGGCTGCTCGAAGGGAGCCAGGCTGTGCTCATCCTCAGACCTGGGGTGTGTCACCAAAGCTGTCACACGGAGTTTTTATGACACTGTCGGTGTCATTTAAACCTCGTGGAACATGATTTGAGGGATCTCGTGTACAAACAGAGCTGGCCCTGGCTCAGCACAATGACAGGCTCAGCTCTGCCAGAGAGAAGCTTCGTATGCGAGCTCCTTTCCCCGCGGGAGTCATTCGTTCATCCCAGGATGCTGAGGGCCGGGAAGGAGCCGGGAGGAAGCGCTCGTAGGTGCCCTGTCCCTGCTACGCCAGCCCGGGGCAGCGCGGGGACACAGGTGAGGACAGCACGAACACAGGCTGCCACCTTCCCTTGGTGACACGCAAGGACAGCGCGGACACAGGCTGCCACCTGCCCGCGGGGACACGCAAGGACAGCCGGCAGCGCCTGTGCTCTCCGCGAATGGCCGCGCAGCCTCTACCTGCCACCCCCAGCCCCCAAAACAACCCCCACTGCCCAGCGTGCTTGTTTAAACAAGCTTAAAGGGATTTAAGTCTGAAGAGATGTGGTTGGGAAGTTTAAAAATATTTCTTTAGTGATCTCTATTCATTCTTGGATAAATGAAGGGACACTCCGGTATGAAGTTAGTCGCCCCTCCACTCCCCCAAAGCAGAGGCATAGGTGTTGTCCTTGCATCCTTGAGACAGACCTTGAACCTCAAACCCTCTTGACACAGCCCGGATCATGGCCATCCCTCCCATGAGCTGCAGTGACAGCTGTGGTCCCCACCCAGCAGAACCAGGTGCCAGGGTACGGCCAGTCCCAACAGGGACAGAGAGAGGCATGCTAGGGACTCCACTGAGCTTCACAGCAATTTAAGGAATATCATAAAACGTTCCCTCCAGCTTCAGCTATCCCAGAGATAAGTCTGGAGAGGGATCTTTGTGTAGTTTTAAGGAAGGACTAGGGAAAGACCAAGAAATGTAAATCTTCAGATATTGGTAATCTGGAGAATATATAAATTCCATCACTGACTACAGGATAAATATGCAGGAAATTAAACTGGGTACTTAAGTTTCATCAGTTTCTTGTTCATATCCCAAAGACACACATACAAGTAGATCTATCCTGTCCTACAGCCAGCCAGTCATGTGGATATCACTGTGGGAAGATGTATGGGAGGCAGGGTCAGTGATTTTTGTGTTCTGCATGCTCCTAGGGTGTGGGTTGTTCAGTGCTGTCTCTCCAAGGTCTCTGCCTTTGGTTTCCTCCTGCCATTGCTTTTCATCACTTACTCCTCTCCTGTGTTTGTTCAGGACCTATTTTTCCAACATCCCTTTGGTCACAGACATTTTTTGTTGATTCCTCACTAGGTTGAAAATAATAGTTGCTATCTATCATAGTTGCTGGAATATCGGAGGCTTGAGAGACTATTGTGTAAAGTGATGGGAAAGGGCTCTCTAGCATTCTGAAAGCTTTAAAAATCTTGCTTTCAGTTTGGAAGGGAATTTCAACTAAAACCGCTGAAAAGCTCTTCAGAAAACACTGACTGTACATTGTTTTGTGATTGTTCCCACATCCCTCATAATTCTCAACCACAGCTCTGTGCTAGAGGCTGGATACACATAGTGGATATTTTTGCTCTTGCTAGCAGTGGGATAGCAGGAATGCAAGCTTCCCCTTGATGTCCAGAATCAAAGTATTGACAAACAGCAAGGGAGGGGTGTGAGTTTTGAGGTTGTATCTTCCCTCAAAACAGGAAAACTGCCTATCTCCACGTACTCAAGTACTCTTTTCCCACTACTCTTTTATTCGTCTCATGAGTTTGTTGGTATTGTTTTCCTTTTTCTCTCCTTCATACAGGAAATAAGCCTGAGCTCTCTCACACTTTAATATGCTTGTCATGCATCTGTGCAGAAACATTTCATACTCTTTGTACTGAGCACTTCATTACTCAGCTACATTTTTTCAAGAACTGGCAGCCTGCAGAATAACTTCGAAAATAATTTATTTCATATTGCAGCAGTCCTCTACACTGGAGTTGTCTTTAACCATTCCTGTGTTCTTCTGGTACCACAATGTATTACTGCTTTTGTTTCTGTCATCTTCAGGTGTTTGGTTTGCTTGCAGAGCAGCTGTAACTGCACTACATTTTGCAGCATGGATCAGCAGCTGGTGTGGATTACACAGCTAAACAGCCCTTGGAATTTCTCAACAAACATCTCACACGTGGTCACTTTCAATTTGCAAGGAACTTAAGTAAGATCATCCCTCTTGCCTTTTATTTCTATGTTCCTGTTCTTCTGTTGTAGTTATTTTAAAATAACAATTGTTTTGGGTGTACTATTTGCATAAGAAATGGGATTGTTTTGCAAAGTTTTGGCTTCTTGAAGAGAGAACTTTTCCTTTGTAATCTGGTTTTCAAAAAGTGACAAGTCATTCCCTGGGCAAGTTTCTGTTTCAGTTTTCACTTGCTTTTCTGATGCTGTGTTTCCATAAAACAGGGGAGTTTGGGCTTCGGTTTCTTTTTTCTTATACAGCCCTAGTTTGAAAATTGTGTCAGAAGCAGGAGGCAGTAGAAATCTGGATGTGCTACTGCAGGTCAGCAGAACTAAATCACTTTCAGTCCCTGGTCCAGATACTCTAAGCTTGATGCAGCTCTGCTCCACGCTGCTGACTGCCCTGTAGACACACACAGACTCTTTGGGAAACTAACTGCACAGTACAATCAATCCTCCCACTTGAGCCACAGTGTTCCAGTTAAGAACAAAAAATTATGACTTATGCTAACCATCAAAGCTAATGGCAGTCTGAGCTGGGCCTTGCAGACATCTCCTAAAAAAATGTGACTCATTGCTCAGGGACTTCTTCTAAATCGTCCTTTTTATGCTGAGGTTGGGGAATTGTAGTGTGATGAAAGAAAAAATTATCATTTTATTTCATTGTCAGAAATTTGTGAGGTTTGGTGGCTCTACTTTAAGATCAGTGTAGTTCAGATTGGTCAGTTCCCTGCTCCACTGGAACCCTGAGAGGTGGACTGCCTTCATTTCTGCTGGTCAGATGCTTCACTCAGATAGACAATGCCAGGAGCCAAGGGAAGAAAAAGTTGAAGTCAAGCATCTGCCAAAACAGCTTTAAGGTGCATTCATGCCTTCCTGGATGGGACATGGTATAGGGAGCAGCCTATCTACCAGGGTTTGTGAGAGCATGGAGCTCTCCTTCCTTCCTGTCTTCGCTGTGCTCCTACACAACTGCATCCTATAAAAGATGGCACAGCCAACGCCACTGCTGTGCTGCTTTTCTGAAAGGCAGATATTTTACTCTCTTATATATGTGGACCCTGACCAAAACAGGACAAGGAGCAACACATTGTGACAGTGTGTGAGAGCTGTGCACAGATAGCTCACACACAGGCCATTCATACAATGCCAGGTGTTAATCAGTCCATGGGGGCACAGTTTGGCCCATGGCTATTAAACCATGCTGACTGCAGCAGTCTGAAGGTTTTCCTTCGAAAAGCAGCACAGTGTGGGGATTTTGGCAATATACTAATGGATTAGACACTTAGAAAATGCAGCTAGATTAGAGGCTCCAAAGTGGGATGGAAGGTTCTCGAGTGCTTAGCATGGATAGGGTTTAAGAGCTGCACAACAAAAATTGGGCCTGGGCAAAACATGCTCTGTGTCATTGAGACCTTTAACAGGTCAAGTCTGTGAAACATGTAATGAGTTCAAAGCTACACCCTGCTTTTCCTTTCAGCCTCCTGCTTGATGCCATACACAGATTTTTAGCTGTTTCCAAAGGCCATGTACTGCCTTCCAGATACCTCACTTCCAGCCATGTGGCATTTTGGAGGACCTGCCACATGGGCTGTGGGCACCTAGCAATGGCAGGGGTTGATTGCCAGCCTCTGGCACCCTGTGGCCAGTTCTACCTTGCCCTTTCCAGGTCCTGTGGACAGGTGGCAGCCATGGGACCCTACCCCACACACTGGCAGGCAGGAGAGAGCAAGCCTAGGTAGGTCTCTTCCAGTTCTGGCTGAGTCCTGATACTGGCTGGAGATTTTCTCTAGGGAGCTGATCACAGAGCCAAAGAAAGTCATCTTTCTTACTGTGTAACCTGGAAAAATCAAACCTTTCCAGGAAAATCTCCCGTTCTGTTGAAAGACTTTGTGAGATTTGCACAAATGGGTGTGTGGGAGGGAAAGGCCTCACAGTAAATCTTCCAGCACTGTAATGATCCTTTGAATTTAGGAGCTGAGTCTTCTGCACTTTGTGATGGAAGAAAGGTAAGGTATTTTTTCATGAGAATTATCTCCTTTATCCTGATTTTCTAACCCGAGTAAAAGCAAACCTAAACATGAAATCTATATACTAAGAAAGACAGAAGTCATGTATTATGCAGACGTTTTAATGAAAAAAATGCTTTCATTCTATCAGTTTCTGCATTAAAAAAGCATCATACACTCTGAAGGATGCCTTCCAGAAATGATGGTTCTGTTGTGCTGCTAACCCTTCGGTTCCTATTTCTTTGAAGGGTTCTAACACTAGAAGAGGCTTACAAACATTGCTGAGAACAACAGAGGTAATAATTTTTACATAGAACTGGGAGCTTTTTGCATAGAAAACTTGTACACATATACACACAGAAGTGTTTTTATGAAAGATAGAAATTGTATTTGCAGCAGAGTAGAACCTACACAGCAACACCTATATTTCAAATTCATCAGATGGAAGGCAGGTAACTTTTTTTTTTCAAGTACTCTTCCTGATACACTTTTGAGTCTCATAACACCAGAGTTTTCCTTTCAAAGAAAGGGAACATCCTGCATTTTTAATGTAACCAAAACCTTACATGGATTAAATAATGCAGTACTATGGATTTAAACCATGCCTTTTCTTCAAATAATGATAACCTTTTTCCTCTTGTAATGAATCCTATAGCTGGAGTCTTATATTGCACCTTTTAGTAAAAAAGTCATAAAACTTCTTCCAGTCCTTAACAGCCAAAAAAGGCTAGAACTTCTTTTCAAGGAAGGATATTGCTACAACATTTGTAATTATTACTTCTGCATATAATAACTTACTTGAGTTCAATCAGCACTGCCAATGAAAATTCCATTTTGAAGCTTTGTTATTTATATTAGAAAAATACTCATTTAGAAATAGTTTTCAAATTACTCTGCACTAGGTCTCTTCCAAACTACCAGTATAGGCTTTACTTAGCTCAGTACTATCATTGTAAGAGCTTCTGCCCTTCTGAGAGCAAGTTTTGCTTTGCTCAGTGTCAGGATTACAAGACTGTCCCCCTTCCTGAGAGCTGGAAATAGCTGCCTTCAGCTTTTCCTCAATTTTATCAGCTGCAGCACACATTTTTAGCTCTTTCAGGCTGCTTATTAGGGTTCCATAGGCTCCCTTCATCCCATGACTTTGATACCAGGCTCGAAACAGCCTAATCTTCTGTTCAGATGTATCACCAAGACAATCCTGAATGCTTTGGTCTATGGCAGGTTCTGATACATGGTGGTGACGAACAAATTTCTTGACTTCTGCGAGTGTCATCTCTGCCACAATACCAGGAACGTGGCTGCTCAGGTCAGCATCTAGGAGTGTGAAAGGAAATGAATGCACCTGGCACTTGTATCTTACTGGGTTTTATCACCTGCACTCAGATTTGATACTTCTCCTATCCAAACCAGATTAAGTTTCAGGTATTTGTGACTCAGTATGGTTTATGTGTGATTTTTTACAATACATGGCAGATCTGTTTTCACATGTTCCTGCCAAATACTATGTATTTCACAGATTTAGGCTTGCATCAATATTGCTTTCTACCACCTAAAACACAGTATCAGTTCCCTCTGTAACCTCTCCTGTCCTTCTCTATCACTGAAGTGTGGTCATCTCTCATGTTTTTTCTCAAAGTAGTGTTGGGAGACGTCCTGAAATAGGACAGGTCTCCTGTAGTGATACCGTTTTGGAGCTTGTATTTTTTCCTTTTGTGTATCACTCCTGTGGATTTTCCCCTGGACATAATGTGGGTTTGTGAATCTTCAATCCCACTGTGGGATTGCCCCCTTATAATTATCCATGGTTACTGAACACACAGTTTGCTGTTTCCTAGTGTCTGTACCACGTGCAGAACTGCAATTCACTTGTAGACAATGAGTAATTGCTCCCTATACAACAGAAATTCCTCCTGAGGCAAGACTTCCATGATGCCACTAAGTGCTCTGATGAGCATTATATGAACCGCCACTTCTTTAGTAAGCATGCACTTTTGTGCTGGAATGACAGGTCTGGACAGTGGCAAAGTCTACATAAAAATACTCTTTTTTTTTTTTTAATTTAGGACTTATGTATCTGTATCTCTGTTTTTTCTTTCTACAGAATTTTGAGAAGTTCCTTGTCTCTTACCTGTGTCTATGAGAGGTACACTCTCCTGAAAAAAAATAAAGCAAGAGAGAAATAAGTAGAAGCAAGTGGATATATAAGAGGACAAATACATTTCATAATACTTCTTTAATTTTCTTTTAGTTTTATCCATGATTCCTATTTTAAGATTGAGAGAGTCAGACCAGACAGACAGACCTCTTTTGACTTGGGTAAGTTTGGGGAATCAACTCACAATTGCTATTGCCTAAAATTATGCACAGGGACAGGAATATCCTGGGCTGGTGGAGGCCTGGTGATTTATGAAGTTTTGATTGTGGTCATGTGACTTAGGAAGCATTCCTAAGAGTTTCTCTTACTTCTCCCAAAAGAGTCCTTGTGGTGAAAGTTACTTCATTCATGTCATAGAAAAGAGGCACACAAATGTTTGGGGAAACCCAGTGCAATTTAAATGGAAAAAAGTTCTTTGCATAAAGCTGAGTTTTTTATGATCAAAGTAGCAATACTTACAAAAGGCTCTGGTTTGTAAACTATGTTATTTGGGTGATCACTGATTGTAACACCTTTCTGTTTTCTCTTGCCTGAAACAAAAAAAACATTTTTAAAATCTAGGGCAAGATATCTCTCCTTTGGACTCCAAGAATATAAAATTGTATTTGAATAAGCATCTGAATATCTCACTCAGGGTGTAATAGGAATAAGTAGGGAATCACTTACGCCACCATATTACTCCAGCTATTGCTAGTAGAGCTGCCAAAACTGCCAAAGGAATGATCACCCCCAATATAACTGGTTCTCCTGGAACATTGGAAAATTTGCATGAAAGTTAACTCAAGAAATGCAATACAGCAGCACACCAAATTTTAAACAAGACGGTGTCATATTTTAAAAGCCATCCTATTTTTTCCTAATGACAAAAGCCAAATATGTTAAAGATATACCTATTGTGAGCTGCCCCTAAAAAGGACTATCAGCTCCCACACCTGCACAGTGATCAAGAGAAAATCATGCTCTGCAGGTCAGTACAGGGCCCAGTAGGACTAATGCCCTGAGCTGTCAGGAATCACTAGGGCCACTGTGTAGAACAGGACAATTGCAATTGCCTCTCAAAATACAGCACATGATGGACCTTGTTATGTTTTAAAATGGTACCTTTTGTTCCACATACAGTGTCTGAAGATGAAGTACATTGTTTTTCAATCGCACCACTTTCACATCTGCAGAAAATATGAACACAAATTATTAGGGGACTTTTTCTCTCTTAAGCTCTCAAGCTGTTAAGAGAGCAAATCAAAATCTTCTAGGATGTTTTATCAGCAAAATATTTCATATTTTGCTGATAAATATGCTGGTTTCATATTCCAAACCCCTGATCATGGGGTTTGGAATTTAATAGGTATGAAAATGGCATGGAAACTTGTGGCAGTGGGAAAACATATGAAATTATTTTTCAATGTAGCAGTAGATCACACATAGATAACAGGAAAGCTCAGATACTCTTTTTATTATTTTATTACACTTTTTGAAAAACATATACACTCAGTGGATATGTAAGATTTTCTGCATGCCTTTGGAAAACCTTAATTGCTGCAAATTGACTAGACTGAACTCAGTCAGTATGCTTTCCCTGAGGTTATAGATGACCTTCTCTCTTGAAACCAGCTGGGAAAAAAAAAAAGTGATTATATATTAACAATTTCATATGTAGTGATGAAGCCATAAACTCACGTGGTACATTGCTGGCAATGGTCACATTCTGCAGAACTGCAATAATAGTTCTTTGCACAGGCACATTGCGTGTTCTTTTCTGGGGTACAGTTCTTTACAACCTCCCAACCTAAAAATAGATTTCATTAAGTGTATTACTTTGAAAAAGCAAGTTTCTGTCTACAAAGTCTTGTCCTCAGACTTGCTGCTAGCTCCACCTCTGCTGGTCCTGGAGAGGCTTAACTCTGATACACACAGCTTTTCTAAGGAGCACTGGGAATATGGAGCAGTCAGAGAGACCTCTGCTGGAGGAGAGTCAGAAAACTCATCACACAATACAGCTCTGCCAGAAGAGGACTCGTTCAGCACAGCCAAATCCCAATTTCTTTTTCCCATTCAGATGTGTAAAGCCAGAAGGAAACTCAGAAGATCACACAGCCAATCTCCCCACTTGATAATGCAGATGGGTTCTTTGCACTCCCTGACAGACAAGAAGTTTTCCCTTTCCTTGAAGACCTCCAATGATGAGAAATTCCACCCTCTCTATTTTGTCTAACATATCCACGTTAAGTATTCTTCTTAAGAATCAAAACAAATTATTAAATTTCTCCTGCCCTACGTTTATTATGCTATCTCTGTCTATGAAAGAAATACTTCTACATTAAAAATTACTGTATCTACATAATATGAAAGCTATTTTCATAGGCATATTGAAAATAGAACAAATTTTTGAGTTACTACATTCAGTGCCCCGCTGTAATTTGAAACTACTTTATGTTTCAAAATTTCTACTGTAAAACCAGTGCTGAAGTAACTCACAGAAATAGTGAACATGAGTGATCGTAAGAATGGTTCATATGGAACTTCAGTGGTAATTTTCCTCTTGCCTGTTGTCAGTCTACTGACTTCTCTTCAACTACATTACTGTCCATGGAATGTTGTGACTAGCCATCCCACCACCCTTTTCCTCCCTTCAATATAAATAATTGTGACACCACATAAAATACCGAATTGTTTTGCTCTTACCAATTTCAGCACCCATGCAAAAATGCTTATTATAGTAGCAAATGAGAGGAAAGTTTTTTAACCATACTGAGGTCCTAAAGGAAGGGGAGAGCACTAGAGATTGATATTGCAAGAGGTGAAGTGAGTACAAACATATTTGAGTTGAGAACTGTCTCTCCATTCACTAAACTTGATTTTGGGTATGAAGAATGAAGAACTGTAATTCTCTAAATCCAAATAGAGCAGATCTACAGGACACTTGGTGGAACTGGTAGGAGATAAGTTTAATGGACTTAAAAAAAAAATCTATGATGGGTATTTATGAAACAGGTAGTGAATTTCTGCTGTCACCCAGCAGGTTTATGAACTAAAAGGGCTCATAAACAGACCCTGAAATGACTAGGAAGGGATAGATCTTCTAATGTCCTTTCCCCCAGCTGTGGATGCTGACAGACTGCAGGGAACAGACCACAGAAAGCAGACAGGTTTTGTGTGTGTCTTCTCTAAATATCACCTCTTGCCTCCACTGAATGCAGAATGCTGGAGTAGGTGGGGTACTGGTCTGCCCCAGGAGGGCTTTTCTTACAGACTTTCACACGTATCCCACACAGCATCCTGAGCGTTTCAAAAGACAACAACCAATTTTAAACAATATTATCCATTACATGAAAGACTACAGAAGAAACCATCATTACTTATACCCCTGTTTTAAACAGGAGGTGAAGAAGAGGGAGAACTTGCCTTCCTTGACTCTAACCAGTTTGCACAGTGTCTGATTTGCATGGACTTTGGCTAAGCAAAGGCAGATATAAGGAGAAATAATGGACCAACTATTTTGCTTCCTACTTTGTGCTTGATGAAAAGGAACTGGAGGATAAACTTACTACTTTCTCACAAATTCATTCACGTTCTACTACTAAAAGTTTTGAATGTACATGCTAACCACGGTTAAGATATTGTGGAGACTTTTCAGTGGAATCCTGTATGAAAGAAGAGTCATTGCTACTGTTGCTATTTCTATAGACATACCAAATGTGCTGTCACACAATCTGCATCTCCAACACTCGTCCAGCTGATTGGGGTGATCCATGAATTCCTTTCCTTTCTCACATGGAACACAGTGTTTGATAATATCTGTTGGGCAGGAGACGTTTTTAACAAAACCTGTAGAGAAAACCAACAATTTAGAGAGAAGCCACCAGCTCTAAGACTAACATCAGAATTTGATTTTTAATCCCTAGTACTTTTTGATTCCAAATATGGAATGTATATTCTTTGTGCATATGTAGATGCACTTCAGGAATGTAGTATACATAACATTTGATTATCCTCAATCTTCCTCCATTTTAATACTGAAGGAGAACACACCAAACAAAACTGTACATGAAAAATTGGAAAACCCATGAACGTTTGGAATCTTGCAGGCAAAAGCATGTGTTTTCACTTTTTCAACCTCTTTCAAATATGTGTATGTTAGTTCTTGGCTCTTTTGTAACAAGCATGTTATGTAGTGAGAAGTTATTGGTGCACTGAGCTCAGGAAATATCTCTGAAGCAGTTTATGTCCTGTAACAAAAACAGATACAGCTGGAATGAAGCACTGCATCCAGGAAACCACCCCATGCCACTTCAGTGCAAAGCAGTTGTGCATGCTGTGGTGTTCCCTGTTAATGAATTCTCAACACAGTCTTACAATCATACTCACCACTTCTACATTTCTTGCAACACTGAGCATCTAATTGGTATTCATCCTTGTTGCAGTTAATTTCCCTCCTGGAAATGATCCTCCTATTGTACATTATTAGGGCTTCAGTATAATTTTTGCACTGTGTTTCAATAATTGAGACAGCCACCTAGGAGAGAACAGAAAATTAGACCAAAAAACTGTTTAGGACTGTAGGTGTGTTTTAGTACTACCAGAATCACATTAATAGTGCAACTAAACATACTGATATTTACTCCCTTATTAAAACTGTCGACTACTTTAGATTTAATGGACAATGAGGGCCCATATTAAAGCCGAGAACTCTACCACTACAGGCACTCTCCTTTCAAGTTAATTTAAAATATAACTATTTCTTTGAATTTTTTGCACTGTCAAGTTAAATTGCATAGTGGTTGGGGTTTTTTGTTTGTTTGTTTTTATTTCTGTCATTAGGCAGTAGAGCTTTACTAGTGGTCCCTGTCCTGCCTCTTTTCCATGATAATAATAAAGCACTGTGGCCCAGAGGCCAAACCGTGAGGCTTTTTTTTTATTTTGGAAGAAGGAGGAAGAATGATAAGGATAAATCTGGTATAGTTTGCCTTCTTCTCAGCAACATTTTCTGCAGAATTCTATATTTACTCTGCATGCACTAAATATGAGATGTCTACATAATGGAGCTATGGATGCTGACCATAATTTCAGTTAGATGTAGAAAATTCTGTATGTTAAATTACTGAAAAATCATTTTGGATATCAAACTAGGTTCTCAAGTGAAGGAAATGCTACCTGTAGCTAACTAACTACATGTAACCAATGTAACCAATAAGGCCATTTCCTCCTACAGGTAGCCACTTCTTTTGACCCTGTAGTCTATTCACAAGTAAGAAAGTCGAAAGGATTTAATTTCCTTAGCATCTCTCTGATTAAAATGCATATGATATTAGTTACTGGACTGAAATTAAGGAGACCTTTCTTTGCACTTGGAGGTGAAGGTCCAGCAGCTGAAAGAGCATAATTAGCACTGGAGGAACTCTGGATATGGATGCTCAGCCCATGTTTGGTGCTCTCTCTTCCTTTGCTGCCAAACTTTCAGGGTGGTCTCCTCTGAATCCCAGTGTAATGATGTTAAAAAGTTAGTCTTCACAGAAGCTTTCAAATGGATATGTCAAATTTGTGTGATTTGTTTTATTTTTGCCTAGAAGAACTGTCTCACTAAACACTGGATTAGAAAGTCCAATTAAAAAATAATTACTAAAATATAGTCAGGGATGTACGACCAGTCTGGTTTGGTTTTTCCTAAGGCAGTATGAAGAAAATGTCCAAAGAATCACGCAGAAAATAAGATATAATCAAAGAAGGAAACATATTTCTAAATTACTAATACCAGTAAAGCTTAGCTGATTTTACCAAATGCCTGTAAACATATTGTGTGCAGAGAGATGTGTTCCCTTACATGAACAAAGCTCTCTGCCTCTTGTTTATGCATTTATACAAATGAGCTATGCTGGTATGAGGGGCTACAGAACACAACATTTTTAGATGGATGCTCTCTGCTCCTGCTCACGGAGATGAACTTCCTGGTACACTTACAAGAAGTGGGGGTCACTTCTCAGAATCTGACACTCAAGCAGCACCAAACACATTGGTTCTGCTTGCAGGGATGTCTTACAACGTCTTCCTGTAGAAGGAATAATGATGAAACTGTGAAGACGTTTTTTCAAAGCAACACCCTAATTTTTTCAAACTTTTTTTTTCCTCCTGGATTTGCACCCTCTTAAAAGCAAACTATTTGCTATTTACAAATTTTGCTGTGTCTTACAGGGAAAAAAAAAAACAGAAAAGAGTCAATACTCATTTAGCTTCCTGTACACACCTTAGTTGCTTTATCTGTTGTCACTGAGCAGTAATCACTACTATTGAAAAGGAAGCAGTTTAGGGGCTTTTATACAGGCAGGGATGATAGGTGCTTTTTTATGACACATGCACTCAAGCAGTGGTTGTATGTCTTCAGCCTAGAATGACTCACAGAGGCTCTCTCTTAACCTAAAAAAAAAAATTGTTTTCGTATCTAAACTGAAGATTGCACTAAGCAGTCAATGGGAATAAGATCAATCATTTGGGGACATCTGCATTTAGCAGAACCCATAAAAATTATTATATGAGCCCAAAGGTTCTGGTTTCTCTGCATTTGCATTGCCCAGAAAATGAAAAGTGTTTTCTACCTGCTCCCTCTTCTTCATTCCAACAGCCTCCTCCAAAATGCTTTCACTAACAGATGAAATGACACTTTTATGAAACCTGTTTTCATCTGCATTTCCAGGGCACAGTGACAAGAACTTTAATTTCTTTGAATACTCGTCGTTTTGGGATTCTCAGACCTCCAGTTTTTCCTCTATAAAACTATTATTTGAAACATGTGAATCCATTTTAACAGGAAAGCTTCTGCAAGACACAGCTTATAGGTATGTAATCTCAGCTTTGGAAGTGTGTGAACATGTAATTTGCATACAGGACTTTTAAAAATTTTACAATGTTAAACCTGAGGAAAAAAATTCTGTTATCTCCTGTTATACATTTTATTTTTAGCAAGTCACTTCTCCCATTTCTAATCTATAAATGCTGACGAATGAGAAGACTGATGGCCACAGAACGGGGCCTTTTTTTTTCCACTCCACAGCTGTTACATGGACCAAGGTGTGTGAGCTCATCAGGGGCTTTCTAGGTGTTAAAAAAGGAGGAGGGGGATTTTTCTTGCTTTTTTTTTTTTTTTGCCTTGTGGAAGCTGGGTTGCTAGAACTAGCTCCATTTTAATACACTTTTCTCTGTAATTAATCTCCCTTGTATTAACTCTGTCAGGATGGCCTTTTCAAAGAGTAATTTCACACAAAGAGTAATCTTAAAAGGATTCTCTAATCCAATTCTTTCACTATGACAAGAAATTTCTGCTTCCACAACCTCCAGTATCATTTTTCCTCCAATTCATTTTTTTCTCCCACCAAGGCTGAATCTCATAGTTAAAAAATAAACCTCTAAAAATAGTATTTCACATTCTAAGATATTTTTTATAAGAAGAATAAAAATAATCCAGTTCCATTTTTTAAAGCCCTACAATGGGAGTTGGTATTTCCCCACAACTAGAAGCACCCTGAGCTTCTTAAATTCCAAGGGAAATGTGTGTGTTTAATGCACCCGAGAGAACCTGTCCAGCACCTTAAAACACTCACTGTCCAAATTTAATCCATTACCTTTTCAAATCTCAGCTGACTTACATGCAAATTGCAACAACATATTGGGGAGTTCGTTATGATTGGTTATTTTGTTGGGTTTTGCTTTTTAGAAGTACAGTACTACTGAGCATCTAGTAAATATTTGGAGAGTTGGGAGTGATATATTAACAGCTCTCACCTCACTTCGTTGAGACTAAGCATGAATTAGAGCTTGACAAATACAAATCTAGCAACTCTCCCCCTTTTCTTTTTGTAACACAAAATGGTTTTCTTATGACTTTCTCTTTGTTCAGTGAGTTACTGCAAAGATAAAAGTGGTTACTGAGGAAACATGCACAGACATGTTTCCAAAACTGAGGCCCTTATACTTTTCACTTGAGTCTTGGGTCATCCCATCATTTTATGGTTGTTTATGCACGTACACTTAAATGTGTGTATTAATTTTCCAAGATATAAGGAAGAAAGGCCAGTGCAGTAATGTAGGAGCCTTGTTTTCAAAGGTACATTTTCTGAACTTCCAGAAAATTGCCTGCTCTGTAGTGTTATCATAATTACAAAATATTTATCTAACAGTTCACTCTCTAGCCTATTCCTTTAGAGTGTTTTCTTGAGGTGATTTTATGCTGGTACTCAATTCCCTCATCACCTGCTGTGAGCCCAGAAAGGTTTAGGATGAAGCAGGAGCCTGGGAACCCCAGCCCATCTCTCTCTCTGGCATGCATCGGGCTGCGATATGGATTGTTTGCTCGCTGCCTTTGTTCCATTTGTATTCTTGATTGCTTAGGCAAGAAGCTATTTTATCTTCCCCCACCTTTTTCCTGGATTTCAGCAGAGATCCTTCAGTTGTTTCTTTTTGGTTTTTTTGTTTTTGTTTTTTTTTTCCACTTGAACTGTTTTGGCTTGCAGTCCAGTGAGCCTACTGGGGCGGTGGGAAAGACCCGAGCCAGCAAAAGAAAGGACACTAAAACCCACCAGTTTCACCTGCTGTGAAGAGCAGACCAACACCAGAAGCTCAACAGGTTCCTACCTACCTTTTGCCTGAGCTGCTGCGTGGATTTTTTCCTAATCTTCCCTGACACAAAGGGAGCAGCCACCATCCTCGCTGGGTAGGGAGCACAGGGTATAAAATTGTTTTCTTTCCCATGCCTTGTGGGTATATTGCTTTGTTAATAAACAGGTGGGTTTTTTTCACTTTCACTCCCTAGCATTAATTTCTCTCATTGGCAAAAAGGAATTATTGGAGCCCTTCTCTTTAGAAGAAATTATCATTCCAGAGCATTTTGTCCTAAAATTTGTCTCTAAACTAAGACAAGTGTGTCTCTCAGTGGTATGTAGTTTTGTAGCTTTTTCTACACAGAGAACACAGCTGTTTTCTGACTTTATAGACCATTGCTATTTTTGCCTGACTAGCTCTAAATCTTTTACTTGAGTGCAGCTTGGAGTTCCTTGCAAAATTGAGGTCTCATTCAACAAACTGTTTTCATGCTCTGGTTTAACCAAATAATATGCCAAACTTTGACCAGGTTTGTTATTTTATAAGTAGTGAAACGACATGCTAATTAAAACAACTTTTTAAAAATAGAAATTATGTAGGAATGCTACAGTCTTTCTAAGGTACACTGAAATTTCGAAACAATTGGAAAATAAGAACAGAAATTACATATTCTCTGGAGCAGTGTTATAAAAGAAAGTATTTTTAATCTTAATATGTATTCTGGATAGTATCAACATACTGAGCTACACTGATAGTTGTGTCACTAGTTGGCTGCTCCTTTAGTACACACTTCTGTCAACAGATGAAAATCCTTCTTTGTATTTAATTATGCTTTGATGATTTGTGCAGGGGCATGGATAGAGCTCTGAAATACTTTAAATAATTTACTACCTGTTATACAGTTTATCAGTTAATCACAATTTGAGTGGTTTATACATTAAGACTTGATTTTAACCTGACAAACTGCATTTGTTAGCAATAAAACCCCACAGTGTGGAATTCAAAGGTGAGCTCCAGTGAGCTGTTTCTGAAACGGGAGAGTCAGGGCTGGGGAAGCAATGTGTGCTGAACCCAGGGCTGAGCTGTGCTGTACCCAGTGCGTTGCAGTGCTGAGCTGCGCAGGGACTCACTGTGTGCACAGGGCACGGTTCAGGCAAGGCAAGGCCCTGCCCTATGGCTTCCAGTAAATGCTGCACACAGACGCCAGGTTTGGACTATTCCTCTAGCTTCTCCTGGGTCACTGTCACAGTGGTTCAAACTCCTCCCCCGCAGGTATTCGTTGTTAAGTTGCTTTCCCTGCTCGCTGTTAGGGATTCGCTGAGGTGCAGCGCAGGTCGGCTCCCTCCGAGCCCGGTTTTAGCCCGGGCTGGTCCCCCGGAGTCCCGGCAGAACTGGGACTCCCCATGTGCCTGGCCCGCCTCTCCGGCCGCTATAGGTGGCTGCGGACCGAGGCCAGTGCCAGATGTCCCTGGGTCCCCCACCTACAGCTCACGATCCGACAGCCACCTGCATCCCCCCGTCCGCTCTTACACAACGCGCACTTCACTTAGCACCCTTCAAAAGTGCCTGAACTTGAAGGTGCGTTTTTTCCACTTAAAACATCGCCTAAAGAATTGACTGAAATGTCGGTAACAAGTTTGCCACGCCCGGCGCTGCCGCACTCCTCGTCCCGCCCGGCCCCGCCGCCCGCCCGCTGCCCCTCTCGGGCTGACACTTACGAGGAGCAGAGGAAGGAGCCCTCGGGCCACGCCGCCGCTGTCCCGCACCTTCCGCATGCCAGCGCTACCCGGCACCTTCCGGCGGGACAACCAGAGTTGCCCTCGCCCTGTCCTCGCCCGTCCCGACCCGCCTCGACCCGCCCCGACCCGCCTCCGGCACAGCGCGGCTCGGCGGGGCGGGGCGGGGCGGCCGTGGAGCCGGGCGGCCCGGGCGGAGGGAGCCGGCCCCGGGCTGGGGCTGCGGCCGCCGGGCGAGCCGCAGGCAGAGGCGGGACAGCTCCGGGCTCAGCGCCCCACAGTGACAGGGAGCGAGGGCACGGAGCTTCCGCTCGGGTGTCCCGGGCATCGTGGGTGCTCGGTCGGGGGCACGCACTCGGCGGCTCGTGGATACTAGGCACGACCTTGGGGTCACCAAGCCGACAGCCTTAGTGCTGGGAATGAGGCATTCGATTCTGTGCTTCAGGTGCTGGGAGGAGCAATTGCCTCCGCACCGAAGGCAGAAACTCTGATTTTGTAGTAGTGCCAAGGATAGGATAGGCTAGGGGCAGGCAGTCAGAACAGGCTAAACTCACTGCACCAGGCAGTACTGCCCTTTGCTGTCCTATGGAAAGGGTGGCTCATGTCCGTGACTTTATTTTCTATCTTTTCCCAGTCACTTCTTGTGTTTTTCCTGCAAACTTTCAGTGGTTTGTAGTGCTGGTAGTTTGGCCTGCTTTTTAAAGCCAGAAATGATGTGACGGTGTTAGTTACCGATACGTGTTTTCATTTTTCAAGTTTTGACATGATTCCATCACCTTGGGAGGACCGTGGCTGCAACTGAGCTGGTATTTTCATTTTAAACACCATTTTCGAGTGGTTTATGACTCAGATTTTCAAAAACCCTTCAGCTTTTCTTCTGATATGGCTCTTAGCTGCAATACATAACATCAACAAAAAATAGCTACTGTTTTAAACACTTAAGGCTTTTTAACCACTTCCGGATAAACCAAAAGGTGCTGCTGAGACATTTTTAGAGGTGCTGCCTTTGGAGTACCCTTGAACAATCATCTTTTTGCATTCCCAGTGGCAGTATGGGATGCAACGAAGAAGAGGCATGTCTCTTGGGTACAGTGCCTTGGGTTACACGTCTCTAGTTCCTACTGGCAAACCCAAAGCAGCGTGTCTGTGAGGATGCTAATTTTAGCGGAAATTTGCGTGCGGGTACGGGTGGAGTAGGGGCCGAAAGCAATGTTGTCCGGATCCGGATCATTGCTGCAGCAGAAAGGTTGCTAGAATTGTTTCCAAATCCATCACCTGAGGGGATCCTGTTTTGTCCTAAAATCCAAACCTTATGTGGCTGGGCATTGCTCAGGGTTCAGTGACACCCCTCTGTGCCTGTTGCACTATTTATCCGAGTATGAAGAAGGTATTCTGCTGCCACTCGAGTCTATTAGATGCATGTGGTTTGCGCTCCTCCCTGCCCCCCGGGTGTGATGACTGTGTGCATGTAGCTGCCTTGCGGTGGAGTGTTTTTGTCTTGGGTAGGAAGCTTTGAGAGATGTTTGAGAAGCCACCAGATTCATGTCAAAACAACACTGTCTGCATGTGACTTGAAGTCATACCTTGTGTAGTTAGTAACTGTAGTTGTCTGGGGATTTTATATATATAATGAAGAAAGATAAATGTGTTTGAAGGACTTTCTGTTGTTTGACTGTTGAGTTGGTATCAGTGAGGACTACAAGGCCAGTGTTTTCATCTTTGCTCTGCTCCTTTTGTTGCAGCAGCTTTTTTTTTTGGCTAGTAAAAGTGGCAGCGTTGACTCTTTTCTTTACTTACCCTTCATCTAAAACGTAATCCAGGGGTCAGCAGCGGCCTGCTAAGCAGCACAGGCTCTGCAGTATGTCTCTGCCAGCAGATGGCCTTGTGCCTCGCCTAATGTGGGAACAGGGATCACTCTGGGAAGGGATACAGCTCGAGGAATACTTAACTTTTTAGCTCCTTCGCAATTCCACTTTAAAAATGTAAGGTTGTAGAATTAAAGAGAAATGTTAATTTTTTTTTAACTGTGATTCTTTGATTTATGTGTGTGTGTATGCATTTCATTTCTTTTTTCCCCTTGTAATTGTTGTCCTGTATCTACACATGTACACTGGTCATAGAAAATTCTGTTCTGTGCAAAACCACCCAAGAAATAATTTTGGACACGCATGGTTACAATATTCTGGCATTTAGTGTTCTGAGTTGGAATCATTATTCACACCTTAACTGACATCAAACCTTTTCTACCCTCTCCAGAAAGCTGCTTGCACCTAAAGAAGCTGACTCTGTTGGTGTATTACAACATTATGGATTGCTAAGTTTTTGAGAAGGTTAACTTAGTCAGTCTCTCCAGGTGAAGAAAAATTTGTCAAGGTGCAATAAAACATAATTGATGGCCCCGAGCCCTGTACATTGTATTGGTCTCACCTCAGAACACTGAATCCATATTTATATTCCAGAAGGAAAATAATAGGGGAAGAAGGATAAGATTGGACTTGCTTTCTACTACACTTTTCTCTGTTAAATTATTACAGATTTTTAATTTTTTTAAAAATAGTTGGTTTAGATTTTTTTTTACATATTGGTAATCTTTAACAGTTCTTTTGTACTAAGATTGGGCAATTAGATTAATCATGCAGTATAACTTAACCAAAGTAGTTCCATCAAACTTAAATTCTCCTTTGACTTAATATACACATTAGAAGATAATTGTTGGTTTGTTTTTTGGTTTGTTTGTTTCAGTTCCTGTCTTTTGTTTTCTTTTGCTTTCCTGTTTTGCCGCTCCCCTTCCTCATGTATGTTCAAGAATAACTAATCTCCTTTTGATTTTTGTTCCAGTACTAGAGTGAGTGATCCATTACTCATGCAACTCGATTGCATCTTCTTCATCTTTGATTCAAACCTCCTCAGTGGTGTGACTCATGTCACAAGCATCAGCTAACACTACTGGGAAATGATCAGAGTGGCATCAGTCTTTAAATACAGTTTTATGCTAGTGGTATTGTTTTCCAGATCTTCTGTGAAACATTAGAACAGGGACCTTGCTCCACCCTTTGCATTATAGTCCCATAGACCAGAGGAGATCTGTAACCACTGGAACTATTGGCTGTTTGTTGCAGTCTGGCGTGGCCAGCTTCTGACAACCAAAGGTTGTCCTTCTCCCTTTTTTCATAAACCACTATGTACTACTTACAGTCACCCGGGTTTGTGGTGTAGTGAAAGGTTCTTTGTCAGATGATCTGGTAGTTTTGTTGGCCATAGCACCCTGTTCTGCGTGTGGAGAAGCTGATATGACAGCACTGAAGAGGGAAAGTAGGGTGTAACCAGAGAGGTTTATAAAGATCCTGTGGGGTTTTTTTCATAAGGGTGTTGCCTGGTGTTGCACCAAATCACAGATCAGGGTGTTCTGGCATGCAGTGAATTTCTTTTAGAAGTAACGGTGATCTGATATACCAGCCTGTGGAGCCATAGATGCTACTGTTTACCTGAAAAAAAACCCACACTAGCTAGAAAACAGAATGGAAGCAAAAGTACAGCCTAGAACAAAACAGAGTGGAAACCGAAACCCATAGCAAGTCATTTGTCTCCTGTAGCAGTGACTCCTCCTTCACTTCTGGAGAAGGTGATAAAGGAGAGCTGGGCACAGACCCTGCCATTCTAAAAGAAAATTGAGACAGACGTGTGTCCTTCTTCTCATAATTCAACTTCCTGACACAGCCCTGGATCCATGCTTTTGTTCAACAGACCCAGTTTGATGACGTCAATGCATTCTTCACAGCAGGGAAAAAAAAACCCAAAACATTTTTCAAACAAACTGAGCATTTCCTTAGACTGGAAAAGCAAATTGGCTGGATGCCTGGTGGCTCCTACAGCCAATCACTATAACCTTACCATAAATGTAGATGTGTTTCTGTCTTAGGGTTGATTATTGACTTTATTTTAGACATGGGACCATCCTGTCCCAGTCTTCTGTGTGTGCACTGTGCAAGGGAATGCTGAGATTCTAAATGCTGCATTATTTACCAAATATTTTGCACATTACATGGGTTGACATAAAATCATAAAATTTGACTTTGTGACTTGATAGATTGTAGATGCATCTGTTTTAATTGTTTTGCAGAGCTCTGTATCCATCCAGATCTTGCAGCAAGCAGCTTTGCTTCAGTGGCTGGCTGGTGATATTTTCTCTTTTTTTTCAAGCAAATTGGTTGTAGTTGTTTTTTGAAGATGCTATTACTAAGATTATGCTTTATACTTTCAAAGCTTGGTGTACAGCAAATGCTAACTGTCAAATGTGTAACAGATCAACTGTAAAAGCTTTTGAGATAATGTGCTAGGGATGTTCTTCAGAGGTAAGTAAGAAAGTGTTCAAACGTTTTCCCTTCAAGTACTGCCTGGACAGAGCACTGCTGATTTAATTTGAGGGTTTCTTGCATTTGTGAGATAAATCCAAGGCTGAATCCTTGTGGTAAGGATGAAAGAGGAAAAATCTACAGAGAAATGTCTGGAGTTAAAAGGTAAATGTGAATAAAAGGAGATCTTTAGTTCTGCTTTTGACCTTTAATCTGAAGATGGCCTTAACAGGTACACCAGCTGACTTAATTTCCCATGTTGAATAAGTGATGCTCAAAGAGCCACCCTTCAAGTTTCCACTGTAATTTTAAAGAAGAAAAATTTTATTAAACGTGGTAGTGAGGAGGGGAAGCTAAAGGAAACATTTTAAAGGGTCTTAACATGCTGTAGTTTCCGATATTGTAAGAAATATTACGTCTTTGGAATTCAGTTCCACTGTTTCACTTTGCTCTGTCATGCTTCTGTTTCTGGGGTATCATCTGACAAGTGAGACTAGCAGGCCTAGATAAAAGCAGTGCCGTGTGGCTGAGACTCCAAACGCTCTTGTTTTGGTTTCTTTTGATATCATTTAACCTTAGAAATTCTTTGGGGGTGGGGAAGACATGACAGTGATGTGAAAAGTCTTATCCCTCCCACTGACATCTCAGATGCAGTCTGGCATCCGCCGTGACATCAGACGTTCTTCAGAGCCAGAACAGGGTGCAGTGATCTTACTCTGAATGTTTGTCTTCTGGGCAAGGCTGTGTGCTTGCAAGCAGGACGTGTGCTTCAGGAAAATCCTGCTAGAGAAGGGTTGTTGTGGTAGGAACAAAGTTTGGAGGTCAGGGAGTTATCACTGTTCCCTACCTTCATCTACTCCCCCACTTCTACCACAAACACATTTGCACAGACAGAAGAGAGGCCTGGGTAGCTGCTGAAGCTGCAGGAGTGAGTCATATCTTCTCTATTCAGCTGCACAGCCCACTGCTTAGTAAGGTTTTAAGAGCTGTAGCAAATGAATTGAGTATGTAGTACAGACTGATTTATATTTCTGTCAAAATGCAGTGGATTGTTTTCTGTTGGTGGTTCTCATCAGCAATTAAATGATGTGCTTAGATAGCTGTGCATCTCTAAGGGTGGTCAGAACAAGAAGGAATGCAGTGAAGTTAGCTGTCTGAAGCAGTCTGTTAAATTCCCAGATAAGACATCAGTGTTATTTTTCAGTTGAATAATTTCTCAAATACTTCTTGGAAGCCAGTATTTTGAAAGAGACATCCTTTCCACATGGCACTGTGGCCTCTCCTGCTGTCAGCCAGCTCAGATGCAGGAATGGGAGACTGGATGAGGTACTGCAGAGGGATGGACAGCAGAACATGCATTTGTGATTCCCTGGGATGGGCAGCAGAGTCTAGTGGTAGTGCAGGCCCTGGCTCTTAAAGCCACAGGTTTCCCATACTTTTCCCCCAGTTTGGGGGTGCTCGGAAACCTCCCTGCCTGGAGGTAGCCAGCTGAGAGGAGAGCAGTTTCTCAGTTCCATGTGAGAAATGAAGAGGAGCCCATATGCCTTTGCTGTAAATGTAGGGAAATGAAACCTTCAGGAAGTAGAGGTTTTGGACTGAATTCTCATCTTTCATTTATTCACTTCAGAGATCCATGATTTTTTTTTTTTTTTAAATCAATGGTAATTTTGATATTGCCCTGATTTAAGCTAAGATTTCCCTAGCTATCCGTAAAGCATATGTAAAGCTATGTCAATATCTGGGGATTTCTCTCTCTCTGGGAGGCAGGGCTGACCACCAACCCCTTCTCCATCAGCTCCCTGAAGGGGCAGCGTGGTCTGCCTTGCACTGGGCACTTGGCAGGGCCTGGAGTGTCACAGCTTGGGGCAGTGAAGGGCTGTTGGTACATGGAGCTTATTCCTTGCCCTCTCAGCTACTGCCCCACTGTTCCTGAGTGACCTGGTACAAACCCCACGTCTTCTCTTCAGGAGGCTCACCTGAAAAACAGGATCTGACAAAAACAAGTTACAAAAGGTTAACTATAAGTTGTTAAAAGCAAGGTAATAGGGAAGGTTCAGCCCTCATGAGAACAGTAGCTTGTATTGTATGCAGAGTAAAAGAGCACAGATGTTAGTCCTTTCCCAAGCGTGATTGTCCCCTGTTACTCCCAGCCCCTTTTCCTGAGAAGGTCTGGCCATTTGCAGTGTGAGTGGTGTGCAGTTTCTAAAGCAATAAAATACTATAGCAACACTGCTTTATTTAAATGCAATTCAGAAAGGGGGACGTGTTTGTGCTGAAGATCTGCTAATTGCATCATTTCCTCCTTGTATTAAACAATGTATTCATGCTGTGTAGTGCAGGGTAATCAGTGAGCAGGGAAATTATTTATATTATATTGGAGAGGTCTGAGCATTTGACCTTGTAAATGAATTCCCAGAGACAGCTAAATACACTGCAATAAGTAACAGGCTCTAATTAGAAAGCTGGAAGAGTTGTACATAGTTCTGGTATCCTGATGTGGAAGCCATCCAGGCATTTTCAGGATCCTTGTACAGCAGTGTTTTGCAGCAGGGGAAGGAATTACTATGCCTTCAACAAGTTGCTAGCAAGGAACTGAAAGAAAGGGAAACTCGGGAAGTACTCACATGACTGACAACAAGGTAGAAACTATAATTCTGAGACCTTGTCTTTTTTTTAGTGATGTTAGTGGTTTGCAAGAAGAACAAAAATGGATCAAAAAGCAGTTGAGTTTGAAGAAATCTCCCACTGGCAGGTTAGACCTGAGTCCTGACATCCCCCTTGAGACCAGTGGTACAAGAATTGGTCCGGAAATGCGCTGGAATGAGGAAAAGCTTTAGAGAGTTCTGAGTTTTTCCATATTTCAGGAGGAAGGTTATGTTCATTTCAGAATTATGTATCTAAGCCTTCCTTACAGTCATAAAAGAAAAGGAACAAAATTTTTTCTTCAGCCTGAAAGGGACTTTGAGCAAGTAGTTAAAGCTGGGCATGTAAAACACATTTATTGGAAGAGTTAAAAGAAAACCCTAAGTTTGATTGGAAAATACTTTTACACTTTCAGAAAACCAACCAAATTATTGAACAAAAATAGCACATTATCTGTACTTTTCCATAGTTCTTATGGCTGCCTGTAAGAAAGAGGAAGAAGAAACAACCTTATGTAACTGAGGTACATCTGTAAAGCAAGGACCAAAGACTTGCCTGCTTCAGTTTTCTTGTGAGGCTTTAGCACGTTTGGGGAGCAGTTTATAATGAATATGCTAGAGCATGAGACACAGCTGGGTGCTAAATGACCAACAGTCATCAGCTGTCTGTCATCGTCAGGGTCTTCCAGGGCCAAGCAGCAGCCAGGAGGTGCAGGGAGTTGTGACACAGCAGCTGACAGTGCACATGGGGCACAGGAGAGCACCAGTGAAGTCCTGTCCTTTCTGCAAGCTGCAGCACCAGGTTCCTGGGTGTGTTTTCATCAGCCAAAACGATATTCGGCAAACGTGCCATGGGGGGATGGAGGAGGAATCCTTCTGCACAGGTCACACATGTAAAGAGCCTTTTCAAGGCTTCATGTTATAAACAGCATTCTGTTGGGGAGGATTCTGTTTTATCTTAGATCTGTAATGTAGGTTGTAGCAAGTTATAAAAATACATACACACTCACACACATTTTATCTGTGACCTTTTTCTGTAACTTGTGTTGTTCAGATCACTGATAAAGGCATTAAGGTGTATAGCCAGTGGTGGGTCCCACAGAATTCCACCCCCTCAGCAGTGATTTCCCTACCTTGTTGTGCTGTAAGGCTTCAGCTTCTGAGGCATGCTACTCTGCATATGTTGGATCTGCAGGGGTATTTTTAAAATGTTTTATAATTTAAAGGAGCTTAGAGGGCTTTTACAACTATGTTTATAATACTCCTAAAAAAATTTAGAAGAAATAATTTTTATACAGCCTTATTCTCAATGCTTATTACATTATCTCCTTTTATTTTTTATTATTTGAATTCTGTATTGGCAGCTGTGATAGGTAGACTTAAGGTGGTGTGTTTATCTGGCACGTTTGTAATTAGCTACTTCTTGTCATTACATGCTTGAAATTTTTGTTAAACTTCCTTTCTTCCTGGGGAAAACCCCTCAAGCATTTTTAAGGGCTAATGAAAGTAAGTGTTGATTTTTCTGGAGGCACTTTGGCCTATTTGTAACACCTGTGTGGATGCAGGCTAATCATGCCTGCTGCAATATCCATGCCCAACTTCACTGATGGCTCTTTTAGCATCCTCTTGCAGTGGAGTTGAAATCAAAAAAGCCCCAAACAGTTTTTGCAAACTTTCGAATTGACTTCTGACTTCTTTTTTCTGATACAGAAAATGCACATGTATAAAATTTGTTTGCATTTGCGACAATATTTTTTACCTTTGCATATAACAGCATACACTTTCATATAATGCCAGTTTCAAAAGTAGATCTCCTTTTTATCCAAAGGTATTTTTTAAAGTGCGTGTTCACTTTAGTCACAAAGGTGGTAGATTTCCCCTTGTGTATTTTGTACATTCTCTGGTTTATTGCCATGCAACGCTCATTCCTTCATGTTAATTAGTGGTTCTTGTGCAGGTTTAAAAAAACAAAAAAGTTCAGCTGTGCTCTCAGCTGTTTGCAGGTTGTGCTGACTGACTCATGCAGAAGACAAGGAAGCTGCAGTGTGGCCACATCTCCTTGTCCTGCCCTGCAGTGACACTTTACCTCTGAGTGCTCTAATCCCAGTGCCAGAAGGAGGAAATGGAGACCAGGGCTGGGCCTTTGGCAGAGGCAGGTACCAGCTTAGTGACATTCGTGGTGAGAGTGACACCACAGTTTGCAGTCATCTAGAGCTGAAAAGTGAGACTCTGGCACTACAGCGAATTGTTAAATTTGCTAGTGAAAGAAATGACCTTGTAGAGGTCCTTTTCCTCATGGTTTGATATTGGCTCATGCAGGAGCTGAGCTGGGATATAACTAAGCATTCAGAGCCCACGGGGTTAATCTGTAATAGCTCCATGAAACTCGCTTCCAGCAAGTTTCTCTCATGGGAACCATCTGATTTCTTACAATGTGCAAGCTCCCCTTGAAATCTTGCTCTTGGTGAGATAATAAGAGGACAACCACCTGCAAAAATGGTGGGGGGAGCATATGTCCTTGTTGCTGTCAGTCTGGGAATGTGCTGGTTGTGGAGCTGGGATGTTTTGTGGAGGAAGGACCCCTGTGCTCTCCCTGTCCCACACACAAGCTGTGTCGCTCTGACTTCCCTGGAAGTACAGGACTTGTTTTCCATAGTGATGTGGTGGGAAGATGTCATTCACATTTTGACAAGTTTGGATAGCTTGTTGCTGCAGAGATTCTAATCCTCTTGGAGAATCTGGCTCTTGAGAGAGGCTCCCCTGTAACATTATTGTGGCGCTCATCTGTAGTGCCATTTTGGGCAGATAAGTCAGTATGAGCTGTGACAAAGCTACTGAGGTGCTGCTGATAGTTTATACACGGTGGGTCAGAGCTCAGCCCTGGCCACTGGCCTGAGGGCTTATCCAGCATCTCTGCTGGATTTGCAGCTCTTGGTATAGACCGTGTTCCTTTGACTATCTTCCTGATATATTTGTTGTTTTCCTTGTAACATTGGGCATGTCTACACCAGTTGGAGTGTGAGCTATGGGAGATGCCTTGCAGAAAAAATGTAGAGTTTATTTCTACCAAAAAAAAATTAAAAAAGAAGAGAAAAAAAGGATTGTGAAGGGCATTCAAAACTATTTATTTAAACTAGGCAAATTTATGGAGGACAAATGCATGAGGATATGGGTACATACTCCTGTCTCAAGAAATCTTTCTGCTGTACATAAGGAAGGAGAAAGGATATAGGAAGAAAATTACCACCATTTCTTTCCAAGCATCTGCTATCAAGAAATCTCAGACACAGGATACTGAGCTGTATGGATATCAGCCTGACCCAGCAGGACTTGTCCTCATGTGCTGTTTATTTATCTAAGAAGGATAATGGGAGAGACATTATCTCATTTTTGCTTTGAACATGTTCCTTTGATTTCGAATGAGGGATAATTTTACCACATTACCATAGAGGAAGATACCTTGTTAAGAAGATGAAGGAAGGTTGTGAATTAATTTTCTTCATCAGCCTACATAAGAGGCCCAGATGGCAAACACCGTCTCCTTTAGTTCTTGAAGAACACTGGCAAAACTATTTTCCAAACTTTGTAGGTTGAAAACTGCCATATTTGAAAATTATTAGAGCAATTTTGTCTTAGCTGTTAGAGAGAGACCAGTGCAGGGGCCTGACAATCACAGAGAAAGCTAATCTATGGGTCTGACAGTTTATGGTTAATCT
Source organism: Sturnus vulgaris (assembly GCF_052056855.1). Lineage (NCBI taxonomy): Eukaryota > Metazoa > Chordata > Aves > Passeriformes > Sturnidae > Sturnus > Sturnus vulgaris. Next base: position 21,366,230 of record NC_142250.1, on the reverse strand, counting down.
GACACTTTACAGATGTTTACTGTGTGACAGCTGCAATGAATCAGGTTATTAAAGTGACTTTCTGCTCCCTAAAGCTTATTTATTCCTGTCTTTCTCAAAATAGGGGGTGGGGATGTGTAAAGCCTATCAATGAGATAGAGGAGAGGGCCTGAAGCCAGACTAACCAAAACATTTAGAGATTCTGCTAATGTTACGAAGATGAAAGGAATCCCCAAATAAAAAGGAGCAGAGACATATTTAGCAGAGCCTCATTCCTAAGCAGCCAATTGGATGGAGGCAGGAAGGTCTCCACGCATATCTCAGAAGTTGTTTTCCCTTATAAAGTAAAGCAAAGGGATTACTTTATTCACAGTCTTCTATAGACTGGGATAAGCCTGCAGCTTCTGTTCCTTCTTTACCAAAAAAGTATGGCATCGACTCATGGGTGCTGGGCCTTCTTCAGGCCAGCTGGAGCCCATTTCCTGGGCATGGGTGGCTCTACAGCCTCTGCTTCTGTGGAGTCCCAGGCACACTTTATGTGCATATGGCAATCCACACAAGTTACTGAAAAGAAAGAAGGTAAGGAAAGTGCAGATAAATTTCCACTGATATGTTGAAAGGTGCTTAAAGTCAATAGGAGAGTCCCCAATGTGCATTGGAGTATCTAATTGATAGTATCTCTATTTAGAGATCAGGGGAAAAGATACTGAGGAGAGGCAAAATTAGTTTTTCCTCTTCTTTTACTTTCTGTGATTGTACTCCAGATATACTCCTGTGATGCAGACTGCAAAAGTGTTTAGCATGGAAAACCAAAGAAGTTCTCAGGGGGAGTTAAATAAAAACCATAGGTTTTGGCTACAGATACAAAGAAAGAACAGAACCTTGAGGTATAGACACACCAGGCAAATTGTGCTGTGTAGTTTCTGTACAAGTGAGTTAAGGAGTGAAAGACAGGCAGCAGGAGATGGTATGGGAAGTGGCCTCCAGAGGGAAAGCTAAACTACTTTCAGGAGTGGTGTTTTGTTATTTTCCTTGAAAAAACAAACAAACAAACAAAACCTCCAAAGCCCCACACCACGTTTATAGATATATTTCAGATGAGCTCTTATTTGTCCATAGCTGCAGAGGGTTCAGAGGTTTAATCCCCAACATCTAGGCTTCATTCTCAGACTTCTATGCAGTTCTCTTTAGGTTCTCATTCATGTCTCATGCTGAGTTTATTCTCCCCTCTCCCCCTTCCCCTCTGGCAATGACCTAAGTAACTGAGAAGAAAGGTGTAATCTACTAATGTCATTTTTTTCACATGAGCTTTTATGTATAGAAATATTTGTGTGAGCATAACTTCAGCATGGAATCACTAAAACAGAAAAGAAATTCTTTTATTCCATAATGTCCCTGGAGCTGGACTGACCTAATTTCCTTGTATAGTTCACCTGTTTGCCTTCCTTCCTTTCTGCCCTGGCATTTTCCATAATGTCCCACTGCAGAGACGAGCTGCCTGCTGAGCACTGCTCTTCATTGTGCTCTGGAGCTGTGGCTGGGCAGCACCTCTCCATTTCCCTGTGCTGTTGCTGTGTATCCATTCCCTACTGCTCCATCAGCCTCTGGGCTAACTTCTTCCTTCTAGTCTGCCTGTGCCTGTCTCTAATAAATATACTTCATATGGCAGCTCCTTCCAAAGAACTAGTATTTACTCTGTACCACCACATCAACAACTGCCTGCTCTGAGTGAGACTCTGTGTCACCTGTATTTTTACATGAGCACCCTGAAATTTTGCGTGCCCCTGACAGGGAAGGTGATTTGTGACCCCCACCCAAATATCCATTCCTCAAAGCAGCCAAGGGGATGCTGCCACCATTGCTACCAGCAGTAATTGTGGTAAGCAGCAGGGGAAGGTTACAGGAATCATGACAAAGCTTAACAGAGGTCCAGTCTGGTACCTGCATGGCCACTGTCTCCTTGATGTTCACAAAGGCCTCTTGTAGAAAACTGTTTCCTGTATTTCTAGCTATGCCAAGGAGCAGTGTGGATGATGCACCAGCTCTACTGAAGGGTTGTTTACTTGGCTCTGCAAGCTCACATGTGCTGTGTCCACCATAGTACAGTCACCACTAAGCTTTTTTGGGAGTGTGAACCTCTGCTCAGTAGGCCAGAAAGTTTGAATTCTTTTGAATCTTTGTCCCAGTCTAGGTATTTTCAAGATATTTCAAGGATGATGTTTCTGAAAACCTTGGAGTGTGTTTCTTCTGATCTAGAAGGTAATTGATGTTTGTATTGAAATCAGACATGATACTGCATTGAAGGGTTCTGCTGTGTGAAATTCCCCTTCCCCTTGACCCAGGTTCCCTGATCTAATACCATATGTTCTATATGGGGTATGCAAGTTTTCTCAGCTATGTTATTGAGTGTTGTTTGAAAACAAAGAATTTGGTTTTGGCTGTCCTTTTCGTGTCAGTTGGAGATATGCAAAAAAGGGCCTGTTTAGGTACTTAGTTTTGGCTTGCTTACTTCGGTGGATATTTTCTTTTTCTTTTCCCCCCCATTTTTATTTTTTTTCTTAAATATCTCTGTCTTTTGCCCTGATGATGGAAGTGAAATAATAAATAGCTTTTGCATGGCTCATGTTCCAACACTTGTTAGCTTCTGTTTCTGACTCTCCAAGACAGTTGCATTCCTAAAAAGTTCCTTTCCTTAAAAGCTAAATTCCTTCTGGTATTCAATCCATAATTCTGCCTATTTGCTATCTCTGCTAGTAGTTTATTCCTTAAATTTTCACATCAGAAGAACTTTCACTGTGGTTTTCTGGGAGGTTTTCTTGCATGAAAGCTACTCAGGCAGCAAGCACTCTGTAAACAAATGCACAGTGCCTCTCCCTGTTGTAACAAGTCTTGCAAAGCAAGGATCTCACTTGGATTATCACATCTCTCCTGGCTTGTGTGCTTGGAGAACTTTTGAATTTGTGAGGTTTAATATTGGAGTTAAGAGATGCTGTTTTTCATCCCTACAAACTTAATAACAAAACATTGTTGGCTGTGAAAGAGCTGCTTCACAAGAATGAATCTGTCCAGAGAACAGTTGACTACAGCTGTAGAAATCCAGGCCTGTGCTGAAAATAACTTGTACAGTGAGAACTGTTCCTTTATTTGCTAAAAATGCATTCAGTGAAAAATATAGCTGGGGTTATAAAATTCAACAGCTTAATTATGAACAATTTGGGATGTGAAGTTATGACAGTCCAGACTTGTGGCCATCAGTGGAGCAGCTCCAGAGCAAATTTGGTCCACAGGTTCTGCAGCTGGAAAAAAAGCTTTCAGAGAAACAAAATGGATTCTAACCCATCACAGACCAGAGGGATCATAACAATCTTTTAACTGAACATTTTCACAACCTTCAAAGGTTTCTTCTGTGCATGTTGTACAACAGCCAGCACTTTTTTTACTACTCTTAAGCCTGTGGGCAATAGTTATTATACGAGCAAAATGCTATGTTTTTAAAGAGACTGTGGAAAAATTGAGCAGCTGTTTAGCTGGCCAAAAATATTTATTCATTGTTTTTATCAAAATCTTTAATGACAGCAAGGTGTTTGTTTAAAAATAGCCTTCCCTATTATAAATGACTGCTCTTCCAATTTCTCATTCTATTTCTTGGATGTTACTGTGAAGCTCTGGACCTCTCTTGCTTGAACACATGATCCTCCTGCCAGAGCATGGCTATTGTGGGCACACTCTCTCTGTATTTTAGCAACTCTCCTGAAGTTTTAAAGTGTTTATCTTATGCAGCTGAAAGTCTCCTCCTGTTTCATGAGCTCTACACTGGAATGCAGTGGAAGAGACCCAGGGCCTGTGGCCATCCAGATTAGAGTTTTTTGTATTAAGGTCCCTATATGGTTTTGTTAGAGACTTCAGCTCTGTCTCTGTCTGTCTCTGCTCCTTGTTTGGGAGGCTAGTGGGAGGAGAAGAGATGAAGGGGCTATATAACCTCTGAGATTTCAGATACAGAGTGTACCACCCTAGAGCAGCCATCCCCAGCCAAGCGCTGTCAGGGTAAGTGGCACAGAACCAATGACATGATTTACAGGTTGCTGGAGGATTTCAATTAAATAGTGTCAAGTGGAAGCTATTCAGGAGGATGTACTGACTGCTGTGCTGTAATTTGCTTAAGAAACTTATTAGAATTGAGTTGATAAAATGCTTGTAGTATCTATAGTGAGTTGTCTTTATATTCTGAAAGGGAAAGAACAGTTCTACCCTAATAATTTTGCTGATTCTACCAACACTTCAGCAACTGTATAAAGAAATTATTTATGTAAAGCTATTGCTGGAATTGCAGATATACTCTGGTTTAAATGAACTCGTGTGACATTGGGGTGCTAGTTTGGGACAGAGTTCCTGATGGGGTATGTAGTAGTGTTTCTTAGCAGATTTGTTTCAGTGTTTTCAATCGAATGTGAAGTGAAAGAGTGTTTTGTGGAATGTGACTGCAAGGGGAGCTGGAAGTATGCAAATTAGCAGTGTCTAATAGGATAAAGTGAGGATGCATGTGTATTCATCCTTGTCTCTATGTATATGAAACTACTGCTCTGTAAAATGCCAAACATTCATTAACAAACAGGCTACATGCAGCAATGTTTTGTGGAGCTGGAGTTCTCTTTATAATTTATTGTGGAAATCGGTGAGGTGATTGATTATATTTACATGTAAAACGGGGGTAAGAAAGAGGCTAAAGACTATACTGTTTACTTGGGAGAAAAATTTCCTTTCTTCCACAGTACTTAGTGACATTTGCTGCTCTAGGATCTTGCTACTGCCTGCCATGGCAATCCTGAGCTGTAACTCATTGGTTGGTAGCAGAGCCCTCTGTCTGATTTTTCAACTTTTTGTGCTTTACTAAATATGGTTTTCATTTAGAGTCCACTAAGCTCAGAAATGTAGCCTTTCCTGCCCCCTTCTTCCCCTCCCCCAAGTGATTTTTGGCATTGCATTAACAGCATTGGTTTGAGCAACCCCCCTGACCTCAAAGGCTGTTCCAAAAACAGACGGCTGAAAAGCATATTTCCTAATTAGGAAATGGTTTGTCCAAACCAGTCTGTTCATTCATGTTAGATAACAGTTGTACTCCATTGAGTACATATTTTCATATGAAGAGTCTGTTTCCCCAAGAGTTTAATAAATGAAAAAATTGCAACTTACTTTCCTTCCACAGTTATAATGATAAAATATCTGGAATACAAAGTTAGGATTTCCCTATCCTTGTTTTCTGCTGGGAGCTCTGCCCACGCAGCCTGCACGAGCAGGGCTGCAGTCATGTCTCGTGGCTGCCTGGCTGGGGAGAGGCAGAGGATCTCAAATGAAATATTTGGGAGAGCTGCCTGTGCTTGTTCCATGCATCGTGGAGGCTGAACAGATTGTGGCCTCCCTTGCTCATTGGCCATGGCTCGTGCTGACCCCGTTCTCATTTCTGCCTGCACTTCCAGTATTCCTGCAGCAGAAGGTTTTGGAGACTGCGTGTGGAGCCAGCTGGTCCAGGGATGACAGCTGTCTCCCTTAGCTGTTAACACATTGCAATTTTTTGAACTCTGCATGGAAGCCTAGGCTTGGAGTGGGCCAAGTGATTCCCCACCACGCTATAAATTGTGAGCAAATAGTTCTTCTTGAGTCGTGGTATTCAGTGCTTGTTTCTGTAATTGACTTTAATACAAAGCCTTCAAAGCATTTTTATTACCCATATTATCTTCCTGTTGCCAGAGGAATAAAACAGTTTCTTTTTACTGAGCCAAGGAGCCAACATAAATTGTTCTGTCACTCTTCAAATGTAGTTTATTAGCTGATTTGAAATGATGATAGAGCAGATGTTACAGCCTGTTTTTAAAACACATATTGTCTCTGGCTTAATTTTAAAGGTGGGTTTATTTTCCCGAATGATTAGGAGAGAACTAGAAAAAACTTGCTTCTTTTTTTCTCCCCTTTTTTTGTTTGGAAAATTTCTACCTTTTTAAAAGGTTAAATGTAAACTTAATTGGCCTTCTTCGCCAGTGGATTAATATCTGCATCAGGAAAACACCCCTGGTACATGCATAGCATTTAATATAGTTAGTTTTTTGGATGCTTAAGACCAGAAGGGGAAGTTGAAGTGCTCTTACCTTTAACAGCTATCCACATGTGTCAGGATTTTGTCAGGGTGATGGAATAGCAGAAGTAGTTGTGCTGAATTCAAGGCAAATGAATCTTTGCTTTTGCAGCTGTCCGTCCAGCGTTGTCTTTTATCTCCCTCTCCCAGCAGTGGATTTCTGAGACCAAATTTAGATAAACATTTGCTGCTCCCTGATCTCTCTGCCCATGCTGCAGGGCTGGAAGTCTCCTCTGGAATTCCTTGGATAATCTCTAGTGCACACAGCCCTTTGGCAGAGATGGTTGAAGGCTCTCATGCTTTCAGAAGGAAGCCTGTGCCCTCCCACAGCCCCACAGCCCTTGTGGTTCCCATACCCCTCCTTACAGGTCCTCATTGCTTTCCTAGAGCCAGGGTGGCTCCGCTACCTGAGTGTGATTTTTGGTTTTGATGTAAGTCTTCCCTGCTGTTTTCATAGGGCTGTTTTCTGACTGGAAGGCCAGCAGACACTGCAGTAGAAGATGTGTGAAGAAGAGGACAGCACTGCCCTTGTTTGTGACAATGGGTCGGGGCTCTGTAAAGCCGGCTTTGCTGGAGACGATGCTCCAAGAGCAGTTTTCCCGTCCATTGTGGGTCGTCCCAGGCACCAGGTTGTGAACTACTTTAGTTGTTCCTTACTAGGCTTGTAGAAGGCTTTGCTGCTCTGTCCCCAGCTTTTCAGCCAGGGCCATCTGTGTCTGGGGCTAGTCCAGCCTAGGCTGATCTGTGTTACAATATTTCTAGGCCAAATGAGTCCAGCAGTGCACTCACTTGAATCAAAGGAAGTCTCTTGCCTTGTGAAAGGAATCCTTTTAAATTTTTTTCACTCCCTTCTATGCCATCTTTTCCCTATCCTTTAATTTTGAATCACCGAGAGAACTAGATGAGTAAAGCTAATTAAAGAAACCTAACCCAAAATCCAAATGAGCCCAACAGAGGAACATCTGGAAATTCTGAATGCCCTTTAAGCTGATGATAGATGATGTGTGGAAGACTAAAGGAGGAAGCCGAAGTTTTCAGTTAGCTTCCTCCTAACCTTTCTGACTTTATTCATTTACCTGTGTCAGAAATGGGCACCTGTCTATAATTGAGTTTCTTTAGCTTCAAGGTTTACATTTGCATATATGATGCATTCCACTATATTTTAATAGTTTGCAAAATACATTTATTATCTGAGCTGTTAATTATAGAGATTTTATGAGACAGATCACCATTAGCATGAATTAGAGCAGCTTGTCTAGATCCCAGCAAACTAATCTATGTAATTAACAGATTACCTAATTGCTGCTGTTACCCAAGGCCCTGGTAAAAAGAGGCAGGCCCTTTGTAAGATGCACACTTTATCACTTAATTTCATCATATCATTTCATCATCAGCAAATATATTTTAAGTTCTCCAGAATTGGAGAAATACCTGCCTTTCAATATAGAAACTAGGACTGGAGGGCTAACTGAGGCCTCTGGGAATTACCATAATTTGAAAAGTGTACTCAAATGCCATTGTCTGTAGCTAGTGTAAATGATATTAATTGTTCAAAACAAAGCCATATTTGTGGAAACAAATACAGATTGCTAGAACCTTTCTTTCCTGATCATTAGAAGGGATCATCCCATTAAAAACTGCAATTTTGCGATGCCTGTTTTTAAGACATAGATTTAGAGATGCCAAGGGTTGGAATCTGTAATGACTAAGTTCTCTTAGGAGTATTATGCACTTTAAGGATCCTACTAGATTCTATTTTTTTCCGTTGTTTCTGATTTTAATATAGAGACCAGTGTATGTCCAGAGTAGTTTCCAGCTTCTAGTCCTTTAATAATTTCTACAGGATCCATTAAAATATCTGTAAAGAAGTCCACACAGTAGATTTAAATTGTCCATCCCTAATTACAGTACTATGGCATTCAACTAGAGGATTAAAAAATGTTGAAACTTTAAGCTTTGGGAATTGTAAAGTGTGTATCACTCCATCTTGACCCTTAGATGGCACAATATCACTTTTTGCTTCTACTCCACTTTATTACCATTTAACATACTGTTCATCCTTAAATAATAATAAACATTAAAACAACTCATTTTTTTCCACTTTACCTTGATGCATTTAATATTGTACTTGTTCTGTTTACTTAACTGCAGTGGAAATATGGACTCCAGAGATTTAATAACCAGACATTTAATATTAGCAATTTAAGAGCAGCACATAATTCCCCATTTGTTAGTTTTCGCAAACTATGTTGTAAGTAGTATAACTGGCAACTGGATCTATTTCCCAGCTAATGTTCTGTCTACTTTATGACACTTTTCCCTGAGATACTAACACAATTTGTATTATTTTATAGGGTGTGATGGTTGGTATGGGTCAAAAAGACAGCTATGTGGGTGACGAGGCTCAAAGCAAGAGAGGAATCCTGACCCTGAAATACCCCATAGAGCACGGCATCATTACAAACTGGGATGACATGGAGAAGGTACTTCAGCTTTGAAAAGTTCATGTGTACTGCTGGTAAACAGAACTACTTGAACCAAGTATTTCCAGAATATCCACTAAATTTTAGATGAAAGTGTCGTGCTATCCAGTATGGTTCAAGGAGAAGCTTGTTGACAGCCAAGGTTAATGTGTGTTTAAAGCTTGAGTATCAGTAGGAGTACATCAAAATTGTAATTAGGAGTTCTTTTACTCCAGCCTGATCTTTGCTAGTTACTGAGAAGGGGACAAGGGGGAGAGAGAAAGGAAGGAAGAAAAAAAAAAGGAATAGATCAATTTGCTAGTAAAAAATGGAATTTAAGAAGGTATCTGTTTCTGGAAAATTGCAAAGAATGTACTCGATACTGATGTGAAGGGCAGTGTTTACATACATACTTTTTCATATTTGGAAGATTAGCAATATTGCAGTGCAATGCATCCATTTCAGAGCCAAAGGTTTCCAGAACCATGTTTCTAGGCAGTCTGTACTGATAATATAATTTATAAGATTCTAAAATGGTATCTGCATTTAATGTTGTTCTGTGAAAATAGGGCTGTTTGGATCAGTCTGGACATCCCAACACATTGAAAATGTGTGGGGTCACCCAGCACTTAATGAGTCTCAGTATTGTAGAATTTGCTTGAAAGCAAAATCTTTTAGATACCAAACATATCAGCCAGTTCCTAATCACCACCAGCTTGAAGACAAGCTTAGCAAATACTTCTTGGCCTTCTGACCAAAATCTCTGGTTGTTTTACTTCTTATCAGTGTATTAACCTCCTCATTGCAGTCCATTTGGCCTCAGATTTTTACAGCTTGTAGGAACAAGTTGTGTGGAGGTGATAAACACAAGTCGACTTTCAACCTCACAAACCATTTATCTTTATTTCCTTTCATGAATTCTTGGGCAGGCCTGTACAGGAAACCCATTATCTATTGAACTCTGTATATGTTCTCTGAGTTGTTCCAGAACTATTTCCCTCTCAGTCATTATTGGAATAGCATTGCTGGAACCAAGTGTGTCCTGTTCTGTCTTTTCTACTGTAAAAGTACCATATTAATTTTCCTTAATTTCCTTTCCTTACCTTAAGTCGTACCTTACTGGTAGTAAAGCCTGAGGATAGTGCTTTTCTTTCGACAGTGATTCTGGTAGTATCTATGGAGGCAGTAAGAACAACTGCATGAGAAACATCTCCAGCCTATATCTAGAGCTGTAAGCAGAGTGCTGGATCTCGGCACCTGTCTCGAAGTGATGTTGAGCTGCTGACTGATGGTGTTTCTTTCCTTTGGCTTCCCTCATTATGCTCAGATCTGGCATCATTCTTTCTATAATGAGCTGCGGGTTGCACCAGAAGAGCACCCGACTCTGCTGACCGAGGCACCGCTGAATCCCAAAGCCAACCGTGAGAAAATGACCCAGGTAAGGTCCCACTAAAACTGTGGAATAATCCAACCTTTTCATTCAACAGGATGTGAATGTCATCATTCCAGTTAGTCATGCTGTCCAGTACTCTCTCCTCTCAGTATTGGAAGATGGAAAGCACATAGTGACCACCTGTCATATTTATGTATTATTACATATAGTTTAGAAAATCATTGTATCCACTTTGAATGTGAGCACTCCAGTCTGCCCAAAATTTATGTCATCTTAATCTGTTTTTATGCCCAGGCCTATTAAAAAATTATCTTTAATATGTCCATGTTGCTGTATTAATATGATAAAGATATAGGCCAAATACAGGGAGATATCTCACAGGAAAAATATTTTTTTTATTTAGATTTTGTATTTCCCTTTCTAGTTTTTACCAGCCATAGAGAAATATGAAAATCATGTATTCTACCTCTTTTCCAGGAAACTGCTTCAACTAAGCCCTCTAGTGTTAAGACAATTATTTTAATTGCATTTCAGATTATGTTTGAGACATTCAATGTGCCAGCCATGTATGTAGCCATTCAAGCCGTTCTGTCCCTCTATGCCTCTGGGCGTACCACAGGTAAGCCTCAGGGGAGCATGGCATAGATGTCTGAAATAGTTCTGTGGCTATGATGGGAGTGAACCATGTGTTACCTTCTCAAAGGGATCGTGCTTGACTCTGGGGATGGTGTCACCCACAACGTGCCCATCTATGAAGGCTATGCCCTGCCACATGCCATCATGCGTCTGGACCTGGCCGGCCGGGACCTGACAGACTACCTCATGAAAATCCTGACGGAGCGTGGATACTCCTTTGTCACCACTGGTAAGGACACACTGCTGGCTGGAAAGGAGGGTTGTTCATGTCCAGTGTTTCTACTGGCCTCAGAAGGACTATCAGGGGTTCTGCAGTTGAATAGGCATGAGAAGGTCTCCAACGTGAAAGTCTCTTGAAAGACTAGCAGATGATTTGTTTAAAATATGGGGAGGGTGTTGGAAGATGAAAGAGATGAAAAGGATGAAAGGGAAGATGAAAGTCAACATGTCTGGGTCCTTCCTGAATGCCATGCTAAAGTCTGAATCTTCTTTACAGCGGAGCGTGAAATTGTCCGTGACATCAAGGAAAAGCTCTGTTACGTGGCCCTGGACTTTGAAAATGAGATGGCCACTGCTGCATCTTCTTCCTCTCTGGAAAAAAGCTATGAGCTTCCTGATGGTCAGGTGATCACCATCGGAAATGAACGCTTCCGGTGCCCAGAGACCCTCTTCCAGCCATCTTTCATTGGTAGGTTCAGTGACTCTTCTGTTTTGGCAAACTGCACAGAAATACCAAGTCCCTATTTCCTTTTGCTTGTGCTCCATTGCTAACTCACCCAGACCTATACACCAGTGTGTCCTAGCACCTATTATAAAACAATCTTTTAGAACAGGGCTATTTATGTGGTAGGAAGAACTTAATACTAAACAATTAGCCAAAATGCTTTCCCAAAATAAACCCACAATGTTTATTCCTGCCTTCTGGCATTGGGCCTGCGCCATTTTGTATATTTGAATGTGCTTGCCAGGAGTGGGAAGAAGTGGGAGGGGCAGGCAGGCAGCAAGACCTACTTTTGTTTTTCCAAAAGACTGCTCCAAATCCTGAATCCATGGTTCATTGCCTTTTCGGAGCAAAGCCAAGACGATGCCACGCTAATCAACATCCATGAAGGCAGATTTGCAACTAGGTCACACAATGTCAGTTCTGCCAGTAGGCAGAATTTCAACTCAGAGATAAAGTAGTTGCATACCTAGAGGTATTAGGACATATTTTGACTAATCTGTCTCTGAGTTGACTTAATTTGAAAAGGGGAAAAAAAAAAAAAGAAAACAAATTATTTCAAGACCATATAAGGAATTCTTAGGACAATTGAGATTGCCTGCAAAAGCCTAGTGGAAACTTTACTATTCCATACTCCCATCTTTCTTTTTAAGGAAGAGTTGTTGTGCGTAAGGGGGAGAGAGGGCTGTACACCAAGAAACCCTTAAGCAAATAATTCAGGCAACTGAAGAATGACTTTCCAGATTTCCAAAGCTCTGAGACTGATGTCTTCCAAAGAGTCACTAAACAGCATGTCAGTTCTGCATTAACAATTTTAAGTCTCTATACAGAGTTGCTTCCTCAGTGTTCTTCTGTACCTTCCCCAGGCATGGAGTCTGCTGGCATTCATGAAACCACTTACAACAGCATCATGAAATGTGACATAGACATCAGAAAGGATCTCTATGCCAACAATGTGCTGTCTGGAGGCACCACAATGTACCCGGGTATTGCAGACAGAATGCAGAAGGAAATAACTGCTCTGGCTCCTAGCACCATGAAGATCAAGGTATGTATAGAGCAATCAATTGTAGACTACATGAGCTGGCATTTACAAAGTCCTCAAAGATCTAGTGAAACATGCAACACTTTACAAAGTAAGTGCTTTTAACATATTTTTAGTCACATCTGGATTATCTAGCAAATAATCACCAACTGGTGGCTTTGGTGCTGGAACAAGAGAGCCTTCTCTCATCTCGTTGTTCATCTTGATTTCTGTCAAATGTCCTAATGTGGCCAAAGAACAGCATGAACCCAGAAGCATAAGTTTTCCTCTGAGGCTGTATGTGAGTTTCTTCAGCCCTTCTAGTCTGATGGACATGAGAGAAAGGGAATGCTGTTTTTGTCTTTGGCTTATAAGTTTGAAAAAAAGAGACCCAGACAAACTAATCTACATTCTGCTGCTTCAAATCCTCTGTTCTTTGCTTTACAAACATTTTATCAGCTATACCAAAAGGAGTACTCCATAGGTCACTGATTTTTTTCAAGCCCACCTGGACTGTCATTTTGTGTTTCCAGAGCAATTATCTCCCCTTTCCTCATATGTGCCCAGGAGTACACGAAGGCACAAGGGATAGGGGTCACGGAGGAGGCTGAGTCAGGCAGAGCATTTGAGGGTATAGATTTATACAGCAAATTTTAAACTTTTCTGCTTGCAGCAATGGATAGCGCTACCACAGAGATGTAGTGTTGTTTTTTTTTAATATAGCATACCCCTGCTTTCGTATTTTTCTATAAAAATTTATTTTATTCAACTCAGTTGTACTTAATGCTTTTATTTCTTAAACAGATCATTGCTCCTCCTGAACGCAAGTACTCAGTCTGGATTGGAGGCTCTATTCTTGCTTCCCTCTCTACTTTCCAGCAGATGTGGATCAGCAAACAGGAATATGACGAAGCTGGCCCATCCATTGTTCACCGCAAATGCTTTTAAATTGCTTTTTCTTTATATGTCTCCTTAGTGTGAATGTATTCAGGGAAATGCATTCTTATAATTTCATTCCATAAATCCTTCATCGTAATTAATCTAATTAATTGGATACTGTGTATTTCTTAAAATAAATTTTAAATATGCTATGAAATTGCTGCTCCTATTTAAAACAAAAACAAAAGCCAAGCCGTGTGTGTGTGGAGATGCCATTACAGCTGGCTTGAAGCTCCATCTTGTGACATGAATTTATTATTACACTGTACTGGGATTAACAGAAATGGTGGTAACCTTTAGCTTGATGATACCAGTGCCGGAAGTTGCTCACCTCTCAGGCTGCATATTCTCAAAGTTTAGCCTCAGAAAACATTTTAATCTGCACACAGAACCAGTCATGGTTCTTACAAAGTTTTAGGCAGTACCAAAGGAGCACGGCATCTGTTCAATATCAGGAAGAGCATGGGCACTCTGCTTTGCATCTGCTCTATCCAGAAATATTATCTATCCACATCACTTCTTACTTCACAGCTGTCATGCTGGAGAAGCTAATTTCTTACAGTGCATGGCCCAGGGGTGTATGATATGTACCACAATTCTGTATTTTCTTTAAAGAAATAAAACTTGTTCCTTTGGGAGCATATCTAAACACTAATAGTAGGTCAAACATATGATTTTCCTATTGTATGCCCTCGGGACGAGTGCAGCCTATTATTTTTATTTTGTGATTTCTAGCAAGATCTAAAGGGTAATTAAGCTGGCTTAATATACTTTCTCTTCAGAACTTTTTTTAAGGGGGGGTAATGCGTTCAAAGTAGCTAAAATAATTTTTTCTGTGATTTTTCTGTTCCATTTATAATCTTAAACAGATCAGCTAGAAGTATATGCATAGAAGCTGAAGCCAGTAATACCATCTTAGAAGTATATATATAAAAAGAATTCATTGAGACAGACCTGGAAAAGGTCACTTCTAAGGAACTTGCTGCAATCTGTATTCATTAGAGCTCAGGATAAAGGATGCTATTTATTTTCATTAACCTATTTTCCTCTCTCAATTCAATAGTTTACCTCACTTGTCTATTACTTGTTATCTTTCAAACTGTAAGCTCTTTGCAACAGCACCTGTTATTTACCATGTCTTCATAACCCCGGGGTTCCAGATCTTGTCCAGCTTCTGACTGTTAGCACATGTTGCAACCCTCTTTGTACTAACCTTATTATTTAAAGTATAGGTCATCTAGGTTCTTGGAACAGTTACTAAATAAACTCTTGTAAAAGCAAATAACTTTGTATGGTTCTTCCTTCTAACTCTGTCTAGATCTTTTTGTCTAACTCTAGATAGATCCAGGGAATCCTTTTCAGGATAAGAAGTGTTTTTCAATTTAAAGTCTCTACTGGCAGGTTGATGGAGAAGACACATTTTGCCAAGGGACTCTGATGCATCCCTGCTATCCCAAAATGGTGAGGACCAGATCTCAGGTAAAGGATTTGGGTATTTCTTCTAAGTATTTTCTGCTTAATAGCTGAAACTTGAGCTGTAGAAGTTGGACTGGAGAAAAGGACGAAAAAACCACATAAACTGATGGATTTGCCTCTACTACATTTAACTTAAATTTACTGAAGCTGTAAGAGATGTACATAGCTGGAAGTTGCAAAAGCCAACCACTGTTAAAAATATCTAATTCTCAGAAGGCAATTAATGTGAACGAGTGACAAAACAAGCATTACCTATTTCAACACAGTTACTGCAGTTTGAAGTTCATTTTATTGTGTTTTATGGGTGAGATTTGTTTACAGATTCAGGGTTAATGCCACTGAACTCCATCTTGACAGAGCAACAAAATAACTCCAAAACAGGCTAGAACAATAAATATCAAACCATTCAATCTAAAATGTATAAATATAAAAGTAATTTCTGAAAATGTAGGAAAAGACAGGAATCCATTTTTCTCTTTTGGCCTTTTGTAGAGTAACATTGATGTGGTTCATTGGTATCACCTCAGATCCAGCACAATTATCTTTATGTCTTTCCCAACCACATGGGTACATGGCTGCAGAAGAAGACAACCCATTACTCTCAGAAATCTCAGTAAAATACCCAGTAACTTCATTCATTAACTACTTCTGTAAAAAAACACTGAAAAGAGCCTACCTGGAACAAAAAAATCTTAATTTTTTTCAGAGCTGGACTGCCTTCTCATTATCTCTACACTCAATGATGAAAAAAGAGAACAAAACAAAGAACTCTGACCTCTGTCTTTTGAGGACTAATGCTGACATTCAGAGAGCCTGACAACACAGCAATTTCCAATGTCTCTCAGCATGACTTGTCTGGATTGGATAATTTTATTTTAAGCTATAGGAGATGCTTCTGTATTGGAAGTAAACCCCATTAAAAAACCCAAACCCCTAATTATTCAAAGGTAAAGACTCTTATCAGAGATGTCAGTGTTAGCAGGAAGACAGTTCTGACTGACTGTCCTGCTCAGCCATACACCATTTTGCTACTAAAACATCAAAAGATACAGCAGTTACTGAGAAATGCTCAGAGAAGCCAGGGCAAACTTTTGGCAATGAAGGAAATAGGGCTCAACCTACTTATAGCTGAATTTTTAAGCAGCTGGGATGTTTTGTTGGGACACTGAAATTGGAGAGATGAACTGATTCATTGCTTAAAAACTGAAGAGCATAAGAGTAACTCCCATTTAAAAATGTGGGTTTTGCTCCTTCTGAAAGCAGTTAAAAGTGGTGACTGATAGCAACTACATCTGGTTAACCATCATTCGAATGGCAGCTTGTAACACTCACCTCATGGCTTAAGTAGTCTCCTGATATCTATCTACCTTGGTCAGTGAATTAAGGTAATGAATTTGCAAAACGGGGAAAATTATCAAGAAATCTGATCTCAAGAGTTTGAATAGTAAAAACTGTGTTGAATGATATACTTACATTAAATAACCTAGGGTCCTTTGTATGTGGATGGAATCCCTTCTTTTTACAAGCAGAAACTTCTAGCATGCCTGCATTAGTCAGTCTGAAGATGCCAGTGCTGAAAAGAAGAACATGAAACTCCTGTTACACACTATGCAGTACATATCCAGGCTTCACATACAAATTGCTTAGCTTAAAAGGACAACAGAAAGGTGCTTGGTGACCTACAATACACAGGAGCCCCAGGTGAGTTGGATTTTTAGGGATATTTTAAATCAAGGGGAGTTGTATTCCTGGAAAGGAAGAGATGATGAGGGGAAGAGGAGAAAAAGGATCACGGTACTGGTACTGTTCCTGTTAGGCAGGTTAGGCCACTGAGGGGTAAGGCTGGTTGACACAGGAACAGATGCAAACCAGAAACTTACGTGCTCTGGATTGCATTTCACCCAGGGCAACTGAAAAGGGAACAGCCTTTAAACCAACTGTGTGAATGACTACTGGGAGTACATCCTCCCCGCTCTTGTAGGTAATCATGTAACACAAAACATTAGAAAATGCACTGCTGCAACTCTTTAGTATTGAATAAAATGTTACAAAGCCATCCTTCTGTAAAGAAGATTGATACCTATTAACTACAGGGCAGCACCTGACAACATAAATGTTACAGGTTAGACTTGGTTATAGGGTATCAGCATCAACTACCAGAGAGGTTTGTAAGAGCAGGAATTTGGAAAGACATGCAGGCATGCTCAGGGTTAGAAAGCCCAGTGCTTGTGCCCTGCCTCTCAGTCTGTGTTCACAGCTCTGCCACCTGAAGGGCCCATTTAGGAAGTTAGGCAACCAGGGCAGGAGTCACATCTACTGAGGCAGAAGGCCAGAAGGAAAGGCTGAAGAAATGCACACTCCAAACAACGGAGCTAGCCCTAGCACCCTGAGATGCCAGGCACACCAAAGGAGAATCACAAATTCCTTGAAGTTGGAAGGAGCATCTGAAGATTGTCTAATCCAGTGCCCCTGTTCTGGCAGAACTACCTTGAGCACGTTACCAGGACCATGTCCAGTCACGTTTTGCATATCTCCAAGAAAGTAGACTTCATGACATCTCTGGGTAACCTGTTCCATTACAAACCTTCACATTAATGTTTGCACTATTCTGTTTTTTTCCAGACACATAGTTTGTAATTTATGAAATACAAAAATAGATCCTTATTTTCAAAAATGTGATGTTTACCCTTCTGCTTTGCAAATTGCAATTTTCATATCATTCTAGAGAAATAATCCTAACCTCCCACCACATCCTTAAGCAGACAGAATGAAGATAAATCTGCGGTAGGGCATTGGCAATGAGTACTCCAGAAGAATAACTCCTGTAATTATTATTTTGTTGAGCTGAATATCTAAAAATAGTAAAATTTAAAACCTGGGTCTGTGAAGGGTGGAGAGAGAAGCCAGAAACAATACTGTACATAGAGGCTGACTGAAATGCAAGTCTAGGCAACTTTCAGAAAACAAAGTCATCATGGTCACAATGTTCATGCCCTTCATCTGAGTTGATATGTACCCTTTGCATTTGATCAAATTTTATGACAAGAAGCAGGGAAAAATACCGAAATATTACTTAAAAAATCACAACTTACTCATTATGCTTTGGTGAACAAACAATTGCAATGGCCTCAGGCAACATTAGCTGATAAGAACAATGAGTATGAAGATCAACACTGGATAAGAATGCAGTTTGTGTTGGATGTGTCTACAAAAAAGAAAGGGAAAACTCAGCATCGTGAAATATTTCATGCAGATCAAGGTCAACATACATTCAAGAAGGAAAATAATTTTTTACAAGTGAAAGCATCAGTACTTCCCTGGGCTGGTTTCTAAAGTTCTTATTAGCCCAGATTCTATATTGCTTTATATTGTTCAGCCTGGAGAAAAGAAGGCTTTTCAGGATGAGATTTATGGACGCATGCTCACAATCAGATATACACGCAATTTTCTGATCATAGGGAGGCAAAGGGTAGAATGAAGAAGCACAAGACAAATGGAAATTACTTAATTGTCCAAAATCTCTAAGAGAAAAATTAATACAAAGTTTAAAAACACAGTACTCCCTTCCCTGACTTCTGAATATGGCATTAGAAAGTAATATAATACCCCTAAATCAACATTAAAAAAATTTGCACCTGCAAAAGCAGGCCCATTGTGTCAACAGGATGCCTCAATCACATTAAGGAGTTCTCTGTGGAGGATGTGAGTGTTTATTTACATCACTACAACTTGAATTAAGTAAGCAAATTTATATTACTCCAGTTGTTTCTTTTTGTTTATTTTTTTCCCCCCACATAGTATGTAGAGCCAATATAGGAAAACCAGGATCTATGATTCATACATACATGGATCCAACCCAAAGTGAGGAGATCATACTGATCCTGAATACCAAATAATTCTTCCACATTCTCCATGTCACAGTAGTCTGGTCCCGCAGTTTGCTTTGGCACTATTACATGTGTAATAGTAAATTCATTATGAGTCTGCAAAACGAACATTGACTTAGGGTGGAACAGATTAACTAAGGAATAAATACCAAATCAAAAGCTGAAAGATGTCAGCCTGTCAGCTAAAACAAAACAGTACAGCTCCATTGATTCCAGCTCAACCGACTCCAGTGCGGCCCTACCAACATACTGTACCTAAAAATATACCTTAGCATTTTATCATGAAAACATACACAGTAATATTAGTCAAAAACAAGATTGTTGCATTGAAATGTTCTCAGAGATCAGTGTGAAAAGATTGTCCTTTAAAGTAATTAAAAACACATAAAAGAGCTTTGAGAAAACTATCATGATTTTCTGTGAAACTTGGAACAAGATTGTTATTCTTTGTCTTCAGGCAATTCAAATACACTTGGGATCATCTTTTAAATTCTTTCTGTCAGCATCAGCCACGACATCTTTCCCTGCTCTCAAAGGACATTAAGTGTTATGTAGGTCAAAGGAAAAAAATACAGACTGAAAATCAGATGTTCTACAGCTTGATGGGAGGATTTCTGTTTTGTTGGACCATTATTAATTTGATGACTCCAGTGGATTCTGGCAGTCTTTATATTTCATTGTCCTATAACTAAACCTCACTTACTTTAGATGAATGCCAGAGAAAGTACTGGAAAAAGCCTGTATTGTCCAGCATGCTGAAAAAACTGCTAGGCTTTATAACAATAGCAGTGTACTTAGAGCAGACGTTTCCCCAATAAAGCAAGACCACAGTGCTGAAGTGCCCACTCAGGTTATAATATGAAATTCATTACATGGAAGGCTAACCATTTATATTTGCTTTTGCTCTGAAATCAATACATCACAGGCTAATACAGCACTATCAAGTATGTCTTCCCCATACAAATGTGAGGGTTAAACTGTACCAGTTTTCCACAGAGAATTCCACATGTCTCTATTCCTCTTACTGTATTTGCCTCTGCCAGCAGCAGAAATTTGTGACAGAGATCCCTGGGCAAAATGACACCTCTGAGTGCTTCGGCCAGTTGAGCTAACCAAGAATACATTAAAAAAAAAAAAAAAAAAAAAAAAAAAAAAAAAAAAAAAAAAGAGAGAGAGAGAGAGAGAGAGATAAAAAGGTATTTACAGCTATCACAGCTAACACAATGAAGATTCCTGAAATAAGGTAATATACAAGTATCTTATACTATATTACTACAAGTGGAAAATTATACTTATCACATCATAGACTTCTAATGAGAATAAATCAACAGCACAAGCACTTCATCTAAATTGAAGTCACCAGCCCACAAGATACGCTCATTAGCCTGTCCCTGAGGGGACAGTGAGCTGGGACCATCTCCTAGGCCAGGGCTTTCCAGGGAAAACCGCTGCAGGTTCTGTTTCTGTTCCCTTGAAGTCCATGGCAAGATTCAGATTTCATTTCACAAGAACTGTAAATCTCAATCTCTATATCCATCCATTGGTATTCAACTGGAAAATGCGAAACTGTGCAACTGTCCCTCTTAAAATGAAGAAACTATAAGGAGCTGCTGTGTTTGCACAAAAATTTTCATGGTTATTTCAGTATGGACATCCTCACAGCAAATAAAGACATATGCAGGGAGATAAAATAAAATGAAATAAAATAGGGGAAAACAGAAAAGTCTGCACTTACTCTGAACAGCACTTAGAGTAGCTGCTGGCTTTAAGACTCGTTCTACTGGCGGTGAAAGTCCAGCACAGCCAGAGGTGCTGCTCCTCTCTTTTTTCTCCAGCAGCACTGCAGATAAGGAACTGTTCTCTGGCACAGAAATACAAGACAGCATACTTCCATCTATCTGTTCAGACATAACCACACTCTCTTTGATTCTCTGATCTCGAGCTAGTTCTTGCTTCTTGAGCTGATCCTCAAAGAATTGAAACTGTTCCGATTCAAGCTGCTGCTGCCGCATATGTGCGATTCGTTTCTTCTCTGCCTCTATTAGCTTTTGGTGCTCTAATTTCTTCAGAAATTCAGTTTTACATTTGTTCTGAAACATACACAACATAGTGACATTCTCAGAACACCAAAAATGCTACCAAAAAATGGTAGGAAAGGAGCAATCTAACAGTTCAATAAAATCATACAATCCTGTCATTAAAAATGAACTCTTTTGTAACCTGTTTACTGAACTGGAAAATACAACTGTATCCCCAAAGGTAGGATGGAAAACATAGCATTGATAGAGGGAACAAAAATATTTCTCAGATGATTTTTCTAAGACAAGTTTTTAAGCCATAGATCCTGTTTTTAATGACTTCAATCTCAATTCAAACTGGAGCACATTTGGAGCCAAGGAATTTTTTACACTTAATGACATAAGAATAATTTTCATTTTCTTTATAACAGAGAATCAGAGCATACCAAAAACCTATTTGGATCTTTGTAGAGTTATTAAGTAAATATGGCAGCACATGTATTTCCTAGCACACATTTGCATTACTTATTTTTAAATGGCCAGCTCATTCTAAAGAAGAAATGAAAAGTCATTCCTAAGCAGCACAGGAAATTATTAGGTTCTCATAAAACTGGCATTTTACAGCTTAATTTTTAAGTTTTATATGACAGAAAAATATTTCTGTCAACATTTAATAATCATATAAAACTTACTTTGTGTTGCATGTATTCTTGATATTCTAAGTTGTATTTTTTTAAAAGATCTCTTTTCAGTTCATCTGTCCGTGGAAATGCAACCTCCTTCAATTTCTTTGAGGTGAGAGGGAGGAAAAAGATAGGTAAGTTTACTTTTCACTTTTAAAAAGAGCCACTTGGAAAACAAATTCAGCTGTAACACATATTTTTAAAAAATACAAAACAGAAAAACAACCTGCTCTTCTCACAGGAAAATAAAAGCAAAAGAGGAAATACACAATAAATCATCAGTTTATGAAATTTTTATAGTACACTGGTTTCAATAAAGATACATTGATCTAAATTAGTGAAAGGTGTGACATGGCTACTTGTTATCTCAAGCAAAGATTAGTCCTTTTACTATGACTCTTATCTCTGTCTTGTTTAATACGTGTCTGATGACTAATGTTTTGGTTGTAGGTGTAATTTGTAAAAAAATGCTAAGGCAAACTTGGAGAGTTTCAGGTAGGATAATTGTATTTTTCTCTGGCACTTCCCAGTTAGAAATATGTTGGAATATGCTCATTTCCAAGTGGGGAAAAAAGAAATTTTTTTAAAGAGATAGTTATACCTGTAGCTTTCTGTCACAGACCTGGCAAAACAACATTACTTATGAAGCAAAACCAATACCCAATGCTTTCTAGTCATGTGAAAGCTACTAGAAAATAATTCAGATGCTGTAAGCAAGGGAGGAAAAGAGACCATGTGCTTAAACCTACTGAGTGCCATAGGAGAAAGCAATGTTACATGCCCTCTCTCAGCCTACATTATGGACCAAAGCCAGAACTTTGGCATGAAGTGTTTTGGTTTTGAGTAAAACATTCAGTTTAACAGTAGAGAAAGCAAGCAAATATGGGGACATGGGGCAAGAGACACTCATGGTCCTACTAGAAATTCTCACTGGGCAATTCCAGCTGTTTTAAATTCAGTATAAGGCTATACCTAAAATTTATTTAGGATTTATTTTCTAGAGGGGGAAAAAACAAAAGAAAAACTATTTTGTATAGAAGAGGAGAGAAAAAAATCTGGTAAAAACTAAGTAAATACATATTTGGTAATAAATAAAGAAAAAAATATAGTTTACTTATTTAGCAGTGTAAGCAGATATTGCACAGGCATCAGTAATGCCACACATTTCTCCTTCTGTTTGTAACAGTCAGTTTGGACCATTGTCCGTTCACATAATTGAGACCAGAATCAAACTAAGTACTCTTAACATGTGCATTTTTAATATGCAAACTTTCAGAAATAGTTGAGCTCTCCCAACAACCTACCAACTTACTCAGAGACCATTCTCATTCACATTTTAGATTAACAATATAATTTCCAAAATAAAACATGTATGACTAGTGGAGAAAAGTATTAGAAATTGAAGTTGTGATGGCTGCTATGGGCTATGGGTGTTCTGGGGGAAAAGAAGCTATGGTCTATATGTACTAGGAAAAATGAAGAGGTTCTGAGCAAAATATTTCATAAGACCAGGAAACCATAACCCTACCTTAATAATATCTTGTTTTTCTGGTACTGCACATTGGTGATAGTCTCGGTGATTGGGCAACTTTTCTACAAACAACCTAGAAAATTAAACATGCATGAGTTTGCCTTAGTAATCAGAGGAATATCCATAATAGCTTTCATGTTGGCAGTAAAATCAGTTTCACATAACTGTTAAACACACAATTCCAGATGACTTGGACCAGGTTTCTATACACATGTTTAAACTAACATATTATGGTATGGACCTGTATGGGACACACAGAATAAAGACAAGAGATTATTTACCACATCCAATATATTTTGGTTTCCATTAGTACTGGGTTAGGTTAAAAAAAGGGCTAACTAGCAGCCAGCATCTAAAAATATCCCTCAAAAACACCCTCCACTCTAGTCAGTGTTAATAAATCCTGTTTCTACTGTCTTTATCTGTTCTTAGCCAAAATGCTCACTCTTCAGTGGAAGACAAGAATGCAGCACTGACTCTCATTAAAGCAGGTATTTTTACCAGACCAAGCTGCACAGCTAACTGCAGAATTATTAATCTACCCAACATATAAATTATGGCAACACTCAGCAGCAAAGAGTGTGCAAAGCACAGCTGCTATCATTCTTTCAGCAATTTGCACAATATTCACCTCCAGCCCCTCATTTTATAGAGATAGATACATTTAAAGAACAGGTGGGCTAAGAAAGGTTTGGTCTAGTTTTCAGAGTATGACAAAAATCAGGAGGGAGGAAGGATGTCCCCTTTATAGAAATTTTAAAATATGCACATTAAAAAAACCCCTTCAGAAGTAATAAAACAAACCAATCAATCCTACAGCAAAGCTAGCTAGGTTAAAAGTTTAAATCTGCCAGTGATATATTTTTCAGCTGTCTATTTTGAGAGTTGTAATGAAAACTGGCCAGATTTGTTCTTTTGTGGTGAGGAGAATAATCATACAATGAACATACATTGTAGATTTTGCATTTATTCCTGTAAGAAACAATAAATTATACTTAATCCTTTTGAGGGAAAATGGAAGTAAAAAGGAAGCAAGAAAACATTTTTCCCATGCTTTTTAAGTGTTGTGCAATACTACCATCCTTAAGATCAGCAGATGCTCATAGGACATAACTACTAAAGGCTCAGAAATCTTATTTAAACATCGATTTTAAAGTAAAAAAATATATTTAACCAAGATGCTAACTTATAAAGAATAATCTGAGGGAGCAGTGCTCATGGTATGGCCTGGCAAAGTAAACTCAAACCTTTATATGTTAGGTTAATTCATGCCTGGCAGTTCACACATGGATAGGACAACCATATGAAAAGGTGAGAGGAAGTTTTAACAAAGCCTATGCTCAGTGTAAAATATCTCCAGAGAACAAAGCTGTTCTGCAAGAACACATTGAACAAGCTTCTCCTTATCTAAATGGGTTCTCAGTGCAGCTTTCCATTTCAGTTTACTCAGAATTGTAAGCTGTAATGGCTACAAGTGGTTTCTTACGTTATGAACTTATTATAAAACACAAAGGCGTTCTCCAGGTTTCCCTCCTCCATGTACACCGACGCCATTCGCTCCATCTCCACTCCAGATCTGAAGTAGCGCCGTGGAGTGATGTCCTCATTGATTGTGATATTGCTGCCAAGCTTGCTTAAGGCACGTACTCTCTCCTCTGGGCTCACAGAGATGTCTGTGTGGTCAGGAATAGCTACGAGCTTTCTCTGAAAAAGAACAGTCTGATTAGCAAAGAGAATATTCCGTTTCGCTTTCAGTAAGTGGTGTCAGTCAAGAAGCTCAAGGGAAATCTTCAGCTATTTTTTTCTGAAAATAGGCATTGGTTTCCCACCTCTAGCTACAGTTGAAACATTCCAACATATTTCTCAACTGCAAGTAAATTGTGATCAAAAAGAAAAGTGATCTTGTTCTCTTTGAAAACAGCAACAAAAAAAGATAAAATTAGGAAAATATCTGTAGGGAAAAAAAAAAGTAAATTGCTGTAGAGATTACTATAAGCAATATAAAGTGTGCCTCTTTAAAAGCCCCCACATATGAATTCTACAAGGTTCTTTCTTAAGTTACCAAAATAATTTGATGGACGTCCTGAATACTCAGACTCCTATTACATGATGTATAGCATTTGACTAGAAATAGTACAGGAAACAAAGAGCAATAAGCTCCTCTGGTAAGTCAGAAGTTCATTTCAAATCTTCATTTCCAGTTTTAAATGAGGCAGTTAAATACTAAGAAATTAGAACTTATTACTGAAGAAGAACCATAGCTGCTTATTATGGTCATTACCTTCCAGCTAATAAATAAATAAATAAATAAATAAATAAATAAATAAATAAATGGCTACTGCAAATTGTTCCCTCTTACTTTAGGTTTTTTCTCTTTCTAATCAAAATGCTTATTTCAACTTCTTAAAAACCTGGTTGTTGAGACCCCATAAATCACACATATAGAAAGAGAATAAATTCCAATAAAACCATCAGGCAGAATATGGGAGGAAGGTGGCAGCATGCAGGAAGAGACCCATGGAGTTCCGAGACACCACTGCTAAACAGCTCTCTTGAAATTTTTCCTAGTTGAAAGAGAAGTTGCTCAGCCACTGAAGCATTTCTTGGTAATACATACCAATGAGCTGACAGTGAATGGTTGTTCCATGTTGTTGTCTGCCTGCAAACTAAGGAGATTGCTCTTTTCCTCCAAAGTCTCCATCTGACTGAAAAGGGCAGTATCAATCCTGAGCTCAAGATTTGCCACCAGATGTCTCAGGGTTTAATAGCCCAAGGGAAAATGGAATATAGATATGTTGATTGTGGTCATGTGCTGGAAAAAATAAGTCATTCCGATTAGAAATATATTCAAATGTCAAATAACTTTGCATGCCAGCACTCACTTATTACCTAGGTGGTACAGTACTTCCACATTTAATAATAATTTAAAACTTAGCAGGTGTCTAGAATTTAAATTGGGAATGCATAAGGGCTTACCTAGTTGACCTGTACTGAGGTTATTTCAGCAGATTTGAACACAATGAATTATTTTTACAATATTTATAGCAACTTAAATCCCTCCAAACTTTCAAGTATTAAGTGATAAACACAGAAGTTTGAGGACTAATCACAGAATCTGTGCTTCCTTGAGCATATGTTTTGATACACGTATTTATAAGAAGTATGAACCTGGTATCTATATTTCCTGCTAAGCCTATAATGAGAAATAAAACTTTACACACAAATTTGTATCAGCAATATAAAGCAGAAAAATGCTTCAAACACCATGTGTTCCACCTGCACAGCTTGCTGATTTCAACACTCTGATGAGTCAACTGGTAAAAATTCTTCCTTGCACAGCTTTGAACAAGTAAAGAAGAAAATTTAGATATTGTGGTCATTAAAAAAAAAAAAAAAAGAGAGAGAGAAAAAAAACCAAAACCAAGAAAAGGAAACTAAACCCAAACCAGAGAACCTAGCTCTGAGAGAGGAATGAAATACTTAAACTGCACAGGAAATGTGAAAATTAAGTTTCTAATGTGTTTTTTCACTTTGCTGTGCTCAATCAAAACAGATTAGACCCTGCATGTTGAAGGCTCTTTATATGTTGCAATATAAACATGCTTATGCTTTTATAAAAGCATAGAGTGGGTTCAGCAAAGATGTTTTATCAGCACACCTGTCTCTAGAGGCCAGATGACTCTGGGTTAAACAATCCTAATGTGTTTTTAGATAGCTATATTTCTCAAGTATTGATTTTTGTGTATGTGTCTTCCTCATTTTTTTTCCAAAAAGCAGCACTGTCTATTAGATCAGTCCTTACTTTTAACTATTAGTGCAATTCAATTTCAAGAATTTTTGCTAATTAAGGTATTCAAACTGCTGGAACAATTTGTAACCAAAAAAATGAACAAGGCTTATACATCTGAGAAAACAATGTTAGTTGTGGTTGCAGTGCTAATAAAAACAGTTCTCTAAACATTTAATTTAAGTACACAGAGCTCTGGTGTAAATGATCAGCTTGGCAGGAGAGCCTATTCATTCCCTATTCACAAACTGTAGAAAGGCCCCATGGGACAATGATATTGAAATATTTCTGCTTTAGCCTACTCCAAGAAATATACTGCTTTATGGCTTGTTCCACCTGAAACCCTTCTTCACTGAAGCACTGTAGATCTGGAAGCTGTGAAAGGAGAGAGCTAAAAGCTTGACCAGTGCAGAGTCTGTGTCAGACTTTTGGCCCTGCAGCCCAGATTCTAATCAGAAATAAAATCTTCAGTGAGAGACTCTGCATTCACATGCTTTGTGGAACTCAGGAACAAAAACCAAAAAACAAACCAAACAAACACACAAACAAAAAAGGACCTAAAAAGCATATATTTTAAAAATATTTATCCATTCACTTATCCATCACTTGTGAATTTTTTATTTTCTTTCCCCTAGAAGCATCTGGGTCAGCTAAAATACTTGAATGAAAGAATGGATTTGGTCTAAAGTATTGTTGCATCCAACTGCAACATGTTCTAGTCACTCGTGTATATTAAAAAAAAAAAGTTTAAAAGTAAAGGTGCAGAAATGTATTTCTCTCCAATTTCTTATTTAATTTAGTAGCTTCTGGCAAGAAAGCTTTTCTGTAGCAGTTTTTAATTCTGCTTTTCATAGCTTTCTCCCTTAACAGTTCTTCTGCAAGGCCTAGAGAGGAAATGGACATTTAGGACAAAGCTCGTGAGATGCTTCCCACTGAAGACATGGAATATGGATCAAATGCTTCTTACAATTGTTACCACTCCTTGGAGACCTTTTCATCTAGCTGGTAGGCAGATGCAAAAAAGTTAGTGCAGCAAGTGGCAAACACAAGAGCCACTAATTATGGGTTTGGTTTGTTTTTTGGGGGCCAGAACTCCCAAAGAAGTCCTTATTGAAGAAACCTATGGTATTCCCCAGTCAAAATCTCTTTGGAAATGCTACAGGAAGACATCATGGAACCCTTTACATTCAAATATTTCTCAACTTGACTGGCTCTATGAATATTAAAGAAATAAACATAATTCAGTGAACTTTTAACCCAAAGAAGCATCAGTTATAATATTTTTTTAAAGTGTAATAACAGGTATTTTAAAAAGGAGACATCTGGTAATAGCAGAAACTCACACTTCCTCAAAATTGTTTCAGAGCCTGGAAAGGATGAAGAAGCTCTGCAAAAAACGTAAGACATACCACAGTGAAAGAGCTTAGCAGAAGAATGCCTGTAAATAAAAGAAGAAACTGCCTTTTTAAATTTAGTTTCAGGAACACACTAAAAACGAGACACTGTAAATGAAGAAGAAATACTAAGATGAATTTGTGCCCCTTTTACAAAAATATCATATTGATTTAAATATATTCACTATTACAGGTGGCAGGGTAATTTAAGAAAAAAGAAAACCCATAAAGAATGTGGGCTGACTTATGACTGCACTCCAAGATATTCTCCTTAACACGTGGACATGCTGGCAGAATTATGAATAATTAAAATGCAGAGAGTTAAGCTTTACTAAAAACACCACCAGAAGCAGGTCTGCCAGCTGCCTGGAATGCCTCTGTGCATAATGTTCCTTGTGGCTCAGCTTCACAGTCACCTTCAGCTGGTCAAAGGGCACAACACTGCCAAGGGGCTCCCCTCACCCTCCCCATCCTTCCTTGCATTCTCACTTTGCTGCCTCCCCTGACTTCAACAAGCTGTAGCTGATTCAAATTAAAATTAAATTGGCTTTTACTTCCTTCTCAAAATCAAAATGCAAAGGAGCAGACAGAACCATGAAGCCAGCAAAGCAGAGAGATTTGTCACTTTCTGAGGCAGTGCTGTCCTAGATTGATAGGACCTGGCTTTGAAAGGGCACCTAAGAGTTTGTATAATGCCTACAAAAATTGCCCAGTTCTGGCAAGTGACTCTGTTTCCCAATAATAAACATATATGTCAGTTTACAAGAGTAAAGATAAATTCAAATACCAAATCTCTCTGTATAGCTGAAACTATTTTTACTCAAACACACAAAACACTTATGCTAATACAGTGAACTACACTCCAACCTCACCCACAAGGGATAAATACCAATGCTAGCTTGAAGCTGTCTCAGTATATTATACTCTAAAATGCTCAAAATTCTAAGAGACATTTTTTTACTTTACTATTTCAGGTATTCCAGTTAACTTAGATGGACTTAGGTAATGTTTGTTTGAGGAGAAATGGTAGGACATTCAGCATTCAAATTAAGTTTTTTTCTAATTATGAGTTTTCTGATAATCATTACCAGAACATAATAATCTAACATCTATTCAGCGGTTAAGAAACTTTTCTTGACTTCATTGAGAATAACACTTCTCACCAAATCCCATTTCCTCCTCAACAGGCTTTTGCTTTCCTATATGTCCCATATTATTATCATATGTATTAATCCTTGAAAAATCCAGATTTATTAACTCGAAGCCCTTCAGCCACAAGAAAAAGAGCAAACTGAGAAAATTAGTATTTTAAATGGCATTGAAAGTTATTCTTTCTGTGCAGGCTAACAAGTATGGTACTA
The DNA here is from genome assembly GCF_052056855.1 of Sturnus vulgaris. Classification (NCBI taxonomy): domain Eukaryota; kingdom Metazoa; phylum Chordata; class Aves; order Passeriformes; family Sturnidae; genus Sturnus; species Sturnus vulgaris. The sequence goes on along the minus strand of NC_142250.1, from coordinate 21,336,812 downwards.
AGTACCAGGGAAATGTAAAGAAGAGAGCAATTTTAAGTGAAAGTACATGCCAAGAGTAGTACATGAAGATAGAATAAGGATATCAAATACCTCAGGAGTAGGCTCATGAGACAGAGGTGGTGTGAGAAGATCTGGGGAACACATGCACCTACAAACCCTTCTGACATCTGCAATATTCACCACAAATTCTCCAAAGCCCTCACAGTTTGCTGCATGCTGGCATTTCAACGAGTTTCCAGGGACAAACAAGGCACGCTGGCTGTGCCCAGAGCCCTTCAGGCTGACTTTGTGTGTTACAGAAGCATGGTGTGATAGTGAGAGGTGACACACATGGCTGCACAGCGAGGCTTGTGGCAGCTCCAGTGCTGCTGGACTTCCACAGCTGGCGTTTGCAACACCTGCAGTGCAGTCAGGGCACAGCTCTGGTAAAGGGTGCATGTCTCCATGCCTTGCTGGGACAGACTCTGAAATGCCCTTCCCTGAGATCACCTGCCTCTGGGTTATAAACCTGTCCCAGCCAAGCCAGGGACACCCAGCAGGACCATGCTCTGCCCAAGGATGCACACAGGGACTCTCAGTGGGAGCTGTGCTGCTCCAGCGCTCCAAAGGGGACGCAAAGAGAAGCTCAGGGTGTCAGGACTTCCCAGAAACTGACTGCAGAGAGCAAGCATTGAATTTCAAATCTGTGTCATCATCTGGAGGCTGCTTTTCCCTCTTCAGGTCTTCAGAAGAGGTTTTTAAAATGTCGAACGAGGTTTTTTGACTTTTAAACAAGTAACGGAGTAACTTCAATAAATATTCGTTAAATACATAGTTTTCACTTTGTAACATTAGTTTGAAACATTAGTTTCCTCTTTGTAACGCATTTTTAAATTTCAAGGGAATTAATAATAACATCAACTTCATTGCTGTCAGCTACATTTATCAATATTTTGACTATTGGTCTTACAAAAAAATCTTCATTAAAGAGATCACTGGCAAAATTTTCCAAAGATTAGGTTAAAAATAATCTACGCAATTATTTATTTTTAATAGCAGATTATTCAGAAATACTCATCCTTTTTTTTGATATTTTTGTGGAATGTCAAGCCTCCATGAGGTTCCCACCAAAATCATTCACTTCACTCCATTGGGATCAGGATTCTTAAAGCATATCTAGAAATATTTGATAATATAGAAGCTAAAATGTGGTATAATTCTAGTTTTTGAAACTACATTTGTGAGAACTGTTCTGCAGCCATCCTATGGCAAGATGTGGTGGTTTGTATGAATTTCCTGAAGCAGTTCACTGTCAGCCTCCTTTGGACCTAACAAGGACCAATCTGGTTTTTAAGACTGATACATTATTACACCAATGAGAAAGTTAAGGCACCTTAGTGAAACACACGTGTAAAAACCCAGAACCAGGGAATGTCTCTTTTCGTTCTGGCCTCTCAGAAGGTAACGAGCCTGGCGGAGGCCAGGCCTTGTGCGACCTGCGGGCCTGGCTGGGCCCAGGCCGGGGCTGGGCCAGGAGGGGAGGAGAAGCCCTTGGGCCACTGAGATGCTGGCTACCTCCCCCTTCCCCCAGCATGGCAGAAATGCTGCCCTAACACCTCAGGGGCAGCTCCAGGTGGTCGGGCCCATCTCGCAGCAGTGCCCGCACGGCCTGAGGGGAGAGACAGCCGGGCCCGTCCCGCAGGGCTGGGCCCCCATGGTCCTGGCGTGGTCTGAAATACTCCACCCCAACTGCTCCAGCCACTGCCTGGGCAAGATATGAGCTCTTTCACTGCCCAAAATGAGACTTGCAGATACTTTGTTCTCTCTCCTGAGCGAAAGAAAAAGATCAAAATGAGGATGCATATAGAAACAGCATGAAAACACCTGGAAAAAACATGAAACGTGGAAGAGATTGATGGAGATGCCTCACTCTTGGACTGAAATTTCTCTTTTTTAAGCTGTGGAGAACAGATTCTTGTTTCCCTATAGCTCATAGAAAAGCATTATGGGGTAGATGAAATGTTCTAACTGTAGATATGAGCAGAGGCATTTGTGCTGAAGTAAGGAGATGTTGTAATGGCTGTGATCCTATAAGACATTTAATAGAAAGATGAAGATCCCTGCTGCCCCCCAGAGAAGAGAAGAAGAAAGACCTCTGTTTTCAAAGACGAAGAGAGCTTTTGTTTGAATTGTTACAATCCTTAAAGTGTGCCCCATAAGTTGACATGGTCCTCGATAATAGTTGTGGGAAGACTGTCAGTCCAGGAGGGATTTTTACATAGTGATCAGATTTCCATTCTCCAGGGCAGCTGATCCCTGTGACATCGAGGCTACGAGAAAACTTTCTTGTGGAGAAAATCTCCATAGACTGAAGAAAAGTCTCCTCTCCCAGGTAAATTGGTGAAAGACTATTTTAGAGATGGTAAACTGATTGATTTGTTTATGTACATTGTCAGTGTGAAAGAAAAGAAGTTGTGGGGGCAGGAGAAGTGTTCTGAAAGTTTTATTCTAATTCTTATTAATTTTCCTTATAGCTTCTACTAATAAAGTTTTTCTTTGTACTTTTTAAAGTTTGAACCTGTTTTGCCTTCCTCCTAATCCCATCTCACAGCAGGAAATGAGGAAAAAATTCTAGTGGGTGCACTGGCGATTTAGCCGGCCCTAGATGCACAACAATAATTCGTGTGTTGGCCAGGAAATTTCAAATTGGTGCACCAAAACCACTACACAAGAAAAAGCTTACTTTTCCATTGTCATGAGAAGTTAATACATACTTGATGTTACTGCACTAGGAAGTGTGATGATTACAGAATCCTAGAATAAAGATGCATCTCAAACCATAAGGAGGTCAGTCCTTATTAAAATAGCCAAATTAGCAAGTGCAAATAACACCTTTCAATTACCCACAGTGGAACTAAGTTGTCTCAGCAAACTTTAAATAGGTCACAGCAGTGATTGTCAGATGAAGGTAAAGGACCATAAGTTACCCATGAAGCAGATACTTAAAATTTTGTGCTTGGAAGTGGATATTCAAATGAATTTGGTGAAAAACAGGTTAGAAATACAGGCACCTGTCTCATCCAGTTCTTTTTGAAATGCCAGGCCATGTATTGGCACAGCACATAATCATTTATGCACACACACTTAGGTTTGTTATGTGCTAAATACCAGCCTAAATAGCAAACTGCTTTCTGTTGGTTCTCTCCAAAAAGAAACAGCATGTTCATCTGTCAACATGCTTTTTGTAACAAGCATTCATCATCACAGCAAGTGATTCAGCTAGTATAGTAAGTCTCTTCTGGAAAAAACCCTAACAAAGCACTGAATGTCATGGCAAGATCATTCTCTTGTGCAGAGGAAATATCCAATCAACAAAACTCAACAGATTGGCCTTTCAATGAAAGGAATCACTGTGAGGAGCCAGTTTCTGAAAACCCTGTGCCTTTCAATGGAGAAGTTGCTCTTGACAGCTACTACTAAGCTCAGCTCTAGAAAAGTCCATCTCAGTAACAGTTCATAGTTTGACACTGCTCCTTAGCTCCACAGCTCCATTTAAACAGCAGTTCCAAGACCTCCTCACAAGCTCCACTAACTCCCAGAAGCAGCTGCTGAGCTATACAACCATGAACCTAGAAGGTGGTCAGGAGCATTTCCTTTTTCTCACTGGTGAAGGACCAATGCCTCCCATGGCCCAGCACACTGCCTAGAGGCCTCTCTGCACACTGTGTCAGTGACAGATAGACAGCAGCACCTTCACCTGCTTGGGTGCTGAGACAGAAACCATGGGCAGGGAAGAGCCTCCATATACAGGTCTGCCAAACCCAAGCCTTTCTTATATGCTTAGGCCACTCAGTGCTGTCCCTTGCATCACAAATCTGAGCTTTATTTTAATCTAAAAAAAGAATGGCTGACACAAGGATCTGTTTTCCCATTTCAAAATGAAGTTTGAATTAATTATCTGAAGATTGTTATAGCTATTTTGCAAATATTTTGACTACTGCAATTAGTCAGCATAGTTACTTGGATATCATTGACTACCTGTTTTCTAAGGACAGCATTCCTCTTGGCATAGGTACAAACATTACTGCATCAAGAAGCTACGTAAATAAAATTAGATTTCTACTGGGTCTGCTAAGACTCTGATAAACCACCACAATATGCAGATAATGTCCAACATGGCACGTGCAAGAATCTGGCTTTTGCTCCCTACAGAGTATGTGAATGCAGAACCTACAGGCTTCTCTCTCCTATTGCTTCAAAGCACAGAGGAGAGCTCTGAGTGCCAACTATTTTCTCATTCATTTTTATGCTGGCTGTTTTGAAATCAACATCTAGCATGGTTGTGCTACTATAACATAATCCTATGCATTTGAGCTGTACACATAGATGACTGCTCATTACCAGATTCATTCTTATGCTCTGTCTACAAAGATATTAGTGACTTTTAACAGAATGTCCTGAAAAATGGACTGGATTCATGTGCATTTGTGAACTGGCAGTTCTTTCTCTTGTGAATTCTTGTGTTAAAACAAAGCACAGTCCTTCCTCCCCCCTCCTTTCTTTAGTGACACCATTCAGTTTCAGCAAAAAAACATTTTTAACATAATGGATAAATATCAACCAATGTAGAAAGTCTTGGATTACAAGCAAAAGCTTTCTTAGGCAGTCAGTGAAATGTACTTATGCAACACAGAACAGCATCTTTCCAGTGACCCACTAAAAGGATGTTCTAGACATGGTGTAGAAAAACAGTGCCATTTCCTTCCTTTGGGAAATCCACAACAATCCCCCAAGAAAATTGCACCAGGGCACAGTGACCCAGAAGAGGACAGAAGTAGAAGAAAGAGCTGGTTTTATACAATTTGTTCTTTGATGATTCAACTGAAATACTGAGAAAAAGGAGATAGTTTCAATCCATTACATCAGTGATAAAACTAAATTCTACCATGAAGACAAGAAGCTGTGTTGCTAAGGGAAACAAATGAGAGGTTAAAATCAGCACAGAGGTCTGCAACTTCATAGACTTCCGAGAAACAAAGCAAGCATGATTCCTTGCAAAACCTTTGGTTTCATAGATTTTTTCTGTCTGTATCCCTATTTCTTTCAGGGGCAAGGTACCACTAGGCTAGAGGGGTTTAGAATCTTCTGGTTCTTCCTATAAAATGCAATGATGTTTTTCTGCAAAGTATATCCTACCTAATTTTAGAGTACTTTCAGACTCCATAGTATAAGGACACTTGTTAATTGAGTAACTGGTTGCAACAATCAATTTCTGTTTCTATCTGATGACAAATTCTTATGCTGTCTTACTTTCTATAGCTCAAAATATAGGGACAAAATAAAGGAGAGCCAAATTTATTTGGCATTTCTGACATAGAAATTCACCATTTATTTAAAGACTATTAAAATGTCTAAAAAGAATGAAGCTTTTTTTTTTTTGCCTCAAATATAGAAAAAATAATTTGAGACCTTAGTTCAAGGGATTCTAACTGTTTTGTACACAAATAATTAAATAAGGAAAGGTCAGGTAAGAAATGGATAGTGAGATTACCACAGGATGAAGTGTGGTCAATCAGTATGAATAGCTACCATTTAATCTGGCATGTTTCTGTAGTACAATGTTTATATTAAAATAATGCAGTTAGTTGATTTCATAAGGAAACCTTTGACCTCCTCCCCTATTCTAGACAATTCAGGATGTAGCATGCTATGAGCAAATAAACCCCAGGAAAAATAAGAGGGATGTCTGGCTCCATAAGAAGAATTCTGTGAGCTTTAGACTGCTTGTCCTACTTGGATGGTTACAATATTTAATTTCTCTTACTTAAGTTTCTACGATTGACAGTGGTAAGCACATGTTTTATAGCAGCACTGGCTGTAACACAGTCAGCTCACAGGGCTGCTTGGCAGTCAGTTGAATTATCCAGAATATCAAAGCTGAGCATGATGATTCCTGGTTAACATTTTGTACCCTTGCAGGCCAACAGGCTATTCATCCCAGTGAAGCTATGCACAGTCTACCTTTGAGCCTTTCAAATTATTTGCTTTTCCTGTCAGGCTGAGCCTATTGATCTTTGCAGCCTATACAAGCTCCTTTTTATATCAACAGAGAGCAATAGATGTCTCTGAAGGCTTTCTGACAGTGATTCAGAGATGTTAAAAGAGGAAGATACTTCCTACGTTGATTATGTGGAGAGCCCACAGCTTCCATAACGCAATTCCATATGTTGTGTGCTGAGCTGTGACTCATCCAGAGCTGCCAGTAGGAAGTGGTAGGCAATGGGTTGTGTCTGAGGAGCTGCCTGACTCACAGCATTACTGAAAGGCATCAGCAGCCCGGCAAGATGGAAAAGGCTGGATTTTTATCATAGGAATTTCTTTGCAACAACAGTACTAAGCCTCTGCACATGGATTGTTCAGGAACTGCACAAGAAAGATCATTTTCTTTCATGGACTGATACTTCTATTTATAATGGAAAGCATGACTAGAAAATATTTTTCCTGGCATGAAAATATAAATGTTCTAATTTTATTAGAATTGTATAGATGAAGACTTCCTTTACATGGCAGTAAACTAATTTTCAGAACACAAATTGAAAGTGAAATCTTTGGTGCAGAAATAACATTTCAGGAGTCTGACAAAATCAGAAAAAGCCATTATTCATACGTGTCCAGCAAACAGAGACCAAATACTCAGTTTTATGCAGTGTTTGTTCAGTATCTTCATGCACAAGTCACTTTGCCATTCCCTCAGCAGCTGAAGATTTTACAACATCCCTCACCTTGAGCTATACTCTTCCTGATCTTGGTGATTAACTTCCAGGAAAAGCCTTAAGGCCTAACCTTGAACATGTTTCATGCACATAAAGAAAACCACATAAGAAATGCCTTCACATTGTCTGCAGAGCAGTATCAAGTAATCCAAATGACTTCAGGATTGATCAAGACAATTTTTAAACATAATGTTACAAAATACCCCCCTGCACTTACAGACATTTAAAATACTGTACACACACACGCACAAATACTCCCAGCTATGAAATTGGTACCTACAGATTATACAGAGTTTGGGATGAATGCTTCCTGCATTCCTATAGTATCCTGTGATCTATGAAACTCCAGACTTTTCAACCCTAGCCTTTGGTTTAGTTATCCAAACACTTAGCACCTAGACATGCAATATATCAGTTGTAACGCATTTAGTACATGAGAAAACTCATCTATTTCAGAGTATATTGCCTGAGCAGCGCCCACAACAAACCTGGGCTCAATTCTCCTGGGAATATTCAATGAAGTTCTAGGTCTATATCCTATTTTCTAGGACTTGGCTGCCTAAGGCAAGTCATCAACATGTGCCAACTACAGTTTTGGTTAGTAATCCACTTAAACCTGCAACAGGGAGAAATCCTATTCCATGAAGACAGAACTTTCTCAAAGCTGGTGCTCACCTGGGGAGTACATTGTCTACAAGATCTTACAATCTCACTACTTCTCATTCTCAGAAGAAGGTGGGGTTTTCCTGCCCATGACTTCTCAGAACATTCAGAGAACCACGTGCATATTAAATACACATAATTCCAGACCAAGAGGAATTCCCCCAGAAGAGACTTTTGGGCATCCTTCCGAAACAGGGCAACATGTGCAAGAGTGAGTTAGATTCCTCAGTGCACTCCAGAAGGACACCTGAGATCCTACAGAGGTCAAAAGGAGGCAGGTAGAAAACCAAGTATATGAATAGATAAAGCTCAGCAGAAAGTTACTGATGCTCAGCGAACACTATTTCTACTGTTTCAGATTCTTTCACTTTCTGTTCCGATTATCATCTTTCATATATATATATGGAAGTCATTTAAAAACAAATATTGTTATCAGTTTGATTTGTCTCTGGCACACGGTAACATTCCGGACTCCCCACCACACTGCCACCACCTCTTTGCGTAGACGCAGTGGAGTCAGCAGGTTCAGCCGGCCGGGCTCGCTGCCCGCCGCCTCCCGCACAGCCCCGAGCCCCCGGTGCCACCGCACTGCCCACGCTGCTCGCACGCCCCGCGAGCCGCTCCCGCCCGTTGTTCCGCCCTGCCCGGAGGAGGGCTATTTCCGAGAGGCCTCCGCGGGTCGCCGCCCCTGACACCGGGGCGAGGACGAGACGCTGGCCGGGCCGAGGGGCGGATGGAGCTGCCACGGCTGCGGCCCCGGAAGGGGTACCAGCCCCTTGTCGCTCTGCCCGCAGGGGCCGCTGGCGCAGAGCAGCGGCATGGAGGCGGGAGCAGCGCCTCGCCGGCTCCGCGCTCCGCACTCCCCGCAGCGGGAAGGGCGATGCTGCTTACCGGGTCTCGCATCCGTGCGAGCGGCGGCTGCCGTGGACAAAGAGCGAGGCGGAGGAGGCAGGAGCGCCGGGGCGGCCTGGCCCTCTTGCTTCTCTTTCTCTTCCTCCTCCTCCCGTCTCGCCTCGCCTAGCCCCGCCGGGACGCGGAGCCCGGGCGCCGTGAGCGGGAGCGGCCCCGGGCGGGCAGGTGGCGGCGGGCACCGAGCGCCCTGCGCCGCCGCAGCCGGGCCGTGTCACCGTGCGGGGCGAAGGGAGGAGCCTGCGCCGCGCCGGGAGAGCGGCGTGGCCGCGTCCCGCTCTGCGCTGCGGGCTCCGGCCGCCACCGCAGCCCCGGAGCTGCCGGGGGGCGAGGGCAGAGCGTGCTGGGGTGCAGCATGGTCCGTGCGCACCTGAGATGTATCCCCTCCGCATTTCCCACGGTCCCGCTGTCAGCCCGGCCATCATTAATCAGTCCTTATCTGCTTGGGTACCCGAGGTTATGCACACCTCATCTGGGCTCTACTGAACTTTGGGAAGGGCTAACTGAGAGGAAACAATGTTAACCCCTTTACGAAGGAAGCTGTGGGTAATGAGAAAAGGACGAAAGTTAAACTGGAGGTATGGTTGTCAGTGTGGAGCTGTGGTACGAGGGAAGAAGCATGCTAGACAGGAGAGCCTTCCTCCGCTGAAGCAGAAGAGGTAGCCTGAGTTTCTGAGTAGGCAGGGCAGGGCACTGGGCTGGTTTAGATCTCTGCTGGGAATGTTCAGCCAATGCAGCAGTTACTCACTCTGCGATAAGTTTGGGCGACCTTCCTGTTGTCTTCCTGCTGAACTTGCTCGGCAGGTATTGATCATATTGACACCTTTCCTGGACCCCAAACCTGGGCATGGAAGTCTAGACAAGATCTAAGATACTTGTATTTAGTTCATTCTGCACCCTCAAACACAGTAATGTCATTTTCCTTCCCTCCTTTCATTGTATGTGAGGATGTTCTGGCTGCTTGGCATCTCGGCCTTGAAGTACCACTCTTGGTGCTAGTGCCTGTGGAGTGAGACCACAAGTCTTGGTCCTGGCTTTAAGAACAAGAGGGACTGGTTTGGGCAAGCAACAAAAATCCACTGTGTTAAAACACTTGGTATCTTGGATTTGGCTGAGAGAGTTATGAAATAGAGGTTCCAGTCTGTGCCATGGAGGATTTTCATTGGAACTATTGAGTAAATCCTATCCTGAAGCAGACATAGAATGGATACTTTCAGTGCTGCAAGGATTTTGTCTGGGTAGCTAACAGTTTTCCAAGGGGAAGTGTAAAGAATGGGTACTACTGTTGTCCAGACACTGTGAATTCAAGGACTGCCTTTCTGTTGGATGACAATAAGAAGATAATGTTTAGTTGCAGGAAACTTTGGTAAATGGAGATCCTATCAGATGGGTATTTGGAAACTGTCTTCCATTGGAAAAACTGGCAATCCCTTACTCAGTTATGTCAGAGCTGAAATTAGGCTGAACATTAGGCTGATTTATGTGTTAATATTCAAGACACTGCACATGGTGTTCTTTCCCAAGAACTGTTGGTCACTGACCTGAATATTTCCCTGTAACTCTTGCAGGGTGTGTCTATGGCTGGTTCTTCTCGTACAGCATGGGAAGATGCTCTAAAAAGGTTTGAACCTGATGTCCTGGGGCAGCCTTTGGTGGCTGCTTCCAGAATGAGTAAACGTAATTTCAGACCTGTGTCCGCACAACCAGATTTTGAGGAATGGCTACATCCACCTTCCTTCATAATCTTGAAAAGGCAGTCCCCAGTGTGTGCCCACTGCTTTCTTCAGTTGGGCAGAGCCATGTGCTCTGGTTCATGAAGAATCAGTTCCAATTCATTTTAGCCTGGATTCTGAAGAAGGTAAAAGAGACCACTGGCGAGGGTAGAAGGAGTTTAGGACTGTGATTCCCTTTCCTTCCCTCCCTTGCACTGTACGTTCTGTGCAAAGTGACACTGTCAGGTTCATCCTGTGCACCTTATCTGAATGCTGTCTGCTGCTGCAGAAGTGTGAATGAGAGCAGAGGTGAAGGGAGGCCCTCAGAGAGCCCCTGTCTTCCTCTTCACCTAAGCTGGAATTGTGGGTCCTATTCCTCCTGCCTTCAGACCTGAGCCCCTGTCTGTATTGGGTGCAGTGTTTGTTGTGCCAGTGCTGGGTCGGCCCTGCTGCTTTATGGAGGTGAGCCAGGTGTGTTTTGAGTTCCCTGGGGTGCTCAGGACACTGGGATTTATAAATGATGTGGTGTAGGCAAGAGTAGCCACTCTGTGTCTTGGACCGCAATGGTCTCCAGAAGCTGAGAACTCAGTCCCCAGTGGTTCCACACGTTGCTCGAGGAGGTGTGTCACTTGCATATGTTTGCATGAAGATGTCCTTTGCATGTGTTTTCTGTAGTACGAGAGACAAACATGTTTTGTTTATATTGGTCTTTATCTCCCAGATTATTATCAAATGGGTTTCACTTTCCACAATTCTTGACTGAGGAATCTGGGTTTATGCCCCCACCCAGAAACACCCACAGAGCCAGAGCTCTCCTGACTTCCCATGTAATGATGAAGCATCTGGTGTGATCTTTACCCCCTGGAACAGTCTTATAGACAAGCACTGACATGATGAACTGAGGACCTAGGAGAGCTTCAAGTTCTTTACTGATATTGGCAGGCATATTTATTGAGGAGGATGCAGTTGCCTTTTCTGTGTAGTTTGCTGCTATGCCTGCATCTTCTCAATCCCCAGTTGCCAGGTTATGAGAGTGAAGACAGTTGTGCTCTTTGTAGTAAGAGGAATAACAGTGTGAGGGTAAGAGAGTATCTGCGCTGATCCAACAGTCAAGTGCTTTTTTCTCTGACATATATGTTTTGGTGTTGGATTTCTTTGCATTTCGACCAGTATAGCCAGCTCCTGTCTGCTTAGATGCCAGAGTAGTTGAACAAATGAAAATCTTTGGGGTCTTCCTTGCCGCTGTTGGTAAAGTGAGGAGAGGAAAAAGGGGTAAACGCTATCAGGATGGCAGATGATTCACTTCAGCAAAATACACTGAAGAAAGAAATTATATCCTATTTTGGGTTTTCAGGGGAAATCACCTTTGTCTCAAGTGAAATATGTAGTACAGGTCAACAAGGAAACAGAAAATGAAATCTTAGCAAAATCAGTCTCATAAAAACGGAAATCTTCCAAAGTAAGGGATCCCTGAAGTGTTCTGACTAAAATATTTGTACTTTCCGTGGTCATTTACATGTACCTCAGCTTCTTCAGAAAGACTGCAGTCACCAAAATAGTGTAACAACATAGGAAACAATGGAAAAAATGGAAAAACAATTGTCAGTAGTTTGTAAACCTGTACACCTATCCCGAGCCCAATAATCAACAGCTAAATAGAAATCTCTGGGGTTTCTACTGCATGAATTAAATCCTTCTATGACACTTTAAACATATTTTCTTAGTAGTTCAATGATTTTCAGATACATTTTCTCAGTTGCATCAAGGCCCCAAAGGAAATCTTCATGTCCCCATGTAGGAAAATTCTCGTGGTAAATGAGATTAGTAATCCGAGGAAGTAGTCTTGCCATGTCTTTTGGATTTGCAAATTTGTCCTGTCCACCACTCCAAACAGCAGTTGGTATCTTTATCTCTTCTATTGTGTACACAGGAGGAGCAGTCTGTAAGACAGGGAGGAGACCTGAGTGAGTGCTGCTGTATCAAAGCTGTGTTTAGAGAAAGGTTTCTGTGCAAGCACCTCTCTTTGTTTTTGCTTCTGCACTGCCTACAATAAAACCGTAAGGATGAAGGCCACCCTCTTATTGTTCATTGCCCTAACCCCTTTCCCTGCCGTGCTTGTCATCACAGAAGAAGCTGAAGAAAACCAGAAGATAAAAATGGAAATCATCTGAGATCTGAACAAACGAGTTAATGCAGGATGGTTGTTTGTCCGTGTGGTAAGGGACCATGCACAAGATGTTTTTAAACTGACCCTTATTATCAAAGGGTGGTTCAGTTATCTTTCTTCTTGACTGCTTTTTGGACAGTTTCCTAACCTTCCACAATACTGGGAATAAAACATTGCCCATTCTGAGATTTAAACTTCAGGTATTTAAAGACCATATGTGGGTATGAAAGGTGTCTGAGAAGGAAGGTGTCTTTGGAATCTTTATCCACCTGTAAAATAACGTGCCACCCATGAAATAGCCTGCCCTGACTCACAAAGCTCACTACAAGTCAACTGATCTGATCAAACCTCAAAAAATAATCGGGCATGTTATAAGTGTTGCAAGAGGAGCAGGGCATTTTGAAGTGTTGACCATGCAGTAACTAAAGCTCCTTCCGACCAAACTTTGCTGTTTCCTTTTTTTCATACAGGATGCTTTAGATCTCCCCAGCAGTCTCCACTTGTCATACTGAACCATTACTTAAGTTTAATTTTTACAGCAATTATCCTCTGAAAACCAAGATATTCATTTCCACCCTTTTTTTTTTTTTTTTTTTTTTTAAATTCTTTTACCTCCCATTTCAGTGTTTAATTGAAAGGCAGACCTTGAAAATTTTTGGGAAAGAGCTGTGCACTTATGCAGTCCTGGAACCTGGGTGTGGCTCTTAGCCTTTTGGGAATGGCAGGGGAGCTGACACATCCTGGTTGGACACATCCTTGTGTCTGTAGGGGAGGCTGCGAGAATCTGTACATGCCGTGTTTATAAATAGACTTTGACAATTATGAGTATTACATTCAGCTGAAACTTTACCTAAGACCACCCTCCCTGTCTTTTTGTAGCACTCGAAGTGCTAATATATGAATTTTTCTATTCTTAGTTTTTGCAAGGACCCAAGGATGAGTTCTCAGCAAAACGAATTGCCTTACCTGGTTGTATTTCTTCATGTTTTCCTTACAGCCATAGTCATAAGCTTGAAGTTGGTCTGCATGTAGGATCTGTTAATATTGTAACAAGGACAGATAAAATGAAAGTGTTAAAAGACAGAGAGCAGGAGTTGTTTTCTTGCATATGATTGAAGTCAAATCTCAGGCAGTAGCCAGGATTCCAGGGATACTGAGAAGGGATCATGGGATAAGTGGTTTCACCACCTTTTCCCCTTGCTAACATTATCTCCTGATCTCCAACCACCACCCTTGTTATGTTTAATTACTAATACCTTGCTGCCCTATCTTAATTGGCTCTTTAGTTGGCTAATGTGGCTTCTTTGTGATGTAGGAGCATGTCAGGGCTCTCACTAGCCTGGGATACCTTCTCCTAATCCTTGTCTTTTGTGTACCTGCTTGGTCTGGTGGGGTCTGCCCACAGTAGTGGCAATGATATCAGGGGCTCTGTACTGAATACAGGCGTATTGGTAGCAGGGCGTGATTACTTTAACACAAACGTTTGTCTTCTGTGACTTGTCTAAAGGGAAAATCAAAACCATAAAGGATTGACCTGTCTTACTGACAATGCGTATGCATGTTTTTTATCCAAACCTCTAAGTAACTGAGGATGTGACAGAAATCTGCTATCTCATCTCTGTTTTCTGGCTCTGGATGCTGGGTTTCTGGTCTGGATACCAGGAATTTTAGGCAGGAGGGTGTGCAGCAGCACGCATGTATTTTAGGGCTGGTTTAAGTTCACTTAAGTTTGCAGTTCACATACGGTGATGTGCTTCTGAGCCAATGCCATCTTGCCCTGGTCTGATTTGGAGTGTAGGGAGAACAGCTTAGGTGTGAGAGTGGCATGAGGTACCAGCAGAAGAGGCAGTTCCCCGTTTTGCCATTGAGCCAGCAGAAGCATTTGTGCAGTAAACTGGCTTTAGAATGTTATCAATGCTGCAATTAACCCTCTGGGAGACAAGCTTTAACCTAGATCACTTCTTTGTCTGGTTCATCCCTGTCTGTAAAGTTCTCACTTATCCCACCTGCCAAGTGCCTAGACAATGCTTGTGTTCACTTCTGCAGCTTTCAAGGCACACGTCTCCATAAAGAAGGATGGAGACTGGCAGCCATTAGAGCCTAACATGGAGAGGTGTGATGTGCCCTGGGGAAATCTCAGAGCCTGGTGCCAAAGGGGAAATTCAGGGAATGATCTGGTGAGCCATAGGAAGCAGGGCTCCTTCTGTGACAGGTGAGATGTGATGGGCAGATTTCCAGATCTGTCACCTCTGGGCTTCCCTGTTGGCTGTCAGTTGTATGAAAAGCCATAGTAAGAGTGTTTATATGTCAGCACAGTTATACCTGTTGCCAATGAATAATATTCTTTACTGATGTTCCAGCTGGGTAATGTCCCGAGTATGCATCTGTTCGACTCTGGAGACAAAGCAAAAGTGTTATGAAGGCAGAGATCCAGTGCTGTGACATAATAAAGCTGTGAAGGCCCTGAGCAACATATTGGTGCTGTGTTAGAACCCCATTTTTCTAGGATATTCTTCAGATACAGAAAAGGAAGTTGAGGAAAGATTCACAAATTTACTAGTTTACAGTAGGAAAGATTCATAGGATTTTATACCTTTGGGATAATCTTTTCAACATTAGTACTTATCCATAGAGAAAGCATCATTTGAAAAGCGTGGTATGGCCTTTGTTTTCTCAGATCTATGTGTGATGCTGTTAAATATTGCTGTGCATGATCAGTGGAGAAAGATTGGTAATACACGGTTCTCTTGAACATAATGAAGAAGCACGTGTGAGAGCTTTTTATGGGCACACTTGTTAAATGGCCTGAGAGGTGAAAGGTAATTGGAGAACAGACATGTGAAAGTTCTGTAAGAAAAACAGGTAGCAGCCAGAGTAAAGGAATGCAATCTTTCTGCTGGGAGAAGTATGCAGAAACAGCTTTGAATTTTGGCTGGAAATGTTTCAATGTGTAGCAAACAAAAAGAAACCATCTCTTATGTTCAGATGAGTCAGATGTCTTGTTGTTTAGGAAGGAAAATATATGAATTGTACAAAAGAGAAAAAGATGTTTCTCCATCCAGTTACCCTTCAAAGCTACTTCAGATTTACTTGTATTAAGCTTTTCTTGGATGTCCTTACCGTGTTCATATTTTGCATCCTGCCCCCAACTAGGTAGCATAAGATACTGCCACAAACTTTTCCCAGACATGCACAGAATTGTGTTACAGGTCCTTTCAGCAGTTCATTGTATTGAAGAAATCCATTGCAGCCAAGTACTAACTGAGGGAAGGAAAAGGGAAAAACTTTTTTAGCTGTTGCAAGATTATTCCATGCAGAAAACTCCCTCTTCTTTAAGTCACTCTCTCTTCTTTAATAGCTTTACTCTTCACAAGAGGCAAGACTGCTGAAACTGCTTGCCATCCCACTTTCTTTATAGTGTGTTCTTCCCAAGGACAGACCACTTGTTCCTCCTTCTCCCTGAGATGAATGCTGGAGGTCACTGTCCATCTGTTTTTACTGTACTGATCTCAGGGAGAAGTTGGCTGCAATGATGGCTGCATAATATAGAAAGTCCCTCTTTGCCCTAATATTTTTTCCTGGCAGGTGCAAACTGTACTGTGAGTACTACTAAGTAAAGAGGGATCAGACAAATGAGGCAAATGAGAAGGGTGTAGAGCTGAAAGCTCTATTGTCACATCATGGGTGCAGCTTGGACAGGAAGAGGATGTGCTTCTGTGGTTTGACATGAAGTACAGCATGCATAATTTCCACATTCCCAGCAAATTATATTAAGTTGACATGTTCTAGTGTTTAGGTTTCATGTATCATTTTACAAGTAAATATTTTACAAGCATAAATGATCTGCATGTCTGATAAAATTGAGGTGTGAAATATCTTAATTGTGGTTTTGTTTGGTCTTTAGGCTAGATTTAGTAGACTACATTAGATTTCTTTTGTTCTGGTATTTGAAAGTTCTTCAGAAATATGTAACTTAAATAAATAATGGTGAAAGTATTCCTGCTAGCTTAAAGAAATTGCACAAGAGATACCATGTGAAAATGTGAAACCTTGCAGCTTAGCTCTCTGGAAAGTCTGATATCTACAGGCACTGCCAGCAGTCTGATGCACTGAATTAATTTCGAACTGATTACCCCTTAAAAGTTCAGGTTGGGTGAGTGCAGTAGAGACAAAACAGACTGTGATGTCTTTCTTTTTAGAAGGAGAAATGACTTACCCTGATCAGTGACTGGGGAAGCTGTAAAAATGTTACCAGAGGACTGCTAGCATGTGTGATGGTGGCCACTGGTGCCAAAGCAAAGAATGCTTTAATCTTCTGAGACAAATCAGGATAAGTAGAAAACGCTATGAAGCCTGCAAGCTCAGAAAAAGAAATCAAGTTGATGAAGAGATCTCCACAGAACAAACTAAAAAAAAAGCAGTAGGCAGCAAAAGAGTGAGACTAGATTAACATCCCATTGGCTGTTTTCCATTTCTGAGGTGCAGACATAAATAAAGAAAATGTTTGATTCTTGCTTAAATCTTTTATTTGGAAGATAAAGTTCATTCGAAGAACACAAGCTCGTTAGAGCATGTCCTGATAATGCTTTTGTCAGAATGAGAATTTTGTGTTAAGGCCAGTTTTGGTTGAAAAAGTCCATTAATCAGATTTTTGAAATCTAAATTCTTTCTCGAGTTCTCTAAACTCAAAATAAAGAGTTTCTCAGCTTGCAGTCTCTAAAGGCTGTATGTGTGTATGCTGTCATTCAGCAATGCAATACTTATTTGAGGATTAAGAATAGAATTTTTCTTTGTAGCGACATACATATTTCCATGAAAATGAATTCACACATAAAGGAAGAGTATAAGGAAGGCATTAAAGCTAAAACGGGTTTGTCCCTTTCTGTTTCCTGAATGTGTTTAAATTTCTCCACTGATGGATTTGACTGGCTGACATAATTATCCAAAGACAAAGAAGGTGGTGACTTGGTGTGTACTATTCATTCTGCAAAAAGACTCTTACAATGCACATATGTTAGAGAAGGAAAATATTTTTCTAATAAAGCTACTTCTCTCAAATTTCTCCTCTGTTTCTGAGTTTGTTTTTGTGAAAGTACAATGGTACACTGTGACAAACCTCAGAGTGTGCTCACAGAACTTATACATAAATCATGAACACTAACACTGACTGTTTGGTTCTAACAGATAGTTCTAACATTACCTGCAGTTGAACCTTCAGAGTGACCAATATAGTAAATATCCTTCTGCCCAGTTTTATTCATTATGAAGTTCAGCTCTGCTGGAATATCATATTTACCCATTTCATCGAAACTGCGGGGAGAAACATAAAAAGCTGGCAGACAATTTGACTATCAGAGTGGGAGTTACTGACTGTCAGTTTTGCTCATTGCACCGAGCAGGACCCATTGAAGGAGGAGGTTGCACACTGTGTCTGCATCCTTGCTTGAGCTGGAGAAGTGGGCAGAGGGGTGCAGCTGTGCAGCCTGGCTGCCTGATGCCTTGGGCTCTGTGTGGATCAAGTGCCAGTTTCATGTGACAGCTGCAGCCCTTGGGGAACTGAATTTAATCAGTGCTTTCACCTGCACGGGTTATGAGAAACATTTTTCTCTCAGATAAGTGCTAGATCTGATTTCTAGACTGAGCTCAGCAGTCTCCTGTCCTTTCTGCACTTGGGACATGGTGTCTGGTGGGACACTTCAAGGTTACAGATGCCTCCCAGTTCTGGAAGTCTTTTCCCAAAGAAACCAGCATGGTGGATGGACAAAGGTGACCCGAGTACTTCCAGCTTTGCTTCTGTGTGTGCTGATTCCAGGAAAGCCTGTTCAGATCATGCAGCCAATTCCTTCTTATAACCTCCCTAATATGCACAGGAGTGGCTGCGTCTCTGGAAAAGTTTGTCAATTCTCCTTAAACATTGCATGTCCCGCTTGAATTCAGGATATATGAAAACATGTAATGTTTTCATATAACTTAGCAGGGAATTTTTTTCATATTGCCAGAAGGGGAAAGCTTCTGCATTCTAGTAAGATATGCTAATCTTACTAATTGCATGAAAGCTACTTTCCTCAGAAATTCTTTCTCCACAGAGTACCTGAACTGCCAGAACTCCTTTTGGCAGGGCTTAAGAGTCTTGTGTTTTAAAGACCAGGTGTTCCCTCGGCTGTTTCCCAACCAGACATCGTAGCCAGCATCTGCAAGGATGAAGCCCAAGCTGTTGTTGGGCAGGTTGGAAATCCAGTGAATAGAATCTGACAGAAGACCATGATGTAGCAAGACTGCAGCCTTCTTGCCTAAAACAGAAGAGATTTTCTTAGGCTTTAGTAGTAATAGGTAATATGTAGTTAAAACTGAGGTGCAGAAATTGATTTAGCAGGAGGGTTTTAACCAATAGACAGAATTCAGGCTGCAATCTAGGCTGAAAGACTGGGTGCCCTTGCTGAGATGGAAAGGTATGGAACTTGCCATTGCATATGCAAAGGGGAAAGATGGGGAATCCATGTAAGGGTTGGCTCCCAGACCTTCCTTATATCCTATGTGTCATACCAGAATTTCGGCTGTTCCTCCCAGCAGGAATTCTGTACACAGTAAGAATGTATCCATCCTCTGTTGTAACTTCATATTCCTCACTGGGGAATCCATGATATCTGATAATTTCACTCTGTAGAAAGCCAAAGGAGAGTTTGTTACCATTCATTTACAGTGTAAATATTAGTGTAGGAATGGTTTGGAGGCTGCTTCTGCCCAGGAATGTGAAGCTAGCCAGGAACATGCCAGGAAGGTAAATGAGATAGCCTGATAAATATTGCTAGCCTTTCTCTACTGCTCTGTGTTGTACTGGTAGGGAGGGACATCAAAAGGGACTCCAGCAGGAAAACAAACCCCAGGTCTCTCTTTTTTGTGGATGATCCTATAGCTGCCCTACTATATCCATGGAGGCTGGAGGATGCAAAGAACAGCAAGAGGAGTTGGGATGTGTTTCTGTGAAGTGGTTTGTGTATTCTACTTAATGCTGTATCACTCTAATTCTGGTAATTGCTGTGGTTGTGGTGCTCAAGCACTACACAGACTTGTAAGAGTAGCAGGATGCAGTAAAGTCTTCTTCAGACCTGTTTAGATGATAGATATTGCCAAATATTTGATCCCCTATTACGGGACAAAGTGAGTGGCTAACCTTTTGGGAGATAGGCGATATCCTGTTTTGCAAAGCTGACACAGGTCTGTAGAGATTCTACCTTGGAATGTGGTCAAACCTGTCAAATAATGTCCTATTTTTCAAGCTACCAGTGGTGGGCTGGGAAGGAGCATCACGTACCCTTGTTGGTGTTGAATTACGCTAAAACAGATCTAACACATCATCCCCAAATCAGCATGGTGATAATGAGGCAAAGATCTGGAAAAGATAAACTGCTAAGGCAACCTGGAGTCATAAGATTGACAGTCAATCACTCTGTACTCTGAAAGTCCAGTCCACTTCCATATGGTTTAGTTCTCCTAACATATCCCTTCTTGGAGTGTGTATGAAGATTTCTCCTTTGGGTTGGGATGCCCCTCAAGGTTACTCCTTGAGGCTGAGCAAAAGAGATTTTGGCCATGGTAGCTGGTATGGGTGAGGGTGAGTTACATCAACCTCTACTTTAATAATAGTTTCCTTTTGCTAACTTAACTACAATTGCTTTTATAAGATTGCTTTGATATAATGCACTGTCTTATCTTATGCCAGTAGTTTTAGCTACTGTTCTGTGTAGTAAAAATTTCTGATCAGGATGTTTTGGTCGAATCATTACTAATAATGAATCATTATTTTTTTAATATAAATATATTTGGTTTGCCATGGTTAGTCCTGCAGGACAAAGTTGTAGAATGGTTCAATCACACCTTTATAATTTATATATAATTTCTTTATATAATTTATATATAATTTATATGTAATTTATTTATATAATATATATCTATATAATTTATATATATTATTTATTTAATTTAGCCTTCTGCAGTGAGAGATGGAGGCTAAGACTGGATTCAGCTGCACCCAAGCTCTTCTTTGGGGAGGAGTTCAGAAATCAAGGGGGTCCTTTCAGCACATCATAACTTGACAGAAGGGCTTCTCTTTGAACATTGTCTGAAACTCCCACTCTCCCCCACAAGAAGGTTGTACCTTTCTAGAGTGTAAACATGCATCAGTGTTTCTATCTGGTCCACAGGGAACCTTTTCTTGCCGAGGTGTGGTTAAGCAAGCCATGGAGGGTGGATCTCCTATGACAGACTCACTCACAGCACCACCTACTACACTGCTGCCATGGTGAGGAAACCTTTGGTGATTCAGAGCAAGGGGTTTTTGTTGGGAGAATCTGCTGTTTGGAGAAGGGGTTCAAGCTCCCTTACCACTGTAGTGGGCAAACAGGTTGTCACAGAAGGGCAGGCCTTGAGACTAGAAGCCAGCCTTTCTTTCCACTGGAAAGGAATTCTTCTCTCTAGCTCAGCCTGTTTGGATAAGTGCATCAACATTTCCTTGTGATGCTGGTGTGACCCCTTTGAAGGCAACTTACTTTAGCCTCCCAGTAGGCACTGTTAGTCAGTGCTAGTGGTGCTGGGAGGGAAGCTTTAGGACAAAAGGGAGGGAGGTGACCCAGCTTACAACATTCATGAAGCATTCGGGGTTGCGACTCTTCTTGCAGTGGCTTGTGTCAACAGCTGGAGTGGAGGCTGCTGTGAATCCTGCTGAAAAGGCAATTCCTTGGGAGCAGAGCAGCACGAGGAGGCACCACATCTTGGGGCTGTGTGGAAGAGCACATGCAGGGGTGTTGGTGTTAGGAAGAGAGTGGTGTGGAATTCCACAGGAAGACCCGAGAGTCTCCTGAAGGTGGCCCAAGAACTGCTCCCCAAGGACTGCCAGCATAAGAACCCAGTGTAAAGGAAGGATTGTCTACTTTCTGTTGAATGTGGACCACAAATGAGTCAATGGCTCCAGGATGAGAAGGAACCAAGCAGGTCCTGTGTTTATATGATATTGATGGCAGTTTGTGATGAGTACCTTCCTTTGTCTCTACATTAGGTCTTTCCTGTTGTAAATCTGTCTTTCTTGAAAAAAAGGCTGAATCTTCCTGTATTTTAATCATTGTCTGGTGGTCACAGTAAAGCTTGTCTGAACAGAAATTGTAGAGCACTCTGTGTAGTTAATGCCTTGCTTTTTGGCTGTAGCCACCTTTGGAATTAGCATGGATGAGAGCAGTCATACACCCAGAGTGTCTTCTCTGAAACACCATGGGGAAGATCACCAAGATTTGGAGCGTGTAGAAAGGATAGGTAAAATACTTGTTCATTTGTTTGCACTGAATTTCTTCAGGAGGGAAGGAGTGAGTGAGTTGTCAAATATTTTAATTTTTTATTAAATCTATCATATCTCTTGAGGAACTACAACATTTTGATTAAGCCAGAACTGGAACATTTTCGATAGATTGATACAATACAAAAATTATTATGTATTTTACACTATTAGAGTATATATATATATATTATATACATGTATTAATAACTTTTTCTATTTTTATTATTTATCCTATATAAATTTTTATATTTATCCTTTTATTATAGTTATATGTTCTTATACTTTTAATGTTGAAATCCAAACTCACTGTAGTCTGTCTACTTTGGAGGAGAACACTCCTCCAAATTCTTCTGTCAATACAACAGAAATATTCTTACTTGTGTGCTCTGGAAGCACAGTTTCAGAGTAAATATTCCACTGCTTTCTGGTATTTCATTTAGTTCAAAGAAAAGTAAAAACTACATTCCTCTTTTTCTGCATGTGTAGCATTGTTTGGGAAAAAAACAGAAAAATTCAGCATCTAGTTTTTTCATGCAATGAAACAATGCCAAGGATTTACATTTACCATAGCAAACTGGAAATAACTTAAATATTTAAAATGAAAAGAAAGGTAGAGGAAGGTGCCCGAAAGATATATTCAAACATGCCATTTGTGGAGATTTTTGATATTAATGAAAACAAAACTTAATCCTTCTAGAAATTCATCAGTGTACTCTTGAGAGAACCATAATGGCTTTCACATACACCATAAATGGGACAGAAAAGACACCAGGCTAGCAGACACCAGAATCCCTGGGTTAACTTACAGGGAAAATTCAAATGCTTTTGGAACTATAGAACAAGATGTATTTAATTTATGTGCATGCTTTCAATGCTGTGATTTCTATGCATCCACAGTGACTTCCCTAGGGGAAAAAAACAAGGAGGACAAAATGAAACCATCAGTTACATTTGCATGGGTCAAAAGGTTTTTCCTCTCCACCTGTGGCAAACCTGCCCTTTGATGCACAGCAGTCAGAAAGGATGGCAGGCTGGCTGCTCTGAGAACCAGCTGCACAGAACCAGGACAGCACATCTGTATGGAGAGGGGCAAAGAGAAGGAGAGCATGGATGCACATGAACAAGCAACTCACCTCTGTTTTCACTCCCTTGCTTGCACCTCCTGCTGCAGCTCCTGATCTGTCTCCTGTGGATTCACTGCCAGAAACTTGTGCCAATAAAAGGAGCAGCAGCAGAGCTCTGTGTGAGATGTGTGTCTGTAGGGGAGCATGTACAAGTGCTGCTTGTTTGGCAGTATTTAAGGAGTGGAGATATTCTATGTTAAATAGTGCCATTGCATGACATACTGAAAGAACGAATTGCACCATGGATGTGGTGAGGTAAAGAGGCATCTAACCTGTCATTAGAATGCTCTGGAGGAACTTGCTTATTCCTGTTCCCTGAGGCTGTGTCAGATCTTTATCTCTATTGCTACCTGTGTTAGTAAGGCTGTAAGTACTATATTGTGGGATAAAAAGGAGGAAGAATCCAGCTTTTATCAAAACTTTCTAGCTGTGAATGTGATCTCTGCTGCTGTGGGTAGCACAAAAGCTGTTTTGTTCCCTGGTTCCACACCAGTTGCTTATTTTCTGAATTGCTGATTGCTTGGGGACAATCCTTCTTTTTTAGAGAACCTTAGAATGAAAACCAAAGTGATTTCAAAGTTGTGAGGACCAGAACATACAAAAAAGGGTTTGCTCTGAATTACCCTGCTTCTGTGGGGATTCTCAGAAACTGAATAAAGTTTGAAAACGTTGTTTAAACTTGGAGTCAAGAGAGGGTGCTAACACAAATTCGTCTTATTTCCAAGCCATCTCCATGAACTCTGTGCACTCTGTGAACACAATATATTGGAGACCCCTGCCTAACCACTGAGTTAATTGTTGTCAGCCTGAGGGGCTTGATCCTCATTGAAACTGGCCTGGTTTCTTAATGCAGCAAATTCTTTGAAACAGTGCTAATGGTGTTCTGCCTTGCCTGGGAAAATGAATGAAGTAAGTACTTTTAGTAAAGAAAATCTGAGAGTCCCCACAGAAGAAATTCTGCTTTATGAAGTTGGCACAGTCTGCAGAAAAGCCAAAAAGGTGATTTCTGACTGAAAAGCATCACAGCTCAGCAGGTCTGATCCGCCTGCTTAGTGAGAAATATTGAAGAGTTTTCCCTGCTCTGTTCCCAGCTAACACCATCCTACATTTTTTGTTTTATAGAATTGCCAGCTGGGAATGGTTTGCAACATTTTACCTGTATCACCTTGTGGTGGCATATGGGACTCATGATATATTGTCTGATATTGTTGATGGGAACCAAGTGAAGAGGAAAAAGAGATGTTAGCCCACTTGAAAATGGAAAAGAGAATTAAAGTGATACTTATAAAAAGAGAACAGGAAACACAAAACCTAGAAACAGCAACTTCCCAGGATGGGCTGTCCTTACTTAGACAACCGGGACTGTTGAGACAGCAAGAGTTCTGGTTTAAAATGCTGAAGCCCAGGTAGTCTGGCCTGGAGCTGGAACTCGCATGAGCTCAGTTTAGTGCTTGAAAACAGAGGCTCTGGTTCATGCCATGGAGGATTTTCTTTGTGTTGTTGGGTCTGTTGTGTTCATCCTGTCCTGCAGCAGAGGTGCAAGGAGCACTGGAGTTGCTGCAAAGATATTTTTGTACAAATACTTCAAAGTCTTCTGAGGGAAAGTGTGAGGTGTTAGTGTTCCTCTTGTCCAGCCACTGGCCATTCCAGGACTGAATTTCTTGGGAACATGCATTTCAGAGGACAGTTCTGCACACATGACTCCAACATGTCGCAGATTGCTTTCCTGAGAGTAGTGCAACTCGTGATTTGCAGCACTACAAGCTCCAGTGCTTGGAATTTAAAGAGACAAATGATCTTCTGTGACTTTTATTGAATATGCTGTTCTGAAGCTATTGATATCTAGTTTAAAAAGTTAGTTTACCTCATTACTGCTCTGGTGAAGGCCCTTCTGAAAAATATTTAGTTCCCTTCTGACTCACATGAAACTTTTGAAGTGTTGTCAAATTGTGTCAGGAAGAAAGAATCATGATTTTACACAGACTGGATAGGTGACCGTTTGTCCATGCACTGAGTCTTGGCACCTTTTGGAGAAAAAACCCTTATTCCTTAAAAAAATAAAAAAAAAGAAAATTCTAATCTTAATTTTCAAGCATGGCAAAGAGCACTGAAGCAATAGGTTAAGCAGAAGTGAACCTATGACTTTATACATTTGCATATATATATATACATGCATATGTTTTAAAAGCTTTTTTTAAAATTTTTCTTGAAATACAGGAATTTATAGGAAAGACAGAATTTCAACTATAAATGGAAAAGATAATTTTGAAGTGAATGCAGGCATTTGAAATACACAAGCCTTGTCCGGAAATAACTAGTATATACAGAAATGCTATCAGCATCTTGTCCTCAGGGCCATCAGCAATAATTCTCTCCTCAATTAGCAAATAAAATTATTAGGTTAGACATAAATCATATTCATTGCTTGGGCCGGGCTAGAAAGAGAAGACTGAGCAGAAGTGATGAAATTGGCCGGCCTGTTTAATTAAAGAGTGAGAGGCTAATTATACTGTGAGCTTTCATTAAAGGGGTGGTATCTAATTGCTTCCCTTTTCGTGACAAGCATTTTAGGTGTTCTTGCAGAAGATTTGGAAGGTATTTTAGTCAACAGTAGTTTGGGTGGCAAACTAGGTACAATTCTTCCTTATTTAAGTTTTCGATTTCATGCTCTTTATTCTTTGCACTCCTCCATTTCCTTACTTGTGAAACTTTCTTCCCTTCTCTCTGTCTCTCTCTCTCTCTCCTTCCTCTCCTCAACCTGTTCTGCTACTTTCCTTTTTAGGCAACTGGAGGATGTTATTGCAAAAATGACAGAGGAAAATGCTTCTGTGCTGTAACTTGTTCCGGCAGTCTCCCATAAGCTGCTGCTCTCACGTTTACCTCCCTGGGTTGGGCTTCTGAAGACGATTGTTTTACGCTACTGAGTAGAAAGCACTAAGAGGAAAGGTAGCTTAAGAAAAAGCGATACTTTAAAGTAAACTATTAACCAGATTGAAACAAGCTCAAGCGCATTCAAGTGAGGGTAACTTGTTGGGCTGTTGAACAAGAAGGAGCTGCAGAGTGAAGAATAGGCATGGGGATACTTTATTCAGAGGTACGTGATCATTTCCTGCAGTTACTGACGCTGTTGAACGTCTTGACTGGGCTTGTTCTGTTCCCTTTGCAGCTGCCCATACCCTGGCTTGTAGGGATCTGGAAGTTTTTTCCCTTTGGAAATGTTTTCCTTTGTCTATTACAAGCCATCAGTAGTATTGTTTATAGAAGCAAAGAAAATGCAATAACCAGCATAGTTATTGCAGCTTCACAAAGTATGCGTTCAACATTTTCTGTTCTTCTGTGTTGAGATCAGAACGATTTTGTACGTGGTGCAAGCAACAAACAACTTTGCAAAAAGGAGACATCTCCTTGGCTTACACTGAATACAGATAATAAAGGTATTTTTTTTATCTTATCTTCATGGGTTTGTCCCCAAACTATGGTTGATTTAGTATTTCCCTGTACTTTTGCTTAAATTCTGCCTAAACATATTCTGTTGTAAATTTCCCATTTGTATGTGTGGGAAAAAATAAGGATTTTGGTCCTTTGTGACTGTGAAAAGAGTGCATTGTGCTGTGTTTCATCTTCGGAAGGTAGCATTACCTTAAAAGCATGTTGCTTTTAAAGGTTACATTTCTATGCTGAAAGCCACCCCTTTATTTTTAAAAAGCTGTTCAAGAAAATCAAATATCTCCTCCTCTTTCAGTGTTACAAGGAGCTTGAATCTGTGCATTCACAAGGTGATTCGCTGAATAGTCTGTAGCTTCTTCTGAAAGGATTTCTTGCCTCTCTCCAGATCTACTACTCTGAGATAGTATTGCAGTGGAGGCCAGTGTCATCTGGCTTAATTACACAGGTGTTTAAAGATTGTTCAAATGCTGTCTACAGTTTTATTCTTATTAGTTCATACTTTCCTATACATTCATTTTCTCTCTTGAAACATTTTGAGATACAGTTTTCTGGGTAAATTCGTGTTCATATTCATACAGGCACTGTTAAGTTCATAGCATGCTTTTTGTATAATTATGATGCAAAGCAAGAGGCTATGAATTGGTTCAGAATATTTTGATATTACAAAGTGTCTTCCTTTTTTCTAAACAATTGCAAAACCTGATGTAATTTAGGCAATCTTCTGGAGTTCTAAAGAAGAAAGCAATTGTAAATTGAAATTGCTCTCCAAGTTGCAAGTCAAGCTTTACCTTCACCTCCTGCCTATTGGTTGAATGCTTTGTTCTTCAGACTGTGCCTTTCATCTTTACCTCATGTATAGTAAAACTTGCTAAATAACTGGAGATTTATCACTAGTTCAGCAAAACTAAGCAGAGAGTGATGCAAGAAACTCTGAAAACATCAGGCAGCTTCAGATGTGGCATTCATCTGGACCTGGGTAAACTACTAGGACCCGACGTACTCCACAACTGATTAGAAAACTAAAAAAATTACTGCTTTTCTTGGACCCCTTATTTGGCGATCTGGTACTGAGTGCTCTCAGCCATGAAAACCCTTGCATGTCCTGTGAGTACTTCTCACCTTTCCTGAAGCCTTATATACTGAACAATTAAATCCTGGTCTGAAAGGCTTGCAGAAGAAGAAGTATTGTACAAACAGAGATTGTAAACACTCAATCATTGGCATATCTATTCTTCAAACTCTACTTTACATTCTTCAGTGTCTGCCCACTGCTTTTTTTACAGGTGGGCAGACTGTGTTCTAGTTCATGATTAGCCCTGACTCTATGGTTGGGAAAAGGCATCTCTGGTGAGGGTTAAAGGATTCTGGTCTCTTCCGTCCCTTGCACTGTACGTTCTGTGCAAAGTGACACTGTCAGGTTCATCCTGTGCACCTTATCTGAATGCTGTCTGCTGCTGCAGAAGTGTGAATGAGAGCAGAGGTGAAGGGAGGCCCTCAGAGAGCCCCTGTCTTCCTCTTCACCTAAGCTGGAATTGTGGGTCCTATTCCTCCTGCCTTCAGACCTGAGCCCCTGTCTGTATTGGGTGCAGTGTTTGTTGTGCCAGTGCTGGGTCTGCCCTGCTGCTTTATGGAGGTGAGCCAGGTGTGTTTTGAGTTCCCTGGGGTGCTCAGGACACTGGGATTTATAAATGATGTGGTGTAGGCAAGAGTAGCCACTCTGTGTCTTGGACTGCAATGGTCTCCAGAAGCTGAGAACTCAGTCCCCAGTGGTTCCACACATTGCTCGAGGAGGTGTGTCACTTGCATATGTTTGCATGAAGATGTCCTTTGCATGTGTTTTCTGTAGTATGAGAGACAAACATGTTTTGTTTATATTGGTCTTTATCTCCCAGATTATTATCAAATGGGTTTCACTTTCCACAATTCTTGACTGAGGAATCTGGGTTTATGCCCCCACCCAGAAACACCCACAGAGCCGGAGCTCTCCTGACTTCCCATGTAATGATGAAGCATCTGGTGTGATCTTTACCCCCTGGAACAGTCTTATAGACAAGCACTGACATGATGAACTGAGGACCTAGGAGAGCTTCAAGTTCTTTACTGATATTGGCAGGCATATTTATTGAGGAGGATGCAGTTGCCTTTTCTGTGCAGTTTGCTGTGAAATCTTCGAGAAATTAGGATTCTAGTTAAAAGTTAGAAGTTAGTTAGAAGAAAGTGGGATTGAGATAGTTATCTGAAACTTTAATAATTCATTGCCTGTCATATTATGTTTGCTCAGCTGTGCTTTAAATGGGAAAAGATGAAACTTGTAAGTAGATCCAAAGAAACAGAACAATTGCAACCAGAAACTTATTCAAAGTCATGAAGGGAGGGAAATTGGAGTTCTCCCAGAAGGCATTTGTATTGTCATTGATAGAAAAGGTTGAGAGTTGAGGGTGAGGAAGACTCACCTTACTTCCTCTTTTTAAGACCCCCTCCCCACAAAAACGACCTCAGACTTCATTTAAGAAGCCAACCACACATACTTAATAGCCATTCAAGCTAATTACCATAGGAAGTGGAGAATGGGAGGTGCTGGTATTATGAATATGTAATTGTTTGAAGCTTTTGTCAATAAATAGACTCTGTGATGACCTGTAAATTTGCAGTGAGTATTGGAGGGTTACATCACACTGCTGAATAAACATCCAGTTTCTAACTTTAAAATGTTAGATAGCCTACTGTCCATCACAGTTGAGTATCAGTATTAGACCAATACTCATGTTTTGTTAAATCAGCTGCTATGCCTACATCTTCTCAATCCCCAGTTGCCAGGTTATGAGAGTGAAGACAGTTGTGCTCTTTGTAGTAAAAGGAATAACAGTGTGAGGGTAAGAGAGTATCTGCGCTGATCCAACAGTCAAGTGCTTTTTTCTCTGACATATATGTTTTGGTGTTGGATTTCTTTGCATTTCGACCAGTATAGCCAGCTCCTGTCTGCTTAGATGCCAGAGTAGTTGAACAAATGAAAATCTTTGGGGTCTTCCTTGCCACTGTTGGTAAAGTGAGGAGAGGAAAAAGGGGAAAACGCTATCAGGATGGCAGATGATTCACTTCAGCAAAATACAACACAGGAAACAATGGAAAAAAATGGAAAACCAATTGTCAGTAGTTTGTAAACCTGTACACCTATCCCGAGCCCAATAATCAACAGCTAAATAGAAATCTCTGGGGTTTCTACTGCATGAATTAAATCCTTCTGTGGCACTTTAAACATATTTTCTTAGTAGTTCAATGATTTTCAGATACATTTTCTCAGTTGCATCAAGGCCCCAGATGAAATCAAGATGTCCCCATGGAGGAAAATTCTCGTGGTAAATGAGATTAGTAATCCGAGGAAGTAGTCTTGCCATGTCTTTTGGATTTGCAAATTTGTCCTGTCCACCACTCCAAACAGCAGTTGGTATCTTTATCTCTTCTATTGTGTACACAGGAGGAGCAGTCTGTAAGACAGGGAGGAGACCTGAGTGAGTGCTGCTGTATCAAAGCTGTGTTTAGAGAAAGGTTTCTGTGCAAGCACCTCTCTTTGTTTTTGCTTCTGCACTGCCTACAATAAAACCGTAAGGATGAAGGCCACCCTCTTATTGTTCATTGCCCTAACCCCTTTCCCTGCCGTGCTTGTCATCACAGAAGAAGCTGAAGAAAACCAGAAGATAAAAATGGAAATCATCTGAGATCTGAACAAACGAGTTAATGCAGGATGGTTGTTTGTCCGTGTGGTAAGGGACCATGCACAAGATGTTTTTAAACTGACCCCTATTATCAAAGGGTGGTTCAGTTATCTTTCTTCTTGACTGCTTTTTGGACAGTTTCCTAACCTTCCACAATACTGGGAATAAAACATTGCCCATTCTGAGATTTAAACTTCAGGTATTTAAAGACCATATGTGGGTATGAAAGGTGTCTGAGAAGGAAGGTGTCTTTGGAATCTTTATCCACCTGTAAAATAACGTGCCACCCATGAAATAGCCTGCCCTGACTCACAAAGCTCACTACAAGTCAACTGATCTGATCAAACCTCAAAAAATAATCGGGCATGTTATAAGTGTTGCAAGAGGAACAGGGCATTTTGAAGTGTTGACCATGCAGTAACTAAAGCTCCTTCCGACCAAACTTTGCTGTTTCCTTTTTTTCATACAGGATGCTTTAGATCTCCCCAGCAGTCTCCACTTGTCATACTGAACCATTACTTAAGTTTAATTTTTACAGCAATTATCCTCTGAAAACCAAGATATTAATTTCCACCTTTTTTTTTTTTTTTTTTTAATTCTTTTACCTCCCATTTCAGTGTTTAATTGAAAGGCAGACCTTGAAAATTTTTGGGAAAGAGCTGTGCACTTATGCAGTCCTGGAACCTGGGTGTGGCTCTTAGCCTTTTGGGAATGGCAGGGGAGCTGACACATCCTGGTTGGACACATCCTTGTGTCTGTAGGGGAGGCTGCGAGAATCTGTACATGCCGTGTTTATAAATAGACTTTGACAATTATGAGTATTACATTCAGCTGAAACTTTACCTAAGACCACCCTCCCTGTCTTTTTGTAGCACTCGAAGTGTTAATATATGAATTTTTCTATTCTTAGTTTTTGCAAGGACCCAAGGATGAGTTTTCAGCAAAACGAATTGCCTTACCTGGTTGTATTTCTTCATGTTTTCCTTACAGCCATAGTCATAAGCTTGAAGTTGGTCTGCATGTAGGATCTGTTAATATTGTAACAAGGACAGATAAAATGAAAGTGTTAAAAGACAGAGAGCAGGAGTTGTTTTCGTGCATATGATTGAAGTCAAATCTCAGGCAGTAGCCAGGATTCCAGGGATACTGAGAAGGGATCATGGGATAAGTGGTTTCACCACCTTTTCCCCTTGCTAACATTATCTCCTGATCTCCAACCACCACCCTTTTATGTTTAATTACTAATACCTTGCTGCCCTATCTTAATTGGCTCTTTAGTTGGCTAATGTGGCTTCTTTGTGATGTAGGAGCATGTCAGGGCTCTCACTAGCCTGGGATACCTTCTCCTAATCCTTGTCTTTTGTGTGCCTGCTTGGTCTGGTGGGGTCTGCCCACAGTAGTGGCAATGATATCAGGGGCTCTGTACTGAATACAGGCGTATTGGTAGCAGGGCGTGATTACTTTAACACAAACGTTTGTCTTCTGTGACTTGTCTAAAGGGAAAATCAAAACCATAAAGGATTGACCTGTCTTACTGACAATGCGTATGCATGTTTTTTATCCAAACCTCTAAGTAACTGAGGATGTGACAGAAATCTGCTATCTCATCTCTGTTTTCTGGCTCTGGATGCTGGGTTTCTGGTCTGGATACCAGGAATTTTAGGCAGGAGGGTGTGCAGCAGCACGCATGTATTTTAGGGCTGGTTTAAGTTCACTTAAGTTTGCAGTTCACATACGGTGATGTGCTTCTGAGCCAATGCCATCTTGCCCTGGTCTGATTTGGAGTGTAGGGAGAACAGCTTAGGTGTGAGAGTGGCATGAGGTACCAGCAGAAGAGGCAGTTCCCCGTTTTGCCATTGAGCCAGCAGAAGCATTTGTGCAGTAAACTGGCTTTAGAATGTTATCAATGCTGCAATTAACCCTCTGGGAGACAAGCTTTAACCAAGATCACTTCTTTGTCTGGTTCATCCCTGTCTGTAAAGTTCTCACTTATCCCACCTGCCAAGTGCCTAGACAATGCTTGTGTTCACTTCTGCAGCTTTCAAGGCACACGTCTCCATAAAGAAGGATGGAGACTGGCAGCCATTAGAGCCTAGCATGGAGAGGTGTGATGTGCCCTGGGGAAATCTCAGAGCCTGGTGCCAAAGGGGAAATTCAGGGAATGATCCGGTGAGCCATAGGAAGCAGGGCTCCTTCTGTGACAGGTGAGATGTGATGGGCAGATTTCCAGATCTGTCACCTCTGGGCTTCCCTGTTGGCTGTCAGTTGTATGAAAAGCCATAGTAAGAGCGTTTATATGTCAGCACAGTTATACCTGTTGCCAATGAATAATATTCTTTACTGATGTTCCAACTGGGTAATGTCCTGAGTATGCATCTGTTCGACTCTGCAGACAAAGCAAAAGTGTTATGAAGGCAGAGATCCAGTGCTGTGACATAATAAAGCTGTGAAGGCCCTGAGCAACATATTGGTGCTGTGTTAGAACCCCATTTTTCTAGGATATTCTTCAGATACAGAAAAGGAAGTTGAGGAAAGATTCACAAATTTACTAGTTTACAGTAGGAAAGATTCATAGGATTTTATACCTTTGGGATAATCTTTTCAACATTAGTACTTATCCATAGAGAAAGCATCATTTGAAAAGCGTGGTATGGCCTTTGTTTTCTCAGATCTATGTGTGATGCTGTTAAATATTGCTGTGCATGATCAGTGGAGAAAGATTGGTAATACACGGTTCTCTTGAACATAATGAAGAAGCACGTGTGAGAGCTTTTTATGGGCACACTTGTTAAACGGCCTGAGAGGTGAAAGGTAATTGGAGAACAGACATGTGAAAGTTCTGTAAGAAAAACAGGTAGCAGCCAGAGTAAAGGAATGCAATCTTTCTGCTGGGAGAAGTATGCAGAAACAGCTTTGAATTTTGGCTGGAAATGTTTCAATGTGTAGCAAACAAAAAGAAACCATCTCTTATGTTCAGATGAGTCAGATGTCTCGTTGTTTAGGAAGGAAAAGATATGAATTGTGAGAAAGAGAAAAAGATGTTTCTCCATCCAGTTACCCTTCAAAGCTACTTCAGATTTACTTGTATTAAGCTTTTCTTGGATGTCCTTACCGTGTTCATATTTTGCATCCTGCCTCCGAATAGGTAGCAGAAGATACTGCCACAAACTTTTTCCTGACATGCACAGAACTGTATTACCGATCCTTTGAACAGTTCATTGTATTGAAGAAATCCTTTGCTGCCAAGTAGTAACTGAGTGGAGGAAAAGGGAAAAACTTTTTTAGCTGTTGCAAGATTATTCCATGCAGAAAACTCCCTCTTCTTTAAGTCACACTCTCTTCTTTAATAGCTTTACTCTTCACAAGAGGCAAGGCTGCTGAAACTGCTTGCCATCCCACTTTCTTTATAGTGTGTTCTTCCCAAGGACAGACCACTTGTTCCTCCTTCTCCCTGAGATGAATGCTGGAGGTCACTGTCCATCTGTTTTTACTGTACTGATCTCAGGGAGAAGTTGGCTGCAATGATGGCTGCAGAATACAGAAAGTCCCTCTTTGCCCTAATATTTTTTCCTGGCATGTGCAAACTGTACTGTGAGTACTACTAAGTAAAGAGGGATCAGACAAATGAGGCAAATGAGAAGGGTGTAGAGCTGAAAGCTCTATTGTCACATCATGGGTGCAGCTTGGACAGGAAGAGGATGTGCTTCTGTGATTTGACATGAAGTACAGCATGCATAATTTCCACATTCCCAGCAAATTATATTAAGTTGACATGTTCTAGTGTTTAGGTTTCATGTATCATTTTACAAGTAAATATTTTACAAGCATAAATGATCTGCATGTCTGATAAAATTGAGGTGTGAAATATCTTAATTGTGGTTTTGTTTGGTCTTTAGGCTAGATTTAGTAGACTACATTAGATTTCTTTTGTTCTGGTATTTGAAAGTTCTTCAGAAATATGTAACTTAAATAAATAATGGTGAAAGTATTCCTGCTAGCTTAAAGAAATTGCACAAGAGATACCATGTGAAAATGTGAAACCTTGCAGCTTAGCTCTCTGGAAAGTCTGATATCTACAGGCACTGCCAGCAGTCTGATGCACTGAATTCAATTCTAACTGATCACCCCTTTAAAGCTCAGATTGAGTGAGTGCAGTAGAAACAAAGCCGACTATTTTGTCTTTCTTTTTAGAAGGAGAAATGACTTACCCTGGTCAGCCACTGGGGAAGCTGTGCAATCATTAGGGCAGGACTGCTAGCATGTGTGATGGTGGCCACTGGTGCCAAAGCAAAGAATGCTTTAATCTTCTGAGACAAATCAGGATAAGTAGAAAACGCTATGAAGCCTGCAAGCTCAGAAAAAGAAATCAAGTTGATGAAGAGATCTCCACAGAACAAACTAAAAAAAAAGCAGTAGGCAGCAAAAGAGTGAGACTAGATTAACATCCCATTGGCTGTTTTCCATTTCTGAGGTGCAGACATAAAGAAAATGTTTGATTCTTGCTTAAATCTTTTATTTGGAAGATAAAGTTCATTCGAAGAATACAAGCTCGTTAGAGCATGTCCTGATAATGCTTTTGTCAGAATGAGAATTTTGTGTTAAGGCCAGTTTTGGTTGAAAAAGTCCATTAATCAGATTTTTGAAATCTAAATTCTTTCTCGAGTTCTCTAAACTCAAAATAAAGAGTTTCTCAGCTTGCAGTCTCTAAAGGCTGTATGTGTGTATGCTGTCATTCAGCAATGCAATACTTATTTGAGGATTAAGAATAGAATTTTTCTTTGTAGCGACATACATACTTCCATGAAAATGAATTCACACATAAAGGAAGAGTATAAGGAAGGCATTAAAGCTAAAACGGGTTTGTCCCTTTCTGTTTCCTGAATGTGTTTAAATTTCTCCACTGATGGATTTGACTGGCTGACATAATTATCCAAAGACAAAGAAGGTGGTGACTTGGTGTGTACTATTCATTCTGCAAAAAGACTCTTATAATGCACATATAGGAGGGAAGGAAAATATTTTTCTAATAAAGCTACTTCTCTCAAATTTCTCCTCTGTTTCTGAGTTTGTTTTTGTGAAAGTACAATGGTACACTGTGACAAACCTCAGAGTGTGCTCACAGAACTTATACATAAATCATGAACACTAACACTGACTGTTTGGTACCCAGACAGTTCTAACATTACCTGCAGTTGTCCCTTCAGAGTGACCAATATAGTAAATATCCTTCTGCCCAGTTTTATTCATGATGAAGTTCAGCTCTGCTGGAATATCATATTTACCGATTTCATCGAAGCTGCGGGGAAAAACACAAAAAGCTGGCAGACAATTTGACTATCAGAGTGGGAGTTACTGACTGTCAGTTTTGCTCATTGCACCGAGCAGGACCCATTGAAGGAGGAGGTTGCACACTGTGTCTGTATCCTTGCTTGAGCTGGAGAAGTGGGCAGAGGGGTGCAGCTGTGCAGCCTGGCTGCCTGATGCCTTGGGCT
This sequence comes from Sturnus vulgaris, assembly GCF_052056855.1. Taxonomy (NCBI): domain Eukaryota; kingdom Metazoa; phylum Chordata; class Aves; order Passeriformes; family Sturnidae; genus Sturnus; species Sturnus vulgaris. Next base: position 21,301,508 of record NC_142250.1, on the reverse strand, counting down.
CTGTGTGGATCAAGTGCCAGTTTCATGCGACAGCTGCAGCCCTTGGGGAACTGAATTTAATCAGTGCTTTCACCTGCACGGGTTATGAGAAACATTTTTCTCTCAGATAAGTGCTAGATCTGATTTCTAGACTGAGCTCAGCAGTCTCCTGTCCTTTCTGCACTTGGGACATGGTGTCTGGTGGGACACTTCAAGGTTACAGATGCCTCCCAGTTCTGGAAGTCTTTTCCCAAAGAAACCAGCATGGTGGATGGACAAAGGTGACCCGAGTACTTCCAGCTTTGCTTCTGTGTGTGCTGATTCCAGGAAAGCCTGTTCAGATCATGCAGCCAATTCCTTCTTATAACCTCCCTAATATGCTCAGGAGTGGCTGCGTCTCTGGAAAAGAGTTTGTCAATTCTCCTTAAACATTGCATGTCCCGCTTGAATTCAGGATATATGAAAACATGTAATGTCTTCATATAACTTAGCAGGGAATTTTTTTCATATTGCCAGAAGGGGAAAGCTTCTGCATTCTAGTAAGATATGCTAATCTTACTAATTGCATGAAAGCTACTTTCCTCAGAAATTCTTTCTCCACAGAGTACCTGAACTGCCAGAACTCCTTTTGGCAGGGCTTAAGAGTCTTGTGTTTTAAAGACCAGGTGTTCCCTCGGCTGTTTCCCAACCAGACATCGTAGCCAGCATCTGCAAGGATGAAGCCCAAGCTGTTGTTGGGCAGGTTGGAAATCCACTGAGTAGAGTCTGATGTAAGACCATGATGTAGCAAGACTGCAGCCTTCTTGCCTAAAACAGAAGAGATTTTCTTAGGCTTTAGTAGTAATAGGTAATATGTAGTTAAAACTGAGGTGCAGAAATTGATTTAGCAGGAGGGTTTTAACCAATAGACAGAATTCAGGCTGCAATCTAGGCTGAAAGACTGGGTGCCCTTACTGAGATGGAAAGGTGTGGAACTTGCCATTGCATATGCAAAGGGGAAAGATGGGGAATCCATGTAAGAGTTGGCTCCCAGACCTTCCTTATATCCTATGTGTCATACCAGAATTTCGGCTGTTCCTCCCAGCAGGAATTCTGTACACAGTAAGAATGTATCCATCCTCTGTTGTAACTTCATATTCCTCACTGGGGAATCCATGATATCTGATAATTTCACTCTGTAGAAAGCCAAAGGAGAGTTTGTTACCATTCATTTACAGTGTAAATATTAGTGTAGGAATGGTTTGGAGGCTGCTTCTGCCCAGGAATGTGAAGCTAGCCAGGAACATGCCAGGAAGGTAAATGAGATAGCCTGATAAATATTGCTAGCCTTTCTCTACTGCTCTGTGTTGTACTGGTAGGGAGGGACATCAAAAGGGACTCCAGCAGGAAAACAAACCCCAGGTCTCTCTTTTTTGTGGATGATCCTATAGCTGCCCTACTATATCCATGGAGGCTGGAGGATGCAAAGAACAGCAAGAGGAGTTGGGATGTGTTTCTGTGAAGTGGTTTGTGTATTCTACTTAATGCTGTATCACTCTAATTCTGGTAATTGCTGTGGTTGTGGTGCTCAAGCACTACACAGACTTGTAAGAGTAGCAGGATGCAGTAAAGTCTTCTTCAGACCTGTTTAGATGATAGATATTGCCAAATATTTGATCCCCTATTACGGGACAAAGTGAGTGGCTAACCTTTTGGGAGATAGGCGATATCCTGTTTTGCAAAGCTGACACAGGTCTGTAGAGATTCTACCTTGGAATGTGGTCAAACCTGTCAAATAATGTCCTATTTTTCAAGCTACCAGTGGTGGGATGGGAAGGAGCATCACGTACCCTTGTTGGTGTTGAATTACGCTAAAACAGATCTAACACATCATCCCCAAATCAGCATGGTGATAATGAGGCAAAGATCTGGAAAAGATAAACTGCTAAGGCAACCTGGAGTCATAAGATTGACAGTCAATCACTCTGTACTCTGAAAGTCCAGTCCACTTCCATATGGTTTAGTTCTCCTAACATATCCCTTCTTGGAGTGTGTATGAAGATTTCTCCTTTGGGTTGGGATGCCCCTCAAAGTTACTCCTTGAGGCTGAGCAAAAGAGATTTTGGCCATGGTAGCTGGTATGGGTGAGGGGGAGTTACATCAACCTCTACTTTAATAATAGTTTCCTTTTGCTAACTTAACTACAATTGCTTTTATAAGATTGCTTTGATATAATGCACTGTCTTATCTTATGCCAGTAGTTTTAGCTACTGTTCTGTGTAGTAAAAATTTCTGATCAGGATGTTTTGGTCGAATCATTACTAATAATGAATCATTATTTTTTTAATATAAATATATTTGGTTTGCCATGGTTAGTCCTGCAGGACAAAGTTGTAGAATGGTTCAATCACACCTTTATAATTTATATATAATTTCTTTATATAATTTATATATAATTTATATGTAATTTATTTATATAATATATATCTATATAATTTATATATATTATTTATTTAATTTAGCCTTCTGCAGTGAGAGATGGAGGCTAAGACTGGATTCAGCTGCACCCAAGCTCTTCTTTGGGGAGGAGTTCAGAAATCAAGGGGGTCCTTTCAGCACATCATAACTTGACAGAAGGGCTTCTCTTTGAACATTGTCTGAAACTCCCACTCTCCCCCACAAGAAGGTTGTACCTTTCTAGAGTGTAAACATGCATCAGTGTTTCTATCTGGTCCACAGGGAACCTTTTCTTGCCGAGGTGTGGTTAAGCAAGCCATGGAGGGTGGATCTCCTATGACAGACTCACTCACAGCACCACCTACTACACTGCTGCCATGGTGAGGAAACCTTTGGTGATTCAGAGCAAGGGGTTTTTGTTGGGAGAATCTGCTGTTTGGAGAAGGGGTTCAAGCTCCCTTACCACTGTAGTGGGCAAACAGGTTGTCACAGAAGGGCAGGCCTTGAGACTAGAAGCCAGCCTTTCTTTCCACTGGAAAGGAATTCTTCTCTCTAGCTCAGCCTGTTTGGATAAGTGCATCAACATTTCCTTGTGATGCTGGTGTGACCCCTTTGAAGGCAACTTACTTTAGCCTCCCAGTAGGCACTGTTAGTCAGTGCTAGTGGTGCTGGGAGAGAAGCTTTAGGACAAAAGGGAGGGAGGTGACCCAGCTTACAACATTCATGAAGCATTCGGGGTTGCGACTCTTCTTGCAGTGGCTTGTGTCAACAGCTGGAGTGGAGGCTGCTGTGAATCCTGCTGAAAAGGCAATTCCTTGGGAGCAGAGCAGCACCAGGAGGCACCACATCTTGGGGCTGTGTGGAAGAGCACATGCAGGGGTGTTGGTGTTAGGAAGAAAGTGGTGTGGAATTCCACAGGAAGACCCAAGAGGAGAGTCTCCTGAAGGTGGCCCAAGAACTGCTCCCCAAGGACTGCCAGCATAAGAACCCAGTGTAAAGGAAGGATTGTCTACTTTCTGTTGAATGTGGACCACAAATGAGTCAATGGCTCCAGGATGAGAAGGAACCAAGCAGGTCCTGTGTTTATATGATATTGATGGCAGTTTGTGATGAGTACCTTCCTTTGTCTCTACATTAGGTCTTTTCTGTTGTAAATCTGTCTTTCTTGAAGAAAAGGCTGAATCTTCCTGTATTTTAATCATTGTCTGGTGGTCACAGTAAAGCTTGTCTGAACAGAAATTGTAGAGCACTCTGTGTAGTTAATGCCCTGCTTTTTGGCTCTAGCCACCTTTGGAATTAGCATGGATGAGAGCAGTCATACACCCAGAGTGTCTTCTCTGAAACACCATGGGGAAGATCACCAAGATTTGGAGCGTGTAGAAAGGATAGGTAAAATACTTGTTCATTTGTTTGCACTGAATTTCTTCAGGAGGGAAGGAGTGAGTGAGTTGTCAAATATTTTAATTTTTTATTAAATCTATCATATCTCTTGAGGAACTACAACATTTTGATTAAGCCAGAACTGGAACATTTTCGATAGATTGATACAATACAAAAATTATTATGTATTTTACACTATTAGAGTATATATATATATTATATACATGTATTAATAACTTTTTCTATTTTTATTATTTATCCTATATAAATTTTTATATTTATCCTTTTATTATAGTTATATGTTCTTATACTTTTAATGTTGAAATCCAAACTCACTGTAGTCTGTCTACTTTGGAGGAGAACACTCCTACAAATTCTTCTGTCAATACAACAGAAATATTCTTACCTGTGTGCTCTGGAAGCACAGTTTCAGAGTAAATATTCCACTGCTTTCTGGTATTTCATTTAGTTCAAACAAAAGTAAAAACTACATTTCTCTTTTTCTGCATGTGTAGCATTGTTTGGGAAAAAACCTGAAAAATTCAGCGTCAGTCACAATTTGCACTAGAGATGAAGCTATGGGGTAGTTAAATAATTACCTTTTTTTATGGTGTGCAATTTTCTGTATACTGCACTGAATATGAAAGCTTTGTAAATCAGACAAAATGCACCGATTAACTCCAAGGCTTGGCACACAAATATCTCCCTAATTTCAATGGCCAAGTCATGACTGTAGGAGCCTTGAAAAATAATCTAGTCTTTTATGCAATGAAACAATGCCAAGGAGTTACATTTACCATAGCAAACTGGAAATAACTTAAATATTTAAAAAAAAAAAAGAAAGGTAAAGGAAAGTGCCCGAAAGATATAGTCAAACATGCCATTTGTGGAGATTTTTGATATTAATGAAAACAAAACTTAATCCTTCTAGAAATTCATCAGTGTACTCTTGAGAGAACCATAATGGCTTTCACATACACCATAAATGGGACAGAAAAGACACCAGGCTAGCAGACACCAGAATCCCTGGGTTAACTTACAGGGAAAATTCAAATGCTTTTGGAACTATAGAACAAGATGTATTTAATTTATGTGCATGCTTTCAATGCTGTGATTTCTATGCATCCACAGTGACTTCCCTAGGGGAAAAAAACAAGGAGGACAAAATGAAACCATCAGTTACATTTGCATGGGTCAAAAGGTTTTTCCTCTCCACCTGTGGCAAACCTGCCCTTTGATGCACAGCAGTCAGAAAGGATGGCAGGCTGGCTGCTCTGAGAACCAGCTGCACAGAACCAGGACAGCACATCTGTATGGAGAGGGGCAAAGAGAAGGAGAGCATGGATGCACATGAACAAGCAACTCACCTCTGTTTTCACTCCCTTGCTTGCACCTCCTGCTGCAGCTCCTGATCTGTCTCCTGTGGATTCACTGCCAGAAACTTGTGCCAATAAAAGGAGCAGCAGCAGAGCTCTGTGTGAGATGTGTGTCTATAGGGGAGCATGTACAAGTGCTGCTTGTTTGGCAGTATTTAAGGAGTGGAGATATTCTATGTTAAATAGTGCCATTGCATGACATTCTGAAAGAACGAATTGCACCATGGATGTGGTGAGGTAAAGAGGCATCTAACCTGTCATTAGAATGCTCTGGAGGAACTTGCTTATTCCTGTTCCCTGAGGCTGTGTCAGATCTTTATCTCTATTGCTGCCTGTCTTAGTAAGGCTGTAAGTACTATATTGTGTGATAAAAAGGAGGAAGAATCCAGCTTTTATCAAAACTTTCTAGCTGTGAATGTGATCTCTGCTGCTGTGGGTAGCACAAAAGCTGTTTTGTTCCCTGGTTCCACACCAGTTGCTTATTTTCTGAATTGCTGATTGCTTGGGGACAATCCTTCTTTTTTAGAGAACCTTAGAATGAAAACCAAAGTGATTTCAAAGTTGTGAGGACCAGAACATACAAAAAAGGGTTTGCTCTGAATTACCCTGCTTCTGTGGGGATTCTCAGAAACTGAATAAAGTTTGAAAACATTGTTTAAACTTGGAGTCAAGAGAGGGTGCTAACACAAATTCGTCTTATTTCCAAGCCATCTCCATGAACTCTGTGCACTCTGTGAACACAATATATTGGAGACCCCTGCCTAACCACTGAGTTAATTGTTGTCAGCCTGAGGGGCTTGATCCTCATTGAAACTGGCCTGGTTTCTTAATGCAGCAAATTCTTTGAAACAGTGCTAATGGTGTTCTGCCTTGCCTGGGAAAATGAATGAAGTAAGTACTTTTAGTAAAGAAAATCTGAGAGTCCCCACAGAAGAAATTCTGCTTTATGAAGTTGGCACAGTCTGCGGAAAAGCCAAAAAGGTGATTTCTGACTGAAAAGCATCACAGCTCAGCAGGTCTGATCCGCCTGCTTAGTGAGAAATATTGAAGAGTTTTCCCTGCTCTGTTCCCAGCTAACACCATCCTACATTTTTTGTTTTATAGAATTGCCAGCTGGGAATGGTTTGCAACATTTTACCTGTATCACCTTGTGGTGGCATATGGGACTCATATTGTCTGATATTGTTGATGGGAACCAAGTGAAGAGGAAAAAGAGATGTTAGCCCACTTGAAAATGGAAAAGAGAATTAAAGTGATGCTTATAAAAAGAGAACAGGAAACACAAAACCTAGAAACAGCAACTTCCCAGGATGGGCTGTCCTTACTTAGACAACCGGGACTGTTGAGACAGCAAGAGTTCTGGTTTAAAATGCTGAAGCCCAGGTAGTCTGGCCTGGAGCTGGAACTCGCATGAGCTCAGTTTAGTGCTTGAAAACAGAGGCTCTGGTTCATGCCATGGAGGATTTTCTTTGTGTTGTTGGGTCTGTTGTGTTCATCCTGTCCTGCAGCCGAGGTGCAAGGAGCACTGGAGTTGCTGCAAAGATATTTTTGTACAAATACTTCAAAGTCTTCTGAGGGAAAGTGTGAGGTGTTAGTGTTCCTCTTGTCCAGCCACTGGCAATTCCAGGACTGCATTTCTTGGGAACATGCATTTCAGAGGACAGTTCTGCACACATGACTCCACCATGTCGCAGATTGCTTTCCTGAGAGTAGTGCAACTCGTGATTTGCAGCACTACAAGCTCCAGTGCTTGGAATTTAAAGAGACAAATGATCTTCTGTGACTTTTATTGAATATGCTGTTCTGAAGCTATTGATATCTAGTTTAAAAAGTTAGTTTACTTCATTACTGCTCTGGTGAAGGCCCTTCTGAAAAATATTTAGTTCCCTTCTGACTCACATGAAACTTTTGCAGTGTTGTCAAATTGTGTCAGGAAGAAAGAATCATGTTTTCTACACAGACTGGATAGATGACCGTTTGTCCATGCACTGAGTCTTGGCACCTTTTGGAGAAAATGAGAAAAAATCCCTTATTCATTAAAAAAAAAATAAAAATCTGAATTCTAATCTTAATTTTCAAGCATGGCAAAGAGCACTGAAGCAATAGGTTAAGCAGAAGTGAACCTATGACTTTATAGATTTGCATGAATCTCATACCTCATCATGGTTGGGCTGCTTAGCTCTTTTTCGGTGGATGCTCTGACCGAAGTAGTCACTCGGTTCTTTTCAAGAGGACCTGGGATTTGATGCTAGATTAAATGGTAATTTACACTTTTCTTAGGAAAAGTGTTGCCTGAAGTTATTGCTCTGCTTTGGAGAGGATAGGCTTTGTTGTTATTGTTGTTTGCAATGTTTTTTCAGATTACCATACATTTATTTATTTTTGTTAGGAAAGGATTAATTAAACTACCAAGTGGTTTTATATAGCATCTTAGTGATTCAATATTTCTTTCAAATTCCAACAAGCAGGTCAATGGATGCAGGAGGAGGAGGATGGGAAAATCTTAGGATCTTGATGTGAAGAAATAGTGGTGAGGAAGACCTTTCCACCTTGGAGGTATTCCTCATTCTTCCATGTCCTTAGTCCAACAGCATATTCACCAGAAGTTGAAAGATCAGTCTGTTGTGAGGATCTCAGTGAGTCTGTCACAGGTAGGTGTTGTGTCTGTGTCTGTTACATGCCAGCCTAATTTTCTTGGGATAAACAGCCACTGAAAGGGGCACAACTGGTGCTAGCAAATGAACACTGCAGCCAGTGATGTTGTACTACTTTAATTAGAGAAGGCTGGAGATAGAACAAGTAATTTTATATGATCCTCCACCTCACTGAGAATAAATATGAAAATTATTTGGAAATAGAAGTTCTCAAATGCAAGGCAGAGGGCTTGTATTTCTGATGCATGCTTACATGCATATGCTTTAAAAGTGTTTTTTTAAAATTTTTCTTGAAATACAGGAATTTATAGGAAAGACAGGATTTCAACTATAAATGGAAAAGATAATTTTGAAGTGAATGCAGGCATTTGAAATACACAAGCCTTGCCCAGAAATAACTAGTATATACAGAAATGCTATCAGCATCTTGTCCTCAGGGCCATCAGCAATAATTCTCTCCTCAATTAGCAAATAAAATTATTAGGTTAGACATAAATCATATTCATTGCTTGGGCCGGGCTAGAAAGAGAAGACTGAGCAGAAGTGATGAAATTGGCCGGCCTGTTTAATTAAAGAGTGAGAGGCTAATTATACTGTGAGCTTTCATTAAAGGGGTGGTATCTAATTGCTTCCCTTTTCGTGACAGGCATTTTAGGTGTTCTTGCAGAAGATTTGGAAGGTATTTTAGTCAACAGTAGTTTGGGTGGCAAACTAGGTACAATTCTTCCTTATTTAAGTTTTCGATTTCATGCTCTTTATTCTTTGCACTCCTCCATTTCCTTACTTGTGAAACTTTCTTCCCTTCTCTCTCTCTCTCTCTCTCTCCTTCCTCTCCTCAACCTGTTCTGCTACTTTCCTTTTTAGGCAACTGGAGGATGTTATTGCAAAAATGACAAAGGAAAATGCTTCTGTGCTGTAACTTGTTCCGGCAGTCTCCCATAAGCTGCTGCTCTCACGTTTACCTCCCTGGGTTGGGCTTCTGAAGACGATTGTTTTACGCTACTGAGTAGAAAGCACTAAGAGGAAAGGTAGCTTAAGAAAAAGCGATACTTTAAAGTAAACTATTAACCAGATTGAAACAAGCTCAAGCGCATTCAAGTGAGGGTAACTTGTTGGGCTGTTGAACAAGAAGGAGCTGCAGAGTGAAGAATAGGCATGGGGATACTTTATTCAGAGGTACGTGATCATTTCCTGCAGTTACTGACGCTGTTGAACGTCTTGACTGGGCTTGTTCTGTTCCCTTTGCAGCTGCCCATACCCTGGCTTGTAGGGATCTGGAAGTTTTTTCCCTTTGGAAATGTTTTCCTTTGTCTATTACAAGCCATCAGTAGTATTGTTTATAGAAGCAAAGAAAATGCAATAACCAGCATAGTTATTGCAGCTTCACAAAGTATGCGTTCAACATTTTCTGTTCTTCTGTGTTGAGATCAGAACGATTTTGTACGTGGTGCAAGCAACAAACAACTTTGCAAAAAGGAGACATCTCCTTGGCTTACACTGAATACAGATAATAAAGGTATTTTTTTTATCTTATCTTCATGGGTTTGTCCCCAAACTATGGTTGATTTAGTATTTCCCTGTACTTTTGCTTAAATTCTGCCTAAACATATTCTGTTGTAAATTTCCCATTTGTATGTGTGGGAAAAAATAAGGATTTTGGTCCTTTGTGACTGTGAAAAGAGTGCATTGTGCTGTGTTTCATCTTCGGAAGGTAGCATTACCTTAAAAGCATGTTGCTTTTAAAGGTTACATTTCTATGCTGAAAGCCACCCCTTTATTTTTAAAAAGCTATTCAAGAAAATCAAATATCTCCTCCTCTTTCAGTGTTACAAGGCGCTTGAATCTGTGCATTCACAAGGTGATTCGCTGAATAGTCTGTAGCTTCTTCTGAAAGGATTTCTTGCCTCTCTCCAGATCTACTACTCTGAGATAGTATTGCAGTGGAGGCCAGTGTCATCTAGCTTAATTACACAGGTGTTTAAAGATTGTTCAAATGCTGTCTACAGTTATATGCTTATTAGTTCATATTTTCCTATACATTCATTTTCTCTCTTGAAACATTTTGAGATACAGTTTTCTGGGTAAATTCGGGTTCATATTCATACAAGATAAAAAGCTAGGGAACCGAAAATAAAGAATTGTAAGTTGCCTTTTCTGAGAAGTATATATTGGACATTAATGTATTCCTCAGCATCTTAAACATAATTTAGACTTTCCTGTTAAGTTCATAGCATGCTTTTTCTATAATTATGATGCAAAGCAAGAGGCTATGAATTGGTTCAGAATATTTTGTCATTACAAAGTGTCTTCCTTTTTTTAAGCAATTGCAAAACCTGATGTAATTTAGGCAATCTCCTGGAGTTCTAAAGAAGAAAGCAATTGTAAATTGAAATTGCTCTCCAAGTTGCAAGTCAGGCTTTACCTTCACCTCCTGCCTATTGGTTGAATGCTTTGTTCTTCAGACTGTGCCTTTCATCTTTACCTCATGTATAGTAGAACTTGCTAAATAGCTGGAGATTTATCACTAGTTCAGCAAAGCTAAGCAGAGAGTGATGCAAGAAACTCTGAAAACATCAGGCAGCTTCAGATGTGGCATTCATCTGGACCTGGGTAAACTACTAGGACCCGACGTACTCCACAACTGATTAGAAAACTAAAAAAATTACTGCTTTTCTTGGACCCCTTATTTGGCGATCTGGTACTGAGTGCTCTCAGCCATGAAAACCCTTGCATGTCCTGTGAGTACTTCTCACCTTTCCTGAAGCCTTATATACTGAACAATTAAATCCTGGTCTGAAAGGCTTGCAGAAGAAGAAGTATTGTACAAACAGAGATTGTAAACACTCAATCATTGGCATATCTATTCTTCAAACTCTACTTTACATTCTTCAGTGTCTGCCCACTGCTTTTTTTACAGGTGGGCAGACTGTGTTCTAGTTCATGATTAGCCCTGACTCTATGGCTGGGAAAAGGTATCTCTGGTGAGGGTTAAAGGATTCTGGTCTCTTCCGTCCCTTGCACTGTACGTTCTGTGCAAAGTGACACTGTCAGGTTCATCCTGTGCACCTTATCTGAATGCTGTCTGCTGCTGCAGAAGTGTGAATGAGAGCAGAGGTGAAGGGAGGCCCTCAGAGAGCCCCTGTCTTCCTCTTCACCTAAGCTGGAATTGTGGGTCCTATTCCTCCTGCCTTCAGACCTGAGCCCCTGTCTGTATTGGGTGCAGTGTTTGTTGTGCCAGTGCTGGGTCTGCCCTGCTGCTTTATGGAGGTGAGCCAGGTGTGTTTTGAGTTCCCTGGGGTGCTCAGGACACTGGGATTTATAAATGATGTGGTGTAGGCAAGAGTAGCCACTCTGTGTCTTGGGCTGCAAACCACTCCTTCATAAGCTGAGAAACTCGGTGCCCAGTGCTGCTTTCTTCAGAATTTGTTTTTGTAGGAGCACTTTTCACACATCCCCGAAGGAGATTTCTTAGACAAATCTATGTTCTAATTGCCAGTGCATCTTTGGGAACAAGGGAAGCTGCAGGAGCTCTCCTGGGTGTCCTCCACTGCCATCAGACTTCTCCTCATGTAGTCTTGCTCCTCACCACAGCTGAGCATGAGCCCATGAACTCTGGATTCTTTGGGTATGGCTTGCACCTTGCAAGTGAATCTCAGGTATTCTGAGTACTATCCCATAGGTATATTTCTCTGTTGTGTATGATGGGTAGATAAAAATAACATAGCAACAGTAATAACCACAACTCAAATATGAAACTGATTGTTAAGCTGTATCACTAATGAGGCCATCTTCTAACACTGTAGAAAACTGAGTGAGATTTTTCAGTCTCTTATCCTACAGGCTTTTCTATAAACTTAAAGGAAATATGTTTTCTTGGGTTTTGGATGGAACTTACTGTTTGTACCTAACACTGTTCTAACTCCATACTTGGCTTCCCTGCTGATACTCCAGATAGATGCTGTCTCCCTGTTTGTAAGAAATTCTATTATTGTCTTATGAGCAAACTTCAGAGGGTAGTCTAAAACAGTCTTAAGCACAGTTAATCCTTCTTTAGATAAGGTTGCCAGAGTGACAACCCAAAAAGAGCGAGAGGTGGAAAAGATATTTGTGGCTGAGGCTTCATAGCCACAGAAATCCTGGCACATGCTCAAGCCCCAGCCTAGGGCCAGGCAGGTTTTTTGTCCAATCTGTTGCTGCTGGAAGCCTGTTTTGTTACTTTACCCTGCTTATGAATACAAATCTCTTTCCAATTTGCACACTAAATTTCTTAGTCAGATGTATCATTTTTTTTACTGTGTTTCTTGAAATTAATTGGTCTTCTTTAACAGTGACCCTTTAATTTATTTTGGAACACTGACAGTGCTATCTCTCCCTAGCCCAGCTAAGCAAATCAACCTTTCTTCAGGCTCTTCATATTCCTCAGTTGTAGAGATTCATGTTCCTGCCCTGGTCTGGTCTAATTTTAGGACCAAATGACAAGAGCTCTATACACTACCCTAGTAAAATGACTTCTGTAACATCTCTTTCTGTGAGAGACACTGTCTAATACAGCATTTGCCTTTCTTGGACAAGTGGCTAATTGCCAGTTATTCAGAATTTTCCTTATCTTTATACTTTCCTAACACAGTTTTTTCTGAATCCTTATTGTTATCATGAACTTATAGTTGTTGATACTGTTTTTTTTCCCTTTACTTAAATATTCTGCTACTGTGTTTTCTTTTCCAGCCATGGAGTCATGTTTGCCAATTTGGGAGGTATATTACAAGTTTGGTCTGTGGGACTTTTCACCTTTCTTTGACTAAAAGGTGTTTTCATCAATACAAACCAGCAGAGTAGGCCTCAAAAAAAGATCCCATACATGAGATCTTTTCCCATAAATGGGGAAAAAGTTTTTGTTCCTTTGTTGATTTTTTCTTCAAACATTAATGGAACATGTTAATGCAGAGAGAATAATTTCTACAAACAACCACCACTCCAGGGGAATAATAAAGATTCAAAAGATACTTTCAATACATTGGTTACCCAGGTATTAGTTGTTGGTATGGATGAGAACTGCTTCCTTACATTCTCTGTGCCCTGGGTGTTTTCTGAGAAGAGCTGGTTTCAGTAGGTGAAAGAGGCTGTGTGACTTGTGTGTGCTGGTCTCTGTGCATGACTTCAGCCCCAAATAATGTGGTTTTTTAGGGAGTGGTCTGTGTGCCATCATTGTTCATGGCTCTAGAACTGAGTTCAGCAGTAGTGTGAAGTTTGGAAAAAGATCCCACGGATCAATGAGAGTATGAGTGAGAAGTGCCTTAGGTTTAACTAACTAGCAAGTAAAAGTCTTGGAGGCAGTACAGAAATAAAAGCAGGAAAGCGTATCCTTGAGCTGCTGAATGAGCAAAACCAGCCTAGAAAGGAGTAAATTTATATGGTAAATGAGTGGGTTTTGAACAGATATTCAAGCAAGAAAGAGCAAATCTCCTGCATCTTTAAATAAGCAAAGCAACCTAAAAACGAGAGTAAAACCTAAAACCAGAGGTGCACAGACTCCACATGATCTTCTCTTTCCTGGACATGAAGATACAGTACTAGACACCAACATGACAGAGAGCAAGGTTCTAGAGAAAAATGATCTTTTAGATGGCACCTGTGTGCAAATCACACCAAAATGAGTATGGTATGTGTTCTTTGTAGATTTTTTGTCTGACAAAAACAAAACAAGAAGTGATGCAAGGTCTGGTGAGCATGTAAATACTTTCTCTGGAAACAAATCACTTCTCTTATGCAGCTGTCCAGAAAACTAAGCAGTAATTACGCTGGAGATAAACCTGTGTTGTAGATCAAAGTTTGGCTAAAAATGTTTAAACAAGACGAATATTTTTAAGGCAGGAAAGTGTGGGAGTAGAGGGGAGGACAGAGGGGAGAGAACGAACTGGCAGAGTAAGGAAAGAGCTCAGAGTTCAGGACTAGATCTTTTTCATGTAGAGTATTTAGGATGTGGAAAAAAAGGAAAAACTACAGGTAATATCTAAAGAAATTTTATATTTTGGAAAATGTTGGGTAAAATCCTCAATATCAAAGAAAAGAAAGATTTATTCTATTTTTGACTGGAGAGCTCAAATGCTACCAGTCTGCCCCACTTCTAAATGTTCGTTTCTGCCTGTGTTAGGCTGTTAGGAACTTGAAGTACTCCTGCCCTTCTCTGCTTCTCCTTAGTCTAACTTCTTGCCACTGGAGAGGGAAGGAATTGCAGTTTAGATCAAGGATGTGTAGAAATACTGAGCAAAAAGCTGACCAGCAAGCAGTTCTCAAAAGCCAAACAGGATCTGACCTGTGGGCACACTGGCATGTATTTTTTGATATATTTTAAGGTCTAGAAAAGAAACATTGATATGGCTTGTTTTTTCAACTTTCACCTGAAATGTGGTTCTCTTCTGGGAAAGGATGAGTCAGGAGAGGCTCCTTGTGTTCAGCAGAGCTCAGCCAAAGGGAACGCCTGATGTAAACTCAGGCACATGGGCTTGTCCCTGCTTGCTGCTTAATACAGTGACCAACTCCTGAGAGAATGGAAGCAGTTTTTTTTTTTGGTTGTTTTTTTTTGTTTGTTTGTTTGTTTGTTTGTTTGTTTGTTTTCCTAATGGCTGCAAGTCAACAGGATTTATTTCCTATATTATAGAAACAGAATCCAAAATGAACAGAAAATCCATTCCACCGTGCAAAGGCGGTGTCTTTGGGGCTGAGAGCTGTGTAGCAGCTGCAGGAGTGTCTCCTACCACCATCTTCTGGAAGGCACCAAGAACTACAGCCTCTGACGAGTATTTAGGGTTTATGAGTAGTAAGCCAGAATGGGAACTATGGATGTCTTAGTGAAACACGTGCTGATCAATTTATCTTCTTCCTTCAGCCCATCTGTCAGGCAGCTTATAGCAACGATTTTAATAGAGTTCATCTCCTTTTGGAGCGCAACAGCAACTATCTGAATGTCCAGGACAGCTTCAGTGGAGACACTCCCTTAATTTGTGCATGTAGAAAAGGAAACAACAAGATAGTTAACTATCTTCTTAGAAAACATGCTGATGTCAACCTCAGAAATAAGGTAAGTAGCCACTGACTCTTCCTGTGTGGGACTATCCTTTCAGATTATTGGAGTGCCAGTGGGGACACTGGCAAGCACAAACCTCAAGTTTGTTTCCTGTTGAGGATATGTGGAGAAATGGGTGGAGCAAAAAGGCTTCTCTGCTTATTTTGGGGCCCTGCGTCCAGCTCCATTTTGTCAGCCTGTAGCAAGTTTAACATTGTAGCACAAAACTTTACAGACCTGCCCTTTAGTTGCTTTGGTATATTCAGTGCTCAAAGATTTTTTTAACCTCTGTTCTCAATAGGAGTCTGTGGTGGTAATTGTTACTTTCCTGTTTTTCTCTGATGTTCCAAGAGATGTCCTAAGGTCTCACATTAGTGAGACCTGGCTTGAGCACCTCCATAAGAAGGGGGGCTCTGGTGATTCCTCCTGCTGATTTACATTGCTGTGTGGCAGCAATAGCCACATGAGATACCCACTATCTCCTTTGAACTTCTGCAGCCAGGTCCAAGTTTGCCAACATACTCGTGGAGTCCTTTGGACCCCACATCCTCCTTGCATGTGTAGCCTGATTTCTATGACCCTCTACGTGTTAAATGTGCTTCTACTTGAAGGAAACAAGATGCAAGCATCTATTTCTGCTTGAAAATCACAGGAGATTTTCTATTAGATAGTCTAAAAGAAAGCTTGTGGAATTTGAAGTGGTTTACTCTTGTCAATATTAAGCAAAGTGATATCACTGAATCTGGTACTAATCAGAGTTTCTTTGTGTTTAGAAGGACCGCACTTGCCTCCATTATGCTGTGAGAAAACGCTTTACCTTCCTTGACTATGTGCTCATCATAATCCTCATGCCAGTTATGCTTATTGGATACCTGCTCATGGTGAGCCTGCATGGAAGCAAGAATGAACCTGTATCTTTCTCTTGAACATATTTTTCATGGCAGTGTTTCAGTCTAGGAACCTCTATAGAATATGGACTGCTTTCTTAAAGAAAGACTGAATGTGTACAACAGAAGGAGCAGGGATTTTGCTGTGACTGTAGCTGGTGCAGTAGCAGATTTGTATTACTGCATCAGTGACATTTCCAGAGATCATGTCTCTTTTTCGGAAAAATCCTGGTATTTGCACAAATACACTTAAGACTATATACTGATGAACTGTTTTACTGTGCTGCTCTTTCCCTTGCACCAAACAGGTCTCAAAGACAAAGCAGAATGAACACCTGGTCAAGATGTTGCTTAGAGCTGGAGTCGATGTGAATGCTGCAGACTCTGTAAGTGGGTTTATGCAAATGCAAATGTGGCTCACATGGAGGAAACAATACTAAAAACAGACTACAGATCCTTCTAGCAATATAATTGGAGTAGGAGCATCAGGGACTGAACTGACTGATGTAACAGGAGGATTCAGTGTTTCTGCTTTACACTTAGGCAATAGATTTATAGTGCACACAGAAATAATTCCCCACTGATCAACTAATCCTCTCTTTCTGAACAATGCCTTCATAAAAGAATCCATAAGAGGTACTTATGTATTAAATACCCAATTCTGTAAAGATTCTAGTGATATAAGCATCTGAGTTTATCAACATTTATAAGATTTTGAACTAGAACAGATTTGTGGGCTACAGGGCAAGGCCCTCTGTCTTCTCTTGCTCTTCAGAGTGTGCTGATCTGCCATATATATAAAGTTATGTATCCACTAGCCTACTTGGCACAGATAAAGAGCTTCTCTCCTCTAAGGTAGAAAAGGAGAAACACCAGTTTTATCAGCAATGAAGTTCTAAAACACTGAAGTGGAAGCAAATAGTATTGCTTAAGATGTAGTTTCTGAGATCAAGCTCATGTGATCCTCTAAAATTATTGGCTTCTTGCTAATGTATCAAACCTGTTTTAGCAGTTGCATCCCAGGGAAGGAATGAATTTTTTTGTTCCTGTTTTTCTCATGGTAACATATTTGTTTTACTGTGTAGTGTATTGTGACAGGAAATGGTATGTGTTTTGCATCCAGCTATTAGGGGAAAACTGATAAGGCTACAGGTAGTCCTACTTACCTAAGTACTACTAAAGAAGTCACAGAAATAAAATTAATCTGCTTCTGTTTCCCTTCAGTCTGGCAGCACAGCCCTTCACTATGCCTGTGAAATGAAAAACCAAGCAGTCATTCCTCTATTGCTTGAAGCTCATGCAGACACTTCTGTAAAGAATGAGGTAAGAAGGTGAAGTTGATACATGTATTTGCTTGTCATGGTGGCCAACCAGTAAGCACATTGTAGGCCTTAGCTGGTGCACAGAAGTTTAAAGAAGAGGGTGCACAGCTTCCTGGCAGCCAATTTGTTTCCTCTTTGGTATGAAACATTCACTCCATTGCCTTTGTTCACAAGAGCAACTTTAGAATATGAATCCTTCACTGCTGGATTTCTACCAATAAGTTCTGCCTGAGTGTCCCCTGGGTTAGCACATATCTTAGCTATCTTTGTGTTGCCTCTTCTTAGCTGGGAGCTACTCTATAATTATTCCTAAGATATAGGCTGCAGGGTAGGGATAATAATCTTTCTAGGTGGTTTTTGTGCTGCTAAGCACCCTTCTTCTGAGAGGATAAGTCAAGCTGCTTCTGTCACCAGAACAGCTCAAGTGTTGCCCAAATCAGTATTGACCTGGGAGTATCCACACTACTGAGCTGAGGTGAGCAGTGTATTACCTATTTTGCTCTTGAAATCAAATCTTAGCTGAGCTCCCTACATTTGGATATTACACCCAGGAAACAGTGGAAAGGCTTTCCCTACTGCAGGGGAGGTCTCTGTTCCTTTCTTCAGACAGAGCAGTATTAGACTCAGCATGTTCACCTTTATTTTAGAGCAGAAGTGACAGGGGACCTTACACAAGTGGCAAAGTTAGGAAATCTCTTTGTACTTGACTCATATCTATCATATTGCAATATGTTTCATGTGTTTCTTTCAGGATGGGGAGACTCCCTTAGATATAGCAAGAAGATTACAGTTTCACAACATTGAAAGCATGATAACAAAAGATTCTTAGCCATCCAGGACTCTCAAATATGCAGAAAATTACCTCATCTGACAACCCATCTTTCACAACAGCAGAAGTCCTGCAGACAATGAGGGCTGATACTTGAAAAAGACTTGGTCTACATCCACCCATTCCTTGCTGCAGACTTGGACAATTTTGTGTGAGGTTTGTCAGTACCCCAAGGCCATGAGTGGGCTGAAAGAAGTTAATTTTATTTTACGAAGCCATGAATTACTACATTAGTGTTCAAAATATTGCTTTTCCCATCTGCTTCATCAGTTTTATTACTTGACTTCTGCAGACTGTGGATTTTGAAAGCTAGCTATAAAATATCTGGAAGCCTAAACATTGCATATGATGGTTGGCAGCCAATGCAAAAATAAAATATTCTTTAGAATGTGTATTACTTGTTCCATAGGGGAACTAAACAATATGCTACAACAGTTATAAAAGATCTGGTACCCTTCTTCTTGTTATTTCTCTTCCTACAATGGGAGGGGCTGGGAAAACACATCTCTCAGTTGAGCCCTTCCTGCTTCCATCTTTCCTACAATTTTCACACACCTCAATTCTCACTGTGTTGCTACAAGGGTAGGACCATCATCTTTTTTTTTTCATCTAAGAAACAGCAAAAAGAGATTCAATGCCTTGCTGGAGACCATAAAGAAAGCAAATTCCCAGATCACTTTAATACATTAAGAAACAGTAAAGAAAATATGTTTGGCTCAGTAGAGTAACAGGTCTCTTGACTACCTTTCCAATATAAACAGTGTACTAAAGAAAAAAGGAGTCAATAAATGAAATGCTGTTGATGGAAACCAGATGTATCATTCCCATGGGACTAGACAGGATAGCATGCTGTACAGAGTGGTGCATGCAGCAGGGGATAATACCAATCATAATAATAATATATCCATGAGTCTTCTCTTGCTTAGGTGAAGGCAGAAGAAAACCTGCAGTAAAAAGCAATGTACTAAAGTGGCCCAGTGCTTTGTCATTTAATGATGCAGCAATAAAAGGGAAACTCCTTTCATATGCTGCTTTGCTTTCATATGCCTCCTTGGTCTAATGGATCTTTATTTTTGTTGACAATTTTGGCCTTTCCTTGTAAGCCGTCAGAAGTGCAGTACAGCATTGTTAAAGAGTGCTACAGTAGATGCATGGACAAGCTAGTGTACTTTTCCTGCATTACAAAGAGAGATACTTTTCACTATTTTGTAACTATTGTATTGGATATCAACTCCAAATACAAAGGGTCTTGGCTGGACAAGAAGAGCTTGAGGCTGCAGCCAGAAACACCCCATGAAACAAAGCTCCTTGCTGGAGCTTGTAATAATGAAGGTTTTGTGTGCAATCTGGGGACAGACACTCCAGATCAGTAGGTGAGAAGAGGGGAGGCACTTGCATGGGTTATGAAGACACCATCTCTTCGGGCTAATGGCCAGAAAGGGAAAACATCCAACTGCTTTGCCATGTTTTAGGAATTGCTTGAATCAAAATGGCCGAGACACAGAGCTGTGTAAAAGTGAATGCTGAGAGCTCAGAGTGCTTGCAACAGCTTCACTGCCAGTGTGAAGAATAACTCATAGGGTGGAAGCTGTATTGCCTGGAGTGCACCTTGCTGGATGGGTCTACATCTCCTTATTCCATAGCTGCCATCCATGGTCTTTGAAACTGTGAGGGGTTCAGAGTGTATGAACTAACATTTGAGTGATTCTTAGGCATGGAGGGAAGAGGAATACTTCTATCGATTTTTTGAGGTTGGATTCCTTGATGTTTTGTAGTCATCTATTATCTGATCAGTTTCTTGTGCTTGAAGATCTCTTGTTTGTGTTGCCATTAAAGGGTAATTTGAGAAGGGAAAAAGAAAAAAAGAAGGGTTCTCTGTCAAGGGGATCAATAATTTAATTTAAACAAAATTGTTCATTTCAACAGAGCAAAGATCAAATCATACTTTTGGGTCTTCATAGGAAGACAAAAATTGGGCATGAGAATGCCTCAACTGGGTAAATAAGATCTATCTGAGAAAATAGAATTTAGGCTTAGGAAAATTAGTCTTGTAGAAATAAAAACTGTTGAAATTCAGTGATCCCTGAAGTATGTATTCAAATAGATTCATGTTTTCAGCTTTCATTCTTACACACCTCAGACTTCTCAGGAACACAGCAGTCACAGTAACACCATGGAAAAACTCAAATTATGAGGAAAGCAAGAAATAAATAAGAACAAATAAATAGCTATAGATGTATCCATTATGTGTGCCTGTGTGTTTACCCCTTCCCCAGATACCACCCTTATCGCCAAATAGAAATTTTGGAAGTTTTTGCAATCAACACTCTGCTCATGGTTTCAAAAATATTTTCTCATTAATTCAATGATTTTCAGATACATTTTCTCAGTTGCATCAAGGCCCCAGATGAAATCAAGATGTCCCCATGTAGGAAAATTCTCGTGGTAAATGAGATTAGTAATCCGAGGAAGTAGTCTTGCCATGTCTTTTGGGTCTGCAAATGTGTCCTGTCCACCACTCCAAACAGCAGTTGGTATCTTTATCTCTTCTATCTTGTACACAGGAGGAGCAGTCTGTAAGACAGGGGGAGGAGACCTGAGTGAGTGCTGCTGTATCAAAGTTGTGTTTAGAGAAAGGTTTCTGTGCAAGCACCTCTCTTTGTTTTTGCTTCTGCACTGCCTACAATAAAACCGTAAGGATGAAGGCCACCCTCTTATTGTTCATTGCCCTAACCCCTTTCCCTGTCTGTGGAATGACCCATCCTATTCCTGTTCTCTCTATAAAGCAGGGCTAAGTCTTGCAGTTTGGCCCTGGCTTGTGCTTTTCAGAGGTGTGGAAAGAACAGTCAGTATTCATCAGTCAAGGACTCTAGAGATTTTTCCTGTGTATTCAGGGCAAGGAGATCTATAAGTTTTTTGGGGTGCATGGACTGCAACTTTTGGTTTTCATATTTGAAACTGAAGTGGAAAGGAAATAATTTGGTCATTAATTATGCTCTAGAAAATTTCTGAGTGTGTGAGATAGAAGTGACTGATTGTAGCTCTGGAGCATTGTGAAAAACAGAATTTTGGTACAGCTCAGGACACTGCAAGTCAAATGTGCTGAAATGATTGCCAGTCCACTGGAGAGGTCACTGTAGCTGTGAGATCCATTTCCTCTCTTAAACAAAAGGCAGGCTTTGAGGATTTTTGGGCAAGTGAAGAGCTCTACTCATCCAGTCCTAGAACTTGGGTGTGGTTCTTATTCATTTTTGGAATGACATGTAAGTTGACATGTCCTGGTATCAGTATCAGGTATCAGTAGGGGAGGCAAAATGAACTTCTGTTAATTGTCTGTAAGAGTCTATCTCTGCCTTGTTTGTGAATAGACTTTTACACGTGTGTGTGATTCAGCTGAAACATTATATAGGACCACTCTCCCCCTTGTTAGAACTCACAGGTACTAAAATTTGAAATTTCCTATCACCAGTTTTACCAAGACCCAAGGATCAGTTCTGAGGGAAGCCATTTTGCCTTACCTGGTTGTATTTCTTCATGTTTTCCTTAGAACCATAGTCATAAGCTTGAAACTGGTCTGTATGTGCTAGCTGTTAAAAGAACAGACAAAATAAAAGAGATGAGAGATGAAGGAGGAGAAATGCAGGAAGCATATTCCTGCCTGTGAGTTAAGTCAAGGCTCAGGTAGTGGACTGTGGTTATTCCCACACCTTTCTCTGGTTGCAGGCTTCCAGGGTGCTGAGGATAGATCCCAGGGTAAGTGGCATCCTTGCCTTTTCTCTTGCTAACTTTCTGTTATGATCCTTATCTTCCATCCTCAGTATGTTTTGTTACCTGAAATCTTGCTTTACTACCTTAGGTAACTAAAGTTGGGGTCCCTGTTTGTCATGCAGAGTTGGGTTCAGTGGTCACATGGAAAGAGAACCTGAACATCTATAATGTGTCAGGGCTATTATAAGTCCTGTGTAATATGCCTTGCAGGACTGGTGAGTGAATACCTGGAGGTATTTGTTTGTTTTGGTAATCTAATTTTTTGCACAAACATGACAAGTAATTTCACTTGTGAGTGGTGTGTAATAAAGGGTGAGAGAAACCCAGTGTCTGTCACTTTAGAAGACCTTTGCTTCCAGGGTTTAAATAGAGGCTAAAGATCTGCCTGCTGCATTGCCTTTGCTGTTTTATTTTCCTGTATCAGTGTTTGCTTTGCATTCACTTGATTTTGTTAGAGGCTGGCAAAATAGACCATAGAGTCACCAGCTGCTCATGGTTTGTGTCCATTTCTTGGCTTGCTGTATCCTGTGGGACTGACTGTTGGGAATCTTTGTCTTCAGGAGCACATGTATATTCTGGGCTACATTAAATGTGCAGATGTTCATGACAGTAGGTGAGAAGGTATGACGGTCAGTTTCCTAAATCCAAAGCCTTTGAATTTCCCTGTAGGCTGTCAATTGCATAAAAAGCAGTAGTAAGAGTAGTAAGAGATTGTTTACATGTCAGTGCAGTTATACCTGTCGCCAATGAAAAATGTTCTGTACTGATGTTCCAGCTGGGGAATGTCCTACGTACATATCTACTCGACTCTGGAGAGAAAGCAGAAATTTTATAAAGACAAAGATCCAGTGCTGTGACAGAATGAAACTGTGAAGAAAGTGAGTTTTTAATATTAAAGAAGTCAGCTTACAAAATATTTTTTATAGTTCTGTCAAGGAAATGTCCCAATTCCATCTCCCTGAATTCTTCCTCAGCTATGTTATCTTACTCTGAGAACCACATTAGTGACTTAAGCATGGCAGGAAATATCCTTAATGGTTTAGCTCTGCAATTCAAAAGCTGAAATTGATTTTGCATTGAACCTTTGAGTCTAACTGCTTTCCCATATGTGCTTTTAAAAAGGATTATAGATGAAAAAAATGAGCCCAGTTGTTACAGACACTGCAGTAATAAACATTACACAGGCCAGCTTCTGCATACTTTGGCCACTGTAAAGGGGACTGGCACCACAGCATCCATATATTGGCAAGCAGAGGGAAAACTGCTGCCTCTCCTGTCCCCTCTGAGTGATGCACAAGTGTTTGTGAATCCCACTGTAGGTGTGCTGTGTTCCTCAACACAGTGGAAGGGCTTTCTGTAGCTCTACACCTTGTGGATTGAGTTGTTGGGCCCAACAAAACCAGGAAATTGCCCCTTACAGTAGTTCTTTGGTGTGGAGGCCCATGGTCCTGCCATGGCTCCACCGGCAGCCTTGTCCTGGAAGGATGTCCCTTGAATGGGATGTCCCTTAAATGGGCTGTGATTAGCTTATCTCAACCCTCCTGGAAAGATGCTCCTTAGGTTGGCACACCTTTTCTTATCATGATGAGCTATCCCTGAAAAGCTTCTGTTATTCCACCATGCCCTGGTACCCATGTTAATCCTTTGTAACCTATTGGTCTTTCCCCCCGGTACTGCCCTTGCTTTCCCCCATAAAAACCCCAGTATTCCCCCCAGTTCTTTAGGGAGCTGTCGTCCCTGGCTCCTTTCACAGAGCTGCTGGATAATAAAGGAATCTCTATGGAATCTCCATATGATGCTCCTGTCTCTCTGTCCCTGAGCTGACCTGGAATAGCCTCGCAAGCAGAGCTGAAATCACTGAGCTGAAATCACTGATCGGAGCTGATCGCTTGTGGCCACGGCCACAGCTTGCTGAGGCTTATCCAGTGGCTAGGAGACCAGCCACTGGATCTAGGGGGGATCTTCTGATCCCCTAGAAGGCAGTTCCTTGTGGGACCCTCTCTCTGGGAAAGCTGGCAGCTTCCCAGGTCTGGAGCATCGGATCTCCACGGATCCCCTGGCAGTCAACACTTTGGGACCAAGTTTTGGTGTAAATAGTCTGAAAATTGGAAAGAAGAGGTTTTTCTTCTGTCTTTTAACTATTTCAGTGTTCGGAGGACCCCAGTGTCTATATGTTAAGGAAGGAAACTGGCAACTGTATTGCCAAGAAATCTGGCTCCATCACTCATTGTCTCTTTTTAAAGAACATCTGTGTGTGACAAAAATCTGGTTGGCTTAGCCCCACAAGAGGGTACATCCTGACATATGCAATATAGCTCCAGTTCGAACTCAGCTCTTCCTTTCTGGCATTGGAATGTGCCTAGCTGTTAGTCCCACCCATCACCAGCCTTAGCCATGTTGTCACTGTTTACAATACACAATTTCTGGAATTCTCAGTCTGCTGAGAACTATTCTGTGGTTTATGCACATTTACATGTGTGATGGTAACTAGACAAGGATATAGTGCATGAGGGCAACTGCCAAAATCCCTTTAGTTATGCTCTGAGTAGGTGTTCTTGCATATACTCACCGTGTTGATATTTTTCACACTGCCTCCAGCTATGTAACAGAGAACATGGGCACAAAACTTATCCAGGCTTGTACAGAGCTGTGTCACAGGTCCTTTCAGAAATTCAATCTGGTGCGCAGCTCCTTTGCAGCCAAGTACTAGCTGAGGGAAAAGTGCAACACCTTTTGTTCTTGTTACAGTAGAATTTTATGCAGAAAATTGTGGCTAAAAGCCTAGCCTTCATAACTTAGTCTTCAAGGAGTCCTGGAAGAGCTTACCCTCACAGTACCCCGTAGAACACTCTCTTCCCCACAGCACATTTATTCTTCCTCCTCCATATTACTATCAGCAACCCTCAAGGAAGCTATCCTTCCATTTCTAGTGTGCTGACCTTAATGCCTATTCATTCTTGAAGTCCTAGAGATTGTCATGTCTGCTATTGCAGTTCTGCTTTAGCTCCTCCACCATGAGGCCAGCAAAATTTTAGTCAAACAGCAGGAATCCTAAAACAGGACAGAGTTTCACAAGTTTCCTACTCCATTGGAAGCTTCTGCTGAAAGCTCTATATCTGAACTCTTTTCACTACAGGGTTTGTGAACAGTTTTTTTTGAGAGCACTCAATTCATCCCAAGCTCAGTGTCAGCATGTCACTTGTTTGGGAACACTTGGCCTCAAGCTGAGGGAATCCTGTGAAGATTAGTCAGGCATTGGAACTCTTAGAGGGAAAAAGTACATACCCTGAGCAGTGGTTCAGGAAGATTTGTTATCTTAACCAGAGGGCTTGTAGCATGTAGGCATGCAGTTACTGGGCCCAGAGCAAAGAACACTTTCACCCGTTTAGCCAGCTCAGGGTATGTATAAAATGCTATGAAGCCTGCAAACACAGAACAGACAGCCTAAGCTAGTGAAGATATTCTCCACAGACAAATTAAAAACATAAACAGTAGATAGCAAACAAGACATCATAGTAGATTTACAGCCCATTGTCTATTGTTCATGTTTGTGCTGCATGTTTTACTTAAGGAAAGTGTTGAAGCAAGGTCCTGAAACGAATTTTATTTGGGAAGCAAAGTTAATTTTAAGATTCAAGGCATGTCTGGGCGTTGTCTTTATCAGAACTGTTTTTGTAGGCAACATGTCAGTGAGGATTTGAAGATAACATCATTTCCCTCTAAAATTCATGAAACTCTCACAAAAATGAATTTTTCAGAAAGGAGTCTCTAAAGATCCATGCATGTTTATGCTTTCATGAAACTATAGAATAATTAGCTGAATGCTGGGAGCTTTGAGTGTTTTCAATCGATTGCTTGCATCACAGGCAGATGAAGAAAGCCTAGGTGCTTGGTTTGTTTTGCCATGAAGGTCCTTAAATACTCTTATGAGAAGCAAAGAAAGAAAAGGTCAGAATTTGAGACAATATATGATTTTCCCACACTGCCTTCTCTTTTTTTTCTGGCTTGCTTACACTGGCAGTGGCTCCTTTCTAATCAATGTCCATTCATAGATCTTAAACATAAACCATAACCATCAAGAACTTTCAACTTATGCTAAAAGAAATTTAACTGCATTCAGAGGCCATGAAATGAGTAATGACAAAGGCTGGACCTAAGTGAAAATAAGCTATTAATGTTAACTGTTAATGCTTTTGCTGTCCTGATTTTTGGTCTCTGGCACTATGTTTCTAAACAGAAATGTGGCCAGTTATAGCCACTCATGAACTACAATTTAAATTGTAATATTGACAATAAGTCATGACTTAGTAATGTTAAGATTATTTTTCCTTGCCTTCAAGCAATTTAATTTAAATAAATGTATTCATTTAAATTATGTATTATATGGACTGTTGTATCTTTTTAGCTTTTCTATCCTGTCCACAAGAACAGGGTCCCCAGGGCAGTGGTCATAGCACCAATCCTGCCAGAGTTCAAGAAGTGTTTGAACAATGCTCTCAGGCACATGGTGTGATCATTGGGGCTGACCTGGGCAGGGCCAGGAGTTGGACTTCAGGGATCCTATGCCCCTTCCAGCTCAGGATATTCTATGATCCTAATTGTCTGTCCTTATACGAAAAAAACTTCATGTAAATTCCTGTTGCTGAAAAAAACACCCTGTAGCAGTACCAGAAGTACCCAGTAAATGATCGTTACTACGTCTACAATTATTTAAAAAGTTAAACTACCACTGCATGTTCTATTGGGCTGATTTGCTTCTTAAAGGTAACCAAGCCTGGTTTTAGAAAAGTTTTGCATATTTTCCAAATCTCAACACAGAAAAATCTCTATATTTTCCTAGCTCTCTACAAACAAGAAAAACAACAGAATCAGTGGAGAGAGTCACCTGTGGATCAAATGGTTGTTAGTAACTCTCCTGATATTACCTGCAGTTGTCCCTTCAGAGTGACCAATATAGTAAATATCCTTCTGCCCAGTTTTATTCATGATGAAGTTCAGCTCTGCTGGAATATCATATTTACCCATTTCATCGAAGCTGCAGGGAGAAACACAAAAAGCTGGCAGACAATTTGACTATCAGAGTGGGAGTTACTGACTGTCAGTTTTGCTCATTGCACCGAGCAGGACCCATTGAAGGAGGAGGTTGCACACTGTGTCTGCATCCTTGCTTGAGCTGGAGAAGTGGGCAGAGGGGTGCAGCTGTGCAGCCTGGCTGCCTGATGCCTTGGGCTCTGTGTGGATCAAGTGCCAGTTTCATGTGACAGCTGCAGCCCTTGGGGAACTGAATTTAATCAGTGCTTTCACCTGCATGGGTTACAAAACACATTTCTCTCTTGGTTGAATTCAACTGTGAGAGATCAGATTTCTAGACAAGGCTGCTCAGCATGTTCCAGCTGAAGTTCTTGCTCTCCCTCTCACAGTATATCCTCCCTTATCCTCAGCATCCTGTTTCATTTCCCAGTTTCTGAAATCTCTTCCCCAGCCAACGCTCCCAACTCTGAGTAGTAGTGAACATCCATCTTTGTCTGGTTCTTTACTCTCCTGGGTTGGTGTAGATCCTGATCTGATGCTGCTTTAGGTAAAAGCCATCAGTCTGAAGCTATCTAGTCCTCTTGGAGTTTCTATGTTGAGTCTTTCTCCACAGAATACCTGAACTGCCAGAACTCCTTTTGGCAGGGCTTAAGGGTCCTGTGTTTTAAAGACCAGGTGTTCCCTCGGCTGTTTCCCAACCAGACATCGTAGCCAGCATCTGCAAGGATGAAGCCCAAGCTGTTGTTGGGCAGGTTGGAAATCCAGTGGGTAGCATCTCCTAGAAAAGCATGTTGTAGGAACACTGCAGGCCTTTGCCCTGAAAAAGATTAAAATATTATTTTATTGGAACAGCAATTAATGTGTTATTAATATCGGAGTGAAGAGTTCATTTTGTGAGAGGTTTCCTTCTTCTAGAAGCTCCCAGGAGAACTACAAATAGATATTGGTTTGAGAAACCTGAAGGATTTTTTTCTATGCAAGCGGGAACCATTTAATGACATTTCATAACCATTTTATGACAGGTCTGGCAAATAACGAATTTACTGATGATGCCTGTCCTACCTCCTCTTGCACTGAAAGCCAGCTTACAGCCCCTATGCTGAAACCATCTACCCAAAGCTGAAAACTGCTGAAGGAATAACTGTATGGAAGAGAAAGAAAAAATAATCCAAAGAAGGAAATCCACTTTGGTAACCATTGAGCAGAGCTGAGATCCAACTAAGGCCAGCCCAGTTACATCAGCCCTCTGATCTAACTGGGCTGGCCTTACTTTGAGAGTCTGGCTGGTCTAAATGATCTCCAAAGGAGATCCAGTATGGGGAAGACATCCAAATAAGTCATTCTATAATATTAGCAAGGAGTAATAATCAAAGTAGTACTACCCAGAGTACCTCAAATTCCAGCTAGAAACTTCTGTTCAATTCAGAAAATGTGATGAAACTGATGAAATGCATTTGCTTTTCACTGACAACCTGATTTACTTTCTCCTTCCTTGAAAATATCTCTGTCCTTCAGAAGCCTGGGAATTGTTCATATGCCTAACAGGCTTTGTTGTCAGGCTACTATTTTATATGTATATTATTTAGGTTGTTAAGGTAAAACCTCCCCAAATCCTGTTTACCAGCCTACCTGCCAGACCACTTGAGAGGAAAAAACCTCCAACCCGTGGATGCAACAAAATTATTAGGAAAGTCTGAAATAAGGACAGAGATACTGAATGTGTAGACTTCAGATAGATTCAGTATTCGAGTCACACTTCTCACTAGGTGCTGTTGTGAAGATGGAAAGGTATGGAACATGCCATTGCAGGTGAAAAGGGGAAAGATGGAGAATGGAGTTGGCTCTCAGACCTTCCTTGTGTCCTGTAACTGTGTCATACCTGTATTTTGATCCTTCCTCCCAGCAGGAATTCTGTACACAGCAAGAATGTATCCATCCTCTGTTGTAACTTCATATTCCTCGCTGGGGAATCCATGATATCTGATAATTTCACTCTATGGAAAGCCAAAGGAGAGTTTGTCAATGTATAGTTGTCCTGTTCTGGAGCCTAACCAAGATGAGCAGTGCAGATTGAGCAGTGGGATGTGCTGTGATGGCAGTGCAAGGCCCTGCTCACAGAGACCACGGCTGAGAATAAACATTACAGGCCTTGTAAAAAGATGAAGCAAAATCATTTTTTTGACTTGTTTAGTTGGTGGTTGTCCAGTATTTAGCCCCCTATTATGGGACAAAGCAGAACTGAGCTGAGTAGCAAACACTCTCCTAAGAGATAGTTTGTCACGTTATTCAAGGCTTATACAGATTGTACCTTTCTACAGATAAAATATGCAGCCGTATTTATATAAGTCAATGCCAATAGCTATGGGAATGCTCCATAATGAATCCTTTCTTGCAAAAGTGTGGTTACACAAGCCATGCAGGAAAGCAAACAAGGGTGGAGATCTTGTCAAAGGAACTAATGGTATCACTTATGTCAAATTTTGCATGTACTCCAAAGAAATCTTTGGTGACTCGGGGTAAGGCATCTTTGAGAATTTGCATTGTGAGAATCTGAAGAAGGGGTTCAACCTCGCTTACCACTGTTCTGAGCAAACAGTTTGTTATGGAAGGGCAGGCCTTTGCTTCACTTGAGATTAGAAACCAGCCTTTCCCTCCACTGCAAAGGAATTCTTCTCTGTGGCAGCCCAGACTGTTTGGATAGGAGAATCAAGGTTTATTCCAGGCTAGTGCTGCAATGTTCTTTGCTCTCTTGCCAGGTTTGCACTCCTCCACTTATGCAGTAGCCTGAAATACTGACATATGTTGAGAAAGCTGACTGCAAACAGGTATCATGAGCCATGATACAGTTCCACATTTTTCACATATCTGTTGGGCTTCACCCTAAATGCAGGCAGCAAAGTCTGTTCTTCAGTTTGGTATGGACTGGACCGTATAGTCTGTGCTCTGTCCACAGCCCAGGGCTGAGTCTGCCCACTGGGGTCAAAATTACATAGTCTGGATCTCCAGTGCCCCTCAGGAGGCTCTGGGGAGTTGCCTAGCCTTGGAAGCCAAGGTAGCAGGCAGCAGTTCCCACTGCAGTGCTACGTGTCTGTCCTCATGCAATGTGCAAGGGGCACATCTGTCCCTGGCACGTTCAGAGCCAGCCCTCATTGTGGAAGTGACCCTAAGGCAGAGGTTTTGGAAACAGCAGGCTGGGAAAACAGGAGATGCAGAAGGGGCTCTTCTTGGCTTTCCTGACAAGGACTGTTACTTATGCAACTGGGAGGGAAGCTTTAGGACAAAAGGGAGGGAGGTGACCCAGCTTACAACATTCATGAAGCATTCGGGGTTGCGACTCTTCTTGCAGTGGCTTGTGTCAACAGCTGGAGTGGAGGCTGCTGTGAATCCTGCTGAAAAGGCAATTCCTTGGGAGCAGAGCAGCACCAGGAGGCACCACATCTTGGGGCTGTGTGGAAGAGCACATGCAGGGGTGTTGGTGTTAGGAAGAAAGTGGTGTGGAATTCCACAGGAAGACCCAAGAGGAGAGTCTCCTGAAGGTGGCCCAAGAACTGCTCCCCAAGGACTGCCAGCATAAGAACCTGTGTGAGGATGGGCTGTCTACAGCTCACCCTGTTTAACAGGTAGGGCTGCAGAACAGGAGAGGAAAGCACCTGGGGATACCATGCAAGAAATATGCGTGAGCACTCTGCAGATTACAAGGGAACTGGGGTTGGTAGACGGGGCCAAGTCTTGGCACAAGCCAGCAGAAGCTTGGCAAAAAACTGAGCACCCGAGATGACCATCACACAGCTTGTCTGCCTTCATCTGTCTCCACCCTTCTGCCAGCAGCAGAGGTGAAGGGAGAAGAAAGCACTGTTTGTTTCCTGTTCCCTCGGGAACGAGGTGAAAGAGGCTCAGGATGGGCTCTCTTTGAACCTGCCCTCTCTTCCTCTGGGTCTGAATGCTGTTCGTGTGTCTGTCAGTGGTGTGCTGGGGTAAGGGACCAGATAATGAGGCTCATGAAGGCGCCAGGAGTAATTCATGCACTCTGTGAGATTTAATGGACACTAGGCAACATGCTTGCATGTTCAGTGCCAGTTTGTGCTTCCCTCACAGGGTGATGTGCCCCAGGTATAAGAGTTGGCTCTCAGACAGGATCATCACAGGGTGGTGATCAAGTTCTGTTTGAAATCAGTTCCTCTGAGAATATGGAACAAGTGACCATGTGTGGCTCCCAAAATGCCCATGAGTCAGTTCCTAGTCAACCTTACCTTTTGGCAACCATGCAAGTGCCATGAGGTATGAGCAATGGATCCTGAGATTGCCTTTGTGCTGCCAAGGGCCTGTCTCCATTACCTCTTAGAAATGGTTGTCCATAGTGCAAATCTTGTATTGGTCATGGGGAAGTGAGACCTTGCCCTTTCCTGGGACAACTGATGGTTCCAGATTAGCATTTCTGAACAGAAATTGCAGACTGCAGTCAATCGAGTACCAGTTTATGCCAACTCCATGTAAAATAGGTCTGCTTCCAGGTTTTAGTCTTTATTTTCTAGAACCCAGGTCAATGTAAGAACATTGCTCTCTCTGAGCTTCCCAGACTTTTTTTCAACAAGATAATTTTGACACAAACATCCCTTTAGAAAAGAGAATAGATTCTGTGGCCTAGGTGCTTTCTGAGTGTGGGATTATAGGTTAAAACTGTGTGGAGAGCAAGAGCTCACAAATTCAGCACTCCTTGCTTCTTATTGCTGAAGAACTGCAAAAAAAAAATTGATCCATGAAGCTCAGTACTGTGCTTACACATTCAGGAAAAGCCCCATCATACATTAAACATCAAAATTTTTGTTTATGCTGTGCTTTAATGTGTGAGGAGAGAATGATGCCTGTGAAGAGTAGTAGTCATTCTGCATATGTATAAAGACCATAAAGATAAGGCAGGAGACCTAAATGTTCAACAGTAGAATCCATGGGACATAATGCAGTGTAAGGCTTCAGCTTATCACAGCATCTTGTAAGAATGCCTCACCAGTGATGGCTGGGCTTCCTCAGAACAGGAGGACACATTTCTGTGACTGTGGTGTGTTTGTTAGTTCACCCTCCTGTCCATCCTGTAATTGACTTTTGATGTAATTGTTAAACATCTGCCAAGTCCAGCACTGAGACACAAGCCTGCACAGTGATGGGGGTCACAGCAGCTCCTGAGGACTGTTTGTCAGGGAAGGAATACTCCAGAGGGTTCAGCCTTGCTGCGGGGAAGGCAGGCAAAGGCAGCTGGTGTTATGTTCAGCAGCAGCCAGCAAGAGCGAGATTGTCACAGTCTATGCAGTCTCACAGTAGCCATAGCATACAGGGTTTGTGAGTGAATTCCATAGGAGACCTGCCTGCCTTACAGTTTTCATTAGGAAGTTAAGCAGGCTCAGGAGACAAGTCTTTTGGGAATCAGGCATTAGACATGGAGAATGCAATTTTAAATGATGAACAGAGGTTCTCATGTAGTCACGTTTCTTGAGTCTGCTTCTAGCATAAGACATCTGCTATCCTAAAATAAGGTGCTCTGTGAAGTTTATTTGTACTCAGGAATGTTCAGTATGAGGATCAAGAGAAAATAAGGAAGTATTCCCCATGAAGTAATGGGAAAGAAGAACAGAATTTATGGAATGAGAGAGAGGTAAACAAGGAAAATATGTTTTGACTTTAAGTAATCTTCAATTTAACCTTTAAATTTGACTGAACAAATTTGAAGAAGTCAAACCTCATGACTCATCAAACAGTTGAAGTAAGGCAGCATTTGGAAACACCCAAAACTTTAAATTTGGCATCAAAACACACTTCATTAGATTCCCTTTGTATATCAAATACTTCCTAATTTTTCATCAAAACAAGAAGCCTCAAAACTATATACTCAGGCAGTGAAATATTGTTTTGTTTTCTGCTGTTTCACTCTGTTCTAGTGGGAGCAAAATATGCCTGCCTCTCTCTGCACTGGGAATCTCAATTTGGCAAGAAAAAGTTCTGCTAATATCTCAGCTTGTTTTGAAATCACTACCAAGATTAGTTGAGGCAATGCAGAGGCTTAATTATTCCTCTTGTTAAGGTAAACTTCCTTCAATGCACTCTGTGATCATCTGGCTTAGCTAGCATGGCTTATGGACTTCCAGGTACTGACCTTTTACTCAGATGCAGGTGGCTAAGCAGCATCAATCTTGGCAGAGCACTGCTCCCTTAAACTCTAGGAATAAAGACAGGAGACACAAACTGCTGTTTTCATCGAGGCAGATGAAGTCATAAGTAACTATTGAGCATGGTAAACTATCAAAAAAGAATATGCTTAGATGGAAAAAAGATCAGAGAGAGAAATGCCCCTTGGAAGCTTCTCTACGTACTTTTAAGATTTAGTGAAGCTAAGAAGCAAGCCATTCTGAAATTTGTCCTTCAACCGTTGTGCCTTAAGCAGTCTAAAATTTACTTCATAGAAGCTGCAAGGCATACACACACCAACCAGAAGAGCAACTAAACATGCATGACTAAATATGCATGAGAATTCACTGCCTTACTCACTGAGAAAGCATACATGTGCATTATACGGAAGGAACAGGCAGACCACGTTACACATTGTTGCAATACTTGCTCATTCATTCCCTTGTTCTCAGAGGGAAGAAAACAAGTAGGAAAAAAATAAAAAGTTGCTTTTTTCCTCCCTTTTGTGAACGTCAAACTTCTTTGTCTTCTAGCTTAAGCAGAGAAGCACTTCTGTGCATAGCAATAAGCTTACAGATGAGAGAGGAAAAACTCTGCTTATTTTTACAACCAACTGCACAAAAGCAAGGCAGAATATCTTTATGGAGACAGGAAACAGAGAAAGAGACCCTGAGCAAGTATGTACAAGTAACTTACCTCTGCTTTGACTGCCTTGCTTCTGCCTTCTGCCACCGTGACTGGTCCGTCTCCACCAGCAGACTGATTCACTGGCAGAAACCTGCGCCGATAAAAGGAAGTCAAAACAAAATGAGCACTTCAGGGAAGCAGCTGTGAGTGTCATGAGTTGGCAGCACGTATTGCAGAGCGTGTTTGAGTGTGGATTTGGCAATATTCCAGAAGTGGGGAAATCTTTGTGATGAAAAAGATAATCTGGTTTAATTCATCACCCCAAAATGAACCATGGAGCAGGAGAGTGTAGACACTACCTATAAATCAGTGGTTAGTATGTTTAGCTGGGACCTGGGTGTTGCAGTTCACTGGGGCTGTGACAGACCTTGATCTGCACAGTTGCCCAACTGAGGGGCTGCTTCAAATGTCATCTTTTAAGATGAAAAGGAGGAAATGTACAGCTTTTCTCAACATAGTGTCTCAAGAATACTGTCTCTGCTATTGCTTTTCATTTGGTTTTTGTTAACTTTAACATTGCAGACTGACCTAAATCTGTTTTCCATTGAGCAGCACAACTCATGAAACCCACCTTATTCTGCATTAAGCACACTGCAGTGCCAAAGAAGGCCTGAACACTACATGTAACCTTTTTCCCAGTGAAGGAACAAACAAGGGCTCTTGTTTATCCTAAGCTACACCTCTGAAAACACAGTATCTGGAGATCTTTGCTTAACGGCTGAATTAGCTGAAGTCAGCCTGAGGGCTCCATCCTCACTGAGATTGGCTTGATGGCCACGGCCAGAAGGACTTGTTCTGTGTCCTTGGGCAGCTGGGCTATAAACTAAGTAGCATCCTCCTACATGAGGATCAGCCTGTTCAGCACAATTAACTAACAAGTGTCTTCAGAAGAACTTGAGTTTCATCATGGATTGATGAGCATTTAGAAGAACACCAGATAAGAGGGATGTGTTCTGAGGAGCACCATTGCAAATTGTACGATGCCTTTTACTACTGGGGGAAGGAAAAGAGTGAAACAACAGGATGTTGGTGACAGCACAGCAACAGTTCTGCTTTGCTTACAAAGAACATTGTTTAGCATAGTGAGAAAGGTAGTTTGATAATTTCTCAGTGAAAAGCATTATAACTTGACTTCTCTGATATTTGTAAGTGACAATAACTATCATCAAACCATAAACTGATCACTCAGAAGGACTTCTGCAACATGATGTCTCATCCCTTCTCATGTCCCAAGGTGGGATCAACAGTCCCCATGATGTGTCCAATGCTGTTTGCTCAACCTGCTTTTCCTGATTTTCCAGAAAATTCAACGCCCTGCCTCCTCTATGGTGTCCCAAGTTGCAAGATAGCTGCACAATTGCAATCTCGTTTCTAGGTGACTGTATGGAATGCTCTGCCTACTTTCATGTATGATGCTGCTGCATTTAGCATGGAAAACATTGAAAACTTATAAAGTATGTCTCATGTCCTCATACATTATCCCTACAAGCAGTGAGTTAGTTGAAAGATTGCCTCTCTGAAGGATATTTGTCTCCAGGAATTCGTATTTGATGGAAGGAATGTCCTGGTCTGGAAGGGAACTGTTTTGTTTGGATCAACCTCTAGTTATATTTGGGAAACAGAAGGCAACACAACAGCCTTCAGCAGTGGGCTCAGGAGATGAAAATGGCCTGCTGTTTCTCTTGGAAGGGAAAGGTGCAGAAGTGGTAACAGTCACAGTTAATTTGTTTGGCTAATGAACCATTAGTCAGAATGAGACACTGGTCCTTTGGTCATACAGTGTCACCAGTGAACTGTCCCAGTGCAACAGCTGCACTGTGCTGGCTAGCATCCCACGCTTGGCCCACATTAACATTTCATGGAAAAGGAGTATGAGGGTGTCAGGCTGAAAGGAAACCCCTAAGTGGACAGTGTTTCTTTTCACAGTGAAGCTAATGGCATTTTGTTTTGGAGGAATGGTGACCTATAATGGCTGTAACCTAATAACCACAGAGGTTACCCTCCAACTGAGTGGTTTTGTGCAGTAACTACCTATTTGAAACAAGATTGGTAGAGTCATAATTACCTCAGGGAATTAATAGGATGAATAATTCTTTAGCATTGTCTTGAAAGCAGGTCTTTCCAGTAGTGGACAAAATGCTCTAAATTTGCATGGGATGAAGATAATGGATTCTTTCTAGAATGTTTGGCTACTTTTCATTTTAGTGTTTAAACTCCAAAGAGCCTTGACAAAAGTTAGATCATCTCAGCTCTGTGATAGCCAGTAGCATTCATGTCAAACAGCAGTAGGTGTGAGGTTTCTTCTGGTTTCAGGGTGTAACTTTCAAGTAAATGGTCCCATGGAAGCGCTGCCATTGCCAAAAGGATTAATATTGAATCAGCAAGGATTTCTCTTTCTCAGGGTGGGTCTTGAAGCTAAGTTTCCCAGCTTCCAGGTGCATGCTTGAACCATGGTACTGGCTACTGTTTTCTGTTGGGTCTACCCTGTGTCTTTTGCTCTTCCTCATGGAAACAGGGAGCATTCCTGTTTCAAACAAAGACAAACAATCTTCTTTACAGGAGTGAGGTGTGTTTTGTATGAACTCACTTTCTTGTTTAATAATCTGTTTAATAATAAAATTATACAATACCACAACTGTTAGAATAAGATTTTGATTACACTATCCCTTTAAATAACTGCCAGCCCAATAAACTGAGCAATAATATGAAGAATGGAAAACATCTAGAGATCACAGAATATATCCAGAGAAAGGAAATGCTTTCATTACTGTTATAGTCTAGAGAAGACAGTAGGCTGGAAGCAAACCCTGTCTTCTGTTAGTAAAATACAATTATTGCAGATTTGAAGATGGGTCAACCGAAAAGGTATTACAGATCTACAAGGTTGCCAGAAAACATGAAGTGCACCATAAGGATGGAAAAGGTTTGGAGTGACATGTAGTGTGCAGGAGGAATCTTTTCCCTGATTCCAGATGCAATAGAAGGGGGTTTTTATACCCAGTGAATCTATGTGTAGTTAAATGAGTCAGGTAAGGCTTCTGGTTGTGGGTTAAGGATACTTCTGCATCAGGTCAATAATTTCATTGTACACACGCAAAGGTGCATCCAATCCCCAGATGAAATCCAGGTGTGCCCATTCAGGAATCTTCTTGTGATAGCTAAGCTTCTTAATTTTAGACAATAAAATGGCTGCATCCTTGGGATCTGCGAGCTGATCTTGTCCCCCAGTCCATACTGCAGTTGGTACAGTCATCTCTTCTATGTTGTAGAGAGGAGGAGTAGTCTGGAAAACAGTACAGGAATGAATGTCCAGGAGAGCACAGCAACTTTAAATATTCATTTGGGGTTTTCTTCTGTCACTGCTCAAAGTAGAAGTGTCTAAACCAAAGAGGAAAGAAGTTTCCTTGCATGCCTTTTCTGTTTGTGCTCACAGGGATTACTTAACTGAAAGCACAGCCAAAAGTAAAACACCTCCCGAGCTGGCAAAGCTATTTTTGGGTCTTTGCCCTCTCTAGTGGGAATCTTAGGGCGGGAGCCTGAAACTAGACAGAAATGTCAGGATGCCTCTGGATAAACCCCCTTCATGTTCGTTTTGAAGTACTGGCTGGTCCCAGAAGACATGGGCTGGAGAGAAAACACAACACACGACAAGGATGAAACGGATTATGTTATGGCTTCTGTAGGAGGAGAGGGAAAGCAGCTTAGGACTCCTGTGTTTGGAAAAGAGACATCAGAGCAAGGACAGGAGACAGGTTTATACAATCACAAATGGTATGAAGAAAGAGCACTGGAAGTAATTATCCCAAACACAAAACCTAGAAGGCATCCTGTGACTTTCCAGGAGCAAGCAAATTCAAGGCAAACCAAAGGAAGCTGCGTTTCATGCCAGTCATCATTAAAACATGTAACTCGAAATGACAGGCTGTTGTGGAAGGGTAGGAGGGTCAAGGATGGGATTAGAGTCTTGAATGGAAAAGATGTTCCTCAGGGTGCTTGAGGACAAAGTCCTTTTGTCTCTGGCTTCCAGAATTTAGGGATGGCTGTTAGTTTTCCAGTTTTCCTATTCCTAATGTTGTCATCTGTTTCAGTTACACTAGTAGGCAAGATGTTTTTGTTATTTTCTTTGTACTCTTTCAAAATTAATTTTCTGTTTTTTCTGCCCTTACTTCCTCTTATTCCTATTGATCATTTAATTGAGAAGTTTTTATCCTCCTCTCTCTCCTTCTTTTAAAATGTATTAAAGTTGTTATTGCTATTAGTTGTTGCATACTTTCTCTGTTGACTTCCAAACTGAAAAGTAATAATATTTTCATTTACTTATGTCCTGAAAATGTGTCTCCTACTACATCCTTGCTCTCTTCCTGTGTGTTTCTGTGCTGTCCAAGGTTGTTTCACCAAAACATACCTGTTGGTATTTTTCCATGTTCTTCTTTGAACTGCCCCAGTCATAAGCTTGGAACTTCCCCGAGCGGGCCTCCTAAGAGGATGAACAAGAGAAGGGTAGTTATAAAGCCATAATTTGGGAAGTTTGTGTGCTCTTTCCCTGATGAGCCTCTGACTCCAATCTAAAGTCCCAACAGAGTTCTTCAAAGAGCTTTGAAAAAGCCAATAGTAAATTGATTAAAAGTGTCAAAAAGTGAAAAGGAGTCAAACGTTTTTATTGTAACGAAAGACATTTATGTCTTCTGCAAACAGACCCGAGGATGTTCTCATAGGCAATTAGTTCAAGTTTGTAATACTGCTGTTAACAACTGCTGTCAGCAAGTTCATCTCTCTGCTACTGCCTTGTCTATTCTTACAGTTGTGTTGCCAAACTCAGCTCTGTGAGCGGCTCCATCTTATGTTTTTTCTTCCCACTCTGTTTTGAATACAGAAATTACAATTTTTAGTTCTTCCCCTTCTTGAATTTACCTACAGCATGGGTTATTACTACTCTGAGAGACACCATCATCAGAATCTTAGCATTGAAATTCTGCTAGCTCCTTTAGTTGTAATAACAGTACGGACAACAAAGACTTAGGAGTATTACTTCTGCATGTTTGTGCTCACAGTCTGTGGTTAGATGTCGAATTCCATCTGAGTCAATTTGCACAACTCCCCCCACTCTGCATTTGTTACAGGTCCAGGTCATGGTTACAAAAACAATTTTTCAAACCTACTATCTAGTGCAAACTCACAGCCAACAGTATAATTTTATTTTGAGTAAGTGCCTATGCAGATGTCACACAAACATATCTGTGTGTTTGCTTTGCTGAAAAGGGCATGAACACTCCTGCAAACTCGGTGTG
Source organism: Sturnus vulgaris (assembly GCF_052056855.1). Classification (NCBI taxonomy): domain Eukaryota; kingdom Metazoa; phylum Chordata; class Aves; order Passeriformes; family Sturnidae; genus Sturnus; species Sturnus vulgaris. The sequence goes on along the minus strand of NC_142250.1, from coordinate 21,262,631 downwards.
CTTGCAGCTTCCTGTGCTGCTCCAGAGCCCGTGGTGCTGCCAGGAAAACTGCCTTGCTCCAGAGGCTCCTCCAGGGGAGCTCTTTGCATCCTCAGGGTGGGAGCCTAAAGACAGAAAGGCAGCTCCCACCAGCACTGCTGCTGAAGAGGTACTATGGTTATACCTTGTAGGTTAGGGATATAAACATTCTACTAAATATAGTATTTATTTTTACGGTTCTATCTCTGTCCAGACACTGACAGCCTTGAAAGCAAGAGAAAAAATTACAAGGGTTTTAATAATAAAATGTGACAATTTATATGGCAGCCTAAATCCTGCTCACTTCTTGACACCAAGTTGGAAACATGACTAATTTCTAAAGGTAAACTCTCCACAGAACTGTGGACATAATTTATAAGAGGTACTGGATACACAATAAGAATAGTGTACATCTGCACACACAGCTTCCAGCCTACATATTTTTACTCAAATGCAGCACTTCATTGTTGGCTTCAAATGTACCTCTACTACATAGGGCATTTCTATCCTGCTGGCAAAAGAAGAAGCAATGAAAAACTGAGAACTGAGGTTTCAGTTGCAATCCACAAGGTGCATGAGCTTCCAAGAAGTTGGCAATGGCTTCACAGCTGGTTATTTCTGTACCTCTCTATTCAGCTCCAGGTGAGAACCTATTTTATGTTTCTGGGGTTTGCTCATACCTGACTCCAGTGGACTATGTTCTGCACAGAAGTTCCAGCAGAGGTTTGGGCAATGTACACGTTGATTCGGTTCTGAAAGAGAATATTCAGTGAGCATTCTCCTCTTCCCTTCTATGCAGATGTACATCAAAACATATGCTACAGCAGTGCCATGTATCAGTAAAATCAACAGCAACTGGAGCGGCATGATTGGAGACTCCCTTAGATCTGCTTCACATGTGGCAGTGTCAGATTAGGAGTAGCACTGAAAAAGCAATCCCTAACCAGAACATTTTCCAAGATGACTGAGGATCTAGAAGAATCTACAGGTGAGAAGGAATGAATAGAAAGTCAGCAATTTAGACCCCAATCTGCGTGGTGTTTTTCAGAATTCTGTATCAGATTCTGTGTTAGAGAGGATCACTGTTGGACAGAACAGAAAAGGGAAATGCAATTTCCTGATGAATGTACAAATATTTGAAATAAAAGACACCCTAGCACTGCAGGGGTTTCTTAACAAGCTGCTGTGTGATCCTTTCTCAGTGAACACTTTCTGAGGCATTTTTTGAAAAATGCTGGAGCAAAATTTTGACTCCCAGGTGATCTGACCTACAGCTGGACAGAGCATGAGGTGCCCAGGTATGTCCTAATACTCTCCTACCCTGATGGTCCAAGGCTTGGAGAACGAGGACAAGGAGGAATATGTGTGCTCTTTTCTGTGTTGCAAAGAGAAAACATGAAGCAGGTAAACTTTTTATTTCTTCTTTTCCAGTGTGCCAGCATGCGAAATATCTCTGACGAGACCCGTGGCCACAGCATGGACCAAAATATGGTGCCTTGGGTGAGGTCTGTCAGAAGGCAGACTGCAGAATTTGTGGGGGCTCTGAGCAGCTGTCAACTAAAGAACTGGTGCCAAATGCTCTTCTGAGGGGAGAGGCAGTGGTTCCCTGCTAGAGGCAGAGCAATCAGCAGATACTGCTGTCCGGTAGTGGGGACTGCTCCCTGCAATGTGATACTAATAGAAATTCAGGATTCACACTACTGGATAGCAGGTGAATTTGGGGACCATAAGCTTAAGCTCCCAGCAGAGCTGGTAAAAGTTATACGTACCACATCAATGTTTTTCAGGTTACAGCCACCCAGATTGAAGAAGACACTTCTACAAAGCCTGGCAAAAGCTCGGTGGCTGCAGACAGGGGCTATTATCCTCGTTAGACACTCAGTCTGGGGAAGGAATTCTCTGTTGCCAAGCATACGCTGTGAAATACAAAGGTGACAATAATTTAGGAGTGTACACACTTCTCCAGCAATTTCAGTGGTTCTTACTCGCCTTTTCTCCAATTGTCAGATGATGTTTCCACAAACAAGTGAGAAACTACTTGGTTTTCCATTGCATCAGCCTGCTTGGGCATTACTCAATCTGGGTTACATCACTTATAATGAAGAGATATGTTAAATAATATCTCCAATTCATAGTTTAAGCTTTTATATCAGTTCTGGCTTTGCCTGGAGATATCTTGGAGATCTTTGAGGATCTGCATCTTTGTACCTCTCTGGGTGACCTATCCCCACGCTGAGCTGTTGCCTTGGACTGAAAGCTTTTCTTATTGCCCTGTCTGAACTTTCAGAGGCCTCACCACAAGGTAAACCTGCCCACATGCAAATCAGTCTACTTCACAAAGCCCTATACTTTCTATTTATCCATTTTAAGAGCTGAACAAACAAATATATAGTTAAACAGTGGAAAGCAAGATATCACACACCCTGAGCATTTTTTCAGGAAGGTAGAGGAGTTTTGTTGCTGGGCTTTTAGCATACTTGATAGCAGTGACAGGTGCCAATGCAAAGTAGAGTTTGATTTTTTGAGCCAGCTCTGGCATTGTTGAAAATGCAATGAAAGCTGAAAAAAAAAAAAAAAGAGGAGTTAAACCCTCATCATTTTAACATTAGACTGTTTTCAGTATTAATATAGGATACTCTGCACTTTCAATTTATAAACAAGCTTGTTAGTTGCTCAGAGAATATGGTCCAGCCTAGATTTATATGAAATGCTTCTTCTCCATCAGTTACCAGCTTGTAGTTTTTTTTCCCTATTCAGAGAAATTTCTCTTTCTATATTTTGCAGCTTTCTTCCAAACTTGATTAAACATAGATGTACACTTCTGATGCACATTCATGTATTTCTTATACTATTGGGAGGAAAAGTTGTTTTTCTTCCGGTCAATCCAATTTTGTATTTTCTTTTTTTGTGCCTACATCTGGTCCTAACTGGCCAACTTCTCTTTCTGTACTCTCATCTTCCTGTTTTGTTTATTTTGGTGAACTGACCAGCTGCTGTGGGCACACCCTTGCATCTTGAATAGAAACAATTTGTATGGCCCACACACAACAATTTCCAGTATAATTCTTAGTTGACAGATTTCCAGCAGCAGTGCATTTGATCCATTATGCTTAATTATCTTTATAATAAATTTTAAATGCCTACATGTTGAAAATTGCTTATACTAACACAGTATTTCACAACTACAAAGAGTTAATGAAAACTTCAGATACATATGTTAACTCAGTATCTTAAATCACATTTTATCTGTTTTCCCAAAGAATTTCTCTCTTGGGTTTAACTTACCAATGGTAGTACCTTGTGAATAGCCAATATAGTACAGCTTTTCCTGTCCTGTTTTCTCCAAAATGAAATTTATTGCCGCTGGAAGATCAAACTTTGCCATCTCATCAAAACTGCAGGCAGGATATTGAAAGAGAGGCATGCATAAATTAAAAACCAGACTTGAAACTGAATTCAGATTTTTTATTAATAGCTTGTCAGCAAAGGAACAGTCTGAATGATTTAGTGAATCATTCAGTTGTTCTTTGTTTTTCTGGCACTGGATATGGAAGATACTACTCAAGATTATTTGGGTTATTGTATTTCACAGACTAGTGTAATACAATACTAGCTACTTTCTAAGTAGCTGCCAAAACTGGCTCCAGGGCTGAGGAATGGCTTTGAGATGGCCAGTGCAGGTTCCTCTGAGTTGTTCTACTGCTATGCCTCAAGTTTGAAGAACCTGTTCAAGAAGTAATTAAAGTTGTCTCCATTACTATTATAGTTCACATGCTTTTATAGGGGCACCTCAGCAAAAGTGAATGTAAAGAATGTTTATTAAAAAGTAGCACGTGCAAATCCCTGATTTAGCCAGCAGAAAGGGGTCTATAAGGATGGTCAATGGATATCCTCTTCAGTGGTTCTGTCTACCTGAAAGCCCAGAATTCATCTTGATCAATGGAATACTTTTCATGTTTTCTTGACCAGCGATTCCCTCTACTATTTCCCATCCAAACATCAAATCCAGCATCAGCTAGCAGGAAGCCCAAGCTGTTGTTGGGCTGGTTTGTGACCCAGTTACTAGCATCTCCCAATAATCCATGCTGGAGAAACACAGCAGGTCTTGAAGCTGAAAAATAAAGCAAAAGCAAAACAGTTTATAATTGTTTTTATCTTTTCATTTCCTGGTTGTTCAGAGACATTATTGTCTCATATTCAATACTGGGATATTTTCCTGAATCAACAAATCATAAGAACAAAACCCTTCTTTCAGTGAGAGACAAAGTCTAAGCTCCTGAAAGAATTTATGGAAAGATCTGTTTGACACCAGAGTGAACTAACTTGGCACCCTCTGGTCATTGTTTGTACAGCTCAGACACATCAGCTTGAGATTCTCAACACTGATACAGAGATGAAGGTGTGGGATTGTTTTCAGAGGTTCCCTTTACCCAAAATATGAATCAGACACTGATACTAACTAGGTGTAAGCAAAAGCAAAGCAGAATTAGAAGCTGGAAAAGCTTTTGCAAAACAGGCTGATTAGGTTACCTTTATCCTATTTTTTTTTTTTTTTTTAGTTTTACTCATCAACTCTTACCAGGAAGTATATGCTTCATATTATGGTGGATTTTTATTATAAATAAGTGTGCTTGATATTAATTCTGTAGATCTTGCAGGTTGTTCAGGTCAGCCAGAACTCTCTACTACAATTTCACTCATGTATACAAGCTTTGGTGAATGTTTTAAAAATACCAGTTAGGTCTTTTGGGAATATGCCCTATCTAGGCTGGTATTGTGTCATATTAAATAACTGTACCTGGGCTTTCTTGATTCTGAGTGCCATAAGGGATTCTGTTAATGGTAAGGATATAACCATCTTCTGTCATCACTTCATACTCCTCGCTGGGGTACCCTTTGTAAGTAATGAGCTCTTTCTAGGAGAGAAGGTACAAATGCATTTATTTGCACAAGTCCATTTCATACATTATAAGACAGTCACAATGAAGAAATGTTAGAAAGCAGGTATACAGCTGGGGATTTAATCTACATGAATTAAGCATCTGAATGTATGTAACCCTAAAGCAACTACAAATTTCCTTTTTTCCTTGTATTATATCTAGGGCTTTACTACCCAGTTAAAATATGTCCTATAAAACCTGTATTGCACTCCTGCCCTACAGTCATCACAAGCCCTTGCATTCTGGTGATATAAGAATCCCTGCAAGCTCATAGCAGGACTTTATGAGCTGAGATGAGGTGTGTGGTGGAGACAAGGAGCTGTCTGGGTGCACTGCTTCTGATTTACTTTGATACAGCCTGGAACCAGCCTATTTAAACTACATTCAGAGAAATCCAGACAGCTGCACAACTATGATTTGGTGAGCAGCCTAGATGCAGTGAGCACTGCTGAAAAACTGACTATATTATGGGAAAAGAAAGATTGTAGCTGCGGGTTAGGGTATCAACCCTTTGGAGCGGCGGAAATAAGACACACAGCTACACGGTCATCCCTCAGGATGGGAAGGAGACAACTTTACTCTAAAACACACTGCTAAAGTAGAGCAACTCGCAACTGCAAGGACAGAATACAGATGATTGGTCCACAGAAAGTGACACCTCTTTCCCATACTTCTAGCATGTATCCAACAGGTGTTTATCTTTGTAATTAATTCTTCTGTTATGTTTACATTAGATAAAGTGGCTAGCTTTGGGAAAGAACCCTGGCTAAGCCTGAGAAACTCGGACTGGAAAAACTCACACAAGAGGTCTTTCTGGGCCTCAACAGCCACAAAAGATCAGTCATTTGCATAGGGAAGGGATTTGCATAGTTGCAAGTGACTTCTCAAGTACAGCCCATCTTAAGCTCTGAAGTAAATATTAGTTTTGACCTGCAAAGTTCTATCTGTTTTGTTACAAAAGAGGATTGGTTTTCACAATTTCTACTCAGAGAATTACTCAATGTATTTTGCCATGCAGGACAGAACTTCCAAGATTTTAACGAACAATAAAAGACCTAAGCAATTTTGCTTAGCAAGAGGTGTTTTTCTAAAAAGCTGTCCATTTCTGGTCTCTGCTGCTCACCACAAGTTTTTTATTCATTGCTGATGAAATGCTGACATTCTAGATAGTCATTCTTTCAGACAGGTAGGTAGTGCCAGCAATAGCAAGCTGGTAACTGATATTTAAAAGGAAATTATGTCTGGAGATTTACTATTTGCTTTAATTTCTATCAGAGAGAAGATGGGCTGCTATGTATGCAGGCAGAAGAGAACAGAAGAGAAAGCAGTAGTATATACAATGACTAGAGAGGATAGGTTAAATAAAGGCAGCTTATCTACCCTGTTATTTCTAACACTTAGAAACCCCTCTGCTGTAAGTCATGCATAACATCCATTCTCAGGTCACTCCATCAACCAACTTACAATACTCATAAAGGCTTCAGGATCCAGAGTTCTCTTCATTCTTCTCAGTTCTTCTGAAAAAGTAACTCCCTGAAACCAATATGTCACAGCAACAAGCAGCCATATCTTCTCCCTGCAAAATCCAATATATTAATCTCTCAGTAGTCCTCCTCTGCACTTGCAATCCAGACAGGTTCTGTACTTTTCTGATCAGGAAAGTGCTGTCTGACAGTGAATGGAGCCAGTCTGGTATTCCCCACTTGTTAATTAAAACGGAAAAAAGCTGATTTCAAACACCTATCTGAGGGCTTTGGGCAGCAACCTGGACTCTCTGCTAAGGTTTGGACTAGGATGGTGCTCTTGATCAAGGCAAAAGTATCAATGAATCCAAGAAAAGAAGCAAAGCTTCTGGAGAAATGAATTGCACTCATTTTCTGAGAAGTAGGTCACTTGTATTACCATACCAAGCATTTGATCTGTAGTTGGAAACTGGAAACATTTCTGGCTAACTCTGTGAAGCACAGTTATTGGGTAACTCCTAAGTAAATCAAACATTATCACATGTAGCTTTTCCACTTTTCAAAGTGGAGATAACCAAGTTGATGGATAGTTAGTGGAAAAAAATAAAAACAATTGTAAATAAAAAATTTGAATATTTATAATTTAATTAAAAGCTTAGGAACCTAAAAAAAAAAGCAGTTTTTTATAGTTGCAAAATTTATACAAACCTTCTTAATGACAAAATTTATCCACTCTATGGGATGAGGATTGATAAAGGAAAAGAACACTTTGCTAAATGCAATGCTAGGTGGAGACTGAGTGCAGGGACATCCAGTTTTGTTAAGCAAAAAAGGAACAAAAAAACCTGGGAGGTAGCTGTCCTTCTTAGATGCACACATAGCAGCCCCACTGTCTATGAAGACCTACATACTCTTGGCTCAAAGAAAATGCAGTATTTGTATTAGCATCTTCTCTACACAATTTAATCCCCCAGAGGCCACATCTAAACTTCTATCATCCCAGTGATAAATCTTTCTGTCAGACTGATTCAGCCAAAAAAATCTATCGCATTTATTGTTTTCATAATCAAGAAGACTTTAAAACTATTTTTTCCCAAAAGAATATGAATAGTTTTTGGTTTTTTTCTTCTCAGAGAACAACAATTTGTACACTAACTCCCTAGCACTACATTCTGGTACAATCTGTGCACTGAAAATACTTAGCTCCTTTTGTAGAAAAAGAGGCATTTAGAAACCTTTGTTTTACTGAGCTAGCACCCTTTCTTTTGGTTTAAAGTTGCCACTTCCTGATTCTCTCTCTTGCCATCTTCCCATACCTCTTCAGCTATCCCAGAGTTACCTAAATTCAGGCTAGGTGAGCTAGGCCTGAATCTCTTTAGTCAAAAGAAATCCTGCAAGAAATAGCCATACTTTCACCTACTTACAAGCAAAACAACACAAAGAAATGCATTTGTTCCCAAATAGTAAAGCAACTCCTCAAGCTCAGGGTTTCATATCATCTTTTGCAGCTCCCATGAAGCCTTCACCAGTTTTGGATCATAAATTAATCAAAGCATTACTGACCTTGTGCCCAAAGTCATGTGTTTGGCTGAGCAGCTGTGGCTGCAGAAGAATGAAAACTCAATTCCTGGCTGTTTGGAAGCAGGGCTGGCAGTGAAAGGATGGTCATGCACTGTTTTTTCCCCAATCATGCAGCAACTTGACAATAAGCCTCTGTTTCTTTCCCACTACTCATTCCTTCTACTATCACTTCAGCTTCTCCCTGATGCAGCACCAGAGAGGGGTGACTCCTTTTATTCCCAAACCTCATGTTTTTCAGCTCCTTAGCCACCACAGCTATAACAAGGCTCTTCTACTATCACAGATTGCTGGATTTTAAAGGAGAATACCAGCCTGTGTAGAGTGGCAGAGCAGGAACAGGAATTTTGAAAACAAATATATTCACAGATATACCTTATCATACCTAATGAAATTGCCAATAGACCTGCAACAATTTTCTCTTTTACTAACAACCTACCAATTCCAGCTTCTTGTGTTATCTGGAAAGGAAGGAAGGAACTCTGATACCTCTACAGATGTTACTCCACATATTTTTCTTTTATTTTTTAATATTTTTGTTGCTGCTCCATTGCTGCTGGAGTGGTTTCAGGAGATTTTCCTCCATTTATATTTCACCTCTTAAATGGCCGTAGAATTGAATGGATAGTCCCTAAATGAATAGTCTCTAAATGAATAGTTCTGAAACCAGAAGGGTTTTGTGTAATCTGTATGGACTCAGAAAACATTGCTGAGATGAGCACACGTGTGCCAGTGGTCTCAAGCAGACTCTGATGGGCCAGAATTGTTCAGCAGTGGAGATTAGTTAGGCCTGAATAGAGAGTCCAGACAGGTCCTTTTCAAGGCATTCAGGACAGTGACCTTTTTAAGTCTCTTCTTTTTGTGGAGGACAAACCCAGTGCAGCCATGTTCCACCATGAGTGGAATCCTCACTACAACACTACAAGCTTTGCAGAAGTATGAGTGAGGATCTTTTATTCCTTTTTTTTTACTTGTGTACTCTGGTATAAAGCTGGTGGGTTTTTCATTCTGTGTGTTCCAGGTATTTTTAAATCTTGAAACTATTCTTTCTCGTTCAGTTCCCAATTTTTATTCCTCCAAATATTCTGTCTATCTCACAAATGCTATTCATCCACATAGAACAGATCAGCTTAAACACTGAGACGAGCATTGACCAAAGATTTGAGCAGGATTTGATATTTCTATTTATATTATAACTAGCATGCTTTCTTCTTGCAGTGTTTCCTGTGGTTAGGATCAGAAATATTCAATATATCCTCAGAAGTTATTTTCTTTAATATTTACAGATCAGAGAGAAATATGAAAGAAAATCTCAGGAGAAGAACTACAAGACTTGTTATCAGGCCTTCAAAGCGAAATAGAAACATCTGAGTTCAGTTTCTGGCAGCAAATTAGGAGAGGAAATTATTTTCAAAGAGCTAGTTTAGAACAGAGAGTGTTTTCAAATACTGATTCTCCACACAAGATGGGACTTTTTTTGAATCTTCTCATTATTTCCTTTATACACTCCAAGTTCTTTCATCTTTCCTATAAGAAAAGCAGGTTTCCACCATTTTAGAGTCTCAGTGTCATTTGAAGCTCGACAAGAATTTCACGAGTGAACTGTTTAAATGTGTACTTGCCTTTGAGTACCTCATGCTACTCTAAGTAATTAAGATGTGCCATTAACTCGCTGTGAACAAAGCCAACTTCATTCTTTAGTGCAAAACAAAGCTCCAATAATAAAAAACTCACTAAAATATTGCATAAACATGGCACAATACCATAAATAGCAAATGACTGGATAAAGCCATTGCAGGCAGTATGTGTTCGAAGTGAGTGTTTGAGAAGGGAAAAGGTGAACTAGGGTGAATGTTGGGCTGATTAAAAAAAAAAAACAGACATGCCCACTCTGTTGTAAATCGTCAGGTTTCAGTGGAAGTTACTCACACTGTAATCAGGTATGGAATTCGGTAGAAATGCTTGAAGGTTGAGATGTTGCTGTCAGAGTTGTGCTGCATCTTCTCGAGTGTGGTCATATGTAAATGAACTTTAAACTGGTCAGTCTAGGTGCCCTTATATAAGTAAGTGCCTTTATATAAATTGTTCACTGAATGCTGTTTATGAAGCCTCAACTCTTTCCAGTGCTTTTTATGGATAAAACCCCCATCAATGTACAGAATATAATCCCTAGCATTTTTGTGTTTTCTGTAAACTCTTTGCTCTCCCCATTCCCTCCTCCTGAATTGGACCTGGCTCTGGAAATGACATAGGAATGGAAGATATTTTTATACAGCTGAATATAGCAGTTCATCATGGATCAAGTATGTCCTTTTGGCTTCTTCATGCAGCTAGTGAACGTAGTTATCAAAAATGTTTGGCTATTTTAAGTATGTTAAGGAGGGCCTCTAAGGGGAGGTATGCTTTATTGAGAGACAGACTTGTTTTTGTGGAAGTTGCCATCCAGGAGTCTCCAAGGGAACACATAGCAGCAAAAACAGAAGGATCCCCTCGTGCACTCATATGGCTTTAAAGGCATTTCATGTCATAATGGTGCAAACAGTTGCTTCCTGAGAGTGAGAAAAACACTGAGAACCAAGCACGGGGTCTAGTAGTGTGCTCTCTACTGAATCCCTGGGATTATACCTGGTTCCCAGCAGCATGCAACAACTGCCCTCAGCCACCCACCCCATGCTGTTGCCTTGCCTGGAGTGCTCTTGGCCTCCAGCACAGGCACATTTTGGGGGTGAAGGCAGACCCTCCCTATTCACCTCCAAACAGCAAAGGAGCAGTAGAGACCGTACACACAGACAGAAGTGCAGAAGCATAAAGCACCAGCAAGAACAGGCACTGCTCCTGTCAGAGACTCTTCTCAGCTCTGTCAGGCCTGCAAAAATATTTCTGGTGGTCATCATCAAGGTCAATGGACTTGCCTGGGGTCACCAGCAATTGAGCTGAGTAGCACAGTATTTGTAAATTATGAGTGAGGTAGCTCTGCATTGGCACTTAGATAATTATGAATCCTCTGTGTGACAAAGGTGAAGTAAGAAGTGTCAAAAGGAAGGGCTCATGAGGGACAGAGAGGGCGGCATGCTTGGCTGGGCTGCTCACCCTGCTGATGCCTTGTCTGGAAATGTCCCAGGCAGAACTGCCCTCCTGCTCAAGTGCCAGTCACCTATGGAAGGGGCAGCTTGTACATGAAAAGCTCAGCACCTGTCTGTTAACTTATCCAAGGGAAAATACAACTTGCGAGAAGAGCAACTATTTCCACAATACTTTCTGGCTGATGCTGAAATATGTGAAATGTATGCAAGCCAGGATTTCTTCACCTCCGAGGGTGGATGAAGTTTGTGTTGCAATTTATGAGCTTTGTATTGTTCAAATTGTTTTGCCTCACAATCTGCAGGCAATTATTTTTTTATCCTTCTGCTAATTTTGTAGTATTGTATAGAGCAGCATATTTTCACCCCCACAGATATCAATTATATCAACTATAATTAGAGATGAAAGGAATTTACACATCTACCTACATATGTGGAAAGCTGAAAATTACATATGCTTTATTTGTTTTGCACTTGTTGCTAAATGAAAGCCCTGGGAGTGTGAATTGAAATCCTCTGGCAGAAGAACTGGCACCAGTACGAGCACTCAGTGTGCAGCAGTCCCCTGGTGAGCAAGGGCCATTGAGCTCTGCTAAGCACAGACTGAAGCGGTTTCTGGTCAGCTTCGTGCTGCCATCAGCAGCAGCTACCCAGCTGTTTTTAGGGGTCAAAGGGACTGTGGGCAGAGGGGCTTTGGTTTTTCTTAATCCTAATAATTAAAGTAAGGGGTTTGCTCTGGGAAAGAAGGAGGGTGCTGGGGAGGTTAGAGACAGCACTACAAAACCTCTGTCCTCCATTCAAACTGGGAGTTTTGCATACCCGTAACTGGGTTGATTGGGGGCTGAGTTAGCAGCATCCCAGAGTGGGCTGGTACCCCTGTCTCTCTTCCCATGAACACTTTTCTCCTTGCCTTCTTTCAGCTGGAAAATTCTCATCAAATATGAATTTCATTACTAATCATCTCCATCATGGTTCGTTAATTTTTTTTCATGCATTAAAAACAACTTCCCCCTAACTTCTGCTACGGCAGCAGATTAGATAGTCATAGACTTGTCTTTCAAAATCGTAAAGCACTTATTTTTTCACTTGTGCATTTATACATAGTAGGAATTTCTTTTGAAACAGCAAAGGTTTTGCTGATTCATAGATCTGATCCTTTTTCTTTAAAAAGTGAAGATACAGTTACCAATACAAACTAACGGTTTGCTCTGAGCATCAACATTAATTTTCTCACACAAAGTAGTCTACTGTAAACAATGAAAACTGAAATATACAGTAATTATAAAATTAAGATGATTACTTTGTACTTAGGATATAGAATATTGTTTTGATCTTTTGTAAGGCAAAAGGAACATGATCAAAATATTTTAACCTTAGCTATAGAAATGCACTTTAAATAGCAAAGCTGCTTATCAAATATAGTCTGTGTTTTCAATGGAAGCTTTCCCTTATAAAGACAAAATTTTCCTGCTGATCCCAAAGTGATACTTTCCAAACCAAATGAAGAACCTACATGTTCTATTTTACTTATGTCAACAAAATGTTTCATACTCTTGCTACGTGAAGGAAGTTAGCTTCTAAAATGTTAGTGCCAACACATAGTTCCACAACATTGCACAGAGGACAAATGAAACTTATGGACCTCTTTCAAGCTCTGCTCCAGTGAATGTTCCACTAGACACCAAAAGTTTTCATTAAACAAGAGAGTATTCTTTCACTAAGACAAACAATATCAGACAAGGGCATAATTCTTACCATTCCAAAAGAAATCCATGTCTTTTTGATGATCAGGATGACCTCTTTGCTTTGGAAGCATTTTCTTGTACGGTCTTGAGGCAGGAAGATCCCTTAGAAGAGGGGTCTTGTGGCTGTTTTGCTCCCCTGGAGCAGATAGCAGTGGCCATCTGAAAAGCAGTCAGTTCCCAAGGTCTGTCTAAGAGGACACTGTGTCCCTCTCTGCTAGTGGGACCGTCAATCTGCAGGAGAGAGGCTCCAATGTTAGAGGAGAACAGGTCTGAAAAGCTGGTAATTTGTATTTTCCTTTTGAAAACCAACAGGACAACTAGTCAGGTCTTCACTCCAAAAAGTTCTGGTGTGGTAATACTCAGGCTGACTCTCGTCTGAGCTGGCAGCAGCCCTGCAGAGCAGCACACAGGGGTACCAGCTAAGACCTGGCCCTGGCAGCGTCACTTTTGGGGTCTGTACCCCTTGCACTGTGCCCTGTCCTCACCTGGCAAGGCTGGGCTGTCATCTCCCTGCTGCACAGTGCCCAGCCAGATCAGACAGCACTGGTTGTACCCATAGTCTTGCCCAGGTCATCCTGACATCTTGAAATAAGTGTCTGGTGTCCATGTCTAATGACTGGGACATTGGGCCACTCATCGCTGTTATTTAATCTTCTCAAGTAATTCTGATCTCCAGGGCTTTTGTTTCCTTCCTGTGCTTCAGCTGGCACCTCCAATTAGGGAGATTTTGTGCACGAACTGTCCTGTTACTTGTCTGAACAGCTTCTAAGCTGCAATCTTGTTAATCTGAATTAATATTCACATAAGCATATGAAAATTGTGGCTGAAATCCTTCCCTTTGTGCCCTAAGGGATGTCAGATTTTTTTTTTTATATAAAGCATAAATCATGTTGTAATTACAAATTGTCTGAAAGATACTTTAGAAAATGGATTACTAAAGATAAAAATGTCACTCTTATTTGCCTTGAGAAAGTATCTGACACAAACATATAAACAAAATTTAACAGGCAGGTAAATATTTGCAGTTAGCAATGCTGTAAAAATTTTAATTCGATCCTAGCAGAATTCTTTTTTGTTTAGTAAATCATTCCCTGAGCACTTGATGAAGCCACCCCGGTTTCCTGTCAGTTTATACCTTACAGTTAATTGCAGGCTCCAGTCAAATATTTAAAGTATCTCTCTTGCTCTTCCTCTTCTAATTTCCTAATCATGCTGCAATCTTTACTGGTCAGGACACTTGCAATCTTTCTCTTCTAGTTTGTCAACTTTTTGTAATCAAACAACAAAGCCTTAATTATTTTGTGGAGGGCTATGCTGAAAACCAGGGAACATGCTGACAAACACTCAGGCAGCATAATCTCCTGAACATTGTTCCTTTAGGAAAGCAGCTGAACCATCCCCCCTTTGGCCTTTGAATAAAATCATGGTATGCTTCTATACTCCTGCTAGATTGCTCATCTTCATGTTTTGAAAATGGATTGTGCCATTGCAAAACAGAATTGTTTTTTTAGACTAGTATAATTTTCAAATAGTGAAGACATGCACAAGTACTTTTAATAAATGAGTTTTTCTGATATTATGGACCCTCTGCAATCAGACTCACCCTTAAACTTACGGGCAATGTATAGTGCCAAATTTGTATGTGATACACATACTGGATACCTATGTTTTTAGTTTCATAGGAAAGCATTTGTTTCCATAGAAGGCACTGGATTAGGAGGCACACTGAAGTTACTATCACTGTTTTCTGCTTGGCTGTGCATGGTTCACTTCTAACAAGTGAGAAACTGAAATTAGACCAGTCCAGAGAAAATGGGATCCACCCAAAAATGGGAGTTTCCAGTCTCCAGGGATCTTGGCATGTACATGGAAAGAATCATTACCATTTTGTGTACTGTCAATTCTCACCTGGCATGCTCAGCACCCTGGAGCTTGTTCCAGATTGTGCAGAAGTGAACCACATCTCCATAGCAAGTTCTAGCAAGGGACATTGAGGAGGGCCATCATCATTGGGATGATCTGGGGAAGGAGACAGCCTTGCCTTCCCCACTGCAGGACTGCTCAAATCAGCAGATCTTCCACCCGATGCCTTCCCCATGCGTGATGCTGCCAGTGGCGCCAGGGAGGGGGAGCAGCACGAGGGGCAGGTCAGCTCTGAGATGGCTTCTGTGACCACTGGTCTATAATTTTCACTTGGGACTGCAGAGAATTACAGACTTGGACTTTATTTATTAGAAAATTAAATCAAAGCCAGGGCTAGATAATTGCTTACAGCAAACTGACTTCTCTATGTGGTACACCAGCTGTCAGCTACCAGTGGGTAAATCATAAATACAGGGTGTATATGCATACAGGGTGTGTTCATGCAATCCTCTGCTCACAGTGGCTACATTTTCCCTCACAGGACAATTCACCTCAGAGGGAATTTTGGGGAAAACGTTTTTTTTTTCAGAATTTCAGGCACTAATCTCTCTGCTTTTTTCCTTTTTCTTTAATCCTTGGTCACTTTTACCTGTAGGACACTGGAAAAAGAGTGGAGAGTAGCAAAAGAAGGGGTTACTCAACACAACAGTAATCAGATCCTGGATCCATCAGCAAGAGGTAACCAAGAGGCACGAGTGCCATTTCAGATGTCCTTGAGAACCTTGCCTGCCTCTGGGATTTGACTCAGGCTCTGTATGCAGTCATTTTGGCTGAACCAGTTTCTTGCTCGATCATGTCTGGACTGTGTTTTATCTTAATCTGCTAAAGATTGCTTTATTTACAAAACTATAAGCAAATAATGAAGACTGGATTTTCAGGTAAACTTCACTTGGTTTATGCAAAGCAACAGCCAGATTTTCAGGTGTAAAAGAAAGATGACTGATGGGCACAAGTTGTTTAAAATCCTGAACATCAGTGATCTGAAAATCTACACTGTATGTAGCTGAACATTATAGGGGAAAAGAAGGATGAAAGAAGTGGTCATTTATGAGAGGAATTCTAAACATTTTCCCTTTCCCAGGTGATGCAGACTAGGCAGTTTTGTGCATTCAAAGCCATAAACAAACTCTTCAGGATCAGCAGGTGCTCCCAGTTCTCAGGATTTTTCTTTGTGACAGAGGAGAATAGGAGCTCAGTGTCTGATATCCTCACGTGACTCCAGGAGTAGCAATCTTTATGGAAGTGCCAACCAATCTTTCAATAAAATCTTAGTAAACTCATTAATTTATAACATCATTATAATTTAAATTGTGGTTTTTCATAGCTTTGACAAGCCTGGAAATTACTAGCATGATCGTATCCAGTTTGATATTATCCTTGGACTTCAGAATACTTGATAGATAATCTCACAGCTTTTTATCCAGTTCTTTGATGTTGTGCAGGTTAGAAGGTTTTGGGTTTTTTGGTTTCTTTTTTGTTTGTTTTTCCTGTTACTGATATATTTGGTTTTGGTATTTAGTCTGGTGGCGAGGCTACTTTACACCATTATGACTTTTCTAGTCATGATATATTTTCATACCTGCAACAGATTTTGGCTTGTACAACAGAGTGTGTGTATAGCCATGCTGCAGAGGTTAGCTCTGTTAGCATGTGAACCCCAGAGGGTTTGGTGCCTTTGAAACATCAAATGCACGATGCATCAGCTACCCAGTGTGCACACATGCAGTTCTGCCTGAGAAATCACAGTCACAAATAGTATCACTGCACCTAATTGGAGACAATTACCCTGGTATTTCCCATCAAAGCAGTGTGGATTTACCAAGCTGAGACAAAATGAAATAGCAGGCTCTTAATATGCAATGCACATTGTCTTATTAGTAACAGTTAGGGGTGGTCATTTAAGATGAACCTGGTTTGTTAAATACAATCATAGCATGGGGAGGTGTGGTATCTCCTGGATGAGCTGAGGGAAAGCTGGATAGCCCCAGCAGTGGGGTTACAAGGACGAGCCATTCCCACACACACCTTGGCATGCCACGGCTCTGTCCCATGCTCTGCCCTCCCTCTGCACGGGGAGGTGATGCACACTGTCCTGCTGCTCCTGCCATAAAACCACACAGCGATGTGCAACAGCAGAGGATTGCACAGTGTTCAAGCCATCTCAGAATTAAAAAGCTGATAGAAAAGTTATACAGGGCAACTAATCATCATGTATCCATGTTTGCTTATGCTTGCTATATATTTGCATTTTTTGAATCTGCCTTCTGGGCTTTGAAGGGGAAAGAGACACTCCTAATATATGTGGCAATTTCAGTTTCAAATTCAACTGTATGTTGCCATAGTTCTGCTCAGGAAGAAGGAAAAGAAATCTCCATTTGCCCTCTCCTGCTTTTCATATACATCCATTTATGAGTGATTCATCCACGACAGAGTAAGTTTATAGACTTGTGAACTCAGAGGTCTGTTAAAGTTTCTCCTGACTATTTCGAATAAATCAGATTTAAAACATGATTAAATAGATCAAATGAAATATAAACCACAGTATGGTAAAACAGAAATTCTACTTGGCTTTGGTTCTTCTTAGCAGCTGTTCTGCACAGGTATTGAGCCATGCATACACCTACTTAGCTTTATAAGAAAGCTTTTCATAGATGTCAAGCTTTTTCTTAAAAGGATAGAACAAAGGCAAAATGCTATGAACAAAATTATATTTCATCTTAGTAACTCCAGCATTAAAATCACTGTAAAACAGATTAATGTTTTCAGAAACATGATTTAACTTGTAATTTCTAATTATTGTTAAGTGAAAACTCTGTAAAACTTGATTAACAATTACCATTGCTGATTTTCTACCTAGGATTAGCTTTGACTGAATTCCATTCAACATGTAATTTTGACTGTGCTTGCCTGCGATGTAGTCTTTTTAATAATAAAAACCACCCATCTGAATGGCTCATCTGAATGCCAGTAAAATGTGGGTTACAGTCCTATAAAAAAGGTTTAACACATTGCTCAGCTTGATTTTTCTTACACTTTTGTTTTTAATTGTTTTACAAAGTTAGCTGGTTGTAGGGAAGTTATTTGAATAATTACTTTTTCAATGAAACTATTGAGTAACAAAGCTCAGTTTATGCATGGCAGTTCTGAGCAGTCCAGAGGGGCTGCATGAGCATTTCACAGGTGACACAAGAGTTTTCACAGCTATAAGCAAGTAACAAGAGAGAAGAGAGTCTGTCCAGAATGGCACAGGGCATTGTTTTGGGGCAGAACCAGCACAGTGACTGCAATAGCATTTCCACGGCAATGTAATTCCATGTGGCATTTTTTACTTTGCCTTATCTGGAAGTTTGTCTCACATGATCTGTCATGGCACTCTGTCTAGATACACAGTATTGATGAAGTAATTCATACTCGTGGCAGGGTTTCAGGACAAGCAGCATTGAAATTAAGGGGTTTGGGGCATTGTTAATTGTAGCTGTGGGACATAAAGCAAAAAATATTTTGCCATTTTGTGCCAGCTTTTCCATGGCTGAAAGTACTATGTAAGTGGAAAACAAAAAGACATGGAATTTTGATTTAGAAGGAATCAGCTTGAATAAGGAAGTGTTTTTTTTCTGTGATTACTAGCTGGAAGTGAAGAAAACATAAAACAATGAGCTTGATAAAATGATTATAGCAGAAATGCAGTATTTTAGTACTGGATAAGAGCCAGGAAAAGTAATGACAAAAGCAGAGGCTTCTCCATTTCCAAAACAGTCAGCAAGAATTTGTTTGCAATTTCCTTCTTAGGGCACTTCCATGAGAGATGTTGACAGTAAGACTGTCATATTTTTCACCCTGTCACAACATGTAGTCCCAATGTGAAACACATAACATGTCTATGCTGGAGAAGACACTGAATTTCCATTTCTGCAGCTGATGATTTCTTCTGAGCTTGAAGATGCTTGCATGAGAAACAGATGCTGAGATGGAATAAGAATTAATTAGAGATTAGTAAGATGGAGTTCACATTCCTGCCTGAGCTTGGGTTTTTAAGGGAAAGGAGCTGCTACAGGGTTCAATTCCCTTCTCAAGTCCAATCCCCCAAGAACGTCTCAGATCAAGCTTCCTTGCCATGCTGCTGCAAACTTATATACACAGAAAAGGGGACAGTTTCCTCAACAGGCACAAAACTAGAAGAAGTAATAAAGAACCCAGAGCAAGTCTCCCCACCTTGAAAGGAAGAAATGGAGTGCTACTATATCAAATTCAAAAGTCCTATCATTATATCAAATTCCCCCAGAGAATTTTACTTAAGTGTGGCTTAGAGAGTAGCCAGTGCAGAAGAGTTTCTTCCCCTCAGTTTTGTGCACAATAAAACCTTTTTGTGCTCTTCTGCTTTCTCATGCTATTGAAGGAAGTAATGCAGTCTAGCAAAAAACATTACTGAAAAAAGCCAAATTGCTTTTTTTTATGGCACAATTTTTTTTTTTTTTTTTTTTTTTACATACTGCATCAGCAGGCATCAAAAGCTGGAAGGCGAGGTTTGCAAAAAAAAACCCCTGGAAAAACATAACAAGTTAACTAAGACCGCTGTATAGTCTCTCTTTTCTAGGCACATTCCCTGTGTCTGCTCCCTTCTTTCCTTCTAGGCACAAATTGGAAGATGTGAGTCCCCTCTGCAATGTGTTGAAAGCCTCATCCAAAACGAAGCTGCAAGCGTGTGTCTCCAGGGAGTGTGGGGGCACTCAGGAACAGGGGCCTGGGGGCTGGCAAGCAAGGCTGGGCATCTTGGTGACCAACAAACACCATGGCCACTACCCCACTGGCCATGTGGCCACCCCCCACCGACCACATGACCCCCTGGTGTCATGTGACCCAACCCCCGGCCATATGACCCCTGCATTGTCATGTGGCCCTGCCTCCCTGGCCACGTGATCCCCAGCATCACGTGGCCCCACCCCACCGACCACGTGACCCTTCCTGCTGGCCACGTGACTCCACAGTGTCACGTGGTCTCACCCTGGTCACATGGCTCTGTCCCACCTGCCATGTGACCCCCTGGTGTCACATGGCCCCGCCCCCCCAGTTTCCTCATGTCTGTTTCGAGGAGGTGTTTGGCACTCCGAAGGCAGCCACAGTTCGAAGTAGTGGCAGCTTTGGTCTGCAAGAAATCTGGCTCCGTTCAGGATTTTAGCAGGCAGAAGACCAGTCTGTGGAGCAGGGCCCTGAACACGAATGGTGGCTCTTTTCCATGGGAAGCAAAACTCACCCCCCAGTTTCCTGATATCAGTATGGAGGAGGTGTTTGGTACTCCAAAGGCAGTCAGGGTTCTAGGTGGTGGCAGCTTCGTCTGGGAGAAATCTTGTGTTGTTCTGAATTTTACCAGGCAGAAGCCCACTCCTGGCCCAAGGCCCTTGGACACAAATGGTCGCTCTTTTCCATGTGTCACAGTGCAAGCTGGCTTGTACTGGGCAGTTATTCTGACCACTGATAAGAGAAGTGGCCTGTCCTGATAAGACAGACCCCCAGAGAACAGAGATAGGACAAAATTGGAGACAGACAAGGATGTGACCCAATGAGTTCCAGCCCAAGCTGCAGAGAGCTATTGGTCAGAGAGCTGAGCAGCCTGAACTTGGAGCCAATCACAGGCGCTTATCTGGGAACATTAAACGGGGTATTTAAGGTAAAGTCAGAAGGGAATAAAGGCTTTTTGTCACATGGATTACAGAATATAGTGTCTTCTGTCTCGGGCACTACGCCAGTGAACGTATCATCCATGGGAAACAAAACCCACCCCCAGTTTCCTGATGTCAATTTGGAGGAGGCATTTGGCACTCCAAGAGCAGTCAGGGTTCTAGGTGGTGGTAGCTTGGGTGTGGGAGAAATCCTGTGCCATTTAGAATTTTAGCAGGCAGGAGATGGGTCCCTGTAACAGCACCTGTACATGAACGGTTGCCCTTTTCCCTGTAAAAAAATCTCAGTGCCCAGGTTTCCTGATGTCAGTATGGAGGAGGCATTTGGCACTCCAATGGCAGCCAGAGTTCCAGGTCACGGCCACTTTTATCTGGAAGAAATCCTGTGCCATTCGGCATTTCAGCAGGCAGAAGCCCACTCCTCACTACAGGGCCCTGAACATGAAAGGCATCCCATTTTTATGGGGAACAAAACTCACCCCCCCAGTTTCCTGATGTCAGTTTGGAGGAGGTAGTACATAGCTTCTCTTACAGAGGAGTTTGGGAGAGGCAGGAAGGAGCTGTACAATCATGTCTCAGTGCATATAATTTTGTTTAGTGTGACTTGATCAAGACAATATTTCCTTTTAAATAGTGCTCTGAAGGGGAAAGGTTTGGGGTGAAGAAGTGGCTGGGCAGAAGGAAGAGATGAGAGTAGGATAGGGATTACTGTTAAGAGCTGTTCACAACTTCCCCCTAAGCTGTAGAAGTCCAGGATGTGATGAGGAGGAGCTGCCAATAAACATTACTCTTCCCATTTTTTCCTTTTTATTTACTTTTTTTTTCTGTCTTGACATCTGGATTCCCTCTTTGGTCTGTATCCAAAGACCTGAGTTGGTTCCTGGTGTTTGCCTAGAGCCTCAAAACAAGATTCAATAAAGCCACATGCTGAGTGAATAATTGCCTAGAATTAGAATCCAAAAGCTACTTCAAACATGCATTAGAATATAACCTACGCAGTCATTTCACTAGTGGTATGTCAGCTGATATATGGTGGCTGGAATTCATATTCCTGCTTTTCCATCATGCCAAGCAGACAAGGGAGCTAACAGCTCCAAGTAATCCCAGGCAGGTTTGGGATCTACTTTTGGTTTCTGTAACTTCCCTCACAGCACAAAATGCAGGAGGCCAGCCAAAACAGAAACTGCATTTCTGTCCCAGCACATAGGAGAATCCCCTGACTGGGATAGAAGAAGGTGCAGGGCTGAAGAGTGGTAGGGTTGCAGGTGTATTAGTGTGTAGCATTTGGAATCAAGTGGAGACAGGTCCTCTTCTGCATGTGGATATGACTCAATACTGAATTAGAAGCCACCAATGCCACTGATGTTGATACTGGTGTTTGCTGATGTGAGTGTTGCAGTTACAGGCTCAAGCAGGGCATTTTGGATTTTAATTACTGACACTGCAGAAATGAAATACTTTTTACTTTCTGAGTGTGCCTTATTTTCCTAGCACTGCTGTTGTTTGGGTAAAACATTAATTTCCATGTTTCAAATATGGAGCAGTGCTCAGAGAAATGAGGGGCCAGAGTCCCTGTGGGGATTTTGGGAGTTAGGAGGGGGACCATCCAAGTCCCTGGTGTGAGGTGGGAGCACTGTGGTGGGGCAGGTAGTGTCTGTCTCTAGGGCTCAGCGACAACTACTTGTGCATTGGAAGAAGAGAGGAATTTTAAGTGAAGCTTGCACACAAATTTGATTTTCCTGCATATAAAACTTAAAATGGAGTAACTGCTCGCAACATACCAGTTCACTACGTTTTGATGGGGGCTGTCAAGTAACATTGTAGAGTGTTTCCACTTCACATGTAAAGCAGGCTAATTTTTCCTTATGCAGGGGAATCTTTGGTGGAAATTTTGAAGGAAACAATTTCTGCCAGGATTACCTCACAGAGTTTTACCTTACACTTGTATTTCTTTTGGATGATTCATCTCATTTCCTTTCAGTATGTGAATCCACAGGAGTTTATAGCTTTATGCACTCTAACTCAGTGGATTAATCTCAATGGACCAGGCGAGTAATGTATTTTTGCAATGCAGGACAAAAATTACGTAGCAGAGTTCATGTAGTGGCCTGTGGACTTACAGCTCAGGCAGCTCATATTCAGATACAGTGCATTGCAAAGTTAATAGCATCAAGTTCTCCCTCTTTTTCTTTTTCTGCAAATACCATGCATATATGAGAGCATTTCTCATACAGACCCCCCACAACCCTCTACAGCATCTCTGGTGCTTTCGGAAGCCCCTGGGATGGCTCTCACAGCTAGATGTAGGGAGCGGGGCCAACAGAGAAGTGCACACTTGAGTGAATAATCTCTGAGGCCTCTGCAAAGTCATCTGACACCCCCTGAGGCTGAACGTTTCCTCTGCACTGGGTTTTAAAGAAAGCCCGAGGCTTTGTTTCTTTAAGCAGTTGAGCTGCTCTAACAGCCTGCTGACTCTGAAAGAGGTTCTTTTATCCCCCATCCCCTTCATTTGTGGTTGGCCCTCCCTGAACTTACTTGGCTCATTACCCAAGAAGATAGCCACCTGCTTTCTTTTTCCTAATTAATGTTCCACTGGGCTAACAGGTCTATGTGCTGAGGGAGCTGGAAGGTGGCACCAGGCGTGGGATGGGTGGTGAGGAGCAGAGAGGGGGATGTGCAAATGGACTCCTTGGCAGGGAGAACCTGGGAAGCAGCTCAGGTGCTGTTTGAGGTGCAGCTTGTCTGCCTCTGAAGGAGCAGCCACTTCCCCAGTATGGATGCAGGCTCTTGGCAGACTCCAGGGTGAGACAGCCATGGACCTTAATTGAACAGGCAATTTAATACCACAGAAAAGACAAGAAGCTTTTTTTCCCAGCCTTTATCTCCTGAGCCTACTAGCTGTGGGGTTGGAGAAGAACCAGGCCAATACAAGGGAGTGTGCAAAAAAAGCAACCAGGTCCAATGCTGGCTCCATGAAGCCTGAAAAAACACCTCACCTGTAGCTTCCTCCAGTCTTGATTCTGAAGGGAAACCTACAACGGACTTTTAAAAGATGAGGCTAAAAAAGGAAACCTAATTGTGGGGACTCTAATAACTGCAAATGCATTTTAAGCACTTCACAGAGCAATGAAATTTGCTCCCTACACACTTCAAAGTGCCAAAGGTGCTGTCACCACATTGCTTCACCCCTTGCCTGCTAGCCCTGCTGCCCAAAGGTACAAATCATGCGGCTGGCTGATCGAGTAAAGGGCTGAAGGACAGAATTTGTGGCAGACCATCTGTTCCCACCCAGGCTGCCCAGGAGCTTTGTTGAGGGCTAGACAACAGTCTGCAGCAAAACAGTCTTTCTCTTGCCAGCAGATTGATCAATTTATTGGTAGCAGTGCCTTTTCAATGAAGCTTATCTCCCTGTCTGCAATTAATTATGCAATGTTCAAAGAAGAACCTTGGATGATGCAGAAAGCTGACTTGGCTAATGAAAGTGGCTCTAACTGCAGAGCAGATGTGTGGTCAAGCTGGGGAACCAGCTCTGCCTTTTTGGGGAGAGTAGGCCAGGGTGGGTATCCTGTTAGCATGGCTGGGTTGGGACCTTGGTTGGTGCAGGTATGTTTGTCACCGACTTTAGAGGAAAATAGCTTTATTTTTTTATTGCCTAATGTGATGAATACACCAGGTTGAGAGTGAAGCTGTGGGCTTGCTGCTATCAGTTGTGCAACGTTAACTGGGTGCAATTTTCTGAAGATATTTTTACAGGTGCAAATCCACCCTAAAGGAACATGTGTATGTGACTTTTCCCCAGTACACCATGACAGGGTGGAAGATTAATTTCTGCAGCCAGAAACAGGAGGTCTCTAATCCATGCATCATATTTAGAGCAGATTGATACCAGCTATTTTAAATGTTGGTGATTCAACAAAACGTTTTTCGTCTATGTCTCATTGTAGGACTGACAAGTGTGTGTAACCCTTCGTAAACTGCTCCTGTCAACAGTTTCATTATTAAACACAGGCAGTCAAATATTGTGAGTCAGTATCTTTCATCTTCGTCCTCATCCATATCACAAATTAGAAGTCACTTAAAAAAAGTTTATTAAAAAGTAGCACTGGTTTCTTATCTCAGTTGCCTTCTGATTACACTTTGACCTACACTGCTTTCCTAAATGAACATGCTGATTGCTTCTTGGAGAGCTGAGATCTTAAGTAGAAGAAATAATGTATTTACAAGAAAACAGCCAGCTAACTGGCCTCTACCTTATAAATAGTCTGGCAGGTCCCAGGATCCTCCTCTAATTACCATCACTTCCCTCCAATGCTGTGTGTCTGGGCTCAGAGCAGTTACAGCTTTTCATCCCAACAGCAGTGACAGTGTGGCTTCTTGTCCCACGTCCACGGGAACCCAGCCACCTGAACTCTTCCCATATCTCCTCAGGTGGGAGCTGAATAGGAGGAAAATGCTTGATTACAACTGAATGGTCCTCAAAAGGCAGAAGTTATGCCGGGATTAAGACAGAATTAAGGGGTTCAGGGAAGAGCTGGCATGGAAGAAACTGGTGGGGCAGCATGGTAATTTTATTATTGCCTTTGCTCTCTGGGGGCCATAATTACACACACTGGAGTTACACACAGTCTGCTGTGCCAGTGTGGTGCTGAACCTCAGGACCTGGGCTGCCATATTCTGCTCCTGCTTAGGTGTCCCCAAGGCCAGGGATGATTTCCCTGCTGGGCTCAGAGAGTGCCTGGGGAGGCACTAAGCAGGTACTAATGCCAGGGGTGTGCTTGGTCCCAGCCCACCTCCGAAATATGTTCTGCATGTCTCAAGCTGCTGCAGCGGGTGCAGGTGCTGTGAGGGAGCCTGCAGGCTGCAGTGCCCTGTGCTGAATGCAGCTCAGCCCTGAGCTCTGCAATTTGCAGTGAGGGCCAGAGGGACACGAGTGCCCCAGCAGAGGCTGCTCTGGGGCACGGAGGTGTCCCCTCCTCCTGCCTGCTGCTGCAGAAGGGAGGCACATGCCATGGCTGTGGTGCCAGGCAGGAGCACTGCAGTGTGTGCAGTGCTGAACAGGGGTGACACGGGTGAGGCCATGGGACAGAAACCTCGCTGTGCTGGCACTACCTGAACCACCGCCTGTCCCCTGGGCCTGCCACAACGCGTGGGACCAGGGAGGGCAGGAAGCCCCTGAGGAGGGGGTGGCACAGTTGTCACCCCGAAAGTACAGAAGGCAAAAAGGGCCACCAAAAAGGGCCACCTCCCGAGCCCCTTGGGCTGCTGGAGCATCTGTTCCAGGGTAGCAGGTCTGTCCTGTCCTCATTCCTGCTGAGGGCTCAAAAGAGGCCTGTGGAGCTGAGAGGGGCGATGATGATGGGGGCATCAGGTGGAGTGAGGATGGGTGTTGTATCCGACGTCGTCTCCTCAGCCTCACTCTCCACATCCTCCAAGTTCTCGCTGACAGAGGGGATGATCTGCACCACCTTCTCCTGAAAGTGCACTTGCTTGCGAGGGACTGGCATGGCTGCTGGTTGGACAGGAGTTTCTGGGGCTGAGCTCCTGTCCTTGCTGCCCTTCAGGATGCTCTTCATATGGCCCAGCAGCGAGCGGTGCTGCTCCCTCTGGGCCCCGTGGAAGGTGTAGGTCTGCTCAGTGTCACCAATGATGGTTGGGGCTGCCTCAGTGGCTGAAGGGTCCACGTACTGACCTGCCTGGGGATGCGTCTCTTTGTGCCCTGGGCTCTTCCTCCTCTTGCTCAGCAGGAAATAGGCCAGGGCAGTGAACACCAGCATGGACCCTGGGGACAAGACTGTGTTGGCTGGGGGCTCTGGCAAGTGGGAAGATCTTGCCAAGCAGCATCTGGCCCAGCTAGCCCAGTGCCACTGGCCACCAGCCCAGCTCTCTGCACATCCCCACCCCCACCCCTTGACAGACCATGCTCCACTTCCATCTGCACTACTCCCCAGTCAAACTTCTCACCAGGGATGGTGACATGCCAGACGAGGACAGGATGCAGGAAGCAAGCAACTGAGAGCAGCGTGTACCCCAGGAATTTCTGGAAGCTCCCTGGGCGTCTAGCTCGCTTCCAGCAGGCCTGTGCCAGGGATTCAGGCTTGTGACTGGGGAGAGAAAGAGAGGTCCATATGCCAAGAAGATTTGGTCCTAACCATGACCCATCTAGGTGCAGATCCTCACTCTGGTTTGTCAGGAAGTGGGTGTGGTTTCAGGGAAGGTAAGCAAAGCCTGAACATCTCGTGCTGGGAGAAGAGCATTTGCCAGAGGCCAGCATCTCAGCTGATCACTAATCAAGTGCCTATTATTTGGAACAAGGTGTTGCCTGTAAGCTGTGAGGACTTCTGAGTTTATGCTAGAAGACAGCAGCAGTGCACAGCCTCTGAAAAGGACATAAGGATTGTCTACATTTTAACTTCTGTGCTGTCTCTGGAGGGAGCTGAAGCTCACCCGTGGATCTGGTTCTTTCTTCAACCCTGGTACCTTGTCCCTACAAACTGTGTTAAGCAGATGCTGAAGACCAGGGTTTGTTGTGCTGATGCTCAGGAAATGAAGGCACAAGCCTGGGTTAAAATGCAGGTTTAAATGGCTGTGCACATGGACCCATTTACCTCCCCCCTGTATGAGTGCACTTGCCTTAGGGGCAGGACTTTTGGTCTGGCACTTGCAGCTCCCCTAGATCTGGTGTTGCATGTAAGGGGCAAGGTCTCTTTGGGAGGTCCCACCATGGCTGGAGAGTAGTGGGCAGGGTCTACTCACGTGAAGCACATCTCCAGGAACAAACTGATAAAGAAGAAGCCTTCACAGACAGTAACTGCAGCCCCTGAAAAACTGAAAGGTGGAGCTGTCAGGGGAACAGGGCTGTGTTTGGGTACATTCTCCAAATGGGCAGAAAGGGCAAAGGGGGCCAGAATTTACAATCCAGTTCTCAACACAGTCTGTGTGCTGGGGTCTGAACACCCTCTGCTCATCTGGTTTGTGAAGGAAAACTCACAGCCCTTCTGTCCCTGGGGAGTCAAGTTGCAGCCAGTGTCACCTCTGGCCTGCCTGAGTCTGCAGTAGCATCTCTTTTTCTAACAGAAATAGCTTATTTTTCTGAAACCTCAGTATGGAGATCTGAAATACCCAAAGCCTTGGACACTGTTTAGTCTGGTGCTACATATGATGGAGGGGTTGACCTTGTCACCCCTGCCAACTCTGATTTCAAGGGCAAAAATACTTACAGCAGATAGAAAGCCAGGCTCTTGAACTGTCCTTGCTGCAGCGTTTCTATGCCCACACCGATCAGCACTAGAAAAAGAGAAGGCAGGAAAGTTGCTGACTGCAGAGTTCATTCCCAGTTCCCTTGGGTTAGTTCCCAGCTCCCAGGATAGATGTCCCCATTTCCCCAGGGGCTAGCAAGGCAGCTTCTCCCATGCAGGGCAGCATGTTAGAACTTCCAGTACTAGTGATTCATGCTGACACACCAGCCCAGAAGAGTCAGAGCTGAGTGCTGCCCTTGATGTACAGCCCTGATACTCATCCCAGCTGCACCCCTATTATGGCAGCCTTGCCATTGTGTGGGCTGGGGAAGGGTGCTCTGGGCATGCCAGCTGGCCTTGGACAGCTGGGGGAGGTGAGCAGCAGCGTCCTGTGACTGTTCCACCCTCTGCCATACTTCCACCTCTCAGGTGCCACAGAGCACACTGCCCACTGCCCCTTCCTTCTCTGCCCAGGTCCCCTCAGTGCCTGCCAGCCCCATTCCCTTGCCCTCCCTGCTTGTCCAGGCCTGCTGCACCCCACACATGGCTGCAGAGCAGAGGAACTGTGCCAGCTGCCTTCATGAAGGGCTGTAGCCATAGCATCAGGATCCTTTGCTAGCCAAACAGTAAAAAATATAATGGGAATAGGCAGATTAAAAACAGGGAATGAACATTCTCTCAGTGCCTCTACCAGTACAGAACACCAGGGAGTCAGTTTTAGGGGAATTAAGAGTATTAGCAAGGCTAAAATCTTTGATGGATTGGTCAATAGCTTAGGGGACGGAAAATTTCCTTCAACATCCTTAGTTTCCTTCAAGATTATTTCTAAAATGGAGCAGATATGTAATGCCTCACATCAGCTGCAGCATGTTGGTCAGCACAACTTGTGCCAGTTCACAGGGCACAAGTGTCAGCAGTGTGGAGCTGAATGAAGCCCAGGTTTCATAGCCAGAGCATTGCCTTGGGCAATCTCCTGTCTGTACCTGATGCCTCCACCCCTCACTGAGCAGTCTCCACCCATCCACTCGGACTCAGGAAGTTCACTACTGGTCCTGTTCCATGCACACTGGCCAAAGTTTGAGGTGCAGGTTGGATCCATTTCTCTGAGCTGTGCTTTGCCCCTTCTGGAGAAGGGTACCAGGCTCCCAAACAAGGACACAGATTGGTGTCCATCGAGACTGCAGTGTACGTCAATGCCAAGGGTCAGCTTTCCCATCAGGGCTGAAAGAAATCCCTCTGTGTTTTCCCTGTGTCTCCTGCAGCTACTGGCCCTTGTCAGCCAAGGGAGCACATGGGGCCCATGTGCTACCCTCCTACACTGCCTTTCCAGCCCTGAGCTGAGCACGGAGAAATCAGTCTCATCAGAGGGCTGTGAAGCTGCAGGAGCTGTGTAATCCTACATGCATCCTACATTTACTGTCTTGTGACTGAGAACCATCCTTTTTAATCTTCCCTACAAATGTGGAGTTCATTCATTCTCATTCATTCATTCATTAATTCATTCATTCACTCATTCTCTGTGGATGAATGCAGAATTCTACAGCTTGACTGTTAGCTCAAGCCTCTGCTCTGGATGGGGAGATTTCCTCCTTTTGCACAGCTTCTGCTTTATCCACAAAGCTGTTTGGATGAAGAATCTGCAAGAAGAAAAGACCTGTTTCGAGCTGTTTGTTTGGCCTAGTCACTGCCTTGATTTGGATCTTGTCCAAACCATGTGGCTAAAGGCACATGATTAGGAATTAAATGGTTGAAAGCATGAGAATTAAGAAATAAGTAGGAACTCTTTCCTAGATGCAAAAATCACAATCACTGAACTAGAGATGCTGCAAACACTATAGCAAATCACAGGGCTATTTGAGGACTCTTTGCTAACTTGCCATAAGACAAATTAGTCATTTTCTGATACAAAGGAAACCCTGTAGCCTCACCATTGCAGAGAGCCATTACACTCCAAGATCCTGGGGGAAGGAGAGGTTTATATTATGTGGGTAACTTGTATTTACTAGCAGCATAAGGAGCTGGCCAGGCCTTCTCAGAATCAATTAGTGAGGCTGATGCACTCTCCATTTCATAGGTTTTTTTTTCAAACAAAACCCATGGGAATTTCTTCTGCATGGTTTCCATTTCATTCAAAAGCCTCACACACCTCATCAGGCACTAAACACTGCATCAAGCCGATTTCTTACTCCATTGAAACTCACATAGGAATAAAACACAGGCACATCCCATTCTTCATGGGCCTTTTGGGAAAGTCAGGTGATACTGGGAATGCATCAGAGCTATGGAAAAGCACAGTGAGTTGCAGTGCAGCTCTCTATGCTCTGTGACACTAAGCAGACAGATAACTTCAGTGCTCATTTAAAGAAAAAATAAAGAAAGATGTGCAAATGCTGCAAAATTATGAAAAGAAAACATGCAGGAGAGAAAGATGATATTCCATTAACACATTTCTACATTGTAGACTACTTTCAATTTTGTTGTTTTAGCTTTAGTTTTCTCATGGCAACAAGCTCACATTTTCTCCCAGGAAGGTCTCTATGAGTTTCGTTGGAGTTTTAAGTGAGAATATGACCAGTGTGAGGTCATGGAGGCCCAAAGGGATGGGGATGAAGAGATGAAGAGATCTGCATTTTCTGATAAAAGCTGTGTCCCATCTCCCACTGTTGTAGTATCATCATGACATGGACTTATCTACTGGAGTTTGTACAAACTCAGAGACTCAGATCTCTGCCTGTTATCAGTATCAGGCCTTTAAAGCACATTCCAGGGCCTCCATCACCCCAACTGTGTCCTTGGGAACGTGTGCACACTTCAGCTGACCTGTGTGCTTTCTACTTTGTCCCTGGTTTGAGTGAAGTGTTTCTTCATGACTGTCTGCAGCTGATAAAGGAAATACAAAGGTAGGAGGGCCTGCTGTGATTTACTCTTTAGTGTCTGACTCTGAAATCCCTGGGGCTTTGAAACAGGAACCACAGGTACCACCTCAAGTCACCTCTCACCAGGAACCTCTGGGTCACCCCTCCAGCCTTTAGACATGCCACACCCTTTGATTTCTGCTTTACTCATGGGGAAGCTGAGGCAGAGAGTGCTTCCTGTCCTGTCGCATAACAGCTAGTCAGCAGCAGTGCCAGAGTCAACCCCTGAGCCTTCTGCTTTAGCTGATTCCCCAAGTCCTATCTGGAGATGCTCCATGTGAGATGGTGTTCCATCTTCGTGAGTGAGCCACTGTATCTAACACCTAGCTCAAAACACCTGCCTTTCATCTGAAACCAAACTCTTGGGTGTGCCACCAACCCCAGAACACCCTGGCCCAAAGCAGCCCCTGGCAGCAGGTGAGAGGATCTCACCAGGGAGCAGGTGGGTGAATTTATGGAGTTTGTACTGCAGCTATAACCTGAATTGCTCTGAGCTGCTCCCTGACAGGCTGCTAGAGAGGCAGAGCAGTGCTTTTATAGTAACTATGCCATGATGGCTGGGACAGAACCTCTCTACCCTACCTGGCACAGGACATCTTACTGTGCACACTTCAAGGAGCTCCTCCATCCTACTCACATCCCATAGTGTAGCCCAGCACTTTTGCACAGCCATAAATATTTTGCTTTTCAGTCTCATTCACATCTTGCCCATGTCTGTCTGCTTTAGAAGAATACACTTTAATGTTCTTATTTTATTTTTTTCTTTCTTTTTTCTTTTTTCTTTTTTCTTTCTTTTTTTTTTTTTTTTTTTTTGTGTGTGTGTGTGCTTTAGCTTGTCCTCTGAATGTTGGCCCTTCCTTTCTGATGTCTCACTGTGCCTCCCACGGCATTTGGAAAGATCTTGGCCAGGCACTCAGCACTCTCCTACCCGGGGTCCCAAAGCAAAAGTGAGCAAGTTTCCTTGTCCCCCCATAGGATGGGGCCGTGCTGCAGCACGCTGCAGGCTGCTTGGAGCATCCACTACGTGCCTTTTAGTCCCAAAGACAAAGAGAATTTGCTCTTACCTGCTGCGGTGGAGATGCCCAGCAATCGGCAGGTATACTCCAGGGCACTCCAAAATGCCTTGTGCTGCATGGCAAAGAGATGAAGACTGCGGTACAGCCAGGCACAAACTCCTCTTCAGAGCCCCCACCTCAGGCGTAGCCCAGCAGCTCCAGAAACAGGCAGAGCCTCTCGTGTCCTGGACTGAGTGACCTTCCTGGAGGAAAGGGCAGTGCGTGCAGGACTGGCCACCTCCACAGGGCCTCCCAGGGGAGGGTGGTCGGGCAATGAGCTGCCACCCCAGGGAACTGGTCAGCGCTGCTCCCGCTGCTCCCGTGGGGGCTGTGGAGACCCGGCCTTTTCCTGCTGGCTGCTGGCTCCTTCCCGGCCCGGGGTGATTAATGACTGCTGAGGCAGGGGTGCGGCTTTGGGAGCGTTTGTACCCCAAGTGCATGGGTGCACGGCCTTCCCTGCTCCTGAGGTGGAGGCTCTGGAAGCCCAAGCTGATTAAACGAATGTGAAGTCATTAGTGCTGTGCAGCTCCCGGCAGGTTAACCATTTGTGAGGATGACGATGTTTGCTCTTGGCAAGAGAGCAGCACGTTTCTGGCGAGTCACGAGGGGCACCCCAGGCCACTGCCTCCTGCAGCTGAGCCCCCGGCCATGGCTGCTGCTCACCACCCAGGTCCCAGCCAGTACGGCTGGGAAGAGTCTGTGCTGATGTGCAACCACAGGAACAAGATCAAACGTGTTCACAGGGGTCCCACAGACTTGGGACAGCCATAGCTAGGGAAATCTGGCCCCATCATTTTTTGGGAACCCCGGTGAAATGCATTTTTGTTTTGTAGCTACCGGAGCCATTTGAACAGCACCGGGGTCTCACAGGTGTCATAACATATGAAATGAGCTGCACAGGTAGTCTGATCTCTTTGCCTTAGATTTGGTAGACAGCCTGAGGATCCTCGGCTTGTCCCTGCAGGACACAATGCCTCAGGAGAGAGGCAGCTCTACATATGTCTGAAGGACAAGACAAGAAAACACTGGCTGTTCTGGACCCCAGCCCCACAGTCTTTTGTGCTTGAACAAGAGATCTCTCTGGAGGTCACCATTGATGTTCTGCTGCCACTCAGGGAAGAGGTGGTGTGTGCAGCAGCATGGCAGTCCTGGCATGGCAGTCCCAGCAGGAGGGTCATGTGAGCACAGCACAATCCCAGTGGGCAGCACAGACGTGTGGTGCCTGCAGGGCAGTGGGTTCACAGGTCAGTGAGCTCACCTTGTGCTGCAGCTGGAGTCTGGAGAGTCACTGCAGCCCCTGCCCCTTGCTGTGCTGGATGGGAAGCTACTGTGAGTCACGCTCAACTCACACACAGCCAGCCCTACAGGGAGGGAGCAACCAGCTGAACCTGTCCCCCTGTGATGCCTTCTCACCTGCCTGACACCACAAAGCTGAGCCTGGCCAGTATGTGTTGTACTGACTTGTCCTGGGAGTAGAGATGACTTGTGCCAAGGACACAGTAACAGCTTCTCTTCCATGGGTTCTTGGTTTGTATTTCCAACTGGTATTTTCCCAGTGTTTTTTTAACATTCGCAAGGTTGTGAGTGGCAGAGATTTTGCAGCAGACCATCCTGACAAGGTTTGGGCACAGTGCACATTTTCCATGTGAAAAATGGAAAGGCCCACAGGAGAAGGGTTCCCGGAGCATCCTGAGGGGCAATGCTGAATGGTGCAAACCCAACTCATGTCTTTGCTTTGTGGCACTGTCACACTTTGGGTGTTCCCATTTCCTCTTGTCTTCCTGCACCACCTCGCATGTTTGATGGAACTACTTGTTGTTCCACACTGGTGCCTCAGTGGGGAGCCTTCCTTTTCAAGAGAGTGGAAATCAGAGGCAGCCAACAGGGAAGGTCACATAAAGGCTGAGGGAAAACCCAGCTGGGGTACCTGCTGCCCTGCCTGCTATGGCTGGGCATTGCCTGGGTGGCCCCCATGCCCTCTAATGGTCCTTTGCTGCAGGCTCCAGGAGCACTCTCTCTCTCCACTAATCACCAAAACAGCTTAAAGGCCCCGGAGTTTACAGAATACAGATTCACAGAATATTCTGAGTTGGAAGGAATCCACAAGGGTCATTGAGTCCAACTCTTAAGTAAATGGCCTATATGTGTATTGAGCCCACAATCTTGGTGTTATTAGCACCATGCTCTAACCAACTGAGCAGATCTCAGGGATTCTCAGGCTGTACAGGTTGTACAAGTTCTTTCAGGTTGTGCAGTCTGGATGCTTTTTTCCTTGCTGTCGCGTTCTTTTTTTTAACACTGATGTATTGAATTGAAGGTGTCTCTTTACAAATGTGAAAAGTAGAAAAGTAGTTTAAAAGCAAATAGAGGAAAGGAAGACATAAGAGTCTTTCAGAATTACTTAGAGCCATGAGCTTAGGCTTGGAGATGCAGAAAACAGTGCAGCCCTGATCTATCACCACCCATCCTTCAGCAGCACCCTGCACTGCTCAAGGCAGCAAGCTGCTGCCTCCTCTTGAGTTGGGGATCCCCTTAGCCAACATGGGAGTGCAGCAGGCTCGGCTCTTAGCCTGGCACTCTTATTAAACTTCACTGAGCTCTCACCCAGAAAGTTAATGATTTTGTCTAAGTGCCCTTCACAGCAGTGTTTCCTTTCTGGAAAACAACATGCCCCAGGGTTTTAAATAAATGTAAATGTATGGGTGCCAGTGGTGATGGTTATGGAGGAACAGAATTTATTTGGAAAAGGCAGATTAATACATTAACAATTTAAACCTTGCGTCTCCTCCCCGTGTTCCTTTGGCTGCCCAGCCTCCATCCTCTGAGTGGGCCTGTATTAACCTTCCTGAGGGTCCTTGTCCCCCATGTGGAGAGACCCTTAGCGTGGAGTAGCACAAAGCCTTCACTCACTCACTCTTCCTGGGTGCACTAGGTGTTTCTCTCACTCCAGTGCCCAGCAAGGTAGCATGGAGTGAACTGGTATCCTCAGACTTCATTTGTATCAACACACATTTAGCAGGTCCTTCCTTCCATTTAGGATTTTTTTGGCTAGTGCTCCTACAAAGCAACCTCACATGAACTTGATTTTTCACAGTAGACCCTTCTGCCTCTGTTCAAGTGGGGAGATGATACCCTTAATGAATGTGTGTTTTAGTGAGCTTTAGGAATGAGTTTAGGCAGTCAGAAGAGGACTGACAGCTTCTGAGCTTAGAGGGGTTTAATAGCCTGTAACCAACATTGCAAAACCTATGCACCAGCACACGTTGTTCTGGGACACTTAAGAGCAGTGGTCCTCACAGCACATTAAACCACTACTCTTGCACAGAGGGTTATCATTTGCACTTTGGCTGCTAGCCAGGATTCACATTTACAGTCTGCTTCCCCTGATGTATGGGTTGATTTGAGAGGATATTATCTCAGGGTTATGGCTTCATGGTCATGTTAGTCTCTGTCTTCATCTCTTCCTACTCACACTTTGCTCAAGTCAGTTTTGCTGTGGCACGACCACCGTGGCCATTTTTCTGTGACCAAGGCCACAGGGCAGGATCTGGATTGGCTGCCCCAGTAAGGATGTAGGGGAGCAGCACACTCACCTCATGTTTGTCTCGGCAAAATGGTGATGCTGCAGGAGTGCTGCAGAGAGTGGAGATCCTATCCTGGGGCATAGGGTACCACTAACCGTGCTCTAGAAGAAACCTGTGGGAACATGCTTAACCTGGCTTGCCCAAAATAGAAAAACAGTTCCCAACCTGCCTTGGACAATGTTCTGGAAATCTGTTTCTGGTATTTCACCTCCTCTTCTCTCCTTAGCTATAACCACCATGTCAGGTAGCCCTGTTCAGCAGCCTTGGTCTCCTCTCAGCAGCAGCAGAGTGTCCAGCTAAGACAGACTGACACCAATGCTCTCCCTTGTCCACCAGAGGACAGGGAGCCAGCAAGCAGCTGCCCAGAGCCTTTGCAGCGGTGCCAGGTGCCACCTCCCTGTGCCCTCCTTCCACCAGGTCACCTGCCATGGAGAGGAAATGGACTGTCACAAGAGCAGGCTGATGGCAGATGGACCCAGTCGGTCGGAAGCACCAGTGAACTGCAGCTGTGGGTTCACTGGGTACAAATATTTCCTTGCAGTCAGCAAGTTTCACTCTGCCTTGTATCCCCAGAGGTCCACTGCTTTCCAAACCAGTCTGAATGCACTGACAGCACCCTGAGGCGAGCTTGGCAGACCTCCCTCCGCTCCTGAGCCGGGAAAAACATGGCACAGGGCTGCCTGAAGTCACAATACCAGCAGAGCTAAAGAGAAAATCTGAAGTATGCCACCTCTTCCTTTGCTAAAACAGGAAATTATGTCCTCTGCATTCTCCAAACCCGGGGCAGCACTGCAAGCCGTGCTGGGGATGCCCGGCAGGGGACAGCAGGACCCCACCACTGCACAGGCTGCTCCCTGTGCAAGGCAGGCTGCAGCCAGCCCCCTGCAAGGTAGACATGAAAGGGCATCATTAAGTTTTACTGTTTGAACAAGAAAAGCGTGATAGCCACAACATGGATCTGAAGGGGACCGGGGAGAACCCAGAGCTGCAGTGAACACAAATCAACAGCTGGCCTGTTTTGCTTTATGATCTGTGATCAGAGGGATCAACACGCTGCTGAACACTCGTCTGCTCCTCCAGGAATTTCTCACCCCAGCAGAAATGCCAAGTGTGCCTTGTGCCTGGCAATGGCTGGAGGGGGGGGCGGGGGGCTGGCTCTCATCCGGGCATCCGGTGTTAATAAAACTCATCGCACACGGTGGTGTGGGATGATGTGGAGATGATACCGGGGAAGAGGGCTGAGGTTGATACCTCCGTGGCAAAGGCAATCTTAAGCAGAAAATGGGTAAGTAGAAACACATCTGAGGCACTTGTGGGGATCTCACAGACCTCTACAGCACCTCTATCACTCTGACTTGCTGGTGATTTCTGCTTTCCCTGAAACCTGCAAGCCCTCACCCCAGCCCCTCGCTCAGGAAAGCAACCTCCCAACATGTCAGCATGAACTTCCCTTCTCTTATTTGCCACCTGTTTGACACCGACCTTAGAGGCTTTCCAAAATGTGGACTAATACCAGCTCCCTGTGGCAGCATGTGTGAGGGGCTCCTGGCTGGCCATCCCCCAGGAGTGGGGCACAGCTCTGTACAGCTGGGATCAATCCCCATCCCAGTGCTGCTCTGCTCTCCAAGGGGGTGGGCTGAGCAATGTGTGCTGAGCTTGTGACATTTTACACAGTATTTGGCAGAGAGATGTGTGATCAGGATGCATGCATAGATAGGCAAGTGTATGTACATATGTGTTGAAAACCCATGTGTTTTTCTTAAACTAAGCTGTAATAACAAGAACTATCAAAATTACATTTATTTATTATGCATTTGATCTCCAGATCCACAGCGGGGTTCCCAGAGATTGGTGTCCAGCTCCCAGAACCACGTGATTATGCAAGACTCTCCATGAAAACACATTTCTAACTCAGAAAACTGCAGAGAAAAATATGCAGAAACTGACTCAAAATCCAGAGGAAAGAAAGATCCCAAGTTAAATCTTTGTTTCCTATTACTAATAGTATTATTTCTAATTGTATGATTGAAATGCATGATCTTTGGGGGATAGTAAAAGCTAAACAAGGAATGTCACAGGGAACTAGGCAGAGGGGACATGAGGAGAGCTGAGATTAAGGTCAAGGCAGTAATTCCAAATCTAAGCCCCAAGGCAAGAAATACCTTCGATCTCAGCACTTCTCAGCTGCCTGTGAGTTTCTTTGCTGACAGCAGTGTGAGTGGTTAGGAGGACTGAGGCAGGAGTGGGGCTGGGAGCTGCAAAATACCATGAAGGCAGCAGAAACCTGACAGGGATAGGGGTGCTCCCCCAGATTAACAAGGGGCAGAGGATGCCAGAGATGTATGAGCCTTCTGTCCTGGGATCTGCCAGGGAGCTCCTCAGGGATGTTCCTGGCGCACAGGGGGGCTGCTCCATGTTGCAGGTACAAGCCTTCTCCTGTGGGACTGTCTCCACTCCACTGCGAGGCAGCGCAGCCACAGAGCTGATTGTCAGCTCTGACAGGGACTGGGCAAGGGGAAGCCCTCAGCCTGGTGGGGTTGCTGTAGTGTGCCCAGGGCAAAGGGAGCACAGCTCAGTGCTGGCCTTGGCAGTGGGGACTTGGAGGCTTTGTCCCTCTTCCTTAGGAATCTCTGGTCGTTGTGATCTTGGCTCTCAGGTGGATGAATGGAGATCTCAACTTGCATGTAAAGAGGGAAGGGAAACATGAAAGGAGTTACTTATGTGATTTAAAGGCTTTGCTGCCCCCTGCACAAGTCCCTGCATGCCCTGTATGCCTGCTGCCCCTCAGTTCTTGACCTTTCTTACAGTCTTCATTGGACTCGCTTGCAGTGAACTGCTCCCATGCAATAACCGTGGGAATTCCAGACGTGTTCAAAGATGACATGTCACAAAGACCATGTTGCCCACATATACAGGAATCCCCTACCATGAATCAGTCAGCTCTAGAGCTTGGAGAGACTCATCATGCTGAAATTGGCATCAGTGCCTCTCAATGGACTATCACACTAAAAATAGATCCATCTCCTTTTTCCATGTCTGGGCTGAAGTCTAAATCATTCCCAGAGCCTGAATTTGATGGAAGTCCTTTAGCAGGTAGGTATGTTGGTTACATAGTCTAAGAGGCAGCTAGAAGTGATCAGTAAGGCATACACAGGCAGGCAGAGCAGATGGAAAAGACTGTGCTTAGGATCATTTACTGCAATATGGACATGGCTTGGGATCTGGGTGTGAGGGCCATGGATTTCACCTCACATGGATTCAGTAAGCACACATCCACTTTTCCCACTGACACTGAAAAATTCCTCACACCACAAGAAGTCCCATGGGACTGAAGTAATCAAATACAGAGGTAATTGAAGATTGAAAGACCATCCCCACCTTAATAATAACAACGTGTTGTTTGTAGCAGTGGACCATAGTTAAAGAAGTCCAGCCCCAGACCACAGGTCACAAAAAAGCAGAGTACAGAAGGCACCAAAGGTAACTACACAGCAGCATTGCAGAGGCAGAGAAATGACCCATGAGATAGTCCAGAGTAGTCTTAGCCTATGTGTACAGAGCTGAAGAAGAGGTGATATCAGTCACACATCTTCTGTCTGAATTTCCAATTCAGCTGCTGCTGGGACCCCTGAATAAAGACTGTAGCTTGCTCCCAAAATCAGTCAAATCCTTCCTCAGTAGCTGTCAGTGGATATGAGTTTTGGGCTGTCACAGTAAGTGTTTGAACTGCTGGCCAACCTGCTCTAAGGTTCCATCTCCTCTCTTCTGACTTCTCCATCCCTTCAGCTTCCACTCCACAAGAAAATTTCTATCATCTGCCATCACCCTGGGAGACAGCAACTTGCAGCAGCAGTACTGGAGCCACATGACCGTGTGAGAGGGTGTTCACAAGGGGTTGCTTTCCCTGGAGCAGTGTGACATGTTACAGTGTTCCATGTGTGCCGAGTGACTCTATCACTGAGACCCAAAAATGAGGCCAACGGGAGTGCTGTGTCAACATGAAGTAAATATCCTCAGTTTTTCTATTGCACGGATTAATTTTCATTTTGAATGGGGAAACTGGGGCGGGGTGATGCCTTGATCCAGATAGTGTCACACTGCATTATCAGCAGCACAGCTTACTCAGGGATGATGAATCTTGCCTGCCTGTCTGTAAGTCTTCACTTCCCTTGTGAAATACAATGCTAGCTCTCAATCAAGGGACTTACTCAGCTAAACTCTAACCTAAACCTATGATTCATTCCCTGAACTGAAAGTTGTGCTATAATGATGAAGGGTGAGATCCACCTCTGTGTGGAGCAGGTCTGTAACAAGACTAAAATACCACCTTAACACAACAAAACAAGGCTGTTGTTTTACTTATTCCTGTAGAGAGAGAAATTGCCACCACGGGAGGAAATGCAGTAGTGTAAAAGGAGCTCACAAAGAGATCAAATATTCATGTGCAGGCTCTTGGTCTGGAGTATATTTCATAAGGAAGGCTGGTGGAGCAGCATTTTATTAGTAGGTGGGAGGAGGGGGTGCTAGTAACTCAGTATAAACAAGCTCTGTGCATGAGCTTTATCCCACAGACATTCACCCATCCATCAAAACCATTTGACTCTTTGCCTTCTTTTCTGGCAAAGGGGACTGGTAGCTTCTCCCTGCAAGGGAGCAAACAAGGTGTGCACAGCAGTGATTGATGCACCTGGGGGTTGAGATACATCAAAAAGCCTGCTTGCTGTATTTCGAGTCCCAGTGAGCAATTTATAGAAGGGTTTATGTAGATAAATAACCAGGGAGATTTATGTGAAGCAATACAAAACATATGTTTTTGGCTGCAGAGATGTAGAAATGCTCAAGGACTTGGAAGCTGTGTAGCTGAGTTATTTGTAAAAGTGTTCCTGCTAGTAGGATTTATTCTGAAGCTTCATTTTACTTGGCATTGCTTCCAAAAGGCTGCAGAGCAAACAAGCATCGCAGGATCACCCCTTTTACTATATTGCCTGAAAGAGTTTCAAGCATATAGATTTAAAACCAGAAGTTTGGTCACATCACCCCTAGTTGGGGCTGGGAACAGGAAAAGGCTGAGAACAAGGAGAAGCAGTAGCAAAGGAGACAGACCTCATGGACATGGAGGTTGGGTGAGGTCAGACAAATCTCTGGAGAGACCCCAGATGCCAACTTGGTCTGCCTAGGCACTGGGCACTGGGTGCTTACCTCTGAAAAAATGGATGCTTACCTCTCTGAAAACCTTGAGATCCTGCCATGGCTAGTGTGATTCAAAGGGAGAAGAGGAGACAGTCCTGGCCTTAGCTGGAAAGCTGGGATTAAATTTGAATTTGTCCAACACATCAGGTGAGTCTATGGTAATGGGGATAAGTTTCTGCCATGTATTATATTTACCTGGCTTGGACATCCCCTGCAATCCTGTGTCCCACTGGCTGTGTAGTGTTCCCTTTGCACTGAGATCCAGTCCCTGAACTTGGCATGGCCTCATTTGTGCCTGCTGCAGGTTAGAAGCAGGCTCAGTGCTGTGTTAGTGAGCCAGAGCCTGGGTGTGCTCTCACTGCTGTCCCACCCTGAGAGCTCACAATCTGAGGAAGTTGTGTGCCCTGGACCACCCCCCTGCTGCTCCTTTGCCCTCGTGGGATGGCACAGAGGACTGTCAGAGTAGGCAGCTTGACAGAAACTTCTTAAATCAGAAGAGACTCACTGTGGGCAAAGTCACCCACTATCTGTCAGAGGATGAGCACCAGGGAGAGCTGGCAGTCCTCACGTCCAGTCCCACCACCCTCCATGCAGACCCTGACATATCCACTCCCCTGACAGAGGGGCAGATCACCTACCACCATGGGATACTGCACAGGAAATAGTGATACAGCTGTCTGGCAGCCTGAACTGCCTCATCACTAATTTTTCAAATCTGAGTCTGAGCTGTTCCTGCAGGAAGGAACAAAGGAATCACTCAAACAAATTATACCTGTCCCCATTAGGTGTGCACCCAATGAACACTGATAAGCACATATATCAACAATAAAAGAGTAAGACTGGTAATCCCTTCTGGTTGCATGTCACTTATCCATAAATTTTATCCCTACATATCTCCCTGTCCCCTGACCCTCTCTCCTCCATGTCTCCATCTCCTGGTGATGGAGGCAGATCTTGGTGTGCCAGTGCCTGTCACTTTCTACCCTAGGCAGAAAAAAATATCAGCTATTTCAAGAAAAGTTGTGACTGCTCCTAAATCTTAGGCTCCCTTTCCCTGTGCTGGACTGCAGAGCTTGGGATTTGCTTGGCAATCAGCCCTCCCATCGATGGGAAAGGCCCCCTGCCCTCATGTGTGCTCACCACATGGGCCACTTTATTTACATAGCTGGGTCCACACATTTATATTTAGTATGTTTGAGAGGCCACCATGGAATTAGAAAGCTAAAAATGAGGATGGAATAAAATATATGGAAGTTAAGGGGGGGATA
Source organism: Sturnus vulgaris (assembly GCF_052056855.1). Classification (NCBI taxonomy): domain Eukaryota; kingdom Metazoa; phylum Chordata; class Aves; order Passeriformes; family Sturnidae; genus Sturnus; species Sturnus vulgaris. The sequence goes on along the minus strand of NC_142250.1, from coordinate 21,220,962 downwards.
TGAGTGAAAACTGAGGAGGCTGGAGGTAACTCCAGGGCTTGCTTGGCTGTGTGACCATGAATGCTGGAGTCTCCTGCTCTGAGCAAAAGGACCAGAAGTTGAGGTCACGTTTAGATATGAACCTGGATCAGATTTGAGCCCTTCTTCAAACATTCTTACTTGAATACAACTTGAAATTAAAAAACCAACCTAGTCCTATGGACTATCTCTCTGTATCTGTCTATCCCAATTTGGAAATTTTTCGTCACCACATAAGTCTGACCAGAGTTAGGCCTATGGTTTCTCAAGACAATGCTTTAACTCAGGTCTCTTAAGTGACCCTCCCTCTGTGAACAGCATCGTCCCCCCCAAAAAAGAAGCCATTTGTTGACAGCTGGAAGTTGATGATGCATTCATCTTCCTCCCACACCCTACACACATGAAGGGAATGGGGTGGATCTGTTTCTGCCAGCATCTCCAGTGGCACACAGCCTGCTGCAGCTCTAGTCACCTCTCACCTGAAGGGCCTGCTGAAGGTGGTCTGTGATAACAAACGGTTTTGGTTCCAGCTGAAAGGTTTTTTTTACCTTAGATGTATTTGGTAGAAATGTTGCATTCAGCACAACTAATTCCTTCCTATAGTAACTATAAGCACAGTAAATTAAACTTTCACAGGTCTGAAGTACATAACTCTCCTTTAACTCCAGGATCTGTTTCCCTGGCCACCCTGCACTAACAAGGGCTTTGCTGGTGGTGTTGGGGCCTGGGCAGAGATGGTGCTGCTCACGCGAGCTGGTGATGTGACTGGTACTAAATTATTGCTCATTGCCCTTGGTAGATTTGTGTAGCTGCAATGATTGAGGCTGGTTGTGAGTTATGGAAGGGCAGTGGGTGCTTCCCTGCCATGGCTGGGATTAACCCCCACACAAGCAAAGAGAGTTTGAGGATCACCCTGCAGCCAGCTAATTGTTTCTAGCAGCTGAGTGCCAGCAGTCCCCTCCCCTTGAGGAGGTAAATTTCCTCATGTGCTCTGATGAGATGGGCTTTAATTATGAAGAGAAGGAAACACGGACCCTAAGAAGAAACTTTTTGACTCCCTAGCCTGTTTTGTGCTTTGCTGGCGAAAAAAAAAAAAAAAAAGCAGCTGGGGAAAATAAATGTGGTTTTGAGGTTCAAGCAGGCTCTTCTACCTTCTCTGAGTCAGCGCAAGCAGCAGCTCCCAGGAAGGTAATTTCAGTGTGTCCAGGCTCCTAATAATGCAGTGCTCTGTTAAGGAAAGGTGCTGAAACCCTCCCCTCTGCAGCTACAGTCAGTCCTTCAGAAACCCCAGTCACGCTCCTGGGTTTTCCCATCCACAGCAGGGTATCCTGAACCCTGAGAGGAGCTGGGGCTTAGGGTGCCTGTTTTGATGCTAAGGCTGCCTCTCAGGAAAGCAAGCAGATACAAATTTCATTTACTGTCCTTAGTTCAGTGGCTTAACATCCTTATGGAATAGCTGTGGCAGCATTTTTCGTTGATGGATATTAAATTTTCTATGATTGGGGAACACAGGATTTTGAATCTCCTGTAGCCTATGATAAAACTTGTTTCAATTCTGGCATGAAATTCAAAGGCAATTTCAGCCTTTTTCAGAATGGCAGAAAACGGTATTCTTGACCAGAAGCAAAATTCTCTTTTAATGACTGCAAGCTCTATTTCTTTCATATTTGCACCTCTAGCCAAAGTTATTCTTGCTTTAGATTTATCTCTGCCTGCAAAACTCTCAGCTTCAATCTAGCAACATTTTCTTATGAGACAATGTTGCATCATCTAACTTCAGTCAGAAGCTCCTCAGGCTGTGAAAAGTGAACAGAGGAGAGATGGTATCCTATTTTAAGAAATATTATCTGTGCTGGTGAGGGATTTTCTGGGGGATTAACTTTCCCCTTGGCATGAGGAGAGACAGCAGTGAAGGCAAGATTTTGCCTTGGCGCTCTATGGCCTTGATAAATCAGGCACCACAAATCACTGCTGTTAGAACTTTAAAAGTTCACATCCTTTAATGGGTGGGAGGCTGAAATGCCCTATCTTTTGAGAAGATCCTCCTGTTTCTTACTTGCATGTTAATTTAGCAGCTCCCAAAATAGCAACGTATAGTACCTAGATTCATAATTCATAATTAAAACTCTTGACAGTGTTCAGGCTCCACTGTTAGTTTGACCTCTATGCCTCTCCATGAGCATACATCTCAAGGGATTCTTGCCCTCTTCTCAGGGAGGGCCCTGTGACTTATCCCATTAAGTTAACAGAAGGTCATATAATAGTCATAAAAATATTATGGATCCCTCCCACATTCCTCACCCATGGCAAAATACTGCAACAGGGAACAATCAGTGCTTTTTAGCTGGGCATCCAATAAATCTGGAGGGGTATTAGGCAGAACTGAAGCTCTACAGCTGCTGGGGTGGAGCGTGAGCACAGATGGATGGATTGGGAAATGGAGTTCTTTTTTGCCTCTGTTACTGTTTGTAAGCAAACCTGTGTTTCAGGTTTTGAAATATCTTTAAGAGGTGTAAATGTTCTATTTATTAAAAGATCTTGTTTTCTGTTTATTTGTCAGCTGTGTTACCTAGGGAAGTAAATTCAACAAAATTGACGTAGTTTTGCAGAAATGCTGTTCTGCTTGCTTGCTTTCTCAGCAGTGAAGAGGCTTGTTTTGTATGGGACCTACTCAAAAGCAACCTCTTTCCAAACTCCCTGTACTGCTCCTTGCTGGAGTCTCATTGCTGCCAGATGAGCAGCTTTGAGCCTTGTCTCTTGGATTGCAGCAGCAGCATGTAATTCAGGCTTTTTGTACAGAGGAATTGCAATGCTCCTGCAGGCTGTCCTTCTCCTCAGCTCCAGCCCACGAAGTCCTCTCCATCTGGCTGCTCTGGCTTGGGCTCTGCTTGCAGCTGGGGACTGAGTCAGGCTGGCACTGTCAGCCCAGCAAGCAGCCAGAGCATTTCTTCTCCCTGTGGTGCCTGAGCTTGTCTCACGGACTCATTCCTTACTCTTTTCTAAGCCCTTGGGAAAGATCTGGGGGAATGTGGTTCTTTCTATACATTTGTTATTTGATCTGCTCTGGGTCTGAGCTGCTGTGTGCTCATAACCTCTTGGTGGGGTATTCGGGGTGAGAGTTGTGCCATGTGCAGTAGGATGAAACTGGTTGCTGCTACTTAGGCCAGCACAGGGTCACAAATCTTTCATGCCACTTGGGTTCCTTCAGGGAAACTTGTCTGACATACATGTTCAAAGTTTCCTCCTTCACACTCCCCAGTATTTGCTGGAACCCCTTGGTTCTCTTGTGCCTTGTCTTGGTACGTACAGAGACACTGTGCCTTTGCTGAGGACTCTGACACCATCCCAGCTCTACCTGGAATTTGGGTTCCACAGCCCTGCTGAGTCCTGTATGTCATACCTCAAGCCCAGCTTTAGCAGAACCTTTATCTAGGAAATGCATTCCATTTTGTTAAAACATGTCACAAGGGGCAGGAATCAAAGGATGCTGCTGCCATGTGACTGAAGTCCATGTTCTGAACCTTTTGTATGCTCTCATCTCCTTGCTGTCGAATGTTTGTTGTGTGTGTGCTTAAGAGGGCAGCAAAACAAACCTTGCCTGGCCTCTCTGGAGCCAGTTGTGTGGCAGTAGTCAATACAGCTGTGACTAACTCCTGCAATGACACAACCTTTCAAGATGAACATTGACCTTTATAGGCTTAAGTGTGTTTCTCCCAGTAAACAATGGTCATGGCAATATTCCCAAATAATTTATCTATGGATGGCAAGTAGCTGGAAGAAGTGTCTACAGACAGAATTAGCAATTTGAAGAAACCGATGTGTGCTCCTGCTATTGACTCTGTTGAAAAGTTTCTGCAGGCACTGAATGAACAAAGGAGCAGGCTGTGTGGCTGTTGAAGAAAATCCTCCTGATGCTGGAGGTCAGAATCTATTAGAATTTTATCCAGAAGTGAATTAATGTGTTGACAATGTGCTGCAGGGGTAAGGTCACATGCAGTCACTAGATTTTTCTCAGGAACTTCTTTTGCTTCTCACGCAGTTTTCAGGCTGAAATGATGTATGTGAGGAGAGCAGCAGGAGAGACAACTGCAACTCATTGCCTGTTAGCCTTTGGGATAAACTTCAGATTTTTGCATGGGGATGCTAGCCACACTATCTAGGAGGGAAGTAGTCTAATTTGCTACATCTGCAGGCTAGTGGGCACCCTGTGCCCCAGCTTTGGGCTGTGGTGTGCTAATGAGGAGTCTCAGCCTTGCAGGGAGTCTGTGTCCAGGCTGGCACCTCTGGGATGCACATGCTCACTGCCTCACAAGAATGCTCTGGAGACATCTCCTGTCTGAGTATTCTTCTCCAGAGGGCATGGAATGAGCACCTGTAGGTCAGTTGCTGTGCAGTTGCCTTTCCTTGGAAGGTGTCTGGCAGCAAGGAGCTGCCTAATTCAGAGTGAGGCTGGTCTCTGCAGGATCCTGGCCAGCCTCAGCCTTGGACCCCTCCTAAGGATCAGCTTGGGGGCCCACTGCAACCCTTGCTCAGGCAAAGGCCAGGCAGAAGGAGAAAGTAGAACTCAAGAAAATAGTTTCCCCAGGGAAGCTCCTGCAGGAACAAAAAGCCAAAACCTCTGTAACAGAGCCAAACATCAATGAAGGAAAAATCTAATTACCCCTTCTTGTGGGGTTTGCAGTACAGGAAATGTGGCCCTCTGGGACAGATGTAAATATAGGCATAATCTAATGCCATACTTGCCTGAACTCCCTGAATTCAGGATCTCCCTATTAAGCAGTCAGTTGGTTCTAATGGGAGTTGTTGAGCTGGAGGTGGTGTCTGCTTTTTCCACTGTCTCCCTACCAGTCTGTGCACAGTGCAGTAGGTGAAGGCCAGGAGCATTGAAAAATAATTGGCATGAGTTACTTCTCTTGATTCTTTTAGCTTTCCACATAATGTGCCGATATCTGTAACCTCCTGTCTGTTTCTACAGTGATTGCTGGAAAGGAGTGTAAAAAGAGAGCCCTTCAGGTATGGGAAACTGCCCTGAACAGCAGTCTGTGTGTCTGTCTATGCTCCCTCCTGGCAGTGCTGCAACCTGTCTTCAGCAGAGATCTGCCTCAATTTGAGTGGATTTGAGAGCTGCAAGAACTTGGGTCTCTTGCCAGTCCTGATTTTTGCTTGTGATTTGTTGCTGAAATCTTGAGAGCTGACAGGTTTGCTTTCCAATCCTGCCTTTGTGAGCCGGTGGGGTGGTCCTGGGATGATCAGTGCAGGTCCATGACCCAGTTTCCACAGACATGTATAAAGTTGGTTGTTTCAAACTGCTGAGAGGTGCTTCAGTGTAGCCATGTGAGAAAAGATGTTGGAGTGCATCAGAGTAAGGGCCAAAGAGTCTTCAGCACCTGCGATCTCCATTATTGTTGCTACAGTGCAGTACACACTGTGCAGTCATTTGGCAAAGGCTTGTCATCAATGGAACCTGCCACTGAGCAAAAACTGCCTGAAGAACCCACATTGCTGCCTTGGGCTCAATTTGACTATCCTAGCCAGGGGGTTGTGCCTTTAGGAAGTAGTGTGCTGCCTGAGATGTGCCAAGAAGAGAATAGATAAGTTTCCCTCGAATGAAGAGAATGCATGTGGTAGAAACCCAGAAGACTGGCTGCAGGGATAGCATTTAGCAGGGAAAGGACCACTTCAAGTGTCCTTTGTTGCGTTAATTGACTGCTATCAAAGTGTGTTTTCTTAACGTGCTTTCGAGGACTGATCTGGCCAGATGCAAAACACTCTGCTATGAAGGAGCAGCTGTGTGTGCTAGCTGGGTTTGCTTGGCTCTCAGTCCCAGAGAAAGGGCAATCTGAGTACTCAGCTATTCCTAAAAAATTGCTGCTGAGGAAAACAAACTAACAGACGCAGCGGGGATTTTAGCATACAACTGAGGAGCTGAGATCTTTTCCCCAGCAGAGCTCAGCACCGGTGTGCTCCCACACAGGCTGCAGGCAGTGGCCTCTGTGCAGGGGCTGTATTTGAGCCCAGCCCCAGGGAGCTGCTTTCCACCTTGGGCACAGCCTGCAGGGCAGAGTCAGCCCCTGCAGCCTGGGCACAGCCTGGGCTGTAAGGCCAAAGGAGGGCACGGTCCAGCCAGGACTGGCAGAGTGTGTAACTGTGGAGGTTGGGTTTACTGACCAAAACTGAATTTGGAACCAGTGATCAAGACATGTCTTTTTCTATAAGATCTGTGCAAGTTAGACAAGAACTCATGGCATCTTGGTCCATCCTAGAACACTGTCTTGTTCCTGCAACAAGCAGTGGAGCATCAGACTGCTTCTGATGGAAGAAGAGGGTAAAAAAGTAAGTGATAACCGGTTGTAAAGGCTGATTTTATTTAGTAATGAAAAATTGCCAGCCTGCCTTCATAGCCTTGTATCCCCTGGGGAGCAGTAATGCCAGTTCATGCAGTTGTATGAATACCCACCAGCTTCTTCAGGCTGGAGTTCAATTGCTCTGTCATGTTTAACAGAGGTAGAGCAGGAGTGGGTGAGGTGATGTTACCCAGACCCCTGTTGTTTTGGGAATCACCCAGCGATGCAGGCAGCTCCCTGAGCTTAAATGAAGTTCTTGGTAGCAGACTGATAATATCAAACACTCAGTGGCCTGGCAGCACTTCTGAAAGCCAAACTCTGGAGTGAATGACAAAGTGTTTTTCCGTTCCTTGGAAAGTACAAACTGCTTTTCTTTTTGCTGCCCCACCACTCACTGCATGTGGGGGATTTGTTTATGTTAGGCTGTGTAAGGAAAAAAAAAATCTACATGTTATCTCAGAGCTGGGCAGATTAATCCAGAGGAAGATTTACTTGAGTGCAAATCAAAGGCTTAGTTTTCTTGGATAGTTCTTCAGTGTCTTGAATTTAAATCCATCATGCTATCCCTACAGCACTCAAATATTTCAAAAGAATTTGGAAAGTTTGCTGTTCACTGCAGTTTGTAACTAGACTGGAAGTACAGAGTGTATTTTGTCTTTTCCCCCCTGTTCCTAGGGCTTCAGCTCTGCTATCTTTTATCTAATTTATTTTTTGTTGTGTTGAGTGTTCAAGATCTCTGAAGCCCTAAGGAAGGCTGTACAAATTCAAGGTACAGTCCAAATCCAGGATATGCACTCCTAGTTCTGTGTAAACAGATTCAAACTGAGCCTATGTAATTGATGTGCCCAGGACTTAACTAATCTCTCACTGCCCAGAAGAAGGACAGTATTTCCATGTTTGCTACACTTGTCTGGTTTTCCCAAGTGTTCCAGGCAGGCATTATAAGACCCTTTGATTTAAAATGCATATGTATTCCTTGCTTTAGGTGTTAATTCATTTCCTGCATCATGTTCTCGAGTTGTTGTTGTCCCACTGCCTACCTGGGGAGCTCTGCTTCTGTGTCCACATCAGGCACATTAGGAAGGTACTGGGAGCAGTAAACTCTCCTCCTGATCAATGATTTTTTTCATGTGAGTGATGGGAATGGCAGTGGGCTGCTGCTTGTTCTGACACCTTCTGTGCAGGGAGGGCTTTAGAAGTGGGTAACACTTTCATTCCCAGCTTCTGCCTTCAAAATATGAGTGTACAGAGAATATGGGTCTCAATATATTGATAGTTGGACAGTCCAAGAAATGTTGCAGAGTTCTGAGGTATAGCAGAATGACCATGTGGGTCTGGGTTATTTAGAAAGTTGGGCAGGATCAGTTCTGAGTGTTGACAGATAGTTGATGGTTTGTGTATAGCAGCTTGGCTTCCTGGACTGATTCTTGTGTCCAGTGTGGTCTGGAGGTATTCCTAGTGAGAGCTTGAGCCCTGGCTTGTCTGTTGCATCCACGGGACAAACTGGAGACTCTATCTGCTTTTTCCAGCAGTTGTGAGCGCTTTTCAGTTGATCACATGTATGCAAGTAAAATGATTTTTTAAAAAGGTGTAACCAAATAGATGTCAACTGCTGCTGCAGCTCTTTAGTGTGAGTAAAAAAGAAAGCAGAGTGGCTCTGAGGCTGAGCTCCACATCTGGCTGTCAGGCTGCAGGAACGTTGGATGCAAGGGGCTGGCCTAGAGGAGATGGGGAATTCAGACTCTGAGCCAAAGACACTGGGATCACAGGGAATGATGGAAAACCAGGTGCAGGAGCAAGAGTGGTGTTTCCATGGTGTGATTCCAGCAAAAGGGCAGAGAGCTTAGGAGATAAAAGGTTAATTAGCCAGAGCTTGGGGTGTTGTTTGGTATGTGTCTTGTGTTGGGAACTAGCATCTTTAATGAAGCCTCTTCCTTTGGGATTTAAATGCTGGGTTCAAATAACAGTCAGGACAAGAAGTTTTGTTTCCCATGTCACATCAAACTGGAAATGGCAAGATATCCAAACAAATTGGCAGCTCACATTGTCAGGTGCAGAAGGCTGAGAACTACCAGCCAAGTCTTTGCTGGGCTCTTCCCTTAATTTCTTCAAGTTGTTAGTGTGTGTGAAGGTTCTGACTCAATCTCTGCTCTGGGCCCCTACGGACCAGCTTGTCTTCCTTTTGGCTTAGGGAGCACTGAAGTAGATCTCAAGTGAGAAGCCATTTTGTCCAGCAGCCTTGAAGAAAGGCAGTTTTCTCCTGCATGTTTTGTGCAGCTGTGGGCAGTCATGCACAGTCACAAATTTTTCAATTCTTTATTCTGTTCATATTTCTGGCTCAGGCACCATAACTGAGAGCTGGGTATAGAGTATTGCATTTGCATTGCTGCCACAGATTTCTGTCTTGGTGCTGATGCTAATAAGGTTGCACTTCTGTATTGGCATGATACTCCAGTAATCAGTGCTTGCCTTTGCTTCGTCAAACATAAAATTTGTGTTTTTCCACTGCTAATAAGAGGTGTTTCCTACAAACAGGGAACTCACATACAGTTTTTAAGATACTTTTCTCTACTACAATGGGATTGCCCATGGATTTATTGTCTTTCAAAACATTTATCAACAACATGATGAATCTGCTGCTGCATTTGTTATCAACTGCACATGAGCATATTTGGGAGACACACTGTTAGTGCATTCAAAACCATGAGGAAGTTTCCCAACTGATTTCCTTTTTTTTTTTTTTTTTTTGCAAATCGGTCCTGCTGAAGTGAATGGCAATTCTCTTGAGTGTGAGCTAGATGAAATCAGTTCATTTTTGCTCAGATTACAATAGCTTTTGACAACTTTCTGGAAAGCATAGACAAATAAGAAACCTTTTCATGGGAAACCTAGACAAATGAGAATCCTCTGATATGGAGGTATTGCCCACTTTGCCAAAGGTTTTTTTGGAAGCAAGTTATCTCTAGACAAGAGGCTTATCTATTCTGTTTTTTCACCAGCATTGTTGCACAGGGTGAAAATGTTGCCTATTCCAGAAGGAGAAGATTAGTTTGATTTTACCCACAACTTGCTGTCAGGTCAGATATTGTTACTTAGGTAAAAATGTGCCAATTGTTTTTTTCTTAATTTTTCAGGGTTTTTTCCTTTTCCATGATATCTGTGAGTGAGAGGTTCAGAGCCTTGCATTCTACTTTTCATGTTATCTTCCAGATCCATTTTATCTCTGTCCAGATCTTTTTGGCACAGCTCTCTGTGCCCAAGTGTTAAGGTATTTTTACCTGGCTCAGATAAATCTTTTATTTTAGTGGACATCAGATAAAGACCAACTATTTCTATGATGTCTGCTATATTTGGAAAGGCCCTCCTATTCTAGTCCAATGTAAAATTCATTGCTGTCATGACTGACTCAGCTTTTCCTTTCCCAGGCTGTATCTCTTTCTGAAGTAGACTATAGAGATTCTGCTTCCCTGGATGTCTTTGTACATGGCACTAGAAGGCAATTTGCACTTCAAATTGGATGACACTTCATGGCTGGCTGACATGAGCATGTGTCTGACATTGTAGCTGGCCCAGCTTTAAAACCAAGTTCCCATTTGTAGCTGCCAAAATCTTCATAGGATATATAGTATTCCAGCTGATGGCAGAGGTAATTTTCAAAGGGGGCTCAGATGGAGGGCTTGTTCTGTCTCCAGTCCTTGGGATTAGCAGCATTCATGGACATGTGTGAACATTTGCAGACCCAATGTGAAAAGCCAGACTGAGGATTTCATTAAATCTGTAATCTATTGTCATTTGGCTGCAATCTATGACTGCAAAAAAGCAGCCACACAATTTTTTTCCAAAAATTTACTTCCAAGCTAAGATCTATTTGAAGAAAAATAATTTTCCTGTATTACATTTCTTTGAATTCTTATAAAGATGTTGTGCTTTGTGTATGGCCTAAGCCACTTATAAGCCCCAAGAAACAGTTGTAGTGCCAGGGCTGACCCACCTGCAGTACTGGTTCCAGCCGCCATGGGAATTTACTGATCTCTGCTTTCCTCCTTGTTTTTCAGCTGGTTTCCTATTCAACCTTTTGCTTAGTATACTCTTTCATGTCACTTTGGTCCAGCTTTTGACTTTTGATGTTAAGCACTGTCCAACACCTTTGAGTATATTGAATTTTTGAGGGAATTTTAGAGTTTGAACAAGTTATGCTGCCTTTATATTGCCTTTTGAATGCCCTGCTAACTTATTTGTTGTCCTAGTTAGTGCTTCATCCAATTCCCTGCCAGATGTTTTCTCAGACTTCATCCCCTAGGAGGTGCTCTGAGACAATTTCCCACTGTTGATGATTAATTGGCAAATCTGTCTTCTGTGTTTGCTCCTTAAATCCTTGTTTAAGCTACAGCAGGACAATGTGATAGTTTTCTTTTTTGCCGTAAAACTTGACAGCTGAGACACTCTCCATAAAGGAGGATCTCTTCATCTAGTTGTTTTGTAATCAAAGCTTGGGAAGGAGCTGGGTAAAAAAAAAAGCTTTCTGGAAAGAGAGGAAGTTGCAGCCTAAACCTGCTGAAACAAAGGAGTGCATAGTGCATTTCTTAAACTGTAAATCCCAGCAAATATCCTTTCAGAATTTGCTCTGGGATTGATGCTTGGCAGCAAATCATGGCTGAAGACAGGGCTATTTTTGGCCCAGTTAGGATTTCCCTTAGTTTTGTAGCCAAGTGCAAAACCACCATCCAGCTGTATTGCTAGATATAGCACTGACCTTTTTACCTTTTTGGACCACAGTGTGACTCTTAATTGAAATTGCACTATAATTACACCTTATATCCCAAACTTGTCTGTCTCATGAAACCAGCACAGCATATTGGAACAATCTGTTCTCAAGTGATACAGAGCACACTCTGAGGAACCACTGTGTCTCATCTCTGCTGGTGGTGGTGATTCCTCCAGAACACCACGGCTAAAGTTACTATTGAAGGAGGTGTTCACTTGGGTGGAAGAGGGTGCTGAGGCTGTGGCTAGTTTCAAGGGAGTTTGCTCCCCCTCTGAACTGACCATCTAAAACATTCCCATTAAGAAGAAGGAAAAGGTCATTGGAAAAAACTTCTTTGAGATCTTACAGGAAGAGGAAGATACATCTGTAGAAATTGGAAGTTCCTTCAAAGCTGCTGTGACATCTGCACAATCTGCAGAGCAGTGTGCACTGTTTGTGTCAGTACACCTTGACCCTGGATTCAGGACTGGAATATTTGTCCTGTCTGTATTTCAATCCTGTAATATGAGAAGTACCAGCTCTACTGAGCTCTCAATCACAGAATGGGTCTGGCTGGAAGGAACCACACTGGGTCATCTGGTCCAACCTTCCTGCTCAAGCAGGGTCATCCCAGATCCCATGGCCCAGGATTGTGTCCAGGTAGCTCTTGAATATCTCCAGTGTGGGAGACTCCACAACTGTTCAGGACAATCTGCTTCAGTGCATGGTCACCTTCCTCCCTCTCAAAGGCATCCTAAAGGACAAAAGGAGGCTATTCCATGTTTGGCTAAATCTCTGATTTGAGCAGTTGGAATATCAGGATCATGAGGACATAAATATGCTGCTTGGTTTAGCGTGTTTACTTTTGTTTCCTGTAGTTCTGATGCTTTCCTGGCTAAAATAAAACATATTTATACCAAAAGACTCAGTGAACTTTGTGCTAAGGAATACAGTGATATTTATATGAAGGGTCACTTTAACACTGTACCTTGTGCTCTGCCTAGGAAGAAGGTGCAGAAGAGTTTTGTAACACCGTTTGCAGACCTGCCAGCAGGGAGTGGGAGAGACCTGTCTGAATTTGGAGATCAGCAGTGAGTACAATACTGCTTTCCACCTAACAAGACTAAGTGAGTAAAACACAGCTCCCCTGTGCTGCTGAAATATCTGCAAAATGATACAGAAAATAAATGCTGTAGCAGCAAGCCAGTTCTGCAGTAGTTATTTGGCATATGATATATGCAAAAACTCAGGGCTATTATTCCTTCTCAAACTCTGTCCAAGCTACCTTCAATGGTCTCAAGTAATGGGAAATCTGTCACTTTTTCCTGGACTCCTCCTTGTTCTAGGAGCCATTTCTTCCAGTCAATCTCCATTAACTTTCCTTTGGTCAGATTCATACAATTACACCTTCTCTGGCCTTTCTTTCTCTGATTGCTGCTCTTTGCTTTATACATGTCTAGGAGAGCTGTACAAATAGTCTCTACCTCTAGGATAGTTACCTGTCCCAAGAGGAATTTGCCAGTGCTGAAGATAGGCATTTTTACCATGATGGATGACCTCATGGAGACAAAGTGAAACGTGGAGTCTTGAGGACTTGCCGGTAAAGTTGGGTAATTGGTTGCATATGAGGCAGGTTAATCAATGTCATTGTCTTGTGTGTTCAATGTACAAGAAGAAGGTTGCATGGTGGTTTGGGGCTGTCTAGAGGGGATATGCAGAGTTGAGAAGATGCTGTGCACTCAAGATCAGTGTGGCTAAATGGTGAATGCTGGTTAAAACCTGGGAATAACAGCGTAAAGACTGTGCAAATCATGTCTTCAAACATCAGCCTTCACTCAAGATGGCATGACCCTGACAGGTAGATGTGTGTCATTAGTGTTATACTGGGGGAGTGTGAAGGAGCTATGCTGACCCCACTTTAGGCAGGTACCTAAAATGAGGTAGAACTTGGTGCTTCATTTCTCAGCATAGCTGCTTGTGGTCTTTAACTGTGTGTCTTGCTGTTTTGTCTGTAAACTGGGGGTAATGCTGCCCTACCTTCACAGGAGCTTGTTAAATGTGTTTTTGGGGCACTGAGACTGAGGAGTGGTGAGCAGGATACATTAAAGGAGGTGAAAGTAATAGCATTGTGCAGACAGCAGGGCTTAGGAGCCCGTGCTGAGCCATCAAGGGGGAAGAAAATTGTGAGGAGCTGTTAAATGAGATTTACCTTTCCTGTGTTCTCATGTTTTGTGGAGCAATAGTCTTTGACCTGTATTTTAATGCTGCCTACACTGGATGCTTTTCTCTGCTGTTCTAGGAGTGGTTTTGGCTCTTCTTGATCATTTTATCTCAAGTGGGGCTGGGTATATAAATGCTGTGTGATTAAGTGTATGAGGAGGATACTGGGGAGTTGTGAGCTGATGTTCTCTGCACATTGACTATTCCAGGCATTTTTCCTCTTCAGCTGGGCTGCACTAAGTCAAACTATCTGAGTGAACATAGGGACAAAGTGACAAAGAGTAAATCACTTAAGAAATGGCAAGCCTAGAATTATGTGTGTTATTTCTATATAGTGAACTTGAGGAGCCTGATGGAGAACTGTTTTGTCCATTGATGGAAATAGTTTCCCTGATAAACTATTTGCAATTACCTGTTAATTGTCTTCCTTCAGCTCCTGTCGTGCCATCTGGAAATCACCAAAGCCTGGCTATTAACAACTGCCTTCTCAGCTCAGCAGGAAGACTGGGCTCCTGATTTGCTAATCAGAGTATCAGGCAGTCACTGCTGCTCCTCTTGTCTGGGCTTGAAGTGTGAAATACAGCATGATGATGGTTGAAGGCAAGATTACTGCATGGGGCACTCCATATTTACCCTCCTGTCTTGAAGAGACAGCTGTGAACACAACTCAAGTGGAGCAAGAAGGGGTTGGTCTCTCCCCTTTTCCCAGATAGGATCATTTCTGCTTAGGATTGTCCAAGGTGCTTAGGGAACACACTGCTCTGCTCCTACAGCAAGCTGATACTGAACTCCCACTTCATGCAGTTTGAAAGGCCCAGGTAGAGCTTTCCCACCAAGCAGATTAATTTGTCTTGGATTTTCTTGTGTCTATAGTGAAGACAAAGGAATCCAGAGTTTTCAGTAGCTAAGAAAACCTTGAAGCAAACAACTGCAAAATCACACTGCAAACTTACACACTACTTTTCCTGGGAGTTCTGTATGGGTGCAAGCAAATGGAAGATGTGAACTTTTTAAGACAAGATGTTTGTAAGCTGTGCATTCTCAGGGAAAGCAAGGACGGCTTTTTCAAGTGTGAGTGATTTGAAAGCCTTGTCTTCACAAACTTCCTCTAGAAAAGAATTTGGCAGGAGACCACACAGGATAAACTTCAGGCAGAAATTATCTACTGGAAGGGAAAGGAGTCAAAACTCAGGACCTCTGGTGGGAAAAAGAGTTGAATATGTAACAGGACAATGACTGATCTTCCAGTGCAACCACTCCAAAACAAAACTGACAGGAAGGAGTAATCCCCTCTGCCTTGTTCACTGCGTTGGGCAGGGACACCAAAGAGTGACCAGTGTTTAGGGCAACAGGCACACAGAAATATTTCCTCTTAATCAGCATCATGTCAGACTGGTTTCCTCCAAGGAACTCAGATCATATTGATGAACATAGAAGAGGAAAACATCACATTAAAAAAAATCTTCATCACTTTTTTTTTTTAATGAAACCAGGCATTTTTCCTTTGTCAGAAGCATTGCAAGTGTTTCACCAACAGGTTTATTAAGTCAGATTTTGTTCAATGAAAAAATACTGAAAAGCAAAGCTAGTGTGTATTGTACCTAAAAATTCATAAGGAAGATGAGAAACAAATTTGCTTTGCTCCTAACTTATATGAGCTTTGCAAAGAGAAAGGAACATTGTTGACCTTGCACCTTTGCTAAAATGAATCAGCCATCTGGAGCTCAGTTTTTTCTTCAGAAATAATTACTGGGAAATAAAAAAGCTACAGTTATTGCCTTACTTTTATTTCACTACTGAATTTTGGACAAATTTGTCTGGGACAAATTTTCTAGCTTTTTATAAATTAACAATGGCTGGCAACAGGGAACAAAAGTTGGCTCTCTCTCATGTGACCAGCACTCAGCCTGGTGTTCAGTGCCCACAACCATGTCCACAGCAGCACCAATGGTCCCAGTTTGCACTGATGCAAACCCATGTCATCTTCCCCTCTGGAGTGTCCTTACTGCAAAGCTGCCTTTGTGCTGTGGTTACCTAGAGTGGTAGGAGCTGCTCAGGTACTTCAATAGGTTTAATTTCAGCAAATGGTGAGACTAGAATAAAAATCCAGGATTCCCACTTCCTTTTCTTAGCACTTTCTCTGGATAAAATGTCTTGCATATTAAAGAGGTAGAATAAAAATCGCAAGATTTGACATTGCCAAAGTAATTTCTTCTCAAATTTGGCCTATGCTTCAGGGTTTTGAAGAATAGCTTTTATCATTCTTCCCAAGAGTGTACTGCTAAACAAATAAATATTCTTCCACCAATGTTTACAATCAGAAGGGGCAGCCAGAAAATTTGCAAGCAGTGAAAAGTAAATTGGTCAGTAGGTATCTTTGCCAACAGGGAAGTAGAGGAAAATAAACAGCATCTATTATGGAAATATATTTTATTTGAAAGGTGTTGTCCAGTCCAGACTCTTGAAGACTTATCACCAGTGTTGAGGTGTCTTGGCTTAAATATTTGATTTATGTTTGAACTTGTTCACATTCATCCAAGTGTTGAGAAATGGCCAGTTTAACAAACAAAGCCTTTTGTTCATAGCTATACAGGGTTCATATTGCAGTTTTGTGTACAGATAATTACATTGTGTATCTTGACACTATCATTTTTCATGTTTGCTAATAGTTGCTGTTTGCCAACAATTAGTGTCTTTCTGGGACTTAACTGCAGCAGTTGCTTTCTCTGTAATCATATTCACTTCAGCAAAACAGTTTTATTCTGATTTTGAGCATATGACACCAATGATTCACTCGAGGGGTCTGCCTTAAAGTTTTACTTTGAGTAGGTCTGTGTGGTTTGCTGGATCATGGATTAATCAGGAAGAGATCTCCGGCTCAAACAGTCCTGAATAATTAAAAGATCATTGGGAGATCAAAGAAACGAAATGTGAATCAGTCCAGTAGGATCTCTGGGGCTGCAGCTCAGCTGTCTGAGATGCACAGCTCCTGCAGGACCAGCTCTGCATATCAGGTTTTGCTGGTCAGACAGTCTGTCATAGGTACAGGCGTGAGAATTTATCTTCAGACTTGGTGCCTACCCCAGGAAGATCCATGAAGACAACAGGGATTGTTAAACGCAGGGAATGGCCTCGGTCTGGTAAAACAAGATGAGGCTCCTGGTCAACTATTCTGCTCACAGTTCAGCCCTGTGGCATTCAATGTGTGCAGCTGCAACTTGTGATTCAAACAGGCATTTCTGTCGTTATCAGAGTGCCACTTACCTTCCAAATGCCTTGCAAACTTTATTAGTTCACGAGATCTTTGAGGTACAAGAAGCTTGTTTTTACAGACTGAATTTGTTTTTCTTTGCATGCTTTAGGTGAGGAGAGATCCCTTTAGCCCTGATGCAATGAAGTGGGGGCCATCTTGTGTTATCTGCACTTGATTATTATTTTCTACTTCTTTTATTTGGATAAAATTTACTTTACTAGGAAATTCAGGTCGCATCACTGGCAAGTCAGGATGTTTCATGTCCTTCATAATGTGTGAGGTAGAATCCCTTTTTGTCAAAGCATAAAATGTTACATCTTTAAATCTCATTTGAGAGGTGCTGTGTGGCTCATCATTCTCTTCTGGTACCCAAAGATGCCTGGGTAGATTTTGTTAATATCAGCAAGGAAGGGTCAGACAAACCATAATGTGCTCAAGCAAGAGGTAAAGATGTCTAGATGGAGTGGAGGAGGCATCTGCTAAGCCAGGATAGGCTCTCTTGTGCTCAAGGGGTCTCAAGAAAAAACTGTGTGGCTCCCATCAGCCAGTATACAGGAAAGTGAATCCTTGTGACCATGGGGCCAAAATGAGATAGTAAATCTTTCAGAGAAGAGGGGAACTCTGGTTTAGAAGTAAATACAGCAAAAACTTTTACGTTTATCATATGCATGTCATATATCAGAGACCAACACGTTTACTTGAAAAGGAGCAGGCATCTGTTCAAAACACGCCCCTTCCCTGGTCAGTGGAATTTCCATCACTTCAGTCACTATATTCGGCTTTCTTGCCTACAGGAGAGAAAAAGGGCAGTGAGAAGGGCAAATGGTTGGAACTTCTCATCTTTCAATTGCTTTTTGCAAATGCAGCATTGGGCCTTGTTGGTGGGGAGGATAGTTCTGGGAGTAGAGCAACTCATCAGAAAATCCTGTCAATTTTTCATCAAACCTGTTTCCCTCCCAGCCTGTAGGAGGTCTGGCAGACAGGTAACAATGATGATTGCTAGCTCAAAGGTGATAACACTGGCAAATAGAAATTTTGAAGTTAATCAGAGCATCTTGGGTTTATGACCCAACCATGGAATTTCAAATGCATGCAAATATCCTGAAAACCTCCCTTTGTTGCTGGCAATGATTCTGAGTCTGCTTTAGAAATGTTCTTACTCCATTTATTTATCTGCTGTGTCTTGAATGGGAATTTTGGCTTATCACCTTGCCTTACATGGTGTGCAAGCAGAAGAGCTACCTTGTCAGGAAAGAACTATTATTTTTGCCCTTCTAGGGACATGAGGAACATTTAAGTGCATCTTTGTCTTGTGGGTGAGCACTCAAGAAAGTGATTAGGCACTGAATTGGGAGCTTAACTTCATTACAAAGTAATGCATGCCTGTGTTTGGTACACTGACTGGCTTCTAAGATGGCTTAATTTATTTTGTTAACCTTAGCTCCTTGGGCCATTGTTAATTGTGTTGGCAGAGTTAATCAAGTGTGTTATAGAGAATAATTTTGGCTGAGGTTTTGGATCTGTGCTATGTAAGGAGAAATTTGGGTGGCAAGAAGTACAGTTTAAGCTCAGTTTGTGTTCAGTGTGCCATAAATTGACCAGACATGTTCAACAGCTATTTATAGCACTCCAAAAGTATCATTGTAAATGAGAAGAGTTTTACATGAACTGTGAAAAGTAGTTAATTTGGTAAAAGCCTAGTCACCAAATTAATATAACTTACCCTATTTCTGCATGGCTCTGTCATGCTGAGCTGTGGATGGTATTGGAGAAAAGCTGCTTTAGCAGGACAATCTGCAGGATGGTCATTACTGAAGAAGCTTAAATATGAGCTGTCCTTCCTCATAGCTAAAAGTTTGTGAATAGTCTCTGTCATATACATGAGTATTACAGGAATTTCTCCTACTGACTAGCAGTTGAAAATCATTCTGCAGAGACAAAAATAGGATACTGACAGTCTTGACTAGGACAGGTTTGTTGGACTAGCCATATAATGATACTCTGGAAATTCCTTTCAACAAGAACAATTCTGTGGTCTAGGTTATATTGCTGACAGAATATTTGGAGCTCTTGGTCAGCTGGGAAATGATTAAAATGTTTTAAAGGTGTTTTTTTGTATTGGTTACTCACAAATGAAATACAGATGTAAAACTGCTTGAGCTATAAATCTGGCCTCAATCATTCCTAACATTTCAACATCATACTGTGCAAAATGGCCTCCACTTAAGTAATTTCCAAATGACTGAACTTCACATTTTTCTTCTGTTATTGTCATCAGCCTCACCAGATGTCATAATCAAGGAAGAAGCACTAATGAGAAGCTGCTGGTAAATTTGGCACGTCTCAGTCACTTCCATGTGAATACCTGGAGAGCAGACTGAGCATCTACAACAGCCAATGTGAATCAAAAACAAAACTAAGAATGAGAGCATGGATTTGAGCTGTTCTTTCAAACCACTCTGTATAATCAAAATAAATAGGCCCGTCAGTGTATACAAAGCAACAACCTGACTCATGAACAAGATGAACTTTCCAGTCTTGTGTTTCCAGTATTGCACTCTACAACTAGACCTAGAAAGACAGATGTCATCTGCACCTTGGTGAGCATGATAAGCAGTGACTATTTTGTAACCAGCAAAAGTCTGTTGTTTATATTAATACAGCTCAGCTATACCACTGACAGATAAAAAGTTACAAGTACCTTGGTGCTCCATTAGATCTCTTTTAAGATTACATGAATCAAGATTGCAAAGAATGATAAAAATAAACTGTTCTCTTGCTGCAATTATTGCAGTGACTGACTGAGTCTTTCCATAATTAACTCTTTCTTACACTGAACAGACATTTTCCAGATATTTGCTTGGCTTAACACATCTGTTTACATATTTCCTCAACCAGCCAGATTTTCTCACTGATTGAATCTGAGAAAACCTAGAGAGAGAGAGAATATGGAGAACAAAATGTGTGCAACATATTTCTCCTTATGTATGTTTTCATCCCAGCTGCTCTTGTAATAGAGATGTCTGAGAGCATTTTGGACGTGATGAACTGTGACCTTCAGTGAACAATAGCCCATCCCCAATACCCAGAGCTAAACTTTCTCAGACTAAAGATCGTCCTCATCCTCCCTGCAGTGTGTAAGTTTCCTTTATGTGGATCTTCATGATGGAATAAGCCAAGATCCAGATCTGAACATTCAAATATCTAGGAGAAAATCTAACTCCAAGGCCCCTGTGCCTGCACTTTATGACTGTACAGGGAAGTGCTTGTAAAGCTGAAACCTGTTTGTAAACAGTTTGTTGAATGAGAAGCTAAGTTACCATCTGTCCTCTTTGTGCAGCTTTCCCTTTTTGATGTTTTGCAAGTTCTTGCACATATAGAATTTGTATTGTTGAAGGAGAGTGAATTTTGTGCGTGTGGTCAACATGCATGTATCCAAGAAATAGAATTTTTTGTCCTATTTAACTTTGAAACAAAGGTAATGTATTTAAGTAAAGTAAGGTTATGTAGTCATGATCAGAAATCATGGCACGTGCCCTGAATCACCAGGCACAGAGACTAAGCAGTAAGTTGTGTACACTGAGTAAACATGTGTTAAGACATAGTTTGGGAAGCACCTGGTGCTCTGGTCCCTTGGGAGAAGCTATATTTGGCTCTATTAAATGAAAAGACTGATAAATCCCCACAATCTGCCTAGAGGAAATTTGTAAACAGAGGGGCTGGAGAAAAACTATATTGAAAAATTGTTCACTAGTCCTAATGATTTAACGAATACAGTATGGCTATTTCAGTAGTGGAGACGATGATGGGATGTGTGTTAGAGAAGGCTGGATTGAATCCAGGCCTTTAGGATGATGTTCTGTGACAGTTTGGTTAATTATAAGAACCACATGAAAAAAGGCACATAAACTTCATCCTGTTCTGTTTTAAAACTTTCCCCAGAGCATAAGTCCTTCTTTAGAGGTTACCCTCTGATATGTAACACGTCCGTGTTGTTTTGCTAAGCTATGACTCTGTAATAAGTGTTTGAAATTTACAGCTTTAGTTAGTCATAGACTTGAGAAGTGTTTATTTTTTCTCAGTTGTTCTTGCTATGTAATGAATGTAGCTCCCCAAGTACTCTGACTCCAGCCCTGGACTCTGGCTGTCTTTCCAAGGAATAGCACATTGGCTGCAGCACACTGGTAATAGGAGTGAGGCATTTCTGCCCATCACAGAGTAATAATTTGCAGACTGGGGAGGAGGAAAGGCTAGAACTGAAGTCACACAAGGTCATTTCTGGCTGAACTGAAAATAAAACCCATGTTTTAAAGGTAGCTTAGGAAAATTGCAGCCACTTATCCACATTGGTTTGCAGAAAGAGCCTGTCTGCCTATTTAGATGCGGTGGTTGCAAAATGGGGGGTTTCTTTCCCATAAGTAACTCATTTGTTTCGGTGAGTTAAAATTCCCTGTTTGGATGAAGGTCTGTGACTGCTGGCAGTCATTGTGATTAGTACCATGTTGCAAACAGCTCAGGCTTTCTTTCACAATGGGAGCTGCTGTGCATGAAGGATCCTGGATCTTCTTCAGGACACTTTAGAAGCATGTGTCTGTATTTTGAGAAAAACTGAACGTGCTTTAATGGGAAAAGGAAATGCCACCGTTAATACTAGATGTATGTTCCATAAATGACTAATACCGCAACTAAATCCAAATTGAAACTACGCTTCTGTTCATCAAGATTGATTAGCAAGTGTTTACTGTAGATGATTTATTTAGCATTTTCATAATGTTCTTAACAATAGCTGCATAGAACTTATGTAAAAATTTCTTTCAAAGAAGGTCTCAGTAGTCTTTTGCTGTGGGGAGAAGCTCAAGCTCTGCCTTGGCTTGCTGTTGCCCCCAGTGAGTACCTGCTCTGTGTGTGGTGGTCACAGGGTGGATTCCCTCTGCTGCTGTCCCAGGTAAGCAGTGATTGCCTCTGGGGCGTTTTGGTTGCCCCTGGGGCATTTTGGTTGCCCCAGGCAGGCTGGCAAAGACTGTGCCGTGGCAGTGAGGGCCCAGCAGCACTGCCGACAAAGTGGAGCACAGCCCCAGCTCTAACAGCCATTTCTGAGCTGCTGATATCTTTGCCAACATTTTGATATTTGAGCTAAAGTTCTCTTGCTGGTGCCTGCTTCAGACCAATGTGTGCATCTTTCTTAATTTAATAGAAGTAACGTGGGGTTGATTTTATTTTGTTTAGTTAGAAGAAGTTTGCAGTTCTGCCTGTGTTCAAGGGATGCAGGTCACCAGTTTGTTTTTACTGCCCTTAGTTGTGAAGTATTTTATTCTCCTTTTCATTATTTTTCCCTTGATATTCTCAGTCTGGGCTGGACTTTCTCATTGGTGAGTCAGCTTCTTTTCTGGTTGTTCCCCCAAAATTACCTTATAGGCTTCATCTGCAGCTCCTGGAACGTCACAGGGCTGTCAGTGGGAGTGTTTGAATTTCCCGTCTCTCTGAATTGTCCTCATGAGGAGAAGCTGGGCTGGGGGGCTCTGTTTCTAATATATCTCTTGCTCACATGCATGAACATTGCTCAAAGGTGACAAAGTGTCCCAGTCCCCAGCTGCAGCAAACACTCACTGATGGTGTGGACAAGGCCCTTGAGACTGTTTTCAGCCTTTGCCATAGACAGTATCAAACTTGGTGGGCTGTGTCTAGCAGTGGTCTCAAAGGAATAAGGATGGAAATACATCCTGTGGTTTTTTTTCACTGCAAAACACTGTGGGAAAGCTGCCCTGGACCTGTGAGGCTTGTTTCAATTGCCCAAGAATCACCCAAGGCACCAGATCAAGTGGTGGTGATGCCTTTGCCTGCTGCTGAGCTTTCACAAAGCCCCAGCTGCAGGTGAGTCCTTTCCACAGGCACCATCTGGTATCTCCCAGCAGTGGCACCATGCAGGTTTATATCAAGGATAAAGCACACCTGAGATAGCATCAGAGAATCCCTTTTGGAAGTGCACTTAGAAGGGCTGTGAGCATGGGCCTCTGAAAATGCAATGGAGGCTTCATTTAATTACTGTGTGTTCAGAACCTCTGCCTGTGGATGCCTGCTTTTGCAGTGCTGTCAGTCAGAAAAAATGACCAGGGCATTTTCCCTGCAGGGGCTCCACTATATTTCCTACAAGAGGCTTGAAACTGCTGGGTTTGGCAGCAGCCTGAACTGATAGCTACTGACCACACAGGCTATGGGACACATGGACCTGGGTCACAAGATCTGCCAGGAATTCAGGGCTCAGGGAATAATCTCATAGGCTGCATTTCAGTGTAAATTACTTCCCTCTGAAAAATATTCCTTTTTCAGGGCTTTACTGGATCATAAAATGTATCCCTTAGGAGGTGGAGGCTGCTTCAGGCTTGCTGATTGGATTAAAATATTATTATTTCCTGTTCTCCCCAAATCACTTGGTACCTAGTTGGGGGTGCCGCAAAGAGGATGCTCTCCCCTTGCCCAGGAACTGAATAGGATTTCTCTTCATTCAGCAGAATGGAAAAGAAAAATAGAGAATAATACATTAGGGACTTAAATGCTGTTGTACAAACAATTGCTTGGCATCAGAGCAAAGCCAAGTAACCCCACCAGCTTTCATTCAGTCAACCAGCAGCAGGAGGGTCAGGTTCATTACCTGGGGGATTCTGCTCAAATGCAGGCTCCAGTCCAGCAGGGAGATGTCAAGAAAGAGTGAAGGCAATGTAATCAGCTCTGAGTGTAAAAGTTACAATCCGTTAGAGGAGGGAGCTTATAACATCCTGCAATGAGTGAACTGAGACTGCGGCTGAAGGATGAAGGAAATTGGGGTGGAGGATTTTCTGGCTTTTGAGGTTTTATGAACCTTGAAAACTGTTTTATGGGTTCACAAAGATAGTTGAGTCTGCAAACCATTTTTTTTTTGTAACTTAAATCTTTTCTTTTCAGGGCCATCCAGGTTAGCAATAAAAATAATGTCAAACAATGAAGTAAAGCTGAGTCTGTTCTGCAAAGACTAGAACATCCCACCAGAGACAGCTGAGCCACAGAGAAAAAGCGTTTTTTTCAGTCTTTATTCAGTGAATGGTGAATAAATGGATGCTCATGCTGGCTGTGATTTGTTTCCATTCTCATCTTTATTTTCAGTAACTTTCACTCTTCTCTGTGTTGCATTTAGTTTTGAGGGGTTTTTTACTTTGGTTTCATAAGGAAGCAAAAGTTGCAAAATAAATTCATTTGTACATATATGACTGCCTTTCAGTCTCACCCATTTGGTGTTCTTATTGTGGTGGCAACTAATTTCATTCAAATTTACAAGAAAGGCACAGTTCTCAAAGGTAATTGTGTTCCAACATGTTTTGTGAAAATAAGTGCCTAAAAAGAGGGGCAAGACCTTGTTAATGTTTTGAGCAAGGGGCTCAGGGAGTTGAATTCATTAGGAATTATAAACATAACTCCCCACCAAAGGAAAAAAAAAAAAGAGGGAGAGAGAAAGAAAAAAGAAAAGGAGGGAGAGGGCTCAGGAGAAACTTACCGTGCTGCAGCTTCAGAAAAAGCTTACAACTAGCATGTGACTGAAATCCTTATGAGACCGTGTCATTAACTCATGGACCTCTGTGTGTTTCTGCTTTGCTGAATGTCTCTGTAAAGCAGTATGTAACCTATAACATCTGAGAACAAATCAAACTGACAATCCAAGCAGCAGTGAAACTAGATCAGCCTGTTTGTTATTACATGCCTAGTCATGAGAGAAACATGGAGCTTGTTTCACAAATTGAAACATCCCAAATTATCAGCAGGCCTGTGACCACTCTGCATTTTTGTTTTTTATTGGCAGTTAACTGAAGCCAAACAGGACCAGACCAAGCCTGTTACTTCATCTCTGCTTGGCTGGAAATGTTGCTGTGGTCTGATTGTGCTCCTGGAAATATCAGACGTGGCTTTGTAATGGAGGATGCTGGATCCAGAGACAATGATTTGTGAGTTGATCCTACTACTTGTGGGATGAGCTCCCTTTGGAGTATACTGCTTCCTCTGGACTCTAAAGGACAGGCATATGTGAAAGGAACAGTGATGTAAATGTTCTGGAGTTAGCCCTGGATAATGTTTTCATGTCCAAATTTCCATATAATCCCTGTAATTTCAATAGTACGTTTAGGAAGAAGGAGAAAAAAGTAAAATATGTAAATATTTTTAAAAGAGAGGGGAGTGGCTCCCTTCTGGTCAACATATCCGTCCTGAACAAATGTCAGATATTCCAGGGTACTGTGTGAGTGCTCCTCCTCTAATCCCTACAGAGCAGCTTTACTTGCTGACAAGGCAGCAGTTACTGAGCTGGGCCAGTTAAGTGGTGTATTTTCTGCAGCTTCTCTTGAAAGATCATCCTGAATTTTGCATCCCTTAAACTCTTGTGTTCATGGCAGGCACTCTCCTGGTTGTATAACAATACTGCTGCCAGGTAAGTACTTTCATGGCAAAAAAGCAGGTGCCTAAATGTGTGTTTAGCGAAAGCCATTTCAGAAGTGAAATTTGGGATTGCCTCCCAGATGCAGCTTTTAGGGTGAATACAATTATTTTAGGAAATGCACAGAGAAACTCTGTAAAGGCTCTGTCCTCCTGTATCCTGCCATAGAGTGGTGCATGCAGCCAGTCACTGGGGATTCATAGCTACATGTCTGACCAGACTGTAAAAACTGACTTGGCTTGGTATTTTACTGCTCTTGGAGGTACCTGCCTGAGGCCATGGTGCTCTGCAGGTCCCTGCTCAGAGAAGGGCCCTGCCTGTGTTAATTTGCAGCCTCAACAGAAACATGCTTGAGAGAGAAAATGGGAGTTCCTCTCTCTGTGGCCTTGAACCAGTTTCCTTTTACATGGCTTGGTGAGAAATTCAGTGGCTCAGGAAAGAAGACTATGTTGCAGTGTCAAGGATGCTTTGGCTCATGGGTGTTAGAAATGAAGCCCTTTCCTTTTCAGTTGCTGTTTGCAGGCGTTTGCACATAAAAAGTATAAAACCTGCAGTTGTAACATTTTGTTTTACAAAACATGAAGCCTGACTGAGTGTCCCTGGTACCCTCCACCTGTTGGAGTTAGTAAGTCAGGAGTGTCTCTGAATTTTTCAGAGAGAAATCAGAGTGCAGGGATTGAATTAAAGCCTTTGGATGAACTGAAGTATGTTAAGCTACTTACACATAAGGGAGAGGTGAAAGTTTAAGTTTTAGTATAAGCAAGCAAGTAAGTAAATAGAATAGGTTTTTAGTGCTTTTAGTAAGTAAAAAGTCTTAGATACTAGTGTAAAAGTTTAAGTTCTAGTGAAGGTTGGAAAACATAGTCCTAGATACTAGGAGTTCTGTGGAAGCTCCAAGAACATAGTTTCAGACGTAATAAAGCTATAGTAAGAATATTGCTTACATTTTTCAGCTAGAACAAGATAGACCATATACGTAGTTTATACACAGCCTGGCGAGCTGAGAAACTAGAATTCTAATAGGTTAAGAAGTATTGGCTCGAGTTTGTGTCTTAGCTTGTTAAGAAGTTTCTATATAAGAACATGCATTAGGGAGAGCTGGTTCATTTTGCCATTGCTTTGCTTAACTTCCGATTTTGAGATTCACATGCTTCTGCAATAAACAACTTTGTAGCAACTATTAGCTGCTTAGCTCATTGAAGAAAACAACCCAACAAGTGAGTGCCTAAGAGCACCCGGAGGCTAACCTCACATCCACCCATCATCCGTCAGTTGGTGTGGGGCCAGGGCTGCTCTGGCTCTGTCCTGGTGCTCTCAGAGTCGTCTTTGTGCCACCCAGAGCCAGAGGAGCTCCAGGCTGTGGTGTGTTGTGGCTCTATGGCTTCTTCCTTTGGTCAGAGACTGAATCTTGCCCTGAATACCATGTCAGGGAAAATAAGCTGCTTTTTGGTGTGAATTGATTCCTGAGTAAGCCTACCAGACCCTGGTTAGAGTCTGCCCCATAGCGATTGGTTTCCCATCTGGCTGAGTAAAGACAGTAGATAGGCAGTGTAGCAAGCATAGGTCATGACTGTGTGCTGTTCCAGCCAAAACTGTAAAAAACAGCTGTCAAACAAGATCAGCAAGGGAGGATTTTTCTGCTTTGTTGCTCAGGCCATTTTTGGGGGAGGAAGGAGTGAAGAAGCTGGGCTTGATCCATCGCAGGCTACCTGCATTCTTTCTACAGGCTGGGTGCTTCACAGTGCAATTCCCTTACGCTCTCTTATCAGCAATGGGAAGGTGTTTTATTACGAGGTTGCTGCTGGCTGCTCACCAAGCACCCTTGAGACAGGAATCGTCACTCAAGCTAAATTAAAGAGTGCTTGAGTACATACAGAGGAAGGAAAAACAAACTGTCAGGAACTGAATCCAGAACACCTGACATTGAGCTGCCTGGTTGACATCAGCCGTTTCCCCCCTCCCCTAACCTTGTGCCCCTCTTGCAGATGAAATCTGGGTTTCCAGAGCTGTCCAAAGGAGTTAGGCACCCATCTTCTTGAGAGTGAGAAGCCTAATGTCAGAATTCAGGATTTCTGCAATTTCCTCTGTCACTAGCTCTTTGTATGCCCTTGGGTACATCAGTTAACTTGCATTAAGCATCCTACTCTGTGCACTAATCCAGTCTCACAGCTCGGTGATGATGCAGGCTGTGGAGATGTGCAGTTGATCTCGCTGGGATGTGATAAATTGTGTACGTCAGGGCAGGATTATTCCTGCAGGCATTAAGGTATCTTCTGATGCAGCAAGGCCATGGAAACTCTGCTTTACACCCCATCTTCCAGTCAAGGGGCTGTGCTAGCACAGTGCTGGTGCACAGGCTCTGCTGTGTTTGCCATATGAGGTCCCCAAAGGAGCTGGGGTGAGATGCTGAGGGCTGTGGCTCCCATCATTTGCAGACCAGCCCCATACACAGCCTAGAGCAGGGCAGAGGCTGCCTTCTCTCAGGCACGATGGTTTGAAGCAGCCCTCACCATGAATATAATACAGGGATTTTGTTTTATGGGAACTGTAATCTTCAGCTTCCGCTTCCCTGTGGGATGAGAATGTATGGATCTGGCAAGGAAGTGGACAGTTTGGCAGCTCAGCAAGCCTTGGCTGAGGATGGAAACAGATTGTATGGTCTGCATCAAGGTTCAGGCTGGGGAGGAAAGGGGTCTGTCCATGCACCAGTGGTCTGGGAGTATGGTGGGGCAGGCAGGCAATAAAGTGTGGGATGCCTGCAGTACTGAAAAGTCTTGGACATCTTATATACTCCCTGTTGTAACCCCACCAGAGCTGAGGAAGGAACCGTTGAGTTCCCTTGAGCTGTTGTTTTGCCTCCTCTCATTATGTGAAGCCAGGAGCAGGTCTATGTGTATCATGGGAGAAGCATTTTTCCAAGGAGAAAAAAGTTAAATCTTTGGTGTATTTTCCCACAATTTTGAATTTTAGGATAATTGAGGAAATGCATATTTATAGCATATGTCAACAATTATTAATATTGTTGCAGAAAACATTGTTTTCTGCCAGACAAATATCTTTCAAATTCAGTTTACTTACCTGTTTGTCAAACAATACCTGAACAACTACCTGTGCTGAAGGAGAAGGAGAATTGTGTGTAGAAAAGGGGAGGGAATTTATCAACACCCCTGGTGAAGGAGCTGATGGATGGGTCCCTGCTGAATTCCCTGTCATCAAAGAGCCCCTGTGGCAGGTAGAGGAATCCAACCCTCCATTCAAAAATGCAATGCCCCCAGGCATTACCTATCCTGATATTTTGAGGCAGGTATGTAAATACCTGCATCTTCTAATCACTTGTCCTTGATAAATGCCACCAAACTCCCATGTTAAACCAGCCCTGACTTTGACCCACATCTTTGAACCACAAGAAACACCATATGACATCTGTCATAGCATGGAAATGGGAAACCACTGGGGCTTTGGATGGGTTAGTTGGCTGCTTCTCCCTCCTGAAGTCACAAGACCCTCTGCTGGTGGTAGTGTGTGCCCTGTGGCTGTGACAGAGTTTTATGAATGGTGGAGATCAGCCTTTCTGTGCACATGCTGAGCAGCCTAGTAGCACAGGATACATATCTGGGGACAACATCTATCATCTTGACAAACCCTCTCTAAACTCCCCCAGAACCATGCTCCCTCTAAGCATCATTGGGCTCCTGGTGTGATTGGAGTCCACACTCAGCCCCTGATCTGTTTTCAATTTGCTGATAATGATGTCATTTACTTCTTGGTCTGGGTGCAATTGCAAATCAAGTTAGCTCCCTGCAATTGTCCTGTTCAGTCTCCTCCTTCAGTGATACGCTCCTCTGAGCAGTGTTTTGGTCTCATTCACAAACATTACTGTGCAGGGAAGGAGGACCAGGAGGGATCATGACAGCTTTCCAATTCCCTGCTAGTATGTTTGATTTTGGTGTTTGCAGCATGCCAAGTTTGGATCCTGAGCAGAGGCCAGGCAGCACTAGGAAGGAAAGGCCTTAGGCAGGGGGGTTGGAAAAGGCTGCTGGAGCAATCAATGCAAGAACAAAGCAAAGGCAAGGGTCAGGCAGATTTTGATGCGTGCATGCAGCAGTTGAACAAAACTGGGAATTGATCACCAGGGCCTGGGGATAGACACAGCATTTGCCCATCTCCCTACCAAGCTGCAGCAGAGAGGTGCTGTGCTTTTACCTTGTTACTTCTTGCAGGGGTTTGAGCCCCTCTTGGATTTGAGAGATACAGCAAAAGTGCCTCTATTTCTCCCCCACGAAGGCTGAGAGTGAGGAAGGGTTTAGCAGTGGTGCCAGGCCCACAGGACATGCCAGAGTGGAGGAGCAAACCAGCATCTTCTGCTGCAGGAATGCCCCAGGTGCCCAGTTATCCAAATGGCCTGTTGTTGGACTGTGAAGGGATGAATCTCTCAGGAAAGGGCATTAAAGTATCTCATTGTCACCTGGTATAGAGTAAAAAGGTGGTGATTTTTCTCTAGTAACTGCATGTGCTATATTTTCCCAGATTTACAGCATTTTGCTCGTTTTTCTCCAGTCTGGGGGATGCTTCAGGGTGTGTTTTAAAATCTCTCCAAATCCACTTGCGATTTCACTGTCTCCCCTGCTATTGGTAACTCCTCTAAATTGAATTCCATCTGTGAATTTATTTCTTCCCCAAAGAAATTGCTTTCTTCCCCAAAGGATACAGCGTTTTTATGGTGACAGAATAAATACATAAAGGCAGATTGCAGCAGTGAATGGAGACTAACAAACTTTGTAGAGTGCTTTGGAGTATCTCCAAGGCTGGACAAGAAACCTGGTTATCTAGGGATAGTTAATTGGCTGGAATGCTCCAGGGACAGGAGGTGTCTGAACATTTGAAGACACTCAAATTCATGTCAGCTCATTCTTCCAGAGCAGAACTGATTCCAGATATTTTAGCAAAGAACCTTATTACCAAACTAAAAAACAGGCTGCAGAAATTTAAATATAACTTAGTAATAAAATACTGCAAACAGTTTTTTGCTGTATATGTGGCTCTGGGAATCCAACGGCTCTGAGAAACTTGGTATTCGGGGCCAAATTATGGTCTCCTATGGACCCAGAGGAAAGTGTGCATTCATAGTAATTTGTGTGTATATTATGTATTTATCAGTTTTCGTCTTCTAAAAACGTACAATTCTGATGTGTACTCAGAAACAAAGGATGGAATTTTATAGCTTGTCAACTTAACCTCCCTAAATCTGGAGAAGCCACAGGTGTTGAGTTTTTCCTAAGGGCTAAAGTTAATATGAAAAATCATAGATTCATTATGATCTTATAGTGCTGGAACGGGCCTGCAGAGATCTCCTTCATCACTCTGCATTTAGGCAGGAGGATTACTTCTACAAAATGCTTATGGTTGCTTGCCTCACTTCTTATAAAACCCCCTCCAATATTTAACTATGCTGATAGTCAGAAAGTGTTCTTAATAACCCTTTTAAATCTGCCTTGCTTGGAGAAAAACTGATTTTTCTTCTCTTCCTCTTAGGGAACCTGGAGAGTAATTGATCATAATCTTCTTGCCCTTTTAGATGTGAGAAGATTGCTATTACATCTCTCCTTAGTCTTCTCTTTTCTAGACTAAACAAATGTACTTCTTTCATCTATCCTTCCTGGGCCATATTTTCAAATACCTCAATCCTTCCTATTACTATCCTTTGGACTTCTTCCAGTTCTCTACATCTCCCTTTAACTGTGGTGCCCCAAAATGAATACAGTATTCCAGAAGAGTGATATCATTGCTCTTGTGCTATATACACATAACACTTGTGATAATACATCTTAGAAGGAAATTTGTCTTGTTTGTAGTGGCATCACACCATTGACTCACTGGGTTTATGACTTGACCATTCTGTGCTGTGCAGTTGTCTGTTCAGTCAGTGAATAGCTCATCATTCTCCCCTCTGTTTTTGCACTTGATTTTTCCTTTTGATGGTAATACTTTGTACTCGAACTTCTGAATTTCATGTTGGTTGGGACTATCTGTCCAATTATCAAGGCCATTTTTCATTCTGATTCTGCCTCTCAAAGGAGGGGAAGCCTCTTTCAATTTATGATCCTTTGCAGAGTCAAACGGGGTTCTTTTGGTTGGTATTCAGGAACTTAGGACAGAGATGTTAATTCAGAGGGCACTAGGAAATTGGTTGAAATTTATAAAGACGGGGGAACTGAGGATTTTTTTCACAGCCCACTTAAGCAGCTTCTGGTTGTGGTGTCATTTCATTTTTGAATTATTAAAATAATGGGCTTTTTTTAGCTGTTGCAGCAGTATACTAGAGAAATCTTGTAAAAAATGTATGAGTACTAATATCTTAATGCTGTTTCCTCACAGACCTCTCCTTCCTTTCATAGCTTCATTTGTAATAGCAATGTATTGACTTTTCAGGCCCAAAATGAGATCAGTTTTCCATGTTATTTCTATTTAGAGAAAAGACTTATTCTTTAGTTGAGAAGAAGTTACTGCAAAGGCATTCCCCCGTTGTAAGAAAAGAGACCTGGGGACTGTGGTCTGTGATAAGAACTCCATTTAGATCTGTAACTTGGCAGGCTTTCTTTCTCTGTTCCACTGCAAGTTCATGCAGAGTATCTGCCCCAGAAAAAAATCTAGTTCCTTAAAATTTCCCCTTCTACATGTCACCAGATTTCTTTTAGTGCAGCCTCCTAGCATCAATCTTTCTCTTCTTTCTCTTAATTCCATATTAATAATGCCTCTTCCTGGGCTGTGCATTTATATAGCACATGATAATGGTGTTCATAGAAATGGTGGGGAAGTGGGAAGATACTTAACATTAACTGAAGGAAAAGGGATTTCCTCGTTCTCATCCTTACAAATTGCTCACTGCAAGCAAAGTTTCTCCAGGAGGCCCTGCAGGCAACATGTGCAGCAGACTCCATTCCTGCAGCATATTTCCCTGGCAGCGTGCTGACAGATACTGCTCTGACCAGCAATTCTGGTAACATCCCTGTCTGTCCAGCTGTCAGAGGACTGCTTGAGTATTTTCAGAAAATCAGTTCTAATAGTCTCACCATTTCATCTGTGCAAGGTCGTTAGTCCCCAGGTAACTATTAAGACAAACTATAATTACCTCCTGTCTGCTGCACTATAAATCCTTATTTTCACTCACAGGTCTGCACTGGGGCCAGTCTGAAGCGTTCCTCTGATGTGGTGATCAACTTTGGGGAACAATCATCTCTCCAGTACTTCTGAGAGATCATGTCTTTTCTGAAAGCTACATCCTCCCACTTCGATTTTGTTTGCCTAGAGATAGGAGTTGCTGGAGAAAGTCCTCTGACCAGGATTAAGTGTAAGGAACAGAATAGTCCCTGGTGGCTTGGCTATCTGTGGACTCAATACTCCTTGACCTGGATCCTGATGATTTGTATTTAGGGACTGCAAATCCTCCTGAAATAGGCAAGTCTAAGATGGCAGAGCTGGGAACTCCTGCCCTCAGTTCTCTCCCTGAGCAAGTACAAATAAAGCACCTCTCTCAACGGATCTTGTGTGATGTGTTTGACTGCTTACCATGGGTGGTTTTGCCTTCTCAAATGGCAGTGGAGTTTGGTCTTGCTGGTGTTGGCTGGGCTTGGTTGATAAGTGGAGGGAAGACAATGCAGAATGGTTCTGCCTTTGCCAGCCTTGCATCTAAGGATGTCCTGGCTCATGCATGACTGAGAAAGCTTGCGGTGCCCCAGCCAGCTCATTCTCACTCTTCAAGGGCAGAGCAATGCAGGCAACTCCTTCTCACTGCCAAGGAATATCCAGACTGGGATTTGTATGTGAGAAGCAATTGTTATCTGCTCTCCGTAATCACTGCAAACCATATGCTTTTGGAGGCACCTAGGGCTGGGGGAGCCTGCTGTACAAATCAAGATGAATTAGGAGGATGTCAGGATGATCTTTGTACATAATAAGGAGAAAGAAACAGGCTGAGGAATACTGGACAAATGAAGAAAGGGAGCAATCAAGGAGAAAAGCTAATTCTGGGCAGGGATACTTGGCTTGGCTGTCTTCCCTGAAGGCTTGTTCCATTAACGTTTGGATATTCAGCAAAAGCTGTCTCTGCAGGGGTAAAGAGATAAGCAGAAATGTTTAGTTTAAAAGTAGCAGAGCTCCAGGTTTCAAGTGTATTCTGTCTGGCTTCCTCCTCCTCTCTCAATGAAATACTCTGGTTTTTCTATAGCAAAATATGTGAGTGAGTCTGGGACATGCCTGGGTTCCCTATGCACATGTGGTTCTGCTCCTCTCTTCTGATTTCATCCAGATGTCTTTTTTAATTATTATTATTGTTAAAGTGTGCTGCTATTAATAACTTGGAAGTGGGATTGCTCTTCTTAACATCAACTGGATACAAACCCAGAACTTCATTTAGTGTTCATTTAGTGCTGGCTTCTTCCTTCAACTCCTTGCCATCCTACTACTAAAAGATGTATTGTCCAAAATGGGATGATATGAACCTTTCCTTTGCACCTCGGAGCTGACACCTGAAGGTTGCTCTTGTAGTAGTGGTTATACTGAGTGCTATGTATTGTTATGAAAAAGTCACTAAGAGCCAAACCCTCACAGGTGGGTTGGCTGCCTGGTGGGCCAGGCATGTGAAATCAATGTGAAGACTTGGCTGAGTTGAGGTCAGAGTATTCAGCATGTCACAAAAATGAGCATGGTCTGTAATTACCCATAGTTTGCAGTATGCATGCAGGAATTTGTTCTGCATGCAGAGGTTCATTGCCTGATCCTCAGGAGAGGCAGCACATACATGTTTCTTCTCAAATATAGTTTCACTGACTTCAAATGGCTGCTGCTGAGTTTATATTGCAAGTTTCAGGGTGTGTCTGGAGGGATGCACCTCTTTGAAAGAGGCATTACCTGTCCACAGAAGTTTTGCTGTAAAGGAATTGTGTTGAGTTCATTGCTTTGCTTGGCACCTTTGAAGCCATGAGGGGCAGGAGCCTGTAAATGGCAGTTTAGTTTAGGTGGGTGAAACCTCTCCATGTCAGATATGAGATAGGTCTGATGTTTAGCACTGGCTACACTACTGGTTTTAAACTTTGGAGGTATTTTTAGACGCTTAAATTGGCAGTCCTATCATTGAGTTTTATGGAGCATCTGCAGCTCCCTTTGACTATAGGTAAGTATGCTGAAGTTTTGGGGCCTATATGACAGTGATCATCTGTTACCAGTCGATACAGAGAAACAAAACATGAGCCAAGCCTCTAGGAATTGTGTTGTGTGGTGCTGTGAAAAATGAACTTGATGATCCAGCAAGTCCTTTCCAGGCCTGCATTCCTTTGGTTCTGAAGCTGGAAACATGAAACAGCGTGATTTCTGAGGACCTTGTTAGCTTTGGCTTTAAGTGGTAGCATGTATCTCCTGAGAACCATTCATAATATGAAAAACTTTTCTTTTTTCTTAATGGTAAAACCTAAACACTTTGCTCAACAGTGATTTAATGAGTAGAATATTCCCATTGTCAGGGTCTGATGCTAATAATAGACAGATGGCTGGAAGTTTGAAAATCGGTCAACACAAAATTTTTGCTATATAAAACTCAAACAATTTTAACTTGAAAAAATTGAACTGCTTATTCCACGGTCAGATTGTCAGTGAACTGGCAGTAAATACAATCTACTGACAAGATATGTTTATATTGCAGAAATCTTGAAAACACATATAATGTAAAATGGTGCATCTAATGTTAAGTGAATTACACATATGGAAAAAAGGAGGCGGGAAGAAGGAGCCTGACAGAGAATAGGAGCAAAGCAGTGTTGGGAAACAGCAGAACCAACAAAAAGAGAAGACAAAATTCACTTGCTTGTTTCTAAGAGGCAGTTCTGCCAGATTCAGAATTAGGTAATAGTTATACTTGGTGCTCTGTATTGTTTAGAAGAGTCACTAAGGACAAAGTCCTTACAGGTGTGCTGCTTGGCCACTGTGATCAGGTGCACAATCTAACAGTGATAGTCACTTGTGTCCCCCTTACTTCGTGGGAGCAACTTACTTAGACTGGTAACAGTAATGCCACAGAACCCGAGTGTTTTGGGGAAGCTGAGGGAGAAGTTGCACCTGGAGATGTTTCTAAATTATGATGGCCACCCTTGGGTTTGGATTGTCTGTTTTCCAGCACTTTGTCAGGAGTAGTTCTCAGTTCATTACTGTCAGTCCTAAACTCCTGATTTCTCTCCACTGTTATCTCTAGCTTTACAGGCTCTGAGATATAAGAGCACAGTCTTTGTGGGGAGCCCAGTGAATCCACTGTTTGGGATTTAGACTAACAGGAATTCCCACAAGAACAGGAAGTTCCCTGGCATTTTCCACTGCTACTTACTGCCTGAAGCAAGGCATGAAAACCATGCAGAGTGTGTATTACAGCCCCTCTTCAGAGATATGTCTCAGTGTCCAATACTTATGATAATGAAGACCCATGTGAGGATAGTTATATTAAATAATTCTCAGGACAAACACTAGAGAAAGAGGCAGCAATTTGAGATCTGTTTTGTTCTTGTATATGGGAAAAGGGCAGGAGCTTTTCATTGTCACAGAAAGCTCAAGGTGTGAAGTGTAATACACTAGAACAACTTGAGGGCTGCTCTTGAGGCTGAGAACTATTGTTTGGCCTCCACATTAAACTGAATCCTCACATGGGGAAGAAAGAATGGAAAATATATTGAAAAATGCTGTATGAGAGAGAGCAAGAGATATTGAACCCGCCTGGATTTATAAAACAAGAAAACAATCTGTGTAACAGCATTGACTTTCTTGCAACCATTCTAATGAAAAGCCAGAAGAAAGATTCAGAAAGAAACAAAGCAGGCTACAGAAGAACTGCAAGCAGTCTATTACAGAGTATTTATGTAGTTGAATATTTGTCAGCACTTTATGAAAAAAAAAATCCATTTTGAAAATAATTGCAATGAATAATCCTTAAGAGAAAAAGGTTTCAAATTTAGTCAGTGAAAAAAAAATCAGTGATTCTTTATTCTAGATAAGATGTGATCTTATTTAGATCTTATCTAGATCTCTGTAACAGCACTGGAGATCAAGAGCTGCAAAATAGTGACATACATGTGCTAAAGATTCAATTTTGAAGTTAACCTGAGTGCAATGAAAGGATGAGATTTATTACACCTTTTTTATTTACAAATATGCAGCATGATGTATTTGAAATAAACTACAAAAATAGGTCCAATGGTAGTGGTTTTGCCACCTTGAACTCAGTCTGTATAATAACAGTGTATGTGTAAGATCTTCTTGTGCCCATTTGGATTTTGGGAGAGATAACATCACACTGACTATGGCTGGGAACAAGCTTTTCTAGCTGCTGTACCCTCACACTTTTCCAGGATTCAGTCATACAGTTCGGAAGTAAAACATAAATTACAGCAGAGGCAGAGAGCAATTGACAGGTATGAGGAAAGGGGAGAAAGGAACTATTGTGTGAGAAGCAGACAACTCTGCTGACCTGAAAATATATTATTCTATGGAAGCACAAACCAGAGAGTTTGTGGAATTTGCTCTCAATTCACCATGAAAATGCGGGGCTGGGGCAACCATCCATTTGATGCGGGTGGTCCTTAATGCATGTCATAATTTACACTTAAGGCATATACGATCCCTTGAAATTCCCTTCTTAGGAGGACCATAAAAACAGTGCTGCATACGGAGCTCACTGGAGGTTTCTGCAAAGCTCCCCCATTGTCAGACATAAACACATCCTATTATTCTAGCTTAGGTCAGAGTTCAATGACTCCCCAAAGCTTATTTCAGCCCTAAACTGATCCCACTGCAGTCCGGGTGGGCAAAGTAGAAGTGTTTCCAACACAGCTTCTTTGCTCTGCCTGCTCCTCTCTGCAATCAGAAGCAAACCTGGCTCCTCAGGCAGCAGGTTAATACACAGCTTATTGGTGAAATCACCCTTGCTCATTCTCAGGCTGCTTTCTGAAGGATTTTGCAGGCATTACTGAAGTTTCCTCTTCTCTGTATAGGAGATCCTGGGATTATCATTAGCCTCATCTTCAAGAACAGGAATCAGAAGTTAAAAGACTTCATGCAGGGAATCCTTGTTAGCACAAGAAATAGATCACAGATGTGCCTCTGCCTGTCTGCTGCTGTGAAGGCAGAGCCCAGCCTTGCTGCACCCCGTGGGCTCAGTCCCATTTGGATACAGATGTCAGACGTGCTGCTGTGCTGGGCACTGCCCTGCTCCTGCACAGCCACTTCTTGGGGGCCTGGGTGGGCATGCCCCCCTCCTCTAGACACCCTCCCTGGACCTGTCTCCAGCAGGGCAGCAGCAAGCAGCCAGGGTGAAGAGCAATCCACTTGGTCTGAACATGGAGTTCCCTAGATTGAGGCTATTCCTTGCTCCCAGTTTCCAAATACACTTTGCAGGGCCATTTTTTCTTGCTTGTTAGCATGGGGGTCACACAGTGCTATCTTCAAGAAAGACACTGCTGCCTTTGGGGATGGTGACCCAATGGTCAGTGTCCAGGACAGGGCTCATGGTTGGCAAATCAGAAAGCCCTTCCTGTGCTGAAAAGGATGAGATGGAGCTGTAGAAGGGTTTACACTTGGACCAGAGGGCTGGGCTGCACAAGCTGGGGAGAAAGCACTGACTCCTACCCTGGGAAATTATTGGCAAAAGGTTTACTCTGTACTTCACCTCAGCTGACAGGAGGTATGGCTATCTCTTTGAACTACATGGCTCTGTGGTACAAGGAATGGCTCCACAAGAGCAGGTAAGAAACCTTTTGGCCATAGCTGTAGTTCAGAGGTTTCAAGAGCCAAACAAAGCAATGAAAGAAGAACAGAGAAAAAATCTGACAGCAGAATATGAACAGAATAAAAAGTGCTTCTTGTTAGCATCTCATAATAATTGGATTAGGAGAAAACCAGGATATTTTACCTAAAATTGCGATGCGCATCAGTATTTGTTTCTCCCTTTTAGTCTTCTGTCTTTCAGAATCAGGCAGTTTGTATCCTTAGATACAGTCAGCCAAAGACCAGAATGGCAACTCAAACTGAGAGATTGCATGGCTGGATCTGGCCCTTAGTAGTATTTTATCTCTAATGGAGAGAAAATAGCAGTGACGAGGAATGAACATGCACAGTGTCTTTCCCTCCCATGGCCTTCCCAGGGGAGCTTTCCCTGCTCAACTCGTGACCAACAGGCTGTTTCCCCTCTCTGAAATATTGCCCATTCCCTTCACCAGAAGTTTCCTGTGCTGACTGAAATATTAAAAAGGCCAAACAACATGGGGGAAGTTTGTTTATTTGTAGGGCTGCATATTCATGCCTGGCTTAAGCCCCTCCTGCTGAGGAATTTCAGCTATTTTGCTGGAAATCAGGGTGGGGAGTTAAGGCTCTGGTGAGAATGAGGGGCTTGTGGTGATGCTGGTGCCAGGAGTCAGGCCCAGCTGGTCAGTGATGTCTCCATAACACAAACAGGGATCAGTGGAGAGCAGAAACTGAGTGAGAAGGAGACTGAGCTCACAGGAATCTGCTGTGGCAGGGGTGATGGAGCCCAGGCCCGTGGCCACCTCAGGGTCACTGAAGCAGCACATGAGAGTGGTTTGTGCACCCCTCCCAGATCCATCCAGGCTCCAGCACCTCAGCTGCACCTGGGCATCTCCAGAGCGTTTTGTTTTCCCTGTGAAGATCCCAGACCCAGCCTCCACTGCACACTCTTTGGAGCCTCCTTGCAGGGGAAGGCTGTGCTGGGCCCTCTGCTCCTCATGGCAGGGCCCTCAGCCATGCTCTGAGAGCAGGGGGTGCCCGAGGAGGGGGAACAACAACAAGGCAGCTGCTTGCATCCTGGGGCCATTTTTACAGTATTTTGAAAGGCAGCACAGCAGTGGTTAATGCCCAGCCTGGCAGCCAGGCCTCTCTCCGGAAGCCTGGCTGGTGCAGGCTCCTGTGGGCACCTCCTTGTGCCCTTCCCTTGTGGTGAGGGGCCATGAATCCCCAGCTATGGTGTCTGTGGGAAGGGAACAACAGCCCCCGTGGCTGCCCAGCTTCCTTCTGCTGCTGTTAAGGAAGCCATCCTCTAGATCTTGGGAAGCATCTGTGCTTCCTGCCACTCTGGGCTCTCAGTGTGGCTGTGCTAGCCAGCAAAACTCCTGTCCACCACCAGCCTCACCAGCAGCACAGACACGGAGAAGGTTCACAAGGATTAAACATTGATTTGCCAAGTCCTTGGGAGCCTAAGATGGCCCAGGCAGCTCTGTCTAT
This sequence comes from Sturnus vulgaris, assembly GCF_052056855.1. Lineage (NCBI taxonomy): Eukaryota > Metazoa > Chordata > Aves > Passeriformes > Sturnidae > Sturnus > Sturnus vulgaris. The sequence continues at coordinate 21,181,660 of NC_142250.1, read as the reverse complement.
CTCTGTAAGCAGCTGGCACAAGAGGATGTATGAATCCATTTCAAACAACAGTTCTTCTCCAGGTCCGAAGGAAATACAGGTTTAAAGTGTTGCCTTTAAATAGACAAGTTAAATAAAAACGGTAGCAGCAGAAAACTGCAGTGTGCATGAAGATTGTGATGACTGAAGCATGAGACCTGGCAAAGATTAACATCCCTCTCACGCCAAGGGCTGCAGGGGCCCTAATAAACTTACAGCTGCTTTTCTTCTTAAGCTGTAGAGAGACCAGCTTGTGTGGGTTTCAGCACAGAACCAAACTGGGATGATGGGTTTGCTGTGTCTGGTCGTATGAAATCATGGTCTTGCATGGTTACCCACTGAGAAGAGGGGCTCACTATGCTGCAGACACTTCACTTGCCTCCTGAGCTTGGGGTCCCTTTGTCTGTATGCTGCCAGGACTCAGAAAGCTGAGGATATTGGTTTTGCATGCTCTTCATTAGCACTATTTCAATGTTCTTTATTTTTTTTTTTTTGCTGACAGTTTCCACAGAAAATATATTTTTATTAGAAAATGCCGTGACGTTTCCAAATTTCTAGCGTTGGATGACATTTGATTTTGTGCATGCTTTGCAATTAAAACCTTAAATGGTTCCTAAAAATGAAAACAAAGATGAAAAACCTAATATTTGAGAGGCGGTGGATGTTTTCAAAAGAAAAATTAGCTGTTGCTTCTGCAAATTGATTTTCTGGCAGATGATTATATTACAACCATTTTTCATTAAAAAATAATCTGCTGACCAGCTGTAGCACATTCATGTTTCAAGGGAAAGAGGAAGACCTCCACGTGCTGCAGTGTAGATTGGACTATCAGAAGGTGGGAGGGGAAACAGTAGTTCAGAGGTTTTCCTGAACAGTGCAGAGCGTGGTGCAAGTAGAACAGGCAGGCAGATCCTACTGGGCTGACCATGTGTGCTCACACATTGTGTGCTCACACTGAGCACCTGCATCTACCTCTGGCATCCTGATACAACACTCCCTACCCCTGGAAGGCTGCAGGGACACAAACCCCATAGTCTGCAGATGTAGGACAGTGGTGCCAATCTGTCCTGCTGGGCTGAACTCAGGATGTCTATCCCTCCAGGGGGAAAAATCTTATTAAGAGGTTAAAGAACATTAAGACTTGGAGAGGGAAAACATAAATGCAGTCCCTGAGTTCTCCAGTGACTCTCTGGAAATCACTGTGATCATGCACAGGCTTGAAATTCTGTCCCATCTTGCAAACATATGATGGAAGGTGATGTAGAAGTGACTTTTGAGGCACCACAGCACTAAAATTAACACTGGCTGAGTGTGCAGACAGCAGTGGCCCAGCTGTGAGAGCTGCTAAGAAATGCCTGACACCCAGGTGATGCCCAGGCACAAAAAACATCTGCAATTCCTCTAGTGTGCTGCCACAGCTGAGAACTGCAGAATGTCCCAGGATCTGGGCTGGAGGCTTTTCAGGGCAGGGTCAGGACTGCAGCAGTGGGGCTGCATAATTGGCAGCTTTCTCTTATCTGAAGTTCTCACTTTATGTTTTGTTTCTTTTCCTATAGCCCTCTTTCTTTGTCTCTCTGAATGAAAGTGACCATGTGTACCTAAGGATCCCAAGTTAAAGGCTGCTCTCTTGAGCATCCCAAAGCTCAGTCTTTTTTTCCACACAGGAATTTTCCAGTTGGATTATAGACTAAGCATCTGGTACCTTCAGATAGAGCACCAGAGTTAGAGAAGAAGGAAAATACTGACCACCACAGTTTTTCTGATCACTTACAAACCAACAACCAGCTCTGCCTCTATGCATTTGTAAGCTAACCTGTGTTTGCCCAGAGTGTGTTGCAATTAATTGCTGTGTTAACATGCTACTGAAGTCACAAAGCCAGTAACTGTGCAACTAGAGAATGGACTGAGGTTTGTAAACTTACTTTTTTTGTTATCCTTTCTTAGAAGTCTTATTTCCATTGTGGTTTTGCACAGGAAGGCAATGGGTTTGTGTGGCCCATTCTAACTGTACAGGAGTTTGATCCAGTCCTGCCCTGGTAAATGTCTGCTAAGCCTTGGCAAGCAGCAGGCATGAGCATTGGAGTTCAGGGAGCTGCACCTTGGGCTTACAATTAACAGCAGACTATGCCCAGACTCTAGCCCCCTGTTCTCCTCCAGATGAAGTCTGCAGTGTGTTTAAAGGGACTGGCATTGAGAGAGCATTGCCTGTTGACAGCCTAGTACAGAACATACCAAGGAATTCCAGCACAGCAAGTGAGGGGTACAGTGGTACTGGTACCAACATAATACCAAGCAGTCATGCTGCTGGGTTGCATTTTGCAAATGGGAAAATTTTCCACCACTTCTTTGTGACCTACTTATCAGGCTGGTGAATCTGTCGAGGAAGATAAATGCTGAAATATGAGTGTGATAAAAGATGAGAAGCCATGCGGATACTTCCCATCACTTACTTACTTGCTCTCCACAAATATTCCTGAAAGTAAAACTCAGACCACAGAAATGCTTGTAGAAAGCTCAGAGCTTCCTATCAGCACTCCAAGAGTTTGTATCATGGCCAGTTATCTTCTGTGCTGTTTGCTTTGTTGAGAGCAAGTGGGCAGAATTAAATGGAGTTGAATGCAGCAATGTTACGGTAGGAATCAGTTTTCTTCCCATGCACCATTATGCTCCAGCAATCTTCTCAGTGTTGTTGGTGGAGTGTGCTCAGCAAATATATGCCCTCTGGCTCTGTGCAGCAGTTGAGTATTGGCATTGGACTAGCAGCATGAAATCAGGTGTTGACCTGTAGCCCACCTCCCACTAGGGAGGCACTCTGCCAGCAATCCTTACTGGGTTACATGAGTTACGGGCTTGGTGCCAGAAGTTTGCTGTCATGGAGCTAGGAGGTGCTCAGCAGATTTCCCAGGCAGGAACAAAAAGCCTTATGTCCTATTCAAATTTAATTTAGGAGGGGGATATCTCTTAATCTGGGCTGTTGTCAGGCTTAGCCAGCACTTCTTCCCCCTTGACTCACTGTGTATCACATGAGCTGCCAGTCAGCACCAGAGTTGGCTACCTGCTCCAGTTTGCTACCACTTGGTGCACTTCAAATCTGGCCAAACTTGTAAGATGATGGTTTTGCCAGGCAATCAGGATATCTGAAACTCACTTGTGGTCTCTGTGCCCTGTACCATCATGTGTGGGAGGAAGCAACACTTCATTCTAGGAGGTGGCAGGATCCCAGAGGACTCCAGTTTCACTTGTGTGAGGCAGTGGCTTTTTCTTCCAGTATCTGTACAGCATCAAGCACAGAAAGGGGCCTTGCCTGAGGCTGGTGTACCTATGTGGCATCACAGTAGTAGTAAACATGGAAACATGTGATATTTGTCAGGGAAAAGTACAATAATCTACTCTGATTTTTTTGTATTTGGCTATATACATTGCTGGAAATTTTGCAAAAACCTAGCCAAAGGAATTATATAAACTGCCTTAAATGTAAACCAGATACTGTCAATTTAGGGCATTTGTAGTGGTGGTGTAAACTGAGCCAAAAATGCTTAGCTGTGAGTCCAGGAGACAGCCAAAATGTAGCCAAAAGTCTTTTCTCTGTGTTTAATTTTGCACAAGTGTGACTGGATAGGTACCAAGCCGTGATCCTGGTCACGCTCTGAATAGGGAAACCTTAGGAGAAAGTGACTGGGGACTTTTGGTGAGAAATCACAGATCTTCGATCAAGTTTTAGGATGAAGTCACAAAAGTGGGTGAGCTGGTATCTGGAAAACTTGCCCTGGTATTATGTTTTGTGCTTTCAGGACTGACTCTGAAAGTGAAGGTTTGTTTTGTTATCAGCTGGCTCACCTCCCCCATGGCCTGTGTTTAGGAGAGGCTAGGCTTTGCTTGCTGGCTTGCGGGTTTGCTTGCTTTTGCTTTGCTCTTGCTCCTACTTTTTGCTTTTGCCCTTGCTTTTGCTTATTAGTTGGTTTAGCTAGGCAGTCCAATTCTTTCCCTGGACTGTTTTTTTTTCTTTCCCTTTCCTGAATACCATCTGAACCTGTTGCGGACGGGGACCTGGGAAACACCAAGAAACACTGGGATCTGCATTCTGTGACCTGCAGCAGTCATCCCCCAGCGCCGGAGACTGATAACTGAGAGACCACTCACAGGAGAGACTTTCTGAGTTTGTCATCCTTTCAGAGCGCTGAAAGAGTTATTGTCATCTGGCGTTGTTCATTTTTTTGTGCTTGGGAGTGTTTTGCTTGTTAAATAAACAGGGTTTTTTTCCACTTCTTTCTGAGGAAATTCTTCCTGAACCCATTGGTGGGGGCAGGAGTTGTGGAGGTTTGCTTTCTGAGGGCTCCTTCTGGAGGTTTTACCCCAAATTTGCCCTAAACCAGGACACTGTTATGTTTATCTAATGATATGCCCGTGAAGTCATATGCAAATACAGGGGAGTTCAATCTGCCCATGCCCAAGCAGTCAGGAAACCATGGGAACAGAAAATGGATGACCTTATGCCTCAGCTGATAAACTTCACTAAAACCTTCAGTCTTGTACCTGTAAAGCCCTGAGGACTGAAGCTGAGGAGATGTGTTGTCCAAAGGACCATTCTGCCTCCCTTGAATTTTATATTTAAACACCTGTGGATGGCTTCTATCAGAAACTGTGTGGGAGTGGTCTTTCAGCATCTGCCTTTTTTTCCTGGTTGGATCAGTACATATGCCTGTGTGGGGATGAAGCCTTTTTCAAAAAGAACTTGCAGATATAGTTCAAGCAAAGCTTTAAAGGTGACCAGTTCCAGAATTACACGAGCTGCCAAGGGAGAGAGCTGCATGCTAGAGTGCTTCTCTGGGAGGTGTGGTGCAAGCAGATCCAGAGGACTGGAAGCCAGACAATTCAGCATGGAAATAAGGTGCAGATTTTTTTACAGTGAAGAGAATTAACTACTGAAATAATTTACTAGAGGCTGTACTGGGTTCTCTATCACAAGTAGTTTTAAATCAAGACCAGGTGTCTCTCTAAAAGATGTCTTTCCTCAGCAGAAGGATGGGCTCACCCCACCACAGGGGATGATGTTCTCTAGCCGGTGTGATGCCAAATACCATCTTGCTTGATTAACATTTTCTTCTGGATTTAAAAACCTATGGATCTTGTGGACAGAAAGAACTGTGTACTCTGTAACAGGGAATGTCGCTGGCATCTGGGAAAGTCTGTCAGATTTATGGAGTTGCCTCTTGCAGTTTACGGTAAAAGAAGGTGTTGCTGCATGTGAAAGACCAGAGTGGATAGTGTCTCAGCAGGGCTGCTGGATACTGGTGTACTGAAACACCTGGGTGTTTGCAGTCTAAAGGAAGAGCTAAGACATACTGATGTACCCTACCTGCCTGCTGCTCCAACAGTGGATGAGATTGAGAGGCCTGGTGCATTTTATGGATGGATTCCTGTACTGGAATTTGTGCCAGGAACTGCCACGTTGCTGTAAGGCGATGGAGTAGGGAAACATGGCTCCTTCTTACCTGCAGGTCAAGTCTGCAATAAGTATGTGTGAGAGTGAGGGTGGGGGAAAGACAAGGCAAGAGGGAAAGCAGCTCAGAGATGCACTGATAGCAGGACTGAGTTTAGATGTAAGGTTTCACTCTTATCAGTAGCAACTGAAACCATCTTGGGAGGTGGACATCCAGGAATGCATGGGTAGCTGGGTTCCTCTTTCACTGGGCACCAGCTTGACTGCTGCAGGAACATCACCAAAGTCAGGCTCAATAACTGAAACTGTTCTGGAGAGAAAATAAAGAAAAGCAAGGAGGGAAAAATGGATCCTTCCCCACCAGAAACTGGCTTTTCAGAGCAATCTCACACGAGCTACAAAATCCATGTAGTCAGCAGTCCTGGTTCCAGCTGCCCTGAGGCCTGGAGAGGTGACACTGTGCAAACTGAGCTGTGAACAAGGTGAGAGCTGTGGGGGCACAACATGTCCTGCACCTATCAGGCACTGGCAATCCTTTTGCAGAGCATGCTGAGCACTCAGCAGTGTAGCCATGGTGCTCTTGTTATGTTCCTACAAATTGTGTATCTCTTTCAAAACTGATTGTTTATCCCTTGGCTGACTGAGGACATACACATAATCCATGACAAATAGTTTTGATTCAGTAAGCAATCTCTCACTTAAATATCTCTCCCAATCACAGCCATCACATTGGCAGGCTTTGCTGACAGATAATGCTCCATTTGGCAGACAAATTCCTGACATTTACAGCTTCTGCTTCAGTTCCAGTAGAAACAGCCTGCATGGCAACACAATCCGACCCCACTGGGTTCCTGGCTCGGCTCATTATCATTAGTTGCTTTAAAGGCAGCCTCTAAAAATCTCTGTGCTTCCCCCCTCAGCACCTCACAGTGTGAATACTGTAGCTGGTTTACAGATGGGGAAAAGAAGTCACAGGAAAACATAGGCTGGTTCTGGGATGCTTCTTCACAGTCATCACTCATATTGAGTAGGTGTCTGCGAGCTCTGTCTGAAGAAGGGGTTATGTGTGAACACTCCTGTCATCCTCATGAAATCCAACACATTACCCCTATGCATAAAGTGAAAGAAATTTTTACCACCTTGCTTGAGCTGGCTCAGGGCCAGTGGGCAGAATACTGCTGAGCATCTGCAAATCACAAACTGGAAATGCTGTGGTTCCCCTCTCCCGGTGGGCAGTGAATGTGCATTGCTCACCACAGCTGGTGGTTAACGTCCCTTCCACATTCCAGCCCCTCTCTCACCCTCCCAGGGATCCATTGCTAGGCTCAGACATGCAGCCCCTGGTGTGAGCAACTCAGGGGGGCCCATGGGCTGGCCCCACTCTGCCTTCAGTCTACTGCTCCAGGAATGGTGGATGGCAAGAAACACTGGCTCTGACATTAATGCTTCTGACTTACTTGCTTAATTGCATTCCCTGGCCCTGGATCACTCTTAAGCCTTGGAGAACTGGATCAGATTTCCCAAGATATTGAAGTGCCTACAGATGTAAATGGGCTCCTATCAGGATCTTTAAACATTCCAAACTGGCAAGCCAATTACCCCACAAAATCTGTTTAGCTTTTCTGACTCTGTGGAGGGGTTCAGTCTCAAAGGAACCACATAGTTTAACATTTGCATGAAATGATGAGCAGCTGATTGTCTGTCCTGTTCTCTAAGTCACCTGTGTACCTTATAGCCATGGCTTTTGCAGTGTTCCATACTTGCTTTTAGATGCCTTTATCCAGCACCTTGGTCTGATCAGTGCCTGATGCTGAAATCATGAGTTCAAAGACAAATGTGCTCCCAAAGGGCACTTTCAGGCTGTGACTCCAGATCCTGAGCCTTCCAGAACAGACTCCTTTAGCCTCCATTGTTTTTCTTGCCTTTTGTGCCGTTAAAACGCTTACTTCATTTTAAAGACCAGATTAAATAAGCAATCCCTGTGTTTTCTAATGGCTGGTTTTGAACTTTTCTGAAAAGCACAGAAGAAGCCACCAGGAGCAGTCTTTTTCTTTGTTTTTGCACCACATTTGAGCCTTGCCTGTGATCGCCTGACAGATCAGAGCAGAACTTCTCCTGCTGTACAGATTCTTCCTCTTCTTTGCTCCTCATATCTTTCCTGGCTGAAGTGCTCCTTTGAAAGGCAGGAGACCAGGAGTGCCCATGTGGAAATGACAAGGATTAGGAAGTCCCATATTCCTTGCCCACTTTTTTTCTTCTTGCACCAGCTAATGACCAGAAATATTGCCAACAACAAAGAAAAATTTTCTCAGTTCAAAACTGCAACTCTTTTGAACCAAAAAGCGTTCCTGTAGCTAGAATTAATTCAGATAGTTGAAAAAAATCTTGTACCAATTTATATTTTTTCAATTAAAAACTGTCACCTGAATGGGGACTTTGACCAGAAGGGAAACTTTCATCTCTACTAAAAGCATTTGCCACTTCGGTGTCTGGTCAGGTCTGACTCTGCCCTGGTATTAGGAGGTGTTTGTTGGATTTGCTTAGGAATCTTCAGAGGAGAGGTTTATGTGCCTTGTGTCCAAATGTACACTTGGTGGCCAGGTGCCTACATTGTGTCACAGGACAGGGATGCTTTTTGGGCTGTCCCCAGGCTGAGCACTGGCCCCTAACACACCAGTCTGGTGAGTCTTTTTTTCCCTCCTCCCAAGGCTTTGATATTTGCATGTTGGTGTTTTTATTATTCCTGGGATATTTCCAGCCCCCTACACGTCGTCTGGCAGAACAGTCCCTGCAAATTCCTGCATTTATAGTTTCTCCTCCATTTTCACCCTCTGAGTGCAGAAAGGTTTTCTTCAGAGGAAATAAAACCTATGTGCCCTGAAAGCTGCAAAGTCACAGACCAAACAGAGAACAGTGAAGCATGTGAATGTCCCTGGATAGTGTTTTGTGCTGCAAATAGCCAAAATCAATGGACATGAGAATGTTTCTTTTATATGATTTGTCTCAAGAGCAGGACTAGAAACATTTTTATGTGGCAGATGGGTTATAATGCTTTCATTTTGTTTACACGGCTGGGAACATGACCTATCCTACTTTTCATAGCTGCCATCTGTTGGTCAAATTCATTCCAGTGCAACCAACCAGGTCCTGGTTTTGATTTCTTCATTGTTTTGTTGTTGTTGTTTATATTTGTTTTAATTTATTTTGTTGTGGTTTTCATTATTATTGTCTCTTGTAATTTAATTCTGGGATTTTGGATCAGTGAGTAGAAAAATGTTTTCTCCTATCTTGCAGTGGCTGCTTGAAAGAGCTTAATGGTAATAGAAAATATTCTCTCTTTCTGCTTGCTTGCAAGTTTTTCAAAAAACTAAAGCAACCAAAACCAAACCTTTGAACAGGTGAGCACTCAGTCAAAGTAGTGGAATGATGGATTTGAAGTCTTCTCACAATGCTTTGTCCAGGTCAACAGAGGACAGTAATTAAAAGATCTGTATCAACATGGCTCAGGTTTCAAGCAAATTAAGAATTCTTCAGGCTGAATAATACCAAGAACCTCTTTCTCCTGAAAAAGAGAAAGGTCACATATTGTTCCCTAAACTAAAGCTTTTCACACAAATTCCACTACGCTAAGATCACATTCACTCCATTCTTGCTAAGTGATGATTTGTTTTGGTTTTCTTTATCAACAATCCTTTTCTCTGCCTTGTAATTATATTTTCATAGAATCCTTAAGGATGGAAAATACCTTTAAGATCATTGAGTGGGGTGGGCACAGTTTGTTAACAGCATATTCTTTGGGAAAAGGGTGCCAAAATTATTCACATGCCCAGAGTAACTCTATGGACTTCTGCAGAAGAGAAAATACTGTGAAAAGAAGAGTTTAAGTTTCTATGGTGGTAAAAACTTTAGGAGTGATTTTACTGCAGCCATCAGAGTCATTCAGACACAGACAAGAAGCAAATCATGCCCTCTCTTTTCTCAATACGGGCAAGAAGAACGTGCTTTCTGTCCCATGTGGCACAGAAGAACAGGATGGAGAGAATTGGTCTTTGTTTTGAAAGCACTGGAAATCAGAGACTTTCAAAGCATTTGTAGGGAAAAGCTATAATTTAAGAAGATTGTAGTAGAGATTTTGGTTAATTTAGCTATTCAATTACCTATAGAAAATGGAATTTACCATTTAGGAAAAAAGGTTGAAAGAGAAAGAAAAATACCCTTCTTATAAGAAGCTGAAGATGATGGTAGATGTGGGTTTCAGACTGACATTATTTTTAACTTCTACTGAGAAATTTGGACTGTGTGTTTTTACAAAGTCCTTAGGGATGTGCTGCAAATTTCTTGTACTTTTGGGGAGAGAATGTGATTACTTTTTTTTTTTAAACTAGAAACTGGTCATATACTGCTTATTAGTTTTTAGGTGCATTTATATTTCTATCAAACAAAGTTCTGTTAATTACTATAATAAGTCCTATGTGTTATTTTGCCAGAAAACCCTGTTCTTGTTGCAAAAAAAAATCAGAGGAAAAAACATCTGTTTTGAAAAAAAAAAAAAAAAAAGCCAAACCTGCTTGCTTAAAAGTGTTCAACTTTTTTCAACGTTTTTAACAACAGGTTGGGAAAAAGTAATTGCACTTTAAACAATGTGGCCAACTGAGAATAAAGGCCTTAGACTGGCTACACATGTCGGGGGTGGTGATGGTGGTGCTTTCCCAATGTAAGTACAAATTACTCCTGATCTTTGTTAAGGTAGACCAGCTCTTTGGTAGGAACCTGCCCAAAATACCCCAGCACAACTCTTCCGCCTTAAAGTAAATGTTCAGTGAAGTGAAGCTGAATTTCACAGAGCCAGGTAAAGACCAGTGGAGAGCTCACACTGCAGAAACCAAGGTCAGGTTAAACAGGGCTCTGTCTCACATTTCATGTAGCTCCCCTGTCTGTAGCTTGGCAGAGGTGGGCACCGGATGAAAGGAGAGGAGGCAAAATGGTGAAAGGGGTGATGACAGACAGACAGCACCCATACATTCCTCTTCAGATGAATTTTCACATCTGTTTGGCATTTCAGGGGTTGTTTTCCTATGAGCATTACTCAAGGACATCCAAGCAAGGTGAGATCCTACACTTGAAAGGCCAGGAAGAAGAGTTTATCAGAAAGGTACATTGGACACGTGTGGTGAAGTGTGGCTGTATAAATTAAAAAGCTAAATGAGTCTTCAAAGAAATATGAACTATCCAGACTCTATACCAAAATCAGTGGGGTCCCTGGGTTTTCCTTTTCTCTGATAGTAAAAGATATTTTTCCAATGGCCTGAACTGCTGATCCAAACTTTCGCAGATCTGGAAGTGGATGTCTTTTGTTACTCCCGAGATTGCACTATTTTAGAGGTCTGGATCACCTATGGAAAACAAGACTTAGATGCACTCTGTGGAAGGAACTCTGCTTGAGGCAGCAAAGAGTGTGTCTTTTAAAATTTTCTTTCACCCTGTGGGTGTTGTTCACCTGTAGCCTTACAAATAAAGCCATGTTCTGTACATCCTTCCATTGCCTTCTGTCTGGTTCTGGCTAGCCAGCAGTACAGTGTGCTTTGGCATGAACCCTCCAGCCCCAGAAACATCAGTGGCTACCAAATGTTGCAAGGTTCTTCCTCTGCAGCCCAGGGTTGAGAAGCACATCTATCCTGCCACTTTCTATGTCTGCTAACATCTGTAATGTGGAAGAAATGAGGGACAGGGGCGTTTGTCCAGAAACTGAGCCTTAAAAGTGCCTTTAAGAACTTTATTAAATAAGTTTGCTCTCTGGCTTACCAGTTCTGTTGTAAATGCAAAAAGCAGCAAAGATCTTTCTATAAGAGTTTCTAGTGGAATATTAATAAATGGAATAAATATACACATGGAAATTCAGCAAACACAGCTCTGAGACTATATAACAGCATTAGGAGAGTACAACAGGCAAATTATTGGTATAGCTGAACCTGAGTTATCAGTGAGGCATCGATGAGCTCAAGCAGGTGTCCATTCAAACCATGGGATCCCCACACCAAGGAGCACTTGGGTGGGTGCCCAAAGGACCTGAATGATTTCAAATGTGTGTCTTAAATATGGTTATGCTCTTCATGGGCACAGGACATGGTGACCTTCAGCAGTTTTTGTAGCTACCCATGGAGGTAGTTCAGCCTGTGAAAATCAGGTCAGCTCTGGTTAGGGCATGAGAGGAGACAGTGACAGGCTGGTCTAGAAAGAGGTAACCTCTGCTTTGGTTCCTCCACAGCAGAGAGGATCTGCTTCTGCATTCTGCATTCCTCTGTCTTGTATTAAAAAGAAACCTGTTGCTTAGCCTTAGAAAGCATCTTTAAGCTTTGGGATCAGTTAAGTGTCTTATTGCTTTTGGAAACAGATTTGTTCTATTCAAGCCACAGTAGGTAGGTGGGAGACCAAATAACTCCTGATAGTTTTCTTGCAAAATCTGCTATTGGAGTGCCATGAAAAATATTTCTTCTGTATCAAAAATGCTCAGTGTGAATTTGGTTCATGGAAAAAAGAAAAATCCATCCATCCATTCTGCACTGCATATAAGGTTTTTTACCTATTAATGGACTTTCTGTCATTCCTTCATTAACTCTTGAAAAATATTGCCTTGAAACTCTTGAAAAATATGATAGCAGATTAGGGAAGCAGCAAAAGTTTACTTTTCCTCTGACTTTTAACACTGGGCTACCTTTCCATTTTTGTTCAGGATAGGAACCACTTAGACTAAAGAAATACAGGACTGCTGCACACCAGACACAGGCCATATTTGGGTAACTTTCCTCATGAGAATCAAGTACAAGTTTCAGACAAAATTTTCAAGGCACTTTGTGGCATGGATCCAGTCTATCTAAAAGATTGCCTGTAGCTCTGGAATGAAGACAGTGAAGGGAAATCCTTTCCTAAACCACAGTGAGATTTTTCTGGTTCTCAACTCTTTTTTCTGGTGATGCCTTCTCAGGGATGGAGATCTGTTCATGCCATCCTCCATGGCAGTAGGGCCTCAAACACTGCAGTATTGCTGCTGGATACCACAAGGCTTTAAAAATTCCCTGGACTCTTTGACAGGTGAGGTCTAGGGGGATTTTACTAAGAAGCCTGGAGTTCTCAGAAGGATTTTAGTTCAGTCAGTTGATGAATAACATAAACTTTGGGCTCAGAAAATAACAGGAATTAAGGTGATCAGGGATTTACAGTCTGCATTCCTAAAACTCTAGAGGGCAAGGTATTAGGTGGAGGCTAGAACCATTTATTTAGTTATATTAAATGGAAACTCTAGACACTGTCATTCTGCCTTTTCCTGCTGCTAACACCACCTGGCAGAAAGGTTAAAAATGTTATTATCTGCAGTTTACCTCTCTCCTTTTAAAAATCCTTCAGCCTTCCAATCAGAAATAGGCACAATGCCATGGGCTCCAAGAGACCAGATGAGGAAAACCAATCAGGTACAGAAAGTGGTTGCAAACATTTTTCATCTGGTTATCTGGGTAATCCTTGGAAATGCCAAAAGGATCCAGATGAAAACAGTCTGCTAAAAGGGATGACAAGGAGTATTTTTCACAGAGCAGCTGTATTTATGAATCTTTTGTTCAGGTAAATGTCAGCTTACCCATCCCAGCCAGCAGCTAACCAGGACCATGGGAAGGACCATGGCTGAGCAGGGGGCTCCAGGACTCCATGGCTCTTACAACAGGTCTGTGATCTTCTCCAGAGCACTGCACACTCCCCAAGCTCTGTCCCTCACCCTGTGCCCATGTGGTACAGTTTGGTTGCTGTGTGGGGCTTTCCCAGGTACATGGCAGTTCCAGCCAGTGAGAATGGCAAGAGTTCAGTAGGGCTGCATCTGGGATTGTACAAAGTAGATGAGAGCTTCAGGAGAAAAGAGCTACTCTAAAATATTTCCTGGGGCCTCAGAGCCCCAGAAGTTCCTTACAGTTCTGTCTCAGGACTGACTCTGCTACATCTGAAAAATCTGCTACCCCCAAAATTACAGATGAAAGAGGAATACAGGAATTTCCCCCTAATTACTGAAAAGCCTTGAGACACTTCCAATGTTCAGTATCTTGGGAGAAAAAAAATCTTGCAGGTGTATGATTCTCTTCATTTACTGTGCTATGGAGTGAAAATGTTGTTCCAGGAGGCTCTCTGCTCCCTTTGGAGGCAGGAGATGTGTATGCCTACTGGGAATGGCAGCTCATGCCCCATGTGTGTGAGATGTAATGTTTCCTGTTGCTCTGTCTGCTCAAGGTCTATCCAAACTCTTGACCTCCACCCCACTTGGTAAACCAGGGAGGCCAAAATATTCTCCCTGGTTCTTCCTGTAAGGATGACGCTCACAACATCTCTTTTAGCATGCTAAAGCACCACACCCACCAGGAGCAATAAATTAATCTTAAAAATAAACAGCTGGCCATAAAAGTGTCCAGAAAAGCCCTGGCCTCTGCTCTTCTGATAGCCTAAGGGTCTCAGTGCAAATCACCCTTGCTACCTACCCCCAGTGAATATTCCCCGCTTGTCAGGTCAGCTAATTGTTTTGGAGTGGATGCAATACATCTACTGCCAGGAGAGGCTTGTGAGGCACATGATGCTGTAAATGATCTTCTGTTTATCTAATCTCTCCTCTTGCTGCTATCATTGTACATTGTACACAAACTGCCTTTACAGCCTCCCTCCAGCCACTGCTCTGGTTGCAAGCTTAAACTAGTCCTTGGTCATTTTAGAGCTACAGGATTGTTTAAGGAAGTGAATGCAATAGCAGTAGGTTCTTGTCTCCTAGCAGCTAAAGTGTTGTGCTGTCCCTGCTCAGCCTGTTTTTCAAGGTGATGATCATTGCAGAAATTTCTCTCAATTGGACAGCTGCTCAGCTGGGACACAGGTCTGCTGTTCTTTATTCATTTTACATACACAGAGACAACCCTAGTTTAATTCAACACGGAAATAAGCCATAAAATTAGATTAAAATATCCAGTTCAGAGGAGCTGGCTCCTGATTTCTGTTGATGAGATGGCAATGCAGCTCACTAGAAGACACTCAGGCAAATTGAAGCAATTTGGGACATGAACACACCACCCAACACCTAATGAACATTCCTAAAGGAAGGGCTTAAGCCAAAGTGTGGCTTAGTGTGTAGGCCAGCACTATAACTGACCTTTTCTCTGTGTTGCCAGGGAGAAATGTGAGACCAAAGAAGGTTTTTATGACAGTTTATAATCTCCCTATCACTTCTGCAACGAGTGAGTGGGCAGGTGATTAAGTTTTAATTGAAAAATTGGAGGAATGGGGGAAAAATCAGAAAAAATAAACATTCAAGTCAGCAAGTCACATTAGTGACAGCAGCTAATGTTTCTAACATGAGCTTTAAATCCTCAAGCCTTCCTCCAAAGCAAACATATTCTGCATTGTTCATAATGCTCTTTATTGGAAATATTTAGCCATCCAAGTAGTAGAAGTACATTCAATTATTTTCCCAGAACCTGGATCAATATCAATATTAATAGTTCATTTTAGGGGAGATATATTTAGTTTTCATTTCAGAGATCATCTGCACAAAACAGCTTGAGATTTTAAACTGGGCATCTTGGTTTCCTGAAACCAATCTCTGAAAACAAGAAGCTGGCTGAAGGCATTGAGGTTTGTGATGGTGGGGAAAATGCATCAGGACATTCCTGGCAGAGACAGCACTGCTTCAGCACAGAGGATGTGTCTCAAGGCACCTGCTGAAGTGATGGGATTTTCTCTTCCATGGTGTACAAGTGGTGCAATGGGCTGCAGCCTCTGCCTCAGGCCATGGGCTGCAGTTCTGTACTTGTATCCCAGGCTGTGTCCTTGGCTTCTCCAGGCCCTCACTGCACTGCCCCATGTGTAACCCAGGAACAGTGCCCAGAGCTTCCCGAGTGCTGGGGAGCTCTCCATGGCCTTGATCCACCACCTGGTTAAGACTCCTCATCTACTACAGACAGCCATTAACTGGGAGGGATTGTGAAAACGTAGACATGTACAAGAGGGGCAAGGCTCTCTTTAAAGCATTAGCAAGAATTGCTGGCACTGGTGGCAATAGGAAATTACATTTTCAAGGTAGAAGGAAAATTAAACATTCAGGCATTCCAGTCCTCAGGAGAAGGGGAGCAGTTATGAGTCCATGTAGAAATATATGAAATATATCCACTGCCTGTGAAGACACATTTGAAGAAAATCCAAACACAGTAACCAAGCAGATCAGATTTTTTTTTTCCTAGGAACCAAATCCAGCTCATGCTGGAGGTTGTTTGCTGTTTGAGAGCAGCCTGGGTGAAATCCCAGCCCCTGCCCCACCACCACGTGTTGGCAGCACAAAACACCCCCCATTGTCCCTGCACTCACTGCTCCGGACCCCCGAGAAGAGCCCAGTGTGGAGAGAGCTCAGCTCTCTGCATGGTTCATGGATGATGAGGGGGGTAAGGCTCTGGCTAGGAAATGAGGAAATACTGAGGTTCTAACAGGCTGTAGCCTTCTGATAATCAAGAAGTTTACCATGTTTTTCAGTGCTTTTTTGTTAGGTGCGTCTTACATTATGAAATTACCAAGGATTTAACAGGAAAGCTGCTTTTGCACTGAAAGTATACATGAGAAAACCTTATCTTTTAACCTTTGCATTACAAACTAGTTTTTAATTCCAAATGTTGAAATGGTCTTTTTTCCACTCACTTATTCACAAAATATGGTGATTTTTTCCTATGATCCTGGGTGAGGGAACAGGAATAAAAATTGTATTTCTATAGTCATAAAGAATAGAATATGACAAATGCAATTTCACACAATTTCACCCTTTGCTTTGAATCTTTTCACACGTCCTTCTGGGTGCCCCACATAAAGATGGGGTTTGCAAACTGCTGCTGGGACTTCTTATCCTGGGCAATACGACTGTCCAGGATTAGGAAATGTATTTGCCATCTCAGCAGTTGTAATGAGGGCAGAGACCATCCTGGGCAGAGAGTGGCTTGTGGTTCTCTGCTGATAAATAAACATCTCTGCTTCCCTTTTGCAGTATGCAGCTTGATGGTAAGGTTTCAAAGAAAAGTTGAGAGCTGACATAAAACAAAAAGACTCTCCAAGGCAAATAAAGAGAGATTTATTTTCTTATTCAGGATTCTCAAAGACTCCTTCTCTGTGCTCCTTCTGTGCAGAATCGTTTTCAGCATTCAGGAATGCTTTCATTTAACGTCTGAAATAGCTTATTGTATCTCCTAGTGTCTTTCTTTAACTGTAAAATAAATATCCTTTCCTAAACAGGTCTGAAGATATGGGGTTTGGGGCGGCATGTAAATAATTGATCCAGAATCTAATTTTTTCACTGATTGTACTTTTAGACACTGTTTTTCATCAAGCTATTCTCCCTGTCCAGGTCTCCTCACAGAATTTTGGTCAGTATAATTCTGTAAAGATGTGATTTTGTATTAGTTATATCGACTCAGCTTTAATGTCAAGGATGTGATGTCTTTTGTATTGGTACAACTTATTTCCCTTGCTATGGAGGAGCACAAAGGGAGGATGTGCTCTCTTGCACTGGTATTGGGGTAGGGCTGTATTCATGCAAGTCTGCTGGGATGGTTATGGGAGCAGGTAGACAAATCCTAATTCCTGAGTGTCATCTACTGAGGGATTATCTCACAGCTGCTTCACCAGGTCCACACTGCTCTTGGGAACAAAATACTGGGCAAGAAGGATACAGGGCAGGTCTACTCTCGATTGAAACTTTATGACCTTCTCCAAAGTCTGTTTTGTTTTTTTTCCTGAGGAAAAAGAACAAACCATTCCCAGCCCTCTGGCATAAGCAGCTGCCACTAGCATTATTGAACAAGGCAGAGTGCATGAGGTCATGACGCTCCTGATTTTTGAAATTTTGTTTAAAACTAAATTTAAAAAGTGCTGCCACAATGATGCTGGTACTTGGTTTGTATTACGCTGCAGACACTGGCAGGCAGGGATGCCTGTCTGGGAGATGAATTCCTGCACAGTGATAATTGGTTATCACGATTTCCTGCATGGCTGTGTGAATCGGGGCCGTCTGTCAGCAGCTTTCTGTGGTGACAGATCAATGCTGAAAAGACAGATGGAGGGAATCTGAAGTGAGAGACCTTCCCAGCTGTAGGGGAGGCTGAACTGGATAGATTTACAGTCTGCTTCATTCTCTTTAGGAGTGATGCTTTCCTGAAATGCTTTTTTCTGTACATGTGATATTTTGGCATTAGGTTGTTCCCCAGGTGCTACATTAGCTGCTGGGAAAGAGGACTGAAGGTCTCAGCTCATGTCCATCGTGGGCAGCTGCATCTCAAAACTTGCCTGAAGGTGGGAGGGTGTTTCACCCCAGCTCTAAATTTCAAAGCTTGAGGAGAAGACAAATCACAAAGATGCAAAGGGAGCTCATCCAATATCCATAGCCAGACAAAGATTGAAGCTATAGCTTTAAAATAGCTGCATTGTGCTCTGACAACAGCTTATCAAAATATTTACTGTATTCCCCTTGACTTAATGTAGTTTTTGATGTTTCTCTATGTTACTCTACATAACTAATTTATTGCAATTTGAGTATACTATTGTTGGTTTTGAACTCAAGCAAATGGTTTTAGTGGTGATTTATATTTAAGAAATAGGAGCTGCCTAGTACTGGAGAGCTATCCTACAACAACAAACCAGCCCAGGCAGTGCAGTCCTCATAATAATGCTGTTTTGTGGCAGTACAGATTAGATGCTCAGCCTTTCTAAGATTTCTATGCTTTCTTTGTGGCACTGAAATTGCTGAAGATGAGGTGGTTTAAGGCTACAGGCAAGACAGGGATGCTGGAGAAAAGCAGTATCTTTTATTAGTCTTCACTAACTGAAGGCTTGTCTAGTTTCTCCAGCTATGTAATTTAGTCTAATAAAAGATATTGCCTCCCCTTCCAAGCCTTTGTTGTGGACTTTTTAAAATGAGGCTTACATTTAAAGAAACTGAAAAATTAGAGAGGTTGCAGTGGAAAGCTACACACTGCAAAAAAAATATCTGAGAGGTTTTGATTGCTTTGCATTATAGAAATTGGAAAGCTCAGGCTACTTATTAAGATAGATAGTGGCACTTTGCTAGTAGGTGCATTGGGGGAAGAACCCGATTGTGAAGGGCTTTTTACTCTTGTGAAGTTGCAGCAAGAACCACTGGAGGTAATACGTGAACTAGAAATAATGACATTTTTTTATGGTACAGTGATTTCTATGAGCTTTTCTCTACATTCAGCTTGCAGGCTCAATATGACAAACTGACAGTATAGGACCTGTATATCACACTGATGGATCCTTTCCTATAAAGAAAAAGTTTACAAATTAGTTAAAAGAGCATGGGTTTAGCTTCAAGGAGTCTGAAGTTCTGCAGTGTCTCTGAGGCTAAGGAGGACACAGAGTCTTGACTCTGTGTTTGCCATCCTCCTCCAGCAGTAATGAAATACCATACAGCCAGACACATACTATAAATAATGAACGACCTAAAGAACAAGTTGGAGACCACTAAACACTGGAGGGATTTAATGGCTGGCCTAGGATTTAAGAGACATGCATCAAAAGATCTGTTCTGTCCAAGGAAGTTTGTAACCCTTCCCTCACATTTATCTGTGAAGATAAATGCATAAAGGCCTGTAGGATTCTCATGTACTGCAAAGCAAAGGCCAGCTGCTTAAGAACTAATCAAAGGATGTGGATGTACAATAAACAGGTTGGTGGCTGATTGGAAAAGGCTTATAAGAGGATCCAAAACCTTTCTGCTGCAAAAAGCAGAGTGAACATTTGTCTTACTGGCTGTTCAAAGAAAAGTTGTCCAAGCAGCTCTGGCACAATCACCCAGTGACATTCTGCCCTGGCATCTTCTCCTGCTTGTGTCACAGTGCACTCACTCAGGCAGCAGCACCAGCCTGGTGAGAGCATGGAAGTCACAGGGAGAAACAGCACAACACTGGGTGGGAATTGAAGAGCATCAGCCCATAGCCTTGCACCCAGTTGGCAAAACCTCAGGTAAAATCAATTCAAAGTGAAGCAAGAATAAGAGTGTGAACTTGCAAGTTTTTCCTCTCTTCTGATTTTACCTTGCCTCCTGGTTTCACTCATCCCCAGGATAATTTTGAGTTAAAAATAATCAAAGTCCTTTGGACCACACACATTAGCAGCCTTGTTGAGACAGAGCAGTTTGACACCCACAAATACTGAAGCAGGTAAGTTGTACCAAATGGTCACTGGCCCACTTAGGAACCCTTTTCCATCTGACTGTGAAGTTGGAAAAATTATATTGCCTGATGTCCTTGACTTGTTGAAGACAAGAAGTGCAATGGATTACATCTCTGATTAAAAGGCAGGTCTCCCTGCCCTAGGTAACCTTTTATCCATCTTGGGAATATGAGGTGAAGTTCCTGCTACTTGGAAGGTTTGTCTGGATGTGATGTCAGGCAAGAGATCTCATCCAGGGAAGGAGAGTTCTGGAGACTTTGGTTTGTATGTTTTAGAGTACAGAGGCACCAAGCAGGAAGGCTGGGATTACTGATGGGAGCTGCTCTCAGTCCAGTCAGTAGCACTCAGACCCAGCCCCCAGAAAAGCCTGTGCTGATGGCTGCAGCTCAGCCTAAGGCTCTGCCTGGCTGTTATTCCCAGCCTATTCAGGCAAGGTCTGACCCACAACCTGCTGAAATCAGTGGGGATTCCCAGCTGAGTGATGAGATGCAGATCAGGATCCTGCTCACAGGTGCTGCCTCTAGTGAGGCTGCAGCACAGTCCAGGGGAGCTCAGACATACCAGAGCTCATAAAACAGGCCACAAAAACTGACTTCCCACTGGCCCTCTCCTGCCAGGGAGAGGCCCCTCTGCTGCTGTGCCTCTGTTGAGGGGTGTCAGGTGCCTGCTAATTACAGCTAATGAGGAATTTAATTGCCCTTCAGCACAGGACTAGCTGTGCAGGCTGTGTGTCTACGGGCAGGTGGTGACTGGGGGGTCTCCATATCCTGCTCAGCCCACACACATGCTGAAAAGGGGCCCTTCCCCTGCCCTGGCCACAGGGGACTCTGTGGGGAGGGGGTGTCCCAGACCTACAGCCCCAAGCACATCCACGTGCCCTTTGAGTCTGCTCCTCTGTATCTAGAAGTCCTTGGATGGGGTAACCCTTCCTGCTGGGACCTGCCCCTCTGTTCAACCTGGGGACCTGTGAGGGCTTCTGGCAAGGGATGTGCTTCTGCAGGGGCTTAAATTTGTGCAGTGGCTGTTTCTGTGAGCTGTGTGGGCATGGCAGGGGCAGGATCCTGGTGTTCTTAAGTGGTGAGGGGCTGGTGAGCCCCTGCTGACAGGCTGGGTCTCTTGCTTTGCCATATGATGGGTTTGCTTTCATCCAAATGGTCTGCTTGGTCTGCGTGTTTGGGGCATGGAGCAAGGTGGAAAAGAGCTTCTGGTGGAGTATACACAAGAGGGTAGATAGTGGCTTGGATACTCTATGAGCACATTACCCTTTGTAATGCACCAGCCATGTCCCAAACCCAAATCTGTGCTGTCAGTGTTTCTCCTGTGCTGACCCCCAGCACTGTACTCTGTCCTGTGTGCCTCTGTTCTGTAAATTACACACATGTAGTCTCTCTCCTCTTACCTGTGTACCTCCCCTCAGAAAAATAAGTCTGGCTCTCATTTTGTGCAAAAGGTAGCAGCTATTTTCAGGTAAATTCCATGTGGACAAGTAGATGTATAACATTGCATGTTATATGCTAGAAGAAGCCTAGCTTCTTTTCTAACCTAATAACTTAAAATTATTCTTTCCCAGTTTACCAGATCAGTCACCTTTTCTTTAAAAACAAAGGCAAAACATCCCTCAGAAAGTGCAAGTCCTGTATGAAAGTTGCCCGAAGACAGTTTACAATTCAGGATGTGCAACCAGGATTTTATAAAAAACCATCACTGAACAGCCTAACAGGAGAGAAGGCATCTGTGTGTGCCTGGTTGTGTGACTGAAATAGCTCTGCTGGCTGCAGAGCAGGGCTGTGGCTTAGAGCTGGGTGGGATTTACCCTCAGCAAAACCAACTGGCTCCAGCAAAATGTCCTTGTCTGTTTGATTTCATATCAATTGAACGTGTTCGCAGGGACTTGTTGAAAACTGATGAGGTTGGGATTTAGTCTGACAGGACACAGCCAAGAGCATTTTAGCATTTCAGTATTTCTAGCAGCTTTTTTTTTTCACTGGAAATTCTGAACCACCTAATCTGACTAGATGCCCGAATTCTTAAAAAAACAAAAAAAAATAAAAAGGCAAGTAGTAAATGGAAGGAAACAGAATTATTTCAACAGCTACCAGGTGGTGGGTTACAGGAGATCCAAATGCCCCTATGCTATAGTCTGTGTTACAGATGTACAGCAGGCAGCCCAGCTAGTCCTGAGGGAAAGGCTACAGGCCAAATTTTGATTCTTGCTTGTGTAAGACTAGAAGAAGCCTTTCAGCCTGGAGAAGTTTAAAGAAATTGTTTTGAGCAAGTCAAATGCACTCTTTCAAGAGCCCTATTTTGCAGGCAAAATATTACTAATCTATAAAGCCTGTACTGAATCTTTACTTTCCTGTAGAAGTACCTCATTCAGTCATGTTTTTAAAGCTCTTTTCAGAGGCTGGCAGTGCTGGGGGCTGTGCAATAGCCCTGCTGTAGTTCACTTCTGATCGGTGCCACGGCTGACACTGTTGTGACACACAGGCACAGGGGGAGGCACGAGCTTTTATGTGCTCTGAATGCAGGGCTCTGGGATGAGTCTCAGCTGAGTGCCCCTGCAAAATGCAGAGGCAGCTGAGCACCACAGCACAGAAAAGAAAGGGAAAATCTTCCCTTCTGCAGAGATACTTCTTGTTGAAGAGTGGCCCAGTTGGAGACAGATCACCTGCTTCAGTCCCTTGTGTTATTTCTCCCTCCAATAACTCCCTTGAACTCATTCTGCACACTGGCCTTGTCCCCTTCCTGCTCTGGAATGAGTTCATTTTTAGCACTTCCCTTCTACAGGTCACCTCTGGTTTCTGGGGTTGGTGTATGCAGTTGGTGCAGATAGCATTGGCAATGTACAGGGTGAGGGTCTCTAAAGGCAGATATATTTCTCTACTTTCTGGAGGACCTACAAGAAGTCCCAGAATTATTTGGTGCCTCAGATTTCCCATTTGTGGGATAGAAATTGAGAAGGCAAGCACATATATGTCAGAGTTCATGTAATACACAGTTTCTTTAGGCAAATATAGCTGGTGCAGCTTAAGGTGGTACCAAGGCTGTCCTGGATCACTCATGGCTACTGTGAATGTGTCTGCAGTTAGGGAGCACTTCCACAGTGCCCCTTCCTATAGAGAAAAGTTAGTAAAGGTTGAAGCTTGTTTGTGGTTCAGCCTCTTGTGACAGACCTGGAAGTAAAAGCAAGCTCAGACACTGCTGCCAAGGCAGTGAGGAGGGTACTCAATGTGCAGCAGAAGAGATTGCACCCCAACATCCCCAGAGATTGACACTGAGCTGCCCATGTTTCCAGTGGGAGAGGGATCCCAGCCTTATCTGCAGGATGAGAACTCTGTGGCCACTTCCTTTGCTGACAGAGAGTGTTTGAGCCTTAATCTGCATGTATCTGCAGGAAACAAGAAAGCCCACAGCTTTCTTGGTTATGCTCTCAGCATAACCATCAGCACTGGCACTGATCCTCAGCAGCTCACCCACTGTGGCTTGTAGGTAGCAGCAAATTTGTTTGTGAGTGGTTGCCACATCCCAGAGCACCTTTAGGTCTCTCATGCTTCTCCATACATCCGGCTGGTTTTGAGCATCAAGGCAATGGTGACACAGACACATCTCTTGGAAACAACTTGTGGCCATCCCGGCTAGTAAAGAAAGAATATTTTATCAAGGTAACATCAAAACTCTGCAACAGGCAGAAACCTGACATATTATTCTCATGTCACCTAGGTGACAAGTGAGTAGCTGTCTGTGGACACCCGATCTAAGCAGCATGGGCCTCCCTTTCTGCTGGTCTGGGGCTTTGCACCCTGTCACTGACAATTTGTCATGTTACACGTACATCTAGAAGCTGACCCTGTGTAACACAGCATAAAGCAGAGCAGAGAATATATTGGGATGGGGTGGATCGTAATCAAAAACATATGTGGAATATCTTTGCCCTAGTCAAAACTGTCCTGTCTGGAGACACGTCTGTCAAAAGAGAAGGCAGTTCATTAAATGCTGAAGTATCCCTGGGCTGGTGGGTCCTGAAGCCTGAGAAATGTAGGACCTGAATTCGCCTGTTTTACAGCTGTGGATAGGGTATAGAACAAAGAGCTAGGACTAGGACAGAGCTGGGATAGCAGGGAGACTGGTGCTGGGAATCAGACACTGGGACAAATGACCCTTGTGGCTGCAGCTGCTGTCAGTACTTAGGATGATGGCAGTGGAAAGACCTGCTGTTCCTTATTTCCAGCCAGAGTGGGGAGAACTGTAAGACTAAGGAGTGATTCTGTTACTGCCCTCACCACAACCACTGTGGGCTTGCAGCACACCCTGGCTAAGATTTGAACACCTGTAGGCCTATCTTTTAGAACATAGAGCTTTTAAAACCAGAGAAAGTGCTTATGGTCTCAAAAGATTTTACTAGCCATGCTCCCCTTTTATTCAGGTGATACACTCTCCAGGGGTGGCCTGGAGCTCAATCAGCTGTTCTGTTCTGTTCAGGCACGTTTCTTCCTCCATATGATTCCCCTGGCAAAGAAAGCTGTGGCTTCCTGGCTCTCAAGTTCAGGGGATTTTCAGCCAACACAGTTCCATTTAAGAAATAGTAATTAGCACCAAAGGCTTCACACCACTGTCCTGTGAAAAGGGAGCTTTCCCAGCTGTTTTATTTCAGTGTAACATGGAGAATACATGGTGTGAAGAGGAACTGCTACAGTAGAGCAGTGCCTAAACCATATCCCACCAGCCACTGAACACTCGGGGGCAGGGCTGAGGCTCAGCAGAGCTTTAAGGGAAGAATATCATTTCAGCTGGGGAGATGGGTCTCTCCAGAAGAGTGCCAGTGCAGAGTGCAGATCCCCACATTTTGGGAACTGCATAGCAAGCTTTCAGCTAAGATTCTGAAGGTGATTACTTTCAACCTGGCAGTATCCCTCTCACCCTTCAGGGCCCTCTGCCAGAAGCATATGCTGTTACTTGAGCTGTTTTAATGGCCAAAATGTGGATGGCATCTGCCCAAATGATAATTAACCATGAACTCAGCTCACAAACAATTCTGTGGAAGTTTACTTCTCAGAGAACTCGGGCTTCTCCAGTGCCACTCCCGGACTAAAAGCAATGCTCTTGTAATGTAGCAAGCCTCAGAAAAGTCAACCTATAGAAGCCAGTGCCATTTGATCTGTAACTTCACAGCCCTCAGCTAAAGTGGCAACTTCTTTAATTCTTCTTTCTTTAATTCTTTGCAAAGTGATTTCTGATGTCCTTAAAACTTCTGAGATGAGCAGACTTTAGATGCAGGGATGACAATTTTGAATTGTTTATTGCATGGGGAGAAAGAAAGCATTATTTTAGAAAGTACTGCATCTAAAAACTTGCTTGGCCATACAACTGGTTATTTTTTGGGAGGAGGGGTTGTTAGTGTTTGGTACATGGGTGATTTTTTGAAGAGCATCACAGAACTATTAATATAGTTATAGTGTTTGTTGATTTAAACAGAATTCAGGGATTTAAGCTGTTCTCTTTAGCACAAGAATTCCACATATGTGCACTGGAGTTGCTACTGAGTTGATCCACACTCTAGTGGAGGAGTGCTGGCTGTGTGGGTAGCCCTGTAGGAGTTATTGCTCTTCCTTGGAAGTGTTTGTCATGCCAGTATATTACATGTCTGCATAGCTTGGGGCAGTATTTACTCTGATAAAGTATCTTGATCGAAAAACAGCTAATTTCCAGGGATGCCCAGGTGTGCTTTAGTCTTAACTGAAATGGGCAGTACCATTTTTGTGGAGCTTTAAATATTTAAATTGGGATATTATTTTATTTTAGAATTATTTAAAAATTAAACCCTTTCTAAGGAAAGAGAGAAGCCACTGTGAATTGGTGTCTAACTGTATTTATTCAGAAACAAAATGTTTCTCATATGTTTCAAGTTTTCTCACATTTTCCATTGAAAGCACTTTACAACTTGTCAGTTTTGTTTCTTTAGGCCTAGAAGTCCTTTTTCACTCTTCAGAGTCACTGCTTTATGATTTCCTTGGATTTTTAAGCTCATGAGATTTTTATTCCCTTTCTTAAGACTATGTTCATGCATTTTCTAATGTGATTAATACAGAAGAAAAAATTATAAAACACATGTTACTAATGTACTGCTCGATGTTGTGGAATCGGATAAGACTTTTCAAATGACTGACATTACAAATGTCTTTCAAGGATGTGAATCCTATGTAATCCATATGTTTCATCTATTTCAAAGATTCTTCAACAGTAAATATTGTAATGAAATTAACTTACAATCATGGTTCTGAAATGTATATGTAAGTTATGATAACAATATTTCTCAAATGTTCCTTAGGTGGAACTGAGGGTAGCTTTCAATTTTGTTTTTAGGGTAGTACTGTGGTTTAACCCCAGCAGGCAACTAAACACCACAGAGCTGTTCTCTGGCTCTCCTCTCCATCCCCCAAGGGGATGGGGAGAAGAATCAGAAAAAAGGAAGCCTGTGGGTTGAGATAAGAGCAGTTTAATAATTGAAATAGATTAGTAATAATAATTGCAATGAACAGGGAGATAACAGGTTGACAATAAACCCCAAGAAAGAAAAGGGATAACACAACATAATTGCTCACCATCTGCTGACAGTACTTTCTTCATTTCTAATATTACCTAGAGAGCTGTTAAAGCAACCACCCCTTCAGTTTGCAACCTCCCACTTTCACTTTTCAGACAAAGTTTCCTTCTTTTTTTTTTCTTTTTATCCTTCATGGAAAAAAAACTGTCAAAAATATGTTTTTTTACCAAGGAAAATGTGCCCTGCTATTATTTCAATGTCATGGAGAAGAAAATTGGGGCAGAATGAGACTGAATTACAGTGAAAAAGCCCCAGTCCTGCAAGGCTCAGGCTTCTGCAAGGTTCTCTCACAGAGCTCTCATGTTTTAATGTGTTTATGTTTCTTTGAGGAAGAACTTGTTTAAAATAACAGGAATTATAAGGATGTTTTTGCAGATGGAAAGGTGTTGAGCTCAAGGTTTTATGCATTTGCTCTTGCTGCATTTTCAATTGCTGCTCAAATATTTTTTTTGTTCATAAAAATTTAATATGGAAAACTAATGAAGAGCTGGCTAGTGAGATGATACAGTAACTATAGCCAGGCTAAAAGTGACTTGTCAGCTCTGGACCTTCCCAGTCCAGCAGGTAATTGCAGAACTGTGTGAGTGAGACACAAAGGGAGGCTCTGAAAGGTTCAAAGAGATTGATTGAATACTTCAGACCACAAAAACACATAAAACAAAGCCAAAAAAATTCCAGAAACAGGACAAGAGGGACCTGTTGTCAGAAGCAGCTTGTCATATAGTTATGATTTACTGTCCTCTCCCAAGTGATCTGTGCAATCTCTGTCAGCAGCAAGACAAACAAATGGCATTTGAGGGGGCTTGAGCTGAGGGTGTGGGAGAGAAAGCAGCAGTGATGAGGCCACAGCAAGCTCAGGCAGTGGAGCCTGCAGAGCTCTGTCTGAGCAGAAAGCTCAGAACACTCTTTTCAACTCTCACTGTGAAAGAACAAACCCAGGTCAACTAAAGGAAGTATCCAAATATAAGAAGAATTTAACTTTGAAGTTATTCCCAGCTTCCTAGGGAATTTAGGTAGTTATTAAAATTAATGGGATGGTGCATCTGAATCATGATGCACTGCAACTTTGAAAATTCCAGTCTAAGATTTTTCAAAGCCATCCCCTTCTCCATTTCCACGTTTTGTTTGTTTCTCTTTTTAGCCAGACATGAACTTGTGTTTTAATATGAATTGTATGTGAAGCAAAAGTCAGGTCTGTTTAGATTTAGTACTTTGGGCTAATGCTTCCATCACTGCAACTTTTGAAACAGACTTGATAAACTATTTTGCTGATGATCTCCCCCTATGCACACTGCAGGCTGCATAGAAGATTTCAATTAATGCTAAAAGCACAGAGGTTTGAAATGTGTATGTTTTTCTTGGTGTAAAGGAAAATCTTCCTGATAGTCTGTTACTGTATAAAACAAAAGAAGCTGACTGGGGTTTCTTTTGGGTTTTGTTTGCTTGTGTTGTTTTGGTTTGGATTTTTTGGGGGGGGGGTTAGGTTTTTCTTATGTGGACTCTAGTTCAGAAACTAGTAACTGAATAAAATGATAAAATCTGAAAAGTCCATTTTGTGCCTACAGTGTTGGTGCTATATGCTTGGCAGGAAACCCTAGAAATTTCACAAGAACTCATCTTACTTCAGAACAGATATTAATTATGATAGTAAAAATAATCTAGCAAATCATCCTCCTTTATTTGTGAGTCAACCACAGGTATGTTTCCACCGGTAAATAGCTTGCTCCAGGCATAAGGGTGTGTCTGTGTTTGGGTGGGTTTTGAGAGGCTTTCACTTTTGGACATCAAGGTGTGTTGTCATGTTACCAGTAGGGCTGCTGCAGTCCGTGTGTGCTCCTCAACATCTCTGCAAGCACAGCTTGCCTTCCAGTTGATGCCAGTGTATCTCCCCATACTGAATTCCTCCTTTCATGTTCCACATGTCCTTTCTCTGCCCTTCTCACTTGTTTGTCCTTCTCTTTATGCCTGTTCTTTCCTTCATGTTTTTACAACTTACTCTTTTCTCAAGCATCCTATCCAAGTCGTCTTTCATCCAAACCCCTTTTGCTACATTACAGACTTTGTCTTGGCCTTCTCTGAGATCTCTTATCAGTCCCTTCTTCTCAGGAAACCTTTCTTTTCAAACCAGCTTTCTTCTGCTGCCAGGGAGGTGTGTTCCCATCTCATCCATGACTAAGTCACATGGAGCCATGGCCAAGGGCAGGACAGGCATAACTGGCTGTAGATTTGGATCAATGATGGTCAGTAGCAGCGAGGAGGAGGAGAGCTTTGAAGACACAGCCTTATGATTTGCTTTGATCTTCAGAAACACAGCTACTGATGCTTTCAAGGGAGAAACCTTTCCTCTCCCAGGAAGACTTCAGGAGAGCAGTCCTGTTTTTTTCCTAGTTCCTTTTCACTCTATGGAAGAGGACAACTCTCCTTCCCCCTTGGTTTCCAAGCAGGCACTAATAACCAGCACAATGACCAGATCCAGGTAGTGCATTCAGCACTTTAAAGGTGGATGCATCACTAACACCCCTGCTTTGTGCTGTGCAGCACATTTCCCTTTTACAGCAGTAAACAAGACTCAGCAACCCCTCTCTCCTTGGACTGGCCTGCTGGCACACAGAGCCTTGGTGGGGAGAAAGCTGGAGCTGATAATCTCTTTTAGAAGTAGGCTTGGTAAGTTCAGTCTTGGCATTTCTGTCACCAGCTTGAGGTGAGGGCAGGAACTGAATAGCCTGAACAGCTGGCAGTGCCCATGACACTTGATTACCAGCAGGGCATGCTTCAGATTCCATGGCACAGTGAACTGAGGATATTGAAAAGCTTGGCTGCATCCCAAACTTGCCCCTGGCAGAGCTGGCAGATCTCGTAGCTACTGTTCCTTTCCAGGAATAACCACCAGGCATAACCCACCCCTCTCCTTCCCTCACCTGCCCTATACTCAGCTTTGGACTGTACTTGTTCCCTGGGTTTGCTGCCTCCCAGCCTGTGCATTCACAGGGTTTGATGCAGGGTGGAGTGTCTATCTCCACAGTAATCGAATTCCATCTTTCCAGAGACATGTGACTCAGTATCAGAAGCTGCACCCTTTTAAGTTGATTTTTGGCCATAGCTTTTATAGGAAGTACCTATCACAAGGTTTAAATCCAGTAGACTTAAAACAATCGTAAATCTAGCAAAATATATTTTAATTTTTTGAAATATAAATTAGAGCTAGAAAATTTCCAGTCATAATTGAAGTGATCATGGGATGCTTTGGCCAGGACTGTTGCCAGTGCTACTGTGCACTTTTCTCCTCTCTAATATGCAACTCCAGCACAGGATTGGCATTGCCCTCACAGGCTGTGCTGTTAAGAAGGTTCTCTCTCACACCAAGCTATCCTGACTCTTCTGGAACTGAACACATTCTGTACAGGGGCTTTAAACGTGTCCTCAGCACCCACACAGTGGAGCAGCACCATCTTCTTTGTCTGTGCAGGCCATGAGTGAGCTCCAGAGCTGGCCCTGTCTGAAATGGAAGTGGCTGCTCAAGCATTTGGAGAGTCCCTAAACACTGGGGCTAAGGTTGTGGCTGGCAGTCATTTGTATTTAGCAGAGAGCCAGAGCTAGCTGATAAATTTGTGATTCATCAGTAACTTAGAAAACTCCTGAAGGCTCAACCTAGAGCACTTCATTGAAAGCAAGCCTGATTTGATCTGTGTGCCCTGAGCTGGGGGAGTGTCACTAGGCATCACTATTTCTCTCTAGCATCACTGATTCTCCTGTCTCCAGGAGACAGAAGGTCCCTGGGGGCACCTAGGGGCTGAGTGTAAATAATCCAGCTGGATAGCACTTTTTACACAACTAGGACCCAAAATTTTATCCGAATTCTCCTTGCATTTTTATGAGTTATGGAGGATGCTACCATTGCTGAATAATTAGCATCAACAGCAGCAGCTTGCTAGCAACTATCAGACAAAGCAAAAAAGGTTTTGTTTTAGGATGAAAAGAGGTTGTAATTAGCTACTTACATTTACATTTCAACTACAGAAGTGAAGTAACTCCAGCCCAGCAGTGATGCCTGTGAACCCTTTGATTCAGGGTCACAGGAGGTATCAGCAGGCCTGTTACAATCTGTCACCAAAGCTGTCTAAAGGGCTATTCTTGGGCAGCCAATATACAGTGCTGTTGTGCATACCACAGCCTTTGGATAAAAGCAGAGGGCTGGAGGATTTTATCTTTCTCCCAAGTGAGAGACAACTTTTTCTTTTGAGGAGCAAAATGTTCCTGACTTGGCTCTGTTGTTACTTTCTGGACATTTCCTGTATGTTTTCCTTTGAAATTCCTAGCTGTGTGCAGGGATGAGACAGCTGTGCTGCTTTGGAGTGCAAAGATTTCACATAATAAGTTGCAAGAGAGTCCTAATTGCAGATGTTAGAGATAAGGGGTTGTGGAGAAGCCTGCTCCCCTGACCCCTTCACGCTGAGGTACTCACCAATATCTTACCACAAGCCTCATAACCACTGTCATTTACACCTAACTGGGCTGCTGAGTATTAGGGTTTTCTCTCAGCAAAATTATCCTTCCTTTTCCCCCTCATTTACATCCCTGAACATGGTCTTGTTTTGATTCTTGTGGTCCCTTGAGCATCTGGATTTGGCTCATAACTCAGGAGACTATTTTTCTGTCATGTGCTCAGAGTTGTTTAGCACAATTTTATCCATTTGTGGCTGTAAGCCCAATTGGAAACACGTGGGCTGGTTAAATACAGGTGGAGGCATTTCTTTTGTTAATTAGGCTTCAAATTCCATTGTGTTCCCTGTAACCAGTGGCCAGGCTCTGATCTCAGTAACACCAGACAAACCCCATTAATGATGAAATAACCTAGGATTTGAACTGCTTATAAACCTCGTACATTTGATTATGTTTTGGATTTTTTAGGGTTTTTTTTTGTTTGTTTGTTTTTGCCTTTGCTTGAGACATTTTTAGAAAAACCATTGCCACATGCAACTAAAAGCTTTTTCTAGCCTGGAGGGAATAAAGAAAATTTTCTGAGTCTGGCAATGCTGCAGAGCCAAGGCCAAGGTGCTAGGTTCAGACAGGAAAAGCAAGGGCTCCTTTCCCACCAGCATGTTCTCCTCCCTCCCCCACCAACCCATTTCCCTTCTGCTCTACACCCAATCACTAATTTAATCTCCAAATCAAGGGACTGCCGTTTTGCACTAGGCTGGGAGCTGCTGTTCACCTCCCTGTGGGCTCCACCAGTAATTAGAGTAACACCTTGTGTAGTGTTTAAACAACAAATGCCTGTTGCTTCACCCACTCCAGCTATAACTCAGCTTCACTATCACCTTAGAGCTCTGTCAAGAGTTATGGTGGGGTCAGTCAGTGCAAAAGGGAGTTACTCTTCTGCAGAGTGTGTATGTGTGTCTTGAGAAGATGGCACAAAAATAAATAGGCTTTACAAAAAGTGAAATATAAAGGCTTAGGTTTATTTCCTCCTTGGGAGGCTGGGTGAAAGCAACTGTGCAGGTACCTTAGCTGTTTCTTTCCTGTGCATGGAAGAGCTCAGGCTTAACTCCTCAGCCACACTTGCATCCCCTGCATTCCTGCATAAGGAATTCCTCATAAGGAGTTCCACTGAGTTAGACACCTTGCATGTATTTTCTGATTTGGCTGTTGAATACGTGCTACCTATTAAAACTGGCACGTCTTACATGAACAGTGTGTAAATACCTCTGAGGTTTTCTTCCTTTGAATTTTCACTACAGCACTACCTGCAGGAGTTGTTGGTTTTGTAGAAAAGCCCCCAGGGTTTGGGGAGTTTTCATGGTTGCCACATTTCTCTGTTGGGTTGGGGAGTTGGTGTATGTGCCTCTGTGCTGTAGTACCTCTGCTGTGTTCCTGACCTGTTAGACAGAGCTGCTGTGGACACACTGGAATTTGGAGTGCCAGTGCATGGAGGAGGAAGGAAAGAAGAGCAGAATGAGGCCAAAGCTCTTTGCTTGTTTTTTGTTGTTGGGTTGGTTGTTTCCCTCCCCCACTCCTCCAAATTAAAATTAAGACCATTTGGAAATTTTCTTGGGGACTACAGGGGTCCTTGCACTGCACCCGGTGCTGAGTGCCATCTGGGAAGGGTGACATGAGTTGTCAGGGCAGACTCCAGTGCAAGCAGCAGAATCCAAGGGGCAAAGAGAGGTGTGGTCACCATTAACACTGAGATGGAGAAGGGGATACAACCCTGCCATCTGAATATCAGACTCCAAAGGCTGAGCCTCTTTGTGGATTGGACTAGATAAAAAGATAGCTAAAATAGCAGTTTTGTGATAATTCACTGCCAAGTGCCAACTGAGCCGCTCAGCAGAGCCTGTTTGACAGAAGAGCAGCAGTGCAGTAGGGAAGGATCACATAGGTGCCAGAAATCACAGGAGGTGGGATTTCATTTGCTAGATCAGTCTTTTTACTGAAGAGGCCTGAAGCAGCTATACATTTAAATGCACTGACTCTCAAGGAATTCTTGGGGGCTGAGTCCTGTTCCCAACCTCATCCTCAAGAGAGGAAAGAAGATGCTGAAGTCAAAACTTTGCATCCTGTTTCTCTCTGCTGTGTTACCCACTTCCTTCCTGGGCTGTTCTCAAGCTCTGGACCTCTGGCAATAATGTTAAACAAGTAATAACTTCTCACAAATATGTACCCTCTCCAGTGTGAAAGGTAACATCATTTCCTTCCTCTACTTTTTATCTAAACTATAGATAAGTGAAGACTATAGAGTTAACAATCCACATTTCCAGTATGCTCACCCAATACAAGGAGGTGGTTGAAAGTTTGCCTCAAAAATACTTTTCTGTGTCAAATTTGTAACTTAAACAGAAAGTTTCCAGCTGGAGAAAAATGGTCTGCTTCCTTTAGAAATTTCTAAGTATATTTGTCAAAATCTAGAATGCTTGAAAACTGAGGTATCTTACTCATAGCATCCTTGCTAAAAGACAGTATTCCATTTTGAAATGCTCTCATAGTGTCCTATGGGAGCTGCTGGCTTTGTGTGCCTGTGCAGCTCTGGTGTAGGTGCTGTGCTCACCACACAGGGAATCATAAATTTGTGGAAATAACAGGAGAGGAAATTTTCATCTAATGGGTCACCTAGCCCATCTCCCTAAAGCAAGATTAATTGCACCCTCCTCTTCCTCACATGTATTTATTAATCTGTTTCTAAGAATCTGCAAAAATGAAAGCTTCGAACATTCTTCAGCTTTTTATGCCAGTATTTGTTTAGCTATGGCTATTGAAGATTTTTTCCCCTCATATTATTTTGAAGACTTGTGGCCTTCA
Source organism: Sturnus vulgaris (assembly GCF_052056855.1). Lineage (NCBI taxonomy): Eukaryota > Metazoa > Chordata > Aves > Passeriformes > Sturnidae > Sturnus > Sturnus vulgaris. The sequence continues at coordinate 21,148,061 of NC_142250.1, read as the reverse complement.
GGCTTTTCTTCCAAATATTAAATAATAGTTTTAAAATCCTTTTCCTCAGTAAGGGGTGGGAGCTTTTGAGTTGTTTTTTCATTTGTTTGTGGTTTAGTCTTCTGATTATGACCACTGTTTTTGGAGAAATCTCCCAAAGTTATCTGTATCCTTAGTTCAGTGCCTGAAACTGCTGCCCCTATTCCAGTTAAGACCTTGCCAATACTGAACAGACTGGAGGACTTTTTTGCAAAGTCTGTCATAGGGCACTTCTTTTTGTTTCAAGTTGGCTTTTCTCACAGCAGGGTGGGAGTGTTGGCTGACTTTCAGATTTCTATCCACTGCAATCCCCAGAATGTTTGCTGCAGACCTTTTGTGTTCTTGGTCATTCACCATCTCTTGCTTTTTTTGTTCAGTTGGTTATTTCTTCCTAATTATAGTATTTAACCTTTGTCAATAAAGAGTTTCAACCAGGCAAGCCACAAATTTTCTTTCTAATAATCATTTAAATTGGTCGAGTTTTGGTGTTTGGTGGTTTGTGGTTTTTTAACTTAATTACAACATCCAACCTTTATTCCTTCTGTTCCATCTCACTACTTTGGTATTGTACTTAGGCTTTAAAAGGTAATCCCTATTCCATTGCCAAAATCATTAACAGAAACAAAGAGTAATGCCAGAGCCAGAACAGACCTTTGAGTAATCCAGTTCCATATATCTTTCTAGGGTGAGTCTAAGCAATTTAAAACTGATCTCTAATTTTTTTTTTTTTTGTATCATTTTGGCATCAAGTCTTGAGAAGCTTCATTTAGACAGTGTTTTCCTCACTCTTTATGACAATGTCACTTGGGACAATGTCATAAGCCTTGCTGAACTCAGGATATGTCGTCCATCGCTTCTTGCGTCACCCTCAAAGCCTGAGATGGGAACAAGAGCATCACAGCACATCTAACCTAACCTAGGATCATGCCCAGGGGAAAACAGGAGTGTGAAATACATGAAATACAGCTCCCAGAAGGTCCTGCAGGGCCTCCATGACAAAGCTGTTGTGGTCTCCAGCCAAATATTTTCAGGTTTTGAAATTTTAGCATTTAAAAAAAGCACATCAGTAACATTTTTTCTAAATGGCTATAGTGCATTCCCAGACCCTGTGTTCTTCACCAACATACCCTGTACTGTACTGAGAAGTTGATTAGCACTCTGATGCACAGGGTGCTTGATGTGTGGTTAAATGAAGAAGTGTCTGGTACACACAGAAGCCTCTACTGAGACTCGGTGTACTGCAACAGGAGGCAACAGAGCTGTGTCCAACATTTTCCTTGCCATAAAACTGCTGATGTGCATACGCTTGCTGATCATTTCTGGCTGTTTCTGGGACACAGTGATTCCAGTCCTGTGGTAGACTGTCAGGTTGGAATTTGTCCCTAAGTCCCTCACATCTTCACTTGATGAATCCAGGTGATTCTCAAAGCAAGTTGCTCTGACATTGAAAAAGAAAGCTGTAGGGACCCAATCGTGCTGAGCAAGCAGTTAGAGGGGTCTTCAGAAGTACAGCACACGTTCTGGTCATCAGATGTGCTCCTGCAATTCTTGTTCAGTATCTAGATGTGCAGTACCTTTGAGACACTGTCAGTCACTTGATCCTGAGTTTTAATTTGGAGGAAGCACAACTGGAAGATTCAGTTTTTCACATTTAGAGGAAGGAAAAAACACTACTTCCTGCCCTATCAGCTTAAATACTGTATTTCTAATCACAGACAACAACTGAGGAACAATGAATTTGAAAGCTCCCTATCAGTATTATAACACAGTATTATTCCCATTTGCAATGTACTTGCATTAGATAAAGATGATACAGATATGCAGGCCAGGAAAAGGTAAACATTTTAGCTCCCCATCAATTAAGATGATGGGACATCTTAGACAGGAGAAACATCGGGTTGGAATGTTTGAAGGGGGAGGATTCATATGAGAGCTTTTGTTTGTTATTTCCTATATTTAACTAGTGGCCTCCCAAGGTGGCTTCTTGTAATCATGAAGGTATAGAAAGAAACAAGAACTTGATGACAAGAATTCTTGAAGACAAGAACTCTTGACTATTGTCTTTATGTTTTGGCTGTGTGGGGCCAAAAGGACTGTTTGGAGAGGGGTGCTGATACCTGAATTTCCTAAGAACGGGCAATTGCTCTCTGCAGACTGAAGCCTACCATTTCTTATTTTTTGAATAAACCCACAAGGGAAGTGACATGCATTGAGAGTGTGGAGGGGGATGCGCCCATGTGAGTTTATTTTGCTTAGTGGGTAAGATCAGAAGAGGCCTAAACAAGGCTCTTTATTTTCAGCATCACTGATCATCTGCTTTGAAGTAAGATCCAAAGAAAACATACTCCTGCCTTCATCCCAATTAAAAAGCAATAAAAACTCTCTTCAAATTTTAAATATTGAAGGTAGAATATCTGCCAAGAAATCTTTTTCCTTTATAGAGGGGCAGATGTCAAATATTATGAGGCCTCTGCATCCTCCTCTGGTGTCATCCAGCGTCACTCAGTTGAAGTCAGTCACTCTGAGTTGTGCTTCCTTAATGCCTGGCTCCTTGTCTGGCAGTGCCATTCAAACCTGCAGCTCTGCAGAGGTCATGTGCAAACACAGTGTTTACAGACAATGGCACAAAGTCATTCTTGCAGTTTCACTCAGCAGATCATGACCTCCTGCCTTTTGGTGCTCTTCTTAACCTTGATGTGTCCAGCAGCAGAAGAGCAGTGCTCTCTGCAGACTAGGAATAAATTGGGTGATAGGAAGTGGCAGTTGTCCTCAGGCAGGTCACTCTAACCATTTTCTAGTGTGTGGCACAGAGGAAAATTGTACTTCCAGCTAAAAGAGGGCAGTTCATGTAGGGAAAGAATAAAAGTGCCATTTTCCACACTGGTATATCTAAGAGATTGAAACTGGCCCTTTGTTTACAGAAATAAGATTAGAGATTTCAGTTTTAGTTACCAGCAACTCTTTCTCCTTTCTGTCCTGGAGTGTTTCAGTCCTTGTATCTGGTTTAGTTTCCCTTCCTGCATCATCTATTAGGTTCACCAATGAGAATAGAAAGGATTTGCCTGAATGAAAGAGTGAAGAAGTTGGTTGACATAAGAGAAGGGTTGAAGAAAGGCAAGAAAGGAATGACAGGAACAATCCACCCCATTGTCATGGAAGAAAAAAAGTAAGAAATGTTTGTCTTCTAGTTTCTGTGACTTCATAATTAACCACAGATGGATATACAGGACAGTCTTTGAGGTAGGACTAGGTCCCAGTGTAAGTGAAGCACTCTCCCACTGTTTCCTTGCATCTCCTGCCTCTCTTTCTGGAGGAAGAAGAAAGCAGTACAGCTGCCCGCAGTGGGATAAATCAGGAGGACAGAGCAGCACAAAGAAGCAGCCAGAACTCTTCATATTGTTGTTGTAGAGGTGTGTAAATGTATCTTATTTATCCTCAGCTTTATTGGTAGCAAACTCACTGGATTCAATGGGAGAGAACTGAGTTAAAGCCAGTCTGGGATTAAAAGCCAAACAAAAGACCACTACTGCAGTTCTAAATTAATTCCTAACAAGAAACAAGATCCAGTCTGATCATTTTCTGAGCCCCTACAGGGTTCTTTTTTCAGAGTTTGAATCATAATTTGCTGCTGCTTCAGGTGTTCTGAATGCAGTGAAGAATAAAATGCTACAATAAATCTACTTGGATCTTGTATTATGTGTTGAACACAGATATTGGCAAATCAGTGTGTGCATTAAGCTCCCCAATTTCTAAAATCCAAATCAAGCCTCGTTCTTCTATTTAGAGCTGTCTTGACTACAAGTTCCTTCCCTGTCCCTGTCCTTCTCTTCCCCATGTTAGAAAAACCCAATTCCTTCACCCTCTCGTATTCCACGTGCTCTAGACTCCCAACTGTCTTATCAGCTCTCCTTGGGACTCCCTATGGTTGTCAGTATCTCTCGTGCAGGGTGGCACACAAGTGAACTTCAACATATTTCAGCTATTGATCCAGACCAAATGACATCTGAATTTTGCAAAGTTTGCCTATCACTTGCTGCATGAGGAAGTCTGCCACACTATTGTCTTCCTTGTCTTATTTTACCTTATGTTCTCCTGATAATAAAACATTGAGGAAACCTAGAAAAGACAGAGCTATGCGATTTTTTTTAAGCTCTGCACTGATAGTGTCACTATCTTGCATATCTCTGCTCCCTATGGAAGGGGATGAACCCTGGTGTTGCCCTGAGATAAGCAAGAAGATTATCAGACCCATAAACTGCATGGGAGACCAGGAAGCTGTTTGGTCCAGGCATCCCTCTTCCCCCAGGCTACTCCTTTCTGGAGGAAGCCATTGATCTTTGGCAGGCAGACATGGCTGGGCACTCAGTCAATCCATCAGTGACAGACTAACATAAAACAGTGGCAAACAGCCTCCAGTGGTTTTGGGGAAGGGCTCCTTGGCTGGAGAAGCACAGATTCAGCATTCATTCAAACTAACTTTTAAGGAATTTTTTTATTACAGGAAACAACAATGATAATAATCTGGGGAATCTCTGTCAAGAAAGAACCTTTGGATAATCTCAAGGAAAAGATATCTAGGCAGAAAGTCCCACTTGGTTTTGTTCATTTAACAAGATCTTACATGTCTCCAGAAACACCTTTTCATTTTATTCTGAATGGAATTTATGGTGGAATACACAGTAGTAGCTCAATGTTACTTAATTCAACTTTGCATAAATTTGAATGAGCACTCCCAGGAGAGCCTAAAACTTCAGATGATAGACAGCAAAGTCTTCCTGGGATCTTTCTCTCTCCACCCTTGGAAGCTGAGTCCAGATTGCTATTTCAATTGTATATATATTTTTTTATTATTTTTTTTTAGTATTTTATCTGGTTTCGTTTTATGTGTTTGAAGCAGGGAGATTATTCCTCTGAGTAATATCAGCAAATTCTTCCTGACAGCCATGATGTCTTGTTAATTTCCTTTCTTTATCCCTTCCTATTCATTTTTCTGGCACCTCAGTGAATTTGCCTGTCCTCCATGGTACTTGCACAGAGGCATTCAATATCTGCAAATGACTGCAGTGTCTCTGCACCTTCCCTAGATCACTTTGTCAAGCTAAGCAGCTCCAGCCTCAATCAATCTTGCAGCTCCACCACAATCACCCCTAAAGGATTACAGGATGAGTGGCTTTACTAGTTAATATCTTCTACTTCCTACACTTCTGGATTGCTTTTACTGAAGTTTAGGTCCATCCTTCAGAGGAAAGCTCTGTTCAAGTGCCCTGAGCTGTGTGTGGCCATGCATTGTCCCAGCTTTGGACAGACTGCACACACACAGACTTTAGGGACTGTTTAGGTCTGAGCTGACAGGGTGAGGTTATGTGATGTCACTGCAGCTGATACAGCACATGGTTCCCATCCTTGGGAAGAGTTGCAGGACAGTGACTTTAAACCACATTTGTGCCTTCCCAGCCTCAGACTACTCCAGGAGCTGGAGAAAACTCTGCTACAGCCCAAGCCAAAGCTGAGGCAGCCTGGTTGAACACATCTTCCCGGCTAGCATGTAGCTCAGATCATCTCAGCATTGTACACAGAACTTGCACACCAGAATTTATCCATCATCTCCAGCCTGAAACCCTCTGTGGCAGATCCTGGGTGGCAGCAGATGTCCTGGGACCAGAGACCTCCACCTTGGGATGGTTGCTGGCTCAGTCAGACTGCTGTGATCCCCTGTAGGATGTAGAGGTTAGCACAGGAAGAAAGATCTCACTCAGAGTTATTCCTGCTTTGGGTAGATACTGTAAAATATCAGTATAGAACTCACTATACTGTAGCCTGGCTAAGACTAGTATTAATTAACATGATCTTCCCTGATCTTTCCTCTCCACCAGCAGCAGGATTGCTGCTTTATTCCACTGAATTCCCCTTAGATCTTTTGATTAGGACAAAAGACTACAAACATGTAAAGCTATGGCTGGCCAAGGTTATTTAAGGAGATGTTGCTGCCCAGCACACATTTCTAATATCACCAAACTCATCTGAGAAGTCTCTGTTGCAGGAGCAAGGAGTTTTGGGGCTTAGCCTGATTGTATAAGCAGGAACACAGTAGAAGTGTGTGTCTAGCTGGGCTTTCTGGGACAGAAAGAGGCTGTGTTCTTGTGACCAGCTGAGGGGACAGTAGTGCAGCCCATATGGCAGGGGATGAGGGAAGCTGTAAGGATTTGAGCATGTTCTATGCAGTGCACTAGCTTTTCCCTCAGCAAGCAAGGACAGGGGGTCAGTAGGATGAAGGCTGAGGAATTCCCTCAGCTGTTAATTTGTGAACAGAATGAAGACATTTGCTGATAAATTAATGGGTAGAAGTACCTTCATCCTTTTGTTGGGTTTGAGGAATGGACTCAGGAAATCAGGAAAGAAATTCCTAATAGCAAGCAAAATCCTGCATGTCTGGGCAGTTTCAGCTGGTGATACTGGTAAATAGTAATTTTATGTCTTGGCATGTTTTTCAGCTTTTGACTGAGACAGCCACAGTCTGGTCTGTGTACACAGACAAACATTTACATATTGATTCATGTTTTCTGCCTGTGGACTGAGTGCCTGGTGGATCTTCCCCATCAGTTCAGAGGCCAGTAAACTGCCTGTGCCTGTGTTCTGACATCAGAAATAAAATGGTATCACATTCTCACTGCACATTTGCAGGAAAGAAACTGGTTACATTACACGGACCTATGGGATCAGGCTCCTTGGAATATGAGATGTGTGTGGGTGAATTTGGCCAGTGAGGCAGCCAAGAAGACAATTTACTAGCCCACCCCTGAAGAACCTGATGGGACTCCAGAGGATGGAATCAGAGGCCCATACAAATACTTAAAGAAGTTATTAACTTTTTTGGGGTATTTTGGTGCTAGAATTTTAAGCCTCATATCAATTATCCTTCAGCAAAGAACGTTTTACTATGGAAAAACAATTACATGCATAGTGGGAGCTCTCCTGACTCTAAACTGAGGCAGCAAGGGTGTTAAAATTTTAATGAAGACCTTTGTTTCATGCAGGGTTTCTCAGGTGTTGAGTTAAACCTCTACTAATAAAAAGCAAACAAAACCAAACACAAAGTAAAACTGTATGCCAAAACCTAAGTCCACCCTAATTTCAGAGAGAGACTGACAGGGCCAAAAGACAATCTAAGTCAAGTGACTTTGAGTCTGTTTGTTTTCAGTGGAGTTTAGGAAGTGTTGACTGTCTACCTCAGGACCATTCAGGATCTAGGACTGTAGCACTTACACAAGTGTGTATTAGGCCTTACAGTGTCTAGTGGAGGCTAAACCTCTGGGCTGGTGTGCTCTGCTTGCCTAATCTTGAAATTCTTGTCCAAAATTCATTTTTCTGGTGTACCATCCTAGTCATCTTGAATGAAAGAGGAATTTTCCATTTGGCTTCAGTGAGGTGTATATGACAGAAAAAAATTGGAGAAATAACTCTAAGTCAAAAAACATTTTAGGTCTAATGTATCCATAAAAAGGAACAACAACAAAAAAGAGAATAGCTATTATTTGGTTCATTTGTTTGTTTTTCCTCAGTTATTTGTAAGTAATAGGCTTCACTAGCATGCTTTAAAAACATTAGCTGCTTCTGATAAGAATCTGAAGAAAAGATTCAGGACTCTGAAATCTGGGGCACTTTTGTCATATACTTTGGGTCATTGGCTCATAGAAGTGCCAAGGGAAAGTGCAGTGATTTTAAAAGGGTAATGCAGAAATAACTCATGGAAATAAGTGCTGAACTCACTTCACTGGGATTCAGACAGAGACATTTCCATTTCCGTTTCCTCCCTAATCCTAAATGATGATTCATGTAAAAGGCTGGGGCTGGTGGTGGTATTTGTCAAACAAATCTCTGCAGTCTCTCCAGCCACTGTGTGCTCAAAATTTTTAAGTTTTGCCATATCCAAAGAGGATTGGGCAATTAAATTAATTACGCACCTCTGGGAAGTAATCTATACCTTGAGGCTTTTGAGGAAGGGAAAATTCCACAGTTGCACCTGGTCAAATGGTTACACATGAAGGAAGTGACCCCTTGACCCTTTTAGGTGCTCTGAACATAAAACTTGTTTAACCCTCTCTTACCTGCAGAGCTATAAACAGTATTACTGCTCACAAATCTATGCAGCCCACCCCCCCAAATCAGGGCAGTATTTGACTGACCTAAACGAGCAGGGATTTTCTGGGTGGCATGAGAAAGAGCTGCAGAAATTAAAATCGACCTTACCTTGACTGTGCTATACAGTTAGAAACTGCCTACTTTGTCTGTGGGTGCAGGATTTAGCAGGACCATTCAGTCTCTGGGGTGAATACAATGCAAACAAAAATCATCAATGCTACAGCCATGCTCTTTGTCATGAGGAGAGGGCTGTCTTACTACTTTTTTCTTGTATGATGTTGCCTTATTGTCAGGGCTTTTTATCTTTATGTGACTGAAAGCAGCAAACCAAATGATTGTTCCATTTTGAATAATTTCATCACTAATTTATGGCAGCACTATAACTATTGCAAAGTCTTTGCATGAAAAAACATTGTCACGTTTTGTTTATTGAGAAGATTTACATTAGTAAGGGAAGGTCCCAGAGGGAGTTCAGATTTGTGTCTATCACACCTTCCTTCTGCCTCCTGATTGTGTGACATGGGAGAGAGTTGCTCTGGACTCTTCCATTATTACTTCCACTTTGATTCCTTGGTATTACCTCTGAATTTGACCTGAATTATCTGTGATGTTAAGGGTAAGAGTGGTATCATTCATAGCTCATTGTAATTCATCCCCCGAGTGTGAGAGAAGTAAAGAGTAAAAATAAAAAATAAGAGAAGCATGCAAAAGATACTTGTCAGAGATAGTTTTCTATCTGAAATGATGCTTTTCTTTGCCCTAGATGTGTAATGAGTGGTTTCTATATATGTCTGGGGCTGTAGATGGCTGATAAGAAAATCGTGGGAAGTCAGTCTTATACTATCTTGTATATCAGTCTTTGAATTTGGCCGACAGGAGGAATAGTAATTCTAATTACTGATTACTAAAAAGGAAAAAAAAAGTAAAGAAAAAGCCCATGTTGTCCCAGCCAGCCCAAACATATACATCAGAATAAATATGAATAATGAGGTATGAAAGGGCAGCAGTCAGGAGAGAAGCTGCGAAGCTGTGTCAGCCCATCAGAACCCTTACATTTGTAAGGCTGGGCACTCTCACATCAGGGTTACAGGTCTGCAGTTTCCCATGGGATGTGCCATGTTCTCAGGCTGCAAGGGAAGAGCCTGCCACTCTGGCAGCATCAGTCCTGCCTGCTAGATGAAGGCCCTGTCACTATGCTATTATTTCTATTTCAGGGCACATTCTGTCTGCTGAGATCACTTGTCCAGGCACAGGGGGGGCTTGAGTCTGACCAGGGGAATCTTTCATAGAACAGATTTTTTAAAAATCAGCATCCATTCCTAGTGCAAGGCTTTCCCCCTACAACCTCCAGTGACACCAGCTGCAGCACCTGAGAAGAGTACTGGGTTATAGGAAGCTCATCAAAGCTGATGGGGAGCAAAGTGGCCCTTTTTTGTACATGGCAAGGCTTGCAGAGCAGATGGCAACTTCTGGGAGCTTCAGGCTCTAGCAGATTATTACCAAATCTCCCTGGTGCTCTCTTCTAGCTGGGTATGAGATTAATGACTGAATTTGGAATGGCCACTGTATAATGGGCATGATGAGCAAAGCTGCAGCTGAGAACCTGGACAGTGGGACTGGGCTGATCCTTACCAAGTGCAGATTTCTCAATGCTCTAAAGACGTGTAGCCACTTCCCTGGGCAGCCTGTTCCAATGCTTGACAACTCCTTTGGTAAAGAAATTGTCTCATATCAAATCCAAACCTCCCTGGCATAACTGGAAGCTATATCTGTCTGGGGCTGATACATCTTCAAAAATACAAAATCAAAGAGCGCTTTATCATAAAGCATTATACAACTATAGCTTATTTCATACATACCTTTCAATTGCATCAGGACAGTTCAAAAAGAATGTGAGGGAAGATGTGAAGATTGTGAATGTGGTAGAGATTGTTGCATCTCAGGTGAGAACCAGGAATTTTACCTGTCTCAGGGATGAGTAGTGTCAAATCATTTTACAAATCCTTTGGTGCTTTAGTACAGCATTGTATAAGAGAGACAATGGATACAATCAATTAGCCAGGGAAATCAAGAGCTATGCAATGAACTGAGCACCTTTATGGAATGGCAACATCTTCGGTGCCTTCATGGGTCTCCAGTTAGACAAACATCTCTCCTTCATTACTAGGGTCAGCTGGGGTCACTGCCAGTCCTGTTTCAGCTGATATGCACTGTCAGGCAGCAGAGAAACAGTGTGAACTAAATGGTTTGTCATGTAGTAACAGAGTGGAGAACATGGGATTTGCACAGCCCCCATTTATTCAGCATTTTTGTAGTCCAATATTGCAGGCTTGGAGGGGTTTGGAGGATTTGGAAGGGTTTGAGAGGTGCTTTTCCAGAATTAATTCCTCACTCAGTGGGAGGATTGATTGAACTCTGTCTTGTGTTTGCTATTATTAAACATCTCTTCCCTTTGATATGCAGTTTCAGTTCAGAGGTGAGGGGCTATCTTTCGTGTGATAACAAAAAAGAGCCCAAAAAGAGAGAAAAAGTGAAATCTGAAGACTGGCATTTTCTGCTTAAGTGAGCCCAAAGCATGTCAGCTTTCATAATCCCTTCTCTTAGTGCAAAGGAGAAAAAATTAGCAGCAGAATATTACATACCTGAAACCCATACCAGGTTCTGCTGTTATAAAAGCAAAATTTAAAAGTGAACACGCACATTTCCACCGGGAGACACTAGCTGTAGCAGAGACAGGCAGCCAGGCTTCTTCACAGCCCCAGTTCCAGTATCATCTTATTTTGCTGACCAGGGATCTTTCCCAGCTTGGAGCACAGACACGCCAGCTGGCTGGACTACCACTGTGAGTGAATACATTTGGAAATGACTGTGCTATCTCAACGCCTTACGAATACTTCAAAGTGTGCTGCAAGCACAGCTGGGGTTTGTCTCCCTGCCTGCTGCCAGGAGAAGTTCCAGCTTCTCCTCCTTGCTCTTTTCATCCATATATACTCAGTCCTTCCTCCACCCTTCAAAAACAAGCTAAATGGTGTATTATTAATGATCTTCGGTTTAATAGCCATGCTATTACAGAAAATCTGAAAAGATATAATTCCACATGCCAATAACCTGTCCACCAATTCTTCTCTTTTAGTGTCAGATGAGTATGCAAACTATTACTATTCTGGTTAAATTCAGTTCTCAGGCAAATAAGAGGCCCTGACTAGAGCTGAGGGATAGTGCTGGCAAGCAAAATGAGAAAGGACGAGGCATTTCAATCCCAAACTTCATACTTAGCAAGTGATATCACCTTGGGCTGCTGGCTGTGTTAGGATTGGTTCAGCAGCCAGGCCTGGGGAGGAACTGAATAGCTGAGCATCAGGGGATTCTGTTTGCACCAGGCATGGAAATTTTCAGGTCTCCTGTAAAATGTTAGTACTACATTGCAGAAGATTTCCTGTAATCTTTGTGACACAGTTTGTGCTCCAGGCTCTGGAGAATCTTTTTGTCCAAAATGCTTCCCTTGGTGGATTTCCAGTGATGCAGCTGGGAGACAAACCTGGTCCATCTCACTGGTAACAAAGATTATTGCAGTCTCTGCTAATTCATGTTTCCTATGTTAATGATTTCTTTCCGACAAAGTGCTCTGAGAATTTTTTCTTGCAGCATAACGAAATAACCCCCCCCCCCCCCCCCCCACTCCCCCCCACTGTCTTGGATCTATTGCTAGTTTCTGCTAAGACAGAGTGAAGATGGAAGCAGAAGGTTTTTGTCATTCTGAGTTTCTTGGACAGTGTTTTTTTTTTTTTGTTTTTTTTTTTAGTTTTGTTTTGCTATTCTCTGTATTGCTGTAGGATACCTTTTACCCATTTGGAATTCAAGTATCCTTGTTTCCTATGCTGGTGATCCTGCTGCCTCCAGCTGGGATTCTGCAGCACAAACTATTTACAGAACTAAATACTGGAACCAGGAGTCTTTAATTGCCTGCAGATGCATCTTCACCCTCTCAGCAGCATTAGACAAATGCCTGAACTATGTAAGCTGGTGCAAACTCCAAATTGATCTTAAGTGCCTACACAGACCTCCCTGACACTAATTTTTGTCTGATTCTAAAGTAGTGAGCATGGTTCTCTGCCCTTGGACATCCCCTGTCTGACCAGTCATGGGGAACAGTGCAGACAAGCCGTGGAACAGAGGCACATGTCAGGCATTGGAGGGGGAAAATCTCCAACCCCCATCATACACAGCTGTTTGACACTCATGAGGAGCCTTTGCCATCCATGACCATGGACCATTCTGGCCCAAATCAGGTTGTCAGTTTGATTGTAATCACTGCCACTAAGAGAATTGTTCATAAATTTCCTATTCTTGTAATCAAGGCTGGCACTGATGTATAAGCTCCAGAGCTTTGAAGTCAGGGCTGCCTTCAGAGCACTCTGAGAGTAGATAAAGAGATGTCAGCACTGAATATGCTGTAGTAACATTGCTGTGGGTTGCTCAGAAACATCATAAAGTTCATATTTCACAATCATTAGCCTCAGCAGTGCCCATCTGTTAAGCACTGGTAACAATTGAAGTGTTTCATAGCAGATGTTCTCCCTGAACAAGTGCCTGCACAGTTTGCTGATTTCCTGGATCACAACTGTTTATCCCAATAATTCTGCAAATAATTTTCAGAGGTCAGTTCAGAGTGAATGTCCTATTTTCTGGGTTTACACTGGTAACAGCAGTGCAGAACTGCACCCACTGCACTTTAGCCCTGCTCTCAAACACTGGTACAAATCAAGAAGGGAGTCAGTGGAGTGTAAAACAGATGGAAGTGAGATCAAAATAAATCCTTCCACTTTTACCTCATAACACTTCAGATCACAGATGGGAGCACTGGGATGCAGACAAAATATGACAGGAGGTTACTTGAACATCTGGAGTCTAAACAAATGCTTCTTTATACAAAATAACATTTAGCAAAAAATGCCTAGAAAATGTGAAAACTGGACCCAGTTCTGGTCCCATGGAAGTTGCTGCCAACACTCTTGTTCACGTCAGCAATTCTGCTCTGATGACATTACAAATGTCATGTCTGAGTTACATCCGATGGCAAATGGAATTTTAAAAGCTTTCCCTGAATCTTTCTGGTAGAATTGTCTTTGCCAAAAAAAACTTTCCAAGGATATTTAAGGCAGGAGCCAAATGTCCAGTATTTGGATTCTCTCTTCAAAGCCACAAAAATCTGTGTGGTGCTCAACTTGTCATGAGAGTCACTTAGAAACTGGCAGTTCATTCTACTTTGTACCTTAGGAAATGTCCCATCTGATTTAGGTTTGGACATAACTGTAAAAAGGCCGTGGCAGTTTAAGGTAAGACTGTTGTCCAACCATTTGTCATTGCATCTCTTTCAGTGAGAAGAGATTCTCTCACAATTATCCAGCTGTGAAACAGCTGGATGAGCACTCACCATGGTCGAGCTGCAACACCCAGCTGCTGCTCAGGGATGGCATAAGCTGATCTGGCTGGCTTTGCACTGGAGTTGATGAATAACATTGAATGAGTTGTTTGAGACTAAAATAAAAGAGAAAGTCCCAGAATCAAGGCTGCTGAATGTTAGAATCTCTGCAAGTGACACTTCTGTACTTACCCAAGAACATCAATGGGGAAGCAGCTTCTTTGGGAGCCTGGTCTTTTCAGTTCAATTGGGAAAAGAGGAGAATAGGATGAGAACAGAAGTTAGTTTGTATAATTTTTTCAGGAAAGGATGTTATAGTAAAAAAAATCTTTGGATAACACAGGAAGAATCTGGAATTCTTGATAGATGATTAGAGTGGACAAGCTCTGGGTAAACCCATGTGTGTTTATGGTTTGTATAATGAGGGACAAATAGGCAGCCCTGCCTCTATCCAACTGGAAATCTGTGTGTGATTAAGGAAGGGAGATGTGCTCCCTTCACTACCATTAAGTAGGGTTCTCCCTTATATCACTGTCATGGGCCAGGATCTGATTTAAACCACGTGCTGTAGCTAGTAACCTCAGATAAATCAGCACTTGGTGTCTTTCTAAGGTATTGTCTGTCATTGCAAGGACATTTAACAAACTGCCTGTGTGGGAATTGCCTTTTTAATCTAAAGCAGAAATACAGACATCTTGGGGTGGGAAGGCAGGAGTGAGACCAACAGGACTCATAACAAATATGTGAAAAGTATTAAAGTAGCCAAGACCTTCCACTGCAGGTGGTGGTCTGCATGCACATGTAGGGGAGAAGTCCTCTGTATGGAATGTCTGATGCACACTGCAGGTGTACACGGCCAGATCACATCAGCTGGGCTTTCTGCAGGGTGAGGGGCATGGTGACAGAGCTTCCTTCAGCTTTACACCACCACGTGGCACCGAGCTGACCCAGCTGGAAACTGGAGCCTAATCAGAGCTACCCCAGCCTTGGTGATGGTCACACTGCTCTTTTGGGTGCTCCTGGTATTTTTAGTAAGACTGTGCTGATCTTGTAGATCTTTCAGGCTTGGGTGGTTGGTTGATCTTTTGGTGGGACTGGCTGGGGGAATTATACACTTAAAATTCACAGATGTCTTTTTCATTTTGCTGCAGATTTAGATAAAGAAATTTTATGAGATACAGATTTCATGCAACTTTGAATGAACAGTATTCCAAGCTGAGATCTCAGTCAACTCCTGAGAAGGGCAGGGATGGGGCATCATAGGATGTTAGAATAATTTAGTTTGGAAGGAACCTTTAAAGGTCCTAGTCCAAACTCCTTGAAATAAGCAGGGACACCTTCAATCAGGTTGCTCAGAATCCCATCCAACCTGCCCCTGAATGTTTCCATCAAGGGATGGGTCATCCACCACTTCTCAGTAGAGTGAGAGTATATATATATATGTATGTATAGAAAATAAGTGTGGACAGTTGGGATTTTTTTTGTCCACTGCCTCTTCAAATGTCAAATGCTCAGCTGTGATCCAAGGGGAGTAGCTGCTTTGAATTCAGGTGCAGTACAGGGGAGACACGTGCCTGCTCCTTAGACAGCTCCTTGTTGTTCATTCAGATACAACTGCATCTGTACTTTACATTTCAGCTGCTGACTATTTTAAGCGACCAAACTTAAGTGTGCCAAAACCAGAGAGGGTGTCACTAGAATAGACACGTTATGTGCAGTGTGTCTGTTGTTAAATGCTGTTAATTGCCCTGGCTGGGCAGCCTGCTGTTCCCTGGTAGTCTCTGCTGGGATCCCAGCCTGTGCTCCTCTTCTGCAATGGAAACATTTCTCCCTTATTTATTTTTGTGTGAGAAAACATGTTTCTATTCTGAGCCTCTAGATACCACTCGAGTGCCCCCGTGACCTCTCCTCGTGGGCCCAGCCCGTGTAAATGACCAGACAAAGGAATGTGGACGAAGGAAGTGCTATAAAGTAGAAATATTGCTGGCTCGTAAATTCCCTCCAGCACAGCGAGTTTTCAAAATAAACAGAGCTACAGTCACATAGGACAGCATAACTCAGCGGTGCAAAATTCATCACTGGCTTTTGCAAAGGAGGGCAGCCTGACACCAAAATTAAACTCCTTCAAGAGTGCTGTCTGCCCTGGCAGCAGACCTGCATTACATTTCCATACAAACTTCAAAGACTCCGGTTTTGTTCTCCAGGTTATTCCCCTCCTCAAAACTTGTACCAGGCTGAATCCTGGGTGGGAAGCTGAACTACAGTTCTTACTCAAGTCACTGGGATTTGGTGGCCTCCATATCCTCTGGGTGGCTTTTATAAAAAATCACAAGTTTTGATATTCCTGCAGCATGAATGTATCCGTATCTCCAGTACCTGGGAGCCCAGCCATGAGTACTGCCTGCTCCTGGATGCCAGGATTGCCCAGGTGTGCTTGGTGCCTTCTGCTGCTGGATCTACTCTTGCTTCTGCTCCAGTGACACTTCTGTGTCTGCTTATAAGGGTTCAAGACCCCTTATTTCTGAAAACAGGCTATCCAGGGCCAGGTGATTTCCAGGTGTTTGAAGAAGCAGGTTATGCACTGCACAGATTGCTTCTAAGTGCAATATTCTGGTGTTTGCCATGCCATGAAAAGGAAGGTTTCTCCTTGGATTGGGAGTTTTCTGAAGAGCAAGGAACTTTCTCCTAACTTTCTCTGACAAGTAGTGCACAAATGGCCATCTGACAGCTTCCCAAAACCCATATCATGTCAAGAAGTGGGGTCAAATGGAGATTCTTTGAAACAAAATTTTAATTTTGGAGCGTAAGTACAAGCACATATCTCAACTGCAGACACCAGTCGACTCAGAAGCTGTCTTAGGGTTCAAAGCAATGGAGCCAACATGACTGGCAAGCAGAGACAGACTTACTTTTCAACAATTTTTTGGCTTGACATTGGAGATTTTCAGAAGTTTAGTTTAAGGAACTTTTGATGAGCTTGTACTGCTTTTTGAAATATATTCCGTTTTGACACAAAACATACTGCCTTTCCACTGAGACCCAGTATCCTCCTGCTCTTCTCCCCTGATTCTGCCGTTCTTATCTAAAAAGAATTTGGTTTGTTTATTTAGTGAAAAATTGAATGTTTCCAAGGGCACTGAGACTTTTTTCTCTTCACCAAGAGCTCAAATATCTACTGAAAAAGCTTTGATGAGAAATTTTCAATCAGATTCAGTGAAAAAATAGATAGAGGAGGAAATGATGACTTTTTTTCTTTTAAAGTGCACAAGAGAGTTCCTTAAGATCAGTTGTGGGAATAAAGAAGAAAGTGACTGCCTTTGATCTGAAGGGAATCCTATAGTTTTCCTGAATTTTGCCAGCTGCTCCAATTCTGCACTTCCACTCAGACAAAACCCTACATTATGACTGAGCCTGAAACCAATGTAAACAATTGTCTGCCCTTTTACCCCTGCTGTTAGAAGATGGAGTATCAGTGGAGCTGAGAATTTACTCAATACATCTAAATGAAGTGTAACCTTCCAGAGTTAGATGGCACCGGCTAGATAACCCTGTTCAAGTGGAAATAGATGAAGGATGACACTGAAGATTGCACCATGGGGCTGTAGCTGATAGTCCTGCTTGTGACTTCTGTGCTAACTGCACTGGACATGTAAACACCAAAAGGTTTGTCATTACCAGATCTGGAAAAACTCCTGAAAAGACTAGCTAAAAGTTTTGTCTGTAAGTGAGGGAGAAGAGATTCATCACACCACAGACTGCATCATGCAAGAACAAGTTATTGGTAAATGGATGAAGAACAAATTGAGGCCTCAATTAAGAGAAAGTCCTTAACATTTCAAGCAGGCTTCGAAAGACACTGTCAGCAGACTGGATTAAAGAGGCGTGGAATAAGAGGGTTATTTGTGTGATTATGGGATCTGGACTCAGACCAGAAGATCTTTCCTTGTATTGTAACCTTGGAGTCCACAAACTTTGATGTACTTTTTAACCTACACCGTTTTATAGCTTTTAGAAATTAAATGTTTTCTATGAAAGGAGAGAGAGGACCTAGTATTGGCCACACAGGAATGCTGAAAGAAGAGTCTGCTACATCCCACAGAGTAAAGGACACAGGCAGCAAATATTTCTAAGCCCTCCTTCCTGAGGATGAGATGTCTTGGGCATTATCTCGTAAAGGTGCAGGCTCCACATGCCCAAAGACATTGCTAGTGCTTACACATCTCTAATGGCTGTGTGGGATCCAGCCTTCCAGCAAGTGCTTCCAGGGAAGTGGAGCATATGGGAAGAGCAGGATGAGAAAAAGGAGAGGCAGAACAGAGGCAGAGCAGGACAATGAGTAGAGGAGGGAAAAGGAAGGGAGAAGTTGGGAGATGGAGGAACAAAAACTTGAAAAATGTGGAAAATAACTATGAGTAAATGTGTAAGGTGAGCAAAGGGAAGGATGAGAGGGTGGAAGAAATAAAAAAATCGGGAGATTAGATGGGCTGGCTGTGGAGCATGCCATAAGCAACCTCTGGGCTTGCAGACAGTGGAAATTATGGAAGCTGACTTCTCTGAGTCAGGTCCTAGTGCAAATACCAGGTAGTTCTTGCTCATCTATCTGTGCCACTGCCTCACAGCAGTATTCTGCCTTGGTGCTCTGGGCTGTTTTCCCTGATGAGCATGATCCTCTCCCTCTCTGTTCCAGCCTCACAGCCCTAGCAGAGTGAATGTTTGGGAAATTCCTATTCCTCTTATTTTGTAGCATCTGGAGTTAGGGCTGAATAAAGCCCTTCAGGCTGGGAGGTTTTGGAAGGAAGCCCCACACTCGCTGGGCCCTTTGCCAGTGAGTTAATCCTTTCTGTATTGACCCTTCTAGAAGCAGCAGTCCCAGGCCACCAAGGATCTGATAGCCTTGAACTCTCCATGCCTGGAACTGCGCTTGCTGCTTTTTAGTGCTGATCTCTTCCCAGCAACTTTCCCCCAAGGACCCAGGAGGCAAAGCAGGGCAGTACAGAGCAGCCACATCAGTTCTCATTCTCTCAGGCAGTGCTGTGGTGCAGCTGTCAGTGTGTCAGTCAGGACAGAAGATGCTGTGCCATGTGCTTCAGCCACTTTTGCTTCCTTTGCCACTGCCTTGCACATAGGTGCCAGGAGCTGCACACTTCCTTACAGATACACCAGATTCTCTGCAGGGCCATTGGCTGTAAGCTGCATAGGTCACTGCAACATCCCTGGACCCTCTGCCCCACGTGTGGAACTGAATCAGGCTGGGTTTCGGCTGAGCTGAAGGCACAGAGCAGTGAGTGGTGCTGGCTGAGCTCGTGTTCAGTGGGGCTGTGTTCATGGGGGTTATAGACAGCACCAGCATGCCAGGGCAAATCACTCCCTGAGCTGTGTGCATGTTTGTCTCGTGTCCCATGAGGGACTTGGGGTCGGTTCCATGGCTTGGAGTAGGTAAATGGAAGGCAGGGAATATTAATTATCTCTGGCAACATCTGAAAATCCCTCAGCTTTCACAAGGAGCCATTGTACTGAGGATCACTGCAGCTATGGCAGGCAGCAATCTGCACCACTTGAGAGCCTGGGCTTAGCCTGGCCTTTAGTACAGACTTCTGAGAAACACCAAATTCCATAAATAACTCTTAGTGCCATAGTGCTCCTTGAGCAGCTGTTTTCCAAAGGCTGGAATACTCACACCAGCCAGCTGGACCTGGCAGCACTTATCTGCAGCAAGCAAGATTTGGTCTTCTAGACACTGCTTCACCCCAAAGGGAAGGACACTCTTGCAGCCATTATTCAGAATAACACTCTGCCTTGGTTCTTCCATCCTTAAAATGGGAATAAACCACCGGGATAGAATCCTTTTGTGTGGGATTTGGATGCCTAGTTATAGCTTCTAATGCTGTTTGGAAGAGCTCACATGCAGCATGCCTGTCAGATGATAAGAAGCTTGTAGACCCAAATATTTCTGAGATGGCAGCTGGAGGCCAGGCAGGTACCCCACAGACCTACAATGAACATTGCACAACCATGTCTACATAGAGATATATTTCATACAGCCAACCCAGCTGCTTTCTTCACCTGTATTGTAGACAGCTCTCAGGCAGGTTCACTCTCATGGCACATGTTAGGAGGAGTGCAGAGAAGCATCTGCCACCTGGGGTTTTCTTCCACAAATAAAAGCTAAGCCCAAGGGTTTTTATGACCTTTAAACAACTTACTCTTGCTCCTGCATTGCAGCTGCAGGCCATCCACCTGGCCAGGGTGTTTGCTTGGGAGGAAAAAGCTACCTTCTGTGGGAGATCTGAAAAGCTTTTGTTTCCACATCAGATCTCCTGTTTGAGAGTGCATGCAACACCTCCAAGAAATGTAAAAGGGAAAACTACAGCCCCCACGGAACCAATGAGGCTGTAAATCCAGAGAAAATCTTCTTGTGTCATTTATGAGCCAGCACATCAGATACTGGCCTCTTGTGCAGAGTGGCTTGGTCCAGGCACATTCCTTCTCCTCATTTCCTCAGTTACAAGAGAAGGGGATGTTTGCTGTGGTGTTATTCTGGGAAAAGAGATTGCAAAAAAACAGGATTTATGTCCCTAGATGGGCACATTACAGAAATTAATTTTGTTCTTCACAAGAAAAGCTGGTTGGCTATAATTTGCTAACTGGACGTATGGAGAAACACCATTGTAACCTCACAGATGGAACATTCTAGGACTGATCTTTCAAGCCTAAAGTCTGTCTTTGCTTTGAATTCCCTTTCTGTTGTCTGTTGTCTTAGTAGCTCTACCATTTGGGCTTTTCCAATGAGGTTATTGATAGGTACTTTATTGCACAGGGATATTGCCATGAGTTCCTGCTGGGCAAGGAAGGGACAATATTATTCTTGTTTCCAGGTGTTCTTGACTTTATCTTCAGGGCAGACATTTATTATTCTATAAATTCCAACTGCAGTTTTTCAGATATTGCAGGAGCTAAAAAAGGCAGTTTATAATCAGGGTGGGGTGGGGAAGGAAGCTGGATTTTGTTTTCTCAAGGAGAACAGTGCAAAATTTTTCAAAACGCAGAGTCTATATCCACAGTTCTTTCTTTCTACTGAAGTTTCTGATTCCCTGCTAAAATCAAATGATGTGAAACCTGCTTGAAACTGCTGAAATCAGTGGGATGTTAGGAGCTTCACATCCTTCTTGGAGCTGAGCCCAGACTCTGGGCCATGTGCTGGGAGGGCTTGCTGCAGGGAGCTTCAGTCGTGCTTGCCCTCCACTCTTGAGCATCTGCTCTTGAGCATGGCTGGAGAGGAGATTCTGAGCTACACAGACCTTTGATCTGAAATAATGTGGCCTTTGTGCTGCTCTCATGCATCTTCCTCTGCATCCTTTCCATCTGTAAAGTCCCAGTGGCTGTCAGCTGGTTGTGGTTTGTCAGTGAATTCTCCCTGCTCTGTAACACACCCAGCTCAGGTCCCACATCAGACCTGCCCCAAACACCACTGAGGGAGCTGCACCAGGGCAGGATGAGAGCAGGCAGGCTTGTGTTGGGCACTTCACTGCACGTGGGCAGTGTCCAGCTGTGAGCTCTAACAGATGTTGACACCTCTGTGCTGTGTTTGCTCTGCAAAATGGGAGTGGGGCCAAGGATCAGTCCCTCCACCTGGGATACACTGTCAGAGCTTTGTGTACACGCTAAATTAGCACACACCAAAAGAAGTTATAGTAAACTGTGCTGCAGATGCTGGGGAATTGATTGTATGCATGTGTGAAGGGGGTGACGATGCCAAGTTTAAACACCTTCTTTATTCCCTTGTGGGAGACTGACGTTCTTAGAGCTTAGTTTAATGTGTATGTCACGTTCTTAGGGCTTAGTTTAATGGACATGTCACAAAACAAGAAGGTGGTGGAGGGGTTTAAATACATATAGCATTTTGAGCTCATTCTTTTTCCTGAAAATGTGAGCAGTTCACTGTAGATTAGAAGAAATGCAAAGCTGTCTGACAAATTTTCTTCTAAACTTCCTTGTTTAGATCTCAGTGTTTTTTACTGAATGAAGCAAGTTCTGAGGAACCAATTCCTGCAGCCATATAGTTATGAATATATTGATTTTTCTGAGGCTAGTAATTTTGAGAAACTCCTGAAAATGAGATTAAAAACCCCTACACCGATACTTTTGTGAAATGCTTGCTGTTTGCACATTTGTGTTCCGGTCTGGTCTTTTAAAATCATGGCTAAGCTTGCTGACATGAAATTCAGTCTGTATGAATCCCTCGCCTATATGGTCTTTGACAGGTTGAAAATGGCATGCAAAATGCTTTTGGTGAGCTAACAGAGCCACAAAAGCTTAAAAGTATAAAACCACCTACACAGCAGCAAATCTTAGTGCCTTTTTGTGAACCGAGATACAACAAGAGCAATATTTTTAGGACCCATGATATAAGACAATGAAATAACATGGACATTAATCATTTGGTTGTGTGAGTCAAAGAGGAAACAGAAACCATCTCCAGAGAGGAACACTGTAAAGTAGTAAATTAGCATAAATAGATTTTTTACGCTCCAGAAGGGAGAATTTAAAAGTAGAGACATTAGGAAGGAAAGACTTCTGATGGTAAGTCATATTGGACTATAGGAAGACCTCCTGAGGGAAGAAATAGAAACTGAATCTCTAAAAACTTTTAAGCACCAGTTGAACATAATGGCAATAAATCTTCAATCAGAAACAACCCTGCACTGTGAGAAAAAAGGTCTGGATGGTTTTACTGTGCTTCTCTGTGTCTTGTAACTGAATGGCTCTGATGCTCTTTGTGGATGGTTGAAGTTTTATAAGCAGCTGGGGATCCATTAGGTTGAATGATACTGTAGGAGTACCAACTGGTCTTACTCCCTCTGTGCTTTGGTATGAATGGTGATAATCTCCTGAAACATGGCCCAAAATGCTGGAGCAGGAGAGAGGAAGAGTAGCTACAGCCACAAGACCAGAGCTACTCAAAGGAGGAGAAATGACAAGCTGATATTTCTGCTAATGTGCTGGGGGAGTGGCAGGTCACGGGTATGTCCTTCAGGGACTCATTTCTGGCCAAGTATTTCCCTCTGAGTGAGCAAAGGTTTAGGAGCTGGCTTTGAAAACCTCAGTTATGCAGTCAGCTATTGGTTGTAAGGTCCAGGAAAGCCCTGAGTAAAACACCAGTCCAGCAAGTGAGCAAATGATTGCATTTGGTGTGTCCCAATTAGGCCTGGACCTGTTAGACACATGTTCTTGTCATGTGAGTGACATGTATCTTAAGTGATGTTAATGATTGTTTATTGCAAACTAAACATTTTTGCCATCTGGCAACTTTGCACAATGAATGTCAGAACAGTTCCAGCAAATGAAAAGTTTCCATCACCACAAACAATCAGTTTGCTGGATCTCTCTTCAATGTGAGAATAATACAGCTGCCCATAGTCCAGAGAACAAATCTCTAAACTAGATTTAATTTATCTGCCTCATCAGCAGGCAGGTATTTCCTGAATATGCTTCCCAGACCCTAAAGCCTGGCTCTGGGCACATGGCACACTAGCTTTTCCATCCCACATTTTTTTTTTTCCTTGCTCATTTTTTATCTTACCTATTACTCTGGGCTTTTATGTGATGTGGCTCTGTGGTTATTCTTGTCTTTTATGTGACGTAACTCTGTGGTTCCTCTTCCCCAGAATTACTATATTCACGGTTTTCATTGGCTCTAGGACTTTTTCAATGCAACACTAAAATAATGGATTTTTAAAATAATTATAAAAAGGCATTTATAAAAATTCAAATTTTCAGATTTTTCCTGAATATTTGCAGAAAGGAGGAGGCTAAGAAAAAGGAAAAAAAGAGGGGAAGAAAGAAAACGGGAAAGAAAAAGAAGGGGGAGGGGAAGAAAAAGAGGAAAAATATAAAGAAAAGGAAAAGGAGAAAGAAGAAGGCTTTGAGAGGCGGAAAGCGAAGCAGAGCGGGAGTGTGAGCGAGCAGAGGCTTTTCCCGGCGCCCCGCAGCCCGAGCTCCGGGCACTAGAGGGCTCCCCAGGACACGGCACGGGCGGTGCCCGGCACCGACCCCGCGCTCGCACCGCCCTCCGGCTCCGGCAGAGCCGCCTCCTGCTCCTGCTCCTGCTCCTGCTCCTGCTCCTGCTCCTGCTCCTGCTCCTTCTCCTGCTCCTGCTCCTGCTCCTCCTGCTCCTGCTCCTGCTCCTGCTCCTGCTCCTCCTGCTCCTGCTCCTGCTCCTGCTCCTGCTCCTGCTCCTGCTCCTGCTCCTGCTCCTGCTCCTGCTCCTGCTCCTGCTCCTGCCGGCGACTTCGGGCACCACTGTCCCTGTCTGCTTTGCACCGCACCGCTCTCTCTGAATGGGTGAAGGAGATTGGTTTAGGATGAAAAAAAGTGATAAAATTAACTCCAGAAAGGCACATAGTCCTCTTGCTAAATAGCAATTCAGTTCTTCGGACAAGACTACAGCTAGATTAAAAAAAAATCCTTAAAATGGAATGGGATGACTGCTTTGGTCTGTAGATCTGTTCTTATTGCACCTCATAAGTTGTTAATATAGACAAAACCCTGGTCTTTGTTGAGGAAGAATGCAGCTGGAAAGTTTGTTTCAGAGTCTGAAATCCCCAAAGTCTATAGATATTTGGGTTATGGTGTTTTGTTCATGCCTATCTTAAATTAAAAGCAAATAATAAAAGACAAAAAAAAAAATCCCATGGGGCATGTGACTCAAATTTGATTAATAAATGAAAGCCTGAAAGAAATGAGTTGGGTGTTGTAAGGACCCCTGACCATTTTGACCTGATCACTGGGCTAAATCTTTTCCCTGCAGACTCTTAAACCGTTTCAATTCCAATGCTCTGGTTGTCTGTGCATCACTTTCCCATGGAGAGAGTATAAAGGCAGAGCTGAGCTTGGCCCTGGCCAGACCTCCCAGGTACCTCCTTTTGCTGGGAATAGAGAACCTTTCCCGCTGAGGTCCGGGTTCCTTGCAGTGGCCTGCAAGCTCAGTGAACCTGAACAGTCCAAGCGAAACCCAAGCAAAGCCACACAGTTTGAAACACTCTTGGAATAAAATCCCCTCCGTGGTGTCAGCTTGGTGCTCAGAGGGAGAGGCAGAACACGGCAAACTTGGCTCTGTTTTACCCCAAGCTTTCAGGAAACTCCTCGCAGAGAGGCCAAGAGCTATGCTCATAACAAAACTTAAACCCAAGCAAAATTTATCAGGTTTTGAATTTCTTCGTGAAAGGTTAGACCAAGTTGGGATGTACTCTGCTGGCATAAAAGAAGAGATGGAGTCTGCCCTTAAGGGCCAATTTCATATCCATTGAAATCACATGCAAAACTCCCAGGGAAGCAAACTTAAACTTTTAAATACTACTACAAAAGCAGCTACCACAGTTCTGTCATTCTAGTTAACCATCTATAAACAGTTACTCACTTGACCTCTATTTGATCTCTCCCTCTGCCCTCCAAGGAATCTTTCAGGGCCAACATACATTATGGATATTTCTGTGTACATGAATGTTGGAGGCTATTTTACTACTATGAGAACAGATCTCTTGCAATTCTATCTGAAATCTGGTTGTTTGGGGAAATTATTTTTTCTTGCTACAGACAAATCCAGCAAATGACTTCTCTTGGTTTATACTGGTCTGCTGAAAATACTTAATTACTATAAGTCCTGTTTGCTACAGGACCTCTGTAAAGGTTGATTTTGGAACCCTGCCATGGTAATAAGTTGGGAAAATAGTCTTAGCACTTGAAACAAGAAGGTCAAAGACAGGAGTCAAGAAAGATCTTCATGCCACACTACAGTTGTCCTTTTCTAGCTCCTGCTTGAATGTGCAGCAAGATGACTGTCTTCAAGCTTTCACCTGATTAATAGTCTTGGGAGAAAAATATTCTGTAGGAATGTTGCAAGGGTAAGACTACTATTTTAAAAAATGAATTCTTAGGCAAAACAGAAGTGACATTAAGATGGAAGTAAGTTAAGGTCATATAGTAACTAAAGGAAGAATTTTATATGGATCCCTTGGTTTGGTTGGATTGGGATTTTGTTGGTTTGTTGTTTTGTTTTTTTTTTTAAATAAGATAAAGAATTTCAGAGTTAAGTTATGAAATAATATAAACACATAAAAATATTGAAGCACCTAAAATCTCCAAGTACTCTTAACTCTGCACACTAAGGATAGAATGCAGTAGCTAATACTAATTTTAACATTTTAGCATCTTTCATTTCCTTCCTCTCAAGTATCATACTATAAGGAAATAAGCTGTATAAACTTGCTTTAAAAAACATAATCTTGGGAAAAAACAAAAAGAGCTGCATCTAGAGATGATATTAAACTGCTGTAATCATTATTGTAGGGGCTAGTAGATGCCCAGACAGAGAGATATTTTGTATCTTTATTGTGCAGTCCAAGAACCTAATAAATACAGATTTCTAAATGTAATTTTCCTTAATTCTGGAACCCAAGGTAATGTGTTGTAACGTATTTTGCTTGAAATTGTTGAGATGCACTGTTTATCTTAACTCTATTTAAATATAGATTCTGTGTGAACACTGTGGCCATCCAAAAAAGTGATACATTTAGTTACAGATAATAAATAAGTCCAGGAAACTTTAAGGAAGATCTCAGTGAAATATCATTAGTGAGAACAAGGTGAAAACAAGGTTTCCAACCTAAGGACATTAAATTTAATTCTTGACTCACACAGAATTTTCTTAATAATAAGTTGTGCTGGCCAGAAATGGCTTGTTTTAGACATAATCTGTGGGAATTTAAAACAGCTTCAGAGAATAATGATTTCATTTCAGAGTTACGCCAGTCTAAAATTCTAAGTAACAGAAATGTTGCCATCTCCTCATTTAAGAGGAAATGTAATTTGATACAAACACACTAAAAATTTGGGATATTTTATTATTAAAAAAGACTGTCTCAAGCTGTGTTGAAGTCAACAGTAGGTCTATTTAAGGTTTCTGAATTCATCCTTTCTTTGTTAGCATTCAGATAAAAGATTGAATTTACTGGCTATTAAGGAGTTCTGGCTGCAGCTGGCTGGGGGGAGAAGGGGGAGAGAGAGATATTCAGCCACGCAGATCATCAAGGGGTGTAGGCTGCATTTTTTGAGCATTCAGATAAACACTGGTCAAATCTGTGAGATTTAACATTAAGTTGAAACGAACTTTTCAAGGAATTTAATACTTGGCAAGTCATTTGATTTCCCTTTTAAATGTTCAATTCGTTCAGATCTCCCTGAGTTCCTAGTTCTAGTTTGGGGCTGGGGATAAACCACGAGACTCCTATTGAGAGGGGTTTTCATGTTTTGTTTTGTTTTGTTTTGTTACTTTATGCTGCTTAAATCT
Source organism: Sturnus vulgaris (assembly GCF_052056855.1). Lineage (NCBI taxonomy): Eukaryota > Metazoa > Chordata > Aves > Passeriformes > Sturnidae > Sturnus > Sturnus vulgaris. The sequence continues at coordinate 21,121,137 of NC_142250.1, read as the reverse complement.
TAAGCTCATAGTTGTATCGTAGGCAGCAGTTTGTGCTTGACGGGAAGAAAAAACAAAAATCATCGTTGATGAAAATTGCTCGGAGTTCATTCAGATTGTTGCCTGGAGATCTCTTGTTCAGGCAGGAGCAGGGTGACAACCGTGAACCGCGGCGGCAGCCTCGGTGCAGGGCTGCGGGGGTGCGGGCTCCTGTCCCTCGCTGTCCCTCGCTGTCCCCGCTCTGCGGGCTCGGCTGCGCTCCCACCCAGCACCTCCCCTCGGCTCGGGGATACCGCCGGGGCTCGTCCTGCGCTCCGGGATATCGCCCTGCCGAAATAAGCCCTCGGGCCGCCGCGGTGTCCGCTGTCTGTGCTGGGGAGCGCACCTGGGGATGCGCGCAGGGCTGGGCGCGGAGCGGGCAGGGACGCGGAACGCGCGGCTCGCCCGCACCTCGGGCTGCGGCATCAGCACGGCACGGTGGCCTCTCCGCCAGGCTCCCGGAGACTTACCGAGTGCATGAACCCCTCCCCTGCCCCGCCGGGATCCCCCTCCACCGCTGGATGGGGCCGTCGGGGAGGCTGTGGAGGGATGGTGCCGAGTCCCGGTCCTCCTGGCCCCTTCTCCTCGGGAGACTCGGCTGAGGCGGAGGGGGAGGACAGACGAGGTGCAGGGGGACCGAGGCATCCTCCTGCCTTGCTGCTGGTTCACTGAGCTGTCTCGAGGTGCAGAGAGAGCCTTTCATCTGCGTGCTGTGACTCTTCGACTCATCCGAAAGTCTGTCCAGACATTTCCTAGAACCCAACTAGTTTTCACCTTCAGTCACAACACGCCTGCATGTCTCGGGATGCCGAGGGGAAGACTGCTACAAAAATTTGACTCTGATTTCATTCTACATTTATCCAGTCTCTTTCATTAGATCCTTGAGATGTTTCTCTGTGACAACAGAAACAGCAGAGACATGCTATTGCTTTAGGTGTTATTACTCTAAGTAATTGTGACTCTAAGTGTGGTGTGGATATAACAGTGTCTCAAGTGCAATGTGGATGTCTTCGTGTGCCAGCGGGAGCACTGGGGGGACAGCAGCACTTCTAGCAGTGTTTGCAGTTGCGATGAGCTTCTCCTATCCCTGCAGATTGTCACAGCTGTCACGGCAGCAGTAGCCAGGCTCACAGAACTGGTTACAATTATTGGTTCTTTCAGTACATCAAGTTCGTGCACTACTCTGCCACCTCACCTAAAAGAAATTAGGTGATCTGGGAGCAAGATCAGCCTAAACAAATTCAGTGCTCTTTGGTAAGAAGGGACTAAGAAATACAAATAACTAGATTTAGGGAGTTGGATATGTGTCTTTGTCAGGTAGGGATCCTGTTCATGACCAAACATCACTGCAAGCATTTCTCCTGACCTTTAGAAACAATCTTTTCTGAGTGAAACAGCCACAGGTTAGCAGGATGCAGTGTTTGGACTCCTGTGTCCAGCCTAGTGGGCTGTGGCTGACAGAATTAGCAGTTACCCAGGGTACAAAACAGCCGTGCTGGTGCTTTTGGTCGCATCATGTCCTTCAAACATCTCCACATAAGGATTAGTGTACCCACTCGGCCCCGCACTGACCCAGCAGAAGGTGCCTGTTTTAAATGTAGACAAGGAGTCCAAATTCAATCATAGCTTTGATGTTTATTTTAAATTTTTAATAGCAACAAACAGGGCCCTGTAGGATTGGGCTGCAGACAGCAAGGACGTGCTTAAGTCAATTACACTTGACAATACTGCAATCGAGGAGGGCAAGTGACACCCCTGGGCCTCTGAACCCCGCAGGGCTACCAGGGCTTTCAGCCGAGGTGCCAGAGAGCCCAGTGGCATCTGCAATACAAAGGAAGTGGAATGTTGGCAGCAAATGCACTACTGGGTTGATTTAATACAGGGAAGAGGTAGTGTTTAGGGCCAAACACGAAGAGGCAAAAAATGAAAGCCTCTCTCTCCTCTCTCTCCCTCTGCCTTTTCTCCCCTCAAATGCCCACATAAACTTCTGGGAAGATGCTTCGCTGTACGCCATGCCCAGGGCGCCAGTGTAAATCTAGATTCTCAACCATGAGAGTGAATGGGAAGTTTTCTTCTCGGTGTGAACACTTAAAAGATGAGTCCCCAGCGCTATCCCGGTTCCAGCAGCTCTGGTTCAGGAGCCGCCGGGCCGGGGTGGCACAGTTTGGTGAGGAAACAATTTCTTGTCCCGGCTGGGCTGGATGGGGTGGCAGCGATGCCGGTCACCGCCGCAGCCCCGAGCCGCCGGTCCCGCGGGGGGCTCGGAGAGCGGAGCTGAGGGGACGGGCGCTGTGCCTGGGGGGAGACTGCCGGACTGACGGAGCGAAGCGAGGAGCCCTCGCTCTTTTGGTTTCTTTCCAACCATTTTTAGCAGAGGAAGGATGTAATAACATGCCACGGGCAATAAATCACAGTCTAGCTACTCCCCCTGGCTCTCCTCCCCCCGCCCCCGGCCCCTCTATAGCGGGAGGGGCGGAGGGGCCGCCAGCAGAGCGCCTTGGCCGCCGGGACGAGCAGAACAGAGCAGAGCAGAGCAGCGCCTGCCCAGCTCCTCCAGCCGCCCCAGCATGGACCTCCGCGCCCTGGCGCTGCTCGCCTTCGCCCTGGCCGTCATCTCCCTCTCGGAGGGTAAGTGAGCTGCTCGCACCGCTCCTGCTGGGAGCCCGGCCGGGAGCGATGGTCCCGCGGAAATCCCCGCTCTTCCCCCCTCTCCTCGCAGCTACACCGCTCTCCCGGCTCTGTTCAGATGTGTCTGGCGAGCCAGAACGATGGCTGTGCTGAGCTGGAAGCGGGCAGGCTCCCATTCCTCCCTCTCCTCCATCCCTCCCTGTCTTTTTTCAAAGCGCTGGCCAAAGCGGTCCTCTCTGCCAAACTCGCCCCAGATTGAAGTCGTCTGGGGGAAGACTTTCAACAGCGCTCGGTCTGCAGGGAGGTGGTTTGGCTGCAAAATATGCATATCGACTTTCCTTCTAACAAAAAATCCCCAACCCTAAAAGTTACAAGAAATTAGAAACAGGCAGCTGTTCGGTTCCTCTGGTGTCCCCTGTCGTGATCCATCTTTCCTCAATCAGGGCACAGCTGAGCCAAAGCGGTCACACTCGGCAGGAATTTACCGCAGCCCCGGCTCGGTGCGCGGGGCGGTTTTGGGGGCGCAGGGAGCTGCCGTGACGGGAGCTCTGGGGGACCGCGGGCTGCCGGCGCTGGTCGCGCAGTCCCACCCGCGCTGCAGCGCCGTCTCACAGCCCGCCCGCCCCACGCCGGTCCCGCCGTCCCGCGTGTCCTGGCTTGCTTTGCCAGCTGTGCTCTGTGGAAGCCTCCGCGTTCGGACAGCCCCGGAGACAGCGGCAACCCGCGCTTCTTGCCCCGCATCCCGCAGGGAGCCCTGTGTCCCAGGGAGCGCGCACTGCGCGGAGCAGCCGCGCTCCCCGCAACATCTGGGCGTCCTCCGGATGCTCCTCGTGAGGCTGGCAAAGATTTGCAATCTCGTGGCCCCTCGTCGAAAATCCTTTAGCTGAGTTTTCTGGCTCCCGTTCTGTTCTCACATTCTGGCGAGCGAAACTTGGGTGTTCCCCACCCAGGGAGGCAGAGGATGCCCTCCGGTGCCCCCGTTGTTTAGCCTGACAGAGTTAATTTTCCGCGAAAATTTCCCCGATGCCTTTCTGCACAGCAGCCCCGTCCCACTGAACACGGAGCCAGCACTGCCTTGGCGAGGCTCCAACATCCCGGGCAGGTGGGCTCCGACCCCCGCCACGTTCCCCGTATCCACCACCCGGGGCTGCGGGCTGGGAAGCGAGAGCGGCAGGTAGCGAAGGCAGAGCCGGGGGACCACGGGTGACAGTGCCAGCTCCAGCCCCTGGCCGCCAATGCCAGCAGCTCCCGAGCTGCTGGGGCCGCCGGTGCCTGGGTACCTGAGCGGGCTTCCCTCGTCCCTGGGGGCGCGGGACGAAGGGACCGGGGCTCAGGGGCTCTGCTCCCCCTTACCTCCCTCTGGCAGCACTTTGCTCAGGGTTTGGAGGCAGAGCTGCCCAGCTGCAGCTCGGCTTGGCCCCAGCGCGGCTGCTCTCCTTTGCTGGCAGAGGGTGTCTTATGTCGGGATAAGCGTGTGGAGACCTGGCTACCTGAGGAAGAAAATGGCTCACAAGGGCTGGAGAGAAATTAGTGTAAGGAAAGTGACCCCACCGTCTTGCGGAGTTAAGAGTGGAGATTTTTCCTACTTTGCATGTCATGGAGCACTCTTAGCCCTGATCCAGATGAGGGCTCGAAGGGCTGCCTTGTGCTGGGGGGCAGGTGAGATCTGAATTCTTCTTAGTTACCTGGTGAAGCTGTGTCTGTCCATCCCAGCCTTGCTTTCCAGGGAAATGGAGCTATTCTACACTTAAAAAGTTATCAACCATCTCCTGATAATGATAAATGCACCCTAGGCCGAACAGAAGTAAAATGTTTCTTTAATCAAAAGTTTTGTCTGTTCATGTCCAGCCTGCTTGCCTAGATATAGCTGCCCTCTCTATTCAAGCATTCAGAGCATCCTAGTCCACGCAGAAAGTTATTGATAACTTTGCAGCAGAACTGGCAACTCACTTCTTCCCTTACTGTCCAGTTTCAGTGTGGGTAAAGAGAAGCAGATCCCTGTGGGATGGAATAGGTGTTGTCCAGCACTGACAAGTGACCACTCTGTGAGAGCATTTTGTGTGTGCTTTGTCTCTAGAGAGAATTTGTCAGCAGAAGTAGGTGTTCAGAGCCAACAAAACTCTGCTTGAGTTAGAAAACAATAAAACTATTTTTAGAATTCCAAAACACAAAGCCCCCAGACCCCTTCAAACTCTTCTAATCAAGGCCAAAAGAGATGTTGTCTTTTTGTCTAAGTAAAATTAGGCTGAAGGAATGACATTGACATGCCAAACTAGCATCTGGCTGTTCTGTAACTTTTGACTCCATTCATCCATTTTAACCAAATGTGCCAGACAGATTAAGGTCTCAAAAGCTTCGTGTGCATATAATATGTTTCCATGTAATAAGGCAATTAACAGATTATACTAATTTGCTATACTGAGAGAATGGCTTTGGTTTGTGCTCAGCGTTTGATAGATGTCAGAGAACTCACAGTACAAATTGGTAAATTAATTAATCAGCTCTAATGTGCATGCAACAATATGTTTCAGATTTTGAAAGGAGATAAGGAATCTGTTTGTCAACCTTAGAGTAAGAGAAGAAATGTTCTCTTCTCAAGTTATGGCCTCCAAACAGCCCCTTTCCTCTCCTACTTCTGGAAGATAGGTGTTCATATGTTGGAAGATGCCACACACACCGGTTTGCCCTGGTTTTGACAGTACGGTGAGACAAGGGGCAGCGGCAGGAGTTACTGGTGGATGCCCTGTTGGTGATGATACAGAGATCTGGCCCAGTGAGTGCCTGTGCTGCTGCTCCCTGGTTCTCAGTGCCTGCTCCTGATCATCAGGAAAGGCACACAGAAATACCAAAGGGATTCTTGTGCTGGGAGGGGATTTGTCATTCCACTTCACATTGGGGTGACAGAACACTGAATACTGGGGCTTCCCCTCTTCTTGCTGTGCTAGATGCGTTTTCTTGGGCAGGAACTTTGGGACTTACAGACATGTTTAGTCATGGTTAAATTTTCTCTACCTCTGATTTCGAATGGTATGGGATTGAAATTCCCTCCTCGAGTCTGAGAGAGGACAGGATTTCATTATCAAATCATGGATCTGAACAGTTCATCTCTTGCATGTTTTTTAAGTTAAAGATGGCTTAAACTCAGTTGGGACAAGCTTGCAGAGACGCTATCATTGCAGCTGTGCTGAGTGTTGTTGTATGGATGTATTCAGTTTCAGCCTCCCTTTCCAATACAAATTCACAGATACGTAGCTATCAGGCATAGATTTGCAGTGGGAAATCCTAGCCTTCCTCACTCCTTTCCACATTAGCACTACCCTGTCTAATCCACGTTCTCGAGGCTCACCCTATAGCCCTCCTTCCTCCTCCCTCCGCAGATTAACTCATAGGTGGGACCACTGTTAGGAGTGCCAGAAAACTGATAAAAAAGTCCTTCAATTTTTTTCAACTTATAGTCCAGATTCTGGTGTGAATCAGGACAAGCTCTATTCCTACTTACTAATTCCTCTCCTGTAGGATCTGATTCTGGCTCATCTTTTGGTAGAGACACTGGGAAAAAAGGGGGTTCTCTCTTCAGGACAAGATAATTTCACCCCGTTGTTTGTGATTATGTGTGGTAGAGACAGGCATCGATTAATGTGCAATATATGTAGATCTGCTGCACTTGAAAACCTGTCTCTCTTCTCACCTTCCTAGACAGCTGTTTAGGAATTCCCTGCTCTTTATCTCCCCATTTGCTTTTAAAGGAAACTGGGTTTGGATGCTGAAAGTATTCCTGTGTGGCTAAACAAACAGGATGGCAGATTGCCTTATGGGATCTCAAGCCCTGTCAGGTACAGATCTGACCATCTACTGTATGAGACAGATTTTAAGGGTTAGATGTATGAATTTAATTCCTCCCAGAGGCTGAAAACTTCTCCATTGGGAATTCTTTAAAATCTTAGGCATCTCTTAGACTTCCAGGCAAGGTTTCTGTGCTTGTATTTTATTGTGCATGGAGCTTTCAAACTTACACTCCGAGTGAAGACCTTGCTTTGGTGCACTTGATTCCCAGTAATTAAGCTGTCCCATAGAGAAATCGGGTAGCAGAGGCTGTGGTGGGCGCCAGGCTGCTTTTCTCAGTCCTGCATGCATATACATGGCAGATTTTTCGCCTAGGGAGTTAAACTTAATTCTGTCCCTAGCGATGCTAGTGACAGAACTCTCATCCAGTCTGGTGGCCCCTGAATAGTGTATTGAGGATGCCCTGGCTGATAACTGTCTCCTCGATTGCCTTACTCTAGCCGCAGGCTACAAATTCAAAAGACTCCCAAGTGTTCTTTGTGATCCGCTGGGATCTCGCATCTCTGAGCCGCACCTTCTTGTGCGGGTACCGCTGTTGGGAGTCAGGGCTGGCTGCGGTGGGGAAAGGTCAGCCTGGTCCTGGGAACGCCTGCAAAACCAGAGCTTTTCTGTAGCCACTAAGTCCACTGTGAAAAGCCTGCACCTGAGCCGAGCCGTTTTGATCTGAACTCCTTGGAATTCATCGCTTTCTTCTGGCTACCTTCTAATTTGGCCTCGGGTCAAAATCGTTTGAGTAGAACAACACCGAGGACAAGTGCCTCCTCTTTTGGCCTTTATCTTGTCTAATTACCAGGAGCATCCCCGTACAATGGAGCGGCTCCTTATTCTAATCTCTTCGATTTTACTTATCTCCATTTTCTCTCCCTTTTCTTTTGTCTTCCAAAATCCCACGCACCCTTATTGAAAGGCTGGGCACTGAGCTGAAGGGATTGTGCTCGGAGCTGTGGGCAAATGCTCTCCCAAAGCTACAGCTTTTCTGCTGCTTTTTTTTTTTTTTTTTTTTTTTTCCACCTGCGCATTTGGAGGGCGTTTTTTTTCTGCGATCTCTGCCCGGTGCGTGTGTGCTGCTGACCGGGAGCAAGAGGTAACCTTTCCCTCCCTTTGTCCCGCAGAGAAACCTGTCAGCCTGACTTACCGATGTCCCTGTCGATTCTACGAGAGCAACGTGGCAAGAGCCAATATTAAGCACCTCAAAATCCTCTCCACACCCAACTGCTCACTTCAGATTGTGTAAGTCTCTTGCTCTTTTCAGCCGGGTGCAAATCTCGGGTGTCAAAAATAAGGGTCACAGAGCTGGTGCCTGCTCTGGTGGTTGAATTTCAGTCTGCCTCATGCCATGGCTCCCAATTCCTCTCTTCACCCGCTGTGTCGAGACAGCTGGAGCCTGCTTTACCCCACACAGGGGAGCCCAGCTGGATGTTTCCCAGCTGTGTTCTCTGTGATCCCCCATTACTGTGTGATCCCATGTCCTGTTCCCCGGGCTCTCCATTGGATGTGGAGCTTCACACCTCGGGGTAAAAACTTCACAGCGCTCTGAGTCTTCTAATGAGTCTCCTCCATAGAGTGGAGCTAAAGAAGCAAAAGGAATTCTTGTATTTCGTGTATCCACCACTGGAGGTACAGACCCTAAAATGTGGTGGCCTAATTTAGGGATGCTTGCCAGGCAGGGACTGAGTAAATTGTAGCAGAACTGAAAGATGGGCTCCCAATGGAAAACAACCTCTTTATTTTTTTCTGGAAACACATCCCTAATTTTCAGGAAACATTGGGATTTTGTTTGTTTATCTTTGTATATTTGTGTGTACGTTTTAAGAAGGTCTTTTTTGTTCACTTCTTCATGGCTGACCTCTCTCAAAATTCAAAACCTTCTGAAGAAAAAAACCCCAGCTTTCATCTTTACATTGCAAGGGAACCTTAATACTCTCAACTTGTTTACCCCTATAAAAGGGTGTCAGGGATTAGATTTGATTTCTGTGCAGTGACCCCATTACTGGTTCTGTCTTTCACCCATGTGTTGAGCCCTTCCTCTTGCAACTCAAATGCTGTAAAAATCAATTGTTGTCATACAAAGCATTTGCACTCAGAAAACTGACATGGTTTCATGAGATTGCTCAGGAATGTATGTGAGTTTGTATCCATTAATGAACCACTTTTTATTAGTATGGTGGTTTTTTTCTGTTTTAAACCATTCTGTGTATATCATACACATTTTTATCATGTGCTTCTGCCTTAGGATTTGGTGGAGGACAGTCAGAAAAATATAAGCCTCAGCTGAGAAATAATTTCCTTTCAGAAAAATGGCAAAACCAGCTGTGACTAATTCCGATCTCTACCTATAAACGATTTTGGCGGCAAGCATTCAATAGTGCATGGATTTGTGCTCTGGGACTGTCAGTGATGTCATAAGAATCCCAGTGCTAAGGCTTTTTAGAGGATTTGGAATCTTCTGGAGGAGCTTCAAGAAAATGACAGCATTTAAGACAGGATAGATTATGTATTTCTCTCTTAATTAACATAGGATTATAGTAATTAGAGATAAATAAGAGCATGAAATGCAAAACCAGAAACATTTTACATTCTTGCCCATTCCTGATCCAAATGTATTTGTGGTACAGAGAACATGTGATACGAGCCTATAGTTCACTCTCTTTTTGTTGTTTTGAAAAGTAAGGTACATAAAATATCCTTCCAAATACTCTTGAAACATGACTTCAAACTAGGTCTTTATCAAAACAGGAGATTAAATCAATGAAAACTAACACATGAGTTTCTCATCGTGAATAATTTTAAACATTAAAAAATGAAGGTGTAGATAAATTAAAAGCTGCCATTTTCAGGAATGGAGAATCTAAGTGAAACATACAGTTGCTAAAAGATATTTTGTGGGGTTTGTTGTTTGTTTATTTGTTTTGCACAAGTATGTTTTCCTTTTTTGTTATGGGGAGTTGTATCTGAACAAAAAGCTTAAGAGAGGCTTTTGTCTTTCATTCTATTGGAGATCATCTCTCCAAATCCAGTGAACTCCTCTGTCAGTGTCTACTTCTACAAAGTCCACACTAAATTCCTTGCTTTTCAGTACAGGGAAATGAGTACTTTTAGCACGTAGACACCTTAAACCAGTCCAGGTTAAACACTCCATACAATTTCCTGTCTCTTCCTTGCACAAGGAACAGGGGCTGACAGGCTCAGAAAAGGATATCTGAAGAAATCAGTGTCTCAGTATTAGGTGAGAGGTAATATTAGGTGAGAGCAATTGTGCTGAATGTGGCTGGAGACTGGTTACGTGTGCTTTTGCTTCTGTACCCTGTGAGGTCAGCTCAAGAATTCCCAGGCATCAGCAAATCCATTCTTACACTCTGTTGGTATCACTTAACTGGAAATGCTCCAGCTTGGCACTGCTGTAAGGGAAATATGAATTAGGCCCATTCATCTCTGTAGTGGCACAGGGGTTGCAGGACAGATCCTTGATGTGTTTATGTTACAACTGTGTTGTTGCATAACTGCAGACCAAGGAGCCTTTTTGACCCGTTATTTCTTACGCCATCGTTTTATATTCTGCAGATTTCATTTTATAAAGGGAAGAACATTATGGCTTCCATCCAGCAAATGTTTAAACAAGCACTGAACTTATTTGTTCGGGCACTTCCATAAAATTGCTACTCTCTGCACTTTCCCAAGGCAGGCAGGCTGTTAAGAGAGAAATTTTGGAGCAGCTGGGGCAGGAGCAGGGTGCTACAGGGAATGTGGGAGATAACAGCTCTTGAGAGGTCCTGAGATCCCTAGAGGGTGAGACCTGTTGACGAAAAGCTATTTGTCCTGTTTCTGAATGAAAGACTCAGATAGCTCAAATGTCAAATTCACAGGGAATTCAAATTAGCTAGAAAGTTGCCCTAGGAAGAGCAGCTTGGACATCCAAGAGAAACCCCTCAGGAGGTTTCTGCCTTTGTTTCCAGTGCTGAGTGAATAGTGAGGGGAAACTTGCCTCTGGCAATAAGGCACTTTCAGTTGTCTTCCTCCCTGAAACCTGGTAATTCAGTCTTGTATAAAACAAAAACTAACAAGTGACCACACCTTTTCTTTGAAAACATCCAAGTGGTATCTGTCCTCAAAACATGTGAAACTCCAGGTCGAATCTAAAAGCTGTTCTTAATCAATTCCTTGCAAAAATTACCTATATTTACCATGTCAGTGTTTCCAAATGAAATTTTTCTGTTGTTAGCACTGAACTCATTCACAGTCCAGGTATGAATTGGAAGTCTTAGATTCAAATTCTGTGTCTGTTCCACTCTCACATGATTCCCAGTGCAGACCACAAGAGCCTGTCAAAGGAGACAGATGGATGAACCAAGGATATTTATAATAGGTGACTCAGGGGTGGGAGAAATAATCCATCCTCTTCTTCTTGGTTAACCAAGAGCAGCACTGGCACCCGAGGAAAATAAGGCACAGGGGTGGGGGGTGGGTGTGGGCTGAGGAGCTTTGCCCCAGACTCACTCTGACTTTTCTCCTTTGGCAGTGCAAGGCTCAAGAGCAACAGCAAGCAAGTGTGCATCGATCCCAAGTTAAAGTGGATCCAGGAATATCTGGAGAAAGCTTTAAACAAGTAAGGCAAGAGACAAATGGACTTAACAGCTAACATCCTGAATTATTAAAGGGTAGAACACTAAGGGCTGGCTTTTACCATGTGGACAAGGTACTCGTGGAATCAGATATTGTTTCAAAGAAGGGTTTGGAGTTGACCTAATTTGTATTAAAACAACAGTTTCTAATATATCTTAGATGTTAAACTAAGAATTTTGTCAGGGTTTGAGGCAAAAATTATGCTAATGAGTGTGTTCTGGGGTCCGAACTCATCCTCTTTAAAAAAAAAAGCTGTTCTCCCAAGGAAAATTCTTCCTTTATGCCCTTTCTTCCCAACCAAACTACAATTACTTCAGAATCTATATTGTTCCAGTTCTTTGGAGCCCCTTCTCCATGTTACACTGGGTGTCTGCTTGCACAGGCAGCTGAGGCCTCGGGATTCTTGGTGCTAAAAATTGTTCCTCTGCTGCCCAGTGTGGAATGCTGTTAATATTGGCCAAGGCACAATGAGCTACCATGAATAAGCCTTTCCCACAATACTGGGGAAAACCAGCCAAACTGGGCTAATTTGGACTTTTAAAACCTATTTTTTTCCCTTGAAAATGGTTGATCGTGTCTACTTTGAGGTGGAGCTCAGCCCACCTCTGTTCAATTTTCTGCTGAAAAGAGCAGCACCGAGCACAATTTTGTGCTGAACTGCAGGGGAGGGCTCCAGCCTTCCAGCACTGAAGGATGGTACATTCCAAATGATGGTACAAAGCATTCCCAGAGCCCTGGGCTGTGTCGATCCTGCAGCAGCATTTTGGCCAGCTAGCCTACCTGTGCACTCAGTATCCCTGCCACCCTTGCCATCACATTCCCACCCCACATAACTGCGCTGTAACCCTGCTGAAACTTGTCCCCCCTGCATCTGTAGGGTGAAGGCAGGGCTGGAATCCAATCATTTGCAAATTATTGGGGAAAGTATGGCCCCAGGGCAGATGTGAGGTACAGGTACCTAAATGCTCTCCACTGTTTGCTTTGTAAATGAATCTGCCAACAAGGGGCAGAGTTTAAAAAATTTAAAAAAATCCTTGTCCCCCTGTGTTTTTACAATAAGCAAGGGGGGAAATGCCACCAGAAATCGAGAGATTCCTCCATGTGTCCCTTTTGGGGGCTGCACTGGGGCCAAGGGTGAGGAGGAAGAAGGAAGGAAGTCAGCTAATAAAGTCAATGTGATTCCAGCCCTGACAGCTCCTCCCATCTCATCTGATGCTCAATGCCTTCTTTGCTGCCAGCACTCAGCCCTTTTGTCCTTTGGACAAATTCTCTGCAGAGGTAATCCAGGTTAATGCTGCCAGAATGGCTTTGGGTTTAGGCACCACTGAACCTAAGAGCAGGATGTGGCCCATGCTGAATGTCCTAGGGACCTGAGCTACTTGGTTTTACAACCTAGGAAAATCCTCAAGCTCCTGCTTAAGTTTCTGTTTGCTATCATCCCAACCTGAGACTTAGGAGGCATTTTATAAATCTGTGAGGTTGGGCAAATATGATTATGTGCCTTCTGACTTAGGAGAGCAACTCAACTGGAACATGTTCTGCTCTCACTAGTGAAGATCTGAGAGCAGCTCTACTGAAACCAGTGAGTCTGCCTGATCTCCAGACAGATTCTGGGTTTTACCAAATGCTAATACAGATTATCATTTATGCCAATTTGTGGATTCATCCTGGTTTACATTGAATAACAAGAGAGAATTTGGTCCCAGCTCTATCAAATAAGATGACAGAAAGCATATATCTCCATCACCTAATCCTGTAATCATGGCATTGTGTTCATTTTCCAACTAGTAATGCTAGCACCAGTGGCATTTTCATGCTCCACAGACAGTCAGGGCTCTGTCTGTAGCATTTTCACAAGGCATGTTTTTGATATATTTTAGTGCACAGCTTTGACTTCTTCAATGAAATGTACTTTGGAATATATTTATAGCGCATCAAACAATTCATATATTTGAATTGGAGCCATATGAATGTTGGTAGTTTAAAACACGGATATCCCACTAAACTACTAACAGCTTGTAAAATGAATCTATATAGATCTATAAATGTTAATGTAGCTATCAGTTTCAATCAGCCATATATTATATTTTTTCACTTGTACCGAAATTGTATGAAATGTGACATTACCCTATATGCACTAGCAATAAAATGGCTAATTGTTTCATGTTATGAAAACCCAATTGTACATGGGAATTTATTTTTCTGGAATAAAATCAATACGTTTTGTAGAAAGGGCTCTTGTAATTGCTTAAATAGAATCCAAACTGTGAAGACATCTTAATCTATACCAGTATTTCAATATAAGAATATCTTCATGTTATAATCTGCAGCTAAGGGCAAGGAAAAGTTCTTAAAATAGTAGTCCAATACAGTTAAATATGAAACCAGAAATGGTTTTTACTAGGGAATTATTTTGCTCACTAATTCTGCTTAGCATTTATTATTGCTTTATATTCATCACATCTCCATGTAATATATACACGAGACATCAGTAAAACACATCCAGGCTGTCAGGAATCCAAATTCCTTAACTGGCTTTAAAAATCATTGTGCAGCTGCTGTGGCCAACATCATTCAACATTCATCCATTCTATAGACATGGGGCAAATCGGTCCTCTCTTGAAATAGCTAACAAAAAATGCTTGATCACTTCCACACAATCCCAGTCATCATTTATGGTACATTGACTTCCTTTCCCTCCTTCCTTTGTACAAGGATATGCAAAATCAGGCCTTTACAGTTAACAGAGCCCATCTTGTCCCCTGTCACGTTAATATAGTCCCACTTCAGAACTTCCCTCCTTCAAGATGCCAGAGTCCATTAAGCTCAGTGGCTGCTGCAGACACACAGGAGAGATTTGATGGATCTGGAGAAGATAACAAAGTTATATGGGAAAAGTCTTTCCATAAAACCAGCTGGGAGAAAGGAAAAGAAACTCTGAATGTGTAGGGGCTGGCTGTGTTGAAGCTAAGCCCTGCTGCTGCCTTCCAAACCTTGGTGTGGCAGCTCTTCCTAATTTCTAACCTAATTTGTAAGTAACAGTGAAATATAAAATGCCAGAACAACCTCCCAGTACTCCACCAAGCGTGTGCTGGGTCAAGGCCCCACAAAAGGGGACGATGTGGGTGATTATATTTATATATAATAAATATATAGCCTTGTTTCAAGGCACCAAATGCCCACAAACCCCCTCGGAGTAGCCACTGGTCCTTGCTGATGTCAGCAGGAATAGTGGGTGGGAAGGCAGAAATCAGCTCCCTCTCTGCTTCCACTGCACCTCAGGGGGAACTTTTTGGATGGTGAGGCTCCTGGCTAAGAAGTTCTGGAAGACATTTGGGGAGGCTTTGACATTTTGGGTAACAGAGTTGTTCTGGCTTCAGAGTTTGCAAGTGTTCTTCCACCAGGACACTTTTGCATGTCTGGCATTTCTCTCAGACAGAGGTTATATGAAGAGGATGTTACATTTGCACCCTGCCAGCAAGATATGAAGGGACCATAGGGTAAATGTGAATGAGGCCTTTGTATATGGATAATTTATGGCAGTCTTTTTTGTATTTTTCTTTTAATTTAGACCACGTCATCGCACTCATAAAAAAAAGCAACAGAAGAAACGGGGCCCACGCTGCCCTTCCCGTGCAACACCACTAAAGTCTCCAGGGAGAAAGAATGGTAGGAGGCATTAGTTTCTGAGCTGGGACACATCAGGTTGAAGTCCCTGCTCTTCCACTGACCATTTTATGGGGCCTTGGGCAAATATATTAGCCTATCCACACGTCCATTTCCCCTCATATTAGTTGAGGATAACATCTCTCCCCTTCCAGCAAAGGAGTATTATATAGATAAAACTCAAAACATGGGGAAAGCTTAGCTACAACAGATGTGAGATGATTTTCCCATTTTACAAATGAACACACAAAGAGATCAAAATAAACCTGAAGCAAAGACAAGGTCAAAAACAGGGTAAAGGTTTGGGAGCCTTATTTATTTTAGCTCCAATATCAAACTGACAGAGTTAAACCATAACAGCTGTGAATTTGCCACTGGTGTTTTTTAATGAGAAATGCAGCACCTCGTGGTGACAACATGATGTAGTACATGGGTGACTGGCTGATGCCTTTCCTATGGGAGATGCTAGGCAAGTCCCAGAGAATGTTATATATGTGCCAATGTTTTGGATGTCCCAGGGTTTTTTTTCATCACAGGGGTGGTTTATTCTGCCTTTCTGCACCAGAAAAAATAGGGTTACTGCTATATAGGGTTACTGTGGGATATTGGAAAAGATATCTCCAGAGGAAAAATTTTCCTCATGGTTTAGTCATTGTCTTTGTGCCTAGATGAGTTTTCTGAGACTACTTTACTGGGAGTCACAGTCTCTAGCTGTGGTCACAGCACTTTAGTTGTCCAGCAGGCACTGGAAGGGGTGTTTGACCAGCCATGCTGAGATATCAGTGTTTGAATGGCTGGTGTTTACCCTCTGACACTTGCAGCTCAGTCTTAGTGACCTCATCTAGGCTGCCAAAGGCTGATCAGCCTGGAGCAGGAACAGAGGTCACTTCAGACAAAACCTGGAGCCACCAACACCAACTGGCTCTTTGTTCTGAGTGAACCACACACACGAGACACTTGCACTTTGCTGTGATGCCTAACCCACCCTCTCCTGGGCACCATGCTCACACTGAGCATGGGAGACTCCATTTGTCTGCACCCCACCTGAGCTCCCCACCTGAGCCCTTCAGGCTCACATGGTTGCTGTGCAGTGCTGCCCTGCCTGTCACCTCACCTGCCCTGGGCAGCTGGGCACCATGAGCTCTGACGTGGTCCCCAGCTGCTCACACCAGGTGAGGTCTCAGGGCAGGGAGGCTCAGGGGTGGCTCCTGGCTGGCAGAATGCTGCCTCTACTCTCCAGCCACCCCACAGTGAAAGCTGAACAAGAGCAGAGCATGGGCTGCCCTCTACATTCCTCCATCCTCACAGAGATCTGGCACTCTGGAGCTGCAGTCCATGATCTCTATCAGAGATGTGGGATAGGAGTAGGTAGAGGAGGCATTCCCAGTGCCACTTGCTCTGCTACTGGGGCTGCTCACAAATGGTTAATCTCTCCTTTCCCTGCTGTATTTTTTGCCGAGTTTCTTTGCCCACCGATAATTCTCTGCTCTGGCTTTTAAGTCCAGAATAAGCTTTCTAGCCAGCCTTCCTCCTGTATTAGTTCTGAACACCTTACTAACTGTGATGAGCACAACCTGCCCAAAATAACACCCATTGCTGGGTTTGCCCTGCTGGGTCCCAGTAGCTCCTTGTGGAGAACTTCTCCCAAAATGTTCAGCAATTACTGGTTGGAGGGGCTGCCTTTGGGTTAGTCCAGACACAGATTTGCTGTTTGACTAGGCCTGATAGCAAAGCTTTTGCAACTGAAATAAACCTTAATAGTGTTTCACTTTCTTCTTCATCAACAGGAGGTTCAAGATGTAAGAGGCAAGCATTGTAAGCCGTCTACAGGATTTCTTTCTGTAGGACCCAGAGAGCAGATAACCAGTATTAGGGAATGAATACATTTCACTGCTAACATGCAGCACAAAAGCAACGCTTCACGCATTTCCAAAGGTTTTATTCTTGGTTATTTTTGGTGGGGTTTTTTTTTGTTGGTTTTTTTTCCCCTTGCACAAATTGGCTTGCTTTCACAGTGCTATTTTTATATAGTAAGATGTAACTATTTGAGAAAAATATGAATTTATACAGGTTGGTTTATTACCTAGCACTGGGGGCAGATACCAATTTAAACTAACCCTGTTATTATATAATATTTTATTTCCTTTGTTGTGTAGAGGTCCTGCTTTATTTAACTTTCTTTCGGTTCATGAAAGTCTCCTGGAGTTTTAAATCTAGAAGGACATGAACTGTACAGTGCAATGATATTGTGTAAGTAGTGGTGGAACTCCTTGCCTCCAGAAGTCATAGAGGCCAAGAACATAGGAAGGCTCAAAAGCATCAGACTGATGACAGTGGACAAAATGATCCTGAGTGGCATTTACAGATATTTTGTGTGAGTGATTAAACTCAGGGCTACAGGGCTAAAGCCCTTCTCTGAAGATCAGAAACCTTGCTGACAGCTGTGAGCAGCTGGATCAATGCACATCTGTCATTGCAAGGTGCTAATACTTGGTTTGGAGTAGTTGTGTGTGTTAGGAGCCACAACACAGTTCTGATGTCATCTGGCATTTCCTATGTTCCTGTGTTTCTGATGAGAAATTTAGCAAAAAAAGGAATGGATTATTCAAGCTGTAACCACACAATCATGTTGCAAGTTGCTGGAGGAGTCAGATATGCTGCCATGCACCAGGGATCTCCTGCCACCCATCCACAGGAGGTGACTTCAGCTTGCCTGTCTGGCTTTGCACTGAAGCAGGCTGAGATTCATTCACCCTTCTCCAAGGATGCTGCAGCTCAGCTACGGAACAGTCACACCTGCCTGAGAGCAGTCACATCCCTGATTGCTCTGGAGATACCCAGAAGAGGATATCTGGCCACCTCTTGGAGAAAAGAGATGCCTGGGGCAAGAGAGGGTCTGTGCAGTTTGTGGAAGGAGAGGTGGGAAATGAAGGCCAATACTCACAGTTCACCAGCTGTCATGGGTTTGCTGGTGAACAGGACAGCCTCTGGAATTCCCTTTGCAAAGCACAGCCTGGGACAGGCACCACTCCTTGCACCAATCCCCTCTCTAAGCCAGAACTTTCTGTCTCCTTATTCCTTCCTGTATACACAATATCTGCTACATGGTATGGAAAGACATTTGCAGCACTGCAATAATCATGTCATGCTGTGCACTGAGATCTGGGGGGAAGCACATTTGTGCAGCACAATGCTTGTGTTTGTATGTATCTGTGTTTGTATTGTAAACAAAAAAAATAGGTATGATTGTCTTTTTTGAGCTGGTTGATTCAAAAGAAATCTTCCCTCTTCCCTGCAGCCTGTGTCAGGAGCACTGAGAGGGGTGTTTCACACTCCTTTTTGTGGTAGGCATTTTTAGTGCCAGAGGCACTTTGGCTATCCAGGGACTACATTATTTCCGTGTGGATTCAGGTAATCTTGTCTTTTCCTTTCTGCAAAACAGGGCTATTGCAGAGAGGCCTTCAGCTGGGAAAACCTCACCTTATTTGTTTAAAGCAGAAACAAACTGCTGTGCCTAAAACATTTGTGTTTATGATTTTGACATTCCTTCTCTTGTTATCATTACCAGCCTGGTGCTTTAAGTATATTGTGTCTCTGTTTTGAAAGGTCTGGTACCACTGTACTTGATGAGAATTGGAGTTTTGATTTAATATTCTTATATTCTCTCTTGGAAGGGGAAAGAAAGAAATTTTATGAGAAAACCGGAGTTTCTTCTATGTTCCCTGGACTGTATTTTATATCCTAGGCTCCATTCCCTGTCCCACATATGCACCTGCATTTGCCAGAGGTGGACATGTGAGTGTCCAAGCCAAGAATGACTGCAGAAGAAGTCACCCAGGGAAGTGCATTCTTCACCATAACTACTATCAAAGGACAGCGTGAGGTCTGATTCATTCCCATTGCAGTGAGGGAGAATTAAATAATCCTCTGATCTTGATTCAGCAGCATGCCTTGCTCACGATGATAGGGGCCATGACCAATTTGTTTCCTTGGCATTCTGATAAGAAGGAGGGGTGGGTAGATGTGACTGCCCAGCCTGGCCAGTGCTCTGCTGCAGTCCTCATTAACAGGGAGTGCACCTGGGGTCAGCACCAGTAGGGACAGGTCCCTGGGAACATGCCAACCCCACATTACAGCCTGGGCAGGCACTGCTTTGACAGGAGCACTAAGATGGGCAGTGCTGAAGCACCCTGGCCAAGCCCAGGCACCCAGCTCTGGACAGTATGGCTAGGTAGTGGAGGAACTGCAGGAAAGGGGTCTCCTGTCAGCCTTCTCCTCTAGGGGCTGCAGGGATAGGCTGTACTAAAGCAAGAGCATTTGTTCCTGGGAGAGATTCATGAATAGCAGCAGGAGGAAAATGCACTCTATCCAAGGCAGGGGACCATTTACAGCCAGGTGTTTGCCTGGGTGCTTTGCAACCCACACAGAGACTGGGTCCTGACACCTCTGTGCTGGTGATGCTTCACTTCTCATGTATCTGAGGCCACTCAGGGCATGGGGCTGCTCTCAGGGGCCAGCACTGTGACCTTCCCTCACCTGGGTAAGGCTGAGCACAGCATGAATGCAAAGGTGACACAGACCTGGCCAGAGACTTAAGGGAGAGCCTTTTAAAAACTTTCTCTTGCTTTGGACCAAAATTCAACCTTGAGTGGGAAGCTTTGCTGTTAGCCTGATATTATTTGGATGGTGCACTGGGGAGAGCAGGCAATGCCTTTTGCAGCAGAGGGATCCATCACTGGGCTGCCCCAGTGCACCACAGGTTTGTCCCATTCATGGCACCACCAGAGCAGGCTGAGAAGCAGCACTGGCAGTATCTCCCTTGGGGACAGCACTTGGTTTTCCCTCCTGCCTTTAACTGTTGACCAAAGACAGAGTCAGGGAAAGGAAGCTGAGGAGATGGGAGTGAGGTAGGGACCACATGTGAAGAGGAGGTAAAAGAGGTAACACTGAACCATGCTGAAAAAGCAGCTTCCATGAATGTGAAATCATCATGTGGGTATTTTCAATGTGCAGCTGTCAAATCCCAATTTTAAGAATAGATGGTATTTATTGCTGTGTCAATTTTTTATTTATACTAGCTTTATTCCTGTATGTATTAATATCTTATCTGAGTTCTGCCTGAGGAAGAATGAAATGAAGGGTGACTGATGTGTTCTTGATTGAAGTGTTTGAGCAAAGGTGACTGTTTATTTTTCAATGAAAACTTTTTTCAAAGTTAAATATACACATTTTGTTGAAAATGCAGTTCCTATTGAAGTTTTTGTTGCCGTTTTCCTTTTATAAGCCTCTAGAAGGTTCTTTCTCTGGTAACTGGTTTTTAGTGATGTGATTTATAGCAGTCAAGGTTTTTTGTGAACTCATCATCTAAAATTTGATTGTTTTTTCTTCATCAACATCCTACCAAGATAATCCTTGTCTTAAAACATGAAACTTTGGTTGTCACAGAGAAGAAAATATGTATCATGATAAAAGGGCTGCATGAACCTCCCATCTTCCATTCTTTAAGAACTCTGTATTGTCAGAATGTGGTAAATACTGTATATTTTTATTAAGTAAAAAGAAGTATCTTCCCAAATAATGTGAAAAGGGTTTTGTATCTGTGTTCCTGTAAGGCAGCTTTTATGGAGGAGTTATATTATGCTTTTGAAATTACTCCTTTCATAGAAAATTTTGAAAATAAACACTTTTATATTGTTGTAATTTCTCACATAAATGTGTATGCACTTAAAATTTTCTTAATAAAAATGTATGTCTGAATAGAATTTTTGTTTGATTTTATTTTCTCCTCACAAATGAACAGCTACAATCTCCACTCAGAAAAAACATTCAGATGTAGGTTGTCTCCAGTTTCAAGGATGCCTCCATATAGCCCCAATGCCCAGACTCTGCAGGGAGGTAAAGGGCCCATGGGTCTGGCAGGGAGGAGCACCTTAGCAGATTGAAATGTGCCATCCTCAAAAGGAAACCCTTAACCATTTGCTCCCAAAGCAGAATCCCAAACTTCTTTTTTTTTTTTTTACTCTTTTCTTCCTTTTTCCCCCCCACTCTTTTCTTCCCTAAATTCATCTCCTGCAGCAGTTTGACTTCAATGGAACTGAGAGCTGTGAGCTGGTTTTGTTCCAGCAACAGAGCTGCCATCATCACCTGTGCTGAGGAGGGGATGAAGATTTCTCTGAAAAGCATGAGGGGTAACAGGGGATGCAGTTGACAAAAGAGCAGATGTGGACAACACTTGGAGCTGCTTTTCCCAGGGCACAGCAGAGTCAATATTCAGCAGGGAGATGAAAAAATATTTTTAGATGTTTGTAGAGCTGACCCGAGGACCTGCAGGTATAATCCTAACTTGGATGATGTCCTAGAGAAAGTGCTGGGAGTTTCAAAACCATGAGTTGAAAACTGGTCTTTGGTCAGTGCATGTCCCCATCTGCAAGTTCTCATGGCAAGGGGAATCTCTTTCCTGAGGTCACCCTTCCCTGCTCAGCATGCCAGTCCTCCTTTGTCCATCCAGCACAGCTGAATCCCAGCACTGTGTACAGCTCTGGCTGGAGCAGAGTTCAGGAATAGGTTAATATAACAGGGAAACAGTGTTTCAGCTTTCTCGAGCTTCATGCTTAATAAATATTTCTTGGCCAAATGGATGCAAGGCAAAAGGAAAGTAAAAAAGAGAAAAAGGAAACTCAGATGACTGATGACCCCCTTGCAAATCCATCAATTATTTGCTAAGAGATTTATGAAAAACTAGCAGGTAATTGTGAGTGCAGATGGTCAGTGAGAGATTCCCAAGGCACTGAGAAATGCATTGGAAGTAATTAGCTACAAAATTACACATTAATATTAAGCATAGGCCCCATGTTCTGTGGAGCACTTCACTATGCCTTTCATCAGGTCTTTTTTTCTCAAATGTGAAAGTTTTGGTTCTTTCTTCCTCAGCAAAGCATCACAACAATGTTTGTGCCAAGGAATTGGAGGTGAGCCCACCTTATTAGCACATCTGGCTCTCTTCACAGGCAGCTCTCCAATATTAGCAAGCTGAGGAAAATCAGCTGCATTCATTCCCTCAGCCATCCTGACACTGATTAGGGGCTGGCTTGATTAGGTCCTGGCATGGTATAGGTCAGAGGACAGCATGGTAAATACCTCTACTTCCTAGGACCACTGAGGATGTTACCTTGGATGCTACATGATAAGGGTCACTCCCAGCTTCTAGTGAGCATTTCCCTGTTTTATAAAGCTACTTGCTCTCAAATTGTCCCAAGAGTCTTTCAGACAAAACAAATATGTAGCTTTGAGACTAGCAAAGGCAAAATGAAAAAACAAAAACAAAACCCCCAAGGTCTAGAAGCTGAAGCCAGAGAAATACAAACTGAAAACAGATTTTTAAGTGTGGAATTGATTAGCCTTTGGAACACATTCCCCAAGAGAGGGGGAAGGAAAGCCCTGATCCTTCCTATGCCTTCCTAGCAGGACTGAAGGCCATTGTGGTGTTAGCCATACATACCTTGCTGGGCTCTCAGGGGATATGGGGTGAAGATCTCTTGCCTCTGTTACCAGTAGGGTCAGACACAATGAGCTGAAGATCCCTCTGGCCTCAGAAATCTGTGTGCAGAGAGCCCCAGTTCCAGGGGAGCATTCCTCAGCCTGTGTTATTAACAACACCTGCATATCATCAGCCATCCCAGATCCTTGCACCAAGGCTGAGGATGACTCCAGCTGTTTCACAGGAGACAGATTTGGGGTAAGAGGCTTCTATTTCTGGTCATGAAGGTTGCCCTCCAGCTGCAGGGGCAGAGGCATGGCAGTGAGAAAAGTCTGCAGCCCTGTTCTGGGTCCATGCACCCCCCAACTTTAGGAGAAGTTTGCTCACATAGGTGTCCTCTGGATCACACTGCTCACACTGGTGATCTTTCTTGTAGGAATTCCATGAATTTCTGTCTTTGTCCTTTTTGCTCTTACCCTTTTTTGTCCTTTGTTCTCTCCTCTGGCTCTTCTGAGGACCTCCTCTTTCCTCTCAAACCCAGTTTTCCCAGCTGAAGAGAAAAACCTTGGTGATTTAAAGCCATTCTCAGCATCTTCCTCCTGCTTTCTCATCATTGTTGCTGCTCCCTAGCTAGGGCCAGCCATCCACTTCTGGTCTCTGAAAGAGGTGGAAGGACATCTCTGTTGTGTCCTTTGCAATCACTGTGTCAGAGCAGGACCCAGGGTCCTTTTGGAGAGGAGCTGCATGACTGCTGCTGCAGAGTTGTGTGTGTCTTTCATGCTCTTGGGCTCATCCCAGCTGTGAAGTCCAATCTGTCTTCCCTGCCTGCACCAGCAACACCCTTTGGTTCATCAGCACGTCCTCGGCTCACACAGCTCTCAGCTCCTCCTTCTACAGCCAGCCATTCCTGTCAGGAGCTGCCAAGGAAAAATGGTGACCTGTGACTGCTGCCTTCCCACTGCCAGCACACAGAGAGCCAAGCCTGGACACACTGGCTTTGTGAGCTGGCAGAACCAACGTGCTGCTTCAGGCTTTCAGCAGCCCCAATCAGACCACCATGGCTGGAACAGAAGGTGGAGTCCAGCCCAGTCTGCTGAGAGGTGGAAGAGCACAACCTAAGAACAGAAGGACAGGGGTTTAAAATGCTGCTGTAGCTCACTGAAATCTCCAAAATGTGTGTGATTCTTCCACCCCAGAGATCCACAATCAATTCCAGCTGCCTGGCGTGCTGCGTGATTTATTGCCATGCCTGCGAGATTTTGGCTGTGGTGAAACATGTTTGTACGTTGCCTATAAAAGAGCAAATCTGAAGAAAGGACATTCTGGATGTGGTTCAGAGTGTGTAACAAAACCCAGATCGCCAAATCCTTGCAGGCTGTACCACAGCAACACAAACAGCCAATACAAGTTTAATCTCTAGCACACTCTATCTGCTTTGCCTCTGAACACCAGAGAGAGAGACTTAAAACACTGCAGACTGTACTATTCCTACACAAAGGGTAGGCTACTTAAGGAAGCAAATGCCAAGCCCCAATACATAACCTAGTGCATCTTTTCTAAATTAAAGCCTTTCCACAGGGCAGAGCACTAGCAAAATAGTTCTGCACAGAATATGTGGAAAAGGAGAAAAAAGAGAGGAAATACATCTTTCTTTCAAAATACAAATACTATGAATGCAAATAGGAATCAAACTCTCGATGCCAGATCTACAGCCACAAAAGCTGGATGTCTATTATTCATGTTAAGTGTCCGTATTCAAAATTAAGTATAATTTTGTAGTAACTTTCAGTGCGTTCTGCAGCCTGGTTGTTCCAATGATTCTCCTACTGGCATTGTTGCCTGTTAAGCAGTCTACCCCAACCCAGTTACTGAGGGATTGGTACCATCCTCCTTGTCCCCTGGGACCTTCAGGGAAGACATCTGGTCTTGCTAAAATGGGGGAGGGAGATTCCAAGGGCATTTCCAGAATGGATGTGTTGTACAATCCTGCAAACCTCTACCTTTGCATGTCATCTCCCAGTCTGATTTTATTTCAGTCCATCATTATTTTAATTCAGAGAAGGTCCTGTTATGCAGGAGTTGCACAAACACAGAAGGATAAAGACAGTCCCTACCTGATAGATTTCATAGTCGAAGAGCTGCTCTGCCAGGCTCTTAATCAAGCATACATGTTGCAAGGAAAGCAAGGCTCTATCTCTTCGTTGGGTGTTGGAGAAGCATCACACCAGATGTGAGGTGGCTTGTCAAGCAAGTAAAGAACTACAGATCATCTAATTTCACATTCCCCTCTTTCAACATACGCAGGATTTGGTTGACAGAAAGTTTTTCAGTTCCTTGGAGGGGTGGAATACTGTAAAAAGATAATGAAGAGTGACAAGGGGAAGCAAAGCTTCCCAGTCATTCAGTTACTGGAGATAAAGCAGGGGAGGGACGTTCTGCAGGCAGGAGATGAGCAGGTCTGAGTCTGAGCAGTGCAGCTCCCTCCACACAGTCCCATGTGCCTTGTTCCCATGTGTGTCTCAGCAGCACTCACCCCCTGTATCACTGCTTTGGGCACCCAGCCATCCTGGCTCCTCCCCTCCTCTCCCTTCTCTTGCCCTCCCTCCTTCCTCCTTTCTAACTACTTTAAGATTTCTCTTTCCTGCTGCCATGTTATTTGTTGCTGACTTTGGACATTCTTTATGGCCTTTCATCAGACGTCCCATTGCTCACACACTCTGCGTTGGTTTGGCCTGCTCTGCCTTTTGTCTGTGCAAAAACAAAAGCTTTATCTGTTGCCCAGAGACCATGGTGACTTCAGGGCTTTCCCAGTGCCAGCACCTAATTGCAAACAAATGGAATTCCCAGCTACATCACCCGCAATACTGGGTCTTGGGTGGGAGGGCCTGATTCTGCTCACCCTGCACTGTGGAACTGGTGAAAGGCTCATGATTTACAGCACTGTATCTCTCATTGCCATCTGGCCTTCAGCAATCTAGCTGGCTTGGAGAGAAGGCATAAAAGCCACACCATGCTCGTGACATGAATATCTCTCATGTCTGGTTTTCCTTAATGTCAATGTGTAAAAGGGAGTTGACTGCAATGAACAACCTGTGTACTCAGAAAAACCTCACAGGGCACAGAAGTGAACAGCACAACATTTCCCTCCGTTTCTGCCTCTCTTTGGAACCCCCAAAGGGTTCATCCCTCCATGGTGATGACTGCCAGAGAGAGCCATATGGAGCAGGGCACTGTGGCTCCCATGCTGGGCACAGGCATGTGCTGCCCAGTTCCCAGAGCTGCTTCAAAAATAGATTTTTATCCTGAAGAAAGAGAGAGAGATTCCCAATACTTTCACATTTGTTAGTATTCCAAAGCAGGACAGAAAAAGTCTGAATATCATGTTTGCTAGTGGAATGGACAGCTTGGAAAGGATCCTCTCAGGAAATGACAAAGTAGTTTGTTCTGCTCAAATTGACAGAGAGTTGGCTTTGCCTGTATGTCACAGTGACTGATAGGGGTTGCAGTTCCAGCAATCCACCCAACCCTGGCTTCCCCAGGCTAGCCTACATCTCCTATATTGCACTTCTTCATGGCCCATCATCTATGACTTATTGGAACATGTCAGCCAAAGCTGTTTCAAGGGATTTATAGTTTCTCCACAGCACCAAGCTCATAAAAGATACTGAGAGCATGAAGCAAAGTCTAGGAGTAGGTCAATTTAATCTGATAGCTTTCTATTACGATTTGACACCCAGCAGGTAGTATACAAATTTTTGCAAACTTTCCCCGAAAAATTTCAATTTCATGAAAATTATTTTTAATTGCATGAATGCTCCAGCATAATATTCTCAATTGCTTCTAAATTTTCTGAAAAGTTATCAATTATCTGCTGTTATTGTTTTGTTCGTACTCTTCAGTATATTTGACTTACCTGGGGTATTGATCAGCAGATAAACAATGCCAAATCTTGCCAGCATTATTTCTTTCTCTTGCTTCCCAACTTCCATGTGAAGTACATATTTCACATGAACAAATGAGGGCTGTCCCACAGTCCTGAGGGCTGTCCCACTCCTCCACCTGTGCCCCACAGCACTTGTCTGGGCTTATTCTGGGGGTCTGCACAGGCTCATCCCAAGCAGCAATGCCACCACCCCGTGGGAGGGCAGGTAGCAGAGAGAGAAGAGGAAGGATTATTCTTGCCTGCTGTCTTGCAAACAGATCTGGATACAATCTTTTTTTTTTGTCAAGCTGATTTTCTTGGAATCCAAACATTCAATGGGAACATGGCCATGTTGGTTAAACTTCAGTGGGAAAGTCCAAGTGCTCTGAGGTAACTTTTTCATTTTCTCTCAATAGTTCTCAATTGTTTCATTTTCATAATATTGAAACCTGTAGTTCTGATGAGGTAGAATGACTTGTTTTGACTTCGCTATTTCAAATATGATCTAATAATATAACAGAGCAGTGCAACATCAAAAGTAGATGTTTTTACCTTTTAGAAATTAAATATATTCCCAAACCAAATAATTTTTGTGGAAATAGTCTTCCTCCAAGAAGTTATGATGACTGACTTCCCCTGAGTCAATTAGTAATGGAAACAAAGGGCAAAACATCAGCAGTACTCAGGAAAAGTTTTTTCTTTTTTTGATCACTTCTAGCAGCCATGGTTTGGGAGAGAGGGACTTTAGAGGAACAGAAGACCAGTTTTTCCCTGCAGCCAAAACTCTGAGGGATCCCTGCAGTGCTGCTGGAGTCTGTCCCTAGCAGCAGGGAGCCTTAGTGGTTAGAAGGTGAAGGTATGATAGTGCCCCAAAACGATGCTCTGGCAACATCAGTGCCTGAAAACCATGGAAAGCAATATGTGCAGCAGCCAACCTGGATGAGTCTTTCATGTACATTTCCCTTCAGGGGCTGTTCTGCGATGGGTTTGAATTAGGCTCAAGTTATGAATCTATAAATGTGGTATTTTTTGTCATTATGCCTGTTTTGTATTAAACTTCTGCAGATTTTTTTCCCCTTGCCTGCTCTTCCCTTCTCCAGATCCCCCCTTTCTCTCTGTGTGTCTCTCTCTCACCATTTTGGCAACTATGCACTGCCTTGACAGCATCAGAAAAAAAGGTAGGAGAGTCAGGAGAAATGGGAAAAGATGAGATACCTACACACCACAATATTTAAGGGTCTCACTGGTGAGTGAACTGAGTGGAGAGATATCACTCAGAGGAAAAAGGCAAAACCTAAGATTACAAATTTTGTCCATCTTAGAGATAAGGAAGAACATCTACAGGCAAAAAATAGTGGAGATATGTAGCGGTGGAAAGGTGTTTTAACCCTTTAAGTGCAGCAGAAATAAGATGCACAGCTACGTGGTCGTCTTTCACGACAGGAAGAAAGAGACAAGTTTATTCAGAAACACGCTTGGTTTTATAGTATGACTCGCAACTCCAAGAGTAGAGAAAAGGTGATTGGTTCAGAGAGAAGACACCCCATTCCCAGGGCCTGGTCACACACCACAACAGGTGTTCTATCTTGTTATTAATTCCTTTTTATTTTGACCAAATGATCACCCTGGGAGAAATTCTCCCTAGCCTTGAGCTGGACCAGCTGATCGGCTGGGAACGGAGCTGAAAAACTCCAGCCTGGAATATTTTTCAGGCTGTAATTTTCTTACTTTCTCAATATATGTCCCACAGAGATGCCTTCTCATTTTCTATGGGGAAGGAGCCCACGTTCAGATGTGCACAGTACATCTGTGACCTCTAGTCCTTACTGGTCTGTGAAATCAGGACTCAGACACCACAGGAGCACGTTCTGTGCAGGATGGGCATGTGGCTCACCCCTTGCTGAGGGTTTTCCCATTTCATTACAAGCTGAAGAAATAGTTTTTAAGGCAATTTATTCCAAACTGAGAAAAGTATATTCTCTTATTTTACCTGTCTCCTGAACTTGCTGTATCTGTGAAACTCCTTTAAAAGCACTATATCTATCTATATCTATATCTATATCTATATCTATATCTATATCTATATCTATATCTATATCTATATCTATATCTATATCTATATCTATATAAGAAATGGATCTAATTCTTGGGGTTTTCTCACACAGAGAGTTTAGCACAACTGTATGTGTTTTCTTATCTTACACACCAGGCTCTATAAAAGCAAAATTAGATGCAAGTGCCTGCTAGTCTTTTTGTTCATCTAGAAAAAAGAACTTTAAAAAAAAACAACCAAAAAACCAACACCCTAAATAGTTTCAGGTATGTGGAATTAATGACATGGAGAACAAAGCCTGTGGACTTATTTTGGATTATACTCTATAACCAAGACTAGAACTTTGCCAAGTATCCTCCCCCTGGACTTTTCATCACTTTGTTTTACTTGTTACTTAGGACCTGTGGATCCTAACTCTTTGAACACTTGCCTTCAGAGGAATTAAATTAGATTATTAGTAGCTTTCATCCTGCAGTCCCAGTTGCTCAGACTTTGGCAAATGTCCTTCCACAGAGGAGCAACCTCTGTGACCTGCAGGTTAGAATGCAGAGAAGGCTGATGAGACAAAGCCCACACTAATTCACCACGATGAGTAACTAAACAGACCATTAAACTGAAAGGTTTGCTGTTTCTCAAGCACAGAGATGTGCCTGATCCCCAGGGTGGATGGGTGTCATCACCCTTCTCCACAGCACTGGGAACAGTGCTCAGCACTGGATCATTCTCAGCAGATTGTGCAGCAAAATATCCCAGAGCATGGATGATCCTGAGGGGGGAGGTTGTGTGGATTTGGTGTTTGTTTTTTCTGCTATTTTGTTTCTTTCTTTGTTTTGGTTCTTTATTTATTTATAAGGGAGAGTTTTACTATAAAAAAAGAGGTGTTTCTAGGTAGGTGCTAGTGGGTTGCTGTTAGAGAAGACTTTCACTTCAGAGAGGATGGGATTTGCTTAGGTGGATGCCACAAACCAACTGGGATGTGTAAGAACAGTTTGCTCTCACCCTGCTTCTTTCAGGGGCTGCATCTTCAGCAGACCAGACTGTCAGATCATGTCCTAAATGTCTCTCTGCATTGTTCCATCACTTCTAATTAACTTTAGTTGCTCTCCTCACACGAGTTTCTGTGGAAGATGAGATCTGCTTTTCTAATACATTGTCCAAATTGCATAAGCAAATCACTTTAAAGAATTGTTTGAGGAAGTAATTTAGGAAAACGCCTACAGAAATGAAGTGGTGGGTGACTTCTTCAGTGACCAGCACTCCACAGTGCTGCAATGGAAGCCTGTGCTCCTTCGGAGATGTCTTCTGGAAGCTGTCCCAGAAGCAGGTAGGAGCATCCAGGGTTATCTGGCAAAGGTTTCTTCCTACTCTTCACAGTTCTGCAGGCATAAATCACCAAAGGCCCCTTTGGTAGAGTCCAATCCACTCTGCTTCAGACAGGTCAGTTGCAGCCAGGATCCAAGTGACATCTCCTATGGCAGGGCTACCCATCAGCTCCTTCTGGACCTCCCCTGCCACTGGGAGGTGATGATTGCAAACCTGGGATGCTGCAGGAGTGACAGTCAGCTCTGATGGATGGAAGGCAAGGTGAGCTGATCAGACTCCTTGCTTTGCCACACAGATATTAAGCTCTTAAAATCTCCTTTATGTATTTCCAGTGGGCTGGAACACTACCTCTCATTCCCTTTGAAGACCTACCCAAATGCTCATGTTATAAAGAGGCTGTTAAGTATGATATGAGACAGGAACTAACACAGCACAAGCCATCAGCAGTGGACAGCCCATTTCCTTTTCACTGAAGTAGAGGGGTTATTTACTATGGCTTCTCTTCCCCTCCCCAGCAGAAGAAAAAGAACAACATTGCAACAGCATGCCTGGTTGTTCAAAAATTTATTTTTAATGTCACCTGCCTGCAACTGCTGCCATGCCAGAAAGAGTGCAGACACAAACCAGTGGGGAAATGAAAGGCAGAGGATTGGGTCCTGGGAACAAAAATGGAGACCAGCCCTTCTCTTTGTTTTCTCAAATGCAAGTGTCCCTTCAGGGTGCCTGAACTAAACTCTGCAGAGCAAAGGACACAGCAGCCCAAGGAGAGCAGCTTTCAGATATGAAAAAAAGACTTGCATCCAACTTCCAGGTGTTGGTGGTTGTCCCTGGTCATGCCCAGATCTCTGTTCTAGTTTCACACAGACCCTGGTGTCTTGGTTTCTTGCAACAAGCATCTCCCTGCAGAGACCCAAGCTGGGATGAAGAGACACCCAGAACTCTCCTTCCTCCCCTTCTGCACAGTCACAGCCCATGCAGCAGTGAGACCACGACAGCCCTGGCACATGCAGAGCAGGGGCAGCAGTCAGCAGGTGCTGGAAGTGGGAGATGAGATGGGGCAGGGAGAGCAAGGAGCTGAGCAGGCTGCAGGCAGCACAGAAAGTGATCTTTTGTTTGGCACGTTGGTTTTAAAGTCACTCTGTAGCTTCAGTTCAGTTTGTTCTTGACTCGGCCAAATACTACCAACACTAAGAAAACTAACCAAATAAAGAAGCAATTCTGAAATTTGCGTACATATATATATAAATTCTAGCAGGGCCACTGCACAACTCAACACTCACTGTCCACTCAGTTGTAAAGAAACAAGAAGCTATAATTATGTCGAACACTTTTCTAAGTGAAATGTGTGTATAAAAGTCATGGGTGTATTGATATATATATAAATGTGCTTGTATATGTACATTTGTATGTATATATATGACATATAATCCATTTTACATGTGTATAAAAGATGTGTGGTAAAAGGCAGCCAGCAACCTAACAGGCCAATAAAATCACACCCCAGCTGTTCCAGCTAGAAAGCATAGGGAATTTTATTAAATCTGTTATTGAGCTTGGCATGTAAATCACCCCTTACCTGGTGCTACCCATAATATTAATCTAGAAAGAGCACTGCAAAGAATTTGAGATAGTTTAGTTCTTGTAAGGGACACATGAGAAAAATATGAACCCTTCCAGTGGGAGCACAGAGGACACTGCAAACACCCAGGCAGAGCTATGGTAGAGGTCTGCTGGAAATTAAAGGGTTTTCTCATTGGAAAATTGAAGCTGTGTGAAGATCAAAGCCTTTTGATGAAAAGATTGATTTTGGCAGCATCTTCCCTTTGGGAAAAGTGAAATGAAATGACTTGCTTGGAATTGTCAGTTGTGTCTCATTCATGCCAGTCATTCAGTGCCTCACAGTTTCCTTTCATGAGAGACATTGCATCAAGGCTGTGGCCAGAAATTACACTGCAGACTGGGATGGGAAGACTACCTGGGACTGGATTCAGTACAGCAGGACTGGGGAACTGCAAAAAACCACCAGGTTTTGCTGCAGAACAGGCAGAGAGACTCATGTCAGCCAACAGCAAACAGCTCCCCATTGCTGAAAAGGGCTCCATAATTGATTTCTCACTCGCCATCACTGTTTTCCCTCACAGTGATGCATGAAACTGTAGAGAATACCAGAGTTGCCTGAGGGAGACTGCTTTTCTCAGTTAGGCCCTAGCTGATAAGGCATTTGAAGAATTGTGTTGTCCACATTTTTCTTTAAAAGCTCACTTAGCTTAGAAGTAAACAGATGCTGTAGCAGGCCATTATTTTACAAACCCATATGCACAACTGCTAGCAAATGGACTAATTATGCTCTCAGATAGTTTACATGTGTTTAAGGAGCAAGGACCATCTACTAGCAGAACCCTGTGTGGGCAGAGAACTACTGAGTTATTGCAATGTTTTGGTTAAGCTGCATTCAGTTGTTGTTTCTCAGGTTAATCTAATCATCCTCATGAATTTTGCACAGAAGAATTAGATTCAGGCACAACCCAGTACAGCCAGGCCAAAGAGATGTTCCCAGACTATATTCTATTTCCAGTTCTGGTCTGCCCTCATATGTGCTAAACAGCATTCCTTCTCAGCTTTTTCTGCCATTCCTTTATCCTTCCTCCATTACAGGTTTGACAAAATCCCTGTAAAGGCCCTTAATGTCCCTGACACTGTCCTTCTATTTTGGGCTGTAGACTGTCACACAGAGAAAGGAAGAGAAGAGCTGTAGGGAGTTATAGCATGGGACATGCACTTGCAAACCTGCTCTTGTACAGATGCTGCCAGCTGGGCTGGGGTGTGATGTGTGACTGCTCTGCTCTGTCACTCCCAGCCACTGTCTGTCATTCCTTCTCCTCTGGGGTAAGCATGTGCTGGCAACAGCCACTCTACATCTGTCCCTCAGTGCTGCAGGGTGTCAGTTGTGCTTTTTTCAATGAGCATTACTAAAGCACAGGAGATGAAAATTATCTACACCTTGGCTAAATCAAAGTTTCAGATGAAAAAAAACAAAGCAAACTTCAAAAGTACATCATCACTTCAGGCTGCCATTTTAAAATGAAAATGCTTTCCTTTTTCCTTCTAAAGGAGCCTTGTCTAAAAGGTAATTGAAACAGTAAGATAATTTGAGAAAAAACAAATGGTTTGTGATGATTATATTTTTTTTACTGTTCTTTTATATTTCAGTTCAGTCTAAATC
Organism: Sturnus vulgaris; assembly: GCF_052056855.1. NCBI lineage: Eukaryota > Metazoa > Chordata > Aves > Passeriformes > Sturnidae > Sturnus > Sturnus vulgaris. The sequence continues at coordinate 21,088,364 of NC_142250.1, read as the reverse complement.
AATTATTTCATCCCTTCCCTAAGTTTTCTAAATGAACTGCCAAAACCTCAGTCTCTTTCCAGTTACTTTCCATCCATACTCTCAGTCAATATCCTCTTCCTGTTCTCACCACTTACTGTTAATTGAGACTGGATCACTTTACTCCTCTTGTGATCTGTGTCCCTTCACCACCAACCTCCTCAGATTCCTCAAATGATTGTTTCTGAGGCTGAAGTCTTTTTATATCCCTGCTCTAATCTGATATCAAGCTAGGGCAGAGTGTGTCTCTTGCTCACAAGAGATCCTTTCACTTGTGAGTAGGATAATGGCCAGGTCCTCAGCTGCTGCAACCTGGAGCAGCCCCAATGCCTTCACGTGGGTCTGAGGTGTTTTACACGCCTCTGAGGAGGTGCTTCATCCAGAGAGAACACAAGATACTCTACAGGGGAGAGGTGAGCACTGCCTTGCCTGTGGCTGATGTGCAGCCAGCTTTGTTCTGTCTATCACTTTTATTAGACTTGCTTTCCTCACAGGCAAACCTCTTACAAGCCTTCTATTTGGGTAATCTGCTCTTCATCACCCTGCATATTTCAATCCACATATTTACACGGCCGAGACTATGTGAGAAATTAGATCCACATCACCCCACATCTGTACTCCCACTCTGGAAAGTATTTCACTGCTGGGCTGTCAGGAATCATTACAAACCTGAGGAGCAAATACCCTCATATGAATGCCTTCAGCTTGCCTCCAGGACCAGGGATGATGTATGAGCTGTGATAGGCTCTCTGCTTCCCCTGATGCTCAGAAACACAACTCCTCTCTGGAAGGAGGATGCTTATTGCTTGAACACATCTGCACTCAAGGATCAGAGTGATAAAGCCCTGAGCCTCCCATTGCTGTGAGGCATTCCATGGTCTGTGCAACCCAGAGCACTCCAAGAGTACATATATACACACATACATGCATATATATATATATACACACATACTGGTATAACCAGTGCTCCTGGCTAGGGAGGAACAGACTGTGGTGAGATCCTGCAGCAGTAAGTGCTGGCCTGGTGATGGCACCTTGCTTGCAGAGTGACCCTGTGTGCTGGGCTGTGCTCAGCTGCCAGCTGCTGCACTCCAGCTGCTGAGTTTATGGGGGTGGTGTGATGGTGTCACCTGGCAGTGCCAGCTGCTGTCCAGCACACATTCACTCCACAGCTTCTGCTGTCCATCAGGATGCTCCCAGGGCCTTCCTGCAGGTCCACTCCTTACCTCCAGGGTAAAATATGGATGATAGCATCATCCCCACAAAGGAATTAGGAGGAGAAGCGCCTTAGTGTAAGAATCCTAAAGCATCTGAGTGTTTCAAACAGATGCCACTTCTGCCGAGACTCAGCTAAGCAAGGCATGAAAATGATGTGTGTGTCTTTTAAATGCACAAACCCAGTCCTTAATTTTTTGCTTTTGTTCTTCCAGTTAATTTTTAATGAGTAAAATCCATCTCAACAATTTTTTTTCTTCTGATAATTGTGTTTAAAAAAGAAGCCAATGGAAAAGGGTAAATAGCAGTGAGAGGAGACCCTGCTTGATTAGTCCTCAGTGTCCACTTCTTCAGCATGAAAAAACTGTGGAAAGGAATTTTCAAAGCAAGTAGTATTTTTAATAGAATTTGAATAATTATTTTCTTGGAAGAAGGGCAAAAATCCATAAAAGCAAGAAATAAACATCCATTAAAGTGCTTCATCAGAAGATGAGTGCTAGTCACAAGAACTCCTCAGGGATCCCAGGGCTGCAGAGTCTGCATGGCCTCACCCAGCCTTGGTGGCCTGGGTGGCTCCTTGGCAGGCCCTGTGGTTGCCCAGCTCTGGCTGGGTGGCTGCAGAGGCATCCAAGCAGGAGCTCTTCCCTCTCCTGAGCCCAGCACACTTCTGCCCTGACCCCTCTCTCCTCCTCACCTGACTCTGAAAGGAAAGGAAAAGGGGGCTTAGGAGTGACCCAGGAGGGGTTCACACGCAGTGACTCTTGGTTTCCCTCCAGCAGGTGAAAACCAAGCCCCCTTTTTCTGTCACTGCCCTTTGAAGAGTTCCTGTGGTTTATGTCAGCTCATGGGTGACACAGTGTCACATTCAGAATTAATGAGGCCGGTGAGGCCAGGAGAAAGTCATTAGACTAAATGCAAATGCAGTGCTCAGAGCCAGCCCAGACCTTTGCCCCAACACCAAATGAATTCAAGGATAAAACTTGGAGCAAATAGCCCAGGGCATGACCCAGTTATGGTTCACACTAAATCCAGACCTTGAACTTGGGAAAACCTTGTTATTTTTTACTTCTAATTTTCATGCACTACTTATTTTCTGTCTGAATGCCAGATATGAAAGAAGAAATGCAGAAATCCTGCAAAGGAGGTCATTCTTCAGCTCCCACCAGTCAGACCAGAAGGGAAAGCAGCTAAAAAGTCTAAATGTATTTGAAAACTTTCCAGCATTCATTTGCAGAGTCTCCAAATCTGGATCAATTCCCAGTGATCATCCAATCTGCTAGGTCTTTCATGCAAATTGGTCTCAGCAAGGTCTACTCCATCACTGAAAAAGACACCCTGTCTCCTAGGGCTGAAACAAAAGAGAATGCAAATAAATATTCACAGGGAACCTGTGCACATGATCATTATGTAGCTTATTGCCTCTGAAATGAATTCAGAGCAGCCATAGCCTCCAGCCAGTTCACAGGTTCTTGTATTGGGTGGGTGGGCAGAAGGCTCATTTAACCTTTATTCTGAAGTGGAGCAAAAGCCAAAATAAATAAGCCAAACAGAAGAAATACTAATAAACAAAGATGAAAGGGAAAGACAGTCCAATGCAATTTTTCTAGACATGACCGTTCCTGGTGACAAACTTTGGCCAAAATATCTGTTTAAAAAAAAAATGCCATATCTTCTGTGACTTTTTATTTGCTATAAAAGCACCAGGGTTAAGCTTACTTTTCATTTCTGATTGGTGATGGCATCTGATTTCTTTCTTTTCCCCTTCTTAGGAAGTATTCTTCTGAATACTTTCTATGATGAAATGCTTGTCTTTTCCTTCCCAGTATAATTTCTTTCCTTCCCCACTTAGAGAAGTCCATTGCTGACCCAGAGACAAACATATGTTCCCAAAGCATCCACAACTACTGATTCAGCACCCTCAGTAAAACTAAACTGCAAAATTCAGAATTAAAATGAGGTTCAGATTGCAGCTCTGCTGTTTGGAAGCTGGGCTGACTTTTAAAAGTGTACAAAATGAAGACTGGGCCATAGAGCTCCCAGCTGGCAGATACCAGGCTGTAATAGCTGTGCCTAGCACTGCCCTCCATAAAGAAATCCTGTGTCCAGAGACCTGTTAAGTGAATAACTCACTGCACAAGGAAGCAGGTTCTCTCTGTAAGCTCTGCATAAAGCTTGCATCTGCACATATCTTTCTTTTTCTTCGGTCAGTTTTATTCCTAATGGCTTATTGCCAGTGCAGGGTTTGCTAGTGAAATTCACATGGGAGTAGTTTTGAAAGCCTAAAAATCAATCATGAATTTCAGCTTCCCCCACGGCCCCACTCTTTCTGTAGGAATAACACCCCTTCACCACCCTCCCTTCTCCTCAGTTTGCATTGCTCTGGTAAGTTATTTATCAATAAAAATTCCGCAGCCAACACATAATTGGATTTCTATAAGAGCTTTCAAAACTGAGCTACACTGAGTTGCAAGAGGCAGACAATTAACTTGACAGAGGAGTTAGCACTTCAGCCTTGCATCTGTTTTCATTGCCTGCTTCTTTCAGAGCAATCATTTTCTCATTTTATTCTGGTTGTGGAAGGAGCAGGTGAAAACAAGCCAGTTTCTTTAGCAGCCAGCTCTGGTGGTTGGCTGATACTCACTGGAGGACCAGTCAAATAAAATGTTGGAAACCTCTTCTGGCAATGGGTTTCAAGCTGGTGATTAATGGGAAGGCATTCAGGTAAGATAAGAACATATAAGAGACTCCATATTTATTTAAGGGTACACTTCATCTGGAAAATCCAGTATCACAGGTGAGATGGGAAGCACAAATACTTTGGGCTTTGCCCCCAGCAATAACACTTATCTGGACCAGAGCAGCTTCCTTCTGATGAATGGTGTGAAACACAAATTCAGAGCACTGCATCCTCCATCTGCCACCACAGACTTTCCCACAGCACAGGACAGATATCCAAACTGCTCAAACCAACCACGCAGCAAACCCAGCTCAGTCAAGCAGCATATATGAGTCTTTCCAGGTTGCCTTCTACTGCTTTCCTTTGCTTCATTGTTTCAAGCCTTTGTATTAGAGGGGCAGAGGAGGCTCCACTCTTCCCTGAGGCAGGTAAGTGATGCTGATGGAGGTGAGATGGAGATGCAGATACTGATGCAGATGCAGATACTGATGCAGATGCAGATACTGATGCAGATAAATGGCACCAGGAGTCTGACTGCTCTCCCCTCCCTCCCAGTCCCTCTCACAATGCTGTTGTGCCTCCCACAGGGCCGTGCATAGCCCAAGGGCAGAGGTTACCAAGCAGACGGATTTTTAGCTGTAAGGAACACAGGCAATCCAATCTGGTGCATGGCTGGTGAGGGGCAGGGTGTCACTCGTGTCACTGGCGGCACTTCTCATCAGCATCGCAGCTGGCAGTGTAACCAGATATTGATGTCACCACTGCACAGTGTCCAGCAAAAGACCAAGGTCCTGCACTGCTGGGCTGTGCAATGAGCTTCCTGACTTCATCACGTGTTTGCAAGAGAGCAGAAGCAAATCTGGGAGTTACTCTGTGCCGCTGGCTAAATCCCTCTGGGCTCACACGGTGATCTCTCCCTTCACCCAGGAGAGCAGCTCTCTCACCCAAGGCTGTTCCTGCCTGCTGGGGCTGGGCTGGGCTCCATTCCAGACAAACCCCAGCAATGTCTCTCTTCTCTTGCAGTTTGTTTCACCTCTGCCTCACCATGGCTGTCAGCTGCTCCCCTCTCCAACAGCTTTTCCAATAGCTGCTCTTTGTCAATCCAGGAATGAAGGTACCAGAAGTCCTCCTTTACTAAGAGCCCTTCCTATATCATCCAGGAATTTACTTCCCTCTGCCTGTCAGGTGCCATGCTCCCAGATCCTTTTTCCATCTTGCACACAGCAAGCCCACTCATGAAGCCCTGGCAAGGACTAGGTCTGGGGTTGATTTCCTAGCTGGCACCACAAAGGAGAGGACAGCCCTGGGGCTATGGGGATGTGCAGACATTTCTGATGAAGCAGGCGAGGTTACAAATTAGATTCGGGTCTAAACCCAACTTTCAACTCCAAACAGTTCTGAAATGAAGCTCAGGAATGAACTGGGCTTAAAGCTTGGTTAGGTTCCTACTGTGAAAAGGAGCCAGAGCTGAGCACCATGAGCACCTTTGGAGCTGGGCTGTCTTGAACCCTTTAAATGAAACATAGGCTGTATTTTTTTAGCTTTCCCATCTGAAGTCTTAGAGCTGCACTCCAGCAGAGGTTGAGGTGGAGGGTCTGCAAGCCACTGTCTTGGCCTGGGCCACCCACCTCTGTGTCCTTCTGCTAGCAGTGACCAGGGGAAGGCCAGTTCTGTTGCAGGAAACGTAATTGCTTTAAAATTTGCTTCCTGTTTGAACAAAACCAGCAGACCAAATTACTGAACCATTTTCAAGAGAAAGAATTGAATTAGAGATATGGAAACAGCATTTTTGAGGTATTCTCAACAAAGATTAAAAAAAAAAAAAGGCAAAACTGATGAGAGCAGCTTTTTCCATCTCAAATGAATGTTTTGAAACAAAATAACTTTATTTTGCTCCAAAGCTCAAGTGGAGGCAAGTTTTCTTTTTGCTTCATTTCATCTCCCTGGAATATTGAAAAACATCTGTCACAATGGGCAGGTCCCTTTTCCCTCCCCTCAAATACTACTTTCACTTGAAACCACATTTTCTGATAGAAAAACTTCTCAGGCAAAAAAGCAGTCTTTGTGAGAGTGGACACGGAGGTGTCTGAAAATGAGCTATAACTCAGAGCAATGCCTCCATTCATGGAAAACTTTTGCAGCCATTTGAGTCCCCTCAGTACTCAGGCTTGTAAAGAGAACATAAAGACCTCCTGCTCCCAACAGCCCCAGCAGATGGAAATAATCTGTGCTGTTTACGTATCATTTTACAACCTGGGAAATCAAGCAGGTGGTGACACAGTTACCTTCACCCAGACTTTAAAGCAATTGCGGTCCCTGTGGTGCCCAAGGGCAGCTTTCCCCTCCAGCAGAGCCAGACTAAGGTAACAGTGGATGGGTGGGTGACACAAACATTTTGTGCAGCCCCCTCCTCTCCTGTGTCCATGCAGGGACCCCCGTTTTCCTGTGCTTGCCTGCAGCAGGGAGGGAAACCCCTGCCCTGTGCCTTGCCCACTTCAGGCACTGGGAACAGCTTTCACCATCCACAGCAAAACTCAGAGCCAAGCTAGAACACAAATGCTGCTCCCAATCCCTAACCTCATCTCTTTTTTTTTGCCTGATTTCAGCATGGCAATTTGCACTAGAGTATTGTTATTTTTTCTTACTGTAAAATTCTGCTTGCATATAAGACTATTCCTTATTCCTCAGCAAATTATTTTATTTTACTTATTCATGTATTTCTGGCAGGTCAGAAGGCAAGGGTTGAATTATACAGTGATTTTCAAGTGAGACCACTCAGCTTTGGCAGGGTCTGTGCTCCCCACCCCTGGTCCCTGTGTCAGGTCAGGGATGACTTGTGCAGGGGGGATGTATAGACGAGGTGATCTGGGACCTGCTTATTCTTTTACTAAATGATCAGAAAAGATTTTGGAAGTCCCTCATCTCTGCCTTGCCTTTGTTTCTGAAATATCCCCCAAGATCTGAAGGGAGAAGTCAATTATATTTCGTAAAAGTACCACTTGGCTTTTTAAGAAAATATTGTAGTCTTCTTATCTTCTTCTATTTTTCAAGATTAATGGAAAGGGAAAGAAAAGTGTGTGGGCTTTCTAAAAAGTGTTTTAAATAAAAAGTTTCAGGTTTGTATTTCAGTTAAAAAAAAAACCAACAAAAAAACCCCAGCAGAAAAATAAAAAAGAAATAAGTATAGAGGAGGGAGGATACAGGCGAGAAGAAAAGTCACATTTGTCATTATCCAAAGTGAAGATCTAGTTTGAACAGCAAACAACATGCAATCAATCCACCTGCCCATCATTCCCTTCCCAAGCACATTCAAAAATCAAACCTTTGTTGGCACAGGACTTGTCTACACACATCATGTTGCTTTAAGAGAACATGGAAGTAGTACACGTCTCACACAACTGCTGTACATTGTTTTCCTTGTAAAAGTGCACCTTCAAGCTGGATTGTTCATTCCAGGAGCAGTCTGGGGATATGTTGTGCCAAAGTAAGACATCCTTATTTTGATATAATCTCATTCACATCAAAGGTTGCACGTCTCATCCATAAAAATCCCACATTCCTGACCAAAGCTGTTGTGGGATTACAGAGCTGGCCTTAAAAAGAGTTAGCCTTGCTATGGGAAAAGTGACCCCTTCGTGAAGGCCCAGTTTGCAAGCTCCCCTCCAAGCCCTTCAAACCATTTCTGAATGCAGCAAGGCTACCAAAGAAGAAAGTGCTCTTTTAGTTTATGATTCTATCAGTACCAGGGTTTTTTACTGCACTGCCCTCATACTCCTGTCACACATAGCTCCAACAGAAAAGCATAGGGGCAAAGAGAATTTCCTTGTAGTGAAAGGAAAGCTGTCAGGCAGAGAGTACCAACACAGTGCCAAGAATGGGCTGCTTGATGTGCACAGCCTGCAGGACTGCTCCTTTCAGCACTGTTGATAGGATGGACAATAACCCAGTCAATAGCATGGAGCTATTGCATCTATCAGTGGGGACACTGTCCCTAAAGGAAGCTCTGCAATCAGAAGTGTGATTAGAGGCAGGAAGAGAGATTACAGCCTAGGGAAACATGTTGAGCAAGAAGACACTGAAAATAGTGGGACTTGCTTTACAGCAGAGATAAAAAACTAGGAATGTTATAGAAGCAGACAGGACTATCAGAGCTGTATAGAAGCCAGATCATCACAGAGCTTCTGTTGCTGTGTCTCCTAACACAGGAACATCCTGGATGTGCACAAATACACTGTGGAATTGAGTCATAATATTTGAATGTATCTAGAAGAATAGCTTCTCCACATGTTGCATTTGATGCCTGGAGATAGAGAGGTTTGGAGTAAAATAGGATGCTCCTCAAAGCTATGGGAATATTCACAATTATATTAATGCATTTTTATAAACAAGAGTTTAGGGACAGTTATAATGTTGGCAGACAACTGCTAATAAAGTAAATTAGTAAGCAGGTTCCCCAGCGGGCAGTTTCCCTCTTCCTTAGGAGCACCTGGTTCTGAATATAACCAGAGTTGGGATATTGATGCAGATGTCCCAGGCAATTTGGCAAGCCTGAGGTTTTCCCCTTCTGAAATTACTCCTTTAAGTCAACTAAGGTTCAAAATGCTCAGTTTTCTGTCTTCTCTCCTCTGAATTTTCTCAATATCTACTGCTGATTTCCTTACACAGGGCTAGTGCTAGCACACCAGGGTCCTCTAACCTCCATCCATGCTCTTATAAACTGCAAAGTCTGAGGTTAGTGAGAGTATTTCCACACAGATTTTTGTTTCTAGCCAGGGCTTGTTTTGCGGCATTTCCAGACCAGTCACAAACCTCTGGAGGAAGTTTGGGCTTGAGCGATTTGCAGCTTCATTTTGCTCACTGTAGAAGTTGGAATAACTTGGATAAACACTGGTTAATCAGTACAACTCCTTGTGCTTATCTGCCACGAACCCAGGCTGCCTACTCACTACTACTTCTCCAGCACTAGTTTTCACCAGACATAATCACAAACATTCCTGTTTCCTGATAACATGCAGAGGACCAAAGTTGATTCAGAAAAGTTTTTTCATGCATAAGAGCACAGGCAGCTGGGGCTGCTGCTTGTGCCCACAGCTGATGTTTCAAGGGGCCTGCCAGAGCCAGCTTGAATTCCAGCCCAGCTGGAGAGATAGGGAGCTGAGGAAGTGTGACTTCTGAAGAGCAGAGATAGCCTGGGATAAGCATTTGTAACCACTGAAGTAGATCTCTTGAATTTCCCTCCCCAATAGCACTGTGAAGTGTGTGCATGAGATGGTGACACAAAAGAAGAACTGACTGGAGGAGCTGCACGCTTCTGAATGGATGCTGGACTGTAGTGGAATTTTGGTGAGCCTGGTAAATTCAGCAAATTTTAGGTTTGTAGAAGGAGTAGAATTATTTTAGGAATTTTCTTCTGCTGAGGTGGGCTTTCCCCACACCATCCATAGATCCAGGTCTCTGCCGACATGGCTGGGCAAGCACTCTCACCTCCCCTCTGCCCCTCCTGTTTATTCCCTGTCTCTACCCCGAATTGCCTGGCAGTGCTGTCAGCCCACCCTGACTCCCTGCACTTCTGACCCAAGGACTGGATTGGAGAAGCTCTGGGCTCCTGCAGGCACAAGTTAGAAATCCCAGATTTGCAAAGGGCAAGGTTGGCATCCTCAGGATGCTGCTCAGGCTGGCTTGGACCAGCACTGGGATCAATCACTAGGACCTGCTGAGGCTTGGACAGCAGACCTGCCAGCTCCACATCAGATTGCCACCCTTGGACATGGAGAACACTGGGGAATAAATCCTACAGTGCAAGAGACAAAATTACATGTTCACATACATTAATTTACATTCATTTCTAGTTCTCCTAGCCTTTTTGAAGACATTTCTGTTTATTTATTTTTTCATGTTACCAGTGACATTAATAGTTTAGCAGCAGCTGCTGCCAAAGAATGAACCAGTTTATAGGCCCAATGAAGAATGACCTTTTACATTATTGGAGATAAATATATCTTTGTTCCCCAAACAGAAAAATTATTTCATTCACTAAAGTAACTAAGCAAGGAAATGTCTTCTCTCAAAAGTGTTCAAGAAGTGCTAGTAAAGCAGAATGCAATCACCACAACAGATTTATTTAGCCCTTTTTTCTCCATCACTTGTCATATACTTTTAAAAATAAAATGACTCCCGAAGGGACCAATTCACAAGACATTTATACAAAAGTTATGTCCAGCCAAAGCAGATGGAATGCAGATAGTGCAGGATATGACAGGGGAGCAGATGTTTTCTAATCATTCCCGCATCATTTCTGGTCACTAGCCAGCTGTATTGGGATTACCCAGTCCCCCACACAGGCAGCATGGCTTTTCAGTCTGCAGAGACACTTGGTAATCCAGATGCCTGCTTGGGAGAAAAATCAGAAGTCTCAGCACTGGTATTTTTATGATGCCTTGCTGTTGCACCTCATTTAATTGGTAAACAAAGGGAATGAGTATTGGAACTTAAATCACACTTTTCACAGCCATCTCCAGCACTGGTATGGCTGCTCTGGAGCCCTCTCCACCTCCAGGGGAGGTGAGCAGCCCTGCAGAGCTGTGTGTGGTTCCTAGCTGGCTCCTGAACATTGTATCTCAATCCTGCCCTGGGATATAATCATTTTTGCATACTCACTGGCATTTCTAAGTCACTCTTTGAATTCTATTAAATTTTGTGGGGGTTTTTTTTGCCCCTGAAGATTGAGTAATTATTCTACCTGAATTCTGAGGAAAAAAAATCACTTATATCTTCATTTAGACAGTGGATAAGATCCAAACTGTTTCTAAAGGAGAAGGATTTATTCCAGACAGACCTGCTGTGAAATCTCCCCATTAATTTACATACATACATACATACATGGAGACAGAAACACAGAGATGCCCATATACATCGTCTATCTCTGCATCCATATACATTCACATGTACTGCACTGCAAAGATATGCAGAGACAGCTCCATGACACTTTAGCCCATGCTGTCATGGAATCGAACCACAATGACATTCCCTGAGTTAAGGCAGGGCTGCTTTCACTCAAGATGTTATGTGGATAGAAATCCCACTCTCTATGACCTGCATTTTACTGTATGAAGGTTCCTGTTTATTTGCAGTGAAGTGGTACCTGAAGTGGGCAAACAGATTTGTGTTTTTTCACCAGCTCCTGGGCAGGTTTGTGCCTCCTGGGCTTAGGGCCTTGTGTTCTGCCTTCCCTACACCAGTCCCTCACCTAGCTGGTTTCAACTGTGCCTGCAGGTATTGCACTCAGACTTCAAGGCTGCACAGCTGGTACAGGTTTAGGGCTTTAACCAGTTTAGGCATATCTGAGAAGAGTCCTAAATTCTTCATAGTACACTCCATACACATGCATCCCTGTGTACAGGCATAAATATTGTGTAGCTGGTCTACATAGGTACAACCTTTCCTTTCCAGGAACCAGCAGATAAATTTCTAAAATTTTTCTAAAATAAATCCAGAAGCTTTTATAAAACCTTATGGGTGAAGGACTGTGATTTTAGTGTAGACAAGGACCAGTCTGGAAAACATCTCTGAAAAGGTTGCCTGTATTAAAGATATTAGATGCTATACAGAAAGGAGGTGATGTCCCTGTGAATGCTTTGATACTGAGAGATAACAGAGTGCAATTATTTTCTTTTTTGGCTTTCTTGTCTTCAGCAGCAAGGAAAGGTCCTAAGTAATGAACATGACTTGTAGGAGACTTTTCACTGTCTCCAGGTGGATGAGAATTACAGGGCAAACAGAGGTGATAGAGACTCTGTCAGCCAGCCTGGGGACAGAGAGATATTGGGCTGCTTGGGAAAAAGCAGGAAGGCAAAATCCTGATGCTCAGGAGTCCAGTAATGTTGTCACTGCTGATGGTGACACACAGATGAATGTCTCAGACCAGCTGGACTTAGTCTGGGAGATCTCAAGTTAGGGTTTCACAGGTCTAAGAGTTTCCATCCCTTAGCTGGATTTGTGTAGGACTTGGCTTTCAGTCAGACATGGCCAACACATGATCCTTCCCATTGTCTTTCTAGGAAGCAGTGGGACTGGCATGCTCCACTGCCTTGGCCAGCCTTAGTTGGGAAATGCTCCTAGAGCAAATGGTGTTTAATTGCTCTCACATACCCAGGGAGGGGAGCTGAGATGGCTCTTGGCAGGGGCTGAGTATGCCTGGAGGTAGATGGAGAATCAGGTTTTGTTACTGCCCTGTGTCAGGCCCCTCCTGGTGTTCAGACAACTTTGCTCTTCAGATCTCCTCAGCAAAGCCCTGCTCATGAATGTGCAATTTACAGCAGACTTTGTGTGGGTGGGTCAGCTCACAGCAGAGTGATGCTAACCCAAGAACAGAGCCAACAGCTTTGCTTTCCCAAGGATAATGCAAAGATAAAACAAATTATAGCAAAAAAAAATATTTTTTCAAGATGAAATCTGGAAGTTGTCAGGAACATGGAATTGCAATTACAATTCTGTCCTGCTCTCAACTACACCATGAAAAGAAGGTCACCAGGGTCCTTCTATGATGACAGCAGGCATGGCTATTGCTCTAGGTGTGGTGGCAAAAAGACAGTCATTAGACAGAGGAACTTCTTTACAGAAAATTGTTTAATTTTTCCAACATGGAAAATATTGCTTGTCTCGAGAGCAGGACCAATCAGGAGGCATAAACTGTTCAAGGGCAATAGACCTAGCTTGAAAAATTCATATCCACACATGACCTTTCTGTTTTCACCTCTGAGAGATCATTTCCAGGGAATAAATAACCCGGTCATTTGTGAATCCTTGGGCAAACACAGCCCTTTCATGGTCTTCTTGTTAGCTTCAGACATCCACAACAGATGAACAGATGCCAGCATCTGAGTCAGGGGTTACAGTGGGTGCAGTAGAGGTCAAATATAAAAGGCTCCTAAGTGTTGCCTGTGACTTTAATTCAGCAAAAACACTGAAGCACGTGCGTAGCCTGAGATTGTAACACAAGCAATAGTGACTTGTCTACTTAAAGCTGGGCATGTGCTTAAGTATTTTGTTGGCTCGAGGCCAGCATGTACAGCATGAGGCTACTAGAGCAGTAATCAGCAATGCACACACGAGAGGAGTGAAGGCATCCCCCTGATCCCTGAACTGAGCTCTGCAGGCAGCCTTTATGAAACAGCCTGTCACAATAACCCCTCGAAGAGGCAGCAGAATGACTGCCCAGATTTAGCCTGGCAATGCCTCCTGGCACAAGGATGTAACCCCCTGTAACTTACACAGCTTGGTACCTTTACCATCAAGGTGGTTGGGTCCTCCTGCCCTTTTAGCTGCGACAGGGGTGAGCACAGAATGAACAGGGAGGAATAAAATCCCTACACTTTGGGTGGTGTCCCGAAGAGAAGCTGCAAAGGCAGGGCCACCTATGCACAAGGCTGCAAGATGTTTGCTTGTTCTTCGTAAATGTGCAAATTGCAGCAAAAATAGGGACTCACAACAGCTCTGGACTTTTTTCCCTCCTGCCAGAAATAGGACTTGACACCTTGAGCCCTGCTAAATGCTCAGGGCAGGGAGGGCTGCAGTAACTCAGGGAGGGCTGCAGTAACTCCGACACTTCAGCTGGGCTGTTGTGCTGTCTCCAGGCAGCTCTGAGGTGAGGATGTGCTTGAGGTTGGTGCATCCCTGGAGGCTCTGCTGTGTCAGGACCCATCCAGCAGCAGTGAAGCTGTGCAAAGCAGAGCACTCACCTCTGGGTACCCTGATTTTCACCTGCTCAAAGTGTCAGTCCCACTCTGATGTCATGGCTAACAGTCAAACAGGAGGATTTTTAAATGAAGAATTTATGATGGGTTTTAATTGTTCTATCAGATCAAGTGGCAGGAAAAAAATGTTAGGAAAATGAGGTGCATTTTGCCCATTTAAACTCGTATGAGATTTGACAAACGTGCATTCCATTAGAAGAGGTTTTCTTTGACGAAAATACCTAATGCTAGTGGAGAAAAAAATAGCTTAAGGAAGTAACTTCTAGTGTTACACTGTGTCGCTTGTGTATTCTTGGTGAATCGGTGCCAAAAGCTAGATTTCATTCACTAGAAACCATATACTCTTCCATCTGAGCCTGTGACTGAGCTAGGATCTGGCTTTTGTGTCTTGTGGGAAACGCAGATGAGATGTCAAAAACATTTCTATTCTAAAATGAAACACATAAAGACAAATTGCTTAAGCACCATGTATGAAAACCTCCAGAACTCTTCATTTTGCTTTTGATTTGTAAGGCTTGAAATGCTTTTATATGTTAAAAAATGATCTGGAAAAAGACATTCTGAAAATTTATTTTCAAAAATAAACATGAATCTTTCTCTAAAGTGACTTCATTAAATAGGTGGTGTCAGTACTTTTGAAATGTTTCATTTTGGAACTTTCCCTAAACAAAATATTAAAATTGGCTTCTGTAATTTTTCCATTTGGAAGGAACTACCCTTTCTTAGTCAACAATTCTCTCATAAAGAATATGAAATGTCTCTGAAAAATTGCTTCATGAAAGATGGGTTTATTTCACAGATCACTGGAAAGCAGTCAGCTTTAGCAAGGGCAGTGTGGAGGTTTTCAATGGCTCAGGAATTCATAATGATTAGACACTTAAGCTAAAACGATTCCCAAAAGGGATTTGGAGTGTGGAGCTCTCAGTAATATTTAGTCATAAATATAATTCAAATTTTAATACCATGTGTGGTAAGCAATAGACTGCAATGAAATTCAGGAAGACTGCCTTGTGTGTCTAAAATAGACCTGTAGTGCCAAATGCTATGTCTTAAAAATGTATTTGAGAGTAGCTGTACCTTGGATTTAGCTGAGTGTACTGGGATACATCTTGCCCGAAAATAAAGATATATTGCATCAAGAGATTTGAAACGGGTCCATTTTTTTTTGTTTGTATGTGCAAATTTCTTGTGGAAAAGCAATATATAAAGCAAAGGTGAAATAACAGAAAAATGTAAGTTTCCAGAACAAATATTTCAGCTAAATTTGTTTTGATGAATGATATCCAAAACCAGTCTTTTATATATATATATATATATATATACACACACACAAATGTATATGTATGGCTTTCAGATATAAAGTAGTCTTTGTTGGAAAACTTTCTGACTCAACCCTGATCTTAGGCAGAGGCCTCTTATCTATACAGCATTCAGTAATGGAATAATCTGATTAAAAGGGTTTCAAATACAGGTAATTTTATCAAAAGCACTGAGCTATTCCAGGGCACGATTACTATCATAGTGCTTAATTATATTTTCTTTCTTTAGAAAAATGCAGCTATCTGAAAGTGTAATGAAGTGATTGCTGTTTGTGTAGCTGTGAAGAAGGGAAGCTCCCTGCTTCATTAGCAAAGCAAATGATTTGCCTTTGGCATTAGTTAACCCTAAGGGCTAAATTCCACTCTCAAATACATCAAGAGGAAAATAACAAGGGATAGACTGAATTTGAAGTGCTGGTAGTGGGAGCAAAATTTGGCCCTTACTCTTCAATGGGAAAGCAAATATAATATTCCTACTTTCCATCCATCATGTCAGATAAATAGATGGCTTGATTAGATTACAGAGCCCACACTAGAAATGATGTATATTTGGCTGAATTGAAAAATGCCATTAAACTGGGATTCCTGGAATTTAGCAGGAAAACAAAATATTTCCTCTCTAAACTCATTATACTTACAGAAAGAAAATTGGGTAAGTAAATGAGAAAGCTTCAAGAGACCCTCCTGTCTGTGTTTAGAATTAAAAGCATTTAAATATGTTCAGATTTTAATTTTTTCCCCGGATTTGTGAAAACTTTGGCTATTTCCGCCTTTGTAAATATTTCATTTTCAAAACCAAGATATTTTTAACATCTTCTCATATAAAGCACAGACAGAGAATAATGCTTATCCCAAATCTGAAAGAAGGAATAGACCTTCAAGCACAAGATTCCTGTTGGGAGAAACATTTTTGACTTCATAATGTGTTGGTTTCTCAGTCAAAACACTGTAAGCACAGCTTTGATTTTGGCACAACTCGGGGACAGTGGAGCACTTGGCATTTTCTCTCATTTTTCTTGGTCGACAGCTGGAGACTCTAGGAATTGGGGGGTGCACCCACAATTTGCCTTCAGGCTAGGGGAAACAGGCTTCCAAATTTTAGATGGAAAACAAGGGGACAAAGCTGACCTTGGCACTGGGCAGCTAAAGATCTAAGGATCGGTTTTCACAGCAGCCCAAAGATATGCAAAGGACTTGGCCAGGCTGCATTTGGCTGAAAGCCAGCTCATTCCAGAGGGATTGGTGGGAATGCAGAGTCTGTGAAGGGCTGCCTGTGCTAAAACAGGAGGGGGACCATGGTCCTGTCTGGCTTTATTTCTGCAGTTTTAGGGTTTTATTTCTGTGGAAGACCTCTGCAGGGGAAACTAGCATGAAGACATTTAGCTGTAAACACTGGCAATGAAAATTTGGTTGAGTGTGGAAAGGAACTGGAAAGGGGAAGCTTCATGATGGTGGGAGGAATATTGGGAGATTTTTAGTCTTCCACTTATAAGGTCAGAAAATCACTTCTGTGTCATCTGGGCAGCATAAAATTGGCCACAAGTTTGTGGTGAGCCATGAAAAACTATCCTGGATTTTTAAAGTCTTCTACTGACCTCTCCTTCTTGAGTTAAGCTTCATTTCTGAATAACCTTGTTATCCCCATATGTCAGGTTCCCCTACATTCCCATGGACATTTTCACTTCCTTTCCTTTTGTCCATACACACACAGCAGGTAGGCAGAATTTTGTCATCCAGTGTGATTTTTAAAGGTATACAGGGAAGGATTCCAACATTATTAAGCTTTCTCACATTAAAAAGTCTAATTTATTGTTAATAAGTTGTAGTTTTTTCTTAGACTTGCAATCCTTTTGTATGTTTTGTTTGAATCCCTTTACTGCCAGAGCAGTAAAATTTTGACTGCATCTAAAAGCATTCCTAATAAATAATCTAGAACTCCACTTATTCCCCATTAAAAAGGACTCTGTTTGTAAAATTCTTCTCACATTTAATGGATTTTTCCTTGCATTCAGAATTTCCATCATTTGTAACTGGATCTAGTGCAAAACCTTGTGGAATAAATTCTGATCCCACTGTATAAACTGAGAGTAATTTAAGTGACATTTGAAGAGCTACTCCAGATTTGCACCAGAATAACCCTGAGAAGGGTCTATTGAAAAAGCAGACAGGTTTGAATTTGTTAAATAAGGCATCACATGTACTGCAAAGCTGCAAACACTGAATTCAGGTGCACTTTACAATGCATCCAATGATGGTGCTTCCCAAGGGGATGTCACTGATTTAGCAAGCACTTGGCCAAGGAAGGGACTAAAACCAGCCCAGATCCTGAGAGGCATTTGGACTGTGAGATTGCATTGCAAGCCCATTCCTAGAGGCTTCCAGCTACGTTTGCAGGAGAGAAAGAAGAGCTGTGAGCCCTGGTGCCTTGCAGGGAGCCTTGGGTGCCCAGCACCAGTGCAAGGGAAGCCAAGTGCCAGGAAATGGGACTGCAGAAGAGGATTCATCAGATGGGGAGCTGCCTAAACTCCTGAGCAGAGGCAAAGGGAACATCAGCCTTCCCCGCAGGGAGATTTGTGTAACTCTGCAGTAGCAGCAGCAGCACAGCTGTGATCATCCCCCACAGCTGGATACCTAAGCTAGGTTGAATTTTCCTTCCTCGTGGAAATTTGGCAGGCATTGTGAGCTTTCCCCTATCTCACAGCCCTCACCCCCTCCAGGGCTGGGGACCTGAATAACAGAAAAGTGAAAAATTCAGGTAGGAGACCATTTTCACATAGGTGTGGAGCATGGAGGGGTAACTCAGTCTCTGCAGGCCACAGGGAACACTTGGAGCTGCTCCCTGTGAGCAGGATCTCTCCCCACAGCACTTTCCCCATGGAAGAAGGCAGAGCACCATGGACTGATCAGCCACCTCAGGCAGATGAGACCTCACAGAGATTCAAAAGGAATATATTTAAAATCAGGACAAATATGTACGGTGGTTGGAAAGGCTGAGAAAAGGTCTGAAGTAATTGGCTGTTAAAGATTTTATCCTAAAAAGTCCATTCTTCCACAAGATTTGGTACTTCCTCACTTCTGCCACTTTGACTTCATGATTCTCCTAATATAAATTTTTTTGCAGTTATTGTAAAAGACACATCTGTATGTACAGGTAGCTAGATAATAAAGGAAAGTGCAGAAAACTGGTGATGTTAGCCATAACAGTAGCCTGTTCCCTGCCTCTATTAATATCTCTACAGAGAAGTCCTAGAAATGAAGAAAAGTCCTCTCTGTCTGGGTGACTACTTTCACCAGAATTTCTAAGCAATGCAAAAGAAAGAAGTAAAAGAACAGATAATTACAGTCCAAGCTTGTAAAGGAATAACTTCTACTTGTTTTCCATCCTTAAGAGATGCACAGTGATCTCGTCTGGTACCTTTTAAAGTCACATTTCTAAGCTTTTCCTTTGCAGTGCAAAGACCATATGAAACTCAGGGAAAAAAAAAAAAAGTTGCAAGTTGGGTTCTGTGTAGAATCACATAATTTTGGGACCTTGTACTTTAAGTAATGACAGCAACAGCAGGATATGTTAACAGACCACCTATAGCTGGCTGGAGTATAGTGCTGTCACTTTTGGGGATGCTGGATTTGTGGCAGTGTCACATTTGGGGTGTGAAACTTATTGCATCTGTGAGCCTCAGGAAAAGTGTCTTGAGAAAGTTCTGTGCTAGAAAGGCATGACAGTGAAGGATTTAAAAGGTACCTCAAAAGCTAAAATAGATGGAAACTGAGTGGTAACAGGACACTACTGCATTTTAAGTGGTCTTCAGTGGGTTTTGTGTGAGTGATTGATTGATTGATGGATTTTTGATGAAGCTGTTGTGAAGAAGGGGGATTTCACATGGAACAGGAATTTCAAAGCATGCCAGTAACTTTTCATATTTTTCTCCCCAGAAAGGAACTGCAGAATAAAAAAAAGTCTGTGGGTTTTTACTTTTTCAGTAGGAAATATTTGGCTCCCATTTGTTTTGTTGTTGCAAACAATGATCCATTGTTAGATTATAAACTCTCTCATTCCCTAGCTCGTTGGAGACTGACAGCAGTGATGTGTGAATTGGTGCACTCCAGTTTTGTTCTGATGCTGAGAAACAACTGATGGGTTTGTGTGAGGCCACAAGCATCCCTGCAGGTGTTTGCAGCCAGTCAATGCATAGGAGGATCTCATCCTCCTGATCTGTGGAAGCCCTGCTAACATTACATGCTTTCGAGAGCATGTGTGGCAAGAAACAGGTATGCCTATGCACATGTATATCCACTTCAAGCATCCCCACCCGATGCAACTCTCTTTTTGCTTAGTTCACTAAACAGGGATATTTATGGATTCTTGACATTCATACTGCCTTTCTCCCTCAATGTCTATATAGAGGGATAAATGAATTCAAGGTCTTGTCTCAAAGGAGAGGATATCTGCTCATCATTTTACAGTGATTGCAAATCATCTTCCTTTTAAAGTCTTTTAAAAACAGTCTCCAGCTCTGGCTAGGAGACTGTCAGGGCCATGAGCCCAGTGCACATTTGGCTAATGTACATTTCTGTGACTGCTGTGCCATTTCCTTACCTGTATTCAGCAACACAGACTGTTGTGATGAGTCAGTGATTGCATTAATGAACAGCAGATCTTCAAGCTCCTTCAAGCCAGAAGACCCTGTAAGAGAGAAAGGGAGAGAAACAAATCCAAATAAGCCTCATTACCATGGCTAGCAAAATTTTAGGCCTGTGCTCTTTCCTTCCATTTTCTGGGGACCTGACATCTTATAAATCTGATGTAAAAGACAAGCAGAGATTCCACGTAAAATTTGGCTTGAAGTGTCATCTTGAATACAGTTACAGATGGTAGCTTGGGCCAGAGCTCCAGCAGCATGAGTTCTATTGCCTGATAGTGGGATTACAAGTAGATGTGGCACTTAGGGACATGATTCAGTGGTAAGTTGGCACATTAGATGTAAAGTTGGATCTAGGATCTTAAAGATCTCTTCCAATATAAATGATTCTATGATTCTAAGATAATGGGTACAAGATTTTCCTGGCAGTCAAGTAGAGAACAAGATTTTACAGAGAGCAAGACCAAGATAATCACTTCCTCTCCAGCCTTTTCCAAACCCCAGAGCTCGGTAGAGAAGGCAAGAAGAGCAAATAGAAGCACGTACTCAAGTTCAAAACCATGTGTGCAGCAGCACATGTAAGGATGCCATCAGTCTTCAAGGAGTGCTGTTGATGGGTTTTTATAGCACTCTATTTAAGCCCTTGGGTGATAGATATCAAAACTGCCTAATGTGCAGAGAGGGTGGAATATGTCCCTTGCACACCAGAGAATAATCTAGTCTGAAATGCTCTTGATCAGGCTCTGTTAGAGGCACCCTTTGATGGAGATGTCTGCCAGATGTCCCTATTGTCCTGATCCACAGCCCGAGCTGTTTCTGATGCTGCTCCTCAAGCTATTTTCTTCAAATTGAGCTTGTTCTAATAATGTCCTGTGCTCTTACATAATGGGCACTTCCTAAGCAAGCCCATTCTGCCAGGACTGAGGTGGAGAAGACCCTTCAAAGCAGCTGGCACTCTGTGAGGTGGTGGTGAGCAGAAGGCTCCTCTGCAGCCCAGCTGTGTGCAGGATAGTCTGCAGGGAGCACAGCTGGCTGTATGGCACACAGCTGTCCACACAGTATGCAGCTGTCTGCAGGATGCACAGCTGTCTGCAGGCTGTCCCGGTGTTCACATGGCACAGTGTGGCACACGGCTCTGCCTGGGACACACCTGTCCTGGGTGCTCAGCTCTGCAGGGCACAGTTATCTCAAAGTGCACGGCTATCTCGGGGCACACAGCTGTCTGTGGGGTGCACAGCTGGCTCAGGATACACAGCTGTCTGTGGGGTGCACAGCTGGCTCAGGATACACAGCTCTCTGCACAACACACAGCTGTCTGCAGCTGCAGAATTCCAGTAGCATTGTTCTCCCCAAAGTGGATTCACCTTAATGCAGTTTAATTGAGCCTATCCAAATTCATGCCTTTCCTTAGTTCAGCTTGGCTTCGTGGGCTCCCAGTAGCTGCTGGAGACGAGGCTTTTCCAGCCCCCAAGTCGGATGGGAGCAGGGGATCCTCTTGCTGAAGGCAGCCAGAGATTACAGCTGATGTCTCCACAGGCACCGCCCTGCCTGTAGGTGCAGTTGAACTCTTTGCAGAACCCACAGTTACCTTTTCCATTACATCATGCAGGTAAAAAACTTGGAAGGAGAGACCCTGAGAAAGGGAATGCAATATGACAAACTATGTGACATCTCTCAGAAGGGTTTCAGATGAAGCTTATCTTGACCTAGGCAGGAGAAAAGATCAGATGATCTCTCAAGGTCTCTTTCAGCATTGTGAGAGAAAAATTAAATTCCTCATGTGAAGTACAGAATGCTACTGTTACACATGATCATGAACAAAATATTTAATAGTACTGAATAATTAATAGTACGACCATCAGCTGGGTCAATTATTCACTAGAGGTGGTGAGAGATGCCAAAAAATTTTTCACCCTACCTGCTTTCCCACCTTCCCTGCATGTGTGGCAGTAATTCACAGCACAGTGGGGGCTGTCTGGCCAGCACAAGCCTAACAACTTTTTAAGGTCTGGTTTGAATTCTTTCAAGTCCAAAGAATCCCAGGAGGTTCAGTCATCTGGTGAAGAGAGCAGCTGCCTTCTCCATGCAGGGGAGCAGTAACCCTGTGGCACACAGCACCTTCTGCAGACTGATTAACTTCAGCCCCTGCTCTCCATGTAATGAACTGTACTTTATGGACTGGCAGCTGGATTTCCTGCTCTGTGTCTGGCAGCACCCACTCCCACGTGTGGCATAGCAGAGCTAGCAGGAGGAAAAGGTCAGAAAGCCTCTTGCAGGGTGCAAAGATTCAGAGAAGGCTGGAGAGCAGGGTCAGGGAGCAGGAGATGGGGGTCACAGGGTTCCAGGCTAGTGGGGCAGCTGGGTCCCAGGAAATGGGGAAGTGGGATGGGGTGGGATGGGATGGGGTGGGATGGGATGGGATGGGATGGGATGCTGCTCCGTGTTCTGGCTGGTGATATGCCAAGTTGGGACCAAAGGGTATCAACAGGATTTAGTCCCTTCCTCTTGCTAAATGCTTTTGCAGAGGAGCTGGGAAGCACTGCCAGGCCACTGTCCCACTGCAGGCAGACCCTAAGGCTGCTTGAGCCCTCCTGCATGCCCTGGACATGCAAACAACATCTCCCACTTCCTGTGCCTCCCTCCATGGGCCAAATCCCCATCACTTTCTGCAGTGCAGACCTGCAGAAGGGGCCAGGTTGCCCAGGGACTGCAGTCAGGCATGCAGTGCCAGGGGCTGGAGTGCAATGGAAATCACTCTGCAGGGCTGCTGGTGAAGATAGGGGTGCAGGAGAGTGGTGTCATTCTGGGGGTTAAGCATCCACATTATGTACTGGCTATGTTGGGCATGTCCCCACAGCAGGGCTCAAATGCACACTGAGGACACTTTGTTCAGCATATTCCTGTGAAACAAATTTCATTTAAACTGCATGATTTGTAATACCTAGGGCACAAAGAGCTGTTCCTTCTGGATGTGTTTGCTGCTGAGGAGCATAGAAGCATCAGGAGGGTGCAAGGGAGGGGGAGGGAACACACAGGGAACAGAGCAACTGCCCTTTGAGCAGCTTACCCTGCTCAGATTTACTGGATGCAATGTGCAACTACTCTGGGAGGCTTTTCATGCTTTCTGATCACTATCAGGCAGGCAGCTGTTTCCACAGACCACATAATTAGTCCAGGATTTCTTTTCTAGGAGTGGCACAACCTAACTTATAGCCCATTATTGTGTATGGTGAATTTGAGTTGTTTCTTTTCCAGGAACAATACTTCGTGCTTTTTAGCATTCCAACTGCAAATGAAATGTACCTCATTCAGTTGCCCACTGCTCAGTAATTCCTCTCCTCAGGCTGAGAACCCCTCCATCCTTAGCACTTATTGTCACCTCTTTTCTTGCCTCTTCCCAAACCATTTCCAGGTCTATCATGAAGAGATTTCAGCTGAGGACTGTGATCCTGCCAAGAGCCCTCATCACACAGACCATTATGGCCAGAACATTGTTCCAGGAGTGGTATACAAGGCATGGACTCCTTTTGCAAGATGAGAGCCTTTACAAGGATAAGAATTAACAAGAAATGGAAAAAAAAAAAAAAAAAAAAAAAAAAAAGAAAAGAAAAAAAAAAAAGAAGGTAAAAAAGCTCTGTAGATTTAGGAATATTCATGAATATCCAGTGTAAATACTGGAGATTGTTGTTGACTAGAAGCAGTCTAATTCAGACAAAGTTCCTTGTAATAATTTCTTCTTTGTACCAGAACTTAGAATGTGACTTTTAAGAAGCTGCAAAAAAAGGTGTCATTTGCTACGTTTAAGAAAAACAAAATAACAAACACATCTATGAACATGGGAAAAACCTTAATATAAGCAAACCCAAAACATCGGGGTTTTTTAGGAAAACTCTATAAGCTCTGTTTCAGAGAAGTGCCTCATAAACTGAGTGTTTTCAGACAGAAGTTGGTGGCTCAGTGGTCATCTGCAGGACATCAGGTCTGTCCACAGTCACTTCTGCAAGACGACCCCAGAAATATCACAGTGGTGGAAGTGGCAGCTTGGGAAATATTTCCACTATTTCTAGGCAAGTTAACTTTCCTCTGTTAATGAAATTGCTGAGTAAACAGGTTTCTGCTGGATCAGAGAAGCATAGTTAGTCCCAGAATGTCCCAGTCTTAGATTTAATGGCTTTAATCCATTAACTACTTAATTTACATATTATAGTGACTGACTCAGATCCAGGTGGAATTCAGAACTATGGGTCAGTATTATTCTGTTCCTCAGGGTTTCCCTGGCAATCACATAACATTTATTAAAACAGCTAGAGGTAAAATAATTCCATCATAATCCCAGAACAGTCACAGCAGCCCCATAATATTGGAATGTGGATCCATTCCAGGGGATATTTGCTTTGCAGTAGGCAAGGTGCTGGTTTCTAGTGGGTAGAGGAGGTGAAGAAAAGGACTTAACATTTGATGTAAAGGCTTAGAGGGTGCTCACATTTCCTCTTGTAGAAGCAGGCAAGAAAAGTTCTTTTTGTCAAAGTGATGTTTTCCAGTCCTCCAAACTTAAGCTTTCAGGTCTGTCTTTCTGCCCCTGCTGAAGGGTCTGACTTGAAACTGAGCCTTGTTCTTGTAACAGGTTGGAGGAGTTTTCCAGGTGCCACTCCTGGTGACTTTCAGCCCCTGCCAGCACCGGTGGAGCAGAGCTGAACCTCTCAAAGGTCTGTGCTGTGGTGGGTTAGAGAAGCAAACTTCCCTTCAAAGGGGTAAGACTGAACAAATCCTACTTTGCTCTCTTGCCTGACACTTCTGCTGGAGCAGGGAACACGCTGAGAGCTGTCCTGCACTCTGCAAGCTTAGATAAGAAGGGAACTGATGGAACTTTTCCTTCTGTCTGCATCCTAGACAAGTACACCACCACTATATAGGGCCAATTCTCACTGACCTGTTTCCATTCCTGCCAGAGGCTATAAGAAGTATTCAGAGCTGTGTTCGTGTGCACAAGTGTGATATGTGAAAGCTCTGAATCTCTGTCCTGTGGGAAATGGAGATATTTTAGCTTCTCCTTTGATCTTAAAACAAAAATGAAAGAAGTAAAGGAGCTAAGAGTAAGGAAAAGTCACAAGAATTAATATTTTTGTGGGATGGGATGTCCCTGGAGGTGTAATCTGAACCCTCAAAAATGTTAATTTTCAATGGACAAGGAAGTGCTGATGGCTTTGATGTGACAGAACCTACAGTTGGACCAACATTTGGTGTTTCAAAAGGTTGATGCTAGAATGTGGTAGGAACACAGAGCTGATAGAGTCAGAGGACTTATCCACTCCACTTTCCTACTATCACAGACACGAGTATCATAACCCCAGCATTCACTTGAACCTAATAAACTCAGCCTAAAAGTAGGTATCTTATCCAACTTGGCTACATCTGGAATGCTTGATCCTGAATACCAGTGCTTCTCATTTCTAGTAAAAATATAATTAGGCTTATTAGGTCTTGGATCAATATTTCTCTTTGGCTCTTCCTTCTCTGCAGTTTTTGCCAACATGCAGCAGTTTTGGGAGGTGTAACCACACTGCCTCTCCTCTGCTTTGCTGAGCTGCACAAGCCAGGCAGGCTGATTCAGTTCCCTTGTACAGGACAGACTCTCCAGTTTCCTTAGCATCCCTGTAGCTCCTGTTTTACTGGACTATGGATGACCAGACATGGATTATGGATGTGTGCAGACAAGCTCTCATTAGACTTCTGCTTTCTGGCATGAATATTTCTCTCTTCTCTTGGAAGTGCCTTTCTTTCTATTGCCTGAGAAAAGTTCTGCATCCCTCTGTCAGTGTTGTAGTGAGGACTCTGAGAGAGCCTGTGTCTATGAGCTGCAGAGCTTTGTTAGTTCCCACTGATGGTCTGTCTGCCAAAGGGACAATTCTTGAGCCTAATCCCTGTGCACACATATCTGTGTGAATCATTTTTGCCCCATTTATCTAATTCTAGTTCCTGAGACCATCTGATTTTTCCTGTATGCTCTATAACTACATGAAAAGTGGCATTTTCCCATCTCTGCATTCTATCAAACCTCTGTTTCATAAGAAATTTGGATGAGGCACGTTTCTTATTGTTATGTCTATTAACCAGTTTTCATAATTATTTGGTTTATTTTTTTACCATTCTTTTTTGACAGTATTCTGCCACTGTTTTGGATTAGTGGTTTTGGGCTGGTAGCTGGGGTCAGAAAAGTTATGTACATTGGATGGAATGCCATAAAAAACAAAATGTGTCTTCAGATTAAAACTAGAACGACTCTTAGCATTGCTGAGGTGATTTTGGATTAACTGAGATCAGATTCTACCATAGTGACTCCCATGAGATAGCTTATTTGAGTAAAAGAATCAGGACTGTACCTAAAATGTTGATGGTATTGCAAAAAAACAAACCTGTCCCTTGGACTGGAAGCTCTTTCTTTGTGAGAGGCTGCCAGCAGAGAGGTAGGGACCTCAGCTGGGCTCCTGTTTAATTCACAGTACCTCTGACCCACCATGGGCAAGACATCAATTGTTTCAGGAGGTATTTAAAGGCCTGCAAGGACTGGAACCATTAGTTCATCCCTTCAGAGGAGGTGGAGGATCAGATTATTGCTGGGTAAGATCTGCAAGAAAGCCTCAGCAGGCATCAAAAGCAGGTGCAGGTTTTCTGGGAAGGGTTTGGAGCTCTCTCAAGAAACAGGTTTCCAGTACTAAGGCTACAGGTCTGCTGCAGAGGAAGGAGATGAGAGCTGCATGGGCTCCCCATGGCTGCACCCTGCCCTGAGCTGCATCCAGGAGCTTCTGAAACATCTCACCAAGCATTTGGATGCCTTTTGAGTCTCTAAGTATTTCTGGCACTGTAGTCCCTTTCTTCTTCATCAGCCTTTGCATTTGTGTAAGGAAAACATTTCACATCTGTGCCAGCGAGGTTGCTGGGATTGATGCATTCATGAGTGTGAAGGGCTGGGATTCTGTAACAGAGGCAGGAACAAAAGCCCCTGAGATGCTCATCCCTGTGCACCCAGCATGGGAACGTGCCAGCCTTGTGGCAGGGCTCATTGCTTGGCTTAAGCCTCCAACATACTTACAGGAAGAAAAACTGTAAACAGAGAATACAAATGTAACCATTGTTATTTGCTATGCGACTTTCAAACTTCTTGCCAGATTATAAATCTTGACTGCTTGTACCTCTGCCGTTTCTCAGGTCTGAACCAAAAATATTTATCAAGGAAATAATGCTTGTAACAATGATCTCAGACCAGTGCAACTCATTAGCTAGCAATGTGCCTGCAGGCAGTATGAAAGATTCGACCCATCTGGAATTAAATAGCAAGGGATAGCTGGAAGCTGTATTCAATACTGATGGTGGGAAAAGCCTTAAAACTCCTTGATTGCAACACATGAAAGCTGTGAACCATCAATAACCAAAAAAATATGATGTGCCAACTATAGCAAAAGTAACAGCAGGGCAATGCCATTATTCGAGGTCATTCCACCTTCGTCTTGCCAAAAAGGGATAAAGGAAGGGCATGACATAAGCCAGATCTCCAGCATCCTACTCCCTTGTCAGTAGGACATAATTGGCATTAAATACTGAATGTGTCTGGATTTAATATAACTCTGCTCCTCAATTACTTCATCCACTCAAGCAATGGAAGGCTGCCCATTTCAAGAGTTTATAGGGGATAACTTGCTTTAAGTCAGACATCAGAGGCCCAAATGTCCTAATTGATATATTATTAATAAATTCTCAAAATTATCATAACTTGTTCCAAGCAGGGGAGGTAAACCCATAATTGATTACCAATTATGTCAATAAATGGCAAGTGCCTCTTCTTTATATAATGTCTTTTTGTAGCTGATTAGAACTGAGGGCAAACCCTGCCAATCTCTTTCCATCACTGGCAGCTGCATCACTGGGAAATATACAAAGCATAACAGGGGAAGGACAAACTCCTTCTGTGGTATCTTTGACTATTGACCGCATTTTTGGGTGAGCAGGTAGCTGAAGATCCATTGCCTTTTTCTCTAGAACTTCTGTTTCAGCAAGTGGAAGCAGGGTAGGTGGTAGAAGGTTTAATGGCCAAGCAGGACATCAAGCATTTGGGATATACCCCAGGCTCATGGAAAATTGCAGAGGCCAAATGCCAAGAGTGGGGATTTCTGTCTGGATTTGAACAGGGTGGTCAGCATTGGGTATGGACACGATGAAAAAGTTATTGTGTGAAAGCAGCATCAGAACTGCTGCCTGGAACTGCCTCTGGGAGCACCTTTGTCTTGCAAGCCCCTCTAAAGCAGAGTGCCTCTCTACAGTGTGTCCAGCTGCAGTCTGTGTGGGGTATTTCAGGTTGTCACCCCATGAGGATGCTATTGTGCCTTCCCAGTCTGGGTAATGCTAACAGGGAGGCAGTGAGGTTTGACCCCATTAGCTGCCAGGTGTTTATGAAATGGTTGGGGCACCAACCCCAGCCAAAAGTCTGCACTCCACATTAATAAATGAACCATTTGAGTTGCTGTGACAGATTGATGGACTCATAAAAGGCAGGATGGAAAGGGACCTCAAAGCATCATCTAGTTCAGTGTTTTTCTGTCTCTGGTCTAAAAGGTATCAGGAGACTGTCTGTGAAAGCAATGCAGAAAGTCTGATGCAAACCCCCCCCCAATACACTCTCATGGGTGCCAAAGCATAGTGAGGGGAAGGAAAAGACAACACAAAAGTGCTCAGAACTTCATTTTCAACCAGAAGTGAAGGAAAATCATGGTCATAATGCTGTGTAGGAGCTGGAGATTCCACTCAGATGGTTTGTGTGACCTTTCATTAAAATAAAATAAAAAATCCCACAGCTGCAGTAGTTCAGACTCTCTCTGTGTTTTCTGGAAAGATCAACTCTAACCATTCATGAGCAAAAGTATTTGAGTTTCCTGGATGGATCCCATTTTTTATTTCTGGAAATATACTGTGTATCTGCAGAGGCACAGGAGAGCTGTAAGCAGGAGGGGCTGAGCAAGCTCTATCCCACTGCAACTCTAGTAATATCAATGCAACAAAATCAGGCAGTATTTTTCCTTTTTTTCTTTTAAGAAATTAATTACTAATTTTTCTTTTTCCATATTTATATCTGATTTTTTTGAACTTAGAGTTCAAAACTTAGAGATTTTTCAAACTTAGAGTTTTAAGCACGTTACAGGGCCCTGTATACATCCTAGCAGAGAAATATACATATTATCAGTCCTTCTTTTTTCTGAGTCATATTTTAAAAATGATAAAACGTGAAACTATTTTATTTTGCTCGATTTTATTTACACTATTATATAAATAACAAAATATATTAATTGTAATGCGTATAAATTGCCCACCTTTGCACATTCAGCTGTGAGCTATCTTTGGAGGAATTTTTGGAACTTCAGAGAACTGTTGCCAGCAATGGTGAGGTGGGAGTACATTCAGCTAAATTAGTTCTAGCATTAATAAACCTCCCCAGCACCTCAGTGTAGCAATAGCCAGCTGGGATGCTGCAGAGCTAATAAATGCTGCTGAGCCCCAGCTGGCCCTGTGCAGAAAACCACCTGGCAGGCAGTGAATCCTGGTCCCGAGGGAAGCCTGGAGCACACATGTCTTATCCTTCTGCTGTGCAGGCATCCAATCCTCCTTCCTCTTTTGGTAATTCATTCATGGAGCACATTTCCATAGTGGTGAGATCTGAAAACATTGTTTCTAGAAAGCCCTGTCTGGTAAAATACTCAGAAGATGGAAATTGCAGTATAAAGCATCTGGGTCTGTGTTCTGTCCTCTTGGGAATGATGGACCTGTGGCATCCAAAGACAGCACTGTGGCCTGGGTTCAAAGGCAGCATTCAGCTCCAAGAACAAATGAATGTTGGCAGCCTTTTAGCCCCAGCCTTAGCTGTACAGCTCCTGGCACTGTACAAGGCTTCTTCAGCCACTGGCGTTTCCTGATGGTATTGAGAACATCCTAATACTTTAACAACCCTCAAAACATAGAAATAAAGGCTTCCAGAGCTTGTTGTCCACTTTTTACATTTCTCAGGTTTTTTTAAACAAGTGCCTAAGCTTTATGCAATTTAAGTAATGTGTTAAGAATCAAAATCTAATTTTCACTCTTTCATTTTGAACAAGATATTGGATCAGGGAGAAGGATCATACATTTGTGTTCAGTGCATCCTCCCTGATTTTCACCCAGCTGTGTGCTGGAGGGCTCCTGTAGGTGTGGAAGAAGCCAGCAGTTGAGTTAAGGGGTCAGAGTTTTAGAAGAAGGATTTGAGTGATGAACAAACAGTTCAATTGATGCTGCCAAATCCATTCACCCTTTGTCCTCCCAGTGTGTTATCTGGGGACTAAGTTATTATGACAAGTCTCAGGTCTCTGGGACTTCCCACTCTTGTAGGCACCACTTAATTACAATCCCTTTCAAATCCTGCCTGTCCTGAGACCAGAGTGGATTTCTGAACTGGCCATTTAAGGTGGAGTTGGTAAAGCCTCTGTTAGTATTTTAATACAACACTCTGCTTTGGGACCCTGGATCTGCTATTGGAGGACAAAAGCCATAAGAGAAAACAAGGCATTCCTCAGAGGGAGTGCAATTTGTACATGGCATCCTTATGTCACCCTCCTGGTGCAGCATGGAGCTCTTTAAAGACCCCTCTTTGATCCAAGTCGAACTTTAGCCCTTTGGAGTTCAGAGGTTATGTCAAAAACTTTCTTCCTGGCTTTTAGTGTCAGCAACTAGAGATTTAAGCCCTAATGGTGACAAAATCCCATTGTTTTCTGTGCACCAGGACTTAGACGGAATTAAATTCAAGGAGAGGTGCAGCAGCTTGCTGCTGGTAATGGTGTTTCTCTTGGGATCTTTAGGCTTTCAGAAGAAACTTAGTGCCCAGTCCTAGTTTGCCTAAGTGTGCTAGCCAAAACTGCCTTGTCCAAATACATTTAAGTGGAAGAAATTAAGAAGGATCCCTGCTTATCCTGTCTGCTTCCATTCTCTGTGTTACTGTTGGCTGATAGAATTTAGAGATATGCAGCAAACCACCAGTGCCCAGAGACCTTCTCATCACTCAGTTTCCCATGGATAGCCTTGAGGAAAAAAAAGTGCAAGCGTTTTGCTTATGGGTATCATGACAAAATTCAGCCTGTAATATGACCAGTCCAAGCCCAGATGAGTAGATGCTTTATGTTTCCCGTAAGCCTCAGCCTCTAATAAGGGAAAATGGCAGAAAAGTAAGGCAGATGCTGCCAGAAAATATCTCATCCCCTGGAGGGAAGGAAGAGAATGAAAGAAATAGCTGGTGGTACAAAATATTTTGCCTAGAGAGATTTTGGAATTGTTCCCTAGCTACAGTGGGCAAATCCTTATAAATCTCTCATCTGGGCTACATACTTATAAGTGCTATTAATGCACCTAACAAAATCCAGTCTTTTGTAAAAAAACCACAGTAAATCACTTCAGTGTGTCATCCTCTAGGTGACAGCTTGATCTACCATGAAATGGAGTGAGAGCAGAATCTCGCACAGTAGGATCTGCTCTTGCCTCTGATATGCTGCTCCATCACTGCCAGCGAGCAGATCCCACCTGGGCAGCACAGCTCTGTCTTCAAAGGCCAGCATGGAGGACCTCCTTAGGACAACTTGAAAGCACAGCAGCACAGAACGGAAGAGACCAGGGTCACAGTGGAGCATAGATCACTCCCCAGGAGCAGCCATACAGCCTGCAAGACCCGTAGCACTTCCTGGAAGCCTCTGAGCTGCAAGGTTTCCTGCATTAACTAAATGGCTGCTGGAATGCTGAGGTGGGCCCTATAAATCAACAATGTTGGTTTTGATGACTCCAGCATACAGGGTTGCAGGACAGCACTTGCATAACTGCACAAAACTCCCACCAGTTTTGATAGCCTTTAAAATGGTGAGAAGGATATCAACCTAATTTTTGATGCTACTATCCCAAAATTTCCAAGAAATCTTGCTCTTGTCCTGTCTGGCCATAGCAAGGTACCTTAGATCCTTGGGTTTTGTGTGACTGTGGAGAAGGGTTTATGAGAAGGTCACATTTGATCTTATATGTGTCCTGTTAAATGCCTGACCACTGAGTTCTCTGATGTCTGTGAGAGCCTGTCAATGTGGTGTTTTTTGGATACTGAGGCTCCTGGAGAGCTCAGCCTAAGAGTCTGCTGACAATATAGGTACATCTGCACCATAAATGTCCTATGTAAGTCACTGTTTTGTCTGCAGGCAGGAATTGAAAGCAGGCTTCCACAAGGTCCTTCTGAGAGTCTGGAGTACAGGCTTGAGGAAGGTGTGATGTCATTTGATGAATATGTGAGAAAGCAAGCAATGATTTTTTCTTTTTTTTTTTTGAGACCAAGTGATAGGTCAGAGAGGGAAGAAAGTGGGGCAAAAGTGTGAAATTTTCACAACGGGAAAATATAGGAGGAGCAAGAGGCACTTAAGATGTAATGACATCAGGTGCTGGCAGAATTTAGCACACACCTGTGTGCAGAGGTAGGCAGAAGCAGGCAGCAGACAGGCCTCAAGACTTGCCCCAGAAGATCCTGTAGTCCTCAGCCGTGTCCCCATGGTATTCATGGTCATCTAGCAAGGCAGGCAGAGCAGAAGAGCATCCTTCCAAGACAAAGAAAGACAGCCCTGTACCCCAGTGCTGCACAGCCTTCTCCAAAGGCAGATACAGAGGCAATAGCCCTGCTTGGCCATGGACTCCTTTGTGTCAAAGTGCCTGCCAATGCCTCCACTGTTTCACACTTTGCTTCCCTCAGAGCTCTTGGATAAATATCACCTCTCCACCCCTGGGAATTTCTGCACTTACTTCTCTTTGGCTGTTCACTGCTGCTGCAGAGGTTTTTCTGAGCATGAGGGCTCTGGGAGGACAGCCCCACATCAGGGACCTCTCCTGTGCTCTCAATGGCAGAACCTGGCTGAGGAGCATCCCCTGGCACAAAGACAGGAACAACTGCAATTTCTCAGGACTGGGCACTTTGAGAAAAAGAAATATTTTGAAATGCTCATTTTGTTTCCCCACTGGGACCTGAGGAGAGGGTGTGAGAGCAGCATCTGTGAGGGCCAGGGATGTGTGCTTTACACAGGGGAAAGAACTGGGCAGAGCTGAGCCCAGAGACAGGATCAGAACATCCCTTGGGGGAGGCACTCCTAGGCTTCCATGGAAAAGTGGTAGGTGGTACAGTGAGGTACCACTGAGCAAAGGACAAGTAGATGGGAGGAGCAGGAACCTCTGCCAAGTTCCTCCAACAAGTCTGGTTTATACCCCACAGGCAGGCAGTGTTTGCTCTGCTGCTGACAGGACCAGAAGACATGAGACCACAGGACAATAACTCACCTGTGCAAGGTGCAAAGAGCTGACTGGGGATAGTGTCCCTGAACTTTTACCTTTTAAAAGGTTGCCTTTTACCCCCAGGTTAGCCTAGTTTGTTATGATGGTGACCTTCCCCACTAAGGCTCAGAAAAGGAGCCAGTGAGGGTGTTTATTTTGCTCTCCCTACACCTTTTCTTTATTCTTCTAAAGTTTTAGGGGAAAAATATGGCTACAAATAGAAATTAAATTTTCGGCTGATTATGGCAAAATTATCTGCCTTTTCTCTCAAGAAATTTGATTACTTTTGCTGTATTTTGAGGGGAATTTGTTGGAAAAAAGATCTGCTAATTTCTGTGAGGCTTCTGTGCAGAAAGATCCTTTTGCCATAGTGGTACAGAAGTGGTATCCTCCAAAGCTTTTAAATGTGGGATAATGGCTCTTAGCACTATTGCAGTGCCCTTTGCCCTTGCAGAAGGGTTTAAACATTGCTGGCATATCCAAAAAAATCCAATTTAGCCTCCTCAGTTTGCTGTCCAAACTATTGTTATCCAAAACCATAAACCATAGTCCAAGCATAGCTATAGTTTTGGACAGATATTCCTGACCTTGTGGCTTGGTGTTGTGCATTCTTCAGTTTCAGGCTATATTAGCAAGTCTGGGAAGGAATCCATTCATATAATTATTCCAGCATATCAATTTGCTGCTCTTAGAATGAAATCACTCAGCAGTGGGAAGCATATAAAGAGGACACACAGAGTTTAATGTAGGAAACACTTTAATGATGAAGAGATTGCCAGAAGTATCTTGGTTCAGTCCAGATCCCTAAAAGAGTAATTTAATGGGATGTTGCAATTCTTTTGCATTAATTCAATGTTTTTTCTGTACAATGGAACATGTGGTTTTTTATTCAGTATCACTAATCAATGTGTCACAGATTGTAGCAATTCCTGAAACCATTTTCTCTCCATTGTCTCTCATTCTCTTACTGCTCCCCATCCCCACTGTCTCCTCTTTCCCTGTGAATGCTGTGACCAGGATGGTCTGTGTGTTCCTGGTCATGAAATGACAGTGAGAATGGCACGGTGCTGCCATCCTTGTGGCACTGTGGAATGACCAGCTGGCTGTTGGAAGGGCAGCAAGCACACAGCATTTTCAGGAGCTCGCTCTGCACTAGATAGTTTTTGAACAGTATGAGCACTATTTGGAAGAGGCAGGTGTGCTGCTGGGCAGTGCAGCTGCTGCTCCACCTCTTGTCTGGTGCCCAGCAGAGCCAGGAGCCCAGGAGCCTGCCAGGGTCAGGGCTCTGGGCAGGAGCTGGGGCTGTTTGCAGCACATGTAGGCTGGTGTTCTGGTGGGGGAGGACACACCACCTGTGTGGTCCCTGGGCTCACTATTCAAGGCTTGATCAGATTTGTCACAAATTTGGCACACAGACGACTGAGGTGTCTTTGAACTCCCCTGGTACAGAAGAAAAATAAAAGGATGAGGCTTTTGGATAGGCTGCTTAATGCAGAGTTGCTAGTGCTCAAGCCTTGTAACATTGTTTTTCTTAAACATCAGCTGCCAGAATTACCGTACCACTGAGAACAGCAGTTTGAATTTCTTAACTCGGTTTCCTAAGGAAGCCAGGTTGACAGGATCACCATACCTATCCATCTGCCTCTCAATCCCTCCCCAATGACTTCCAAACTTCTTAGCAGACTGGTGCAAAGGGATGAAGTCTCAAAGTTATTACTTCTGTACAATCATTGCAACACTGAACAAGAAAGAGA
Source organism: Sturnus vulgaris (assembly GCF_052056855.1). Classification (NCBI taxonomy): domain Eukaryota; kingdom Metazoa; phylum Chordata; class Aves; order Passeriformes; family Sturnidae; genus Sturnus; species Sturnus vulgaris. The sequence continues at coordinate 21,053,630 of NC_142250.1, read as the reverse complement.
AGGAGAGGAATCTTGTTAGAGCCCTCCCGAGGGATGGATTGGGTTGCCAGCCACACTTTTTGTGAGACCCTGGTGCTTCTGCATAGCCAGCCAAGGCAGTCACCAGAAACCAGCCATCAGCACTTCTGCCTGCAGAACAGTTTAACTTACCAGCAAATCTTCATGGACACAAAACCAACTGTAGAATAAAAAGCCTACCAAGCTCCAGTTTCAGAAGGTCTCTATGGAATATGCCCTGGATAATGGCATTTTAAAAGCATGGCTCTTTGGATGCTTTGCATGTAAGCATTGCAGTGTGGCTGTGCTTTCCCCTTCCTGACACTCCTGGGAGAAGGGTGAAGTGTGACATCTGTGGGACTCTGTGACACAGCATCACTGTATTGATACCTCAGTATCTTATACTTCTTCTCACAAAACCTTTTCTGAGGTGGGCAGGGCTGTTGCCCATTTTCCTAATAACAAACCACAAGATAAAGTGATTTCCTTCAAATCATGAGAAGTCAGAGGCAGAGAAATTTTAACTCTACCTCTGCCATGCCCTAGGATCCCATGCAAAAACATGTAAGACATGCTGAGAACTGCTGACAAAATGACCTGTGAATAAGCAAAGCCCATTGCATTCACTTAACATCCAAATAAGAACAGAACAAAACCTCAATTTATAAAATATTTTTGATTTGAACTGTAAGTTCCTGAGAATAAAATCTTTCACTTTGATCCTGCTGCACATTGAGCAGTGGGACCTTGTTAAGCTTAATGTAAGACCACCAATATAAACAACTACTAAATGGATACCAAATGATGGTACCTGCTCTCGAGGATTTACTGTAACATCTGTTAAATTTTGACCTAGTTTATGATTAACAAATAGGGAGTATAAATTCTCCTCTTGCTTCTCTTTTTAAAGGTGCAATGAGACCACCTAAAGCTTAGTAAAATATTTTTGGCAGTACATTCCTCTCATATTTCTTTAACTGAAAAGAGAAAAGGAAGATCAGCTCCACCATTTTACCTCCTCTAGCTGAGTATTATTTATGGGCCCACTAGAGAAAACTTTTGTGGGCTATTCCTTATTTAGCTGAAAGAAAAAAAAATGTCACTAACAGCTGATTCTAAAGAAAAAAAAAATTAAAATGTCACTAACAGCTGATTCTTTGGATCATTTGAGCAATCCTTTTACTTTCAATAAAATATACTTTTTCTGTTAAAATTTTTAATAAACTGACCGAGAAGCCCATGCATAAAAGTTCTCATTGCACTTCATGACATGGAAGGTGATTGGTCGTTTCCAAAGAGATTTTATTCCTCTGTGCATTAGCAGCGTCTCAGGTTTCACAATTAAAGGACATGCTTCTTTTATGAAAGCCCATATTGTGAGTTGAGGGGGAGAAGGGAATTCACACAAATCCCCCACTGCAGAGCTCAGCTGCATCCTTTGGTAGGTCCTTTTTAGTCAGTAAGAATTATTAGAACTGAGGAGACAGGTCACAGCAAATACATGCAGTCGTGTGCCAGCTGTTCCAGCTCTGTGCCATTACCTTCATCCAAGGAGAGCTGTGCTCCTTGTCCCTCCAGGCCCCATCTCACAGCTCCCACGTGGCTTCAGCCCAGGAGCCTCAGCAGGGCAGGAGCAGGGCTCAGGTCCTGAGACAGGAGTAAGTCCAGAGATATTTGGCACTCAGCTCTGCTAGAGGCTTGACATGACAAGTTGGTGCTTGTGAATAACATGCAGGTCCTGGGCAAGAGAGGAGATGTGGGCAAGGGAGTCACACCATCTCCAAGTGTGGTAGTCAGCCCTTGGTAGGATGTAAAAGTTTAGAAGGCATTTAGGAAGGCTTAGGGAAGACTGAGAATTATACAAGACCTGGCTTCACACTGAACAACTTGTGTCTGAGTAGTTTGTTTCCTCAGCAGATGGTTTTCTGGACAACAGAAATGTGATAAGTTGAGCTGGATTTATGCAAATTCTCACGGCAATACCCTGTGGGGAATGGCCAGTTTGGCTAAAAAAGGCAGTGGAAGAAAGAACAGTAGAAGAATGTCAGTAAATGAGCAAAACCTAGCAGAGCAAGGTCTGGGCTCTTGCATGACCCTGGTGGGGTCAGGTACCCTCCTGAGATAACCTCCATCCCCTGCTTGATACCGAGCATGGTATTTATCAGCTAGTAACACAAATTAGTCAATGAACTGGTCCCCCGGGGTTAATATAGCACAGACTCGCTAAAAACCTAATTACCATGCTGAGGAATGCGAGATTGCAATAAATAATTCTTTTATAGCTCAGTTTTTGTACTTCAGGATGAAAATACTCCCTGTAGATATAAATTATTATTTTTTCATATAAATTCATTCTAATACACCAATAAGAGTGCTTGGGAGGCTGGGCTACATAAAGCAGCTCTGGCTTACAGAGCATGAACACGCATGCTTCAAAGATTTCTGCCAGTGTCTCTCGGCATGTCTCTGAGCCTGTAAGCAGCAAAACTTCTTTAAAAACTGAGTATTGGTTTTCAGCGATTCCTTTGAAATACTGTTGGCATTGATCACCCTGCAGTTCATCCCCATCTGCTCCCTGGGACAGAGTGATGGGAAGAACATTTCCTGTGTTGTGGTTTAAAGTGCGCAGGTGCCCACAGCCCAGCTGGGCCTCTTGCAGGTGGGCAGCAGTGCAGCATGATGCCAGTGAGGTGGTGGGATGGTCTTGGGGAAGAGCAGAGCTGTTTGGAACACCTCCTGGTCTGTGACCAGGTGTGCAGGCTATGCTGGAGCTGCTGTCAGACAAAGGCACTTGGGGAAATGGACTTACCAGTGAGCAGCAGCTGACTGCTGTTTTTGTTTGAAGTTGTCTCGAAAGTCTGTCATAGCCCCAAATCAAGCATTTAATTTTATTTTTAAATTTTGCTTTGAAAAGCTCTTTAACTTTGATGAGTTTGTCAGAAAAAAACATTGTAGGGAAAACTCCCAGTATCTCAAATGGAAAACTGGGGTGTTTCCCTCTAACCTGTATGAATATTTTATTTCTGTGTTTTTATTTTCATATAAAAACTATTCTCTGAACTAGAAGAATATCTAAAAATAGCTTACAACCCTTCAAGGCTGGCTTCATTCAGGTTTTTTTTCTTTTATTGTTCATTAACCATATCTTACTCTGTTCTCTGGCTCTTATATCTAAAAGGTGTATGTCTTTATACACTGTGTGAGAACAAGGGCTCTGGCAGTTGGGGAGCCTTGGAGAACTGTGACCCTGTGGCCAAGGGCACTGGGCACAGAGGGGTTGTGTTGGCACAAATGATCTCAAAGACTAAATCTGCCCACAGTGTCATATCTTCCAGACTCACGACCCCAGATCCAGACACAAGCCTCACTTGTGCTTGAACTTCCACCAGGCTCCCAGCCCCTAGTTTGGCAACTGCTGCTGTAGTTCATCGAAAGTTTGTCAAAACCCATACAATTCCACAAACCCCACAGTCTGAAGAAATCAGCATTTTTCTCCTGAAACCTGTTCTGCTGGAAATTTCCCAACCCAGTTCTACAGAGAGTCATTATTTCTGAAACGCTTTTGTAAACATTTATTGCAAGGGTTTTCTTAATGACAACAGCCACAGACTCTGGCTGAGCTTAATTTGGCAATTTGAAAATCTCACTCCTTTTTGTCCCTTGGCCAGTTGGAGTAAGGGAAAAATTTTTTGTGTCTTTCAACACCACCACTGTGGTTTGGCTGCAAAGTATGCTGCAAAATGTTTCCTGGAGATGTCCCTGTGCCTGACACAGCAGTACTGTGGAACCCACGGCATTGCTCGTGATACTGGCAAAATACTCAACATTTGCTTAGCATCCTTCTCTTACAGATCTTCAACATAAAGGCAGGTTAACCAGTGTATAGGGAATTATAAATTGATGGGAAGAATTTCAGATTGTGCTGCCTCCATGAATTTCCTTCATTCTTTACTTGAGAAAGAACACCAAGTCTCACCCCAGGAAAGAGGATAGAACAGATCCAGGAGGCAGTTAGCAGTGGTCAGGCTATATCCAGAGGGACAGCAATTACCACTTCCCCACAGGCTCTTGCTTTCTACACAAAAAACCCTGACAGCACTTTGGAGTCTGGCACATGAACCTTATTCGTGTTTCATAATACCCTAGCAGAGTGGTGATGGTGAGAGGTGGCAGACAGGGAATAAGGGTGGGGGGAGAATCCCCCTGTGGGAATTGCAGCAGGACTGAAGGCCATTTCTTGTATGACTGCTGGGATGGTGTCCCAAAGGACTGCCCCTTTGTGCCTGGGAAGTGGAGCAGAGGACCCCACAGCCCCCAGTGCACCCCTTCCCTGCCTGGGCAGACAGAAATATTCGCCAGGACAGCTTTGCTCCTAGTGCTGTCACAGGGAGGTGGCCAGCAGGATACAGACTGCCTGGATGTGATTTCATTCACTGCTTTGTAAACCAATGTCAGTCTGCTGTTTTTCACATCATCCCTGGTCCACAGCTGCAGTTAGGAGAGGAGAGCTCAGCCTGCAGCACTGGCTGGGGATATTACAATCTGCTCTTCCTGTTAGCAGCCTGCCTCCTCTTGCCCCAGAGATCTCTTTCCCCACAGATGCTTTCCATGCTGGAATGTGGATTTGTTTTTTGTGATCATTCTATTCAAACCCCCTCTCCCTCAGGTCTGGATTACCTGCTCTGTGTTCCTAAGTTCTTGTGTCGGTACCTAACACAATTCTAGGATCTGTCTATTCTCTAAACTTGAACCCCACTGAAGACAAATCCTCACCTGCACTTTGTTCATCTGTTTGGCTGCATGTTCTTGGGACTCATCCACTACTCTCCTTGAAAGCCATTTTTTCAGTCCCTTTGCACTGCAAGAGAACAAGCAAAGGACTGCTGGTGCATTTGGTTCCTTCCTACTGCCACATCACACTGAGCAGACCACTGTGGCATTAAAAAAAAAAAACAAACAGCAGGACTTTTATAACTGTGCTGTTTTCTCAAAGATTTGCTTGGTTGAGTGTAAGACCTAATAAAGAGTGTAAGCACCCTGCAAGAGATGCCCTGAGCACGGGCAGAGGTGTCAGAGTGCCATGAGAAGGCACGTACATCTGCAGGCAGCTCAGTCACAACAGCTCTGCCTCTGCTCCCCACAGGCATCAAGCTCCAAACTTATTGCCATTGCTTTGGCCCATCCACAGTGCCCTTCCCCTCCATGGGCTCACCCCCTGCACCAAGGGACAGGTCCTCAGCAGGACTAAGCACAGGAAGCTGCTCTGGAGAGGCTCGGATCACTTTACACAGGGTTCCTCACGCAGTGCTGTGCTGAGGCTGCTCTCCCCCATCCAGGAACCTGCCTCCACCCAGGAACCTGCCTCCATCCAGATACATGTCCCCACCCAGGAACCTGCCTCCATCCAGGAACCTGCCTCCACCCAGGAACCTGCCTCCATCCAGGAACTTGCCCCCACCCAGGAACAAGCCCCCAGCCTGTTGCTGATCTTCTGAAGGATCTGCAGTGGGGTTAGGGCCCCACGCCGGGCGGGGGGGCGGGGCCACGTGGCACCAAGGTGTGGTCATGTGACTGGGGCAGGGCCATGTGACACCAGGGGTCATGTTACTGTGGTGAGGCCACGTGACACGAGGGGTCATGTGACTGAGGTGGGGCTACATGACACTTGGGAGTAGTCATGTGACTGGGGCAGGGCCATGTGACACTGAGGGGGCCACATGGTACCAGGGGGTCACATGGCCAGGAGTGGGGCCGTGTGACACTGGGGGGTCACGTGGCCAGCAGGGTGAGGCCATGTGACATCAGGGGCACGTGGTGGGTGGGGCAGGGCCATGAGAAAAACTCAGGGTCATTAAGACTACGTTTCAGTGTGAAAATCCTGAACAATTTACTTCTGTGCAGGAGCAGAAAGGTCAGGTGTATGCAGAAAACCCCAAGAGCCTTTCACGGATGGGTCAGTTATGGCTTGTGCTTGCGCTATTTATAGGAGTCAGGCAGATGGAAAAAGCCTCATCTCTGCAGGGGTCTCTGCATGCCGAATTTGTTGCTGATTCACACCAAAGTGAGTGTCCAGGATGCTCGGCAGAGCGAGATACAGTGAGGCCATCCATCTCCTGTGCTCAAAACTCACTTCAGACCTCCTTAATAAGTTCAGTTGCATTTAATATAAGCACCTGGGAGAATCTAAGCATCATGTTTGGTGCTTGAGGCACCAAATAGAGCAAGTAACATGTTTTTCATCAGGTGCCTCTAATTTGTCCATTTTTAATGTTACAGTATCTGTAACACTACTTGAATTACAGCCCAGAACACATTCTCCTCTAAAACTGCTTTAGAGGTAGAAGAAACCACACAAAGCAGAACTGCTAACCCTCTTTCCTCCTTAAATCATTTCATGTTTTGCAGGTCCTGCAAAATGCTTTGCAGTTCAGGAGAACAGTCTCTCTGGGACACCACACATCCCATTATAAATAATAGCCCTAGTGTTGCCTAGAGGAATATTAGTAACATTTGCCAATTTTAAAAGGTTTGTAAAAGAATTTCCCATTATAGGATTTTGCAAAGCAGCCATTTAACTATCATTTATTCCTTGTTACGTTTCAATGTCTTTCTATGTTTATTTGTAATTTTTTTTAAAAAAAGAAAACAATTGCTCCAGTAGAGAACTTCAGATTCTCTTTCTAGGAAAGAGTGAGGATACTCTCCAAGTGAGAGAATATTCTCAAAGTGAGAATACTGTGGCGTTTCTGGTGCCTTTGTTTGCATTGAGCTCTTTGGTCCTACAGAATCATCAGCACCCCCCCAAAGAGAAGCAGGGCAGTGCCTGTGTGGCTCAGCAGGCAGGCTGCAGGGTGAGCAGTGGGCAGGGCTTTTTTAGCAGCTGCTGTGAGGTGCTCCAGCCTTCTGGGGTTTATTCATGGCTGTGAGGCAGACTGTCTGCAGTGAACTGCAAGGAGGGTTGTGAGCCCAGCCATGCTGAGACTGGTACCAGTTTTGGTGACTGGGACCCACGGCTGAAGGATGCTATCTCTGCACAGTCCCTCCACTTGCGTGACACTGGCTCTGGTAGCTGCTGTGCAGCCGTGGCATGAAGGAGGAGCCCGTGGAGTCACTGCAGACACTGAACTGCTCCACTGCAACCCACATGGAGACAGAGAGTGATGCAGTCAGAGCCAGGCCAGTCTTGCCTTGGCCCTTGCCCTTGCTTAGCACCTGGTTGCTTTGCCTTTCCTCCCCCTGTTCTGCTGCTCCCCTGAGCTGGCAGCAGTGAGGCTGCAGCTCTGCCTCCCAGCAGCCTGCTCCTGCTCTCATCCCAGGGGCAGGGATGGGCAGGACAGAGTGGGAGTGAAGCAGATGGGCTCCTGCTGGTTTTGTTAATGCAGCTCTGGCAGGTGTGAACATCAGGGCTCAATTAATAATAGGAGTGGATGTAAAGCAGCAGGAGGAGTTCAGATGGCAACACTGATGTGCTGTGCACTTCAGTGCAGACGCTGGCAAAACGTTTCTGATTAAAGTCACTAACACTGGTCATCTGCACAAAACAGGCTTCTAAACTGCTCCTGGATCAGGGTCAGCTTCTGCCTCTCCCTGCCTGCTCCTACAATTGCTCCATCCCTGACCTGGTGCACCAAGTACAGCCTGGGCTAGAGGATGCTACAAGCTCAAAGCTTCCCAGGCTGGAGAGGAATTCAAATCCAGAGGTCTCAGCTCTTGCTCAATTCCCTTCCAAACATATAAGTGGAAGGGAGGAGGAGACCTCTTCTATAAAAGAAGAGTAAATACAACTCGATATTTGGAATGTGAACTTCTTGGTGTGAAGTGTTCTTCAAGTATGTCTTTCCTCTTCTGGGACTCAAGAGACCAGCCTCTAATTTTAGGATCCACCTCTGTGAGAAATTGCTGCCAGTGGACCAGGTTTTGGGAATTTGGGCTTTTTGTGGGGCTGAGAAGGGGAAATCTTGGCACTGAGAGTCTATAAAGCCAAGGAGCTGAAGAGATCTAAGACACTGAATTTTGGAGAATCAGCCAAAGGCAGCGTGCCCACTCCTCAGTGCTTCTGGTTCTCAGCTGTAGCATAAATCCACTTCCTTTGGGATTTAAACTGAGGCACCAGCCCAGCCACTGGAGCAGCTGTGGCACAGGCACACTTTTGTGCTGCTGCTTGGGATCCATAAACCCCTGTGCAGAGGCAGCACAGAAAGCCAAGGGCAGTAGCATCTTAAACCAGATCACTGAGATTTTCCAGAGCTCATTTGTCAGAGCCTGAGGTCTTTAACTGAACATAATCTTCCCTGAGCAGAAGGGCATCAGTTGTATGAAAACACTGGAGATATTTTGAAGAGTGTAACCACAATGTGCAATACAGAGACCACAGCTGTTTTTCTGGACAGAAAACTCAGTTGAAACTTCCACATTTCCCCAAAACCCCTGATGTTTGAGCTCCACAAGGAAAGTGACAGCTTGAGGTGGCATTTCCTGCATGCTTTCGCCCTGAACAGACATAAAAGGCACTGATGTTGTATGACACTGTGAGACCCAGCAATCCTCAGAAACCTCGGGAAAAGGGTAGAGATGAGCAGAACAGCAGTGGAGGGGAGAGAATGGAATGTATATCACTGTAATTGCTTGGAAACGTCACTTTTTGATAAACAAGCAGCTAACTTAAAAGCAATTTGATGGCACAAGCACAATAGTCAACACTGGAAGGAGCTGAAAAGCAAACAGGATAGGTGACAGCAGCCAAGGAATGTGTGACATCAGCTGTGTGTGTGATCTTGGCAGAAGCTGTGCCTTGGATTCCTATACCATGAGATGGAGAATAGTAGTTCCTTACCTCACAGAACTCTTGTAAGTCTTAATTAATTTATGTTCATAAATCACTGTGAGAGTTCAAGTAGAAGTATCCATTTATTGTAGAGCTGAAAACTATATAATCATTACAAAAATCATTTTTTTCTTTGATAAATCACAGCACAAGATAAATATTTTGCCAAGTGAGAACCTTCATCTTAATTTTGAACAGAAAATACCCTAATATTGAAAGAAAATATTAGTTAACCACAAAACGGCTTTCCATGTCCAGACTTGTGAACTTACAGCCTAGAGTCATGATGACTTTCTATCACATCTATGTGTTGGAGTGAAATACCAATGACTGTAATCCTAGGGAAGAATCCTAAGACTGCAATATACCTAAAGGAGAAGGAAGTGAGGAGCGGTGCTCTCTGTGTCTAGGAAATGTTTATTTGACAAATATTTAGCGAGCTTGGAGGTATTTTTCAGAAAAAAAAAATGGCATGGATTCATGTTGATGAATGTTTTGCTACTGATTAAATCTGAGCCTGTATAAACTGTGTGGTGACAAAGAAACCTGAGACTGTAATGAGGAAACAGTTGGGTAGGATGTGAGAGATTGAAACCACAGATACTGCCATCCCCAGGAGAAATGCCTCATTCTAAGGACTGGAAATTAGTTTGGGACTATTGGATTCCATTCAAGGAATAAGTCCTATTATGCACAATATCTCCTAATCTTTACCCTAGAAATTGCCTTGAAAAGCCAAATCTTGCATTCAATAATTAAAGGAAAACATATGTGAGACAAGACGCTTATTTCTTGTCTGGGCTTTCGTCAGCCTGTCCAGTATAAAACATCTCTGTGTCTCCAGTCAGTACAGATCAACTTCCCTTGCACACCCCCAGGTGGAAAATGGCTTTAAGCATTTTATAGACACAGGATTTCCAAGGCACTTAATTTTGGTTGTACAACCTCGTCTCACCCTTCAATATTCATTTATTTATGCATTTAACCTGCTTGGTGTGGAGTCCCACTAACTTCTCGGAGAGACTGTGTTCAAGCTGTTCCCAAAGCTGTTGTTGAACCATATTGCTTGGCATGTTATTTTTTAACAGAGGCCAAAAGTTTTGAAAAGTGGTAACCTAAAAATGAGTTCCCTGGTTCCCGACTTGGACCCTTATTAAAGCAACACTGGGTGTATAATACATTTGGACATTATGTTTCTAAAATAATATGTTCACCTAGTCATTAAAGCTAACTTAGCTTTGAAAAATTATGTATAAGTATAATGATAAAAAAAAACCCAACAAGAAAACCCAAACAACTTGTTGCACTACATTTATATTGTTCCAGAGTAAAAGTTTGCCATACCCTAGGTAATTTCTGTTTGACATTAATAAACATTTTATTGCAACACATTTAAGTCATGTTGTATATCCCTGCTCAGCAATATTGACACCCAGAGGTCAGGACTGTGTGAAATGGCCCAGATCCTGTGAAAATACAAATCGGGTTGGTGGTCAACCAAGGCTTCATACTCACTGGAGTTCCATACTCACACCTAATTGGCCATTGGAGTTTTTCAAGCATTTCCTTTCTGAAGCATTTTTTGCTGCTGGTTGCAAAGCACAGTTCTTCACAAGACAGCAGTTGGTTCTCCTGCAGCCACAGGAGCCCTGAGTGTGACAGGTAGGGCTGTGCTGGCTACAGCCCCAGCAGGACAGGCTCTGCCTGGGCACAGCCCCAGCTGGCAGCCACAGGCACAGGCTCACCTGCATCACCTCCAGCGACCCAGAGCACGGAGTCAGCTTCCAGAAAACTCGCCCTGTTCCTTTTGCCCAAGTTGAAAACCCCATAAAAAGAGGCTGAAGGTTAGAGCCACTTCCAATAGCATCCCAGCATCTTCCTGATGGGATTTCAAACCATGGGAAAGGGCTGAATGATCCAGGTTAAAACAGAGGCAGAGCTGGGAAAGTTCTGAGCTCAGCTGGCAGCTTTTTGGACAGAGGCCTTAGCAGTTTATGCTCAGATATCTCCTCATCACATCTGGCATTTCAATCTGCAAATGCAGATTGCGTTAAAAGGTGGGAACTATGCTGAAATTAACACTCAAACATGCTCACTCTTTTAATAATTATTTTTACAAAATGCTGCAAATCATCAAGTTTGTATGGATAGTCTGGGTAATTTTTATATCTCACAGAGAGAAGAATTTGATTCGTAAAATGGAACTATTTTAGAAAACATCAGTGAGATATGCACCTAACTGCTTCAGACTGTCATGTGATATTGAAAAGTTTTTGTTCATATTCTTTTTAGTTCACCTCAACGGGTAAGGCTGTATTTCCAAAGTTACTCAGGGTGAAGGTTGAAATTTAAAATTAGATCAGTCCCCAGAAGGGAATGGGAAGTGTTCAGCAGAGCCACACTTGCTCTCTAAGGCAGGGTGTTTGCAGGCAGCCTGTGTTAGGAGGAAAGGGTTGGATCCAGATGCTGTGCCATAACTACTGACCCTGAATCATCCCTCAGTCTCCTGCTAAAATGTGTGCTGTGTGTATTTATTGCTCTCCAACTGCTTTCCTTTGAGTGTCCTTGGAGCAGTCTGGCCCTGGAGCAAAGCTTTAATTGCTTGTGTTTTTAAGTGCTCTAAATCCACCTGTGTATTTTAGAGATAAGTTCAGAGGAAAACCAAAAGTAGTTAAATGGTTTTAACATATTTGAAACCGCTGTAGAAATAAGGGGTAGACAGAAAGACTGGTAAATGTAGCTATGGATTAATGACCTCAGCACCAGAACCGTAACAACCAGTTTTCTTTTCACAAGTGAAAATTTATATCTTGTATAAAAGTAACATTAAAAATTCTTTATTTTGTTGATTTCAATGTGTGTCATTTGAAATGTTCCCTGAAATCAAGTTTAAATTCAAGGTTCTGTTTCCTTCATTTTCAATGGAAACAAACTATAGTGATTTTGAAAGGAAATTAGGTTTTTTTCTGGAAAATTATAAAATGAAGCTGCTGGATCAATTTTTTCCCTATTTTTTTTTCTTTTGTTTGAATTTGGCAGATGTTTTGTTAAATCTCCACAACATTGGTGGAGATTTAACCAAAGAGGCACTAACTTTCCTCATAACACAGTTGCTCCACCTTAGCTCCAATGACATCCTTAGTCCTGCTTCCTGGGGTTGTTTGCTCAGGAGGTTCCTCAGGCCTCTCTTATAGCAAGAAGCTGATTTTAATAATCAGACTTCTCTCTAGGCATGTGGCTGGGGAAATTGTCTTCAAAGCTGGTAGGGCCTGGGGCAGACCTGGGAATGGAAACTGAGGATAATGTGATTAAGGGTTTGCAGGGATAGAACAATCCCTCAAACAAACTGGGGTTTCACGTTTAAAAAAAAAAGAGCCAAAATTCTTTGGCCTAAATAGGCTGCTTCAAAAGCAATTATGCTGGGAAATGAGCTAGAATAAATCTTGCAGAAGATCAGTCCCACAGCTGCTGTGTGAACAGTATTTCAAGGCAGATCCTCTTTTTCTTGCTCAGCACAAGGATAGACAGCTTGTGTGATTACTTACCTCCACTGAACATCCTGGCAGGGCTGAACATCTTTTCCCTTTCCCTGCTCTGTCAATTATCAGGGAGCACAAGCAGAAAAATTCTTCAGCAGTCACTGCTCACACAACTGGAGTCCAGCAGAGACTGAAAATGCCCAGGAAACTGGCTGAGCCATCACCTCTGGAGGTGCTGGAAGGATGTGTAGATGTGGCACTTAAGGACATGTTAGCAGTGTTAGAGTACTGGACTTGAGGATCCTGAAGGTCTTTTCAACCTAAACAATTTTATGATGCTGTGACGATAAGAGAGCTACACTTCGCTCAATTTCTATCTGACTTACATCCAGCCAACTTCTATCCTCCTAAAACATCCCTCAGCCCTGTTATCCTGGTCAAAAATAGAAACCTGGAAAAGTTTCATCTTTGCTAAAATTTTCAGGAAAGATGCTGACCAAAATGTGCTTTATCTGTAGCAGGTGCTAGAGTTTCAATGGACAAGAGCAGCAGAAAATGTATCGGTTCAACTCTCTGTGTTGGTGCAAGAAAAACCTCCAAGCCTCCAGCAGGCAGAATATCCTAGGAGCAGTCCTGCCTTGTGCTGCAGAGGGTGCTGAGCTCCTTGCACTCCCACAGGATATTTTGAACTTCGAGTACCTCCCAAGAAGAGGCACGGAAATGGTGCTGCAGCCCTGAAACCCAATGCATTCTGCTTGTGTTCCCCTCTATTTAGTTAGAAAAGTGGTAAACATTGCAGAGCTTAACCTTGTAACCTCAGCCAATTCACATTAAGTTAGTAAAATGGAGCAGAATCTAGAAACAATCAGCATTTGTGGCTTTCTAGGCCTTTTAAGCTCATTTCTCTGCAATGCAAACCTCCCTCTCCAATGATTTGTTCGGCTTTAAGTCCTCTGAATTCCAAGCTTTTATGTTTATTACAAGCTTCCTTTTACTGGCTGTGTCTGTGCCAGCAGGTGCATGAACTGGGAGGCCCATGGCAATGTGCATTTTATTACTTCCAAACAGACCATATTTTGTGATTCTTACGAGTTCTGGAGCTATTACTCGATATTTGGCTATTAAGGTTACAAGAGCAGAGACACCTCACTTCTGAGCCTGTAGCTACAGCTATCAAAAATGCTACTGTGTAATTGCTGTTTGAAATGTGTGTGCCAGCTGGGAAACCTGCACATGTGGAAAAATACCAGAATGAGGAATAAAGAGACATCATAAATTCTGCTAAGAACCAGCAAGATGCTTCAACCAGGATTTCTGATTGTGTCAGAAGGAAACCATTCTACTGCAATAAAGTAGCAGGGCTATGCTCCTAGCAGACCCTGCTTAGGAGGGCTCCTGGGCAGCTCTAGCTCGGGGTGAGGAAGCTCAGGGCAGCATCCTGGGGCTGTCTTTCAGGAAGGAGCACACTTCTCTCCATCACTTCCAAAGGGCATCTCGCCTTGCTTGCGAATTGTTTGCTGCCTGTGATGCTGCCTGCTGTTTCTGCCTGGTTTTGGTTACACACTCTGATTTTTCTCTGGTAGGAAATGTAAAAGAGGGACTGCTTATAACAAGTCAACAAAGGTCTTTGAGAGAAGAAATCAACTCTGCTAACTTCATGAAAAAAAGATGACTTTGTTGGGTTGCCATTAAACTGTTTGCATGCAGCTCTGCTCAGAGCTATTTCTGGTTTCTATTTAAATGTTCCAAGAGCAGTGGAAGCCCATTTACAGGAAATCAAATAGCAGACAATAGGGAAATACCTCAGCAGGAAAAAGCACAGGCTTTTATTTACAAGGAACTAATTCTTCCAAGCAAGGGAGAGCAGCAGGCACAATGTCAGACTCCCTTTCCCTTCCCAAATGACTGCTAAAAGGGACAGACACTGCACTTTGTCAAAGTGTTTACATATGGGCTCCCCAACAGCCAAACTGAGTGTTGCTGAGAGCCAGGAGTGAGCAATAAATAATGTCATTGGCTTTCACCTTGCTGCAAAAACTTTCATCTTGGAAGACAGGAAACCCTTTTGGACACTCTTCACACCTTGAAAAAAAAGCCTTTGCGTTAGTACAGGGAATTGGAATGACCTTCAAGAGAGGTGTGATGCACAATGGAACCTAGGCCACCAATCATTTATTTGCATCCTTGCTCTGTTAAAAGTTGAGACTTGAGGAACCTGTTCCTTTATTATAGTGTTCACTCAGCTTTTGCTTTTGCCTTTTGGAAGAGAAAACTCTCAGAAATCAGTTTGTGATTCATTTTGTGCCGGCTTTGAAGAGACTGTTTTGGGGAAAAATACATTTCTATTTTTCTGCAAGTTGTGAAAATTGGGCAATTGCAAGTGATGGTTTTGCTGACACACACGCAGATTTTGTAGCCTGTCAGTGCTCTTAGCAGGCTGAGAGACTACTGGTTATTTTCTGCAGGCACTTGTCCTCAACCAAACCTTTAAATAAAAGCATTCCTACACCCACTTGTTCTTCTGAGTCCCTTTTCAACATCACTCTTGCCTGCAGGCTTTTATAGCTTGTGGTCTGTTTGTGGGTTTAACTTTATAGCCAGCCTAATTAGTTGCTGTGATAAGGATAATTAGGTAATTAGGATAATTTGGATAGCACAGTGTGAAGCTTTTCAGACCTCTTTTCTGGAGAGCTTTGTCTGCCACGGTGTAGTCAGTGACACTTGTCTGATCTAATGGAAAACAAAAACCCTAAATATCTCTGAGCATGATTGATGGCAGAGTTAACATCCGAGCCAGAGGGCTGACAATAAATAACTTGGAGCCACACTCAGAGGGCTGAACTCACAGGGTCACAGCTGAAAGACACAGGACAGGACAGCTCAGGGTATCTTGTAGGTTCCAAAATGAGCACTCAGATCCCCCTGTTCCACACCTGCTGAGTTTTGATAGAGACAACAGTAAAGCACTATTAAAAATTATAAAGAAAGCAGAGAATTGCCCCTCCTTTAATATCCTCACATCCAAATGGAATGATTTCCTGAATGATAGGCTCCAGCCAATACAAGGTATAAGGCACATAGTAGGAATGATTAGAAACTTTCTTGTTTCTCAGAGGGTGAGACTGCAAGTTCCTGAGCCTCTCTTCTCTGAATGTTTGTGACTTGATGGACTTTCTCTTGTAACCCTTTTTCCTCATTCCCTTTTCTCTTCGGATCCTAATTTATCTGTTGTGAACATGGAAGCAGGAATGTCAGTGGGATCATACTTGCAAAGAGAGGGCCTTAGGTAGGAAAGTTTGGAAGCATTTCTCTCTTCCTAATTGCAATTGGTGATCAGTTTGCAATATCCCAAATTGTTTCAAGAGGTGAAATGTTGTCCAAATATCATGAAGGACTGAAAAACAAGATACAAACTAGGAATAAACAGGGAATTTGCAGTGAACAAAGTGAGGGAGAATGGGCATTAAACACTCAGTTGAATTTCCAGCATTCATTGGAAGGAAACAACTATCAACCATTGGAATCTACACTGAGGAGGAAGAAGATACAGTATTTATTAAACATGCTGCAAGTTCTTGGAGAAAGAAATGTGAAGGCTGGTAACTTATGAAATTCCTAGATCATGACAAGAAATTATTCAGCATGGAGAAGAGCTTCCCTGAGCTGCTCCCAGAAACTTTCCCCTCTGTGTCCATGCTGGAAACAAGAAAAAGCTGACCAAGGGGAACTGAAAGGAAGCAATTTTCACAGCCAGAGCTCCACATCACACTCCCAGGGACAGGTACAGATGCAGGACCCGCCCCTTCCCGGCACTGTGATGTGCAGGCCACATCTGGAGACAGAGCAGTGTTGAAGGGATCACAGCTGGCAGCTGCGACTGTGCAGCCCCTCAAGCAGTTGGCCAGAGATCAGTCCCAGGAGCTGAGCTGCAGAAAAGATCTGAGGTGAAGCTGAAACACCAGGAAGTGTCATGAGAGCCTGCTATTCGTGTAATCCCAGGGCACAGAGAGAAATAGATTTCCTGAGAAATTGGTTTACCAAGGTTTTATACTGGAGACAGGCAAGGATCCAATCTATATAGGGAAAACATGCAATATTCCTGCCAAACACAAGCTGAATTACAAGAAATGATGGGCTGGAGCTCCTCTAACCTGCAATACATTAGACTGGAGTGGTTCAGGCAGTACTGGGGGGGTGGAAGTCTCCTGACTTGTGCATGACTGCTGGTCTTATACAAGTATCATTCCTGATGGAGAAAAACCTGCATTCCCTCTCATATCTGCAAAGCAGATGAAGCAGGGATTTCCTGGTTAGGGAAGACCCAGTGCTCTTCAGTACAAACAGAAATCATAGAGCAAGGCTAAAAGCCAAATTGGTTCTTAACTTCTTCCAGTAGTCTCCTGGGCTCTTCAGAGTTATTACTCTTTGTAAATACATGCTACAATTAGCTGGATTGATTGCCCAAACATATATTGACTAGAACTGCTCAGGACATTTTTGTTGAAGTGATTGAGTAAATATTTTTTCCACATTAATCTGTAGTAATGATGACTGTTCTCATCAATATTTATAACTTTTTTTAACATAAAAAAAAATGTTTATTTGCTTTTCTCTGGTTTTAGTTATTTGTTAACATTTCTGTGTCATTCAGTCTTCCAAATAGCATGCCATAACCTATTGTAGAGGAGTTGTGGCTGTTTTATTTTGGGATGAAAAGAAGGATATATATAGGGAGACAAAGCAAAGGGGAAAGTGGCCACAGGCACACAGTGTGTTCATCAAATGAGATGATATATGACATAAGAGACGGCACAGGATGTGATAGTTATGTTACAATACCTGCTGTAATAGCCATTATTTAATTTTCTTTTTTTTTTTTCCTAGTAAATAGGGGCAGCTGCTACTTCACAATGACTGAAACATCCTGTCTTTTCTGGATTATGTCTCCTACCAGTGTTAGTGTATCCTAGCATTCAGAACAAAGAAGAACTCATAAATTGGACGAGCAGCTATTGTTTAAAATATTTTAACATGATTCCCAGTGAAGACTAGAATGGCTATGTCTCAAGAAATGATGTAAAACTAATAAAAGTAACAGAAGAATAAATACAGATGAGATCTTTTTTCCCCAAAAAGGACATTTTTTTCTGAGTGTTTAGAATAAAATATTCAGTGGTTTTTTTTTTTCATTCTGGCTCAGAATGAAAGGAGATTTTCAAATTTTACAGTAATAGCAGTAGCCATACATAGAAATGCCATGTTCATATACAAGTGCAATGTTTTGTTGCTGCTTTATGACTGTTGTTCCCTTTATGCACACAAAGGCATTGCAGCTCCCTGACTCAAGTAGAGCAACAGCCAGGACCTACTTTTCTCTTAGTAATTCGGATTCTTTAACCTTCTTTCTTTCAGGCTGGATGTTCCTTTCAAAATATGTTATCAATGCTCATGATGGATTTAAGTATTACTGTTATCTCTATAGATGTCCATTCTGTTCTCTCCCTCAGTGACATTGTCTGGCAGCAAATTACACTAAGAAAAATGCAATCAAAATGAGTAATATTTCCTTTTGCTGGCTTTGAATTTGTTTCATTGAATTGTCATTTGTTTGGTTGAGGATTTTTATATTATAAGCCAAGGAGAACCATATTTCCCTGTCTCTGTTCCCTGACACTTTTATCGTTCATATAGTTTATCATGTATATTGTACTTCTCTCCTGCTTGGAAAAATAACATTTAGCAGTCTCTTCTCAGAGATTTCTCTTCTAGGTTCTTCATTATGTTCACTGCCATTCTCCAAAATCTGTGTAGAGAGGATGCTTTTTGAGACAAGTAATTGGAAATGCTTACTAGAACTGGCTGGAAATTTGCTGTGTTTTCATCAGAACAACAACAGTATTTGTGCTGGAACAACTTTTAGTGAAAGACACACACCCATTAATTTTAAATATGTAACACCTGAAAAAAATCAATAGAACAACAATTTACCACGTGAAAAAAAAGTTGAAAAATACTTTATTTCATGTAGTAAATGCATTATATCCATGATTGCAAACAAAATTAAACATTCTAGGATGACCAAAAATAGTTTTTGGGAATTTACATGAAGATATTTCTGGACAATACTTTTGGGATAAAGGTTATACACTAAAATTGCTTGTCCACATCACATTCATCACAGCAAGTCCAGGAAGCACCATGGTATTGAGATCATCTACCTTGCAGCAACTAAATGCAATTAACTTATTAGGAAAAAATTACAGATGTTGGTCTGTCAGACATTTCAGGCAATGCAATTGATGTGTGGACAAATGTATCAGGAAATACATCAAGAAACCAAGGCCCTAAAACTGTGAAGCATCTTGTGCTCAAAGCTTCTGTGGCTTTTGGAAAGAGGTAATTTTGTCCAGAGCACAGCAATATTTGACCCAAATGGGCTATTTTAGGAGGTCAGACAGCCTTTGCCAAGCTGTTCCCCTTGAGCTGTCAGACCAGTGGGGTTCTGCAGGTGTTATTAATGCTGAAAGCTTTTTGCTTGGACTAGCATGGAGAGATAGGGATGTCTCCTGGGAAGTTAAAAGGCTGCTTTGCACATAATAAAAGATGCTTTAATACCGTCCCATGGAGATTCATCTTGTTTCTAATCTATCAAAACTAACTTGTGCCTCAGGGGCCTTTGGACCACTGCCCAATATGCCTTGCCCATTTCTCATTAAAAAATCCCAGGAAAGTTTGGCAGCATCATCATTTCATGAATGAAGCAGATTGATGTAAACAACATTGTAATTTTAATGGGGGTCTACACTTACAAGCATTAGTCCCACTCTGACCCCATACTCTAGACTCCTGCTGACCTGGGGGTTAGGCTCGTCTGAAGATAACATGAGTTTCTACACCAGTCCCCAAATTTATTCAGGCTTGTGTTGACTTTCAGCCTGTCTGCCTAAAATATACATGGGGAAGGACAGATTGCTTTCTGCACAAGTGCTGTCTAAGGGAAGTGTCTGCTGAGTTTTTGGTGCTGGGCCAACTTTCCTGCTGTCTAGCATTAGGGCTTTGGCAAGGCAGTCTGGGCCCTGTCACAAAGAGAATCCATAAAAAAGGTTTTTCTCTGTCATCACACATAATTAAGGACAACATTTTAATCAGGCTGCTCCCACTTAATTGCAGTGCTTTGCCTAGCTACCCTGGACCTGCTGTTTTAAATAGATCCAGTGCATTTGTCAGACTGGGTCAGGCTGGGAAGATGAAACCTCATTGGAGATACAGAGAAGTCAATTATTTTATAAGGAAGGAATGTGCTCGTGTCATGGTGTGTTACAAAATAACCATGGTTAGATGCAGTAGGGATTGATTGCTGCGGTACTGCGAGCAGTCAGCTCTAAACTCTGGTAGCTTGCTGTGGTTTAAGAGACCACATGGAGAGCTGGAGCTTTCAGAATCAAATCTCGGGGCTGGGCAGGCAATTTTGATTGACTGATAATTTTACTTATTGTTTAAATAATAAACAAAACAACAAAAAGAATTTTTAGGTGCCACGACATGGAAAAAATATTCCTAAAAGCTCAAGAGCTGTTTTTAATTAAAAAAGAAACCAAAGAAGAATTCAACAAGGAAGCTATGACTTTTGACCATTCACAGCCCAATTGCTCCAAAACCTTTTTGCCCAAAGTTGTTTTTATTCTGCAGCATTCCTAGGAAGTCACCATTTTTAGACCCTATCAAGTCAAGGTATTGGAGAGAAGAACATTTGCCAGACTTGAGGAGGCTCACAAACTGTTTGGTATACAGCCAGAAGTGTCCCACAGGAGCACTCAAGGGAAGTAGACTCATGAAAGGAGACAATCCTTTCATTGCTGGGCCCTGGTATCTCTTGCTCTAAGTGTGCAGAGAAGCCAACAGGCAGACTTCATATCCTGAGTTCACTGTGCCATGATCCACCCAATCCTTCATGCATTTTGCTCCAGCCTGAGCTTGTGAACTGCAGCTCAGTATGGGAAAAACAAAGCCAATGTCACCCTGGTTTTCAAAAAGGGCAGGAAGGAGGACACACTGAACTATGAGCCGGTCAGCTTCAGGTCAGTCCCTGAAAAGATGATGGAGTGCCTCGTTCTGTAGGAGATCTCTATCCATGTGGACAAGAAGGTGATCAGGAGCAGTCAGCATGAATGCACTGAAGGTAAATCATGCCTGACCAACCTGATTGCCTTCTGCAATGAAACAACTACCTGCACTCCAGCATGAGTGCATGCACTGTAACATTTATTGAGCAGCTTTTGAAGACAGCTGGAGCCACAATTCCAGGTTTGACTCCAGCACTGCCAGTGAATCTGATACACAGATGGGTTGAAGGCACTGCTAGAAGTACAGCACAGACATATTAAGAGTCTGGACCATCAGCTTTATGTCCTAATGATAATCAGCTTGATTTTCTACTCTCTGAATGAATGGCTGCCCAAAAAGCTGTATGACAGTCCCAACAGGTCCCATGCAGGACCATAAAATCTGCTGCTGCTGACATACCTGTGTGTGAATGTGTACAGCTGCAAATTCGGGGCCGAACCAAACACACAGGGAACTTAATTTAACAAATCAGCATTGGTAAAAGGAGGCAAGAGATAATAAGCCCTTTCACCTACAGCTGTAGATTTGCCTCTCTTCCTATGGCATTGGGATGGGATGGGCTGTGCTGCTGCACATGTACAGGTCTTTAGCAAAGGGCTGGCCCCTGCTGTGACCTTCCCCATAAGACCTGTGCAGGACTCAGGAGGTTTTTGAGGGTCAGAGAGCTGGTGAGGAAGAGATGCTAAGCTGGCCTCTGTGCTGCCTGGTTTGGCTGATGGTCCCCAGTGCAGTTCCAGGCCACAGACCTGTCTCACATGAGCTTGCCCAGAAGAGGTGTACAGTGTCCAACATGATGGGACCTGCAGGAGTTGCAGAAATGCCCTGCCCTGGGATTCTTCATTCTCCCCTTTGTGGTCAGTTCAGGTTACTAAAAAGTCAGCCCTGTCAGCATCGTTGGTTTCTTGTCAATGATTTTGGCCATCACCCACTAAAAATCTCTTTCCTAATTCCTACTCCAACCACAGCTATTCACAGCAGGGGAATAAATAACTGGATTGACCAGCAATAGGAGATTGGGAAGTCAGTGGTGGAAATCCCCTTTTGGCAACTGCTTCATCTGTGGATAAATGCTGCAGGAGAATTGTGCAAAGGGGACACCACTGTTGCCAGCACTGGCCTACACTGGACAGTCTGTACTGGATCATATTTCAAGGACATCTGTAAACATCATCCTCTTTCCATCATGTCAGGTGCTTGACAGGACTAGAGAGGATTTACAGCTAAGCAACATGGGAAGGATCAGCTGAGGAGCTGGTCCTCTTCTCATTCCAGGGTGGCTTTCCAGCAGGTTAGCAGTCTTACAGCCCAAGCCTTCACAATCCCACATTTTCCTAATCCTTTACAGCACAAAATCGCCTCGTGCACGCATTTGTCTTTGGAGTGGAACACAATGGAAACACTTACAAAAGCTGTTATGGTATCTCAACAGCAATGCAAACAACTCCCTGTAGTATTTCCTCAGTGGAAAGAAGGAGCAAGTGGGCCAGTAACTTCATGTGCCATGCCAGCTGTATCCTCAGAAGGAGCTGACTTGGATAAAAGTTTTGGATCTCAGCAGAAGCAACCTGCAGAAAATGCAGATGAACTTCCAGAATCCCAGGCACCAAAATCACTATTACAAAATACATTTGATTGCCTGACTGATCACTGAATGTTTCTCATTGCCGTGGAGTTTTTGAGTTCAGCTGTTCTGAAAGCAAACACCTGAGTGCAGTGAGGGACGGGCAGTGACAACAGCAGAGAGCAGCAGGCTTCAGTTTAGCAATCTGCTCATTCCTGTTAGTCACAAGGACATGGGGGGAACTCCCAAGGTCTGTGTTCTCTTTCTACCTCTGCTGTTATTTGCTTTATAATCCATTTCTCAATTTCCCTTTGTCTTTCCCAAGATGGTAAGTTTCCCCAGCCACAGATCTGTATCTCATTCAGGGCCTTTAGGTGCTACTGAAATAGAAAAATACAGCAATACTGAAACTCCTTTGATACCTTATTCTTACTCCATTTGCAGGCAGTCACACCTCATCATAGCTGTGTGGATAAGGTTTGGATAATGTGACACATCTTACATACTTCCTTTTGAGCAGGGTGTTTAAGAGGCCCAGTACATTTATTTAATGAGATGCTAATTTACTGTACACAAGCTTTATGGCTCTGGACAAAGGTGTATTTTGCATTTCCTAACTTCTTAAATAAGGAAAGCTTCTTCAGGGCTGCCTCAGCTCCGGCCCCTGGTAGACACAAGTGGTGAAAGGATCCGTGTTCTAGTGAGGGGCAGCTGCTCCATCAGATCCCCCCCTCTTGTGCACATCCCTGCCATTGAACTCAGAATTAGTTTTTGCCAACCAGTGAACTGTAAACAAAAATGACATCCTTGGAGAGAAGCACACAGCTGACACCACCAGGTATGCTCCTGGTTTCTATAAAATGTGTACACTATAGGGCCATGCTTATCTGCTGCTTCCATGCCACCAGTCTCCTGGCATTATTGGAAGGCTTGCCAGTGTGTCATTTGGCCTGTGTTTTAACAGTTCCTGGGAATTCCACTTTTGTTTGATGAAAATTTTTGAGGAAAGAGTAACAGTTTTATACCTGCTGGTCCCAAGAAGTCCTCAGTGGTTGTGATGTAGAGCAAACTCACAACATGAATATGCTGCTGAGCCACAGAGCACTGAGGAATTGGCCTGGGTCAGCATGTTTCACGTCGCCATCCAACTCTTCAAGCCAGCAGCTGATTTCTTGGCTCTGAAAAGCTCTAAGGTTATTCAATATATAACTATCTCTTCAGATTTGTTTTTCTAACGACAAGTCAAAATATGGTTTCAATTTCATCAAGAAAGTCCTGTTTATACAAGTGTTTGCAGTGGAGTTTTATGGTCTTTTCCCAGTTGGATCAGAGCAGTACATCGCACTCAGCCGAGGTTCGTGCTGCGTGTGCTGCAGCCAATGCTGATGGGGTGAATGCACCTTACGTGCAGCACATTGCTCTTCCTCTTTCTTCTGCATTATCACTGAGGGAAATTATTGAGGAAAAGCCAGGAAGACTCCTTAAGGCACGTTTCCAAGTCAGGACCTGGGACGTAGCCAGGTAGTTTTCAGTATCATAACAGGGCGCCAGTTTCCCACAAAGCATTTCAAGAACGCACCCTCCATCTTCACAGCCCAGTTTCACCATAAATACTGGGGATTCACACACAAAGAACAAAGCAGAGGAACACATGGCAAAGCAATCAAATATAAAATACTGGCATTCTTGAATTTCATGTTACTTCAGTGTTTTGGACTCTTCCCTTTAGAGAATTCACTTGGTCAGATCCATACAGTTGAGTTACTATTATGGACAGACTCAGCCTGTGATCAACACATTGTTGTCTGCCTCTTCTTTCTTTTTTCCTTTTTTTTTTTTTCCTTTATTTTTTTCTTTTTTTGCTTTTTCCCACCACTCACTAGGATGAGTTTTTATTTACCTACCAGCTTGTGAGATGGGAATTTGCAGTGGAGCTCATCAATTACTCCCTTCACTTCTCCAGTTCCCTTATCAGCAAACAAAAACAAATCAGTGGAATAAAGCACAGTGAGAGAGCCACTGAATGTGCAAACACTATTTTTGCTCCCAGACTTGTGCACAGGACAATAAAAATAACATTTTTGCAAATGGGAAACCTTTCACCAAAGCAGTCCCCATAACTGTTGCACTACTCTGGTGCCCAGGTAAATAGCTGCAGGCTGAAAATAATCAGTTCCAAGAAAATAAAAGAACATATTTCAAAATTATATTGAAAAATGCATTATGAGCTGTTTATTTGATTAGGAAATAGCCTCCAAAAATAGACCAAAATTCCCTTCATAGTCTAGTCACAAATGGTAACTTGCCCATCTCTCCTTCTCAGTGGAATGTCAACATAAACTGCACAGCAGACCATAAAACTGCTCCAAAATTCAACAGGTTAGTTCCTTGGCACACACTCCCAACCAAATGGTGCTTTAAATCCTTTCAGCATCCCCCTTATGAAAATAAGAATATCAGTTTCTTAGTTGGCCAGCCAAAGAGAAACAATATGTTTTCAAATCACATTGAAGTGCTTATGATTATTTTTAGCTTTTCCACTATAAGATGTAAAATAATTTTTTTTGCCTGATTTTGTCTTCTATAATAGCTTATAATAATTTATAAAAAATATATTAACCAATTTTATTGGTTAGGGACCAGTAACAATTTTTAAAAGTAAATATCTATTTTAGACTATGTTACTGCAAAATTTTAATCTTTCTCAACTTTTTCTTTCTTAGAATGTAGTTAATATATAAATTTGTACAGTTTTTGTCATCTCAAGCACATATTTTGCAGTGGAAATTGGTTTGCCTGAGATGATATACATTACTCAGCATCCATGATGTGGAAGAAGCGGAGAATATATTTTGAGCATTTAAAGATTTTCATATCAAAAATACTGTTTCATTTAAAGTTTTTCTAATAGTATATTTTAGTTGCTCAAAATAATTTCAGGAGTCAGTTCAGTGCAGTCATCAAAGATGAGTTTAACCATGACTTAAGCATGACTCTATTCACGAATGCAATCCATTGCTGTGTCAAAATCAACACAAAGCTCAGCAGCACAGCTTTGGTATCCACATTTCTCTGAGCCATAGCCCTCACTAAAATATATTGCTCCCTATATAAATGGCAACAGTTAAAATTGTTTAACCTCAGTTAAAATGCAAAAACAAAGCAGGAATCCCTTTTCCAGTCCTTACCCTGTTAGATTTATGATCAAAAATACAATGTGCCTCTCGACAGGGGGAGGTCACAGAATGGTTTCAGCTAATATTGGAGCCTGTGAAAAAATGCATTGTTGTTTGGTTAACCAGTGTCAGACAATTAGGCAGTGCTCAAAAATCAATTAGTTATATACTATAGCCAAAATGACATGTTTTCCTAACTGTGGTATATTTTATTTCCTCTTGAAGCCCTGATAATAATTCTAACCAAGATATTTTAAAGCATTTTTACATCAAAATGATAGTTTGTCAGAAAAAGAAAGTTTTTCAAATCTGGAAATTATAGAGTTCCTAAAACATCAGAACAGCTTTAGAACAATTACTTTTGTCTGCCCTGGTCTGCATTTTCAAAAGCTTTTAGGTCAGTTTGTCTTTCTTTTTTTTTTTTTCTTTTTTTTTTCTTTTTTTTTTTTTTTTTTTTTTGGTAATTTAACTAAGATGCAGCTGTGAAAACTGGATTCTTCTTTTGAACTCCTGTATTTACATTTGCTTCTGGCAGCCCTGAGGAAATGTGATTGTTTTAAAGCTTGCTGCAGAGTTTAAAAGGTTTTAATGTGGAAGGCCAAAAGTAACATTTTACACAGTCCAGTGGATTTAGAGGTCCACACTGCCTCAACCTCTGTCTGTAGTGATCAGGTGAAGCTGGGGTGTAGCTGCAGCATAGGTATGCTGGTGACTTCTGGTGATTAAGGCAACTAATAAAAAGATTAATGAGTGAAATGGTTCTGAGCTGGGCCAGATTTTCCCCAAGGTCAGGACCATTTGTGCACAAGCAATGTGTCTGATGTGTCTCAAAGGAAACCATACAAGGTTCTGGTAGATGTTGCCTCTATGTAATTAGTTCACATTTGGAGAAAAATGGGAACAAAGATTGTTTCTCTCAAGATGTACCAACTAACACACTGGTCAGTGTAATGCACAAAATGGGATTCCTGACACAGGTAATCCTTTCTGCAGAAGTGTCATTGCCACAAAGCAAGCTGGTCACACTTGTGACATTAAAGTCAGCAGCCACTGGTCCCAGGTAAGTGTGTCACCCCAGGAGCAGTGAGAGTCAACCTGCCAGATGGTTTCCTTTGGGGACTGGAGCGACCCTGTGGGGTTTTGTGTGTATCATGCATGGAGATGGAGCTAAAAGTCAAACCTTAAATCTTTGAGCAAAAATTAGTCTCACTAGTAATCTCAATCTTAATTAAAGAAACGTTTAAATTGAGTTTCAGTCTGCTAGTTAATGAGAATTACCATTGATTCATTTAAGCACTATCACCATACCAAAATGAAAAGAGCTAAAGGCCTTGGGTTGGCTTCAGAGAAATACTTAGGCACACCTCTTTATATACATGTGTAAGTAGTCCTGCTAAAATCAGTGGGACTGCTCATCCAGCAGGAATGTCCCTTTGGTACCCTGCTGGATCAAGATAACAAGTGATATATGGCTGGTGATAAGTTTTCTATTTCAGCCAACACAGATGGTGTCATGGGCAAACTCCTATTGTATTTGGATCGCCAATGCTTTGATCCTGCTTCAGCTGCATCTGGAAATCGGCATTACTTGGCTTCACGTGTGTCAGGGCAGGGGCTGCTCTGCAGTGAGGTGCTGGGAAACTTCATTGCAGAATCTTCAGCTGCTGCCTCCAGAAAGAGTTGCTGGGATCAGCATTCAAAAAGCACCAGGCTGGTAATACAAATGAAGAAGGGCAGGAAAATGTTATAAACATCTCTTTGTAACATTCAATTAATTAAATGATCCTCTGTATCCAGATCAGTTTTTCAATTGTTTGCTTTATTTCTAGTAGGAAGAGATTACATGCCAAGCTCTCTTTTATTTTTTTTTTTAACCTGAGGTACAGGCAAAATCTGATGGTCAAATCAAAATGAGCTATTATGTTGCAGCCTACACAAGGGACTACTCTAAATAATCTGGCTTTTGAAGTTCGACTTATAAGTGGTCCCCAAAGCATGGGAATTCATGGGGAGGAGCTCTGTCCTAATTAATCCCAACATCATGTCCTCAGGTTCAATTCCATGTGCTAGAAAGTGATAAGGACCATGTCACCCACCAGGGTAAGGTGACTATCACTTAAATGCAATTTTTTCTATTTATTGATGTAAATGATGTAAATCAACCATATCCAGTGAAGCCTCCCCAGTGTTTTCATCTGCATGACTTCAGAAGTTGTGTAAATTGTACAGAGAAGAGTTACTCTGGTGAAATATCCATGCAATAGTTTAATTTTTATGTAGGGCTCAAACTACTTCTTTGCCTAAATTTTGATGCTTGGAGTGGGAAAAATGCCCAGATATGTCAGGATCCATGTTAAGTCTCCTCAGTACAGCATGTGCCTGGCTCAGCTGGCCTGAGTGTCACTGAAGGGGAATGTGTGTGGGCCATGGACTGCTTTCATCAGCAATATTTGCTGATCACTGCAGTGCTTACAGTGGCAGGAGATCACAGCCCTGTTGCTTTTGGGGATATGTCAAGGAGGATTTGGAGGTAACTGTCCAGAACGAGATGCTCGGGTGTGTTGAAGGTCAGGGGAGGAAGCTGAGTTGCTACCAGCCCCCTTTAGTAAAAGCAAAAGCAGGTTTTCATAAAAAATATAGCAGTTGTCCCAGGGAGGAAGGGTTGTATGAGAAGCCATGGTCTGTTTCTGAGGAGAAATGCTACTGAGATGGTTGTGCCAAAGAGTAAAGCATCACCCTGGCACCATGAGATCTCGATCTGGAAAGACTCAGGCAGTAAATTTCAGAGGTTAAAATACAATTTCTTAATCAAGTGATGGTGAAGGGCTAAGAAAATATCTCTGTAACATTCAACAGAAAATGGAAGGAACAATATCATGCATGAAGTATGATAGAACTGAGTCCAGTCAGCATTAATGCTTGAGAACTTGAGAATATGAAACAGAAATACTAGGTTTATTTTCAAAGTATTTGTTCTTCAGAGACCTTTCTTTGTTTAAAATTTCCTAAATCTAAAAGGAAATTAGGACACTAAACAGAAGGGACACCACCTCCACATCACAGCTCCACTGTGTATCCCTCTCTCCCGAGGAGAGCTGTATTCAGGGAGGAGGAACCCACACCTGGGGAAGAGAAGTTCTGGCTCAGACAGCTGCCTGGAGATGTGCATTTTCCTCACAAAGGGTGGCTGTGCAGAGGTCATTGATATCCCAATCCTCCTCCAAAAGTGGGGTTACTAAACCTTTGCCTTCTGGCCAGTATACAAGAGGCCTGTTTGATCTCTTGTTTGTACATCATTTCTACTCATCCCCTTCCAGAGGAACTCGCTGTCCTGTTGAAGAAAGCCCTCCCTCCTGAGACACAGCACAGACCCTTGGTGTGTGATCCTCTGCACACATGTTTCTAGATAACGAGTCAGCCAGAGAGAAGTGCATGTCCCTTCCCACTACGTGCTGTGCTGGGGGCCTTGACAGCTGCACTGCAAGTTCCTGTCACTGGTGGGGAGGAGGGATGGACAGAGGACAGAAGTCCCCATTTTGGAGATATCATTTCTCTTCCCTTTAAAATACACAAAACAGTCACCTTAAACCAGACATGAGTCAGAGATGGAAGCTTAAGATCCAGATTTTGGCTGTCCTCTGGAGTTTGGACCTTTAGTTCAGGCTCGTTTGATAGCAAGGCTTGACCTGGGGTCAGGACACCCAAGGAGTATGCAGCCCAGCCCTGGCCAAACCTCAGTGCCTCTGGGTCAGTGGCTGGGACATGACTTGTGGGTCTCTTCCAAATCACTCATCATTTTTCATCACCTCCCTACCAGTTCTTGATATTCCCTCTCCTCTCTGCAGTGAAGGATGTCTTGAGTCCTCAAGAGGACATTCAGAGGCTCTGGGACATTATTCATTGTCAATTTCTTCTTATTTCACTTAATTTCTCCTTTTTGCTCTCATTAGCCTTAAATGTTTTACCCACTACTTATTTTCAGTTTTGTGAGATATTTCACCAGCTGATCTGGGAGATAACAGAGAAACAAAATTTCCTTGATTTTCTGCCTTAACTGCTAGCTACTTAATTCTTTCTACTGATCCTAACTGGACACCCTGAGAGAACTCCAAATAATTTACTTTCCTCCTGCAGTATGTCCCCTCCAGACACCCAATGATGCTCTTATGACTCCAGAGATCATCCTTTCTCCCTCTCATTTTGGCCAAAACAGAACTCACAGTTCTTTTGATATAACCCCACATAAATCAGTCTCTCTAGCCACTCCATCATTTTGCTGTGCTTCTCTGAATTCATTCCAATTTGTTCTCACTACTGTTACTGAGCTGTCCAGAACTGAATGCAATATTAATATTCCACACACTGTATATAGTGCCTGTCAGGCAAAGATTAGGAGTTTTATGAAGATTGATTATTTAAACCTTCCAATACCACCAGTGATCATGGAGTCACTATTATTACCCCAAACTTGAAAAATTCCATTCATCCACTTATCAAGGTCAATTCATGTTTCTGATGGTTGAGTGAAATGTTAGCTTTTCTTATCCTCATTACAGTGAGGGGTAAGCCAGTAGACTTTGGCATCCAGCCACAGAAAGCCTCATATCGTAACAACTTGATGGTATTTGCAGGCTGGAGCTGCCAGCCCCAGGTTCAGTGAGAGCTCTGCCTGTTCACTGCATGGGAGGGAGGGCTCAGTGCTCCGTGTTGAGGAGACAGCCTCAAGCTGAGAGGAGGGGCTCAGTGAGCACACAAAAAATGCTGATGGGACAGATGGGTTTCAAATCCAATAGACTGGAATCTGTCTCCACTCTTTCGTCCCCAGAACAGAAAAGGGACTTGGGGGAAAAGGACATTTGACACAACTTTTCTGAGGTCAGCAATCATATTTTTGTCTGCATCAAACAGCTTAAGACATATCCTCTGCTTTTCTAGGCTAATGCTCAGGTTTAAGGACCTGCAGTACTTCTGTTTCCAGAAATCGTTGATTTACATTGAGTAAAGTAAGGAAGGCTGCAACTAAAATGTTTCAAAATCGGGTGTCAAAGCCTGTGTGTAAGACTGATTGTATTAAGATCAGCATTTTATTGTTGAACATGCTGCATAAGTAAATACTATGAAAAGTTTTTCATAGCCCCTGCAAACATGTAGAAAAGAGAGGTAGGCTTCATGTTTTGCTTATATGAAACCCTGAAACATTTCAGAAGAAAAGGATGTACTTACATGTAGTGTGTGTTGCAAAGATTTCCAGGAGCCATAGTTCTGTTATCTCCTTTTCCCAAATGCCTTGCAAATGCTGGGTTTCTAAGGGCTGTGTCCCTTGGTCCTGGCCTCAGGAGGGGGCTCCCATGAAGGATCAGCCAGCCCCTTGTGTAATAACACGGGAATGCATCGTGACTGTGCCATAGAAAATGCTGGATATATGTGCTATTCCATATACCCTTGTCTTCTGCATGAGATGCAGCAGAGATGGAATGAGAATTGGCAGTGTTCTGTTTTCACAAAAGTAAATTACCAAAAAGAACCCAAACAAACCACTTTAGCATGGAGAATTTTAACAAAAACATATGTTTCTTCAATTCTGCAGAAATTGGAGAGAAAAAACCCTGTCCTACCTGTAGGCTTGCTTGGACAAAACCCTGATTCCACCACACACTCAGTATAGCTCCCCAGACATTTCCAGTAAGGGGACAGCAGTATCTAAAGCTTGTTTCCTTGTCATTGGCAGATGAATGAGACTTTTCAGACGTGGCTATGCTTGGGAGCCTTTCCTGCTGTTCCCTGCTCATAGACTTAGGCACCATCCCAAACTGCCAGATAACTATTGCCACACAAACTGATGAGTTGGTGTATCCCCCTGTGGGATCAGTCAGATATATTTAAGTCTGACCCAGTACTTGAGCTTATCAGACACTGTAGTGTAGAAGGGGGAATGACCAGAAAAAAAATGTAGATGGTTCTCTGGAAATTAACAGAAAAACGTAGATTTGCCATGACAGTGCAAGCAAAAAGCAACTTAACCATTTCCTGGCTTTTCTTAGCATCTTTGTGGGTGATGGTGAAAGTAATGAGAGACCAAGTAGTGTGAAGTCATTTCCTTCATTGCTAATGTCCACTTGCTGATACTCAAGACAGCAACTTGTAATACTTAAATGTTTGCACTTGAATGTGGAGCCTCTGATCGCTGTGGTAGAAGGCTGTAAATTAGGATGGTGTCAGGAGTGTCTGCTCTGAGATTCTAGTGATGCTGGAAGATGTTTGCTACACTGGGGGAACAGGACTGTTCTGAAGCAAGTCCAAGTTCAAAATCAAGTTTCTGTTCTGAAGGAAGTAATAAGTGGTAAGTGTGAGATATGAGACTGAAATTATGGGCTGCTAACAACTCTCAAAGGCTTCTAGATTTAGTTCCTGGAGCTATCCTGGGCCAGGGTTTCATGCCAACAAGTTTCCTGAGGAAAATATATCTGTTCTATACACACCGATGAGAGAGCACTGCAGAATTGCCATGGAAAACCAATCCATACAGAGTGTTTTCCAATAGTTTTTAAAGTTAATGGAAAGGGTCCAGTGGTTTAATCGTGCATAGTACATCACCCCTCCCTGAAAGGTTGCCTGGCTCTACTAAGCTCATGAAAAGGACTAAATCAAATTGTCCTAAACTTGCCGTTCTTAATTGGGAGCAGGAAATTCCCAGTTAACCTCTGGTCTATTTCCAGCTGCTCTTAATCACAATTCTATCACTAATTTGCTGATCTAATGACTTCTTCAGAACATCTTTTAGCACCTTGTTATGCATATTGGAAGGTTGTTAAGCCTGTATAGGCTGTTTTAGATGTGAACAGTGGTACCAGCTTACTTCAGATTCACAAGATGCAGAAAGAGAAATTGTTGTCAGAACTTCATCATTAAGTTTCAAGAGACATATTAACACTAATTTGACTTTTCCTCCACAGTTCTCATGGTGTGAGGGCTAAGTAACTTTTTCCTTTGGGAAAAAGTTTCTTTTGAGAATACCCAGGGGAAAGATTGGGACTTCATTTGTAACCAAACTGTCCCACAATTACACCAATGGCAGTAGTCTATTCTTGTGTATGATTTTGGCATTTCTAGAGGATTTAATCTGTACACTATCTGTACCAGCTAAGGATTTTGGCATTTTCACACAGCTCCTGCCAAAATGCAGCTGCCTGCATACGATATTTTGCAGGCACACCAACATTTACATGCACTGACCTTTAAGTATGAACTGGGATATTAAAGAGCAATAGTGCCTAGAAAATGTAACAACATCAGTGTGAAGAGATCTGCCTTCAGGATATTATTTCTGTACACAGAGCATTAGTGTTTGCAGCATTGTGCAATCCATGACTGAGAAACTCTCACCTCACTGGTTGGTTTTTGATGTCTCAATGAAGCATGAAGACAGCAAATCCCTTGGTGGTTGACAGGAGACATTGATTCATTTCATGGGTCTCAAGAGGGCAAAGACCAAACTTAATAACCTGAGAAGTGAACGTTTTGAGAAGTCTGATATGGAGTCAGGCCTCCTATTTGAGCTCCTGACGCTTACTCAGCTGAAAGTTGTTCTCTGTGTGGAAATTTCTGAGAAGGCCAAAAATAACAGCATTCTGTTCCTCTTAGGAATTCCCTACCCCCATCCTTCCATTCAGGAGTTCAGGGTGCTAAATGAAGGGCTCAGCTTCTGCTCCTTCCCCCTTGGCTGCATGCAGGGATGTCAGGGGAGGTGAACCACAAGCAGAGCATGGAGGTTGTCTGTGTTTCATCCCGGGGAAGGGTCACCCCATGCACCATGTGCAGTGTGCCCCCTCCTTGTTCAGCTCCTGGTCCTGGCAAAGGACACTGCCTCTCCCTTCCCCATGGCCAGTGGCACACAACTTTCGGGACATTGAGGACTACTGCTCCCATCAGGTCATCCTCCCTTTTCCAGGGAAAGCAGTAAACAGAAAGAGAAAGTAGGATCAGAGTTTTTATGGCAATCTTCAATAAATTATCTTGAGGTTTTCAGTAGAAAATAGCAATTATTTATCTAAAAGAACTGCAAGTATCTTCCATGCAGGAGTAAGATGTTTCAGATTTCTATCCTACCAGGAGGAATCAGAAAGAAAGAAAACAGATGAAAGCAGATATTCTAAAGAAATCTTTAATTAATCAAAGATTTCTCCCCAAATTCCACCCAAGTTTCTCAGCCCTCAGGTTTTTATAGACAAAGTACTTCAGAAGGACCAGACAAAGCTGGTAGGAAAACCACTAAAACCTGAGAAATCAGATGGAATATGGGCCATGTGAATCTAAGTTATAACAGCTTAAAGTAAGACTGTCAAAGTGAGCAGAGATTTTCTGCTTGCAAAGCTCTTAAAGGTAGCCCTAAAAGTCAGGAAATGGTCATTCTTTGATGTCTAAACATTCTCTCACTTCTCATACTTTTTGTATTTGGTGACTTCAGTTTGTATTTGTCATATTGAACCATTTC
This sequence comes from Sturnus vulgaris, assembly GCF_052056855.1. Lineage (NCBI taxonomy): Eukaryota > Metazoa > Chordata > Aves > Passeriformes > Sturnidae > Sturnus > Sturnus vulgaris. Next base: position 21,019,978 of record NC_142250.1, on the reverse strand, counting down.
ATTTTGGTTTGATACGCACTGCTGCGGTGCAGGTAGGAATGCAGCAAATGTGTAGAAAAATTTAAGCACTCTAAAAAAGAAAAAAGAGCATTTTGAATAGAGGCTGTGGAAGGTGTTTAAAGGTATGCTTACTGTGGTTCATGAAATTTAGACTAGTTGAGTGACTGACATTAAAGGGTACAGAAAAATATAATATCCTTCCCATGGGAAAAATGTAATTTCATCACTAAGGACAAACAAACATTTGGGACAAGCAGTTGAAATAAAATTTAACTAAGTTTATTTTTTAAAGAAAACCATGGGTTTAGAAATGCTGAAAAGCTGCCTTCAGTTTTTGGTTTGACCTTTTTCTTGGCATTCCCTTTTCCCACAAGTGCCTGTGGTGCCCCTTGGTCCAGGGGGTCTCATGGCCACGCTGTGTCACCACGGGCTGGGACTGCACTGTGCAGGCACCAGGCATGGTGTCAGCTCTGCACAAAACCCTGCACATCTCCTGCTCCTCCTTTGGTGGCTTCCGTGGAAAATTCCACTGGAAGGGAGCCCTTCCAATGGAAAATGTTAGTAATATTGAAACAGACCCGTTTTTGATAAGAGAAAGTGTGGGGGTGGAGGGATGCTCTGCTCCAAATACTTTAGCTAACTCTTAACAGAATAACTACTCATCTGTTGGTCTAAAAACAATGGATTTACTATATTTGTTGTTAGAGTTCCAGGGAAAATACCTAATAATGAAGCAGGAACAAAAGTCAGCTTGCTTTTATTTTTCATCCAAAAATAACAAGTAACTGTAAGTTTTAAAACAATGAGCTGTACTGCTGGAAAGCTCTGATTTTTCTTTGCTTTGTTTCAAAATCGTATGTTGCCAGGAAATAAAATTACCTGCATCAGAAGACCTCAACATAGCTTCTTAAATGCTTCAAGGTGATCAAAGTGTTTCAGGTTAATCCACAGTAATTCTTTCACTATGTCTTGCTTTTCTGAAAAATCCAGAAATGCTTTTTGGCAAAGCCCTGTTAATATAGCTCTAATGCTTGCAATTTATTGCAATTTGTAAGGTACTTAAGAAAAGAGAACTTATCAATTTTAATGAGACTTCACACTCTGTGGAATGAAATTACTGAAGTGACACCTGGAAACAAGATTCTCAAATCTCTTGGATAATTCCAAAGATCTTACATTTCCAGCAAGGCAGGCTGAGGATTGTGCACACTGTATTAGAAATGCACGATCAGAGCACACACAGCTCAGCAATGGCATATTAACTTCTCCTGAAAGACCAAAAGGAGATCTGCTATTCCTGATCACATCAGGACACAGTATGTGGGTCGTTCATACCCACCCAGTGACTGACTGAGCAAATGATGTGAAATGATCCATTCCTGCAGCTCTGACCTCGTGGTACAGTGAGGGGCCCAGAAAGAGACAGAGTTCACTGAGACATCTTTTCAAAGTTTATTTCAGATTTGGTGGAGCATGAGTTCTTCTGTTTAGAATGTTATTATCTAATCTAGTCTCTAGCATGTTGCATTATAAACAAGCCCTCGTCTTCTGTTTCCAGACACAGAAATGTCCTCTATTCCCTCCACCTTTGTACAATGCATTCCAGCCACAAACGTTGTTTTTTCACTATCCCTGATGTCCTGTTTAAAATGAAGAATGACTCTCTATTTGGCCTGGGCATGATTATTTACAAGTGTTTGTAAAATGTCTAGGACCTAGAAGGAAAGGGGATAAAAAAGACCAAAGGGACTGAAAGTGGGGAAGGACCATTAGCAATTGTTTGTTTTATTAAAACTTTAAGTTCATTCTGGTGCTGTTAAAAAAAAATAAACCCATATATTTTATTGCATGTGCTTGGGCCCAGCACAGGCTATTTTGGCCAGAGGGCTGCAGTGAAATGTGGGATTTTTCCACTGATACCATGCAGGGTCCAATTGAGTGAGTGATGCTTACAAGATTCATCACAGCTCAGCAATACATGGGCTGGCATTAACCTGTCATGTTTCAATTGTGTTTCTTTCAGTGAAATCTATAAGTGATGGAGCTTGTGCATGTGCTAGCCCCAGTTGTACTTATGCCAGAGGTTTTGATCTGGACAGTGAGGCTTGGGCAGCAGAGCCAGGCTGAAGGTCTGTGTCCTTCTTCCCTCACTTCTACCCCATTAACTGAGCATTAACTATACCCCATCCTGAGCACAAGTCCCCTCTTGCAATACTCCATCTTTCAAATTTTTGCATCTTTCTCACAGAAATGTGCACTTGCTTTTCACTTTAGAAGGTTGTCTGAAAATAAACACCTTCTAGGTCCTCTTAATCAAGAAGTCCACAGCATTTATTTATTTACTAAATTTTTTTTATCAGACCAGTCATGAAATTTTCTTCTTTTCTGTGACTTTAGGGGCCTCCAGCCTTTCTATAACATTTCTGCTGCTGTCTAGTAATGCTCTTTATTCAGACACTTCCTTGTCTTCTGAGTGTCTCTTTCTAGGAGACAGTAGGTATATTTACACATGGGTTTCCCCCCTCTTCACTCTTTTGTGCTCTTTGTCCTCTTTGGGTGGAGGTGAAGGCAGGGAAGAGACCAAAAATGTGAGGAAAGGTGAAACTCTGCCTGCTCGAAACTTTTGCTGCAGTTAAAGCTCAAGTTCCAGATATGGGGCCAGAAGCACATATGTCTCGGTCAAAAATTAGCACTAACCTGGTTTTCCAACATACAGTTTCTCGTCTCAGTTTCCATCTGGAAAATTTAACTTTCCTAACATTTGATATCTTCAGAAAGCTTCTGGTTTTGATAAGGCTGTGTTTTCTGTCAGGAGAATTTTTCAATTTCGCACTTTTGATCAGATCCAGCATTGCACATACTTCACTCTGCTCCTATGCCTTAGAGAACTTACATAAAGACACTCAACCAGGAGTCTTTTGTAGTTCTCACCTAATTGAAAGGAAGAATATTTTCTCCTTTTTTTTTTTCCCCCTCTGACAGGAGGAGGATACCAGAACACAGTGACCCTTTCCTTGTTTTTGTTAGGCTTTTTTCCCTGGGTCTGATATCTTCTAATGAGTCAAGAAAATATTTCTGTTCATGGTACAGTCCTGCACAGCCACTCTCAGTCTTATCATCTTGCTGCCCCATCCCACTGTTGCCTACAAATGTGTGTGTGTGTGGTATTTCTGCTTCATTATTCCTAATTCTCCTTTGAGGCAGAGGATTCATGATCAAAGTCAGCAAATGGGATTCATTGAGCAAAAACCAGAACTACAGCTGCTACAGAAAGCAATATTATTTCTTTAAGAATGACAAACTATGAAATTGCTGAGCCATACCTGTTACAAACCTGCTACAGTCTGACCATGGAGATTGCTGGTAGGCTTCCAGATATTATATAGGCCAAATGCACTTAATTTGCAAGACAAAACAAAAAAGCCAAGGGTTTTGTGTGTGTGGTCTGATTGAGAAGCACTGTTTTCTGTGTTATTTAATTTGGAGAGAGGAAAGCATATTATGGGTCAGTTTATTTTATTTTATAATTTACTACTCAGTAGGGAAAAAAAAATGCCTTCAGGGCCCCAATATGCATGTAGCAGCATCACTTGGAGACTGCAATGTGCAGGACACAGAAGCAAAAACTTTCCACTCTAGCAATAAGAAGTTACCATCAGAGAGGAGCACCTGAGCTGGGGCTGCCAATGGCCACCCCAGGAGCTGAGCATGGCCTTGGTTTTAATTTTTCACAATGTGATATTCAGAGACTCTTAGTTTAGGCTCATTACATTGCATGTTGAATCAACAAACAACGCTTGATAAGCAAGAAGAAGATTGAGAGTATTGACATATTGTTTGGGACAAATCCACTTCCACTGACTTCCTGCAATCCTGTGGGTCTGTGTAAAACATATGTCTCCTGTGGTGGGCAACAGCTGTCTTTAGCCAAAAAAAAAAAAAAAAAAAGAAAAAAAAAGAAAAAAAAAAGAAAATTGGAATTGTTCATCACCTGTTTAGCAGTTTGCATAGACACACAGGGAGTACATGGGTCACATGAAAGACCAGGGTATTGGATTTAACAATTTAACAATGACCTTTCCCTTGTCTGGAGCTGATGCACAGATGGCATTAGTCCTGGTTTTATTGCTACTTGTCAGTGAATTGGGTTTTCACTGAACCAATATTTTGCATCTGGCGCTCTAAATTCTTGTATGGATATTTTCTTCCTAAAGTTGCTCTTGGAGGTTTTATGGTATTGCTTCCTTATTGCACCACAGCCCCAGTGTGAATGCAGTGTGAGGACAGAAAGAACCAAGAATAAAGGATGAGGGAGGCAAAGGAAATATCAGTTGGGTTCTTGGAGTTCCTGAAGGATTACAGTGTCCCCAGGAGAGCTGGAGGCAGCTCAGGCACTCTCTGTGAGGCAGCCACAGCCAGTCCTGTCTCTTGGGTCTGCCCAAGGCAACCTCAGCCACAGACATCAAGCCACAGCTAGCAGCAAGGCTGTGATGGGAAATCTTTGAATATAAGCAAGCAGGGTTGTTGCCAAGGCTGAAAAACCTCATCTGTTTGACTCAGAAACAAGAGGAACCACAAACCTTTACAGACATTTTGTACAAACACTTGTAGACACTTGAATAGTACATGGCACCCTGCTGTTAGCTCAGACACCACTCAAGAGAAGAGTGACTCAACATGGACATAAAATTATTCTTGCTTTTGCAGCAGAAAGATGTAACGAAACCTAACATGCAGCAAAATTCTTGCACTCACAGTGGGGACTTTTTGGTGGCTGCCTTTCCCAACAGACATAGAGTACTGGGAGGGGTACAATGGCACAACACTAGGATGGCCAGGAGCAGGCTGACCTGCCTGAGACACCTCTGCCCTCAGTCCCTGCAAGGGAACTCCACTGTTTGTTTGATTGTTTCACATGCTACTGCAGGCTCAGGCCAGCAAGTGCATGCTGCTTTCATGCCATGCTTTCAGGGCTTAAATCCACCTTAGGAAAGGTGCAGTTGGCATAGGAGGGCTTCCTGTCCATAGGGGGACACTTCCTCTGGAATGCCTCATTTTTTATGGGTTTTTGGGCTCACTGGACTCACTGGACTTTCCTACAAAGGGAAAGGGAATGTAAGTGATCCTTGCAAAGGGCTGCACTGGCCACCTATGGTCTGGTAAAGCCTGGCTTTGCAGGGCCTCAGGGTCCTGGGCATGGCTGGTGCTTGATGTGCAGCCTCAAGAGCACTGTTGAAGGGGAGAGATGCTACTGGGGGCAGGAAAGTGAAGGAGCAGGGAGGGTGAAGCACTGTAAGCTGGAATCTGGCCACAGGGTTACACTGAGCATTTCTGCACTTGCAGAAGTTGCCATGGTATTTTAATAACTGCGGGTGATTAATGGCTCATCTGGAAGACAGCAGCACTGGTACAGCTGGGTTTGTGCCACACACATCACTGCTTGCAGTTTTGTAGTGAGGTAATTTTCTTTTAGAAACCAAGGGGAACCTATTTAGTGCCTCCCTGTATACCAGCATGTTCACATGTGCTGCCAGGTCTGTCCTTTTGTGTTCCCTGATTACAGATGTGCTGTGTCTCCAGCTTGCAGTGTTCTTTACTTACAGCAGTGGACCAGGGCAGATGTAGAGAGAAAGCTAATTGGGTGCACTTGCAGGACATGGACAAATCCTTCTCTGCCCTTCTGTTTGTCATTTCGCTCAGATGGAGCCAGAGGCATTGACTTCCATTCAGCAAAAGCATCTGTTCTGCTCAGCTTTCTGTGAACAGTGGCAGAAGAAAAGTGCTGTTCCTACTCTTCACTAGGCCTTTGCAATGGCTTATGGGACGTCTCCAAAAAGTTCTGTCCTGAAGCCCAAAGTCCACTGCCCAATGCCTCTTGGTGAATGTGGTTTTTCTGATATATTTCAAAACTTTTCCACTTCAGGCTGGTACAGACTGTACTGAACAATCCAGTTTCAAAATGCTACCCTTGCAACTGTTATGCAGCTGTTTTCTAGTCCTTTCCTCTAATTCTTCTTGCCTTTTGATAGGGACTATCAAGAGACTCAGGAAACAATAAATAGAAATGTTGTTTAAGTTTATCTTAGGAGAATATGGGATGTTGGCTGAAGGAACTTTGCTGATTATCTTGGCTAGCCTTGGACATTTCCTTTGGCATGTCTATAATTGCTTTAAGAAACATGTTCATGCTGAGCCAACTTCTAATACTGTAGATTCAACTACTTGAATTCAGATATATGGCTAAGTTCTGCCCCCTGCCTTACTGGGATTGCCCCAGCATAACAAAAGCCTAATTTGTTCCATGGGTCTCAGGTATGTGATTTCTTCATTGTTACTCACTTATTGCTTTCAGGATATTTCTGTCTTGAATGAAATTTTAAACTTCTGGGAGAGACAGTTAATAGCAGGGAGAGGGGGGAAAGCAAACTACACAATATATCTAACAAATATGTGACATCTAATTTTAAAATCTGTTGTTTTCTTTCAACAAAAAGGGAAGAAAGCAATGCAGCCATATTCCCTCTTTCCCCAGGATATTGGCACAAGTCCTGGATCCGCTGACATTTATAGGGAGATGTAATTAATTAACTTCAAATACCAGATTAGCTCATGGATTCAATATATCTCCATTCTTATGTGGACATAAAAAAGCTTTTGATTAATGATCACAACCTTTCTCAGGAATTTGAGGGCTTTTACTTACTAGTGACAGCTTTTTCTGGGGTTCTATATCATCAATGCACAAAGTGGCTTCAAAGTCAATGCCTGGTATTCATTACTGGTGCTGCAAATGAAGCCTACAGGCTGCAACCTTGGCCCTGTTAAGTCACTTGCAGTTTAATCACTGACTTCAGTGGCACCCAGATCTCACTCTGATGCTTCTCCTGATAAACTTTTTAACAAATAAGCCAGAAAACCCTGCATGGCCAAAGGCTATGCTCGAAGAGCCAGTGAAGTTAGACAGTGTCTAGTTTTGAACATCAACCCACGCCCAAAGCTTAAGGAAAGGAGCAGGTGAGGCTGACGATGGAGGGCAGATGTGGCTGCAGGAGATTGTCACCATGCATCAACTATCACTGCCACTCTCCACACTTCAGGCAGTAGGTTACAGAACTTTGCTGTCTTTCAAATAAAGTTTTTTTTTCAGGATGTTCCTGCAGTTTCAAGTACACACATGGATCCTGCTCTCTCAGACATTGCAGTGGGGCAGGTCTGGAGTCCATTTACGCTGCTGTGAATCCAGAGTTTCTACAACTAAATACACTGCAGATGCAGTTCAGTTCTTCCAAATCACACCTCCAAGATGAGGGACATCTTCTAGCCCTAAGACCAGAAACACAACTACCCCATCTGTTAACAGGCATGGCAAAGCACAGTCCTGCCCAGCCTAGTCAGCCACATGGCCTGGGCTAGGACTGCCCACAGAGGCTCTGGCTCTGCTTTCTGCACAGGTCACAGCCATGGGATGATAAACCATTTTCTGGTAAGTCTGTATTGTGCAACCAGATCACGCTGCCTTGCCCAGTAAGAACTCCTCCTCCCCTTGGGAACATCCAGCAGGAGCTGCACAGACTTCCCTGTTTTGTGCTCTTCAGGAGAGAGGTGTTAATGTTTTGTCTGCTGGCAGAATGTGCAGCTGTTTTGGGCAGGCCTGCCTCACTCTCCTGGCACTGCACATGGACAGGGTTTGCTGGAGCCTGGGTAACACCTGATTTGTTTTGGCAACTTGGGCCATTTCACTGTGAGGTGAGGTGGCCCTACCTGAGCACCCCTGGGAAAGCTCAGGCAAGGCTCAGAACCCCTTTACCTCAGTTTTGCATTCATACCATCAGGAAGGCAGACCTCACGTACTGCATATGTGGTTCAGTAAAATGACACAGCTTTGGCACTCAGTAGCTCAGACACGTACAAAAATCTTGTGCTGGTTTCTCTCTTGGGCTGAGTTTCATTCACAGAATAAAATTAGCTGCTTGTGTTCCTGGCTTTTTTTGGACACAATGCTGTTTTTCCCGGGGTTTTCACTGATTAAACCTAATGAATTTCCATTGCCATCAACTGAGTCCAGATAGACTCTTCCAGGCTGGTGGGAAAGAGTTGGGGAGCAGTGCATATGGTATCTTACATGTTGATATTGGTAAAGACCCAGTTTAAATGAACCCTGTGGTCCTGATTCCCTACCCACCTACATGGTATAAATTGTGAGAGATCCTAGAGAAACAGCAGTGTTTCTGTAGAACAGAGAAGAGAGCTCCCTACTTAGATTTCCCTTTAAATATTGCATCAGGCTTCCAGTGGAATATACATTTTTACATATGTTAGTACAAAGAACAGATGCTTCCTTAGGAAGCCCTTTATTTGGCTAATTGTATCTCTGAAATAATAAATTCCTAATGTGAAAAACCATAGTCTGATCCACTGTCAAGCATGAGGAACAGGTTGCCCTTCTGGGTCCAAATGAAATATCTTAATAGGCTGTTACAGACAGACAGGTGAAAGTATATGGATTTTTCACTTCAGGCTGCAGTACTTGGGAGGGCAGTGACTCAGTCTCAATAATACTTTGAAAAATGTGGACTATTGCATAATTCCAGGCCTGATTTTCTTGCATTGATGCTGGTTTTTGGCATTGTAATTGCTCCATTCACTTCTACCAGGATTTTAAGTAAGCCAAGTTTTAGGGCTGAAGATTGGGTCAGGTATCCTGGCTGCTCTTAGGAAGGAGCTGTGTCATTTTCTTCTGGGTGTAAATCAGTGGGGTGCTGTGGGAGGGCACAATGTGAAGTCTGTTTATGTCACCATGTTCTGGCCTGCCCTGATGAATTCCCCCACTTCAAAGCCTGATAGCACCAAAGAGTTTTTGAAAACTTTTGGCCAAGGTCAGGGACTCCAACAAGTCCTCACATCCTTCCAGGTGAGAACCTGGTTCTGTAAACATATTTTGGGGAACATTTGCAGGAACATTTGTTCTGAAATTTGGAGTAACTTGGCGCTTAAACCCATTCACAAATTGTTTCCATCTTCCAGTCCCCTTGCACCAATCACTTAGATATATTTCATTTTTAAGGATGATTCAATTTTAAAAATAAAATGTAGGTTATGAGCAGCTTCCAGCATGTGTCAGGAAGAGATAAGTCACCCAAAGCTATGATGGCCCACCAGGGTGCCTTCAAGGGATTCAGACTACTGTCTACACAGTCCTTATTAGGATCTCTGTCTCCCTCTCCCTCTCTCTCTCTCACTTCCTTTTGGCATTTGCTCTGTAAACTGAACAGCACCTGAGCCGGCATCATGAACCTCACCAGGCTTTGTGGAGTTCAAATTGAGTTCAAATGTTTTAATTAAAATGTCTCCTTCCTCTCTATCATTAGATAGCTGCAAACAGATGACTGGAGCTTCCTGACTGGAAAGGGTTGGTCAATGGCCTTATATCCGAGGGGTGAAACCTCTCTACTGGGAAAAGAATCTTGACTTAAATGGTCTGTGTAAGGACATTTATTAAGTCAGAACAGTGACAGCCGGGTTAAGACTTGAAATCTTCTCACCATGATCTTATGGGAAAGAGTTTTGTCCTCAAAAGTTTGGTATATGGGTTTCTGACTCCCTGTTCAGAGCTGATATGCGTGACTGGCTCTTTGCCTCCAAGCACCCAGGATGCTGAGCACACATTAACTGTTGTCTTGGAGTGAGATCTGCTCTGTCCATTGGAATAGGACTGGGAACTGAGGGCAAAGAAGGAAGAGGCTCTTTGTGAATAACTGACTTTCTGCTACAACTGCTAAGAGACTTGATGTCTTCTCAAATTGAAAAATTTGCCTTCTTTTTATAAATGTGCTGACCCCCAGTCATACTGCACTTTCTCTTCCCAGAAGTGATGATTCATTAAATTTCTGGCACTTTTCTTTCCTTAAAGAAATGAAACACTGGTCTCCATGGTCCCAAGTTTGCTTTAGAATGGGGAATGAAAACATATTTGCCCTTAATATTTTGAAACCTTCTCAGTTAATTTCTTTAAGCCAAATCCAATACAGCCCTGTTACTTGCAGTGCTTGCCCTAGCACAGCATTTTCCAGGGAACAATGGCTGCAGCTGAACCTTTGAGGTATTCAGAATCCACTCCAGCTTGAGTTTGTGCTGTTTGTATTTCCTAATTGCTTCCTTTTTCAGAGGAGAGATGAATACAAACCTGCCCCATAGATGGACAAATTCTGGCTCAAGCCCTTCTCCAACTTTAAACTAGCAAAGAAAGTGCTGTGGTGTCAGTAGAAAGCAGAGGAACTGCTCCCTGACTCACTCCAGAGGTGTTTGAAAGGCTCAAATGTCAGGCCTGAAGTTCCTGTTTGCTGCTTAAACCATGCAACACAATCCCCACCACAGCCAACCTGCCAAGGCTGGTCAGAGGCCTCTTGAGCTCCAAGCTGTGTGGCTACAAGCTGGGCCATCAGCTACAGCTGTCATGGTCCTGTGGCCACTTCTGACTGAGGGGAAGGGCAGCTCTGCAGAGTGCCCAGCAGCAAGCCACTGAGGATGTCCCCTTCCCAAGGGATTGCTGAACCACTGCAGAACCCAATTCACTCAGCCCCTGACAGCTCACATGCCCAGGTACCTGGGCAGGCTGTGGCTCCATGAGGAGCCCATACAGACCCAGCAGGCAGGGGCTGGGGCTAATGCTGGAAGCTCCCTGCACCTCTCTCTGCCCCTCAGCTCCTTCTTGCTTTCTTAGGAGAGGTGCAACAACAGGAAGCAAAATCACGTCGTCCCTGTTGCTTCACTAATCCAGTGCACAGCAGACTGGTGTGTTTCCTTTGGGAATAGGGCTGCCTGAAAGAGCTGTGGAACAATATTTCCCTGGGGAGGTTTGCCTTCCAATTGCTGATGCAACCCATTACTAAAGAATCAGAGGCACTTTTTTGCCTGCAAATATTTTTATTGCAGTAGTAACATTGTTGAAGCTGTGATGAAAGGATATAGGCCAGTCAAGGTTTGTAGGGAGAGATAACATCTTTTATTAGAGTAGCTAATACTGTAGGAAAAACCAGACACACTTTTGGAAGCAATATTATCCTTTATTATCTCACTGTTCCCCCTCCCCTACGACCCCCTACCATCCTTCATCTGAAACAATAAATACTTATGAAGTGGAAGGAAACTTGACCCTCTGGGGCAGGTAAGAGACAAAGGCTTGTGTCTGACTCCTGATCCCTGTACCTCTCCCACTGGTCCGGGTAAGGAATCGCCCAATGCTCAAGGGCATTGCATGGCCCCCGCCTGCCCTGCTGTTCTGTGCCAGAAACAACAACAAAGAGAAAACCCTCTCACAGTGGCGTCAGTAATGAGCATTTCTGATTAGGGTCCCTAGCCTGGCCTCTTTGTGCCCCTCTGTCAGCACCTTGGGGGTCAGTAAGGGCCCAACAGCAGCCCCAAGTTAGAGGCTTGTAATATTCTTAGCATGCAGTAAAGGGATTTTAGGTTTGATATTTGGAAATCTGTGGGGGAAATGGTTACTCACATAGCAAGAAGGATTTGTCTGGGGTCATTGCAGGATCTCCTTTGCTGAAGAGTCTCAAGTGTTTAGAGGAATATTTGTAAAAAATGACATTACACAAAAGTGCCTTGTGCTGTCTGAGGGCAGGGAGATAGACCAAGTAAAGATAATGATGGCACCTTTCCCGAGAGCTCATGTTCATTTTGGGGTTGTCCATTTCCCTCCCACATCTTTGCAGGCCAGTCTCAGCTCTGCAGTCTTGGTCTGTTGATCTGGCACAGGGACCCTGGAGCAGATTACAGTGCTCTATGAATTTGGGGCTGCCTTCTTTCTCCCTGGATGTCCTGTAGGGAAAATCATCACTGAGAAGGACAGCGACATATACCATGGCCAGAGCACTTTCCTGGTCTGCCTATGGCTGTCACCCAAGTGAGGCATCTCTAGCTCAAGGTTATGTAGTCACCAAGCTCCTCCTCTGAGAAGTACAGAAGATTTCTCTGTAAACCATGGTCCCCTCAATCTTCATCAATTGCCAAGAGATTTTCAGAAGCAGGTCCCAGAGCAGCACCTTGTCAGGGGCAGCAATAGGCAGAGGAGGAAGGAGAGAATCATAATGTGGGTTCCAATAACACTTTTCAACACCAACAGAAGAGTAAAATAGAGACAAAGCCTTAAGTAATTTGCTTAGACTAGAAATAGCACCTACAGGGGATGGTGCAGGATCTGGAGTGACAGTTGGATATCAATGGGAATACATCTGGTTTAAATTAAATCTACACAAGGATTTTGAGAATGGGGAAGACTTAGGTCTTGTGCTGATGGGAACAGAGGGCCTGCCAAACCTATTCAGAGTGGATTCTCAGCTGCTTGAATGACCACATGGCATGTTATCTCCATGCTATTTCATACCACAGTAATCACCTACACACTCTGCTGCCCAGAGCAGGCATACCTGGAAAGGCTGCTCAAATTAGGGAATCTTGCCTTGTTTCAGGAGCCAGGAACAGCAGATACAGATGAGGACAGGCTGCCCAGCTCTTGTTTGTAAATGAAGCTGGCTGCTTAAAGGGTTTTCCTTCTCTAGAGAATATGGCTGTCTGCAAAATGCTTAGCAGAAAAATTTCTGGTTGGTTCAGAGAAAGGAGGAAGGGGAGGAAGAAGGGAGGCAGTGATGGAGGGGTTGTGAAAACATGTCAATTTAAACAGAAACTTGTTTGCAATGGTGTCAGAGTTTCTTTTAGCTCTTGTTCTGATTCATATCAGCTTTTTATTACATTAAAATTCTAGATTAATTTCATATTAGTGTTTCAGGTTAAGTTGGTGTTATTTAATCTGTACAATGTTTTAAAAGGAAAAAACCCAACAGCTACTTGCCCTCTCTTGGGATGTTATTGTTACCCTAAATATTTGCAGTTACTGGTTTTAATTCCTTTCAGGTTAACTAAAATGTCCAGCTTTCCAGGACAATGAGTATAGAACAGCTTGCCTTCCTGCCACTTCCCTCTTACAGACTCTGTAAAAGTCAGTCCTATCTGATCCTTCACTTGTGAATTTTCACAGTGCTCTTCAAAAGGAAGATGGGTTTCACTAGGGCCTGTCATCTTGTCCTGCAGGCCCCTGGGGTTGAGCAGATGTTGATTGTGAAAGGATTTTGAAAGGCTTTTGAATAAGAAGCTAATCCATAAGATAAAATAAGGAAATAAAAATTCAAAGTGAATCAGAGGAAACACTTTTTTAGCCAAAGTGTGATCAAGCTACAAAACTAATTTCCCATAATATTGTTAGACATAAATAAAAAAAAAAGAAACTTGGCAAGATCCTGAAAGGAATTGATTTCTCTATAGATAACAAGCATATCCAGTGTTGTAAATAATGAAATATTTAAGGGTTTATTAAAACCTCTGTTTCAACATGGAGACTAATCTTTAATAGGACATGTAAGGAGGCCTCCTTAGAGCAGATAGTTTCATTCTCTCCTGCTTTGGAGCATATCTTTCCCAAAAGGACTGGTGCCTACTAGCTATTGTCAGAAAATGAGGAGCCATGTTACATGAACTTTCTCTAGTGCTGCCTTGTTCATACTCTCTAAAACTGAATAGATATTGGCATAAAACATTTGGCAGTATTTAAGAAGCAGTGGAAAATCTGTAGATAACAAAACTATCCTGAACTTCATTGAGGGTAAAGCTAAGACCTCTCTTCTCAGGGCTGTGATTCTGCATTAGATAAACCAAGATCTTTGTTCATATATATTTTCTAGAGTACAAGACTCCTTAAGAAGCTCAAGGATGGCCTGTGAGTTTGCAGAGCCATGTAACAGTCTATCTTTACAGTGTATAGGGAAAACAATTACAGCAAGAACAGTTAGGGATTAAGATGTAAGCCTGAAAGGGGGTTTATTTTTTTGCACAATGTATCCCAAACACCAGAAAAACTAAAGGAAAGACCGATTTTTGCATGGGTTCTGACCCAATAAAATCTTGTGGTCAAAACGACCTGCAGGATGTTCCAGCCCATTCTGCATGTCCCCTCTGGCAGAGCTGCTATGCTGATAGGTCTTATATTATTTTATGTTATCTCTAATGTCATCTGGCGGGTGTAATTGGAGCTGACTGGGTCTCTGATCTATTGAGCCTACACATCTCTGTCTTCACACCTCTCTTGGCCACAGTAGCTGCTAAAAAGAGCCCTGGGGACAACTGACATTCTTGACTGCCAGCCCAAATGTGTCAGCTGGAAGGAAGACGATTTCCCAAATGACATCCCCTCTCCCACGGAGTTTTGGCAGTCACCCCAGTGCCATCTCCAGTCAGGCATATCTGGCTGTCAGACCAGGCAGAGGCAGAGCTCTCTGTGCCCCCTGATCCTGGCTGCCCTGCCCCTAAGGGCGGCTGCCATCGGCTGCCAAGGTGGTCAGTGGCCTCAGGCTGGTTCCATGACTGTCCTTCCACCTGCTGCTGGCTGCAAGGTCAGGGGCTGAGAGGGGCACAGAGCCACCCCTGAGGCAGCATCTCCTCCAGGATTCTCTGTGTCCCCCTGCCTGCTTGTTAGTGGAAGTTGTACCCAGCCCATGCTGCAGCCAGATGGTCCCAGGGGCTCTTGTCCTGGCCACTTTACACCTTACAGGGAAAATAGAAATGTGGCACTGGGTTAAGCTGGGCTGTTGGTGGTGTTGGCAAAAAGCCAGAGTGACTGCGCTAAGGGCACAGGAGTCCATTCCTGTATGACTGAGAAACAGGGTTTATATGCCTGGAATTGTGTTCTTATCACAGAGAAATTTCTGGCTTTGCTTTCCCACCCAAGAATATAAGAGACAAAGGAATTAATGTCACTTTCCAGGTGGCTAACAGAACACAGCTTGCAGCCAAGCTGCACTTAAGCAGTTATGCAATAGCAAAAGAAGTCTGCTTACAGTCCACAGCCACAAAGTTTCCTCCAGAGCCCTTTCCATTGTGTGTTGGGAGCTCTACACCTCCCCCATCTCCTTGCCTTCATTGAAATTGGAGTTCATCTGCTCCGTCCAGCCTGCTGCAGCTTGGGGAATTTCACATCACTCCTGTCTCAGCTAGTGAAGAGCCTGAGCTACACATTTTTGGATGAAGATGCCTGTGCTTGTTTCCCAGTTGTAGATTTATGGGAAGAGTGGGGGTAGTGTTCTCAACTTTGCCCCAGTTCCTCAAAAACAAAAAGCTAGTAAGGATAGTCAGCTGTGCTTGAGGATTGTGTACCATCCTGGCCCTCCATGGCCATGGACAGCTGTGTCATTCCCAGGGAGCTGTGACATTGCAATAGGTAAATAGGGAATGAGGCTTTCCTCACAAAAGGGCAGCTCACAATGGAGGCATGCACTCTCCTTCACTGCAATCCTTCTGCTGCCTCTCCTGCCTGCAGTACCTGGGGCTGAGGAGAGCAGGAGAGAGGCAGCTGCCCTAGCAGACATCCAGAAAAACCAGGGTGAGGATGGATGGATGGATGGATGGATGGATGGATGGATGGATGGATGGATGGATGACTCAAGATCCCAGTACAAAGGTTGGAGATAAACCAGAGTCAGAGCCATCCCTAGTTCCACCAGAAATGGGATGCCTGGGGCATGGGGTTCCCTCCAGACCCCTGTTTCTGACAGTGCACCTTCTGCCCACTCTGCTGGCCCCTGTCTTCAGGAGGGCATAAAACAGAGGGGGAAAGCATTCCAGAGAGTGAATCAGTCTGAAAAACTGCTGCAAAGTAGATGTCTGGGAATCATTAGGAGAACACTCTCAATCTTCCCAGAGCAGCTGAAAGCTTTACTGCCAACAGCACTTGGCTGCCAGTCTCCCATTGCTGTATAAATGATGATAATGGTCTTTGCTACTTCTTCTCCACACGTTCTCCTCCTCTCTGGGGGGGTGGGCTCTCCTTGGCAACCACAAAGCTCTTGTTATGCAAGGAGCTGTTGGCAGTGAGGACTGGAATTGAACAGAAGAGGGAGAGGGGGTAAGGTCTCTCCTCAAGTTAATAAACACCAGTGATGGGTCCCTGCTGTGGCACTTTGTGCACATTCCATGGCTACTCTGGCCACCTTTGATAGACAGCACTTGCCTATTAACAGGCTCTGAATTTTGACAGGGACTGAAAAGTCAGAAGCCTCCAGTACTTATAGGAGAAAAGCAGTGAACCTCCTTCTTGTGGTAGCACTGACAAAGTCCAGATACTCAGCCCTGGTACAGAGGTCTAAGAGACAGGTGCCATCTACTATGGTCCAGCACTTCCCTTTCAAGGACCACGTTCCTACAGTCCTCTGGGTACTCAAGGCCTGGCTCAACTTTTGCATAGGGTCCCTGCCCCTGGACATAAATCCATCACTTTCCTCATTTTGTATTTTTTTTTGGTGGTAAATAGCTGAGGCTCGGGTATTTACTCTGCAGCAGCTCCAGAGTCCTTTCCATGTGGTACCTTGCTGATGAAGGGCTGTCTGCTCAGCACTGAGTTCTCTGCAGCACACTGAGCAGTAGTAACACCAACCTACCAAGTTAAGCCTTTGCTGCCAGGGAAATATCCCTTACTACAAATCAATAAAGCAGAGCTCCTTGTCCTTCAGTGCCTCTTTCTTGAGTGCACATAAAATTAAAAAGACACACCAAGCTTCCTAGAGATGAATCTCTCCCTGCAGCAATAGTGTGCCCATACTTGCCTGATGTATGACAATACATCAGTGACAATAAACAGCTTTCTCATCTATAGGGTTTCATGCTGCAGTGCTTCTATTATAGACATGAAGCTTGACAAATAACAGCAAGAAATAAAAGCAATAAATAATCAATTGCATAGAGATTTGTGAACATGTTCATATTGTGCCCCAGCCCATGTGCCTGGCAGACCTGGCCCATTCCAGAGGAACCCATATGGCACCTCTGATGTGTTTTCTGTGTCTAGAGACTCTATAGACACACAAGTAACTCCCTTTGAAGTGGATAGGGTAATTTTCTGACTTCCAAATACAAACTCAAGAAATGAATGTTCTAAGTTTGCCATTTTCTTGCAATGAAAAATTACAGGCTTCTCCAGAAACTTTCAGTGCTCATACACGTTTGCTGAGCACATGTAATAGCTCTAGCTTCAGCCCTACTGAATATAATGAAAATTAGTATCAGAGCTGCTGAACAGAAACCTGGCAGATCCAGTTGTTTCACTGGCAAATAGCAAGACAGGGACAAACTAGCAAGCCCTAAAATACCTTTCACAGTTGCCCTTTCTCTGGCTTGCTGGTGGGGTTTTCTGTATGTGGTTTCCTCTATCAGCCACCCAGGCTTGAATACTGGCCCCTGGCTCCCTGTGGGACACAGGAATGTTGGATTTCAGTAGACTCTGACATGAATAAAAGGCAAGTGATCCCTCCTTTGACTTACTCAGAAATGAGAAGCAGGCACATGCAGGCTTGCACCAGCCAGGAAACATTTCTCTGTAAATCTCTTCGTGCCTTTTTGTTGGGATCACTGACAGCAAAGAACTGTTTTGCAACACAAGTGCTCGTGTACTTGTGTTGGCCTCTTCCAAGTACCAAAAACGTGCAGAGGTTCTGTGAGCTGCAGAGAAAAACAGATTTGATACAATTACTAGTCTTCTTTAAGATCAAAACAGTGCAGTGCAGCAAAGAGACCAACTTAATGCCAAAGCATTTCCTAAAGAAAGCTTTATTATAGCAAGACTCCATTCTCAGAGGCCTTTCATGTTATTTGTATTACAAAGTCATGGGCTGAGTTACCCAAAATGACTTGCATTCTAAAACTGGGCTGCTTCTCTTTTGCTCTTTAATTCTAAAAACTCAAGTTTCCTAAATCTCCTTAATGAAAGTCCTCAAGGGGTTGACTGCAGAAGATGGGAGAAGGCAGCCAAGTGCAGCATTGCAGGAGCAGCTCTCCATGCAGGGAAAGACTTAGGAACTGAGGTCAGTGGCCAGACTTGGGTCTGACAGACAGAGAGCTGCATGACCAAAGGTCTGCTACACCTCGTACTCCTGTCTCCTCACACCCCCTGCTCAACTCCCATGCCAACCCTACCCCTGCTCAGTGCTGACCAGGTTCTGAGCAGACCATCTTTTCTCTAAAGACCAAAACAATGTAGGTTTTACTGAAGCCATGGGAGGGACTCATTAGTTCAGCTTGCATGGGAAAAATTACTTTAATGATAAACAGGTACATTAATTGCCCAAAAGTAAGACCACTGCTCATCCAAAAAGCTATTATTCAACCTCACAGGAGCAGCTGCTAAAATGCTTCAGGCTGCTCCTCTCGTCTCCTTCATGGACTAAGATGTGTATAGATCACATCCCCCAGGGTCTAAGGTAACATGGGCTCCCAACCTCATCAGGGAAGCTGCACAACCAAACATGAGCAATGAACTTAGGATCATTTCTGAAGGCTGAAGGGGTGATAAAATGCAGGGGTGTCAAAAGAAAGGCGGGTGGGTCACAAGCAGTGGTGATGCTACACCCGTTGTTTTGCCTTCCCCTGAAAATCCTCAGCTTCTGCTGGAACATGGAACAGCACAGTACTACCCAGGAGTAGGAAATAATCTGTTTTTAGATGTCTATGTTTTTCTATTGTTTATCGAGCCTCATTTCCCTTCTCTGGCTGCCTTGTCCTAAATAAAGCACATTAAACTGCAGACAATGCATGTTGCACATGTTGAGGTTGTATTAGATCATCCCACGTGGCTCTACCACAGAAGAAATGAGGCTGCCTGTCCTGGGGGGTCAACCCCAGGGCTTGCTCCTCCCCTGCCTCTCCTGTGCATCACTGCACAGTCCTGTGGGTGCCCAGAAAGGCAGATAAATGCACACAAAGAACAGGAAAGGAGAAAGAAAGCCAGGGGAATATGTTGGCTCACAGAGCTGTCTGACAATCCTTCTGGGGGCTTTAAGTCTTTTGTTTAAATAGAGGCTTTCTTTGAATGACAATGTCTAGGCCAGTTATCTAATACACAGGTGTAAAATCCTCAGCAAGAACATATAAGGTATAAAAAAACAGTCCTGGGTCCCTCAGGACTGTGAGTAAGCCTATGACCATGTAAGTCTAAGGCTTTTCTGATAACAAACACTAGGGAAAGTCCTGTTTTGTTCAGTGAGAAGAATGCTAGAGAGATGGTTTCCTCATACATCCAGCACACTTTCAGATTTAAGGTGGAACTCACTGACTGGTCTCACCAAACCTGTGAAAAATGCAGCAGCAGAAGTGCAGCCCTGAAAGGTGGCAACCAGTGGAATAGCAAAGGGAGAGGGAGAAGTTTTGCCAGTGGACATTGGTATGGCTCCTCATATTGCAGGGTAGCACTGCTTTACAGCAGTCATGGGAGCAGCTGGGATGTGGGAGGCTGCAGTGGGATGCTGTCTTGCCATTTGAGGTTTTAGAGGTTTGCATGCTTTAATTTTTCTGGTGGTGGTGAGTAGTCAGGTTTGGCCTGATCTTTAATGAAATGGTGTCCAAAATATTTGACACACTGAAAAAGAAATTAAAACCTTTTTTTAAAGGATACTTTCAATCATTTTTTAAAAGAAATCAGGCTTTTTCAACATGGAAAATCCTTTCAGATTACTTTCTGTTTTGAAAATGAAAACAATTACTGACATTGTTATGAGTCACCTTTTAGAACTGACCAATGCTGTGAGAATTTTCTTGAAATATTTTGGTACTTCTGAGCATATGTGTTTTGCCTCATGTAGAAATGAGCCAAAAAATTTCCCACTACGGGGCTAATCTGTGTGTATTTCATAAGCAGATCATTCATTTGCTGAAAGTACTGAGAAAACTGAGCAGTCTCCACTAAGACTGAAATGGACATTGCAGAAAAAAAATAAGGTGTTTCAAGATTGACACTTCTCACATTAGAGCAGCCACTCCAGCCCTCAAGTGTTCAATAGAAGCACTTCACTGCCCCATAAGTTTCAGAAAACAATTGTGCTCATTTCCACACATTGCCTATAGCTTTTTTCTAGCCAGAACATCATTTTTTGCACTCAAGACATGAACATTTTGATTAATTACTTCATACTTATATCTCATTTAACCCTGTTTTTCCCAGCTGACTCCCACACTGCAATAGATGCACTATTAAAAATTCACTGTCAGAGAAGGCTGTCACCAAGTCTCAATTCTTTGTGTCCTCAGAAAGCAGCATCCTGCTCCCTGCACCAGGCTCTTTCAAGCTTTTTTAACTGTTTCAGCACTCCTATATGGTATCTACACTTACCTCCATCTTCTGTATTTCTGATCTGATCTCAATTTTTTTGCTGCAATCAACTGATCTGCCAAGCACATTCTAAAGTGCTGAGGATCTTTGCAATGTTTCTAGGCCAAAAAAGACCTGCATTCTCTCTCATTTAAGTTATCAATGTTCTGTTGTTAAGAGTTTTCATTTGGGGGTCTTTTGACCCTCATTTTGGTTTTATTTATCCTTAGTGCAATTTTTAGTTTCCGGTGAGATTTTAAAGTTTTCTTGGCAGTAACAACTAGAAATTTTTCAGTTACCCGCCTACACTAAAACCCTTGTGACCCAGACCCTGATTGGATAGATAATGGCCTTTATTTTACATTTCAGTGCTCCATTTGTGTAGTGAGGAGAAAAGCAATTCTCTGGCTGATGGAGAATAATCTGAAAAGCATATTAAGTGTATATAGCCCTAGGTCTGCTTTCTTGTACACACACTCTGTCCTCCCAGGTTACATGTGGTCTCATTAACAACCTTTGCTCAAAATCATACTGTGTGATATTTTCTAGCTGGATCCTGGCCAGATTCATGCTGAACTCGAAGTGTGTTAAGTCCAGCCCTGTTTTTCTCCCTTTCCTTGTTCCTCTGCTGCAGGTTGTGCAGATCAGGCTTTTACTCAAGTGTTTCACTGTGCAGGGCTCCAGGGTCACTAAAGCATCATTAGCACAGACTCTCGCTGCCTAATGACAGATCTAATGCTGCAGCACTTGGCATGAGAAGGATTGTCTGGGGAAGGGGACCACACTGGGACTAGGAAAAACTGTATTTAATTCCTTGTGGAGCAGTCTTCAACTTCCTTCCTTCAGCTAAATCACTTCAACTGGCGCGTGCTTCAGCTCCCCGTCTGTGCAGGGTGGATAAGGTTTCCTCCTGCCTCCAAAGAACAGAATCATCAAAAGCTCTGCAAATCTGGGTATTTTGTTATCAAGGGAATGAGGACAAGGACCAGGGCCTACAGACCCAGATTGTTTTCTATGAAATGCCCTAGTAACCTGTAAAAGATAGAGTTGATAAATACCACAAAAGGAAGATGCAACTGATAACTTGGTGCATATGAGCACTGTGCTCAAGGTAAGTATTTATTAAGTGTGAGAAATTCCTAATATTTCAAAAGGGAGGAATGTCTTCATCAGAAAGCAAGGTCTTTTTTGAATTTCATATATTCACTTTCCTGGGGAGATATTTAGCTTAAACAACGGGGTCTGGGGGCATGTGAAAGCAAGAAAAAAAACCCCCACATTAATTCTTGGGACTTAATTTTCACATTAACTTCTCTCTCTTCCAGAGACACCTAGCACTTCTGGTTTGTATATATCATGAGTACACATCTTGGTGCTGTGACCATTTCTCTGGAGAGCCTGTTTCAGTGCCCAACCACCCCCTGGATGAAAAATCTTTACATAATATCTAACCTAAATTTCCCCTGATATTGCTTTGTGCCATTCCCTCAGGTCCTGTCCCCAGAGAGGAGAGATCAGTGACTGCTCCCTGTGCAGGTCCAGGATTTTGATGATTCCTATGGGTTACTTCCATCTCAGGATGTTCTATTCCAGAATGGAATACAATTATCATTCCATGACCATGAATTACCACACGCTGTTGAATTTCCAGTGCTGTGTGGAATATGGAGTTTTCTAAAAGTAAGCCCTGTTGCAGGTCTCATTGGGATCAGTAGGATTCAGCTGTTACCTTACACTGCAGTGGGTAATTTACTGGGAAGAGATGGTGACATGCTCAGCAAATGGAAGACTGGGGACCTAGGAACCCCTTTCCTAACCAGCCCCACATCCCATCAGTAATCTCTGAATTATTGTTAGGGCTAGTTTTCCATAGTTTCCCATCAATAAATATCTCACAACTTCAGACTCTTTCCATAAAATATAGCAAATGTTTCACAGCTTCACCCTCTTAGAAATAAAGCATAGTCCTTTGCAGTGACCTGTGGTTTTCTTCATAGTGAGATTTCTCCCTTTATTGTGCCTGTCATGGCTTTGCCTGAACTGCCTTTCAATTAACAATGGTGCCTACAAAGAAGGAGTGTTATACATGGAGTTAAAGCAGAGCCACCAGGAGTGGGATGTTAAGTCTCTCCTTGGGTTTCTGTACAAATAACATGAGGTGAAAGTGGAAGGAAAGGATGCTCTTGTGGCAGGGGGGTGGGATGGGCAGCCAAGAGAAAAAGTCTTCATTTAACACCATTTAAATGTAAATTGTAGTGAAACATGTTAGTGACAGAAGGGAGGTTATGACTGATCAGATAGGAGGCTTTGAATCTTTGCCAAACAAAACTTCTAGGTATTTTGCTTCTTTCTTTTTTGCATTCTTCTCCTCTCACCACTTTTGATCAGTGACATATACAGAGATGGCTGCTATCAGGGAGTGAAGTAACGAAACTGTCCAGAGCAGGAGCAGGAATATGGCATTGAAAAGGAAACTTCGGCATATCAAAGATATTCAAGGACAGGGAAACATCAAGGGTTTCCTTGCAGAGATAATGAGCAGACTAATGCAAAGTGAAACTGAAGATGAGGAAAGAAAGTGAGAAAGAGATGTGAGAATATTTTGGCAGGGGAGGAAAAGAGTTTTGTTGAATGAAAAAGGGATCAAATAACTCTCACAGCAGAAAGACCAAAGCCAGGAGATAATGCCATTTTCTTCTATTCACTTCTGATGCAGGCTTGGAGCTTGGACGAGATTTTGAGTTAATTTCTGACAGAAAGACATCCAGGGGGTTCATGCAGTGGAGAAGTTCTGTTCCACAAAAAGAGCTGATGTGCTGATGACAGCATAGAGAGTAAAATAATTCAGATTTAGAATTAAAATCTCTGAGAAGATGGGGTTACAAATGTCAAGTTTTGAAGAAAATATGAAGAAAATATTGCTTTTTCTTTGTTGCGCCATCATAAATCCTATTGACATTAGTAATTCCCTTTGGGGAAATCCAGGACCTGCCCTTGTTTAAATTAGCAGATTTTTCAGAACAAAAATTTGGAAGAGCTCAGCATGTAATGAGTGAGATCACCGTGCTAATTTGCACAAGTCACGCTGTCACTGTCCTGGTGCAGAGAACAAGGACTAAGCTAAATTATGTGTGTGCAACTAATGTTTTTCGTGTCATTCACATAAGAGAGATAGATCTGCAGGAATAATGTTAGCTTAGGAGGTACATATAGATACAAGGCTAAAGGGTAGACTTGGATCTGTATGAATGTAGACATGCTTTTCTAAAGTTTTTATTCTTTTATTTACTTGCATCACAAGATAACAGGCATAATGGAAAACAGAGATCTAGAATTTCCCCATCATCTAGTCTACAAAAGTTAAGGAAAACCTAAATGGTAACTCTAATTCAGTGTCTTGGTGAATTGTGCTGCCCAGACCTTTTTGTTAGCAGAGAACTGAAATGTCTCTTACAAAATGGAATCATCCTGTAGACACAACAGATCTGAAAGTGAGATCTTCCAAGGTCTGTCCGTCTGTCTGTCTTGTTGAGCTACCTGGGGCTCAAGTGGCACCTCATGGGCTCTCCCTGAATTTTCAAAGCCAAGACATGAATTCTGACCCCCAGGTGACTCCCTGGAGAACCTGGTTTATTCCATCATTGACAAAAACATTCAGGATCCAGAAGTCCTGAAAAATAAGTGTTCACTTGCTGTTTCCTTGAACACAGATTCCTCTGCGGGAGGTGTCAGGACACTGATCTCTGAGTGCTGATGTTATGCACAGATTGATCCGAAAGTCCTCTGCTTTTGATTCATTCAATAAATAATAAATTCCAGCAATAAAATCCAAGAGTCATGGGGTGAATGAGGAGTCACTAAAACCCATCGAATTTTTCCATATTTGTGCGTGTACATAAGATTAACTCTTAGATCTTGAGTACTCTTGGCTAAGCCCTTAAAGTTACAGGCACATTTATCTGCCACAATTTCAATTCAGTTGCCCAGCTGCTGATTCATTGCCAGGTTCCTAAATCTCACATTCACATACTTTTCTGATGGCTTCAGTTTACAAAGCCACCAAAGTCCTGTTACTGGACTGTGCCTTGTGCTCAAATCAAGCCTCTAAATCATTAAAAAATTCAAATTCTGATCACACATAAGCTTTTGAGATATTCAGTTAAATGGGACTGTCCCTGAAGAAAACTAATTTGCAATTATATTTGCTATTTCTGAGTTGGGAAAATTTTCAAACTTCCATTGATCAATTGTAATAAAATGCAGTATAAGGTAATGGTCTGCAGTCAAAACATGGAACCTGGCACAGAACAATGCAAACCCTACCTACCTCATGAAATAATGCTAAAAACACCTTATCAAATTTTGACCCAGAAACACACATGTAGAAAGATAACAAATTTCTTGTTCTTGGAGGAAGGCCAGTACTGATTTATATCTTGCAACCCAAATAAATATAAAAAGCCTGCCAGAGCTGACCATGTAAATTTTAATCACCTCATATGGTTTCATTCTATGAAGTGAAAAATATGAGGAAGAAGGTGTTTTTGCACTGTGAATGAGCTATTCAGGAAAAGTGTTATTCATTGAACTCTATGGGAGGGAAGTTAATTTCAGGAGTTATAAATGTGATGAATTATAGCCAATATCTTGGAGGAATTAAATGGAAATGAAAGGAAAGAAAGTCCCTATTTTCATTTAAATAACAATTGGGACCAGGTAATGTTGAATATAGGCTTACACCTGCCTGGAACTGACTAAAAATTTCTGAAACCATCACTGACAAATCAGAGTGGTTATTATCCCACAATAGAGTGGCACTTGTGTTTGTGTGTTCAGTCTTCTTGGGGATCCATGGGACAGTGCTGGCTAACAATTTCAGCCTAGGGGTGGCTTGTGACTTATTTTCTTTCACTCCTTGCTATTCCTACAGCGTGGATGATTGCCTAAGAAACCTGGCAGAGCCCTTGCTCCCAAAGTGAATACTTTGAAGCTAAGAGCTGGAGGGAGGTGGGAGAATAGAACCCTTGCTGTCAGCCTCAGTGTAGTGCACTTTGGTGCCCTGAATTTGTGAGTATTGGTCCCAGGTTCATCAGCTTGGGTCACCCCCTTGCTGAAATCCCCCCTCAGCTCAGACACCTGGTTCAAGACACTTTGGGGACTGCTTTCAAGGAGACTGAGTTCTTGTAAGTCTCCACACATATCAGTCTCCCGGACTGAGAAGGGCAAAAGGAGATACTGAATATTTGAGTAAGGATTTTGCATTAGGAAAGTGGAAAAGAGACAAGAAAAAGCAAAAGAAAAGCACTAGAGGAGGAAGGTAGGGCAGTATGGGTTGTGTGGCAGGACAAGGCAGAGGACATGAAGCATGGTGCTGAAGGTAGGTGGTGTATGGGCGTAAAGCACTGCAGTAGAAAGGCAGAGGATAGTTTGAAGAAAGTACCAAAAATCCACCCACTCGTGGATTTTGTGAGCTGCTGGACTTGTATTCAGGCTGTACAGTGTTAGTGTCTCAAATTTACATTCCTTTGTCCTTTCACATCACCTTGTGAGTGCACACCACTGGGCAAATGCCCAGGTACCTCCCTATTCAGGCATCCCCATGCACCCTGCACACATCACCCATGATTCCATCAGCAGGCACCAATGTGCAGGTGTTTGTTGTAACTTTGCTGCCTTTAACATCAGCTTTCTGTGGCTCCTGACACACAAAGATATCTCAGCCTCGCATAACCTTGATGTTGTGAGCCTGTGCTAATAAATCTGAATAAGTAATAGACAGATACAAATCTGGGTAATAGAGTTAAATATCCCTTCTTAACTCAAACACAAACCAGATGTTTTCCATCTACCAGTGGGCCTCCACAATTATCCACACTGCCCATGCTGTCCCCCCGGCTCCCTGCCGGCCCCTTTCTCCTGGGTGATGAATAAGATGCATCACCACGGCTAACTCAGGGATCAGGTTGCTTTAATTCAACAGCACTTTATCAGGCAGGTTTGTTGTGTGCCTTTATTCAGCTGCTTTAAAGCACCTCCTGTTTTTGCTCTGCTTTGTTTTATTTTTCTCCCCACAATCACAACCTCTGCCTGGAGTCAGGGCCTTGCTGGGGAGCTCAGCCCGGTCTCACGCACAGAGGCTGAAAAAATATTCGGTGTTTTTTTTTTTCACAATGCAGTAAGTGATCCTTGTGAGTGGTATAGGAGCAGTAATTAACACTTGACACGTCCTGGGAGGCAGAGCTGGGCTGGCAGGAGTGGAGACCAGGTGCAGCTGTGGCAGCCCTTTGGGCAGAGGTGGGACCTGGACCTGTGCTCCCTGCACTGCCCTTCCTGCCTCTCCAGCAGCTCACAAGAGCTGCCAAGCAGGTGAAAACTGACAGGCAGGGGCTTACATGTAGAGCAGGATCAAAGGCCCCCTGTTTTTACTGTATAACTAGGTTATAATCAACAGTGGGTTCTCATAATGCTCTTACAAACTACTGTGCAGAAACCCACCACAGAGCACCAGCAAACAGCACTCAGAGAGCTTTGGCCACCCAGGAACAGCCTCAGAGGCAGGACCTGTGGGAGTCTTTGCAGCCAGCTCATGCCTAGGGCTGACTGTACCTGCTGAAGGGAGAGAATTTATTGATCTACCTATCCAAGATCACCACAATGCAGATGAAAAGGTAATGCTGAGCTAAGCAATAATCAGGGTGCTCCTCAAATTAGTCTGACTTATTTGTTTTTAATTAAAAAACCACTTTTTCTCCTGCTTTTTCTCTATATGGAGCAAATTGAGAGCAGTCCAATCTTGTAATTGTATTTCCAGCAAAGTGTGCCAAGGCAATCAGAGTTGTCAGGACTAAGCTGTCTTCTTTAAGAGTTAAATTTTATTAACAAGCTTCCTTGCAAGTCAGCTACATGAACTCCAGTTTGTCCCTTGGATCTGCACAGCAGAGCCTCGGCATGAACCTCTTAGTTTTTCTACACAGAGAACCTTCCCAGCAGGATGATTAGAATAATGTGTGCAAAGACAGCACCAAAATTCAATTAAAAACGGCACTTTTTGTTGGAAACTATTGACTAGGGAGAGCAGCTCACATCTCAAAAGCCAGCTTGTATCACTGAGCCAGAAAGCATGGGCTTACAGGAAAGGCCTGTTAAGGGGATTGCATGACTTGGACATTTGACACTGGCAGATATGGGCTCTAAAATCTGGTATACACAGAACATTTGCTACCAAACTAGTTTTTGGCTTTCCAACACTGTCATTGCCTTCTTCCCCACTTCCCCCCTGAAATTCTTTGGAACTAAAGGAGTAATCTGAATTGACCTTTAACCATGAAATGTTGGCTGGCAGTACAGCCAATGGCTTCACAAGGTCAAAGTTGGTTGGATACAAACCAGATCCTAGAGCTCTGACCTCGTCATACTTAACAATCTCTAAAGAGAGTCCAAGAAAAAGTGAAGAGTGAACATGCTCTTCTCCAAATAGAAATTCCCTCCAGGGCAGGATTTAAGAGAAAATTTTCCATTGCTGCAGCCTGAGTTGGACTTGATCAGTGAATATTTAAGAATTCAGGGAAGCTTTCTGACTTCAGTTTGACTGAAGTTTGATCAGGGTCTCTATCCCGGGGATTTCAGAGATTTCTTTCCTAGCACCAAGCCCAAAGAAATGGATAGCATTCACATTTTTAAAAAAGGGAAAAAAATAAATAAAAGAACTTGAACATCTGGAAGTCAGCTCTCAAAAAAGGCTGTGTATAATCAGGATTAAGCCATTACATGTCTTGCTTCTTAAATGATGGAAAATTGAATTGTTCTGAATTACAGTTCTCTCTGCTAAGAACCTGTTACAGGCAGAAGAGAAAAGCAACCACTGCTTAAATAGCAGCAGCAGAATTCCAGTTTTTGAAAAACTCAGGTTTCCCCTTCACAAACCATTCAAACACTGGAATGTGAAGTAGTGATGAAAAATGAAAACCATGTCAGCCTAGAAAGCAATATATTAAAGCAAAGTGTTTGGGAGTCAAAGGCCCTTAAATAAATCTAAAATACATACTTTATTTTAAGCCCTAAATCTGCTGCTGCTAATCCTCATATTTAAAGCCAGAAATCTATTTTCCTGGAAAGCAGCTGAAGTGAGATGGAATTTGACATGGCTAGCACCACACTGTTATTATCTTCAATATTTGTTGTGTCCATCATTACCAGCAACATCCCTCTGTTGTATTTCAAAATTTCTCTTATGTATTCCAATGAGTAGAAAATAGCCAAAAACCAAAAAACCAACTCCCTGCTCTCTGCTGCAGTAAATACAGAGGTTGTAGGTGGTATCCTAACCTGCTAAACTGCCCCATTTCCTTTGCTGACAGCAGCCAGCATTCACACCTTGTCTTTTCATCAAACTTTGCAAACGTTTAAACCTGAGCCAGTTGTGGGACTGGCAAGAATTTTTGTCACCCTTTTAGAGTGCAAGGAACTGGAAAAGGGAGGTTCAATGAGCACCCAGGGACCTAGAGGTCTGTGATGCTATAATGAGTTAGAAACTGGGGATGATGTGGTCCCATGCTGCTGGGAGCCAGGAAACCTGCATTTGGTGTTCACTGCAGCAGAGAGGTGGATGGGAACCTCTGTGATCTCTTCTCCAGTTTTCACATTGGCACCTCCTTCTTACAGGAGTCCTTGGACACAGGGAGTCATAGTAAAATGAAACTTTTCTCCAAGTGCCTTTGGGTACTTCTGTGGCATGGATGCAGGAGTGAGAATAGATGCAGTGAGAAGATTTATAAATTATTACTGTAATTTAATTAAATTATAAACATCCTATTACACAAATATTTATAAATTATCTTCTCTAATGTGTGAGAAGCAAGCATAAAATATTGACATGCTGCTGTGAGATTTTAGTATTTGAATTTTGAGCTCTTCTGTGCCAATGAATAAGAGCATTAGCCTTGGGCAGAGCTGCCCATAGCCCTGTGGAGCCCATGGCCAGGGAGGGCAGTGGGAACCCCTCCAGTCCTCAGTGCAAAATAAATACTTGTCTGCCACATGAACTTCTGAATACAGCATCCAGCTTGCTCCCAGCAGAGGAGCTTCTAAATTTCTCCTGGCAGGAGCTTTGTGAGGAAGAAGAGCCCAGTCCTTCTGCAAGCACTGCAGGCACTCCTCCTGCCAGGGCTAATGCCTCCAGCTTCAGACCACAGGCTTCAGCCTTGCCAGATCTTTCAATCCTTGTTTCTCCCTATTTTTTTAAAATATCAAATCCTATTGTTTTAGCTTAAAATCAGAAATCCCTAAGAGGTTCAGTGGGATGGGGCTAATTAGGCAGCATGGACATAATCTGTTCTACACAAGCAGTGACTAACTCCTAACATACTGCTAATGAACAGACCTGACAAATAAAGGAAACAGGGCAAAGTTTTCTCCTGCCAAGTAACATATTTTTCTGCCAAATATATTTGAAACAAAATAATCCAAGTAATTCTGTTGATTTCTAATCCCAGGTTTTGATTTTCGCTTTGTTTTTAAACTTCTCTGATCTTTGTGAAGGGGAGGTGGAGGGACAAAGGATCATATTTCTATCCTTTTTTTTTCCACGGAGAAAGGAAATGGAGAGGAGAGAAATGGGAGAAAAATGCTAGTGTTCAGTCTCTCTCCATATCTCCTCAGATATTTTATTTCTCCCACTTTTCTGGCTGGGGAACTACAGTAAGAGAAAAAGAGGAGGCAATATATGAAATCAGGAAAGAACAAAGCTTTCTTTCTTTTATTTCTTCTTGTTTTTTTTCTCTTCTCTCCTTCTTTCAAGAAGTTAAGAGATGAGATGAAATTATACTAAAAATTCACAAATTCAAATACTGAAAAGTTAAATCCAGTCAAAGACTTGTTAAGCAACACTGAATTAAAAAGTTGAATTTTGATTTACTGAAAATTTTTACTGGAATTAAATACTTATAAAAGGTTGCATCATAACAAAGTTTATATTCCAATGGTAGGAGAATATAATTGATAAAGGAAAGGAACAAACAGAGAATAAATAGGGAAACCTACAATGCAGAAACAAATTATTTCAGGTCATGATTCTGGAATCTGTGATATTTCCCATAATATAGAAGACATTATAGAAATACCAGCCAGCCTTAACCTTTAAGGCACTGAGTTTTCTCAGCACCTTGTCATTTCCACTGAAGTGTAACATCTTCAGTATCTCACACTATCTGCCCCCCACTCCCATATGTCTGGTGTGAAATTTCCCCAGACTGCCTCCATATGGGACTGCTCTGGTCATGGAAAAGCTGCTCCCTGTCTCCAGCCCTGCTATGTCACTTGCTGTAATCATGACTTATGGATGAGTGTTATCACTGCATGAGAAACTCAGCCATCCCCAGCCAAGTAGTGGAAACCACAACCCTTGGAATAAAATAAACCAACATACAGTTATTGCCACTGTTGCTTTTGCTATAGTCAAGGGAGTCTTCAAAATATGTTTCCAAGTATATTTCCCAACATCTCACCTCCAGAGTTTTGTTTCACAGGCCTCAGCTACAAATCACAGCCCTCCACCCAGGGATGCTGATGGTCTGTTCTATACTGAGCCTTCATCACTGTGTGGCTGAGTCTCTGTCACACACACCTTGCCAGCAATGCTCTACGTAGTTAAAGAAGCCTGAGCTGTCCTTTAAAATTGCCTTGGTCTGACAAAAAGTATTCCTTTGTGCTTGAACCATCCAGCTGATATTCCAACATCTAATTATTAAAATATGAGGAAAGGGGAAGAAATGGATGGAAAAAATTAGACACTCCTACCAGAAGACAACTTTGTCACTCAGCATCACCCTATTTGGAGGCAAGGTCTTGAAACTGGGCAGCCTGCTCACTGCAGATACTGGGAAGTATCTTTTGGTGCTCTCAGGAAGCTTTTGCCTATACTAGGCAAGCTAACTTTAACTTCCCTAGGGTTACATCCTTTCCACAGAGGTTTTGCCTACACTGAGCACCTGTCAGTCACTCTGGGGCAAGAGCAGAGGAGCCAGACTTTCTTCACAATTGCTCCCCAGTTTCTCACCATTCTCTCCCCCACGTTGGACCAAGCACAGTGGCTTTCTGTCCACTTTCCAAAGGAGTCTTTTATTGGCAGTTTGGACTGAGCTGTGTCCTTTTGAGAGGTCTTCATAACCAATTGCCACTAGAGGACTTGAAACAAACCAGGGAGATTTCATGGTCTCCTTTCAAAGGACTTGTGTGCCAGGAATCAGCTGCATCTCTGAGGAGCTGTATTCACAGGGAATTGGGGAAGCCAAGCCCAGGGAGGCAGGCTGGGGACATGATCTGAGTTTTGTGGACTCTCAGTGGGTATCTGTGCTGCATGGAAAGTGCCACTGAGTAAAGGATGTGCCTTCCTGTGCTGAAACCAGCAGGAGATGCTGTGTGATACACAGGCAGCTTGTTTAGGACTGCATGACTTGCAGCTCGAGCCTGAGACACACCTCCCCAGCACTGCCCGTTTCTGCTGATGTGTCACCTTGGATGCTCCCAGGGTGGTCAAGGCTCTGTAGTGCAAACACAGAAACTATGGAAAAGTATCCCCAGTGACTTGTGTGCCAAGGAGAAGCACTGCCTCCCTGCAGCTCCTGTGGC
Source organism: Sturnus vulgaris (assembly GCF_052056855.1). Taxonomy (NCBI): domain Eukaryota; kingdom Metazoa; phylum Chordata; class Aves; order Passeriformes; family Sturnidae; genus Sturnus; species Sturnus vulgaris. Next base: position 20,988,165 of record NC_142250.1, on the reverse strand, counting down.
AGTGGTGGCAGCTTCTGTGGGGCAGAAATCTCCCTCTGTTCCCTGCTTACACAGCTGCTGAGCACCCCAGAGCCCCAGTGATGTGAGAACTAGCAACTAAGGCACACTAATGCACTTTCCCACCCCATTCAGCTTTCCTGAAATCCAGTTTCCAAAAGACACTGCTATCTTCTTCACTTACCTAGAAGGCCATTTCAGAGAGCAGCAGGCCTGTGCCAGCCTCCCTCCATCAGGAGCCTCTCAGGAGAGCCTGTATGGCAGCACTGGTCCCACTCAACCTTGCAAGGATGTGCAAGGGACAAAGGGGAGAGAGGCCTCCTTAGAATTATTTTTTTTTACAGTAGAAACAGGAAAAATTCCCTACTTTTGGTGAAAACAATGGGAAAAATAAAATGAATACATATTACTTCACCCCTTTTCCTATCTCCATGCATTTGTGGTCCGAGTCAGGGGATTGGGAAAACCAAAACTTAACCTAAGGCCCTCCACTTTGTTTCACTGCTGCTTTCTTTTAGATATTTTTGAGGGAGATGTTGCAGGTGGCCTTCTCAAATATGTTTCCTGTGTGTAAGAGGGAAAAGTGGGAAAAGCCATGGCTAGACTTTCAGAAAGAAACCAGTAGTCCTCTGGAGGACTGGTATACTGCAAGTGTAAATATTGCTGCCCTCCAATCAAAATAGAAATAGCAGTGTGCTGGCAGCAAGCAGGGTCAGCTCACAAACAGCAAAGGGACAGGGAAGAAATGGTCACATTTATGCCAGGCTCCAGACTGTGCTGTCGCTTCCATCTGCCCTTGTATTGTGACAATGCACCTGCTGATACAAACACCGTGAGTGCTTGGTCTGTGCTCTCACTGAGCACTGTGGCCATTTCAGCCAGCCCTGCACAGCCCAGAGCACGTGCTGAAGGTGTGGAACACTGCAGAACTGCTCAGCATTGGCAGAGAGAGGGAACATCATGTCTTTTCCAGCTGCAGCTCTTGCAAATCCGTGGGAAACTTTTCCTCTCAAATATTTCCATTAGTTTGCTATATTCATTCTTGTTGTCTGGCTTATATTCCTGTGTGCAGATAATTCCAATGCAGTTGCTTAAAGCTATCCTCCATTTTGGTATCAAGCCACATATTTTCAACCCTATAATATTTGTCATTAATATAAGCATATATTTATATGTGTTAAATGCCAAATTGGCATATGATCTCCCGGCTAAGCCAGGACCTGGAGACTTCTCCACATGGCATCCCTCCAGGCTGCAGGGATTGCTTCCACTTCAAACAACAACTTTTCCTTGAAAGCTTCTGTGGCACCTGTGTTAACAACAGCAAGAGACCCTCGGGATCCTGTCAAAGCACACTTGGCAGCTGCATAGCAGGGAGGGAGCACTGACTTTGTCCCCTTGTCCCTCGAACCTGCCTGGGCTGTGAAAGCAGAGCCATGTGTGCAGCCCATTGGCAAAGCCTTCCCATGCCACAGGTTCCTTTTCACCACAGCTGAGCTCCTGAACCCCCATCACCTCTCATCTGCAAGGTATTCTCACTTCCAGAATAGCTCTGCCTGTGCTGGGATGCTGTTCAGTACACTTCTTCTATCTCTCCCTCTTTATCAGTCCTGCTCTGGCTTCCCCTGTCCAGGTGCCCAAGCACCTCTCAAACCAAACAGCTCCCTGAACAGCCTCCTCCTCGGGGCTGCCTTGGCTGCTATGGATCCACTTTCTCATTCTGCATTGCTTCTCACACATCATCTGATAGTAGCAGGCTCTCTGAATCCAGCACTCCAGCAGTAAGTGACAAAGAAGTTGATTGCAAACAGATATTTTCGGTATGTGTATATATGATTGCATACTTATGTTCAAGGCTGGAAATCTTAAAATTGTTTTATTTCCTTGTATTTCCCCCACTCATTTCATGTTCCATTTTTAGCTGTGTTTGCAATTTACTTGGAACCTGCCCTCTTAAGTCAGATGGATGAATTATTGCTTTGCTTTCTCTGGGAAAATAATACTATAGAATGGTCACTCCAGCATACACAAGTATTACTGGCAAGGAATATGTAGGTAGTTTAGATTTATATGGCTGTAAGTGAAAGCAGAACTTGGCTCTGTTCTGCCTGACTGTCATGAAAAGAGATAGTCACAATGGGCTTTAGTATGAACTTGGCTCCTAGAAATTGCAGCAATAAAAATAGCAATGCCATCATTTGTTAATTCTAATTATTCCAAAGCTCAGACATTCAGTCCTGTTCATAAGGGGATGTGCTGAACAGAAATGCCTAAAAAGAAAGTAGTAGTTCTTTTATCAGCACAATACAGACAACATAGAGCCCTCCAGGAATTTATATCGTGACCATCAGCACATGGTTTGAATACTACAGGTTCTTCTAGAAAGAAAAAAAAATATTTATTTTCCAACATCCATTTTTTCCATATTTGCAGAATTTCTGAAGCAAGTGTCTGTTACTAAGGTGAATTGAATGCAAATGTAGAGTGACACTAGGGTGTCTGACCCATGCCTTGGACACCTGCACACAGAAATGCTACCAGCCAGGCTGTGGTCCTCATATCTTAGCAAAAGATGGTCAGTAGACCACAGCCAACAGGAATCAGAAGCAAGAAAGCAGTTAGATTTTTTTTTCTGTTTTTTTAGTTAGAATTTTTCCATGGTGCTTTGGGACTATTCTCACAGATCTGATGAGTGTCCAAGCCTTATCCATCTCCTGTTCTTATTGTCTTACAGACAGTAGTGGTACTGATTTACCTTTTTGTGCCTGTCAATGTCCAATTAACAGCTTTTGAGAGCTAAGAAATTCCAAGCAGATTCTGCTGCATGTTCTATGCATTGAAATCTCAGAAACAAAACAAAATGCTTCACTCAAATGTCACATTCAGCTGTTATATCTTGTTCATTTCTTGAATGGATGTGCTGACTTGCAAGTTCATTTAAGGCTGATGACAAGTGCCATACTGACAATCCCAAAATTTTCCACAAATTCCTCATGTCTTCATGGTATTGGAACCTGAGCATCTTCCAGCTAGCCCTGAATTTGTGCAGCACATCCGTCACATGTGAGGTATCTTCTTTCATATCCTCTTGCTGGCTAAAGTTGTGCACACAAAGCCAACATGCTTGGGTAATATTTTTCTGAAGACATGAAATTTTGCAGCCAGTTATGCCACACAAGTTGTCACACTGCATATGCTGTTAGTTCGTTCCTTCCTCCCTCACTTGCAAACTCCCTTACAGTTTCTGAATCCACTGGCCACTTTCAGTCACACTGGATAAAATGGAAGAGATATCAAAGAGAAGAAGTTCCTATAAAGCAGTGAAAACCAAGGCTTGGATCGAGGATGGAGTCCTCAGTGAGCATTCTGAGGGAACGACTACAAGGTGAGAGAAGTAATTACCTATCCTGTTTGATGGCCAGCTGGCAAGGAACAAACATATCTGAGACCCACATGTCAGTACCACCTGACTCAAAACAAGCAGTGGAACATGCTACTCTTGGTTTCCCTGGAGGAAACTGAGGATCACTGGAGAAGTGATGAGAGTCTGTGATGTATTTCAGTAGTGCATGGAAAAGTGAGGCCATGGGAAATGCTTGTATTGGTTGTCATTATGCTGATGACATCCAGAAATCCCATAGAAAAACAGGCTGCATCAATTTATATGATCAGGAAATAACTTGTTTTAATATTTGCCTGCTCATCACTCCCTGCAGAAGAGATGGGTTATGCCAAATGCCTGGCACTAAGAGACAGAAAATTCTGAGCTGCAGGACGTCCCCAGAGGCTGGCAGAGAACAATTTGTCCTCTGTGCCAATGGATTTCCATGTGCAGAGCTGTCACAGACCTTAGACTCCCCAGCAGATACAGGAAACTGAAATTAGTTCTACTCCTAAGACAGAAAACTCACTCAAATTACCTTCTAACATGGCAAACAGAGCACATGTCCACAAGCTGCTGCTATAGGCAAAGTTTTGTTAACCTCCAGAAAGTGAGTTACTCTAACTTCACTGTGATGCTGCAAGACAGAAATGAGAGTACCTAGAAAGGAAGTTTAGCAAGAAGAGTACATGTGCAGGATCATTAATCACAATACCATTGCATGTCCTCTTCTTTTTTCATACAAAATTATCTATTCCCAATAATGATCATTATTTTCCTGGTGTACTTAGCTTGTTTTTCCTCTTATATTTCTCCATGCAAAGAGCAGCAATTGCAATGAAATGAGGGGAGAATCAGAAAAGGAGGATGAAGGTATTAATAGATTTATATGTACTGTGACAGTATGTCTTTCATCAAACAAAAAGAAACTTCCCCTAAAGCAATCATGCTCAGGAACACATGTTGCCCCATCATGGAGTCCTTCTGACTGATCATTACTCAAAATCGGAGCTCTTTCCTTTCCTGCCCGTGCTTCTACATGAAGCAGACATGTTGGTAATGAAGATGACTGCCTGCCTGGGCTTTGCATGTGACCTTTCTCCAAAAGCAATTCTTTCACATCAGTTTTCCATCAAAATCCTCCTGTCCAGCTAATTCCTATGAGGCATCCTTAGGCCTCCCAGCTGGATGGCTAAAACATTGACCTATTCTCTGACCTTGGCATACATTTTATAATTAAACTTGCAAAAGCAAGCAATTCTTCAGACTGCCAGGCCAGGCAAGAAACCAGGGTTCTAAGAAGCCACACACTATGCACATGTTTTGTTTTACTGAGATCACTGGATTTGGCCAGCTGCTGACTCTTGGATTAATGACCAATACCTCCTCCCCTCAGGTGTCCCACTTTGGTTTTCCCTGGAGAAATGGGGCATCCGTCAGACCTGCTGGGATTTGAATCCCAAATTACTTTGGACATTGACCTTTCCAACACTGCAAGAATTTTTTTAAACAGCTACTGAAATCTCAATTAATGACTTATTTATTTTATAATTAATCAGCCCAATGGAGGAAAAAGGGATAGACTCTGACAGCTCCTTAGTCCCAGAGCTGCTTATCAGCATGTACAGTAAACAGGGAGAAAAATCATAAATATTTAATTATTCCTCAAGATAAGGGATTTCAGAATGAAGAATTGCTTCCCAATAGCAAACTTCTCGGCAATGTCATGAAAATGGGTCACAGATTCCTAGAATGTACAGTCTGTCATGGGTCTTCCCTCGAGCCAAGGATTCTGTTCTGCTCCCACACAGCTCCCTTAGGGCTCCCAGGCAGCTCCACGTTAACATGGAAAGTCAGGGCTGCACCTGATGGTGTCTGCTTTATCACCTGCATCCCTGACCTTTGGGAATGGAGTGGAACTCCATTTGGTTTCTCATTTCAGAGGAATGTAGTTTCCCAGCACAACAACTGCTGTTTAGATCTTCTGCCTGTGTGGAGATGAGGAATTTTTGCTTGCTTTGGGAAAAAGGTGCCTTGCAGGCTGAAGGAACCATGCTGCCCACAGCCCATGCAGCCTCTGGCTCTGCCAGGGGCTCACTCCAGCACTGGCCCCTGCAGTGGGAACTCAGCAAAGCCTGGACCAACCCCACAAAACTCAGCCAGCTGGAAGAGAGGAGCCTCCAAAGCCAATCCCACCATGGAGCCCTCTGGGCAGGGGTCCTGGAGCTGACAGCAGGAGGTGGGTGATGAACTCCTGCTGAGAGAGAAATGATGATCCCCCGTCCCTGCAGGAAGCTGCTCTGGTTCCTGGCTCTATTTAGCATTCACAGAGATGACTTGGCATGTTCTCTACATAAATCCTGATAAACTCCTAACCTCAAAAACATCCTGTAACTAGGGATTGCCGTGTCTAGTTGCCATATGGTGTGAAAAAGTGCTTCTCTTTATCACTATTACATTTGCTCCTGCTGCTGATTTTCACTGAACCTCTTATTTTAAAGACAATGTGAATATTAATTCCTCTCTCTCTTATCTATCCCACCCACTCTCTGCATACATTTCTCATGTCCGCCCTTATTAATCTCCTCTTCAATGTGAATTCCTCCAACTGTTTTCAGTTTCTGCTGAAGAAAGTTTTGCTTGTCCACATCAGTAATGGCATCAGTCATTACCTGCCTACCTTGAATGCGGACCAAAAGAATAGCAGCCAAAAGATCAAGGCAACTATAACCCATTATTCAAAAATTAGGTCAAGCACCACTTCTTTTAATGTAGCTACAGAAATAACTTAAGGTCTTACAATATCTTTTGTCTCTGTTTGTGACATTATTCTACTATTATTATATTCTGTACAGTAGGGCATATGTTTTATTAATTTCCAAAAGCAAAAACAGCTTTTTAAGCTTCTATTTAAAGAGCTCTTGGCAAACTGCATAAGGGCTGAAAGTACACAATCTTTTTTTACATGCTTTTAATCCCTTCCCTAAACAAATCCTCTCACTTGAATTTTTTACATTTTGAAGGCACTCGGTTCTTTGATTTTCTGTGTGATGCTCACTATTAACGGTACACATCACATCTTTGTCTGTTTATCTGTTTTCTATAAGTGTGCCATCATAATTCAAAACATCAGCTTTCAAATACAACTTGCCTCTGCCCAAGGGAGACCACACCACTTTTTTTTTAACACTTCTAATGCAATCGCAATAACCAAAGTCCATTTTGCATGGCTCTTCCAGTCTTTAATGTTTAATTTAAGTGCCCTGGTATTGTTTAAGCATCTATTAATTCTCCTAATATTCAGCTTGATTGTGAAGCAGCTTTACAGCTGCTGTACAGCTGCTTTACAAAAAGTCTGCATTTCAGCCTCTTAATGAGAAAAGAGAAATGCCTGGACCACAGCTTCAGTTTGCAGAGCCACCTTGTCTGTTCCCCTATAACCCTTCCCTAAAGCTCTCCTTTAGAGAGGGAGAGGGGAATATGAGGATATTGTTACTGTTCCTCCCTCTTCATTATGAAAACAAGAGTCCCCTTTCCTCCTCCATCCCTTCCAGTTCCTTCCCAGCATAAACATCTCTTCCACTTCAGGGATGTGACATAGGGCAGAAGAGCCTCAGTTTATGTGTGTACATCAACTGCAATGAGACAGTGTAGTTTAGTGATGTAAAGGAAAGTTAAATATTTATAAGTTTTTTGCAGGATGCTCAATGTTAGTTCTGCAGTAAGGGAGAATCCTTGAATATCTTAGTTATTCTCTTAAAAGTAACCTTCTTCCCTCTAAAATAAGGGTCCTTGTGAATTCCTGATAAGAGTATTTTCATTCCCAGAGGTCATACCAGGACCACAGCTGCTAATCAAAAAGTTTCTAGGCAAAGCTGTCACCTTGAAATCCATGTTTGTATCAGAGTCAGTACTGAAACTAAAAGCAGTCCCTTGACCTGATTGTGTTGATCCACATTCTAAGACCCAAGAGAGTTTATTTTTATTGTTTCTCTAAAATATAAAAAAGCACAATTAAAAATAATTATACATGAAAACACAAGCAAAAAGGAAATGAATAAGCATTAAGCTCAGAACAATGGGATGGGTCACAAATGAGACGCCAGGCCAGAGGAGAACTGCAACCTCGGCTCCAGCCCTTCAAGGGCTTCTTGTCCTTAACTCTATTTCCCCTGGCCTGATCCTGCACTGATTATGTCACTAAGGCCCCAAGAACAAGGGCAAACCCTCAGGAAACCTTCTTGCCCAGGCATGTCTGTAGCTCGAGGAGAACAGTACCTCTGAATCCAGCCTGGTGTTGTGCCAAGGGAGATTTTTTTTATCTGAGGGCTTAGTGATGATGGGAGAGGACCTTCCAGACAGGGCTGGTGGAGGTGAGGTGGTCACTGTTTGTCTCTGAGATCAAAAAGAGTTAATGTTCCAGCAGAGCATCAGGACATATCATGATGGGTGTCAGATCTTCCAGTATCATGGTGTCTCTGCAGGTTTTTGTTTGAAGTGAGACTACTCTGTGCTCCTCGGTTTATCAGCAGACACATCACACCCCTCTAGGAGCCTGTTTATCTTGTTACACTTTCAAAGGCATTTGTCCAAACTACCATCAACTCATTCAGGCTGAAATTCACATTGAATCAAAATATCCCCACAGAGGTGTGGAGGAATGCCTGTGGCTGAGATTGTACCAAACTTGGGTCAAGTTATCCTGAACTATTAAATAATCTGGCAGCGGCTTCTTAAGCAGACCCAGAACAGTGTGGCTGAAGAAGCCTGCAGCTCATTGAGAATTGTGTTGTTCTTAGCTGCAGCCTGAGAATTGGAAACATTAGTTATAAAGTAGAAAAAAATGTAAATAGAGGAGGGATGTGCTGACCACTGCAGGCAAACACAAGGAGCCAGGGGAACAGAAAGAACTGTAAGTCTTTGTTCAGATGCTGTGACACAGCTGACCCCAGGGTGGCTCAGGACAGAGATCTGCCACAGGCCATCCAATAACTCATAGGAGCCAGGAGAAACTTTAACAAGCATTTGTACAAGATATCCAAACAAGGAGATATGGTGGCAGTAGGAGATTTTAGTTACTTAAAACTGTGTTGAAAAAACAACAGGGTAACAAAAACTCTAGTACATGACCAAGGTTTTCAGCAGGAGTAGCAGAGTGAAAAGATCCTCAAAGTTTTCTGTGGTAGATTATTAGAGTAATCTACCCCTATACAGAAGAACACCAGGCACATGCATGTACTATTCCAGAAACAGCAACTTTCTGAGGATTTCGAAATGTGTAACACAAACCCTTAGCTAAGGATAAGTACAAGAGAATAAGACAAACAACAGAGTGCAGAAGCAAAGCTGCTACAGCACAGAAGGCATTTCAGCTTCGGAAAAACATCAACGGGAACTGGGAAATGTTCTATAAATACATTTTAATTAGAGGAAGAAAAAGAAAAGTCTTGATCCACTGCTAATCTGGAAAACTGAACAAGTAACAGATTTTGCAGAGAAGCCTGGCATGTCTCTTAAAAAAAAAAAAAAAAAAAAAAAAAAGAGCTGTTTGTGACCAGTTAATTAACCAAATTATTTTTAAAATTAGTAGAACTGCAAGTCAAAACAGGAAAAGACTAAGTTTAAGAATACTTCAATGAGCTCACTGCACACAAGTCAGCAGGGCCTCATAGAGTTCACCTGAACTTATTCAAGAAATAAAATGAAGTAATCTGTGAATAGCTAAAAATTATTGTAAAGTAATTATTGTAAAGGATTCTTATAGAACAGCCCTGGAGGACGAGCCCTGGAGCACAGGAGAAGGGTGACTATAGTGCTGAACTTAAAAAAGGAATAATGAGACCCCAGGAAGCTATAAACCACTCATCCTTGTTTCCCAAAAATCTGGAATGAGTTATGAAACAATCAGTTTGTTAAACACCCAGAATTATGGTATGGTGATAAAAAACAGTCCACCTGAGTTTGTCAAGAACAAATCATGTCAAACCTGTCTATTTCCCCCCTTTCCAACTGAGCATCTGACTTTGTGAATAAAGAAGAGCAAGTGGATGTGATTTATCTTATCTCCTGATATGGTGGCATTAGGTATGAGCTACGTGTAATCACAAGACAGGTGCACAACTGGGTGAACTTTGCTCCAAAACAACAGTTATCAATTGTTTTATCAAATAGGAAGTTGTTCAAGTGGGATTCCTCTGGGATCTTTTCAAGGCCTGTTTCCATTCTTTTCACTAATGATGCAGAGGATGAAATCTGTGGTTACCATTAAACTTGAAAAGGCTACAAGAGAATCAAAGGCAGAAGATCAAAGCACAGAAATTGTCTGGAAAGATGGTCCACAGCCAACCTGATTAAGTAACCACTAGGATAAAGTGCTACTTTCAGGGAGAGGAAACCAAATCCCCAACTAAAACGTTGGAAGAAATTTTTAAGTAGTGGCATGGAAAAAGAAGGACTGAGGGATGCAGCAAGTGACAGGCTGGATTTGAGCTGGCAGTGCAATGCCCAGACAAAAAAAAAATAAATATAGATACCTGAGTTGTATATATGAAGCACCATACATAAGACAAATAAAACAATTATTCTGCTCTGAATTTTGGTGTGGAGGTTTCTGTTGAAAGATTTTGTGAAGTTTGGGGCATTTTACTTTAATAAAAATATAGATATACTGGAGACAATCCAGAGGAGATCAACCAGTATGATCAGAGATTTGGAAAATGCAGCCAGTGAGATAGAAAGAATTGCACTTGTTTAGTCTATAGAAGATTGTTTAGTTTAGAGATGATGAAGGTGAGGCAAGACTAATTCCTGTATGCACAAAAATCTCCAATAAAGATGACATAAATGCAATAAAGTAAGCAATCCTTTTTGAAAGTAAGGACAAAAGATCACCTAAACACTCAGCAAAGGCTGCTAGGAGTGGAGCTGGGGACAGCTTTTCTTCCTTGGTTGCAGCAGAGTAGGTGATTGTCCAACCTCTTTCACTGGAGAGGCTTGGGTGCAGGTTAGGGAAATGCCTTCTAGAAAGGGAGAAATACACAAGTCTGAGCCCCAAGAGATCCCTCTCGTTAGAGACCCTTCCCTGCCTGAGGTTCCTGCAGCTTTGGGGCTTAGTAGCTGAGAGTGCAGGTGTGTAATTTCTGGTATCATAATGCAGTGACTCAGTGCTTTAATAGCAAAGATTTTATATACAGTAATGATCAGCCGAAACAGCCCTGGCCCCAGCTGCCAAATGTTCTTGACTATCAAATTTCTTCTGCTGCTGGGGAGGTAAGACAGATACAATGAAATAAGTTAATGTTCACTGGTTTTTTTAGATTAGCACAAGCAGGTCTTGGCAGAAATAAAATCAGAGCTGATGACTGTAAAAGCACTGAGTGTGTGTGTTTTTATGGTCCCAGATACACAGCCTGTCAGTGTGCCAAACCTGTATAGGGGCACAGCCCAGGTACACTTCTGCCTCCACTTTTCCCAAATGCAATAGGATGGATTTGGCTGCATCTGGCCAAGATTCACAGGCTGCTCAACCAGGGCACCAATCTGCTCCAGCAGGACCACGGGGAGAATTGAGGGAGGCACTTGAGTCCCATCTGAGTCTGGGGCACAGCCTTGCCCTGTTGCAGCATCTCACATCAGCATCACTCCCCTGACCCTCTGAGAGGAACAGAAGCTCCCTGAGATCCCATCCCATCCCATCCCATCCCATCCCATCCCATCCCATCCCATCCCATCCCATCCCATCCCATCCCATCCCTCCCAGGGGCTGTGTCACTCAGACTCCACCATTTGGAAGGGGCTCCCTGCTCCCCAGCCACACACTGCACTTTACAGGATGGCCCCTTTCCTGCCTAATTAATTGCACACAGGACAGTCTAGAAATTAATGCCAACTTCCAGGTACTGCAAAAAGGGAAGGGGGGGTGAAGAGAAGCCCAGTCAGATTCATCTACCTTCAAGAATCTTTAATTAATGCACACAGCCAGGCATAATTTGTCTCCATCAACTGTTATTCCCTATGTCAGAAAAACAGTGTGCAGAAAACCTGGGCTAAATTAAATCAATTGGCTGAAACTGTGTTTCACTTTCTTTTTCAATATGCTTTTATGTATCCCTTTAAAATTTATAACCTAACATCTTTTTCTTTTCTTTTAATTTTAAAATTTCAGAGTTGGAATTTTGCAGCTCATTTATTTTAGTGCCACATTTTGTTTTCTTAACTGCTAGGGTCTTGCACATCTGGTGAACAAGCAACATTTTGTGGGGGCCCAGCTATTTCCTGTGAGGCTCTGATGTGTTTTGTACTATCACTGCAAGTGACACCAAGTTAAGGTACTCAGGCTGCTTTCCTGTCTTGAATGCTGTAAATCAGTGCCAAAAAAATAAGGGCGTCAGGAAACTAATGAAGAGGAGAAATGGCAGCAGTCATCAGAACAGATGCCTCCAGGTGATGGCCAGAGATAGTATTAGGGAAATGATGGAAATCACTGCAAGGGACTCAAATGGGACAGTATCATCAACAGATAATTGAATTTTATAGTTAAATTAGAGCTGTTCTATTATAGACACAATTTTGGGTTTCACAGTTAAAGCACAGTTCCGTTTTGCAATGAAAACAGGAATTCAGCTTCTTTGTTGTGTTTGAAAAATACAATGTCCTCCTCAAATTGGCAGCACTTATCCCTCCCGGTACAAGATGAGTGGTCTGGTAATTTGTTAGTGTGTGATTTGCAATTAATTGGAAATTTGTTCCTTTAAGAAATCTTTTCAAATTCTTCCTTTGTTTGAAACATCTTAACAATGAAATAATGCAGACCACAGAAATGCTCCATCTAGTCAAAATTCCCTGAAATTGCATACAGGCAATAGCTGAATAAATTATTTGCAATTAAAAAAATTTTAAACTAATTGCAGACAGGGAATACTGTGACTTCACTGGAAGCTCATCCAATCATCTGATTTCCTCCAGAGGGAATCAACACATGCTAATGCCATTGGCTGCAAGGATTTACATTCATTAATCCCAATGACTTGGTCATGGGTAAATGTAAAGAAGACATTACTTGGAGAGTTCTTTTAAATTTTTGCATTGTGATTTGGTGCACAATAGGTTCCCCTCAGTACTGCTGATCCAGTGCCTATTTAAGAGGCATTGCTGAAGAACCTGAGGCAATAGAGCTCTGGAGAATATTGAAGTAGTGGGACCCTGTGCCCTGTCACTCAAATATCACCCTCAGTTCCATCACTAACACAGGACATTAAACTGCTGGTTTCAGCCTGTGGCCTAGTATAGGCTTCTTTTGGAATTTTTGTAGTGGTTCCCAAAGTGAAAACCAAAATGAAATAAACCAGTAGCACATTTGATTCACGTGTCCTCATTATCTGTTGGGTGTAGCTCTGGTTGTCTACATTGACTGTAAAGTCCTGGCACAGAGCAAGGTAAAGAAAGCAGGAATAAAAAATAGGATATATTAAAAATAATAGAGGTGTACAGGGGTATCAGCAGAAAGACAAAAAAAGCCCCCAAAACCAACAAGACAAATCCCATAATATTATGCCTGGAGAATAAATTAAATGAGTTTGTTTCATACCAACTGTGACTGGAATATCTTCAGTGAAGGACAGAAGTGTCCTTGGAAGCAGGACCCTCCCAGGCCAGTGCAGCCATGAAGATTGTCCCTCTGTCACATGCCAAGGAAGAGTTACTGGAGCTGAGGCCAAGGCTAAGACAGCTGCTATTGCAAGTGCAGGAACACCTCTTCACATCACAGTGATTTACAAATCCAAGAACCAAGGGCTTGCTTAAGTTCTGGTAATAAATCTTAACAAAAAGTTTAGAAAATCACAAAGATTCTGATTAAACCAAAAAATGGCTCATTTGGGTAGTTTTATGAAAGCTGTTAACAATATTTCTGACTGTTGCCAATTTATAAATGAAAATGTAGTTCAGAAGCAAAAGAATGCTTCTGTTTAGAAGAAGATGAAACCAAATATTGTTAAACATTTAAACAGACTCATTTTTTCCTTAAAGAAAACAATCGTTTGGTGTTTATCCCGAATTCATAAATATTTCTGACTTTCCCTCATTTGAACAGTGGGATGATATAATTTGCAAAATAAACTTATCTTGCTAAATCTTAAAATAACTAACATCCAAAAACATCAAACCAAGTGGTTGGTCACTCAGACATGAACTGCATTCAGAGATGTAACAAAGAACTAATACAGGAATGACCCAATGCCTGGGAAAGAAAGCAGTCACCAGAACGGGCAGGATCCCTGCCAATCCCAAAGCACAAGCACCCAGCAGTGAGCCTCACCAGGGAGCCAAGCACAGCCTGGAAACTCCAGCCAGGAGGGGAAATCAGGAGGGAAATGAAGAGCTGCAAATCTCCCGTGACAGAGAGAAGAATGCCAGAGCTGCTGAAGCTGGTGGGGCGACACAAACTGATTTCTGTGTGTTATCTGGTAGGAAAGCACTGCCCAGTGGGAAGTGTGGGAGAAGGCTCCTGCCCCATGGCAGGAGGGATGTTGGCACCATGACGTGTGGCTGGCTGCAGGGAGGTGATGCTGGTCTCTGGGACGTGGCCCTTTGGACGCACTGAGGGTTGGCAGAAAGGATGGTGATCAAGACGTCCCAAGTGGCAGAGAGGTGGCACATGCAGGTGAGCAGTGGTTGGGACACAAGGAGAAAACCTGCACTGGGAAGTGCCACTGTCAGGAGAGCTGTTTAGGGTGTCCTGCACATGGGTGCAGGGATGCAGGAGCGGGTTGGGAACCTCAGGAGCCCTCATTTTCTTCCGGTTTAACATTGTTCTGGAAATGTTTATCCTGGGGACTAAAACAAAGAGGTTTGTTTTTTCTCTGTGCTTCTGTTAGGAATTCCTCTGGATTTCCTATCCAAAAATAATATGAGGTTACAGCGGATAAGACATGAGTGCTCTTTCTGCTCTGAGGCAGAGGTGGAGTGAGCTGACTGAGGGCCAGCAGGAGGTGTGAGTCCCTCCAGGGCTTCCTCCCAGCATCTCCTTGACCAGACTCTCCCAGCTGAACTTCCCACTTTTTGGAGGACAGGGTGGCCAAGGCAGGTGTTCCTCAGGTTGTCCCCATGGGAACATGAAGCTGCATCCAAGATTTGGAGGAGTGATCTAGGCAGTCAGTTCCTGTGTGTATGGTTCTGGCAGAAATTCTGCACAGAATTCAAAGTTGCAGTACTGAGCAAGGCACTATAAAGGCTTGCATGCAAGATCACTCGAGCCCAGGAGATTATAAAATAATGTAATAATATAAAATAATCTCCTGGAAGCAAACTAGGGGCTGATGTGGCTCTGTCTTTGGGTCTGGCAGCTGGACCAGTGCTGAGGAATCACACAATAAAGTAGGTCATAGGCTTCCAAAAGACCATTTTTTTCCTTTAAGCTTATGAGAAAATGATGATTTATGAAAATCAGCTTGGAGCAAGGGAGTCATTCTGATAATAAAACCTCGAAAGAGTATGGAGGGCCCTGTCATTACAGTAATGGGCCCCAGATAAGTGCTTCATCAAGAAGACTATACATCACTACTACTTACAATGTGCTGAAAAGATGGGGCAGGGGGAGAATGAATGGCATCTGCTACAAAAATAAACTAGAGCAGAAATGGTGCTCAGTGTTTTTATATTTTATATCACAAAATACTCCATTTTGGAATTCAGTTAAGCCAAACATGCATTTTTCAGCTCCTTTCATCACCTCAAAGTCCAACTCCAATGCAAAGACCTGAGTGCACCCTGCAGGTCAAGCCTCCTGCTGGCGAGGTGGCCACCCAGCCCTGGTGAGGCCATGGCCATCCCTCAGGAGCGTGCCCAAGGCACCCAGCAGCCCTGTGTAGTGCTGGGGGTCCTGCTACCACGAGTGCAGAGAGAAGCAGTTTCCTGCCATGTTTAAATCTCTGAGGTGGCCAGCGAGATGCTGAAGAAAAGCAAACGCAGTCTTGCCTGGCACAGTGCAAACAGAATCTGGTCCCTTGCTTTGTCTTTTCCCTGCTGCCCATGCTTATGGCTCAGCCACTCTGCAGGAGAGGTCAGGATGTAACAACCTGCTGCAGAGCTTTGCTTTGCTCAGGTGTCTTGTTAGACTGATGTAAAGGGAAATGCTTTTTCTTGGATTTTGCATGGCTGCATCAGTTGCTGCAAGCTTTCCACAACAAGTGAAAAAGTTTTTCAACTTTACCACAGAAAGTGTCTCAGTCATAAAAGTGGAGGAGAAGCCTGAACAGAGGGAAGGACATGCTGGGGAATGCAGGTTGCTGGGAAGCTCAGCTGAGAGGTGAAGGGGAACAGCCCTGCTGGGACCTCTGACCATGCTGGGAGACAACCAGGAATGGAAGAGCCAGTGGCTCCAGCCCTGCCTGAAACCCTCAGCACTTCTTGTTCATGGCACAGCAGTGATGTACTCAAATTAGTGGATAAAGACAAACAAAGCATGAGCTCAGGCTCTGGGCCAGACTGTTTCAGTGCTGCTTTCTAATGCTTGCACTGGCCTGGCAGTGGGAAGGGGAAAGCCTAAAGTGACAATCACAGCAGGTGTTCATTCTGTTATCAGGTACCACATAAACTAGGCACAGATTCTCTTGCTGGGCTGCACACTCAGTTGTACAGCTACTTCTGGTTTATGGTTGTCTAAAATGTTCCTTACAAGTGGTCATCTTCACCAACAGCAAATTTTTTATCCAGAATTTATGCAGTGCTTTTGCAACTTTCATCCAAAGTAAAATAAATGTTACAGCTGGTGCGTATGTAGCTGAAGAGGGTGATAAAAAGAGGAATAAAGTATCTCTGAAATGAAATTTCCTTTCCAGCACGTGCACTGAGTCCAACATAAAAGACAGAACAGAAAGTTTAATTTAAAACTAATTTATTGGTGAAATGTTATCAGAAGCCCAACAAAGACAAATAAATCAACATGACACTGGGAAAAAGATCAGCTGGTGAGGATGAAAGCTACCAACATAACAATCCACAGATGGAAGAAGACCTAAACAAACTGGAGTATATCAGCAAAGCCAGAATGAAATGCTCCCTCCACAACTTTGCAATCCAAAATTAAATCATTTGAGGTCAAAATGCTGATGTGTGCAAATATTTATTCCTTTCATGAGAAGAAAATCCTGAATTTTTGATGATTAAACTCTCCCTTGGCCCAGTGCTTCTTTCCACCCCCTCAAACCACCCCCCATTCTACAAAACCACAAAGTGACAAGCAAGGAACAGAGCAAAAAGAAGTGACACTTTTGGGGTATGTTGACTGAACTTCACTAACACCATGTTTATGTATTTCTTCTTATTACGGCAAGGGAGACAGAAATTGGATGGCTCCTTGGCTGCCCAAATCAGAAGGCTGAGAATATGGTTCTGCTTTTCTGGAAGGAAGGTCTGGATGAAAGAGAAGCACAGAAAAGAGGGTGACAAAAAGGTTTTTTCTGGCTCAAAGTTTGTCCAGATATTGTCTCAAGAGAAGAGATGGGCTTCTGGCTGAGGACTTTGCCAGAAGTCCAGGGGCTGCACACAGAGACCTTTCTTTCCATGGTCTGATTCCTCTTGCACTCAAGGCAGCAGGATTTGTGTGCTCTTTTACAAATGTGCCTGAATCCATTGCCAATCTCTGCTTGAAACACCCAGTGAGGTCCTATATTTTGGGTGGCTGTTTTACATTATAAGTTTTGCTCACTCTTTGTGGATGTTTCATTGGAGAAGAGTCAGAATGTCCAAGAAAACAATTTACTCACTATTCTCTTTGGGACCAGAGACATGAGATGCTGGAGACCTCTTTGAGGAACCCCTGCTGTCTCAAAGTCTACAGCCTACACTTGGGAGAAGGTTTTAATTTTGCATAAGGCACAGTCACTCAGTGGAGCATTGCACAGCCTGCATTTTGAAGGATGCATTTTGTTTTAATGACCACAGAGTTATGAACATCAGCTCCAACTCAGCTCATGCACAATCAGACACAATTGTATTTAATCAATGATTTCACTCCAGTCTGAACCAGAGCTCCAATCTGCCCTCATTTTCTTTCCTATACTGTAACAAATTATTCCTATTGACAAAACAGAGTGTGCCAAAACTCCTTATGCCCTGATTTATGTGAAAGAATTAGCACAATATTGTCTGGGTTTGAGGTCACTCAGCTCTTTTTCTTGTACTTCAGCATCTGCATTTACTTCTACTCTGTACTAATTAGCACAGAGGAAGCAGAATCCAGCCGTGAAGGAGAGCCCCTCTGCTTCACATCATCCACTTCATCCAGGCTCTTCTTACACAACTTCTTACCTGTCCGGAAAGGACACTCAACCCCGCCTGAAAATCACCAACAAAGAAGCAAAAAGCAACAAAATCTCCCATTTGATGTGTTGGTTTCAGAACAGCAAAAACATTCAACAAAAAGAATTCTGCAGAGAACAAGACTTCCAATTAAAGCAGAAGGACTGGTTTATTCTAAAAACAATCTGCCCAACCCTTTGAAAAAAACAAAAGGAGCTAAAGAAAAGACTCTACTACCTATTTCTTGAAAAAATGATTTAATCAGTTCTAAGGGCAAGTAACTGTCCAGCGCAGCTGTTCAGCCAGGGTAGATCAGCAGATCTCTAATGTTGATTTGTGCCAACTGAACTATTTCTGGAGCTCATTGTGCTCAGTGGTGAAAGAGGAGAAGTTGCCATTGAAAGGAGTGTGAGAGGAAAGAGATGCAGATTGATAAGGGACAGAGTCCTTGAGGTTTCTTAGGTTTTATTTCTAGGTTTTTTTAATGAAGCATCTCTTCTCCAGATAGGATGTATTACTATTGCTCTAAGAGCTTATGATAAGTTTTCAACAACAAACACTTCTCTAGGATAAAAAGAGTTAAAGGGTGTTCTCTGCAAGAGTTCCTCAGCCCTCTACCCTTTCCTTGGCACCAGGCACCTGGTAGCCTTTGGAATCTCATGACAAATCCTGCTTGTGTAGCTAGATTTACACAGGGGTTGCTGTTTGTGAATGAGGAAAAGCTAAAAAATTCTGCAATTAAAGTTCTGGTTTCAGCATGGTGGAGTGCTTCTGGCAGGGAAATGAGCCCTGCCACATACGGTGAGATGTCTGCACCAGCTCACCAGGCTCTGTGTCCTGGCACCACTTCTGCCGGGGAGCTGCGCCCTTCCAGGACACATGGAAGAGTTTCCTGGAGACAGAGGAGTAAAGACATGTCCAGACCTGGGAGACCAAGTCTGGACCTGTAGTAGGGCAGATTTCACTCCAGGAGAGAAATGGAACCCTTTGTAACTGGGATCCACCTCGTCAGGAGAAGATGGTGTTCAGCACACCAAAGGATGTCTTTGGACATCCCAAAGAACAAGTGAAAGAGGCTTTTTCTCCAAATTCCTGTTTTTGTAAGAATGCAGTCAGTAGCAAAAAAAAAGCCTGGGAAAAAATCTGTTTTTCTTCCAAAAAACAATAAATCTTAAAGCTAAGAGCTGTAATTTATCTAGATCCGTGGTTGTAGTTGGGTTTATTTAATTAAGTAAACAGCACCAGCCACTTTTCACTATAATTCTAGCTCACCACCCTGCTAGAACACGAAGTCTGACCAAAGCAATCTTTTGTCTGCTTATTTTATAAACATGATTTTGCATCAAAGTGAAAAGAAAAAAAATGTGCAAGATAAGCTAATGCCAGACTATGCTGCAAGTACTGAGCCACTGAGCCTGAGCAGTTCCTGGAAGCTCAAGTTCACTGGAAATACAACAAGAAATATTTCATTTCAAGATATCAGTTTCAAAATCTCTCCTCTGATATTAGGATCAGTAACTTCATCAAACCTTTTCAGTAAAAGTTACTGCTTGGTTGTAAAAATGTTGGGTGTCTACTTCTGGATCTGACAAATTATGTAACCCGAAGAAAGATACCTTTGGTTTTTCAACTGCTTTGTACAAAAGCTAGCCAAAGGGTGATACTGAAGTGAGATGAGCAGGTGTGAATAGCAGATATTACACACACAATGTTATTAGCTGTCCACATCTAGCCTCACCTGCCTTGATTAAATTTCATTCTTAGCTCTGGAGTAATTTCCAGATTTCACTGACTGTCTGGTCATTGCTTTCCAAATTCATTTCAGTACTGAAGCGTCCCAGGAGCGTGGACAGGCTTTTCATCTCTTGTGATGGAAAATGTGGTGTAATTGCAAGCAATTAAGGAAAGACATTCCCTAAGTGAGGCTGAGGGGCTCACATCCTACTTTTAGACATTTATCTCCCAATTTTCACATCTTTTGCACCACCATAGCTACAAGGAAGATTGATGGATCACAGGCAGCTCTGCTGGCCCTTTTCTCTATACTGGCGTTTTCCCAAGGAGGAGCAGGTGGCACTTTTGATGTTACAATAATTCACAGTGAAAAAGAGAAGCCTGCAGATGGACCTGTCGAGGCAGTAGTAAATTGCCTGCTAACAGATTCATGTTCTCCAAGCATGGACACATGATAAAGAGAAATGCAGGTTGCAAAGTAGCCTCTTATCAGGTGATGTCTCCTATTGATATCACACAAGATCCCAGCTTAGAGTCTTCAGCTAATTTGTGTGTGGTGTTTTATATCTGGTGAAGTTTAAACACTGCATTCCTAGGTGAGCTGTTCTGCACACCTGACACAAGCTGAACACACCGTGGTGGGAGGAGAGCTGTCCATTGTGTTTGTTCTCTTACTGTGTAGCATGTTAGAGAACACATACAGGGGCCATAAGTCTCATTAATTTCAGAGTTTTCCTTTGTATTTTATGGGACAAACATATTTTATTTCAAACAAAAAAGTTAGCCTGAAGAGGATTTAATCTTCAGATGCTGCTGTGGTGAAGATTAGATGCTAATCTAAGTCTGAGCTTTTCAGAGTAGATAAAAAAGTACTCACATATTGTGAAGCCATGAAGTTCCACCCAGGAATCAGATCTTTCTCTCCCAGACAGGATTTCTACACTGGTGTAATTTCATTTCATTGACCAACTGCAATTCTATTTTGTGAAATGCAGATTATAAGGTGAACAAGGTCCTGGTTCTGAATGCCATATTCTGCTTGGGTATTAATCTCCAACCTTTTTCTCAGGGCTTTCTTAAAAATCTCTTTGGCCATTCAGACATCAGAAATGTAGAAAATTTATACACATATCCAAGGGCAAGGTTTGGTCTTACGGGTTTCTAAAGATTGGGATAACAATAGGAGTTTATTTTAAATCCTAGAGCCAGACTGAGAAAGATCAGTCTTATCATGCTGCTTATGACAGCAAATCTCCATACACACAAGGCTTAGACGAGGGACCAAAATTCAACTCTATTTCTCAGACTCTCCAACAAAAATAAAGAATGGCAGAGAGCTATGCCTAGAGCCTGGCAGCTCTGCACTACTTTCTGTCATCAGAAGTCTCAAATGGCCCTACCATAACCCTCTAATGCTTTGTAAAAACCACCATGTAGTGCTCTGGAATGGCTGTTCTAACTGGGAGAATGGGAAGGCAGTAACAGGAATAAATAATAGTAAATACTATTACTAATGTAGTCAGGGATGCAAGACAACAGAAGCAACCAGTTGTCTCTTTCAGGACTTGCATCTACTCATAGAAAACAGAAAAGCTGTGTGCTCACAAGGTTGATCATATGATGCTTCACAGTCCTTCAATATATATTTGTCATGGGAAAGCAGGGAAGACTGTCTTTAACAATTAAGCCCAGAGGTTTCTTCCTCTGAGAGCTTAATGCTGATCCGTGGCCCAGAAGCCCAGGGACATCACCCACCCCTGCTCAGTGTGAATGAACTTGCTGTGAAGAAACCAGTGACTGGCTCCAACAGGAGTGGGGAATTTCTGTGGGATATAGGTAGGTCCTAACACTGGCAAACAATGTCTGCTCAATGCAATCCGCATGAGGTAGCTGTGTCTCATTTTCTGTCAGGTACCTGCCCTGGATTCTGTGCCTGGATTCTTATGGATAGCCCAGGAGGGCACTCTCCCTCCCTTCAAGGCAGAGGACGACTTCACATTCCCTGATTATCATTACCCATGTTGCCTTAAATTTTGGCTTTTGTATTTTCCAGATTCTGTACTGCCTTGGTGTGTAACTTTGAACTTCATATAAAGTGTTAGAAAATTCTTTTCACAGTTTAGTCAGATAAAACAATCCTTTTCCAGCTCAAGAACTGAGGATGCCATTGCAGCCTCAGGCCCAGAATGTGCAAACAGCAGCAAATTGAGGAGAGCAATCTGGGAGAATGGGACTTCATTACCTGGAGCTGTAATTGGACAATTAGCCCCAATATGTAAATGGACCAAAACTTATAAAAGTGTGAAAACTCATGACACACAGTCCATTTTGGGTTCATCTTGGGCAGAGCCCTGGCCAGTCTCTTGTACTGCCCAAGGTGCATCCTTTGAAGGCCTTTTAATAAATACCTACTTTATTCCTTTAACACTGTCTAGCCTCTGTTCTAGGTCAGCCTCTCAAGGCATCACCCACTGCCCAGTTTCTCTGTGTACACTCTGCTTTCACTGCAACTGCAGCAAACTGAGCTTCTGCAGAGCCCAGATTCCCACACACGTGATGCCAATTTGTCACTGTCACTGGTACCCCACCACCTACTCCCTTCAGGCTTTCTGCATCTGTCCCTGGTGATTTACTGCACCAGAGCATCTCAGGAGGTCCCATGACTCCTTTCCCTGCGATTCTCTTAAGGTCATGAAGTCACAACATCCTAAAAAACAGAGGAGGATTGTCCCTTTGACTGTGAGACAGTTCCAGCACTGACCCAGCTCATTTGTATCTCACAGGCATTAGGTCTAGGACTGTCCAGGACCAGTGATGTGGGGAAAGGCACCCCACAAAGCAACAAAAAGCCCTTCCTCATCTGCAGGTGAGCCACTTGCAGTTCTTGGCCATTGTAGGGTTTAGGATTGAAGAAGTGACCCCACAGATGTGCACCATCCAAGCACAGCACCAGGCCACCAGTTTCTAACTGGTCTCTTCAAAGTGTCCTTGTGACCTTGTTACTGGGGATCCTGTGCTCGGAGAATTGAGTGGGGCATTTTCCTGCCTGACAATAAAATCTATTCTAATTATAATTCCCTGCACATAGACTCTCTGAAGGACGGGAAAAAGCTTCTGCTGCATGAGGTCAGGACTGAAAAATTAGCTGGTGGGCTCTGGGAGCACCTGCTGTAGGAGGTTTTCACAAGAGCAGAGATGGCAGGAAGATTGATGACGACCTTGCAGCACACACCTAGAGGAGGAACCTAAGGATAAACCTGTGGTCTGGGTTTGGAGCTTGCAGAATGTGCAGCAAGTTCAGCACCATGTCTCCAACCTGCCTCGGTGGTGTACAAAGAGGCACCAGTCCCCTGGCTCCATGGAGGAATCATCACATTAGGATGGACTCCACAGAGCTCTGCACAACCAAAACCACTGCAGGGACAGCTCCCAACCCCCAGTGCTGGCGCTCCTTCTCCCTCTCACTGCTTCGGGGGCTCCCAAGGGAACAGAAAATTTTTCTAGTCTACACACACACTGAAAGACTTTTAAACTCAGAAATTTTCATTTTCCTTTAAAAATTCTAATGAGAAATCCAGAGGTTACATTCATATTTATGTTCTAAACATTACAACACTCCCCCCACCTAAATCTTAGGGGTTTGTAAAAAACATTTTTACTTCGACAAATTTCTATTTTAGAATATACAGAATGAAGAAAATAGTGGAAACTAAATTAGAGCCCCTCGGTCTTATTTATTCAATTGCAATTAATGTTACGGAAATGAAAGAGCAGGAAAAAATTAATTTTGAAATAGAAAAATATTTTTAATCCTTTCATAAAAAGAGATAAAACGACACCTAATATGATGGAGATTTATATCAAAGTCAATATATTGTCAGCAGAAAAACTATTTAAGAAATTTTCTCAATGAAAAAAGCTGTAAGTTTGTAATTTCTGTTACTACTCAGATATGCATGTGCTTTGCCATATGAATTACTCTCCAAGCAAGGAAAGGAGGCAGACACCATATTAGCAGTTCTCACAGCAGCCCCAGAAGCCATTTTCAGCTGAGCAACCCTGCAGCTTCTGAAAACATTTCAAGATATTTTCACAGAAAATGTGTCTTAAGTATTTATTATCCTAGACCAAGGTAAACAGAAATTCTATATAAGTGATCACTACACAGGGAAAACCCCTGAAATATCTATAGTTTTTCTCCTTATGCTGTGTATCATTCCCAGACTGGAAGCCAGTTGTGTGGTGGTTTTCTAGTGGTGAGAGCAGGATATTGGGTTTCAGGACTCTTGGGTTAAATTATTGAATCTGCCATTGATTTGCAGTGTGACCTTGGGCAAGTAATTTAAAGGGAAATACATAATTATTAGTTTCATTTGGCCAGGCTGACTTACTGTCTATGGCTTTGGAGCAATTGCTACTTTCTATTAGACTGAATGGGAGGGAGGAGGTTTCCTTTTTGCAGATGCTTTTTCCTGTTTCAAAGGATTTGAGGGTTTTTAATTTCTCTATTTATATATGGAATACCCATGCAATCCAACAGTGAAGACAAATAATCTGGATTCTACAAGTAGTTTTGTATGCACTGCGAGCTGCATTCTTGAGTGCTCAATTTAAATGTAATCTCTTTGGTTACTGTAGTACACAATTGTCTGTGTGCATTGCTGGAAGATCAGTTCTAGAGGAACAGCAAAAGAGGGCAAACCACACAAACACAACAAGATGAGAAACTTTGCCCTGTGTAACAGTTTAAACAGATACAGTACAAAACAACCCTCAGGGATTTGGGGGTGAGAGGAGTGAATTGGGAAAGGATTTATTTTAACAGTTAACTTTGTCCAAAATGAAGGGGTTAAGCAGAAATCGTCTTCAGATTTTTTTAAAACATAAACTTTCCAATAGTTCTAAATAAAAGTGTTTTCTGGATTAAAAGATTTTCCCATATGTTGGTTCAAGCATTTTGTTATTTTATTGAGCATAGTAGCAGTGTTTCAAAAATAAGAAAATTGTCATTTTTTACACCTTCAAGTAGCTATGCTGAGAAAAACATAAGAAGGGTTGAGGGGATTTCCCACATATTCTCATTTTTTCTGACTCAGCTTTAGACTTTTTCAGAGTATTTCAAGATGAAAATTTTAGTTCTGAAAAGTGTTGGGAGGGATGACTACTTGATTTTTTAACAACATGGTTAAAAGAAAGTTTAAAGTTAAGGTAGTCCATAAGTTAGGATTTGTTCTATCTTTTTCTGTAGCCTAATGGGAC
Organism: Sturnus vulgaris; assembly: GCF_052056855.1. Classification (NCBI taxonomy): domain Eukaryota; kingdom Metazoa; phylum Chordata; class Aves; order Passeriformes; family Sturnidae; genus Sturnus; species Sturnus vulgaris. Next base: position 20,963,495 of record NC_142250.1, on the reverse strand, counting down.
CATGCAAAATACAATATAGTACTTATATGTCCTGCAGGATTATTTATTTTGAAGCTTAGCTGTAGTTTATAAAGTGCTCAGAGATCCTCTGATGAAAATGTAATAACTATGTCATCATCATCATCATTGTTATTATTACGAATATCATTATTTTTATTCCCCTGGTGAAATAAGAAATCAGTTTGCAAAGATTACAACAGCTGCAGGGAATGTGGCTCAATAACTTCTCTGTGTTTTGTACCACTGCCAAGAGAAGTTTATAAAATGCTGCAGGAGTAACCGTGTTCCGAGCTAACAGAAGGAATTTGCTTGGACTGTCAAATGTTTGCTCAATATGACAAATAAAACTAACAAGTACGCCATGCATCATTTTTCTTTCAAGGGATGCATAAAAGTCTTTATGTAAATGCCCTTTTTAACCTCAGACCAGCATTTGTATTTTTTAGGGGCACGCAAGGTGCAGTTATCACAGGTAATGTGTGAGCTGTTAAGGGTGAGGTCTGGCAAATGCCATAATGAAGAGGTTCCATAATGACAGCACCAGCTCATGGTTTGTTACTAACCCTACACCTGGGCTGGGGGAGCGACTAAAGCCACGGCTTCCACAATAAATCTGACTCAACAACAACCTGAGGGGGTGCTTTTTTCTCACACAAGGGTATACATGGCTGTCCTTGGCAGGAGAAGGGATCTTGCTTGATTACTGTTGTAGGAATGAAGAGAGCCGATAATTTCCCAGGAAATTTTCCCATAAACTCTTCATGGTTTAAGTGTCACATCCTGGATTTCTCACTTGCAATTAACTGCCACTTGAATGGACATTTATCTGACAGGTTAATCCAGTCACTATTATATGGGAGGAGAAGGCAGCAATAACTGGGGATATGAAGAAGAAAAGGTGACCAGAAGTGAGGGCAGTAATCTGAATCTCAACAGCCAACCTCTGCTCTGCCACAGATTCACCATTTGACCTTGGTCAAGTTCCTTAATCACTGTTGTCCAAGCATAAATTAGAGCTAAAAGTGCTGCCTGGATTTCCTTCCAAGTGAGGATCAATGCAAGACATTTTGAGAGGAGTTCAGAGAAACTCTTTTACATGGAGAGAGTTTTACTCTCCAGGCATCTGAACCAGAGAACAGTCCTGAAAAGAGGCCAGTGGGATCCATTCAGGTGAAGGAATGTATAAGTGTCGGCAGATGGAAAATTCTCCTTCTCTTTCTAAATTAGATGTCACAAACAACGGGAAAATTAAATCCACTTCCCAGGATATGTCCCTGCACAGGAAATTCATTGGAGGGGTGTTTCCCTGATAAGAGCTTTCCCTGGGAAGAAACTGAGTCTGCCTTTTGTAAGTGACTCTGAAAAATAACTCCTAGAATCCAGATCCTGTCAAAATTATGTGAGAACATGAGACATTTTACTATCAAAATATTTTGGCTTCAGAAACCAGCAAATCTTTCTGCCTCGCTCTGAAAAGAAGCAGGGAAATGAAGTGGTTTTCCCAGTGCCACAGACTGCTGTGGCAGTGAGCAATCACTTCATTTCCCTCTGTCACTGAGACCTCACAAGCTCCTGGCACCTCGCCCTGGCTCCCACCACTGCCTCCTGCCTGCTGTGGAACACTCACTGCTCACTGCTCACTGCTCACTGCCCAGCTCACAGATGGTTGTTGGAGCATTCACCTTTTATGCCTAGACTTCTCCTGGTAAAATTTTGCCCCTTGCCACTATGGAAAAAAAAAAAAAAAAAAAAAAAAGGTGTTACTGGGCACACAGCTTATATATTTGAATGTCACCTCCTGGGTCCAGTGGCAGCGATGGGACCTGCAGTGAGCCTGTGGTAATGTGCTGGCATCTCCTAAGCAGGCACACAGGAGTTTATCTGATATTTATTCCTGCAGCTCTGTTTTCCATCAACAGATAGCATTAGCTTGTACCTGGCTGAGCCAGTGATGTGGACATTTAGACATGTCAGAGTTGTTTTGAAACATTAATTTGCTGGTTTTAAATGGGAGGTTTCTTACTTACTAGGGTTTGAAACTTTTTCTTCATTAACGGAAAGTTACAGCTACAGTTTCTCCCAAATCCTTCTGTTTGAAATAGCATAGCCAGATGTTTTCTTCTGAAGTTTTGTTTCAAGAAGTTCCAGTGGTCTTTCCATGACAGAATTGTTCCCAGCACCTTGTAACATGTGAGCAGTGTGGAAGAGGGGAATACAGCATTGTGTTTCTCCCCTCTGGGACCACCACCCTCACCATGCCCAGGAAGGTGGCTCAGGTATCAGCTCTGCAGCTGCACTGGACACCTCCCTGTGCTGCTGTGGGTGCCACAGCTGGCACAGGCTTGCTCCAGGGGCTGGAGGGTGGGAGGGGAGTGAGGCAGTGTTTGTGCAGCCCATAAGAGGATGTACTCTCATCCAGGTGGCACCAGGACAGCAGCAAAACGCACAGAGCTCAATCCAGGCTTTTGCAAACCCTTCAAACTTCTGTCCCTGAGACTTTTGAAACCCCCAGCTTCAATTCCCCCAGCTGCTAATACAAGTGCTGTTTCCCAGAGCCAGCAGGCAGCTGGAGAGGCTTCCTGAGGCTGCAGCCTGTGCATTAGCCCAGAGAGGGCTGAGGGGTCCCAGTGCCCCGAGAGTTGGGATGGTGGCCCTGCCCATGCAGTCCCAGGACTGAGACCACCTCTGCCTGCCCAAACATGTGCAGTGCCCTGATTCTTTTTGGGAGGGTCTCCCACTCAGATCTGCTTCCAATCACTGAGCTGTGCTGAATGAAAGACTGCTCACATCGGAGCCAGTGCGGGTCAGGGGTGGCCAGGGCAGAGTGCATGAGAACTTCCCTCCATCCGGGAAAACACTTTTAATAGAACAAATCTGTCTCCTCACAGCGAGCAGCTAGCCCACGGCAGAAGGGAGGGATGCAAAAGCAGAGGCTCTTCCAGCAGCTGCCCCTGCAGCAGCAGCTATTACAGCTGCCTAATAGGAGCCACCCTCCCACGCGACACTCTGCACTCTCCAGCAGGTTGGAGACAAGGAGAGCCAGCAAGGGGCACAGCCCAGCAGCTCTGTACACTGCTCTGAATGGGGAAAGGGGCTTGTATCACCAGGGACCACAGCTTTGCCCTCTGCCAGACAAGGGCAGACCTGTACTGGCATCCTCTGTGAAGATATGGCAAGGCTAAGAGCCTAGAGAATTTATGGGATGATAGATTCCAGGCTCAGATTTGCTCTGATTGGAGTTAAATCCCCAGCCCTATATTAAAAATCATGTGGTCTGCAGAGCAAATCCTGCCTGGCAGGATGTGAGTGAGCTCCAAGCTCCACTTCCCAGGGTAAATTCCATGAAGCCAACAGCTTCTCTAGCTCTGGGCCCCCTCTCTGCTGCCAGTCTGCAGCAGGCAGAGCCAGGGCAGGTGCCAATGGACCATCTCCTGCACAGGGCAGGAGGCTGGAAAAAGGCCACAGATTCTCTCTGAGAAGTGAAAACTGGCAGAAAAAGTGTGGTCAGCTACAGAGGGTGCTGGTACCTAATTTACTGTCTGTGTCAGACTTTTTGTTGGCTCCAGGACTCAGCCCAGAGGTGGATATTTTATTTGTAACCAACCATTCATTCTTAGGTGATGCTGCTTCTCACACACTAGGCACAAGCTGTCATCTGAAGCTTAGGGGACAGTAGGATTTTTTTGATCCTCCAGAACAGGGAGGTATCATAGCCAAAGGGAGTGGAACAAAACCAGGATATGGATTTTCCATGGCCCCATCAAGTGGTGCAATTACATTTTCAATTTGTTCCTAGATAAACTTTCACCTGAGATCTCTTGAGCCTGTAAGGTATGGGTGGTGATATCCTTTGACCTACCTTGATCAGGCAGCTGAGTCACCCCAAGCTACTTACACCCCACCAGTGTGGAAGTCCAGCAGTTGGTGCTGGACATGAGAAATCAAAGGGTAAATGCACTCCATGGGACTTTTCATCTCAGCTCCAGTGGCACACTGGATATGTTGTATCATCTGGCTATTGAGGGCACCAAGATGTTGAGCTAAAGTAAGGGACTAACACTTAGATGATGAAATCTGGGTAAGCTCTGTCCATCTCTAAGAGCATTGCTACTCCTATTTTAAGACTTGTTCTCATCAGCTGAAGTAAAATGATGAAGAACACTCCATCTGAGCCAAATTCCTACTGGCCACCCTGTTTTATCTAGGTTTGGGGAATTTTTCATTTTAGATAAACAAATATTTTGTGGCTTCTTATTCACAGCAGCTGGACTTTATCAGCAGGTCACCACAGTGAGAAGATAAGGTGTCTCCTTCAGTTGGCGCCCTAGCAGGAGTCTCACAACCCCAGGTTTAACTTATATGGCCATTAAAAATACCCTCTAAAATGATTTTTATCTCAGTACCTTTCCAAAAGCTCTACAGTTCAGAGAGCTCCTGTGCTAACAGAGGAAATGGTACTTTTGTGGCTCTATCATGGATTAAAGTTCAGCCATACAGATACACCCTTAAAACTGCTTTTATTGTCCTTCACATAAATTTACAAGGTGGAACCTCATAAATTTGCTGTCACTTACTCCTGTTCCCACCTTTCTTGCACCACCTTGCAGCATGCAGTCCATCTCCAGCAAAGGACTTCTTGTTCCAGTCAAAATGGAAACTTAGGTCAGAGAAGCATTTCAAGAACCCTCGGTGATTTAGGCAAATTGTTTCTGTAAAAAGAAAGAAAATCAAACTAGAAGGAAAAAGGGAAAATGAGAAGAGGAATGAGGAGAAGTAAAAAAGTAGGAAAAGGGAAAAGGAAAGATTTCCCTGTTTTCCCCAGCTTAAAGACTCGAAATACCTTTGAAATCAAATAATGACATTTCATCCTCAATTGAAAACATGGGGGTTTTTAGAACTGTACTTATGAGAGTTAATATTTCACACTAATATACAGGCTTTTGAAAACGCAAACAAGATGTTATATTGCTGGATAATTTTAAGGTTGTGCAGTTTGAGCTCCCAAAACATTTCAGAAATGATTCTGCACAGAACGTTTTTTATCCGTGCGAGCTCTCTGTGTGTGACTGGGGATGTGAGAAGCTCTGTCTCCTCTCGGGGTGGCGAGGAGGGGCAGTGAGGCATGGCCTCCACCCGTGCTTGTCACCGTGACCAGTGCTGGCCGCAGTGGGAGCAGTCCCTGTGTGCCCGCAGGCGGCTGGAGCGGGGAGATGCTGCAGTGCCCGCGCTGCTCTGCACTGCCAGCAGAGGGGAATCAGCCCAAGAACAAAATCATGGGCTCATCCCCGTGAAACTAATGTCACAGCTATCACATCCCTTTCAGCAGGAGACCTGCATGCTAGGCTTTTCGTAAGGTAAGGTAAGATACAGTTAGGCTAAGGTTTCCTGGCAGTTTCTCTCCCTCCTTCCCTTTTTTTTCACAGCACGCCTTCCAAAAATCAGCGCTCTATGCACAGGAGTTAAACTGTGGGTATTAGGAAACAAATTTCTTCTTGCAGAAGAAACACTGATTTTGCACTAAAAAATTTAAATGCAACTCAAGAGCCTTTGGAAGATGACAGGAAGTTAGCGAATCCTCCCTACTCTCTCAGACCTCAGGGAAAGGGGAGGGGAAGGGAAGGGAAGGGAAGGGAAGGGAAGGGAAGGGAAGGGAAGGGAAGGGAAGGGAAGGGAAGGGAAGGGAAGGGAAGGGAAGGGAAGGGAAGGGAAGGGAAGGGAAGGGAAGGGAAGGGAAGGGAAGGGAAGGGAAGGGAAGGGAAGGGAAGGGAAGGGAAAGGAAGGGAAGGGAAGGGAAGAAACTCCTATTTTATGGAGAAATTTGGGACAGACATTTTGAGGGTTTACAGTAGTCTGACAAAAAATAGTACATCTCCTACAAAAGCATGTGCTTTCCTCAAAATAGCAGTGCAGGCAAATGCCAGAACTCTGTTTCTTTTCTCATAAAGCAGGCACGGGTGACAGCCCAGCATCGGCACCCAGGCAGCAGGCAGGGAGCTGGGCAGAGCAGTAGCCCCGGGGCAGGAGAGCTGCCTGCCATCGGGGCCAGCTGCAGGCTGCCTGGCTGAGAACATCCAAGCAGCCTCTTGCCTTGCTCCTCTCTGCAGCCTTGAGAGCGTGGGCGAGGAAGACTTGGCCTGCTGTGGGCCCGCTGGGATCACAAAAGTGTGTGGGACAAAGAAAGCTGCAGCCTTATTGATACCACTTCTGCTGGCTAAAACACCATCTGCATTCTTTGTACATATGTACAGACAATCCCTCCATACTTGTGCTCCTCTGCCCTTTTCCTGTTCCTAGGAAAAGTTCATCTTGACTGTTGTCTGTCAAAATACTTCCTTACTCCATTAATTACAACTATAAGAATGTTTACATAGCAGCAGCATAGCATTTGCAAAATGTTTTACCGATTAATACATACCCTAATTATTCACAGAAAATTATTTCTATACCCAAAATTAGCCTTTTTGTTTCCCTGACCTGCTTCCAATCAGATCATGATTACAGCAAACTTAATGAATGCTCTGCACAGGCACACTCCATCCTGTGGCTGGCTGGTAATTGTGTGATTGCTGTGAGTTTCACAGCTTTCCAAAATCAAAGCACTTTTGACAGGACAAATAAATCACCAGTGTATCTTTGTTACATTGTGATTTTTTTTTAAAAAAGGCAGATAATTTGGAATTAAAAATTGCTTTTCCATACCTATCATGAAATCTTCAGGTGTTATTTATTTCTTGGCCAGCTTTCCTCACCCTAAAACCTTGTTCATTCCCTCATCTGCCCAGTACTGTTTCAACCACATGTACATACACTTTATATATACTTAGAACTGTCACAGCATGAATAAAGCAGCACAAAGCTCACAGTGGGGTAGAGACCATATTGGCATCTGTTCACTTGCTAAAGTGAAAGGAAACATGTTTAATACCAAGCAGCCCTGAAAATACTCCAGACAAGAGGCAAGAGCATTTGGTGAAATAGAGCACTGCTGGCAGCTTAGGCTGAAATTTGCCTCACGTCATGAATGCTTCAAGCCCAAAGGGAGCAGCAGAAAGATGCAAAGATGCATGTGCAGCCCCTCTACATACAAATCCACACAGCTGCCAGCTTTCTACCACAGCAGATCCCAAATTCTGTTATGCACATGAGGATGCTGCTGCCAGTGAAGGGAGGGAGGAGTGAAAGAGCCATCCTCCCTCAAAACCCCATCATGCAAGGGAAAGGGGCACAAGCGTGTCACACTGCACCTGGAGGGAATCCAAGCCTGCACCTCCTAAATGAAGCTGGAGAGGACCAGGCTTGCTCCACTGAGAGCAGCCCTCAAGGGACAGCAGGCACAGGACAAAGAGTATTGTTTAGCTGTTTGACTGGCCCTGTACCATCTATTCTTCTGTCCCTGACACACAAAGCCACAGAGCCCCACCAGGCCTGGTGGTGGGGAGCAGCCCTCGGCACATCTCCAGCGCGGGGCACGAGGGACGAGGTGTGCGCGGCCTGCGCGGCCTGCGGCCCGGCCCTCCGGAAGAGAAGGAAACCAGCAGAGACAGGCAGCTAAGGGACAGCCAGGAGACAGGAACAAGGTCAGCACAAATGCAGGAACCCCGGTCTGAGCTGCAGACAAAGGTAATTCGACAAGCAGTTCTAAACTCCCGAGTGAGCAAGGGTTTTATTGGGAGAGCTCCCAGCGGGAAGTCAGCAGAGGCTCCAGGTCTGGCACCACTCGGCCTCTTTGGGTGGCGTCCAGACTTGTAGAGGGAGATCCCAAGCTCAGGCTTTGGGTGGCCAGGTGGAGCCAAGCCTTGGGAAAGCGGCGACACCGTCATCGGGATGTCTGGTGTGTTCCAAAGTGATTTAGATGCTTGTCAGCAGGAAAAAATAGACTTTCCTTGAACTGGGCAAACACGCCTTTCATCTGGACACTGGCTGCTAAAAACAGGCAGCTTTTGGAGTAGTAAGGGTTGGATTTACTGTAAAGCTGTCCCCTCCCTGCTCCCCATAAAGCCAAACACCCACAGCTGTAAGGGACCAGTATGTATGGTGCCAGAGCAGCTGCACAGCTGTGCATCCCCCAGGCTGTTCCAGACAGCATTGGGATTAAATCCCCACTCTCCCACCTAGGATTAAGCCCACCATTTATCAGTGGTTAATTAACAGATTACTGGGAGGCTGAGAGAGTCTTTTTAGATAGATTGCAAACTGGCCTGTTTGGCCCACAAACATAAAGCCATTGGATTCACTCTGGATCCAGTGCTATTTTGCAGGGTGGTGGGAAGTGCATATAATCACCGAAACTTGACAATTGCATCATTTTTCACAGGTTTTTCCCACCAGAAAACATTATATGGGCTTTAAAGGTCTCCTCCTTTGAAAGACTTAGAGTAGAACAGACACAAAACTGTTGATACGGATGTTTTACTGGAAACATGGTTTGCAATTAATTGAAATTTTTCATGAAAACTGTTTACTTTCTTTGGAAAAGTTTGGCTTTCGGTCAAAAGCGAATGGAAATTTTTTTCTTTCTTTCTATTTTTTCCCCCTCCAAACAGAAAAGAGTATTTGCCTGTGTTCTGGTGTTCCAGTGACTTGTGGGAGACGGAGTTGAACATCTCTGGTGGAGAGGTGGCTGAGGAGCAGCATAGCAGGCATTGTCCTGGTGGGAGGTCACCAAGGAGGGAGGTCAACAGAAAGGCCCCTGGAACACCGGCATGACTCTGGGTGACATCAGAAAAAGGAACCAGCTGGGATACAGCCTAATATCTTCTCATGGTATTTCAAAATTTTCTCTGGAAAGGGGAGGAAAAATGGCCAAAGTATCTATGAAAAATAATAGTGAGCCTCACCTCCCCTAGTTTCCTTAATATGGACCAAAAATTTCTGTCACTGGAAAATAATGATAGTAAGTGAGGTGCCTTCTCCTTTACCTGATTTGTCCAGTCTGTCCACGTGAGGAGCTAGAGGGACAGAGCCAAGTAAGCCACCCAGAAAACTGGTGTTCCAACACTTCTGTACCTCCAAGCACACCTAACCAGTTTCCAACTTACATCCTAACCGGCACAAAAAAAAACCCCAAACAAACAAAAAAAAAACCCAAAAACCAAAACAAACGACCAAACAAACAAACAAACAAAACAAAACAAAAAAAAAAAAACACACACCAAAAAAACCAAAACCAAACAAACAAAAAAAAACCCAGCCAGCCTGGAAACAGATATACTCCAAACACCATAGGAAAATAAGACCCATTAAAAGAGGAGAAGTTGCCCTGATATCAGCAGCACTAGCATTAGAACAAGCACAGACTTCACAGAAGCTGCAAGGAGTCACAGGCAAGTCCCAGCCTGAACTCTGATCCAGGGATGAGAGTTAGCCAGCTCTGTAAAGGATCAATCTCCTTATTACTTTTATGAAGTGACATCTTGCAGGACACCACGAGGACATAGCTGTAAAATACAAGCCATAGCTCTTCCAGGTGAAAGGGAAACCCTCAGGCCCTGCAAACACTCAGTTTCTTACAGCAGAAGGGCTGTGAGGGGGATCCCCAGGCACCTTGAAGCCCCAGAAGTGATGCCTGAGTACCTGAGGTGGGGTGGGAGCCACAGGGCGGGTCCACAGCTGGGCCAGCTCATCCCTGCAGCCCACTCCTCCTCAGGAAAGGATACCATGTAGAAGGAACCCCTTTGAGAAAGGAGGAAACTTCTGCACTGGTCTCTGAGGAGGAAACCTGGCCCAGGGCAGGACTACTTCATATTCAAAATCATGTCTTCATTGAAGTGGGAACAAGATCCTCTCTGAACTCCAGTCTGTCCTTATTCCTCTCCTTCTCCCCCTCTCTTTTTTCTTCCCTTTTTTTGTTCCCACATTCCTATTTTCTGAAACCACTGCAAAGCCACACAGCAGTTGCTCCTGCAGACTTGGTGTCATACTCAAGAATGGTCCTGTGCTCTCTCTGGGCCAGCTGTCACTGCTGCAGGGCTGTGCAGGCTGAATCCACCTCCACAACCTTTAAGCCAGTGGGCTTAAAGCATCTTTTGCTCCCTCCAGCATCCTCCAGCCAGCCTGGCTGTGCACACAGACACATCCTTGCAGTCCCAAAGACTTGCTTTACAGGCAATGACTGGCCAAGGACATCCTGCTGCTACCAGATCACTAGAACTGTGACCTGAAGTCAGCATTTGGAGATTTACCTACACACCAAAGCAACACACTCAGCCATGAGGCAGGCAAGGAGCAGGGAATGGCAAGAGAGTCACAGGGAACCAACAAGCTCATTCCACAGACACAGAGAGACCTCTCACTGCTCCCAGGAGACAGCACCAACATTTTGCAGAGTGTGGGCAAAGTTTCAGGTAACAAATGTGACTTGGAGTAGCTGAGTAAGACTGGAAGTCTGGAAGCATTTCAGGAGCTGGCTGTACTAAAATTTCAGTCATTCCTCATGCAGGCAGAGCTTGTACGTAGAATTCCATAAAATAGATTGAATCTTCTTTTACAGATAAAATGTAGATTTGGAGTCCACAAACTGCTTTGCAAACTCATGTTAATTCTATTGCAACAGTCATTTAGGGAAGAATGCTAGAAAAGACAGAAAAATAAAAGCACTCTAATTAATCCCTTTATGTAGAAGCCATTTGGACTTTTGGAGCAAAATGGCTTGACATTTTCAAAATTCTATTAATAATCTTATGCTACTGTATTTTTATAATTTCAAAATTATGAAGTGTTGCATAAAGTTACTGCAGAAATGCTCTATTTCATCTTCCAAGATTCCTACTTCTCTGTTTCATGACTTTAAGAGATTGATCTGCTCTTCCCCAGACACAAGTGGCTTGTTTTAATGGATGAAACTCACTGCATCCCCACTTCTCCTGCACTTGCTTCTTCTCAAGTGATATTGATAATGCACCCAGAGATTTCCCTGAGAACAAGCTCTCCCTGCATTTGACACCATGCTAGCTAAACTTGAGCAGCATTGGAGTTTGGTGTTAACAGGCAACCCAGCATGAAATAGGACTGCTGATAAAAAAAACAAATAATTTATTTTATGCAGTCAAATTTTGGAAATTCTGTCCTGGCTTACCCTGGCTATTCCTTAAAAAGAACAAAAAGGAGGGTGGAGGTAGAGCCAGGGGAAGAATGTATCAGCTATGGAGTAAACAGTTTGGAAGCCAAACATAATTGGCTGGTGACTGCATATTGTGATTCACAGAGGGAAGGCTTTTTTTAAACTGCAGGAGCCACGGAGCAAGGACAGCCATGCAGTCATCTTCCTGTGCGAAACAAAAGCTGCGGCCAGCGAGGTGCAGCACAGCGGGAGGGACAATGGGGACACAGAGCATTACCTCAGGCCAGTGTGCCACACGGTGACTGGCCTGATGTTTCTACAGCCAGGCAATTCCTTTTAATATCTGCGTTTGGTGATTCAAGCCCTGCTCCCTCTCAGGGGCTCTGAGCGCTACAGATCATTCCTATTTGGGGATCATACCTTATCTAAGTCCATTATTGCCTCTGCCTAATATAAACAGTGTCTCACTCCCCGAAAGGTCTGTGCATTGAAAGTTTTCTTAAACCAAGGAAACGTGGAATAAATACCTCATTGTCTTGAGGACTTTATCACAGTGGTATGAAAGAAAACCAGTGTGTGACTGTTTTCCAACACTAAAGTTCTTTTAGTCTCAGGAAGGATAGTTTTGATTTGTAAATTCATTGCTCTCACAGTCAGGACTTCACACTTGACCAGAGTAGCTGATATACTGTGAAGACTCTGATCTGGCATACAGTCTGCAAACAGTCTGTCTGACATGAAGGGAAGAGAGGGGTACTTCACCCTGGTTTTTTACATTTTTTACTTATAAGGGTCTAAAAGTTTAAAACTTTGTCCTTTAAAACCGGGTGGGGGGGGGAAGATGAAGATAAAATATCACTAATAAGTTTCACAAACTTGTCTGCAACTTCTACAGTGCTGCTGTCAGGGGAAATTAATTCAGTTCTTGAAAAAGTCAAGCACTAGGTTTTGAATGAGAAATTACTCTTATGAAATGTTCTTTGCTTCTTTTATAAAAAGTCCTTCAAAATTGAATGTGAATGGAATGCTCGATTTCATTCAAAACTTTCATCTTTCTCGTTTTACTTTGTGGCTTGCAATTTTGGAAGTGATGACATTCTCAGAGTTGTATCAGTGGAAAGCTGGAGAATTTCCCTTGTCTCTGGCAGCACACATTATTTTGCTAAATCCCAGCTAAGCTCACTGCCTGCTTCTCTGTGCTGCCAAGGGGCAGGATACCAGGCAAGGTGGGCCTCTGGCTTTTATCTCCCACCCACAGCCCTCCCCCTCTGCCTTGCTGACAGCTAAGTCCAGATTTTCATCCCTGCTCGTGAGTGTGGGCACTGTCAGCCAGGAACCCCTGAGCCCCTGCACGATGGAACAAAGTGGGAACATCCAGATCATCTCAGGCTTCACCTCCTTCCGACACTGACAAATTGGTCTCTTGGCCCAAATTCTGGTCAAGGGGACAGAGCTCACAAGGCCATTAAGCACCATTAAGCTCTGGTATTACTTAGGAGAGTTTCTGAGCAGCCCTAACCTTGAGTACACAGCAGGGACCATGCTGGTCTGCACCATCTCTTGGGCAGCAAACCAAGAAACCTCTGCTGTCTGCTGAGTGGAGCAAATGGCAGATTAAGTCTCTGGATGAAAGACTCACAGGTTCTTGCCTGAAAACCCCTGTTCTCCAAAATGCCCAGGCCAGAAACTCATCCTGAATCAGACCAGAGGTCATCTGCTGGAGATAGAGCCAAAGGGATTCCCAAGCAGCTTGCCCATCAGCCATGCTAGGGTATGTGCCAGGCAGAACTAACATTTTGCATAGTTCAGATTTTGCCATGGCCTGACTGACTCCAGCAAGAGCAGTGTCTCCAGCTCCACATCCCTGGGGCAAAGTGCAAATAGCCAAACATCCTAAATTGTGTCTGAGCTGGGAGCAGTAAAATCCCACCCAAGTGGGATCCATCTGTCAGGTTTCCAGCCCAAACAGGAATTGGTTTTTAGCTGAGAGATGTATCTCGGCAGTGAGGACAAACACGAGCAGTCCCTGGAGCAGGCGGAAGCAGCGGAAGGGCTCGGGAGCGCTGGTCCTGCTGAGGATGGACTGGTGACACGAAACAACAAACAGGGTGTCTGCTGAGCTTGGCATAACAACCAGGCACATGTGAAGGAAGAATCACTCTAAACACAAGAATAGGACCAGATGAGTAGATTTCAATGGTTTATTGTAAGAAAGCTCCTTAGATTACGCAGATTAAAATCTTCATGAAAACACTTCTGGAGACTGTTGCTCAGCTTCCTGCACAAGGCACTGCTTGGTCATGACTACGTGGAATAGCAAACTTAGAACGGGGGGGGGGGTGTTATTAATTTATTATTATTACAAAAATAAAGAGCTCGTGTTTCTCTATATTGGTTTCCTCTTATACTGGAGGAAAGTAAATCTCCCCTTAAGAGTGACCCACAAGTGAAAGAAAAGACAGAGTAAAGCAAGAGTAGGCATTGCATGGAGATTTCCCCCTCAGTCCCTGCAAAGCAAAGCCCAGGACTATCAGCCTGGAGAAGGAGAAGAGCTGGGCTGCAGTTTTTCCTGGCTCTGGGGCTCCACAATAAAACTGAATAATCTGAATTATTCAGCTATGGGATCAGGGAAGGAGTTAAGACTTCTATGTGTCAGCCTGGTCCTTAGTACAATTCCTTCACCCCAGCAGTGCAGAAGCCAGAGGATGAATGGCAGGTGCTGAGGTTGCATGTGATGGCAGAAGTTCCCAGTGTGTGCTTGAAGCTCTTCTATGATGCCCTTGAGATCCTTCTAGGGAAGAGGAGTTCTGCTGACTGTGGTCTGCTTGGTGAAAAAGCTTTAATTTTTTTTTATGGCTACAATGTGCCCAGTGAGTGTAATTATGTTGAATTCCACCACTGCTCTCACCCGGAGCAAGATTGCAGATTGAGCAAGAACCACGAGAAATGCAAACCCAGTGCCTCATGCTTAATGTACTCACTGCACTGAGCTTCCCTCCAGAGGACACAGGGACACAAGGACATGTCCTCCCATTGCAGCTGGGACAGGGAAGAGGAAATCACTCTCTGGAGAAGCTTCTCTCTCCTCAGTGGCTGTAGAAGCAGCCAAGAACAACCAGTCCACACAAGATGTTTAGTTTTTAGAGGGCCTGGGCACACTGGCTTGTGACCACTGCTCCTCCTGAATGGAGTGTCCACAGCTGAACTGTGCTAAACTGAGCTGAGAGGCCACAGAGAGCTGAGTGAGGGGTCAGCTGCTGAGCAACTGGGAAATCATGGGCACAGAAAAAAGACTGGAGGAGTGGCAGACTTGGACCAAAACAAAAAGCAAAAGATGTGATGAATGGGGGGGGGAATAATTTTTACTTAATCTTAAATCCAGAGTTTCCTTTTGCTTTTATGTTCTTTAACTCTGCAAATATGGCTTTTCATCATGCCTCTTTCTAAATGAAAAATCTCCTTTCAAAGTGAAAAGCCAAAAACCTTCATTTTGCAGCTATCTAGGGGAAAAAGTCTGGTGCATTAAAATCCCACTCTGTTGTTTGTCTTCCAAACTGCTTATCAAAATCTGCGTGATTCTAGAAATTAGTCCAGCCACTATGAAACTTCCTATTTCATTTATCTTCCTCACCCTGCCATGTTCCCCATTTCTCTCATCCTTTTGTCCTGCTTTTCAGAAATGCAGCTCTGTGGGGCTGTGATTCACACTCCCCATGTATCCCCCAGCAAGTGGGGCTCAGGCTCAACAAAGTCTGTGGGTACTCCCTGGTCCAAATGCTCTCTAATAGCACAATTATTTTGCAAAGTGCTGCTGGCAGCAGGAGTTGGCTTCAGTTATATAACTTTTAAAATTAGCAGCCCCACAACCTTGAACCCATAAATGGTTATATACTCCTTCATGTCCTCCCAAGGCAGTATTTTCCTCCCACTGAATGGACATGTAAAACTGCTATATTGGGGTGAAGTGTTAATTTGAGGAAATATAAGAAACATGAATCTAAAGTATCAAAACTGCAAAGAAAACACCAAACCCACCGCCTATGAGATAAAACTCATGCTTCAATGTTTTTGCCCCCAGCTCTACCAGGGACAATGGGGATAAAACTGTCCTTAAAGACATGAGTTCAGAAAATGACATGCCTATCAAAGCTGTCATTTGAGGGCTGGTGTTCAAGGAATCAAGCTCCTGCATGCAATGAGATGGGACATGACAGGTTTGGAGGGTGTTAATGACAGCTGTGATGGCACCTGACCCCACACCCACCCTGCAGGGGACAGGGCTCTGCATGCATGTGGTGGTGGCCAGCCCTGTCACCTTCAGGCCATGATGCCATCGGTTCCTTCTTGGACAATTTAGACATAGGGGCACAGGGACAGCCAGACATTCAGCAGGTTCTATAGGAATTACAGAGAGCCCTGCAGTGTGAGGGTAATTTTTCTCACAAGCAGCAGTTATGCTTTCTTTCAAGCCACTTCTCCCAGAAGAACAGGAACAACTAAAAGGCTGAAGATTTGTACACATGAGCTTATACTGCAAACTTCCAACCAAAGCTTTTTTGTCACAGCAGATGTCATTTCAGATTCATCACCTGCCAGAAGACCAAAACACTGGTGAAATACTACATTTAAAAATACTGATAATTATGTTATAGATTTACCAGAGACACAACCAATTTTGAGTGGTTTCCAGGAGCTACATGGCTTATGGACTGATTTGAAACAGGCAGAAAATGATAACATAATTATGGCTAATGATTTAGGTTGGGAGGGGGGTGAGCAATTAAGTTTTATTATTTTTATCAATATCTTTGGTTGCAACGTAATTTTGAAATTTTTTTTTTGTGACCCAGGAAATTGAAAAGCCATTTGAGGCAGCATGTGTAACATAAGTAATTCTGTATTTATGTAGCTACATTATTATATCCTAGCATGTGACTTATATATTCTTGTAATTGTCTTATTAGGCCAGTTTGAGTTTCCAATAGTACCTATGTTGCAGTTTTTAAGATGTTTGCTTTGGAAGGAACTATGAGACACAAAAACATATGGATTACTTTATCATCTATAGAAAGCATAGAGTAAAAAGTTGGCTTTCATTACTGCATTAGCATGGATCTAGATATGCACTCAATGTTGAGACTTGGTCATTCATGTGTTTATGACATTTAGAGCTGCTTTCTGTTAGTATGGATGCACATTCACTCTCCTGGACATACAACTCAACTCTCCACTGAATATTCTTTCTGGCAAATACTGTGAGACCCAGGATAGCTGAAACCAGGGCTTGTTACTGGTGAAATAAATCTGCTTACAGCTGGCTTGTTCCCCACCATCTCTCTACTTCTCATGTCTCCTGCATCCCACAGTTCTGCACTGTGGCAGTGTTTTGCAACTTTGATTGGGTGACTGAGACTTCCCTAACACAATGAGATAAACCCAGACAGGCAAGGATGGCAAGGACAGAAATCCTTCTTGGAGGACTCCTGTTTTTCACTAATGGAAATGCTCCAGTACTGTGGGTAGGATTTAGTTAGTGCTAGCAAGTGTCTTCCCACATGAAAAGGACATGTGACACTATGGGGGCACAGTAGGAGTCAATGGAGTAAATGTGTGGGTGAGTGCAGCTGGTGTGGGTGAGGATTGCTTCTCTCATGGCCAGGGCACCTCACTGCAATGGAGAGCTGGTGGAGTCATGCCTGGTACACAGAACAGATAGTCTGACTGTAAGCAAAATGTATGAACTTTGTCATCATTCCCTCTAGTGGCTAAATCCACGTAATACCGAAAAGATTTAAACATTAAACTTCATCTCTCCTCTCAAACAAGGCAGACTCACACTTTCTGTACTGTATGCCGAGGTCCCAATCCCAGTGATAGTTCAAGTAGTGTCATTTACAGGAACACTCTGCCCTAAGAAATCTCTTCAGTACTTCTAGGTTCCTGATAATATTCAGGAATTGAATGCCATACACTGCGTTACAACACCCAGCCTTTGTGACAGCTTAGAAAGATTCTTCCTGGGATATTTGCAGGGTGACACTGGATTTTGCAGAGAAGACAAAAAGCCAAGCAAGTGAGAGTTTATGTGGTGCTGAACACACCTCCATAGCCAGAGGAGAGCAGCAGTATTTCTGGACACCAGCAGCTCAAGGAAAGGCTGCTGAGGCCGTATGGCAAAGCACTATGCTGGTCATCACCCTTTCTGCTGCAAATGCTTTCACCAGCCAAACCCACTGCACCAAGGACTGTGTTTGAAGGGCTGCAGCTGCCTCAATTTCCCAGCACATTCACATGATGGTGACAACAGCAAATGGTCACCTCCACTGAGAGCACCTCGCACTGGTGACTGCTGGCAGGGAGTCACCACAGCTGCTGGCCTCCATGTAAGCAAAGAAGTCAGGATGGAGAGATGCTGAGCTCGAATTTGTCCCTGAAGGCACAGTGACAGCTTCCCCCTGAGCTGCTGACATTACCCTTCCCATAGCTCTTTCACCCACAACAAAAAGAAACAGTTGCTGTTGAGTATTATTACAATTGGATGTTTCCAAACACAGCATGCTGACAAGTTCCCATAAATTTGAAATTTTGAGAGTTGAGCATCTTTACATTATTAGCAACATCTAGGAGAAACAAAATTTGTAGGTACTACACACTTAATGGAATCAAATTTTAATTCCTTCCATCTTATAAACTATTCAACAGATTTACTTGTAAATTCTTGGAAGAACATGCTCTGTCTGTAGGAATAATGCTGAATTTGCAGAGGATGCACTATATTTCTCTAGACAGCTCAGATCATATTTTTAGGCACAAAGTAAAAGTCTTTCTCCATGTGGAGCCCCAGCCAAGATCTCCATGACACTCCTATTACCAATGGTACATAATGATGGTAAAATGGTTTTAGCCCTATCAACATCATGAGCCACCAGTAGTGCCTGTAAGTCACAGATATTTATCTTGTGCCCAACAGAATATGTCTAATAAAACCCCACAGATATATTTAGAAATCAAATTAACACTCCAGCCAAGGAGTGAGGATAATATCAGGCTGAGTGGGTGCCCCATCAACACAAACCAGTGGTCCCTGATGAGATTTGTTCCATTGGTAAAGCCAGGCTTCATTTTCATCCCATCAGCTGCTGTTTGGTTAATTTGGGGAGCAAGTTTTTATTCCTGACAGAGCCTTTCCAGTGACAGCATGTCTCCTCAGAGGGCTTCAGTGTGCAGCTCTGCTTCCTCCTTTAACCACAATGTAAATTTCTTTTTGGAGAGCTTTAAAAGCAAGATAAAGTGAGCTTACTGTCAGACCCTTTGCAGCCCTGGGGAATTGCGTGGGACCATTCCTCCTGTGCAATTTGTAGAAACACCAGAGGTTATGACCTCAGAAGAATTGTCTTTTTTCCTTACTTTGGTTGCCTTTATTGAAACAAAATTAAAAGCTTTAGCCCCCTGAGAATTCAGTGATTTCACACGGTTTGGCCCACTCTGATTTATACCTTTGCTAATGCAATGAACATTTTTCCTGCTGTATGAGTCTTTTGGCCTGATTTTCATCTCCCACTTAGCTGTCCCAGAGTAACCATCAATGAAAAATGCTTTGAAAATTGGCCCCAAATTCCCCTCTGCCTCTTGCCTCAAGGGCAGATTTGTTCTATTTGGTAAAACGAGAAAGACACAATGTACAATTGGACTTGTACCACTTTCTTGTGTCATTAGAACAAATTCTGAGAAGACTTTGCACAAAATCAGCAAATAACAGACTTTTAGTCCACTTATTCTAGTATATAATTAACTCCATTTTTGAACATCATGTAGATCCACCTGATAAAAACTATTTTCATTTAATTTTTTATAAGATGAAAATTTAAAATAAAGAAAATGTGTTGGAATTGACCCCAAATCAATTTTGTTAATTTTTTCACAGGCTTTTTTTAAGAATTTACTTTAAAGTAAACTAAATTAAACATTTACATAGAACATTAAGGAAGGAACTAAAATCTTTTCTCAAAAAATGCCAAAAAGAGATGTTTCCCATTTTTTTTGAAGAGAGAGATTGGGCAAAGCAAATCTGTGAATTTGATGTTTCAGTCACTCCAAACCAGTGAAAAAATGCAACTGTTTGGAAAGTTCATATGGCTCTGTTTACACATCCATTCTGGTGACAATTCTACCCTCCATCTTGGGCTTCTGTTATTGAAAAGATCTTAGCCATGACAGAAGAAACAATGACCCCGAAGTTCACCACAAAGACCCACAGTCTTTGCTAGTCTGAAATCTCCCCCCATTCATAATTTATCTTACCCTCAAGTCCGCTAATTTGTAAACTGCAAAAACAAAGACGGTGCCCAAGAACTGTGCAAGAGATTCCAGCTCTCAGGCATGCAGGAGTTCACAGAGTCCCCTGAGATAGCCCGTGAACTCAGCAGCATAAGTTTAATGTTGCCCAATAGCTTTTACAACTTACTTTCATGATCTTTTTTCAATGGCAATATAATAAATAATGTCAGTTTGGGATTTTTCCTTCCCTTTTTTTTTGTTGCAACAGACATAGAGAAAATCCCTGATAAGCATCTGTTGTGGAGAAAAATTAAGTACACTATGTATACACAGAACACATATTAGTTTCCCAAATCGTCTTAATGATGGGCTATAAATATGTTTTTGGCCTGCCTGCAGGCATATTACTTTTGGCCGTGATCGTGTCAGCTTCCATTAACAGAGCTGGATCTGTATTTTTAATGGACAAGTAACATAAATGAAGCCACAAAACAAGAGCTCTTTTTCCTGTGCACTGATCATAAGCTCCACCATATTTCATGAGGGTGGTGCATTACCACAGAGCCACCTGTCTGACAGGGGTATAAAGCAGATGTCTTAATTGCACTGAGGATCTTGTGGCATTATCTTGTGAGTGCTGCAGGAACAGGACGTTCTAAGTGTAACTCAAGATGTTAAATGTCTGTATTCTGCCTTCTTGAAGTCTCTATTCTGGCTTGGTGAGATCCGTATCCTGTACTTCCAAAGACTGACTGCCAAATACATCTATCCAGCTGCTATGCTCCTCACCAGAAGTGGCCACATTGCTGCACCACTATATTATTATAGTGAATAAACTATAACCCATCACAAAGTGCTGCTATGAAGCTTATGTAGGTAAAACTCTACCTACAGATGAAATTTACAGAGCAGGAATTGTCCGCAATAGTCAGAGTTAATTGTATCATTAAATATTTGACCACAGCTGGATTAAGCAGTTGGACAGATTCTAGACGAAGGGGAACTCCAGAAAAATATTGTAAACATTTTGTTCCAACAACAGCATTTCTTCAAATTCCCAGCTCCCAAGCAAGCCTAAACTAACTACACTTAATAGCCCAAAATGTAGATGCAGCTAATTCTTGAACAAAAGATGAACTACAGGGAGCAGTGCTGGAATTGCAGAGGGTCGAAGGTGGAAGAGGAATAAAATGTGGAGGAGAGAGATGAAGTCTATGCAAGGCAGCACTGGAAATGAATGGATACCCCACAGCAATAAGAGCAAGAGAAAATAAAGAAAATGAACTTAAAGGAAACAGACGCAGAAAACAATAAACAATAAACAAATTAAATACATTAAATAAGTTATTTGTTTGACAAGACTGGGTTTGGATTTCAGTTTGGCAAAAAATGTGGCTGAATTACAGAGCATACACCTCCAAATCCTACTAACTTCAGTAGGACTATGCTTACATTTCAGTGTAGTACCTAATTATTATTCTGCTGAGACAAAGGCACAATGCACAGTCCTTGTCAATGGCAAACTCTTGCTATCTGACACAAATTTGGTATCAGGCAATCAAGCCCAAGCAAAGTTAAAGCAAAGATTTAACATTGAACTTCACAGAAAGTTTGGATTATAAGAATCCAGGTTCATAGTTTAATAAACTTTGTAACTTTCAAATGATCTTTACCAAATACTGGTTAATTAAAAGTCCTATGATCACAGTATAGGTAATTATGTGATGGCCTGGGGGAGGGGAAGAAGAAAGCAAGTTTGGGTTAGCCAATCCCACCTAGTGACCTTAGCTGGAGGCACCTTCCTTGCCTGCAGGGCTTGGATTAAGCTGACTTGAGCAAAGGCCCAAGTTCCCTTTTCCCACACTGAAGGGGAATCTGAAATATGTCAACAATATCCGAGGAAAGTAGGGGAAGAGAAATGAGAAGAACTGTCAGTGTGGAAGGGCTGCCTCCAGGGATGGGGCAGAAAGCACCAGGGGTTTACTGATGTGTCCAGCCCAGTGCTGGGTCTGGGCTGCTCCATCCCTTCTCAGACAATTCTCTCTCTCCAAAGGACGCCCCAGAATGGTTTCCATAAAACCCATCCAACTTCAGCTCAGTGTCAGTGTGCTGGTATCAACAAGAAGGCACTTGTAAACACAGCTAATTATGAAACAGCATCACAGACAAATTTAGCTTTGTTTGTCCATATATTTACAGGGAGAAAGTGGCAACTTTTACTAGGGCAGTTAAAATTTCAGACAAATTCCTCCTCAGAAGCAGGATGTGGTAATAACAGGCAAGGGCTGTTTCATGTGGGCTCATATGCCGTATGCAGAGCTCCTTGAAAAAGAAGTTCAAAATTGCTGTTGCTGCTCACAGTGTGTGAAGCAGAAAAAGCCCAACCCCACTTTGAAATACCAGGCTGAGGTGCCAGGGCTGGGAAGAATTTTATCAAACTTCAGAATCCCGTTGTCCCTTTTGGTGGCAGACTCAAATAAGAGGCTGTGCCTCTCTTGACTGAGGGACAGAGGAGGAGGAATGCACATTCCAGTGCATTGGAGAGAAAGGGTTTTCATGCCAGCCTCCAGGTACAGGGCCTAGTAATGAGATTTGAGGGGAATTAAATTGTAAGGAGGGGGAGAAAGGCAGTGAACAAATTGTATGTGGGTGTTTAAGCATAAAGCAATGCCTTGGGCAGGTGGCAAATCATATCCAGTGTAAGGAATCACCCTGTTTTCTTGCAGGGACAGACTGCCTGCAGTGCCATGAGGGTGTGCACACCCAGTGCAGAGGTGTGAATGCTGGAGGCAGCTGAGAGCCAGCCCTGTCCCCAGGGCTTTGACTGGCATGGGGACAAGCACTTAGAAGAAACCGGCTCCTTCACACCCTCAAAGCTCTGAATGGGTTGAAAGGCAGCAGGAAATCCTGCCCAATTCCTATGCTGGAAGGCCCTCAGGAAGGGAGAGGTGATGGGGGATGCCATGGCCACAACAAAAGCAGAGGAGCACCGCGGGCAGATGCCAAGAACTACCCAGGAAAAAGCTGCCCACATTTGGAAACCATGCAGATGCCAGAGTGATGGACACCCCAGAGGAGTGTGAGATGTGCAGATGTGCTGTGGTTTTTGAAAGGTGCTAAGCCAATTATATAGCAGGAAGTGTTTTCATGCATAAAATTGAGCTGGATGCTATGTTAACAGTATCCCTGTGCTTTGACAACTGGACATGCTGTTAAGGTGCTCTGGGAGCTAATGTTGACATCCACGGGTATAAGAAACCCAGCAGGGACATCAGGGCACTTATCTTGATCTTGGTGGAAAACGCTAAGTGCAGCAAAGATTTGGCCCTAGCTGGAATGACCTAAAGTAATTCTGGCTCCAAGCCAAACCTGATAAAGCTGACTATTGCTACAGACACTGGATCTGAAGTGATTTCCCAGAGAATTCTTGCCTCCCCACCCAAAAAAATGAGACAATATCCGTACAAGGCTGAGGGGCAGGAGAGGGCTGCCATGTTAAGATGAACAAACATAGTTTTTATTCTCTTTTTACTTCAAGAGTTTTCCCTATCATAGCAGGTGTGTACATCCATCTGTGCCTGTACATCATTGTAGGAGTAGCCCAGAGGACAAGCTCTGGAGGGGAGCCCAGAGAGGCCCTGGAATCACTGTCCCTCGAGTTCTTCAGGACTCACCTGTTTTAGCATGGGCTTGGACTAGATGATCTCCAGAGGTCTTTTATGACTCTAATAATCACCATTCTGACAAATATTAAATGAGTCTCCCCACTTAAGCTAAGCCCAAAGACAATACACAATCTGGAGCACCAAGGTTTCTTCTAAAACCTTGGACACTTGAGTTAAAAAAAACCTGCTTGAACTCCTGGAAGGGTGGAGGAGCCCAGCCAGAAGCCATGGCATGCTGCTGCTCAGCCTTCCCTCCCTTCCCGAGCAGCTGCTAATGACTCACTCACCTCAGAAATGCTGCCAAGAGCCATAGGAGCCATAGGGACTAGGGGAGAATTCCTTTCTCTTCTGCAGGCAATAGTATTTATTGAATAACAATGCTACCAGCTCTGAATTGCCATTCCTGTCAGCAGGCAGGGGGGTGCACAGATGTGCTCCTCCACTGCTTCCAAACCCACCTCCTTGGCACAGTGCTGGTACTAAAGGGCTTGATGATTGAAGCCCTTCAGTCAAAAGTCCATCAAGAGATAAAATCTAGAGATGAGTGATGGTCTTTTTTCAGATACTGAGCACATGAGGAACTTGGCAAAGTTGAGGCTTGAACAGAAGCAAAGCTGTCTGAACTGTGAGAAGAGGCCCTTTGTCAGAAGGCATTTTGCTGAGGCTTTGAACAGCAAAATGTTGTACATGTGATGGCTTTTATGATAGACCCATACTACTAGCATAGGAAAACAATAATCTGTTTTTTTAAATGACTCCAAGATAAATTGCAAGCAGTGTACTATTATTGATTTATTTTTATCTCAATGGAATATTTGAGCTATAAATTATGGTTGGATAAACACAAACTGTGCAGAATTTTGCATTGTTTGAACTTGTCAATGGCAGGCCTTTCTCATGTTTTCATTTTAGTGTAAATCAAACTGTGAAATGTATGGATGCAATTTATTTCCAGTTATGTTTATTGGACTTGGAAAAGACTTATTAACCAGGGGCTTTACTCAAATTCTCATTTGATTTCCATGGATTTGACTGCCCAGCCTCTGTGGAGCTTTCATGGCTTGAGCACTGCAGACTCTAAATCTGATGTAAGAGACAACAGTGGTTTTCTCACAGTGCCCTTGTGGAGTCCTGGAGTGAGGCTGTAATGGAAAGAATACATCCTGCAGAGCAGAGTGCTCAGAAGAAAGGGCTGGTGTCTGGGTGAAATCCCTGCCTGGCTGCCAAGTCTTCCCTTCATTGCAAGAAGGACAGGAGATCAGTTTCTGTGTGTAATTTAACTCTATGGGGAGACTCACCCTCTACAATAAATGTAGATCCCTCTGGTGTCAAGGAAAAGGCTGCAAGGATTCAAGAGAAGATGGTGTTTATGCAATTTTGAAATAAGGGAAACAAGCCCTAATAATGCTAACCAAATCCAGATCAGTGAGGACAAAAAAAGGACGTTTCCTGGCCTGTAAATGCAGCAGAGGTGTTATCAGCCAAGGTACCCATGCCTGACACTGACCTCCTGACCTCTTCCTAAAGTGGAACAGACAGAGCAGCAGAGGTGGAAAGGCAAAAAGGACCCAGGCTCTTCAGTCGTCCTTGGAATTCAACCAAAAAAATCCTGACCTGATATCTTGACAGTAGCTGCCCTGATGATTCCTCCCCAACTCAACACTTCCCTGAGGCCTCGATGGACCTTTGGGAAACCTTGGCCATGGTGAAGTCAGTAGGAGTTTTACCCTCACCCTACAACAGACTGCCCTTGGTGACTCTGAGGAAGTCTCTCATCACCATGTACCTCAGTTTCTCCAGAGAATATAATTATTTCCTGTTTGACTGAGGTGTCATGAGGACAAACTCCTGCTGCCTGGGGACCACTAGCTGTGATGCTGATAACAGGCACAGGGAAGTCTGCATGGGTCACTGGACACATTCCATTCTTATGACACGTGGATCCAAAAGAGCATTTAAATCAAAATATCACTGGTTAAACTCAGTCCTTAGTGAATGTCAGCCTGTAAATTTCTTAGTCTAAATTATTAAGAGAACATTGCATACTTTATAACTGCACGTTTGAAAATACTCATGGGGTCAGGCTCTCCTTTTAGCCCCAGCAACATAAAGTTGGAGTCACTGCCTGACTCCAAGGCAGTTACTGCAGATTTATTTCAGGGTAACTCTGAGCAGGATCCTGGGTTTTGTTTATGACTTTTCATTTGTATTTTGTGAAAACTTAATAAAAATCTTTTAAAACTGAAAAACATGGTTCCATAAAGCCCACATATGGGATCTTTAAACTCAACCAACTTATGAACTTAACCCTGACTTGTCTTCGTCCTCTTGGCCTTTTCAGCAACTAGCACTCTCTAGCCATGTCTGTATTTACAGAGGTCAGAAAACACTTAGACAGCCAGCTCCTGCCTTTGCCTAAAACAATAACAGGAACACATGACAAAACTGAACCACAATGTCCTGAAATGGGAAAAAAATGCTGAAAATGAGCATAGACAGCTCAGAGAATCCAACTTAATGCCTGCAAAGTAGAGCCTTCCCAGGCTGATAGGACATGACTTTAGGTAACACTGGAAGTTATTGAGATGTGCTGGTACAAATAGCACCTTTTTTTAAGAGATTCTATTAACACAGTGGAAAAATTACACATCCTGTCCTAGAGGTCTTTCATGCAAAATTCTGCTTATGACTAGTTCTATGCATGCTGCTAACTGTTATCAAGAGATTTTAAGGCATAGGATTTTATAATAGTCTGTTCTCAACTGCTTGGAGCTGGTCATGGGTTTTTCCACTGAGATTTCCAAATTCAATTCACCTCCCTGTGGCTGATGCAGGGTACATGTGTAATGCAAGATACCTGCTTTCAATTCAAACACTTTGAGGGATTGAGAGTTCACAAGTTCCTACATCAACTAGCAAATTTTTCCAATATTTGATAATCCTCCCTGCTAGAAATCATTGTGTTTCTGAATATCCCAGTATAATTCCATTGATTTCTGTGAAGTCCCTTCTGGGTGAAAGAATCTTTGAAGAATGGGAGGGGAGAAAGATTGGTTTAGATTCAGCCCTGGGATAAAACCCTCTGGTTTAGGCTCAATATATGTGTGACACTTCTTATCTCCTGAGGATCTGCCTCCTAGCTTTGCTTCTGAGGAAAAAAAAAGTGCTTCAGACTGAAATGTCAAAACTGCCTGGGAAAAATTTAATTAGTTGAGAAATGAGCAAATAGATCTCTCCAGGGGCATTGCAAATCTCCACTTCAGCTGTAGAAGAGTTAAGAATGAAAGGAGTAATTAAGGGCCTGATCTACATCCCTGGAAGCCCAGTGGAAATGCATCCCAAGGCAATGAACATCAGATTTGGAAACGAAGGAGAAAAAATTATATGCAAAAGAGTAGCTAGAGATACTAGTTAAATGCAGAGATGGTGTGCACTGAGTTATTCCTCAGTCAGTATCAAGGGAAAAGCATTACTCCAACCCAGGGAAAGCACCCACAGCAGCACTGTGAGCCATGGGACAGCACCACCCTGCTTACCTCTGCTCCCCTCAATGCTCCTGGGCTCCCAGAGCACCACAGTCCCCACCAGGGCTGGCAGCATTTCTGGGGCTCTTTGGGGATGCTCTGAGTCATGCAGGCTGCCCAGTGTACCTCTGACAGCTGCAGCCAAAGGTCAGACAAACAGAAGGAGTCATCTCCTCGATATTGCAGCCGGTGGTGTCTGCCCAGGAAATCAAGGTCCTGAACTCTCTGGGTAATGTAGGCAAGTGCTTTCCAGACTCTTGTACATCTTATTGCAAGCTCCTTGGGGACCAGGCTTCTTCTGAATGGAAAGTCTGCACAATGGGACCCTCATGTACTTTAGCATCACAAAAACAATTTTTAAATGGCTGGAGAGATTGAGAATTGCCTCTTTCAGAAAGTTGTGAGAGAAACACCAGCCTAGGTATGACAGGGGGCAGGGGGTAGCTGCCCCACTGATATTGGCCTGGACATAACTAAGCCCTTTTCTTTCCTGGAAACAAAGACATGAAAAATTGGATCAGTTGTTAAAATGGGACTATTTAAACAAAACAGAAATGAATAGAGATAACAAAGATACCTAGGGAAAACGTAATTATTTGAGAACTGAGTGACAGGCATTTCCTCAGACCCTGGAAATCTTAGAGTTGTTCCACAGATTGGAAGAAGGCAGGCAAGCAGAGCAATAATAAAAAGCAGGGACTTTACTGAAGAACAATACAGTCAGAGCAGACAACAGAGCCTAAGTTCCAAGCATTCTCCTCTGGCAAAATAGACCAAATGTGCACTTAGGCTCAAAGTGCAACTGGAGGAGATGTGAGAAAGGAAAGAAATTATTTTCCCCATATCTGCAAAAGTTGCATGTTACAAATTTGGATGCCTTTCAGAAAATATTGATAGATTTAGGAAGGAAACAGAAAGAAACCACAGAAATGGCTTAACGTCTGGAGAAAACAGGTCTTGAGAGACATCAAGAGAAGAAGTCCACAGGCTGCAGCCATCAATATGTCATCAGTAAATATTCTCCTGTAGCAAGGCACGTAAAGAAGTCCACATACTCAGCTTCTCAAAAAGAACATTTAGTGGTGGTTTGGTTTTGGTGCCTGAATATCCTCAAATGGAGAATATATTAGGATATATTAGTCACTGACAGGTTCTTTTAATCTAGAAAAGAGAACTCTAACACATACCAATAGCTGACAAATCGAAGACCAAAAAATTCCAGTTAGAAATGCAGCCACTTTTTTTTGTTGTTTGGTTGGTTGGTTGGTTGGTTTTTTGTTTAAATCCATGTCTGTCCTTAGATCTTGAAGAAAATTACCTACAAAATTGGAGTATGTCTCCATGTCTTGGAGTACTCAGATCATTGCTGAAGCCTAGTTTGAAGGAGACATTTTTACCAGCACAACTTATTGAACTCTGTTCAGGAGTAGCTTTGCAAAATTGAGTGGCCTTGATATAAAAGTCAACTCAATGGCTCCCCTTCAAGTTCAGCAGTGTTGCAGTAATACCAGTGAGCCAAAGACAACTGGTTTAGTCTTTGGCAGGCAATAGCTGCCAGTCAAGAACTCCCATGCTGCTTGGTTGGTGGGGTCAGGATTTCCCCAGAGGATCACTTTTCCAATAACTACCCCAATGCTACCATAATACTCCTCCTGGGTCTTCTGGAAAGTCAGTTTCAAGCTACAGTAGAGTGATTTTGAGACACAAGTAATTGCTTCTCCAGGCTATGGTGGGCAGTCTGGTTTTCAATCAATCAGTGCAGCACACAGGTGGGGCAGGGACACGTTCTAGCCCACAGCAGGAGGATTTGGTGAGTGCAGCCAAAACAAGCTTTTTATGTCCCAGCTGACATCTGTGGGAATGGGCAGGTCTTTCACTGTGTGGAACATAACACAATTTATACAAAGGGATCCCTAAACACTTTAGTATTCGTTGTTTTTAAGAGGTTGGATTCTGCAAAGGGGAGGGGATGTGTTTTCATACCTTGAGAACATTACTCTCTTGCCTGACACCAATGCTTTAATGACTCGTGTATTTTCTCCCATCTAGTGGAACAGAAAAAAGGAGAATGAAGCATTTATTTGCCAGAAATTTCTTACTACTTTTCTAGGGAATCAGAGAGGACTAACATTTCTTACTTTTGTTGATTTTGTAAGATGCTCTGTGCATGCTATCTTTTGAGGAAATACATGTAATTCTTTTACAAACAGTGGTTCATGGACACCAGATCCTCAGCAGAATCTGTAATGGTCTCAGAACTGCTGGATGACATGGTCCAGACCTTAAACACTCAGACCCATTGTGGATTGAATGTCCCTAGCTGCAATTTATTTTGTACATGCAAATTAAGAACACAAGAAGAACCTTTAAAATTATGAGGCTGGAACACCATTTTTACAGATGGCTATTTCTGCCAGTGGGCAATTTGTTCTCCTCATATAAACATTAGGAAAATTTAAGCATCTGCTCCTAATTAGTTCCCTTGCACAAGGTACTGATGTGCATAACTCACACTTCTCTATGCTCATTGCTAAGATCTCAGATGATTAGTTTGTTTGAACACTGCTCCTTGGAATTAGACAAAGATGAAGACCTGGAATCACAGCTGTTCTCTCTGCACCAGAAATCAAACCCAATTTTATTGGAATGATGAAAATTGCCAAGATCAGATGACCCTGGGAAGCAAACACAAGTTAATTGGGCCCCAGCTGACCATAATGTAACCATGTGAATTTGGGGGGAATCTGGACAGTATTTGATTAATTTGTTTAAAGAACACGTTAGAATGGTTTTCCTATACTAGAAAAAAGTAGATTTTCTTACCCAGAACATTGCATGTTTTATAATTCAAGTTATTGTGGCCTCCTCACCAGAGCTGGGATAAAGCTCTGGTACATCTTTCAGAGTATATTCAGCCCTAACCCACCTATGCCACATAACATCTGAGCTTGAGGTCCAGACAAAATTAGGTTTGGGTTCTGGCTACGGTATAAAACTCTTCATATTTAAGTGACATGGAGAATCAGCAGAACCATCCAGCAACTCTTGCTCTACAGCTGCATAGAGCATTGCATGGTTTAAACCTTTCCAGAAACCCTTACTCAAACACAACTTTAATATTTTTAATGATGTCATCAAAGCTTTATGCGTTCCTTAAAAGCTTCCAGAAATATTAGCTCTGGAAGAAATTTTCCTCAAACTTTTTATTCAAACAAAAGAAATTATTAGACTGATTTGGAGAGACATAAAACATAGAGCTTCAAGCCTCCCTTTATTTTAATATCTGACAGATATATTTCATATGCCTTTTACCAATATATATCCAGTTAGCAGAAGTGTAGTGAAGCTCAAAAACCTTCCTATATATAAGACCATACAGCCACATTCATCCATTGTAGAGGATCATACAGAGCATATCCAAACTTCACTTGCAAGACCAAAATGTTTCCTATGCCTTACGTAGTATGTATGGTATCTTTTGAGTTTATAGTTCATAAATTAATGCAAAGGGAGCATTACAAGCCGCTCACTCTTTTTGTGACTACTCAGGTTTTAGCATCAATTAAAGTGACCACTCTTGTATATATTAAGAAAATGTGTAACTCAAAGATCTTACAGTCTAATGTCACAGTAGTAAGAAACTAGAGTTTAAAGTGCATTTAATTGCACTTACACTTATCTCAGGGATCATTTCTTTCAGCAGTCAAAACACATTCCAAGCCACTAAAGTATCATTAATCCCATTTTTTAAAGAGGCAATGGTCCAAAGAATGGAAGAAGAAAATATAGTTACCCAGTATGCCCCAACACACCATTATTGGATCCCAGTTATTCAGAACCTGTTTCAGTTCTCTGTTAATAGAGAACACTGTTCTTTTTAAAAGGATCCATACTCGCTAATAAGTTTGTTTAGTTTTATTCCAGAGAAGGGTGTTTTCTTAATCTTATCCCAATTCTTGAATGCAAAACTAGGTGTGCTGCAGAAACAAAAGCACCAGGATCCACGAAATCAGTTTCCTTTAGATTTGTGTCTCATGGATGAGTGACTTTGATATCTAAAATTTTTTTGCAACTGAGACATCTGTAAAGGTTTTCCCTCATATGGATTCTCTCATTTCTAATAAAGTGAACTCTGGTTCTGCTCTTTTCTCTACTGCCAGGTCCTCCTAACAAAATTTTCTTTCACCTAGCCATCTGCTTTCAGAGGCTTACTTATCTTAGACATCTATACTCTGTCAAATCTGGTGGAACTCAGCCAATGAATTCAAAATGTGTCAGGGACACACACAGACATACACACGTACACAAAATCCTCTTTTCTGCAAGAAATCAGGGCTCATTTCCCTAGAGTCCACTGAAAAATCTAAAAAATTATACACAAATAAACTTGCTTTCTACAATTATTAAATCACTGTAGTAGTAAGGTATTTCAATTTTAAAGACTCCAGCACCTCCTAAGCGTTTATAGCATCTAGACACAAGTCCATTAACACACCAGCTTAATACTGATGTGAATTTCACTGACAGGCACATATGGTACATGAACACAAAATCAGCCCTGTTTGCATCAATTAATATAGACAGTAGGACAGTGACTGCAGTGTGTAGAGATCTGCTAAATATTTGGAATAGAAAAGAAAATGCACTATTCTTCCTCTTCAGCAGACCAGGGCAAAGACCACCGAGTTTGTTTTTCAAGGATCTAAATAGTCATGTGCTATTTATTTTCTCAGCAATGAGTTTCATCCTTACTGTGTGGTCAAGTCTGCCTGGTTATGAAAAAGAGAACTGGTTCTGATAGTAACCTGGTTCTATGGCAGCTCCTAAAGCATTCTTTGACTGTGAAAGCCAAGGGACAGCATTGCAAACACCTTCACAAAGGGTCAGAATTTCAAAGTTCATATTCAGCTTTGTATTATATGGCAAGTGAAAATGTGGGATGTGATCTGGACTGTGTCTATTAGAGATTAGTGGATGTTTCTCTTACAAGAGCTTAATTTTAAAGCACAAATTAAGTGTGCACTAAGACCTATTTATTACATCTTTCCAGCTTAAAGACTTCTGCCCAAACATGTACTCTTGATCCATCTGGGGTCAGATTTCCACAACTGCTCAGTGAAATGGGTTCTCTTACCAATTTCACAGCTAGATTGTTAGCAAAAATAACAGAAGTTGTCTGTTTTGGTGAGCAGTTTCTACACATCACTGGAAATACCACTGAATTTGGGTTTTAGTTTGGTTTAAACTGAAATCAACTTTAAAAAAATAAACATGTTGCCAAACTGGAGAACAGTATTCAGCTCTAGTGCCCATTTCTACCGTGGTCTGGGCAAGCCTTGTCTTAAAAATATCTCATCAAAGGCAACATCAGTGTACCCATTTACCTCTTTCAGAGAAAATAAAATATTTGCTGCTGCAAGCTATTATTCTGCAGCCAAGAAATGCCCCCCACCTTCACACTTGGTTTTCACACAGTGCTTGCTCAGTCAAAGGTCCCTCTGACTTTCGGTGGGTGACCGGTACACAAGTAGGAACTTCAAGATTTGGCCGACATATGTTTTGTAAGTGAATGTTGAGGGAAAAGCAATTTGATCCCATTTCAAAGCCTGGCAGAACACAATATAGCATAATCACTAAAAAATCTAAGACAGAATTTCATCAAGCAAAAACAAACACTGTTCAGAAACTCAGCAGGAGACAGCCAGCCCTGAGCCTACAGTAATTGCAACATTGAGAATAGGAGTGAATTCCCTGAAGATGCTCCATACAGTAGCAAACCATCTGTCTAAACACTTGCAGAAAAGGCTCATGTTTGAAAACCCTGGAACTTGCCAAGGTCTTTGCCATTGGCTTGGGAAGTGTAATGACATGGGATACTCACAGATGTTCTTTCTGAATGTCCTCCGCTCCCTGTAAGCAGAGGGATCTTGGAGACTGCAAAATGAACTACCAGGAAAGACAACAAAACCTTTTTCCACCTCCTGTTGCCTTTTTCTACGGCAGGGACTGAGGCTTCAAAAATCAATTAGCATTTTTCTGCTGATTGAGTAAGGAAAATGCTTCCTTCTAACACCGAGCATCGCTGACACTGACCCCCGGGTAGAATTTCTTCAAGGTGCCCTTACACATGGCCCTGGACCACCAACCCTATCCTTCAGAACAAACATCTGCGATTCACAGCAACTCCAGAGAACATTTCTCAAGTACCTTGGGAAAAAGATGACAGCTGTTGAGACCTAGAAAACACTTGAGTCCTGGGATTTTGCAGAACAAGTACAATTTGTCACTAATATATATGAAAAATCCAGTCCATGGCAGGGTGAATGACATAAGCTTGTAAAGCAGAAAATAATTCATATTGCAGCATAAAAAAGCAATGACATTTGAAGTGAAGGGTCAGCTGCCAATTCTCTTGTGAGGTCTATTTCTCAGGGCTTTAGAACTTGAATAACTATATACAACATCAAGTTGACAGTCTCAATGATTTTTCAAACAACGGATTAACTTTCTTAAACAGATTTCAATACTTACAGTAATATTTAATTGGAATTTTAAGAGTTGTGAAAAGAAAGCCCACTGAGAGGCATACAAATTAGAATCTGCTTACCCTACACTCAGGGCAGCGTTCAGCACAAGACAAAACTTCCTCTGCTGCTGCACCACTGGGCTTCACCCCACCAAAGAAAAAGCCAAGAGCAGTTTCTTCCCTATGGCATTCTGCAAGTGGCTCTAACAAGCAGATAGATGAAGATTGACACTACAAGAATTGCATGCTGTGGAGAATCTAAACAGAATAATTCTCTTGCATTCAGCTTTTTTCTCAGCTTCTGGCATGACTCCTTGTGTTGGGATTTTAAGCCCCACCTGCACTGGCCTTCCTAAGGTGCTGCATCTTGCTCTATCCCTGTAGCTCATTTGCTGATTTTCAAGATGTTCCATTCTGTGTTTTGCCCCATCAACAAAACAAAGCTGTTGATAAACACAGAGGCCTTGACTCAGGAAGAAATTCCAAACATATTATTGCACTTCATCACAGGCATGTGAGGAAAGGAAGTAGGGGCCACATCCCATTGTCTTCTGGCTCCTGTCTGGCTAAACATGCCCTGCAAGACCCATGTCCACCTCTGCTTGCTGCAGTGAAGTGGTTTGGTTCAGGCTATATGGCATCTGTGTGTCAGTGACTGGTGGAGACAAATGTTCCAAGCACCAGCATCTGTATTTCATAAAGGAACATGAGGATCTGATAAAACCAGCCTGCAGGACCTCCCAGAAACCTGACAAGAACCATCTCAGCTCCCCATGGGACTCTAGGTAATGGCAGCACAGCATTTCCTCACCTTGACAACAGGGAGCTGTCATAGTTGCTTTATGGCCCTTCTCAACGTAGTACCTCACTGCATCCCGGGTTTCACTTACTGTTCCTTCAAAACAGTGCCTTGAGGCAAGGAACTCTTCTGTCCCCATTCACACACCGGGACAGTGAGGCCCAAGTCTGATGGACAGAAAACATCAGGACCCACGAGGTGCATCCACACATCTGTCAGTCAGCTGCCTGAGCCACGCCACCTGTGACCTGAGGGAGCATCAATGCCATCAGTGCCATCAGTGCCATCAGTGCCCTGTGGTGGCCAAAAAAAGCTGAAAGGTATCTGACAAATGGTGGGAGCCTTGGCCAAGACACTGTGCCTCCTCTAAAGGCTGAGCTTCTTCCCAGCTTTACTCAGGAGTGCTCTTAAACCTATTCCCAGACAATCTGGACACTGGGTAAGTCTGGGTTTAAAAGCATGCTCAAATTTGTGTTTAAAATCTAGGCCAGAGAATCGTTCAATAAGGTTGTCTTGGAAGATGTGTAGCAGAGCAGGGATCTGGACCCAGGCTTCTCTCCTGTAACTGGTCTTTCTCCCTTTATATTTCTTTACTCTTAGAGGTCTTTTCCACCACGACTTGAGGTTTTACAGCCATGGGAAAAAAATAGAGCAGAGGAGGATGGAGGAAGAAAACTGGAATAGAAAACAGGAAAAGAAGGAAAAAAAATATTTCAAGCTATATTGTTTCTAGATAATGTTAACTGAAGAATTATAAAAAATCAAAAAACATAATAATCTTGAAGAAAATAACACCAATGCACTAATATTTTCATTATAACTTCTGAGTTAAAAAAAATGGGAAAGAAAACGGTGACCAGTTCCCACCAAGAACCTTTAAAAACATCTCATGACAAGGATTACACCACATTTATGAGGTGGCCATTCCATGTGCAGTCAAGCCAACTGGCTTTTTGTGCTCCCAATAATGAAAAAGAGGTGCTGTAACACTGGTGTAATATTACTGATGAGAGTGTTGAGGTAAGTTTCCTTGCAGTCAGGTCCTTCTCAAATAAATTTTATAAGCTACGCTTGCCCCATTTATACCAAACTGCATGATCTGCTTTATGTCTGCAATGGAAAACGTGGTTATAAAATGTCTTCTTTACTCTTGTTTTTATGTAACACAATGTCGGAATCAGTAGCATGGAAATGAAGGACCCAGGTTATGTGCCAGGAGCCTTGGAACATAAAACCTTGCTGTGGGCTGATAATATCTCACTGATTCTTACCAGTCTCCAAGACTCTGTCCACAACCTTTCTGCAAAATAAACTTTATGAAATCAAAACTTGCACCCTTCTCAGAAGTCCAGTCCCTTCCTGTGGTGAACACTGCTTTTGTGATAACCAAAGGAATTTTATATTTAGGGACAGCACTTGTTCTTGACCTCCAGAGGACTGTTTCCATTGACACATGCTGAAAAGAAAAGGGATAAAAATTCCCTTTGGGATTTCAGTTTAGATACTACAGTTCTAATATGAAATTTAAACTGCCCCAAGCTGCTAGTGTTAGAATACCGCCTGCTAAGTATAAAGCAGAAAGGGAAAAGTCCAGAAGACAATACTTCATTACATGGAAATTCTTTGAATCCTAAAGCCATATGGAACATTAAAAGCTTTCCCCAAATCCCTCTCACACTAATGGAATTCAATTGTTATTAAAAAAATGATATTTAGAAGAAGAAGAAGAAAATTCTGATTTTCTGCATCTCTGGGAGCTGGCTGAGAACTCATGTGTGACTATAAAAATAGCTTCAGCACAAGTATAAGAGTCAGGAAACAAAATCTCTTTTAATCATGTAATCAGCAGCTTTCTCTGTGAATTAGGCTGTGTGCCTCCCCCAGTTCAGAGATCAATTCTTCCCAGTCAGGTCTGTTTTGTGAGCATCCCCACAATAGCACATTATGGGCAGCTGTGCCCACATTGTCTTGTGGTTTTTGCCTTCTGAAGAAGTGTAGCTCTAACCACTCTATCAAAAAAGTCACACAACTCACCAGATGTAAGGTGAAAATTCCCTCATGAATATACACAGGAGGTAGTTCATACACAAATGAATTTGCATAACTTTTAGTTAAACCCTTATGAGAAATTACCAAATCTACAAAGATAATGGCCTTGATCTTGGAAAAATCATGGTCAGAAAAAGACTTTCTCACTCACTGCCTTTGAGAAATTTGTTGTTTTCCTACCAGCACCCTGAGTTCAAAAGCCTGCTCTGCTGGGCTGAGAAAAGGATGTGATCCCAAGTCCCAGATCAGCACCTGTTCCACAGGACACAACTCAGCTTTAGCACTCTTTTGCAGAACAAATTTGAAAAAAAGTTTTGTCCCATACCATCCTCAAAAGCTGGTGGGTTTTTTACATTAATTTTTCACAGAATACACAGGCTATTTTCCACCAAGGCAACAGAAGCCAGGATGTGGTAAAATGCTATAGCAACATACTAACTTCCCTGGCAATGTGAGTGACCCACTCTTCACCATAAAAGATATTAAAATGTCATGGCATTTAATGAAACTCTCAGAGCACCTCTCAAGCAGTTCAGAGGAGAGTGTGCTGCAATTTTTGCTTCCACTAAGCTGGAGCAGCTCACTCAGAGGAATAGCACGCTGTGCTTGTTGGCCTCCTTCCACTCAAGGTTATGAATCAGAGCTGTGTTAACGAACCCAGAGAAACCTCCTCCATGCTGAGCCCAGCAGAAGGCCAACCAAGATTTAATTGTCCTTTCTATTGCTCTCCTTTGCTAGGCTCAAGGCTGAGCCCCCAAACCCCTGGGAGCGTGGCTATTCCCACAGCACATTCCCTGCTGCACAGAGCCCCTGCCCAGCACAAAGGCAGAATGGAACATGACCAACGAGTGTGAAGCAAGATCTTTGCTCGGCACCACCTTGACTTTGCAATGTACCATGGAGAGATGTTATTCACCCATTCTATTGCACCCTGTGGGTTTGCATACACCTACTATCACTGTGCCATCTGGTAATGATTTTCTGCAAACAGCAACATCATATATTCTTGCTGGGAGTTTGTATGAACTACATGGCTCTTGCTGCTCCCCGTTCAGGAAATACCTTCTCTTTGGTAAGATCAGTGGGCCAAACTTTGATGTCAACATTCAGCTCTTTTTTGTTGTCCAGAACTCTGGCTAGCCATGTAAGCATCTGCCTCAGCCAAGATGAAGAAAAATTCAATCATAAAACTCTCTGAGGTTGAACAATAAAGGGCTCTTATTTTATGTCAAACTTCTTGCTAGCAGTTTTTCCTTAAAAATCAAAGGATGAAATGCAAATAACTGTATGTGTGAAATGTTCCCTGTGCAAAACTGCAAATTTTAGGACAGGAGGCTGTGTAAGTGTGCTCCAGTTTTGTGATCCTTTCCCAGTGGGGGTATCAGGCTCAGTTTCCCATCATCTCTGGCTGGACACTGAGTGAGCAGGAAGCACTGTGGCTGTCCAAAGTTTTCATTCTGTTTTGATCACCTCAGATACAAAAGCAGCATTCACTTTGCACTAGCACAGCTGGCAGTACAGCAAGTGAGGCTGAGGAGAGACAGGCACACCAAACCCACTTCATGCCATGGGGGCAGAGGCCAAGCATGAGGAGCAGTGAGCAGAATGATGTATGTTCAGGCAGATAAAGGTAATTAACCCCTGGTTAGTCTAATCCAAGGACTCTCTGTCTTCTGTATCTTGAAAACTTTGAATCAACGTATGATCTCTCTCTTGTAAAGAAAATGAACTTTGCCTGTGCCACATCTCAGACCTCTTAGATGAATCACAGGTTATGCAAGATGTATGCTATACAAAGAATCCATCCAGACAACCATACAAATCCCTATGGACTTAAATGCAATGAATCAGGCCTTGTTTAACCTATACCTGTGTTATTTCTATGGCCAAAGTCAAACCTCTTACACAGCTCCAATGCATTTGAGCAGAGTTGTGCCTCCTTTCATCACAGGCCTGCATCCTATGTCCACACAAATATCTGCTGTGTTTTTAACTTTTTCCAAGTTTCTTAAAAACTTACAGACACTGCAAAGCTTCACTTCTTCCAGTTGAATCAGTCACTAATGAATCCTGGCCAGAATCTCTTCATTAAACACCCAGATTTTTTGATTGTGCTGACCTATTTACATGCAAGAGTTTATTTTAACACAGTATTTTTTTCCCTTCTTCTCAAATTTCTTTCTTTTTTAACAGAATTTAAGAAAATGCAAGAAAGTCTTTGCTGATATTTAGTTACTCACCACATGCTGAGTTGAGTTTCCTGTTTAAAGGAGAGAGAGGCTGAGTGTGTGTGTGAGTGTGTGTGTGTGTGAGTGTGTGTGAGCCAACAGGCTGAGAAGCACCAATACCCAGCCATGAGATTTTTCTGAGCTGTTTTGACCCAGCTAGCACCAAACACAGCTTGTACACTGCAAGCAGCACTGGGCAGAGTTCCCAACAAATGCAAAACAATATTTTTAATTCATCTGGGGGATTTCCTGAAGAAAACTTTGGCATGGAAAGAGCGAATTGCATTCAGCAAGAGTGGCAATGTTCTAGAAGGATTTAGCTGGCGATATATGCCTTTAGTGGAGTGCAAGCTCCTCTCAGAGTTTGTCCCAGAAGCAGGGGTGTGTGAGGGGCAGTGAGGGAGTTAGAGAGCATGGGAGAGAGGCAATTAATAGCAGATGGGGGAATAAAGAACTGCTTTCAACAGGCCTCCAAAACTGTATGGAAAGAGGTGGGAAAGAAGGGCTACAGAGAAAGCAATCCTGCTCCTTGTTAGAGCTGCAGAAAAAGTGGCAGGGGAGAATGGTGTGCCCTGGAAAAGTAGGTTTCCCAATATCTAATACATACAATACATACATGACCCTAAAAGCGAGGGTCACATGTGGAAAGGAAGGAAAATACCCAAACTAAGAGTCAATGCTGAACATTGAAGAAACAGAGACAATGCTGAAAAAAGTCTTTTCTGATCCAAAGGGTCACCATCCCTCACATTCTAACTGTGGGTATTGTGAAATCTGGTGATTTTTTAAAAGTCATATTGTGAAATCTCAGGATTTGTATGTGAACATCATCCAGCATTCTCTCTCCCCTTCACGGGGACTTCCTACCTCTGTGCATAAGAACATAGCTGGCAGTTTTACCTAAAGGGTCAGAAATTAGCTGCAAGAAATAGAAATGTCTCCACTTGTAAAATTTGTTTTAAGCCAAGTTCAATACTTTGCAAGGATCATTTTTTGGTTAATGGAACATTGGAAGCTGAACTTTGCTCCCTTTTGACAGTTAGGGACTTTCATATCACTTCACCAAAACAAAACAAGCCTGCAAACAATATGATTAGGTAAAGCCTTTTCTATTAATGTCCTAGCAAGAAATCCTTTACAGCACAAACAATGTACTAATCTCTGATCTGCCTCGAACTCTATAATATCACTCCAGGCACTATATTAAGCCTTATTGTTCCCTTCAGTAAAAGGCAGTTCTGAGGCTGCATTTCTGGGGACAGCTTCACACAATTGGAGACTGAATAGCTATAAGCATAACTCCTACAACTGAGAGGAATGAGCATTTAATATGGCCCTTCCTAAAGGACAGAAGATATGAGGATAAAGGTCAAGTGCTTTGAATCAAAGGCTGGAAAAGAAAACCAGCTTCTTGTTACTCTAAGCAACAGCACCAAATGTCTGTTTAACTGATCTGCTGAGCCCTCTCATAAGTGAATGCACAGTGCATGTGAGACCTTGCATACCATTTTGTTATGAAGTTCCAGCTTGCTTCCTGCTGTACTTCAGATTGCAGCTGTAGTCCAGAGAGTTAGAGAATTACAGACCCTAAAGTGTCCTTCCACATATGGAAATGTGCATTTCTTGTGAAGTGCAGGAGAAAGAGCATTATGAATACAAAACAAGGGGCTAGCACTCCCAGAGCCTTGCTCTGCCTTTCACAGCTGCCTGCAGTAAGGCACATCACTCCCTTGGTACCTTAGTTTCCTCAGGAATAATCGTGCTTCAATGGTAGGAAGAGCATTGAATTTGGCAATTGCTTGCAACCTGCCAAGTACATGTGAGGTACTTTAGTAAGTGATATTTGCTATTCATTATATTTGAAAATACAAATTAATTCTCAGAAACATGCAAGGCTACAGCCATTTTATCCAGAGTCCTCTGAAGTCACCAAAAGTATTCCATTATGATGTGAGTATCAGCAGGATTTGGTCAAGTACCCTTCCCCACAAGACAACAATTCTTTCCTGGTGCTAACTGCCAATCTAGTGTT
Organism: Sturnus vulgaris; assembly: GCF_052056855.1. Classification (NCBI taxonomy): domain Eukaryota; kingdom Metazoa; phylum Chordata; class Aves; order Passeriformes; family Sturnidae; genus Sturnus; species Sturnus vulgaris. The sequence goes on along the minus strand of NC_142250.1, from coordinate 20,923,336 downwards.
GATTCAGGGCATGTCTAAACTGCAGACTTCTTTAATCACAGCACTACTGGATTTTGCACATTTTTCAGAGAATAAAAAGAAAGAATATGTTCTCTCCACTCTCTCTAGGTGCTCTTGCCTTGGAGGAAGTACACACAGGAAGAGGCTCACAGGTTTGAGGCTCACCATTTTCACAGAATTGTGAATGGTTTGGGTGGGAAGGGACCTTTAAAGCCTGTCCAGTCCAACTGCCCTGCAATGGGCAGGGACATCTTCAGCTAGATCAGGTTGCTGAAAGCCCTGTCCAACCTGACTTTGAATGTTTCCAGGGATGGGGCAATCTGTGGGCAACCTGTTCCAGCACCTTCACTGTAAAGTTTCTCTCTTATATCCAATCTGAAATTACCCTTTTTTAATTTAAAAGCATTACTCCTTGTCCTATCACAATAGGCTGAAAAGTCTGTCCTCACCTTTCCAGTAATGAATTCTAGTTTGGATCCCCTCTGGAGATGTTAGACTCTGGATGAGGAATTTTGGTGGGTAACATGAAATTAGAGTTATTTCCCTGGCTGACAAGAGCTAACTCTTTGTTCTATAGGAGTGACCAGAAAGGTAGCAAAGAGTCTCAAAACTTGCTGAAATTAACTGGAACTGGGGACCATTGCAAAGTTCCTCCAGTTCGTAATTTTCAATGCAAATTGGTGAAGTGTTGCCCCTTCAGCTGAAGGGATTTCCTATTCCTAATCAAATGGAAATATCTTGAACTAAAGCAGAGCAAAAAGCTGCCAATCCACAGCTGCCTTTTCCTGTAGGTTCATCCAAGTCTCCCATGGAGTAATTGAAATATCACTGTGTAATGAAACTTATAAAACTTTAATATAGGATTTATACTTTTTCATGTCTATTATTTCCAAAGCTTGCCTCCATCCCCTGTCAATAGATTTCCTCAAGGGTATGGGTAAGGATCTCAGCTGCAACTGGTTTGACTGCATTGTAATGAAAATGGTGAGTTGATCAGTATCGGATATAACTGAACATTCTCCCAAAATTACATCTGACATTTACAAGGAAATAAGACTGTAAATTCAGCCTTAGGATCTAGTAGTTGCTTGTAAAGCAAGAATTGGCACTGGCAGGCTCATGTTGATCTAGAAATTTCAGGTAATATAAGAATTCCTTCAGCAGAATAAAACCTGTGCCTGCATTGGCAGTGAATTTTAAGCATCCAATGTCAATCAGAAATGAAATGCAATGCAATTCAATATCCCCCCTTGAGATGTGGCCAAAAAGGAAAACTTTCACAAGTTGAAGAGAAGATAGTAACCCATCCTCCCATATTGCATAATGCAACCCAGCTCACATATGGTTTTGCTCAGTGTTTATCAGACAACACAAACACTTCCACAACTGGGAAAGAAAGTTCTAGGGACAGAGTGGGGCAGTAAAAGGCAGATCTGAGACAAGTTACACTGCCTCAAGATGAACTCTTGGAAGTATGGGGCTGAACACCAGCCCTTTCCAGAGACAGCTGTTGGGCAGGGAAGATCAGGTTTTCTGGGGGGTTTCATAATGCAATGGCATTCCATTACAACTGTTTTTCTCCCTGGGAAAAAGGGGTTTTCTTGTAAAGTTTCCAGTTTGAAGTTTCTTCTTCCTCCAAATTGCTCAAACCTCTACTTTTCAAAGTAGCTTTTATTTTCCAAATTTAAGATAATTATAGTGGCTAGAAACCATTAAGAAATATTCAGAACTAAACCAAAACATTTGAAAATCATCTAAACAAAGTGCTGCACTTGACCCCTAACCTTACTGCTCTTTTCCAGATTTTCAGTTCACCAATATGTTTCAGATTTTGACTTTGCAGCCTCTGTCAGGAAAAAAAAAATGTTTATCTAGTGCTTTGAAAATCTTAATCAAATTCGAAAATAATTTCCAGCCTAGATCTAGTGTCAGTCCTATGCCTTGCTCTCTATATAATGCTTAGTTTTTCTCCACTGGGACTGACTGGCAGGATGTTTAAAAAAGAAGAGTTTTGGCATTCAAAAGTGTACAAAGGCTGTAGCTGCCATAGAGATAAAGAAAAGAAGGGAGATGATGTCAGAAAGAGTGCATCTCCTGTGATCTTCAGTCTTACCCATTTCAGTTCCCTCTTCATCCTCAGTAAGTTTTTGCTAGAGCCAGTATGAAAAATCTCCCAAGGCTGCTACAGCCTACACAAGGTCCTGGTTGGCAATTCCCTTTGTTTTTTGCACTTGATCCCATGCGTATCAGTCATGAAGTGCAGATCTCAGCTAGGGTCAGCCTCACCCACAGACTCTTTACTTGCTCTGGGTCAGATCCAGAACTTTAATGCCAATTCTTACTCAACCAAAACTCCCAACTGAATCCCAGAAGACTTGACTGCAAAGTATGTCTCTGCCATCACTCATAACTCTTGCAAAACATCCATGAGCTTAGAAAATATACTGAATGTCCTTTTGGATTTAGAGAAATCCCTCTTCAGAAGAAAGTTCTCGTTCACATCACCCCTGCCTCTCCAGCTGCAGCAGAACACCAGAGCCAGCCTCTCCAGCTGCCTCAGGCCTGAGTGAGAGCAGGAGAAGGTCACACAAAAATGTGAAGCACTTCTCAGGCCAGTTGCGTGCTGTGTCTGCTCCCCTCTCACTCTGCTGCACTGCCCAGTGTAACGGGATGGAGAGAAATATTCCAGATATACACACAAAGCTAGGAAATCATGCAGAGGCTGCTGTTCACACAGGAGAACTACTGCCCCTGGAAACTGGTCTTGGACAAAGCTGGCAGAGGCAAGGATTCACCTGGCCTGGCTACAGCCATTTAGAATAAAGCAAATAATACAGGCTGTATTTTCTCCCTCAGCAATGAGAGGAGAGGTAACCTCTGGAGAGCAGAGACTCCATTTCAGAAGCACCATCTCCTCACATCAAGGAATGTCTGTGAAACAAATGGAGTCAGGGCTCTAGGCAGCCCCTGACACAGTCTGGTGGGAGCAGAGAAGACACAAAGGTGTCCATGGTTCAGGCTCCTAGGCTGCACTCCTGGCCCCTGGGCATGCCAAGAGACATCAGCCCAGCATGGGAAGCAAACCTAACTCCAAACCAAGGGCGTGCCCTGGCACAAAGGCAACCAGACACAGAGGCTGGGCTGTGCTCTGGGAAGGCACACGAATCACCTGCACACACTGCAAGCTGCACAGCCCAGGGCAGAGCAGGGGCACCATGGCTTTCCCTGCTGCCAGCACACCAGAGCTCATCTCTGAGCTGACCTGAGGAAGTTCTGCCACATCCACCTCCTCCCTGAGCATGGCTTACAAGCCCAGAGCTGAGAGCCCCACATGCAGTGAGTGGGACAGGGTGCAATGCAGCAAGGAATGAGCTCTGGAAACCATCTCATGTGAGCAGCTGTTCCAAGGCTGGACACACTGTTCTGGCAGCTAAATGTGAGGGGGACAGCCTGTTTGCTCTGGCATCTCATGCACTTTGTTAAGCCAAAGAAGCAGCAGACACTGGAAGTAACCTCAGCAGCTCCCTACTGCCATTTCTCATCCTCCTCACTGCCTCCAGCTCTCACCCTGATCTCTGTCATGACTGGAGCTGAGTCTTGTGCAGGCGGAATCTAAACAGACTGAGTTTCACCCCAGTCTATAGCACATCTCAAGTGAGTGCCTGTGTGTGAGGTTTAGAAGGAAAGAGTTCTATGAGACATGAACATGCAGAAGTATGTGTTTCTCACAAGTGTGGCCAACCATGCCCTCCCCAAACCATACAAGAGATCCCTGAAGAAGGCAGCTTAAAAATCACTGGATTTATCAGCATAACAGTAATGTTTCTGGGATTATTTTTATTTGCCTTCTGGTTTGGGGGCTTTTAGATCATATTTATGTTTGATTTTTTTCTGCAACCATAAAACCTAAAAACTTTGTTGAAATTTTTATTGTTCCCATGAACGCAGGAGCTGGAAGTTCACAGAATGTTCATGGGACTCATGGTAAAACTCATGAGTTAAGAATGCATAGACTTGAATGCAGGAGGCTGTTCTGTTGTGCTAAGTGTATTTAATCTGTGTAACAATATGTGAAGAGAATTACATAAGGAGGATGTTGGAAGTTAGCATGACATGTCTGTTGGGGAGATGATGTGCATATGGGGTATTCTTGCACTTTAGGATCATAAGTACACCTCTGTCAATTGTGTTTTTTGAAATGTGCCTGATATTTTATTTCTTTCAGAGTGAAGAAGTGCATCAACATAGATTGATAGTTACTTGCTGGCTGCATACAGGAGGTTTTAGAGAACACAGAAACATAGACAGGTATTTGAGGACTACAGGCTGTGACCGGCTGGACTTGGCTTTTGGGTTAATCCAGACACAGACTTTTCTCCTGTATGCTCACTGAATCCAAATCACAGAAAGGATTAAATCTAGTTGAATCACAAAGTGTTGGCTGGTAGTAGATTAACTCCAGACCTAGAAGGTAAAATATCACAATCAGCTATTTTTTACTATTCTGTACCTTTTTAGTCCTCAGTTCTGGCAAACTCATGGCTTCCTCCAGTAGGCCTACCTACTAATAAGGACCCTGTGATGTAAATTCAAGGCACCTAGAGTCTACAATGTCTGACTTTAAGAGCTGCCTGTGTGCAAATTGCCCCTGTGCCCAGTGCCCTCCTCATTTCAGGAGCTTGCACGCACTGTGTCCCCCACAGGCACACCCCCCACAGCAGCACAGCATTTATCTGCAGGGGCAGATCCTGTCCCAGCCCCTCTGAGCTCACAGAGCCACTGCTGCCAGAGCCAGCATTGTGCTGCTGGCAGGCAGCAGAGACCTGTGCCAGGCTTGGTCCAGAGATGTGGTGCTACTGAGCCTGTGCCAGCTGCTCTGTGTCCCTGCACAGGGTCAGCAGTGCTGTCACAAATGGAAACACTCAGCCATCACATCTTGGAATCCTCTAGAGACCACACCATCTTTCAAGGGAAACTGTCCAAGTGTTCAAGACCCAGAGTCAGGTATCTGGTTACCCTTATCTCAGGGACATAACTGCCTGATATTAGCAACCATTTAATTGTTCAATCATTTTTTAATATGCCTCCAATACAATTGACCTGGTGACCCATCTGCTGCACCAAATACCATAGACAAAAAGCTCTGGGAAACCCTCAAGAAATCCAGCACTCAGTAAACTGTCCCACTCTGGTTTTCTGGGCTGGGTCTACCATTTAAACCACACAGCTCTGTCAGGGCTTAGCTCTTTGAAAAATGTGTTCTCAGAAATGCCTGGCTTGTCTTCATATCAAGATAGAATACTTGGTCATTTATCATTTGTCTTCTCATGGTTTTTTGCCTGAGGCCCAGCAGCTCACTTGGAAGTAAAGTCCTAATTGTTTTTCATCTCAGGTTTCTCAACTAGCTATCTTGGGGATTTTCACAGGAGTGTATAGAAGTGACCACCAGGAACATAAAACACTGCAGACTTTGCCATTACCCACCCAAGATTTAGTACTCTTCTAGGCACGTAATAAAAAGGACTCTGTTGCTAATTAATCACCTGATTAAGGTTCCGAGCTTGCAGGTCTCATTTTTTTCTACTGAGACGTGCTTTCTTTCACTGCCTGTCAACATGGCTGTACTTGAAGCTTTGCCTGCATTTACACAAGAAGATTCTCTTCATGGGCATCATCAGTGACGTGGTGGCTTCAGACCCTGCTGACTTGGAGGATCACATGGAGGATTCCACCCTGGTGAACTGATAGCAAGAACTTGGAAATGTTCTAACAGATAGAGTAAGATAGAAGAAATTAGATTAGAAGAGTAAGATTAGAAGAAATTAGACTTCTTCATATGGACAACATTCCCAGAAGCTTCACCAAGAATTTACATAAAGCTTGCAGGGCTGGATGGTGAAAAATAACCTTTTTTTTTTCTTTAGGCCTAATGTTCACGTCTAACCTTACATCAGGAGCCAAAGCAGAAATGTTAAAAAGAGCATGAAATTCCATTTCAGAGATAGGCATCTGGGTGATGCAGGGAGAGTTGAAGAGCTAGGGCTCTGCAGAGCTGGGGGAGAGGTGTTCTGGTCCACTTCGGCTTTCTTCATCAGGTTCGGAGCTCAGTTTGCACCTTAATTACAGGATAGGGTGGAAGAGCTACATGCAGAAACAATTTTCCAGTGAGTTACTGTTTCAGTGATTCAATCATTTTACTGGTCAGCTTGGAGTAGCTCTCAAATGATCCCCTTAAACTGATGGGCAGCTGTTTTTCACCATCAAAAAATTACAATTACAGCAAAATTCCAGGCATGACCCTTTCCACATGTATTTTAGCTCCTATATAAATCCTTTTGGCAGCATCACACAGGAGGAAAAGGCTCCTTGGTCAAACAGTTTAAAACTTATTGTTTTTTTTTAAGTAAATACTTGATAACATCTATTTAACACAAGCTCTCAGTGAATACGTGTATAAGGAAAAAAATCTGTGTGTGAGAGATATAAGACTATAACCCAATCTGGTTTGCAAATTTCCGACTAAACAAAGTTTCATCAGTAAACACTGCTTCCTTGAACGTTTCATCTGAAGCATCTCACGTTTGATCAAGTTTCACTGAAGCTGAAGAAGGTTTAACAGATCAACAATGAAATAGTTCTGCATTGCTAACCAGCTCAGATGAGTTTCATTTCTCAGACTTGTTTTCAAAGTTTCCATTATACAACAGTAAAGAGCAAATTAGAAACTGAAAAAAGTGCACATCAGAAAACTTTCCCAAAAGCCAGAAATGCTGACTTTTGGTCACACTGATCTCATGTTCAGTTGCGATTTGAGAAGTTCTCTTCCTTGTTCTTGATCCCTTAGAAAGGGGAGATAAGATATTCCTAGACAAAGACCAACTACAATAACAAAATAATGGTAAATTATGCAAGAGTAAGAGGGAAAAAAAAAAAAAAGTGGAAATAAGCAACTGGGGCAGTGGAGGGGATGTGGAAGAGAAGAAAAAAAAATCCACAAGTAGTTTCAATTTTCACCTCTTCAGTATCACTGTGCAGAACCAACACAGACCCTGGTGTATTAAACGGAAATAGCTGCAAGCTCTTTGTTTGTTTGTATTTCTTATTTTTGACCTCTGACAAAGTGGTCACCAATCCCAAAGACGCCAAAGATCCCAAACAAGACACTGTAGCTGCTTTTTTTGACAGTGATTGGGAATTTAGAGCCTTTCAGAAATTTAAGACCTATCCGAGGTGCCAGCTTTCAAAAAGTGCTGAGAAGTGACGCCCTAGAAATCAGCCTCATTGCAGTTTTCCCATTCAGAAATTCAAACACCAAGCCATTCAAAATCACCATTGCATGGATTCTTTGTAGTCCTAAAACCTCAATCCCAAATTAGGCTGATGCATAAAAAAGTGGTTGTTTTTTGCTATTTTTAGAAACCATTTTCTAAACATTAATTTAATTAATCGCCTAACCAGGGAGTGGGAAATCACCTTCCTCTTTGTTAGTCAACTAAACACTGATAAAAACAACTCTGCAGGAACTTGCCTCAATCATTTGGGGAACTTTCAACATTATTTCATGGAAATCACCCCAGTGCTATCACTGTCACCCTGCATCATATATGCAAGTGTGTGTGTATTCATATACACACATGTACACCTACATGGTGCTTGAAAGAGACAAAATATGTCAAAAGGGCATCCTGGCATTACAAAAAGTCTTAGAGGTATATGGGATAACTGCAAAGCAGGAGATTTTTTCCTCTCAACATATCTCAGTACCTATATCTGCACTTAAATACTATTTCAAGCACTGATGATGCCTGTTAGTGTGTGCATATATTGTGCTTTGTTTTCTTTTCTATCTGGATCATTAACTGAAATAAGTCAGCTCATGTGCAAAACATCTGTTTTTCAGTAAAGTCCTGCTTTTCCTCAGCTTAACAGCTGCACTAATTGAGGCATAAAGCTGTTGCAGAATTGTTCGCAAGTGGTGTGACACAGGCAGAACAGCAACCTAGGCTCTTTCCCAACCTTAGTTGCTTTTTCTCTGAAAAATTATCATTATGAATGATTGATAGCATGCAATCAACTGCTTCCAGAACTATTAGAATCTCTAATTCAGTGAGGGAGGAGGTGACTCAGTCTTGTTCATACTATTGAAATCTGGCTGGAGGGATTTGGCTATGCTGTGAAGGCTCAGTCCAGTTCATTTGGGCTTTTATGTCAGCATTTCACACGTTCTGGGAAACTTCACTCACTCGCCCTCTAGGCAGTGCCTCTAGCTCTAGAAGTTAACCTGTGCCATAGAGGATCTATGACAACCATATCATTATCCAAGGTGGTTTCCATCTCCACTCTAGTTTATTATTTCTAGGCACCATAGGTGTGCACAGCATGTTTTATGCACAACATGGAAGCTAGGGCCCAGCTCCTGCACTCAGGTCCACTGCTAGGAGCTCTAGTGACCATGCTTTGGCTGGAAGGGCTCTGCTGGAGCATCAGCATGTGGGCCTGTACATCCAGAGGAAGCACCAGGGAGAGCGCTTGGTGATACACAGAGAAGCGTGGCTCACAATACAGGGAGGCCAAGATGTGAAATCCTGGAGTGCAAAATACTTTGGTTACAGATAGTGTCAGATATTTTTCCTCACTTCATTAGGTTTAAGTTGCACTAGTAACATATGGACTTGCTTTGTTTATACCTGTCTCCCACCATGAACGACAGAAGAGACGGAGGCAGTAGAGATCCTGATTTCAGTGTCTCAGTCAAGCGTCTTAATTTGAGCTGCATGGATGTGAGATGTCCTATTGAGGAGCCTGGAGAAAGACTGGTTTCCTTTGAGAAAAATCAGTAAAACTACAAATGATTCCAGTGTAAATAGAAAGATGGGTTCTGGCACAGATAGGGAACTCCCAGGACCTGTGTCATACAGAGATGTCACCACACCAGTATTTATTCTTGCCATCCAGTCAACTCACATCAACCAAACCTGGCCAGGGCAATCAAGGGTTTCTTGATGCAATGACATTATTGTTCAGGTTTTTTGCTCAGATGAACCAGACTAACCAGCAGCTCTGTTTAGGCTGAATTTAAACCACACTGTTCTCAATGCAAATATGAGCTAGCTGTCCCCTAACATCAGAGCCTTTAACCTTTCAGGAAGCACAAGGAAGCTGCCATCTGGCTGGCCATCTGTCTTTCAAAAGGTGAGGAAGCAGGAAGGCTGAGTGACGTATGACAATGCTGAATTCCCAAAGTACTGGTGACCTCAGTGCTTTACTGTCTGGTTTTGCCCCACATGTATTCTGTCACTTTCCCTTGCTCACAGGGTTAGCAGCCACAAACACAATTACTGCTGGGCTGGAGTCCTCCCCCTCTTCATTTGACATTAATGAAATTGCAAGCAGATACGACTGCACTGGCTGCCCTGCTTTGGCAATGTTTACAAAGCTGTTACCTTGCTGGGCTCCCCATTCAGTGCCAAGTGGAAGAAAAGCCTTTGAGGTTGTATTTACTATTTTACCTCCTTGGATGTTTTTATGTCTTCTGGCTGGGAGCTGGACACTAGCACAGACAGAACCAATTACCCAAGCCCCTCCACATCTGGCACACAAGTATCTGCATGCTGCCATAGCTAAATGCCATTTGACCTGGGAGCCTGATCTTCCATAGACAGCAACTTTATTAACAACAGCTCAAGGAAATCCCCCATCCCCTCCACCCCAATCTGTGCTGTGCTAAGTTGCCCTCTGCTCAGTCACTCCTGAAAAATACTGGATTGCTTACAAGGCCTTGGGGCACACACACAAAGCCACTACAATGGATTTTACTGGCACATCCAGCCTTCTCTGCTGTTGCCTATTGCCATCTTTCATCACAGTGTCATGGAATATTTGGGTAGAGGGCTTAAATATTCATTTCTCTGGAGGTTCGTTTGCACTATAATGTCTCCGACTTGGACTCTACCTTTTTTAATAGATTCTGTGGGATTTGTAGCATATAAACCAACACAGAGTGGTTTATGAGAAATTTCCTCCTGCAGCATGTACAGCCAAAGTTTCTTGGACCATGGGAGTCTGTGCAGAGGGTTTGAGTTTCACTTCTTGAAGAGTTTTTTGTTGTTCATAGCCTGCTTAGCCCAGATGTACATAGCATTTTACATCTGAATGAAATGAAATGTCCAAGGTGAAACAAGACAGTTTTGTGAGGGGAAGAAAAACCAACTACATAGGTTTGATGTGATTGCTAAGTATGACATTAGCATAAGTCTCAGTAACTACACATCGAAATCCTATTTTAAAAGACCTAAATATGCATGACTGTGGTCACGAGGACTAACTAAAGCCATCTTCTCAGCTAAGTCACCTTTCCAGATTACCCAAACATACATGGCACACCAAAAAAATTATCTATTAAGAGATGACCCATTCCAATAGCTTATAAAACTCTACTGTAACACATGAAAGTCTATCATATTCCCTGTCTGCTCTGCTCAGATGACAAGTGCAAGCTGGGACATATGAAAAGAAAAATGATGCAGCCAAAGCCTCACAGATTGCTCAGGACAGAAAATTGAACTTGGAGGCTTAAAACACTGTTCTAATCTCCTTTGCACTAGACTGGATGTTGTCTCAAGAAGCTTCACCTGCAGATAAGGACATGCATTCTCTCTCTTTATGCACAACAGATGGTGAGTTTGCTCTACCACAATAAAGAACAAGAGAGACACTGCTTAAAGTCCTTGAGGCTGGATGCAAAAGGATTCAAGATCTGGTGCTAAATCTCAACTACATCTAAGGCCTGAAGTGAAACACCACCTTCCTTTTAGATGTTGCTTGTTCTATTAGGCTGCTCCAATCCAATCAATCACCCATTCCCAAGGCCATCTTTGTCTGCAGGTTCATGTCTTTCCCCTTACAAAAATTGAATTCACTTTCTAGGAAGAGAGGAGAAGGTGTAGTACCCTCCAAACAATCCTGTTTCAGTTGTTTCCTGCTATGGATGGGTAGACTAACTTAGAAATACAGCAGTAAGAACTATTCATCATGAGCAGTCATTGCAGCTGAACTATAGATTCATTATTTATATCAAGTTCCTCAAAGTTTGTGGCATTTTCAAGGGACATCCCCCTCCCCTAAACCAGAGCTGGGTAAGACTGAATCAATTTATAGCTCCAGGTCAGAACTAAAAGAAATTCTCTCTTTTGACCTCAAAGCAGTTGATTTTGTGTACACTTAACCCTCAGACCATGGGTATGCAGATCCAAACCAAAGAAAGGCCTTACAACAGAAACCCTTTCACCATGAATCTGCATAGCTTTCCCTGGGAACTGAAGGAAAGAAAGCTGCTGTTCTTTCAGCTTTGAAGTAAGAGCACAAATTGGTTGGGATCAACAGTGTTAGAGGAGCGGGGTGATTCAGTGGTTTATTAATCACCCTGGGACCCCAGACATGTGCTTTCACTTCCCACTTGTAGAACTACATAATGGGATTTTCAAATAGTTCTTTAGATAAGAAAGAGATTTTAAGTGTGGTGTATTCAGGATACAAAATTTGCCACTGGTGAAGGAACATTTTAACATTGCTTAAAATCTGTAAGTGCTACAAGAGCAGAAATGGAAACAAACAAAAAGGGACAAGAATACTACATGAAAGTGTCATAACCTGTGTCTTCATTCATTCAAATTTTTCAATTTAGAATAGTAAGTCTATGAAAAAAAGAAGGTGCAGAGGCTAATAGAAAGACTAAGGACATATATCTGGTGTTCAGAAGAAAGAAAATCACAACAGACAGGGTTTTTTCCCCACACATTTAAATGACTTTGATTGTGCTCTGTACTCTGTTGCCTGTTGCTAATTGATTACAATACTTATATCAGCTAGAAATTCAAAATGCAGGTAAATGTACTGAGATCACCTTTCAGCCAGATATAAAAATAACAAAATTAAACTGGCAGAGAAGCAGCAGCATCCAGAGACATCCAGACATCCACACTGGGGTTAGTGTAACCTTACCTGGCATTGTGTACTCTGGCTCAGGGCAGAGCAAGAGGACTGAGAGGGGCTCAGGCATCATTTTGACAGTCACCTTTGGAATTCAAGTCTCACATATGTCCCAGCTTTAATTTTCCAGAAGGACTTTGAAGTTTTTAGAACATTTATGATCTGATACTCAGGAGAAGATGAGCCTAAGTCACAACAGAAAAACATCATTAGAAGGATTTTCTGCCTTCAGACCTAGGAACTCTAAGCCCTGGGAATCTTTGTCCCACCAGGTTTTCAGCAGCTCTCAAGATCTCTTTAGCCACCACCCCAGACAGAAAGACCTTCTGCTTTCAAGACTGCAGCTCCCATGTGAGAGAAATAGTTTGAATTGGGACCCACAACTTGAAGAAACCTCAACCTTCAAGACAGCTCTCTTAGGTCAATAGAAACATAGATGGAAGCAGTGGGAACCTGACCCTGTGTCATGGGAGCATCCTGTTATCCCTGGCAAATCAGGCTGCCCTGGGTATCTGACAGCCCACAGAGGGAGCCTGGTTACTCTGTGGGCTGCATAACATCCTCTGAAAACCCAGCACCTGTGCTCCTAAGAATCAGCCTTCCATCCAGCCTCTGCTGTGTGGGAGAGGTCACCTCCAGTTCTCATACCTCTGATAGACTAAACAAAGGGACATGGAAGACTCAATAGGTTTGAATATATTCATAATAAAATTTAAAAGGAAAAAAATCCCCCCAAAACCACTTAAAAAAAAAAAAAAAAAAAAGCTACAAAATTCAAATGTGGGATTTGGAAAGTAGGTAAATTCTCTTTGATCCAGTCGAGAATTGTATGAAACCTTTGGCAGTTTCTGTCAAGGGAGAGAGGCTATTCACGGGCATTTCCTGCAATTTCTGCTCCTAGGAAATAGGAAGAATCATTTGGCTTCTCTAGCTATCCAGCTCCCTTCAAGTTCTAAGAGAACTATACTCTAAGAACTAAGCTCCTTCTCTTCCTAAAAACCATGTATCTATCTGTGCTTTACAACTGACACTAACTAAATGACTGGGAATGATGAAATCGAGTGGGTTAAATCCATTTCCCTTTATTGATTGAAAGGGCATTATTTTAAATGTTAATGACTACAGGAAAACAACCTGGCTTGATTATCTGTGATTGGGCAGAGAGGTCATCTGGGTCTTCTTACTGGTGGATACAAATTCTGCATATGCTGATTATTCATGGAGAGCAATATATTCATTTGCAGGTGGTTTGCACAAGGCAATGCCAGTGAAAATTGTCTGATTAAAAGCTCCTTGAAAGCTGAAAGCACCCAGCTGCTATCAGATGTCAAAAAGTATTTAGCAAATATGTAAAATGACTGGTACAATCAACATCCCCATCATCACAATTGCCTAGCAGCATTCAGTTTGGAGAAGATCCACTCATGCCAAGCATGCTCCATACTTTACAAAAAGAAACAGTGCCTAAATCAGAAATATTATCTTCAGTTGTGCTTCCAATCCTCGTCTTGATCTGCTGTGGCTCTTAAATCTCGTTGACTGAAAGAGCTGATTAAATTCTGTTTCTCAATGAAAAATAGCTAGTATTGGATGGAAATTTAATAGACATTGCTCTTCCTTTTTTTCTTCTTTTTTACATTAGGACACCATTAAGAATCACAGTGTTAATATCTAAAGACTTAACTATTGAAACCCAGTGTGGCTTGTGTGGGAACACCATAACATTTTTGTGGTATTTCCCATAAAATGTTGCATTAAAGCATGAGATCAAAAAGCTGAGTTAAGAATCAGGCAAGTTGTCTGAGAATGATGGCAAAAAATCCTCCTCCAAGCCACTCTTTCTGGCCACTTTGCCCCGGTGTTTTGTCACCCCCACAGCTCCACACTCCTGTAAAATCCACCATCGGAGACAGAAGCTCGGTTGTCACTGAAGCCAGCAGGATCTTCTGCAGCCCTCAGAGGCGGGCTGTGCCCATCCATCACCCATCCCTCCCTGCCCTCCACCGCTGCACCACGCAGGGCACCCCTTCCAGTGAACAGGAGTTTTGCCAAATTAAGATCTGCAGGTTCAAGCCCTGCATGCTGTAAATAATTAGCCTTAAAAACATCCCCACAAAAAAAAAAAAAAAAATTTCCCTGCCTGAGGACTTGTAAACGCACACAGTAAAAATAATTCTCTTGCTGTCTGTAAAATGTGTTCCTTATTAGAGAAGGCTCCTGACCCCGAGTGCCCACACTGTTTCTCCCTCTGCCTCTCACTCTTGCACGCGTGCGCACATGTGAGCATGCACTTTGTTCTTTTCCAAAGCTGGCAGCTGCAGCAGGAACAGCAGTTGTAGACATTTTGAGTATTTATTCATCCCCCATATGTTGGGAAAGCCTTTGGGGATTCGAAATAAGATCCTTTGCCCTCGCAGAAAGAAGAATAAATATATTTAAAAGAATGTTACAAATTTGGCAAACATCGCATCGCAACATCAATCCAGACCCTCATCAGAGTGAAGAAAATAACAATGTGCAGATTTTATTAAAAGTACGGGAATGAAAAAACTGTTTCCCACAACTGAGGAACTTTAATTCAAAAATAAGCAAGCCTGAACTCTAGCTTTGCCCACAGTAATGAGCTGTTTCTCCCCCAGCGGAGTGCAGATGAGTGTGTGCGTCACCCTGCACTGCACTCCTTTCTCTGAGAGTTGTCAGTTAAAAAATAGGTTGTGGTGAACAAAAAAGAAAACATTTCCTTCAGTAGCCAAGAATCCTGATCCTCCTTCTGCCCTGGCTTTACATGTTCTCTAAAGCAAAAACAACGTTTTTCTGGATGAATGGTTTTCCAAGCAAGGTGCCTTCTGTTCAGTTTTCCATCACACAATGGCTGCTCAGTCTCCACAGAGATGCAGCATCCCTTGATTGTAATGATTCCTGATCAGACCTAAAGGCAATTCATGAGCACAATTGGACACATAACCAACATATATAAGTGACCGTGTTCTGGGTGCAGTGAGGACCACAGCCATCAGCACCACAGCTCAAAGCATTTTTTGAGGGGAAAGCAAATTATTTTCGGTGTCATTGGGATTGCAATCACTGAGATCAGGCATAAGAGGGAGACGTGGTCACATAACAGAGCAATTCAGAGTTTAGTTCCATTCTTTCTGCTCATAAATTTCCCCAAATGAAAATATGGAGTAACTACTGGTTCCACTGAGGCTGCTCTGATTTATGCCGAAGGAAACAAAACTCTGTCTGGCCTTAGGGGCTTTAATTTTTAAAAGGGGCTTATGAGAATTCAGCCACTAGAGATTAAAATAAATAGTCAAATTCCCTGCTCTTCCAAAAACAAGATCTTCAATTGGTACTGAATGCACAGCATGAACTTTAATACTGAAAGAGTCAGATTAGGTGATAACAGTGATTCCTTCTGGTCTTAAAACATCTAACATATATGACAAAAGTAGAGAAACCAAGGCAAACACTTTATGACTGATCTTTGCTTAGTTCCTCTGTATTCCTTTCTATTTTCTATTTGTTCATTTCATCACTACTATACTTTGGAGGAAATTAAATGTTCTGCAACTCATGAAAGAAATATCACTAAAGCATGGCTCTTGCTAATGATTACCAGCAGAACTTCTAGGTGGATAATGCTTATTTATCTAATTTGAGATTAATTGCATTCCCAACACTTGCACTAATCTGATCTATGCAGAAGCTGGCACCTCTACATTGTCTTTGGAGCTGGAGAGTGTTTAGAATCATTCTTCAGACCCTATAAACCAAGATTCTTATCCCACAAGAGAATTTCACACAGAACTTTGCACATTTGAATCAGTTATATTAAATCTGAACACTTTTCAAGCAGTCAGACAAGTTTAAATTCCAGTGGAGCCAAAACATTTTCAGCCATATAACAACCAGGTTTTAGTGCTAATAAATGTCCTTTCCTCCTGTCTACAGGATGTCACTGTGAAATGAAAACTGCTTCTAAAGAATGTTAAGAGAGACACACAATACATTTTACCTCCTTGGACTCCTACAGCTGTGCAGCAAGGGTAATCAGGGCTACAGGGCCACATTCCAAGCCCTGGTGCTTATAAAGTAATTCTCTTTTGTCCTGGAGACCCCACTTGTCTCTAATGAGGTCAAAGGCATGACTGGGGTGGAGGACTTAGGAGTGCAGATCTCATTTCCATCCTAGAAGGAACTAGTAATTCTAGGCAGGTTTTGTCTCCTGAGGGCCAAAATCAAAGTGAGAGCCTACAACACTGTAGCAACTCTATTCCATAGCTTCTTTCAGCCTCTTCTGTCATTCCAAGCACAGTTCCTCCAACTTTGTTTAAACTTGGGCACATTTTATGCCATGGAAATGCAATTCACCTTTACAGAAAGTTGTTTGCTTCATCCTTTGCCCTACACCTGTGTATGGGCTCCCACAAGCCAGCAGCTCACAGAATGCACAGGGCGAAACCCAAGATGATGTAGAAAGCTGCAAATTAGGAGGCCTATTCAGATCAACTTGCACCAAAGTAGATTTTCAACTGTATTCTCTGGGGATAAACAGATGTACAAGCAGGAAACTAAACCAGAACATGTCACTTCCCTACCAAATGTAGCCAAAATTTATTTCCCAGTTTACTGCCTGTAGCCTGACATAGTAAGAGAATATTACCTCAGAGTGAATTAATTAGTTTGGCTGAGTTTGGTGAGCTGTCAAGAGTGTTGCCCCAGACATATTACCCTTTGTAACCCTGCGTATGGAGAGTAAACTGAGAGTAACTGTGTTGTCTCATAACAAGGCTCTAAATGCAAATGAAAAATCTCCTTGCACCCACCAAAAGCTAGTAAATTCTACTGGTAATAATTCTATATAAGCTTCCAGGTGTAAATTCCTAGTAAAATATACCACAGGTTCTGAAACATTAATTTTAATGATTGAAATCTTTCAGGCTCAGTTATTTTCACAAAATCATCTGAAAGGTTGACCAAAATGGTTAAGCAGCTTCTAGAGCACAAGGATAATGAAAACTTTATGGAAAGGTATTTTCGTTATTGAAATGGGAGAGGAAGAGGAGATTTTTTTTTTTTTATTAAATCCAAATGCAGTAAAAGTTTGCACCAAAATAACAAATGGAAATAATTAAAACTCATTGGACATGTGTGTTACAGATCCTACATTTGTTGTACTCTCATACAGTCAGACCTTGAGACATATGGGAAAAACAAAGTTAAACCAGTCATATTAATAAAGCCATGAAGCATAATTGTTTATAGGCATGTAGCCAATATCCACCTGCCATAACCTGGAACTGCACTATGCTCCCAGATAAGAATGTGAACCTTGATCAAGCACAATGAAGGTCACAGACAGCTTTGGGGGGAAAAGGAAATCCAGCATTTTTCCTCCTGTTTGAATCTTCAAATTAAATAAAACCATTCTAAACTGGGAAGGTGGCTCTTTTCTCTGGCAGTGAGAGGGATGGCTGAGGTCACTCTGGAATTCATGGCCCTGTGAGGGTAATGGATAGCATGAACAATCCTGGGACTCTGGCTGAATGCAGATCCCTCAGCAGTGATTGTCCACAGAATCTACAAGCAGCAGGGAAACAGAAGAAGCAATACAAATAATTGCAAAACATTCAAACATTCTACATCGTTAGCCAGAGCATGGAAGTTATATTGATGTTATGAATGTTATTGATGTTATGAAGTTCTAATTAGCTGTTTCACATGTTACACTGAGAGCTATAGATTCAGACAGACAAATATTCTCAGCAATCTTTTATTACTCATCTTATGACTTTGCCCTCAGGGGGAAAAGAACTTGACAGTAACTTCAGGCTCTGAATTTACAGTGCATGCATACATAACAGAACCCTGCCTTTGTGCATGTCCTGATCCTGTTCTATCAGGAGGGAGGGAAGCTCCCTTTGGGGACTAAGACATAGGCAAGAGTGAAGATGAACATGTGCTGGGGGCAATTAGACAGTGCAGTCAAAAGTGGTTCATAAAGGTGGTCCATGGGCCATTTTAGCCCTTGACCAAAAATTTCTAAATCTCAGACCATTTCCTACTGAATTTATTTATCAGATTTCTCCAAGTGCTTCAATGGTCTCCTTGCTGTTGAGACTGGAGTAGGCAGAGGCTAAAATTCCAGTCCAGATTTATAACATGTGAAATGTGAGTTTTGCAACACTGAGACACAGATAGGTTTTCAATTCAAGAATTCTGTATCTTAGTCCTCTAAACTTGTCTCATTTTCTTTCTGACATTCCCTTAAGGAAGAGAGCTGTAAACAAGTATAGCATGACAGATGTTATTGTGGGTTATTTACATCAAAGCTTTTTCCTTGGAAATTAAACAATGTTTTTAGAAAATGCCTATATTTATATTTTTTCTTCAAAACCTTGTCATTTAACCAATTTAAAGTATTTGCCAAAATGTATTCTTTGAATAAGTCGGTAGAAAGTGGCATGTAGGAGGGAGGCACATAGTAATTCATAGTATTTGGGGGAAGGGAGCTATTTTCCTGCCAAAAACTGTTCAACTTTTAGAAATATAGGTATTCTGAGTTTTCAGAGTTTGAGACAGATTTTTGAAAACAAAAATTTCCATGTCAGGAAAGAGACCTACTTTTTTTTACTAGATGTACGTGTTTCATCAGTACAGGATTCATCAGCTCACTTGTGTGTTACATGAACCAGCAGCCTGAAGTTTTCACTGTGCTATTAAATAGCCAGAGTAAGGGGGGAAGGCTGACCTAAACAAAACACCGACTTGTATAACAATATATGTGTGAAGGCCAGACCACTGTATATGGGCAGAAGTGAGCTTCCATTTGGCAGAATAACAAGGAATTATCACCCAGGTCTCATGGCAGTGGGTTGGGCAGACAGGTAACTCACCAGAAGCTCATGCAGCACCCACACAAGCCAGTGAATCCTGCCAACAGTTTGTACAACCATTATCTCAGGGGCAGCCCCTAAAGGCACTGTGCCTGCTTTGTCCAGAGTGGAGCTGGACATGAGAGATGGTGTCTCTGAGCCTGCTGAAAGCACCCCAGTGCTATCCAAAGTATGTTCCCGCTCTTTGGAAGCACCTAATTTTCCTCTCTTCCTTTTTTTGTCAAGGTGAAAAACCTTTCTTAACCCATTCTGATTCCTTGAATAAACAAGCAGGTAACACAAGCATGTTTGACTGAAATTCTTGCTGGTCACTTTTGAGTTAATCAAATGCAAGAATCTCAGTGGGAAAAGGCACCTTAGTCAGGTCTGGAATGAAACATATCCTAGGACGAGATGGGGTCAGAATCTCAATCTGAAGCTCTGAGATCCTACAAACTAAATTCTATTATCTAGGAAAAAGATGATTTCCAAGAAAACTTCATTCCAGATTTCCCCATCAAGAAATAATGGCTTCTTGGTAGGAAAATTCGGGGAATAAAAAAGGGGCACAGGCAGGGGGAAGGGTGAGAAAACAAAGACTTGCTTTGTTCTCCATCCTCTAACTGTCCTTAAACTCTAGTCAGTTAGAAACCAGATAATTTTTTTAATTCTAACTTTGCCAGTTGGAGCAAAGCAGTGGAACTATATGCAAGCATTACCGTCTTAGCGGAAGTAACACTTCCACATGGAAATGAAGTTATTTTTTAAAAAGCTGTTTGAGAGAAACAAAACCTGCACCCTATTTCATTGTGGTGAAAAATACTCAGCTTTTGACAGAAAGCTTTTACTTTCATTTAAAAGGTTTTCTAACCAGCTCTGCCTACAGAAGATAATTTAAAGATCTGTTTCACAAATCAGCGTGAGCCTTTCTAGGGCTCATCAGTGAGGCACACATTATTTTGTCCAAAGCTATTACCCTTGTCCAAAGCCATTACCCTTATCCAAAGCTTTCTGCCTCAGCTCTCAAGCTGATCAGCTTGCAACTGCCTCATTTTATACTTGAATGCCTCATTTACACCAATGAAAACATGTGAGAGCCATTTGTGTTGGCTCACATCATATTCTGCTCAGCACAAAAGAACCAAGGGCAATTTCACCACAGGCACAACAATGGTCACTGTGCCTGTGAGCCCCAGCCTGCTTTATTTACAGCCCCACACACACTGCACTGCTGCTCCAGCAGGGAAAACCAGCCCTCCCAGTGGAGCTGTTGTGGGCTCTCCAGCAGGAGATCAGCAGCAAATCAAACACACAGGATCCTCCTGCTAGAGAGAGAAAGGGCAGAATCACCACAAAGTCACTCTTCTGCTATGACCAGGGTGGGAAACAGGCTCTGAGTATTTTCTCTGCAGTTATAAAAAGTCATAAGCACAAAACATAAGGATATAAATGGAGCAGTTCATATGACAACAGAGTTTAAGTGACAAATTCCCAGGGCAGCAAAATTATCAGCTTTTTACTTCCCTAGCCTAAGACCAGATACCATCCAAAGAAAGTCATGGCAGCCCTCTGGCAGTGCAAAGCTGGCCCTGGGGTGTTAAATGTGTTAACTGCCTAGGAGTCAATAGCAGGGCTGGGAGGTCTTGCCTTGGATCCCTGAATTAATCCACCTATACCCACAGGCTAAGCTTTAAAGATCTCAGTTCCAAGCCATGTTGGAGAAGAGCCATGGGCTCAAATCAGAGGATAGGAAGAATGTGAAAGCAGATGGAGTTCTCCTAAGAATAGCTGCTCTCCATATCTCTGGTTGAATGGATGGATCAATA
The DNA here is from genome assembly GCF_052056855.1 of Sturnus vulgaris. Lineage (NCBI taxonomy): Eukaryota > Metazoa > Chordata > Aves > Passeriformes > Sturnidae > Sturnus > Sturnus vulgaris. The sequence goes on along the minus strand of NC_142250.1, from coordinate 20,902,644 downwards.
GCTTTTTTTTTCTACTGAAAAAAATCACTCCTCAGCCAAGACAGGGATTGCAAACTTTACTTAATTTGGCTCCTGCACAAGGTCATGCAATGATTCACTATTTCCTACTCCCTCTGCTCTGAGATTTGCAGACCCTCAAGCCTTCCTCTGTGGCAGGGGTGGAAAGGAAGACCTACACTAGCCTGAAACAGCTCCACACACCAGCATGTGTCCTTCTTGGTTTGCCCTTTGGCACAAGAAGTCATGTTACAAATGTCTTCTAGTTGTGAAAAATATACAGGAAACACCTAAGGAAAATACCTGATTTCTTGTTCCTTTCCTTTCCTTTCCTTTCCTTTCCTTTCCTTTCCTTTCCTTTCCTTTCCTTTCCTTTCCTTTCCTTTCCTTTTCCTTTCCTTTCCTTTCCTTTCCTTTCCTTTCCTTTCCTTTCCTTTCCTTTCCTTTCCTTTCCTTTCCTTTCCTTTCCTTTCCTTTCCTTTCCTTTCCTTTCCTTTCCTTTCCTTTCCTTTCCTTTCCTTTCCTTTCCTTTTGCTGCGGGGTGCAAGGAGAAGGAAGATTATGGAATTGCCCATTTGCAGTGAATATTTTCTGAAATGCCTTATTTATAACCTTCCATAGCTGATCTGCCAGGGAACTCTCTCAGGAATACACATTCCTGAACTTAAAAATCTGCAGTTGATACCTGTGTTGAGACTTATTTTTGGAGGAAACTAAATGGCAGGAACATCCTGGATGGATGCACCAGTGACCTGATTTCATTTCTTCCCTGTGGTGTAAGTCTCATTACTGAACACATCATTACCCTCTGGAACTAATTTCCACAGGAGCCTCAGGAGTGGAAGTCAGGAGCTAACTACACACACACAGAAATGATGGGAACCACCACAGTCAGACTAGTTGGAAATCACTTCAAAATGCAGAAAATATGACTGACAGTACTTTGGGGAATTAGTCAAGCACCATGTAAGAGAAATTAGGATAATGATGTATCCTCCAGTAAAAAAGATAATTTTTAAGACAGGAATCCATATGCACAGAGCAATGCCATGAACAGCATATCTGCTGATTCCAGAGCTGATGTAGAATGGGATGTCATATTTTGGGGGGGCAGCTGAGGGTGAAATAGTGAGGCAAAGACAAGCAAGATATCTGTTTGGTGTTTAAAAGGAGTCAGGAAAAGTTGGAAGAGCAAAGGATGTCTCCACAGAGGAAGATAGTGGTGACATCCAATTGAACTGAGCATTCACACTCATACCTGAATCAAACCTCCAGATCTAAATATTGCCAAGTTTTGGGGGGTACCTCCCAAAATCTGTGATTTGCAAACACCCACTCTAAAGATGGTGAACCAAAACTTACATCTGACTTTCCCATACTATGGGGTGGCCATATGGACATGCCAGACTCAAATTCTAAGCTTAATCCTCTTTCACAGATTAGGTCCCTTATGGAAAACCAAAGTTTCAGCTTTGTTGCTTATCCCAGAATCTGTACTTTGCACAGAGGCCTAGAAATAACAGCAAACTTGGCTCCCCCTTGGCACTGCAAGATTTCTGCTAGAGCTAACACTGGAAAGCACCCAGAAATGGCCACAAACCAAAACCACAAAAGGGCTGCCGCAAGTCTCACAAACCTTGGGTTTGCACCGAGCTAATGGCATCAATATCACTACAGTTATGCATGATTTGTAGTCTGTAAGTGAGAACAGAAGCTGGCTGTCTGTGCAGAGAAGCTAAATCCCTTTAATTATTAAAACATATCCTACTGCTGTTGAAAATCCCATTGCCGTTGGAAGAAACACACTAGTAATAAATGTAGCTATACATCAGAGGCCTCTTTTGTAAATACAGTATTCAATTTTTTTCCTTTCTTCTAAAAAAACTGGTCTAGGGACCAGATTAATGTTTGATATGTTATCTTAGAAACATTTTGGAGTGGCAGATTTATCTGCTGTTTACATCTTTCCTCCTAATACAGCAATGAATAATTCCTGTTGATAATGAGAAATGATTTAACATAAATGGTTGAAGAGTCCTTTTCTGAAACCAGTGGGAAATTCGGCTGGGCAGGAAAGACATCATTGGAGAGGAGAGCAGAGCAGAAAAACTGAGTCATTCCTGCAGTCCCAAATGTATTTGCGAGTGTGCCCGTGCAAGTTGCCCCATCCTGGCCCTCAGAGGTGAATAAAGCTGCAGCCCCATTTCCAACACGTCTTTTGGTTGTGAAACAGCAAATGTGCAGTTAACTCTTACTTACAGATGTTAGGAATTCATGGCTTATTTCCAAAGGAGCCAATGTCCCATACCAGTATAAACACCAGAGCTAAGAATTTGCTCTTACTCTGGTGAAAACGTGTCTTGGCTTAGATCTGCACAGAGGACTAGGCACAGGCAGCTGGGGCTCACAGCTCCCTCCCTGCCAGTCATGTAGGCAGCATTTCTTGCACACAGATCACAGCCAGCTCTGCTGGCCCCAGAGTGGAGCTTGGCCTCCTGGATAGGTGCAATTTGGCTGCAGAGACTGATGAGCTGGTGAGTGCTTAGTCTACAGCAGTAGTGCCATTGCCTTCCAAACTGCATAAATAATCTGGACTCTGAAGGGGAAACACAGTAAGAAAAGTGCCACTTTCATGAGCTGTGTCATTTTACCATGCCCTTGAGCCCTCTGCAGGCAGCAGGCAGGCAGAATTTTGTCCCCAGGTTCCACCATGGGTTTGCTCACTTCATACCATCACTTGCTCTGCTGAAAGCAGGTTCCATTCCTGCACTGCCCAGTCTAGCCAGGGCTGCTGGCACAGCAGGATGGACCCACTGGCATGGCCTGCAGCCCCTATTGCCTCTGTGTGCTGCACATCCCCACTCCATCCCTGCAGCCCCAGGCACAGAGCCAGGGTCCCCCTTTCCATCTGCAGCACACCACGGAGCCCTGGCTAGTGCTGCATTCATGTAATGCTCCATGAGAAAGGCTGTCTAAACAAGCAGTGTGAGCACAACATCTGCTACACAGTCCTACCCATTGTTTTCATGGATGACTTCAATCAGCAGTTCCCTCCACCCAAATTCAAATTAATGCAAGGATATTGAGTGCACATTTCTGCTTGGACTACGTTTTACACTGCAAAGTTGCAGGGCAGAAATTACAGACCAGCAGGACTGTAGAAGAGAAATATGTTCTTGGACATCCCACTGGCCTTATGCTCTGCTCCATCTTGCTGACTTCCAGCCCATCCAGCTCCTCTCAGCACAGAGCACTGACATGGCCTTTTTCCAGGGTGTCCAAAAGGAAAATGCCATCCTCCTCCACCCTCCCAAACCAGTGACAAAGACTCCAGGGCACCATCCTCTAGCCAGGGACTTCTAGACTGCTCTGAGTTTTAGTCACATGTACTCTGCTCCCTCTACACTTGCAGGACATGTCCATGATGCATTTTCTCCATAAGGTTCGCAAGGAAGATCTCTAGCCATTATAAAATGCTTGGCTCTGTCTTGTCTGCTCCATCCCTTTGCCATGCTGGACTGGCACAAAGGGCCAGAGAACTGAGCCCCTGTTTGAGTACTGCCTGACCCTCACCCCACCTGAGATGGATGAACTTGAAAAAACTATGAACTGTGTGTGACCACACAGGCTATAAAAAAAGCATGGGATAATGATAAATTCATTCTCCAAATCGTAGATCTCCCATCTAGTGCCATCAGGCAGTGATGTAGCTTTAAGGTAGGGCAGGAAATCTCCTTGAGTAAGCCACTCAAAACCAAAATGTCATACCCGAAACATGTATCAAAGGTCTCCAAGAGCCAAAGGAGGACACAAGTGCTACCTCTGCAGTCTATTCAGATAATTGATAGCTGGCCACCTCTGACAGCATCTTTCTGGAGATGCTGGTCTTTTTCTTGTCTCCCAGACTCAGTGACTACTTTAGATTGGATGCCAAGGCTGAAGCTGGGAAAAAAACCAAAAAACAACACATATTGTAGCGTGAGTCTTGCTAAGCACAGCTACCAGTTGTAGACAGGAGAAGCCTGGAAAGGAAACCTGTATCAGCCTTCAGGCATCATGAGTGTATCCCCTCAAACTAAGCCCAGCTATAAATGTTCTCCACTCAGGCTTTTCCACTTCACACTACAGTTGTTACTCACAAAAATCTGCTACTCCCTGCCTGATCAGATCTGCAGATGAGGAAACCCTCCTGTGTGTCTTTGCCAAGTGTTTGTACAGTTCCTGTCCCTGAATTTCCAAGTCATTCAGGCAACTCTTATATCAATCTATAATAAATCCAGTTTTGGTTGGCAGGGCTTTGCAAGTACTCCGTGAGCTTTTCTGATACCCATGGGGCTGAACTGAAAGAAAACCCACAATCTGAGGAGAAGAAACAAATTCAGAGATTGCTTTTGGGTAGCTGAGAGAGCAGGATCTATTTTGAGAGTAACTCAATGAGAAATTCGTTTATGAGACTCTGGGGAGGAATAAAAGTTATGTGTTATAAACCAAAATAGGTCTTTTACCCTCTTCCTAAATACAGAGTACTTGAAGACTGCTTTAGGGTGGAAACACAGTCTTTGGAGACAAACCACAAGAACAAGAGCAAAAAGAAAAATAGAGCTCTGCCCACCCAGCCACCCCTGTAGCAGTATCCCTCTGTGGATACCTGGCGCCACAGGGCAATGGTTGGAAGAGACTTTGGGCAGGGGAAGGACCTTGGCAGTGCAGATCTGCTGTGGGTTGAAATACAGACCTGCAGGGTGGACTTTCAAGCAGAGGCAATTGGTGCCCTGTGCTCCCAGCTTCTGTGATTCCAGGGATGGCTGGGGCAGCTGCCTTCAGTCCTCTAAGGGATGAGATCAGGGACAGCTGCATGGCTCTGCCTCTGGGGGAGCAGGCTCTGAGCCATTTTGGCAGGCAGACTGGGCCATGATTTATGATGCCAAATATTCGCAGAGAATACAGTGAGGTCTTCGTGAGAGAACCAGTGGCTGAAAGTTTCACTGAGGTTTCCACAACGCCTGGGTGTTTAGCTTCATTATTGCATTTGTATCTTCCTGAAGCCTTACAAAGCAACAAACTGGGAATCCAAAGTATTTACCACATGGGGTCCATAAACAATTACATATTCTGCTTCATATTATTGGGAGTAAAGAGACTCCAATTGTAAACTCTCTTATTCTAGACCAGGCCATATCTTTCAAGGAGCTTCATAGATATTGGAAAAAATAGGTCAAATAGGTTGGACCCAGAAAAATAGAATATTTTCTTTAAATATTCTAATGACGATGTTTAAAATTAAATATCTCATTTTGAAAATGCTGAAACATTTCATGTTTACTGTTTTAATTATATTTAGATCAGAGTTTGTTTTCAAAATGGAAATTTTCATTTGAAAGAACCTACACTTGCAATTAAATAAAAAGGTGAAAATGTTTTCATATGGGCAAATTAAGTAAAGAGCAATTCTGTTGCAGATAGATTTGAATTTTTATGTAATTAAATATATACTTTTTTTCCCAGTGAGTCTGTTTACTATACTCAAAAACTTCTTAGCTAAGTAATGGCATCAAAAATCACTTGCTGCTCCAGCCCTAGGGGATATTCATTCACAGATGCTTCACAGAGTGAGGTCACAGCAGGCCCTTGTGAAGACCTGAGGATGTCCCAGCTCAGTGCTCTCACAATATACTGTACATAATCTTCTGCTTTTTCCACCCCTGCTTGCCCCAAGAGTAGCACAGCTATTGAAGGGAAATACTGCAGATATGCAGAATACTGTGAAGACCCTGATGGAATACTGGAATGGCCCCCAGTTCAACAAGGATTCCTTTCCATTGCACTGGTTATATCAATGACTACAGCTCAGGAAGAGCAGGGGCTGGACACCCTCCAAGTCTGCTGAACAGAGCACCAAGATGCTGATTACAATGGAAAGAGCTCCTCATGGCCTCTCCTTCAGCAGGACAGAGGCATCTGTGTGAAGGATCACACAGAAGGGTCTTACAGTCCCAGAACTGGAAGAGTTTGCACTCTGAAGTTCCTCTTCAGGCTCATCAATTACCCTTCATTAAAGGGGTGACGATTCTCCACAAAATCTGATCTGCCTCTCAGGAAAAGCAGAGCTGCAGCAGTTCTCTCCAGAATACATTTCCACTCGGCTGCTTCATTTATCCCCACACAACCAAACATGTAAAACTGTGCTAAGGAGTTAGCTAGCCCAGGAGCAGGTGACCTGGAGACGGTTCCTGCCTAGACACTGGCATGACACCTGTCTTAAGATGAAGGCACTCTTTGTGTGCAAGTTGTCAGTCAGCTTGATTCTCAGCTTCCAGCTGGATTCACAGGGCAGGTGGGCATCTTCCCAGTAAGGGGGTTGCATGTGAATTTGGCTTTCTGTGCAGTAGTAACCAAGGCACAGTTTTACTGTCTCACTTTCCAAAGCAGAACCACACTTAACCAGCAGATACCCAAGTTTGGGAGCAGGAAACTAACTGAAAGCAGCCCTGATATCCTAATTACTGGCTGCTGGGTTTCCCAGCTGGAATAGCCACATAAGGCCCTGCAGGAAGACCAGCCACCCCGCACACAGGGAGCTTGTCAGCAAGGCCAGCTGGTCCCAGGCCCTGCCAATCCTGCTGTCATTCCTCGGCTGTGTTACAGAAGGCAGTGTCTGTCTGTCCGCTCCTCTGTGCTGGGCTTCTGGCAAGTTACCAGTTGAAGTCATGGTGGGAAAGCCTGAAATTCTTCCTTTCCATCTACATTTCCTTTTCAGTTTCTCATGCTGTCCAGACAGTCACTCCTACAGCTTTCCTTCCCTCTTGCCCCGACCTGCTCAGCACCCTGGCGAGGTGGTGACGGCGTTCTGCCAGATACGCTGAACCTGAGCGTCCCCATCTTGCCCAGCCAGCACCCGGGGAGGGAAGCAGCATTTATCACCACTCCATCGTCTGCTGCCAGACACTCTTGCCATTAAGATGTCAAAACAGGTTTCTCTCTGGAAATGCAACAGCCCTGCAGGCTTCCCCTTGCCAGCAGCAGCCCCAGTTGGACATCTGTTCCCTTTCAACCTCACACGTGCACTTAAAATGCCGGTACTGTCCACTTCTTTGGGGGATTAGGCTCCTATTAAAGCTGCCTTCCACATGATTCATTGCTATCTCCTGGTGTTGATCTGATTTATGGATTGGCCTGTGTTAATTAAGGTCATAAAATTGGGAGTGGGAAAAGGCTTCCAGCACTGTGATGCTGTTTAATGTTGGGTCATTTTGCAGTGCCTTATTTTTCAGGAGATGGGAGAGAGCACATCTGATGCCCTGTGGTCAGAAATGAGATATTACTGCAATGAGCCCTTGCTGTCCTCTCAGTCTTGGGAGAAGAGGCAAGTCAGTGGAAAGGTGAAAGCTTTTCTGTTCAGCACTGATTCACAGACTCCAATGAACTCATAGTCCAAGCTGTTATTATTCAGATTAGGCTTGTGTCTACAGCCCCATCTGAGACAGGAGCTCTATTCTGGTAGGCACAGCACAGCATTTTGTGAATATGATCCCTGCCCCACAAAATCTCTCTGAGAACTCTGTCGTGGGCACGTTGCACTCTTCTCTGTGACTTCAGCAAAACACAGACCTGAGCCCACCTCGTACAGTTCAGGAATCACCAGCAACATAACTCTGGCCAAACGCTGCTCTCTGCAGGTTGTTGCTGTGTCCCAGGTCACATAGAGCTCCAAGCCACTGTGACAGGTCTGTGACTCCTTCCTGAGCCACACTGGTTCAAGCTGGCTCAAGCATCTAAGTCAGTGTATGGATCAGAAGGTTCTCTGCCACCAAAGCAGCACCCTGCCACGCAGGAACTGGCCACCATGCCCAAGGTCACACCATGAGTTCACAGAAGAGCAGAACCCAGGTGGGTGCAGCCACCATGGTCCTCCAGGCTTTGGCACCTTGCTCAAGGTCCATGTGCCAGTCCAGCTGCAGGGATGCTGTCCTGTCATTTCAACCTGCAACATCTATTCGTGTGTAACTCTGGAGTTTTTGTTTGGGGTTAGGTTCTGGGGTTTGGGGACTTTTGGTGACAAAATCTTCAAAGTCCAGAGACTGTTGTCCATATAAAAATTACTGATGAGAATTATCTCTGATACAGTAGTACAGACCTGGTCCATGCACATTTGGCTCAGGTGCTATAAAATAGGTAGACAAACAAACACAAAATGGGTGCTACACGTTTAACTTTGCAAGTTGCTACACCTTTTTCAGGAATTTGTTATAACTTGTGGCTTCTTAGTTTCACAACATTCACTTATTTTACAACACCTTTGTATCCATTAGTAGTGGAAGGTTACCTTTTGCATGTGAACCTGACTTGTCTAGAAAGCACAATTTCTTCCTCTGCTTCACCTTCCTCTTCCAGCCAACTGCATTACGAGAATCCCATAAACTGGCTCAGTAATTCACTTCTTGTAGCCATTTTAGCAACCAGGGACTTTATAAGTATATGCTTATTACACATTCATTTTAACATCAGTGTTGGTCACTGTAAATCTGCTATGGCTCCACCATCAACCACAGCAAAACAGTTTGCTTGATGCAAACATGATGAAATATATACATTTTCAGTGCTAGTCAAATATATTTTATGTCCTATAAATAAAAATTAGAGACAGGGCTAAATATTTCTATCTGAAAGTTTAAATTAAAAAATCAAATGCAACATAAAAATAAACTTCATTCCTCTGTTAAGAATTTGCGGACTTTACTATTATCCAAGTAGGAAAAAACTAAACATTGTAAATTCTTCATCACATAAAGTCTTTGCTAAAGACTGCATATCTTTAATGTCTTTTAAAAGGAGGGGAAAAAAGGTACAATTTATAGCCTGGTTGAAGGAATTTCTGGGCGAGCTTCTGTGACCTTTGTTATGTATGAGGTCAGATCGATTATCATAATGGTCCCTTCTGGCAATGAGCTATGAATCTGTTAATTTTAGCTCAATATCCTCTTTCTGTAGGGGAGTAAGCTAGCTGAAATTATATCACATTTTCCACTTAGGACTGAAGACACACGCACAGTCCCTGCAGTTGAGCTGGCACATACTGCTGTACCATCACACACTGACTTCTGTGTGTATCTGAACTTCCATTCAGACAGATGATAAGTCACATTGTTCTCCTCAGATCGTGAATTATGACTGATATCCCCAATGATCAAAATCAGACTGAGATAACCTTTCTGCTCCACCCTCCAAAAACTGGGATATTTTAGAACAATTCCAATATTCATCTTCCTTCTGACGTAAATGTTTAAGTTCCTGTTTTGGAGTTCCCCTTGTATTCTATTCTCTTTTATGTGTTATCACGGCTCTTTTATGTATTTTAAGAGGACCTGAAATTCTCTCAGTCGCCCCATTCCCATAGGTGGGGCTTTTCAGCAGAGTAAACAGATCCACAAGAGCTCTGCAGTCGTGGGTTATCAGAAGACAGGCTGAACAATTCCACAGTTAAGCAAGCCAGGGTGTTTTACAGCACCAAGGCCTCTTGCTGGCCAAGGAAAAAACCACAAACTTCATTTCCAGATCTGGCTGCTCACATGATACAATGTTTTATAAAGGTTCTTTTTCAACACAGATAATCCACTGCAGTTAACTGAGAGCTTACTATTCCACTTTGGGCTGCCTAAATTGAAATGAAAACATTTTGTCCTGGCCAGCTGAGCAGCAGCATTCTGCTCCTTTGCCTGTGGCCCTGGTGCCTCCCAGCCACTGCAGAGAGTGGGGTACAGCACACCTAGATGCTTTCCAGACTGCACCCCTCATCTGCTTCGAGATTTTTCATTCCCCATTTTTCCTAACATTCTATGGGAAACAAATTAGTTATCTAGTCTCTTTCCCCAAACTTGGAACAAAAACTCACAGTGATATATTCAGATTTCCCTTGAGAAAAAACATCCAATTTTTACACAGTGTCTATCCAAGATGTTGAACTTGGATAGAGGAAAGTTTTGGTGAAAGCAGAGAGGAGGTTTTTAACCCAGGAAAAATTATATAATATTTAATCCTGATCAGTTTCCCAATCCACTCCTCCATGGGGACATCCAAAGGGCTGTGTTGGTATAAATGAAAGGGAGAAGGAAGAAATGTTTGGGACAGAAAACAGTGGCATGCAGCCAGGGCAACTTAATCCAGCTTTCAGGAAACTACAGCCTCAGAAAGAAAAGGTCAAAATGGGGTTTAGAGCAGAAATGCAGACACAATATGACGATGGGGAGACTATCTGCTGTCCATAATATTCCTGTTATCCTAAGCAAACAGTAGAGGAGAATGAAAAGTACCACGGGGCTGTTCTGTTGTGTTTGTGTAAGAATGCCATTTTAATTCATTTTCACCAGTGCCTCTAAGCCAATACTTCTTTAGAGCTACATTCTCATGTGAAATCTATATCCCAGCAACTGGAATCAAGATTGCCCCAGGTCAGACACCTGTAAAGCTGAACTGCAACAGGGAAAAATGGCACTTTGTATTAACAGGCAAGAGACAATTCAGAGTCACAGTTTTCTTGTTGGACCTTCAGAGGGCACAAAGACTCATCACATGATTACAAATGTCCTCATTATTACACAGTTTCTCTTGAACCTTCCCTCTCCACTTTTCTTCATACCCACTACTCAAAGAGCCAGATTCCAGGGAAATGGGTCTACAACAGATCACACCAAATCTGTCTGCAAACAAACACTTTTGTAGATTTTGTTAGTTTTTAAAGACTTAGAGCCCAGATTCTTTGCCTCTCCCAGGCTTGGTCTCCCGGATTTGTCTAGTGAGATTCCTGTGACTTAGTCACTGGACTCTACAGGGTCAGGGGATTGGGAGGAAGAGAAAGCCTGGTCATTGTAGTTTATGCTAATATAGAACCTGTAGATGTCCTCAACTACAAAAACCTCAAAAAACCTCAAAAAACCTCAAAAAACCTCAAAAAACCTCAAAAAACCCACAAAAACAAAAAAACCCCACAGTTGGTGCTTTTTGAAATGCAATTATGCTGTGAGTACCTAACCCCTTCATCTCAGCCCAGCAACAAATCCTTAGAAGATGCTTTTTAATGCACCTACAATCCTCAGATGCTTCACCAGCTCAAGTTAAAAATGCAGATAATAACTTTAGTGAGGTGTCTGTACATCCTCCACCATCCTGATGCCTGTGGTGAGTGCTGGAAGAGTCAGAAATAGCCACTCATGGGCTGGGGTGACTGATTTTGTCCTCATCTCTCCCTTTACTGTTCTCTCAGAGGCTGCTGCCGCTGCAGCCTGGGTGGCTTAACCACTTGTGAAACTGTGCCTGCCTGGTATGTTAAAGGCTTCACCAGATGCTGGAACAGCCTCCAAGAGAGGGATGACACAAACAGCTGAGCACAGCAGTGTCCATTCCAGCTGCATCCATGGGTGCCTGTGACTCAGCACCCCCAAGATCTTCAGCTTTGCTGGAGGTCACTGTCCCCCAGCAGACACCTCACCAGTGTGTGACTTGGAAGAAAATCAAGCACTAGCAGACCAGGCTTGAGAATGCCTGCAGGAAGGGCAGCCCAGGGAAGTGAAGGGACCTTGTCCTGTGGGTTCCAACAAACAGGTAACTCTGTGCAGGAGGCAGCTGCAGGGGAGGGAGATGTTGGTGCTCTTTATGTCTCTGCAGCCTTGAGGGTGTCTTCTCCTTCAGCCAACTGCTAGGAATTTTCAAATAATTCTGCTATGATTTGCAAGAGACCTACTAATTGCCTGGAAATTCTAAAGAATTAGAGATCCTGAGACATAAAATATCTACCAAACTTAAACAAAATTGCTGTATATTACATAAACTGAAGACCTATTCTTTCCTCATGCTAAGTGTCTCTTAATTGAAATCCCTGATTGTTTTTTCCAGGCCTGTCTCCAGCCCACCACCCAAAGATTAGTGATGCATGTAGCAAAGTGTTGTTAACATGCAATGATGTGTGGTAGGGAATGCCCATGATTATTTCACCAATTGCCTCTGTGGTCTGGTCTTTTTATTGAAGCAAAAAGGTCTTGCCAGACTTAATTGAAGTTAAATAAGATGAAATTTTTCCAGGGGCCTCTCTCCACAAATTACAAATCATATATATGACACTCAATTTTGCAGCCCATAATCACATTAGCAATGCCACTGAAGTGAACAGAGCTCCTTGGGTGAGTAAGAGTTACTTGCACAAAAACTTATTTCAGATTTGGTTACAGCCTAAGCTGGATTCACTCCAAACTGGAAGTTTCATAGGCCCTAGTCTTGTTCATGATTTTGGGGCAAAGTTCATCCTTCTAAGAAATTATGCCAACTGCACATCAGATAAGTGTGGGGTTTTCTATTTAAAGAGTGGAGTGTTTCTAACAATTTAATTCCACGGATGCTTTATGACTATAATCCCAGATACTGTTTTTGCAGCTGGCTGCTTAGAAGTGAAATAAACCCAAAGCACCTCTGAAAGAGTGAGCCTTTTAAGCTGCACTGAATGGCAGGAGGGCACACCTCTGTGAGATACTCTAGGAGACATAGATGCTGAACAGGACAGGACAGAGCCAGTCTGGTAGCAAATACTATTTAATGTAGTTCAAATCCATAAAAATTACTGACATGGGATGTTCAAGCTGAGCAGAAAGTTGAGTACCTTGTTTCCAATGTAACTTTTGGAGAGCAGGGTGTCTTAGGACCACAGGTGAAAAGCCTCAAGCAAAAGCTGTACCTTGTGTAGCAGGACAGAGCCTGTGGCACACTTTGGGCTCACACAGAGAGGCCATTCACACCCCCACAGACATGGCACAGCATTTCAGTTGCTAATGGATGCACTCATCTGGGTTCTGCTGACCCACTGAGCTCCTCTCAGGCTGTGGCAGGCTGCCAGCAGCCCCAGCAGCCCTCCCATCCCACACCACTGCACAGCCACACAAGCAGGGGCTCCACTGGGAGCCATCCTCTCTTTCCTTGGGGTCCTTTTGCCCACAGACAACGCTGAAATGCACTTCAGCCATTCTGGCCAGCACCAGTGACTGTACAGCTCTCCAGAAACAAACCCACAAGGTTTCAGACTGACTTGAGCCACAGAGCTGCTCTGCACAATGAATGTCTGCTCCACACATATCCACAACACGTCAGAACTAAAGGGCTCCTGGAGACACACAAAACTGTCACCTCCTCACACAACATTTGACTTTTGATCTTAATTCACATTCTCCTGGGATAGATCTGATTGCTCTCTGAGGGAGAATCCCAGCACCAGCTCCCTCTGAACCAGGCTCCCACAGTGTGCTCTCTCTTTCTGCATGAATTACACATTATGCTACCATTTTGACATTCCCTATTGCTTTGCCATGACATTTTATCTGAAGTACCCTGGCCTTCAAAAGGAAAGGGCTTTCTCCATCACAGAGGTGTCCAGAATGGCTAGGTGGAGCTTCCAGAAAATGTACTACCAGCAATGTCCTTCCCATACCCCAAATACCCTCCATAATACCGCAGGCAATAAGTAAAAGTTTGCTTCCTATGAAAGATCTTTGAAAGTCCTCTGGGACTACAGTACAGATCAGGACAATATAAGTCTTTGGGATCACAAGGGCAGGAAACAATGAAACAATGTTACATTTTTTATTATTTTTAATAAAATGTATTCCATATTGTATTTCAATACATCTATGAGACTTCTCTCCAGTCACTCATGGCCCTCAGAACACCCTCTTCACCTTCCCTGGGGGCACCTGACATTTTTAACATCAGCAAATTTGAATGTGATTTATACAGCTTCTTAAATATAGCCCTTACCTAGTTATAAAATGGAACCCCAATTCTTTTATATACAATAACCATTGTGCTTATGATGACTTAAGCCATGTGCATTATTTTTTAAAAGAATTATATTTACATGGAATGTTTAAGAAAAGAATTTTCCAGATTCCGGAAGTAGAACCTCCTTCAGAACAGGAAGGAAATAATTAATTTTTACCTTAAAGCCCAACCAGTGTAATGGTTTGTTACCCAGCGGGAAAAGTGTGAGAGAGTTTCTTTTCAGCTTAATGAGGTGGATGTTTATATTAAGAGATTGTTCTGAAAGTCTGGAGCCACCAGCAAGTGAATAACAATACTCAGCTCATACTTCAATCTCAAAACGTTTTAGAGATGAAGTCATTAACATTTTGGGACGGAGGGACACGTGAGGCACATGAAAGACAGGTGGCTTTCTCAAAGCCACCTCAGAGGTCATAGCAAAGCTGAGCTCTTTGAGCACTGAACTCCAGTCCCTCTCTTCTGCTGCTCTGACCATGACTCCTTCCTTACACCTAAAGTCTCAGTCACAAAGTCTTTTTCTGTAGTGGTTAGCTGCTCCTCAGCAGGCAGGACCTTAGGGAGGCACTCTGTCATACTGTCAGGTTCTAGAATTCCCTGTCTTGTATTTTGAGCCCAATACAAGAGGAATTGAGAGTTGACAGTAACCCAGAACTTTACAGTATTTGGGAAGTCCTATTTAGAAATTAAAGCAATAAAAAATCTGCAGCCTTGCTGGACCAGGACACTGCACATCCACATCTATTCATGTCTTCCACATGACCCCATTTCTGTAAATGTCCAACACGGGTGTGCAGGGATTTGAGGAGATCTGAGCAGCAAGTGTGCTTTCCCAAATAATTTCTGAATAACTCTTCTTGTGAACCTAAAGTTCCCCAACTGTACCACAAACCAAGAGCAAAACCCCATTCCTCTTCAAACCTACAGGATCCTGCTTAACATTTGGGAATTTGTACCACCTTAAGCACCTTCTTTTGGACAATAGAGTCTTAAGCACTTATTTTGACTTGTGTGAGTAGCATGACACCAACATCGATATCCTGGCCATGTAATAATTAGGGAAGTGCTGTCTAGTCCATTCCACATTCCTGCTGGTGATTCAGTTCCCTTTGTACCCTGCTTTGCTGCACAACCTTGACAATAAATAGGCTGCCCTGCTGTGTCCCAGTGGTGGGGCTGCCTTTCAACAGCAAAAGTAATGTGAAAGTAATTCCTGAACATAATAGTTTTCTGTTATTTTCAGGCTTCAAAGCACTTTGAGATCCCTCAGAAGCTGGGGAGATATTACTACTTCTATAGAATATTACTCCTCCTACAGACGTGCATGTACCCCTTGGACCCAAAGGC
This sequence comes from Sturnus vulgaris, assembly GCF_052056855.1. Lineage (NCBI taxonomy): Eukaryota > Metazoa > Chordata > Aves > Passeriformes > Sturnidae > Sturnus > Sturnus vulgaris. Next base: position 20,887,488 of record NC_142250.1, on the reverse strand, counting down.
AAACACGGGGGAACTGAAGGCCTAGAGCTGAACTCCAGCTGCATTCATCACCTCATCTGTTATTTGATGGACCTTTGCCAGTGGGCATTGTCAACAGGAAAAAAAAATAGAGGGAAAAAAACTCGAACAACTTTCCAGCTAGTATTTTAAGGCTGTGAGTAACACACCATTTCCAAGAAAGGAGAAGAATAGATATTTTGAGCATTTGTTCTGTCTTTAGTTGGCTATAGGGAAAGTATGCTACTGTATGACTGGTCTTCCAGGATGAGCATTGCATTCATAAATCAAGAGAGCTGGGAGAGGGGACAGCTGCAGCCCCTTCAGCCACTTCTTCTCCTTTGACAAATCCACCTTTCATGAGAATACAGCAAAAAGATAACTATCAGGAGAGAAGATCTGATGTTGGGGTCTCTGTCACATCCACTTGTCAATGACTTCAAAGGATCTCCAGATAATATGTCAGTGAAAGCAAGTTCCATGCTGACCCAACCATGTGGGACATTGTGTGTGCCTCCCCTAACACCCATTCACCTTGCAGAAATGGTCTGCACAGCCCTGATCCCTAATTTCAACTCTCAGACATCACTTTCAGAGAAATCTCTCCTTATCTTAAGAGCAAAATTAACCCTAAAACCCAAACACATTCCTGAATGCTTGTATTCCCTAGAACAGCACTTTCCCAACCTTTTCTATCCTCATTTGCTTTATCTACTCACACTTTGTCCCTTCATGACAAGGAACAGTCTGTGTTGAATCTGGTGCCTGGCAATGTGTGTATGCAGTGAGGCACAGACAGGTGGCTGTATTCTGATCTGGATGAGATCAGGACAGCAAAACTGTGTGTCCTAGACTTTCTGTACTTCAAAGGATGTATAAGACCTTGGGATTTGTGCTTCTGGAGCAAATATATTTATTTTTCTGGTTTCTGTAAAATAAGATGTTGATACTGGGTGTGTAGCCAAATCAGGTGTTGGAAGCCCATAGCCTTGTTACAATTCCTCTGTGGGATAATAGTACTCAGAACTGGAGCCCAGCATGCTTCAGGCCAGCAGCTGTGGAGGTTAGCTAACCTGTATCCTGCATACTTCTAACATCTGTCATTCAGTGCCCAAAAGATTCACCTTCCATAAGAACAGAGAGAATTTGCACATTTACCAGTGCCTACTGTTGGGCATCAAGAGGCAAATGGATCTCCAGCATTTGCTCCTAAAAGGACCAGAATTGCAGATTGTCTTGCAGTGACTCAGAGCAACTTCAACCATCTCAGCTTGAAGCTCTGCAAAACATTAGCACAAGACATACCAGTGTATGACTGGACACTGATTCAGAGTTTTTGTCTGATCTCATTGTCAATTCTTAGGAAAAGGGAGGGAAAGGGGGAAGGGAGAACTGGATTGAAGTCAAGTCACTAATATCCTTCTACGTGAAGAATGAGTCCAGGGAGAAAAAGCAAGGTTGACTTGACGTAGTGAGATACACTAGCCACCAGGCACAGCTGAAGTCACAAAGCAATACTTTTGCCTTCTTTTCCCCCTCTCCGAACTCAAAAATTCTTGCCTAAGCAAAATTAAGTATCGGGGCAGAGACAAAGTCATATTTATGATCCTTGATTCTGAGGCAGAGTGAAGCAAACTGCAGGGTGGAGCTGGCTGAAAATGAGCTGTTCTGGGCCTTAGAGATGCCATCATCACAATCCTGTGTCACAGAGCATGTGCACTCTGTTAGAGCCCCATGAATGCTGTTGCAAGTGTGGTCACCTCTGGGCAACTTTTGAGTTGCAGAGCATCTTAAGCAGTACAAAGTGAGATGTTCAGGATCTCTGAACCAGGCTAGTGTAGTCGTCCTGTACTTGGGAGAGAGGGTGCTTGGTTCAAAATAAGGAATTATCCTAAAAGCTGTTCCTTATGACTTGTTACTAAACCGAGAACCCCTTTCCCATACCCCTTTCCCATACCAGTTATGAAACCACTGGGAAGAATGTCTGCACTCTCACTGGCAGGTCCTTGAGAAAGCAGTGTGAAATGTATTTTCATGAATACCTGCGTTTTTCACAGCTCTGGGAGGGACATCTCCATCTGGTGGTCAGGCCAGGGAAGAGAGGCTTACAGACCATGCCCCAGCTTGTCCAGCTCTGAGCAGGCCTGCTCTGCTCCAGGGACTTTGGCTTCTCCAGCTGCACATTGATACAGCAACATTTCCCAAACTTCCAGGGGGTCCTGCTGTGTCAGAGAAAGGCCTCGAGATTCTTGGCTGGACACTCCACTGTGAGCTATAGCCCAGATTCCACCCACTCAGCTCAGCCAGAGCAGGAGGGGATCAAATTGTCATCTCAACATCTGGTTTGAATCCAGTAAGAGAGATGCTGTGGTGTCACACACATGCACACACATACACACACACTCAAAGGTTTACAAGTATCAGGTTGTGGTGACATCCCAGTGGTTTCAGAAGGTGGAGGTGTGAGTGAAGGGAAAATCTGGCTGTCCATCAACTCCCAACTACTATTTACTTGGCTTTCCTTAATAGTAGGTATAGAAAGTAATAGCAAGCAATGCCAGCATTAATGTCTTTATCTCCTCAGCATCCCTAAGAGGCAGGGCAGTGTTGTCAGTCCCACTCTACAGCTGGAGAGCCAAAGGCCAAGAGTAGCCAGAGTGAGTCAACCCAAATCCTGGACAGGCCAGAGGCAGGGTGAGGAGGCAAACATCGTCCTCCACCATTCAGCACAGCCCAGTTTCTGACTCCACACTTATCGACTCTGGAGCCTGGCAGTGTTCAGAGCAAAGCTACAGCCCAGTACAATACTGTAACACAGCTTAATTCCCCAAGCTTTGTGTAAAGAGGTATCTCAGCCAGGGGACACACTCAGATACCTCAACAGGAGAGCTTTGTGTTGTCACCAAGTACAATGATGAATTACCTGTTAGAAGGCAGATTTCATCCTGCACAGCAGATGGGGAACAAGTCATAAAGATAGCTCACAGGAATACGGAGGGGAGTGGGGCTGGGTCCTCCTGCTGAGCAGGCACATTGGACCTGCCACAAGGTCCTGGCCCCAAACTGAGCATTTTGAGGGGCAGCCAAAAGAGGAGAGTGGAACTGGATGGGAAGGTAGAGAAAATGGCAGGACTTCATGCAATATAAGCAAACACATTTGGAATGGGAAAAAGCAGCTCTAATCAAATGGAACTCTGAATTTCCCGCTAGACACAGGGTATTAAAAATAATCCCAGCTGAATTTTAGCCACCTCTCTCACAGCATCTCCCAGCTGCTTCAAAAATAAACAGCTCTGTCTGGGTGGAACTGCAGCCATGCATGATTTTGGGCTCCTGATCTGAGTGCAGGAATGGTGAGCAGAGTTTCCCTGAGCCATCTGTCCAGGAGTGTCTGCCACATACAGTTTGTGACTGCAATGCAAACTGCCAAGTGGATAAGACACAGTGGAATGAAGCACAAGGAGAAGGGCTCTGACCACATTTTAAGAAGATTTAGCATAAGTTACGTGCATTCCAGTGCCTATGGGACTCATTTTACCCTCAGGCTCTCCAAACCTGGGACAAAAGTTTAACAGGAGGGCATGGATTTCTCATGGAGCCAGAGGCAGCATAGGCTGCAGGCTCACTGGAGGACCCAGGACATCTCAATGACCATGTTTAACACAAACAGCTGTCACAGAATTTGCACCTCTCCTCTGGTGGAGGAGAGTCAAAGGTCTGGCAGAATGGGAGCTGGGGAACACAAAACCAAGGCTTTATGGCTGCCAGGGAATAGGACAGAGTTTTGGGCACGAAACAGTTCCTGACTGGCTTGTGGGTTTTAAGTGATTTATGTTGCAACTTCTACATTTTTAAGTTATCTGAAGTCGGTCAGGCAAAATCTCCTGCACCAGGCTCCACTGATCTTCAGACACCAGAAAGCTTTTCATTTTTTAACAAATTTTCTCCCAGGGACTGCAAGATCTAATAGGCACCTGGCAATGACAAATGAGCCCATCCCTGCTGGAATGCTGCTCTTTGTCAGTTGTCTTTGTCCCCCTCTCAGTCTAAAGACCAGGATCCCTTCCAACTTTGAACCCTGCCAACTCCTAACACTGTGCAGAAATCCCCAGGGGAGGCGGAAACCACTCTCTCCAGCAGACTCCAAGTCTCTAGCAAGTTCCGAATTTTTGAAGGTGTTAACCTTATTTGAAAGGGGAAGCAAGTAACAGGGCTAGTCCATGGCAAAAATAATCAGGCTGGGTGGGAATTACAGCTCCTTTTGACGGGGCCACACAATCCGCTCAGCAACAAACCCTTTGTTAATCTCCCACCTATTTCCTGCTGCAGAATTCATTGTCGGGCGCTACTTGAGGGAGGCAGCAGCCAGAGGCAGGCTTTCCCTTCCAGCCCAGCAAGGGCCATGCACACCCCACCACTCTGGAAAGCTCCTTTCTGAGGGACTTGGCCAAAGGACAGTTTCCAATTCTGGTTGCTCTATTTCAGGCAGAGCACGTACACCGGGCTCGCCGCCTCGTTGCAGGTTTGCCTTTTTACTTCCCTCAGATTCTGTTGAGGCAAATTCTCACCGACCTCCATCTTCTGGTACGTCATCCTCAGAGGGCAACTGATGTGCTCAGCTGTGATGACACAGTGCAGAGCCTGTGCCCTGCTCAGACCCTGACAGTCCCCAAAGCAGCCTCTGCCAGAGATGCAGCCTCGTGTTCCCCCAGCCCCACCTGCCATGGGCTCAGGGGAACCCCCTCTCAGCACGGGAACCCCCCCAAAGCCATGTCCTTCCCAAGCTGCCCATGTTCTGGGGGCAAGAGGAGCATGGCTGGGCGCCTTCCTGCTCCCAGGAGAGGTTTCCCAGCATGGATGTGGTGAGAACTCATGCGGGCAGCCAGACTCACCCAGAGACTCACAGGCGTGTACAGAAGTACCCGCCTGGCACAGCTCCTCCTGGGTAATTTTAGAAATGTCTTTCTGGCACGAGTGAGAAGCTCTTCATAGAGGACACACAGGGCATGGGAACAAAGAAGGCATGCACAAGACAGAGCCTCAGGCAGTGCTAGACAAGGGGTTCAGAGAATGTGACAGAAATTCAAAATCTCATGCTGGACACTTCACAGAGCAGCAGCAAACCATCACTAACAATCAGCTCCTTCCAGTCCAAGGCTCACATGTGCTCCTGAGTCTGTCACTCCTGCCAGCTGCATTCTGGTGTGACAAATCCAAATTTTTAACATACCAGCGTGCTTTCCCCACCTTTCCTATACGGATTGCTCATTGTTCCCTCACTCCTCACTGCTGGCAATTGCTTCTCGCAATGTAGATGTTAAAGAGTCACAGGTTTCCTGAAAACTGTAGCACAGGCTGTGAAACTAAACAACACGTGCTGTACAATAAGTCATAAAGCATGTGTGAAAAATAGTCGACACAGGAGCTGTCATGGAAACCAGTGCTGCCAGAGCACACACAGCCACAGAGCTCTCATTAAAGGCTGCAAAGTTGAACACAAATGCTAATCACTAAGGCAGAATATATTAAATTTACCATCATGCCCCATTCAGTCTTTACAGCAAGTCAGCTGAAAACTACAACCATTTCCGCTGGCAGTGCTGGATGGCAGTTAGTAGAAATTAAATTACCAGAAATCTTCTCACAGAGAAATTCTTTTCATCTTGTGTACCCTACAAACTGTTTTTACTGACTAGGGACTGATTTTCTCCTGGGGAGTAAGTCTATTTAAGATAGACTATACACATTTCTCCATCTTGGGCTTTATTCTCCTACCAGCCCCCTGAGCAACAATACCCTGCAAGCAAGAAAAAGCCCAGGCTGGAAAAAGAAACATGGTGAAAGCAGATTAAGCTGTTCAAGCAAGATAAAGAGAGACAGACTGCAAACTACACAATACCCTGCAAGTATTACAGGCATATCCCACACCGTGATCAAACCTGTGGTTCTTAGATAGCAGCTAGAAGGAAGCTACTGACCTAAAAATATTCACAGATAGAGGTACCTGTCAACTGCTCACAGGTAGAGAGGAGGTAGAGGAACCTTGCCCTCTGTTGTGGAGAAAGAGCTGTGCAGCCTTTCCTCACTCCCCAGCCTGGCACACTTCTCAGGTGGCTGGGCTTCAGAATGTGGGTGTTGCATGTCCTGCTGTGATGGGGACACACCAGAATTCACCCCTGGCAGCAGCATTTACAGCCAAGAGCAATGCTGAGCTGTCTGGTGTGGTCTGGATGGCGGTGCAGGATTCCTTTTTTCCCCTCTACCACTTTGTTAGAAATATTTTGATGTATCCAAGGGCCAGAGCTGTGCATTTAAGTGTATTTTTCGTGCTCTCTCTCAGGGCCTGGTCTTTACCTCAGTGACTTCAGAAAGCTTCACGATTGCACTGGTTCAGGCTCTGAGGAAAGCCAGCTTTTTCTGCTGACTCTACAAACATATTACAAGGCTTTTACTGACCTATAAAGGAAGCGTCTAGGCCAGAGTTGTCAAAAATAGGGTACCAGCAAACTTATTTCACCTTATTTTTAATCCACTCAAATACCATAGGTTGGAAAGTTCATCTAGTGCTCAAATGTTTATAGACATCTTATTTTGCTCAAGAGGCTGTAGAAAGAGAAAGGGTGGAGGAGAAAATAAAATCCTTATGAAGAAAAATTAGGACTGGTTGAAAATTCCTGATGAAGAAAAATTGGGGCTGTTGAAAAAAATTGTCAGAATTCTTTTTCTGGACAAAAGTCAGGTCCTTGAGTAAGTTAAATTTTTAGAGCATATGAAAAACGTGTACTTTCTGTAGAAAATAGAGTTTGTCATAACCTTTTGACTGAAAAGTATGTGATTCTACCAGATGCTCCTGGTTAAGTCTTCTTGGTTTATAGGTGAAAAGTTGCCTTGTTTCACAGGGAGATGCAAGAGGAAGAGGTAGGGTCAGGTAGGAAGTGTCCAGTTACAGTTCTACAAAAAGAGATTTTAAAATAAACTAGAGAATGACTACTAAATGAGAAAGAAAAAAGAATCTTGAAAAGCAGATGAGACAAGAAAGGGTAAAATGAAAGCATAGGTTCAGATTTAATATATACATAAGAAGGACAAAGTCAGTGCTCTTCTAATGTAGGAGTCAGAATGAGGTCTTTGGCCAAGACTGGGGCCTCTTCCACTGCCTTCTTAAATGACAAGATCACAACCTGGTTTTCCTACAGTTTTGTTCACTGCACATACCTTTTTATTATGTTCCAGCATATCAAACTACAATATGCACATTTTTTATGACACATAAAAGGTGCGAGCCTAGCTAACACAGATGGCTACATGACAGTCATGATGGAGAAAGGACAATATTTGCCATTAAACAAAGAGCCTTCAGTACATAAATATTGAAGTGTGACACAAGATCAAGCTGCAGCTCACCAGATTGGGTGTAGCCTTCCCTCAGACTCACTGAAAACCAAAGTTCTGCTGCTGACCCCATGTCAAGCTAGGCTTATTTCTTCAAATGAAGGATGTCAATGCTCTGGCTCCAAAGAATGCATTATCTCTTAACTTGCTCCTTCCCCACATGGCATGATGGGGGGGGGGGTGACTGTTTTTCTGACATTTCCCATTTAAAGTTAAAATTCTTCTACTGCTGCTGCCAGGAATATACAGAGAAAATCACATTAGCTCTACTATGTCAATACAATGGGACAAATTTACACCAATGGAACTTGTAACCCAAACTGACACACACCTTAGCATTTTATTCTATGAGATAGACCCCAGAAATGCCAGTTTTATCTCCCAAGCTTGACAAAAGCAGCTTAAAGGCTTTCCCATCACACTCAAAGTGAGAGCTGATAAGGCTAAAAATCCAGAAATTGCTTACTTTACAACTCTGAGTCCCTTTCAAGCTGACCTTCTGCCCTGAAAGCCTAAAACTCCTCACCAACAGCTATATTTAGGCAACTAAAGGGCTGGAACATCTGGGAATAATAACAGCAGTCACACTTGGAAATGGCATTTATATACCATTGACTAGAAAATATCACTGCACTGCAAAAGCTTTCCAAAGTCCACTTTGTAGATTTCAGACTAGAAAATTACCTGCTAGACAATCTGTGCATCACCAGAGGTGATGAGTGATAATCACATGTACGAATTGCCCAGTTATTTAAAAAAAAAATCTTAAAAAAAAGCTCAGTAGTGTGACCTAGCAAAAAAAAAAATTAAAAAAGGATTTTAAAAATCCAAACAAACAAAAAACCAACCAAAAAAAAGCCTTTAAAAAGTGTCCCAAACTTTCTTCAGCCAGAATGTTTTTCATGACTTCTTAGAGGTGTATTTCAGCATTCCCCTTCCAGCACTGAAAATGCAAAGCCATCAAGAACTGACCAACGTCTGAGAAAGAGGAAATCAAACTGACGGGTATTTTCACCTCCCAAGCTGAGCAGCATGTGAAAAAACAAACAAGCAGCCTCCAGGATCTCACAGTGATTTCTTTTGATTGCTTCCTTTTAAAGGGGATTGCAAAGCTAAATGGAGCTCTGGGTCAATATTAGCAGCATTAGTTGTTTGTCCAGCCTGCTCTTCATCACAGCTTGCCTAGGGCTATTCATGTCCAACACATAAGTAAGCAAAATAACTAATCTCAGATAAAAATTCTTTGCAGATATCCAGAATTTTGTTGGTTAAACCTCAGCCCTTGAGAATCCCTAAATGCTCTGGTAGTGTTGAAAAATAACTAACAATCCTACTTCATACAGCCACTAGAGCAGGAGTAAATGTGGGATCCTGACACAGGACTGTGAGCTGGATGCAGACATTAGCTGCTGTAAAGTCCTCTCTGCTAAACTATCTTTCACCAGGAATGGGTGATAGTTTGTTGGAGCCAGTGGCTAAGCCTGCAGTGAAGTGCAAGAATGGCAGGCTACAGGTACCCACATTGGGGTGAACAGCTGTACCTGGGGACACAGCCAGAACAACACAGGCAATTTTAGTATGATGGACTGAGCCTAGCAAATATATTCATGCTGTGGCCAAAAGGCGAGGTACAGACAGGCAAGAATTCATTTGCATTTGGACATATCAGTACACTGAGTATTTAAAGTATTCGATGTGTCACACTGACACACGAGGCACATAACTGCCCATGGAGGAGATGCTCATTCAGATTTACATCTCTGGCTCTGCCTGCTTGCAGTCATAGCAGCTCCATGTGATCATTAAATGCCTGTTACACTAGTACTAATTCCAGGACTAGTAGGAACATCCTAAATTTGGCAGCACACCATTAACACAGGCAGCAAACAGTGTAAGACTATGGGATTGGTAGCATTTGCAGAAGTCAACACAGGCACATATCAACCCCTACCACAGCTGAAAACAAAGGCTCTGAAATCAACAGTATGTCCACTCTGAGTGCTGGGATCAATGTCAAGGTCACTGTGAAGCTGCAACCCTGTGACCATATGAGTTGCAAACCCCCTTACCCTTTGTCACCATCATCCAATGCAGTTTTGCTGAACCCTCACACATGAAGTCAATACCATCCTGTCTTCATCCTCTCTACCGGGTATTTGGTCAGCAACAAAGGATGTCATCCCAAGAAGATCCCATGCATTTCCTACTGCCCTGGCACCACGCTTAGTCTTCAACCTCCTCTTGCAAGCCTGCAAGGAAATGTAAAAAGCTGTTTTAGATAAGACTGTTTCTCTGAAGGATCCTTTGAAAGGAAGCAGAAATATTTTTATTTGCATGGAGCTTAAACTACCAGAAAAGCAGCACCCTCTGGACATTCTTGGTGTGCACTGCAAGGTGCACAGCCCGCAGAGGAAGGGCACATCACATATTACTGAGCTGGTAGATCTAGGTCCACCCAGCAACCTTTGGGTATTTGCAATGTCACTCTACCTCTTCAGTTCACCTGGGTGTCTGTACAGTGTCTGTGTGCTTGCTCCATGCTTTGCATGCTGAGCTCAAACTGAATTCCCACTGCCTCTCTGATTTCAGCTCTAGGCTCACTTAGAAACCCAAAGCTGTATCACATAGCACACATTCTTTAATTTAAAAATTAACTTCTGAGGGGACAAAAGGTGAAATAAAGTAGGGAAGTAGGACAGGGAAAGGCAAAGGAAATTGCTTTACAGAAACACATTTTATTAATTTTGGTACTGTCTCCTTTTCAGCTGGCCAAATAATTGTTAAGGCTGTTTCAAGTCCTGCAGAGGAGTTTGTGGAGACTGGAGTGATATGCACTTGTCACGACTCAGTCAGTCAATTTAAGGTTCCCATGCATCAGCCTCTGAGCCAGCAGGGCATTTCATGACTCCACTAACAAAACCAATAATTAGAATTACAGAGAGTGACAGCTATGGAAAATAAACAGCAACAAAGATTAAAGACTCCAAAGCTGCCCAACCAATGGGAGCTAAAGTTTATGTACTCAGTTTAAGAAAGACCTTGTAGAGCTCCCCTGTGGTCTTTTGGCAATTTGATTTAATTTAGTCTGTTCCTCCAACAAATAATTTTTAAATTAAAAGAGAGGGAGAAAAAAGAAACCAACCCAAACACTTCAGTGCATTTGTCCAGTGCTCAGACCTGGTTGATTACAGCTCTCAAGCTTCCAGGAAATCTTGGAAAGCTTTAAAAGCCAAATAACTGTTACTAGATCCACAAAATCTTTTTTGCTGTGTTTCTCCCTCTACTTGACCCCAGTAGGGCTCAGCACATCAGACAGGGAGGCAGGAGTCTCCTGTCTCTGTAGAAAGTGACCATAACCATACACACAGCCAAGTGTGGTACACAGGGCTCCATACAGGTAGGGCAGGAGGAGCTATTCCTGCTAGAGCCCCTGCACCACTAAAGAAGTAAGAGAAGGGTTTAAACACACACTTTCAACCCAAACAGAAGAGCCATTATTACTTTGAGCATGTGTAACACACAGGTCAACTAACAACACTTTTCTTCTGGACTTCTTTGTGCACTTGGGCTTGCCTTCCTCTAGTCTACACAGCCTCTGACCAGGCAAGTCATCAGACACTTCCAAGGTCTTACCTCTTTCTTTTCTTGCCTGACTTTCATAGCCTGAAACCTTCACCTCCTTCTCTGCAGTGGTGTGTGTGCATCACTGCCCCATCTCCTGACACCTCTCTGCAGTTCTGGTCATGCAAGGACAGTCTGCAAAGGCAGCCACGCAAACATCAGCTTTCCTCTGCTGCCCTAACTCACCTTGTTCCAGCCCAAGTCTGCAGCAATTTTAACACAGAGATATGCACTGCAATGTGCCAGAGGGGAATGAAAGTCAAAGAGGTAGAATGAGCCAGAAAAGCAGATCCTATTCTGACACACGTACCAATCTCTGCAGCTAAACATCACACATTGCAGTAAGAAATGACATGTCTCCAGACACCTTCTCAGCCTGGAGGGTTACACTGCTGGAGTGCTGTTTCTCTTCTGAATCACAGAGCATTGTCATAGCTACAGAGTGCCAAAATCAAGAAGAAAACACATGAGAAAAATTACCAAAGCTTATTTGGCAAGGATGTACAAACAAACAATGCTATGCTTTAAAAAAAAAATTGTTTCCTTTTACCAGAAAATACTTTGGTGTTTAAACCACCACCAAGCAACTTCAGTAGCACAGTGACTGCAGAACTTTGCTGGGACTTTGATTTAATGAATAAAATATCTCAATAAACCAACACCATTTCATGAAACACCTGCTCTTGTCTGCTTCCTATACAAGTTCTGGCATGATTGACTCTTGCTTAGCATTGAAATCAGATGAAATCATAGCCCAAAGCATTACACTGAGATTTAAAGGGATGAGTTAACCAACACTATCAGAAGCCCTAAATTCTCATTCAAGTCAACTCTGGTGGGCTATATGCCCTTTGGAAGAAATTACTGCACATTTGTTGCAAAGCACTTAAGAAATCACTTTTTGTCCTTCAATTCATTTTTATCAGGAAAATAACCAGACAACGAATGAGTTTCATGTTTCAGTTGTTCCAAGTCACTTATCTTTTTCTATATTAAAATGGAATAAAAAAAGAAGCAGTCATTTTTGCAGTATTTCAAAGGCTGCTTCATGCAGAAAAACCCATGCCAACATTTTGAGTCAATATTACAACAATCAAGTCCCTCACTATACTAATGATCTGCAAGTAAGTATCACTTTACATCCTCCTTCATATATTATCTCCCTTACACCTAATCAATGCCATTGTGATCTCCACGTGATTTGTAGAATCCCTTATTATTTGTCGGTGGGAGGGAAGGGCCAGAGTCTTTGGGGACTCCTCCATGAGCCAAAAGAACACTCATCAATTGGTAACATTTAGAGCCTCTTGCAATCATTCTTTCCAAATTCCTCTCTAATTGCTAGGTTGCCATGGACCACGCTGCGTGCCAGCAGTTCCCAGTAATGGGCTTCTTCACATGTGCAGTGAAAGAGATCTGGCAGTAAGTGGTAGGTAGTGTCAGTGGCTTTCCTGAGTAATTTCCTGAGTTCCTACAGAAAATGAACCTGTAAGACAGCTGCCTCGGAGTTCAAGAGGCATAATCAGACACAGATGTAAAACAAGGGCAGCTCTTTGAGCTCGGTGAGAGGAATACATAATTTTGAACACACTGCTGCATTGGTGGCTAATTAGTTCAAATAAAATTGGGTGTGTGCTGTTTGTCAGGGCTCTGAAGTCATTAACTCCCAGAACACAGATAACAAAACACACTGCCTGACCCACCTGTGCTGTCATCAAGACAAAACTGCTCAGGTTGAAGTTTTTTTTTAAAGGTGTTTTATCAAAACAACTGTTTCACATACTCACTAGAAGTACTTCCAACGCCCTTCCTAACTACAAGTCTCTCCCTGACCACTAGGTATGGCCCTGTCTTGCTCCTGAAATCCATCTGGAAGTGCAAAGGCCAGTCAAAGTTGAAATATGCAAGCATAAGGCTAGGTTTTCTGAGAAGTCATCTCCCACCTCTTCTAGTGTGAGCATTGGAGAGTCAAGCCTAAAAGCCTTGGAAGATGGAGCACCCACTACTGAGCACAGCTGAAGGCCAAGGGATATTAACCTTTGTGGAAGCTGAATGCTCTGCAGTGAAGGCCACCCTTCAGAGGAGCAGCAGAGGAGTGACTCAGACAGACAGAACAGAACATGCACCACCATAGCTGGAACACTGCTGCTTCTGGGAGAGCACTGTTTCTGACTTCAGATGGAGTCTCTGCAAGCAATTCAAGGGGCTGAGATGTGCTACTAGAGTGTTGTAGTTTTCCACCAAGTTAATTGTTTCCAATAAGGTGTTTCTTATCTAGCCTTTTTACCCCTCCACTCCTAATTAAAAGAGCTAAGGTGTTGTCTAAGCCTTGTTCAATCAAGAGGGAGAATCCCATTGACCACAAAGAATGGTGCATCAGTCTGTTTACAAGGACACATCATTGCTTTGACTCCAGCACTATGAACAGGTTGAAGTTGTATATATAATATTTACAGACTGGTTTACTCCTAGGAAAAATCCTAAATGAATCCTGTAACACTTCTTTTTTGTGAATCTTAAAAATAACTTATTTGACATAATTTAATAAAAATGGCTCTTTCTTACTAAAATAACCATATCCAAAATAACCATAACTTGAATGAGTACAGTGAATTTGTATTTGGAGAAGTGACAGATCTTACATGTTTTGCTCCTGTTAAGTGAGCACATTTTTCTACAGCATTCCTCCCTAAAAGAGGAAGCTTGTAAGTGCAGGGTGGGATTTTTTTTGCCAGGCTTTTTATTCACCAAGCCAAGATACTGCTCAGTCCCAGTATCCTGACCATCTGATTTTTTCATCATAGGGATAAATAAGAAGTGGACCTGCTGGCCCTCTCTTTAACCAGCACTGTACTCCCTGAGCAGGCCAGAATGCAGGCAGGGTCAGAAGAGAAAAGCAGTGGTCATTGCAGGTCATGGCTGTATTTGCTTTCTGGCTTCCTTCCAAAGCAATACCTTCTCCTGGATCAGAGTTTATTTGGCATTATGAAAATATTCTCAACAACACCGTTTCCTTTTTCGAGTTATTTTTTGCACAGCCCTTGGGGAGCCTCTGCTGCATGCTGGCCAGCACGTGTGCATGAGCACATGCATGCCTGGCTCTCACACCACCACCCAGGGCAGCCCAGACCCTTCCCAACAGCTCCTGACCTCTGCAACCTCCAGTAACTCTTGAGAGGTTACTCTGTGCCAGGCAGCTGCACACATGTGGCAATGGAAACAACTACTGAGCTCAAGTCTAAAGCATGTCTTGCTCCCTCACTCAAAACTGTACCTTTTTTGTGAACACGACATACAGCCCAGCCATGCCAACATCACATTGTGAAGTTAAATCATGCAGGACACGTCTCCAAGTGATTGAAACAGAAGCAACCCTACTACCAACGCCGGCCTTTCTGATTCTGTTTTGAATTCACAGACACCTCGTACATCTCAGCCAAGGTCCTCTCCCAGAGGCCAGACTGGAGATACCATGAAGGCAGCTGCAGAGAAGAGCTACATTCCCATCTGGCATCCTCTGATCTGAGTTCAGCTGTCCTAATCCTGCTCTTGCTAAAGCCAAAGAAGATCCAGTTTGCACAGTACCCTTTCACTTTGGTTCAGACACCAGACTTAGTCTCAGATCTTCCAGATGACAGTGACATTGGGTCACAGCTGACCACTTCTCCATGTAGGAAGTGGAAGATTAAACAGCTCTCTGGTTACCCCAGCAACAAAAACACAGGGCATTTCCTTCAGCCCCATGCTTTAGTTTCTCAGAGGATGTTTACCCACACGCTGCCAGAGCTGATGATGTACTGCAGGTTTGGAGACTTGTCATGAACCAGCCACAGAATAAATTGAGGAGCAGATTGCAACCGCATGGTGTTTCTGAAGGTGAAGAATGGCTCAGTGAGTAGGAGCAAAGGACATTGATTAATCTTACTTAAAAATTACACAGCTTACTTGTGTCCACAGAGTATTTCTGTTGTACCAGAAAAATTGCAGCCTGAAACATATGAGACACCACATTCTGCATTTTGAAAAGCCTCTGTATTTTTTCAGCCACCATGGAGCTAGGTCAGGCAATGCTTTTCATGGATGCTGGACTGAAGGTAAAAAGACAAGGCTGGTGACTTAGTCCCTGCCTTCTGAACAACGACCTGTTCCCCTTTTAGAAAAGAGAGAGAAAAGTTGAGCTTGAGCAAAAAAATTTACAGTGATACAGTAAACTCTGACTCTGGTTTTTGGGTCAAGTTGCAGAGGCAGCCGGGCCACTGTGATACCTATTCAGTATCCTATTGTTGGAAAATGTTTTCTTGAACTTTCGATTTTCTGTTGGAAAACAATGCCAGTAGAATTGACCCTGGGGAAGAGGAGGAAAGCATGGAGAGAATCAAGAAGCATTACACTTCAAAATATTCCCTGCATAGATTCCTCATACTCCCCTTCTCCAACAGACCACACTAACCTCCCAGCTGTCTCTTAATTGCCTTGAAACAGAGGCACTCTGAGCTGCACCTTCCCTTATCCTTCCCTATCTAAACACCCTCTCTACAGCATAGCTAGGATATATGACTATTTCTTTATACTTCCCTGATTTCTGTGTCTAGCACCAATCTGAGTCATTGTACTGAAGGAGAGCACAGACTCCCTCAACAGCTGATAGTGTCTGCTTGTGTCACAGATGTCAATATCAGTGTCCTTTCCCTGGACACAGCTCTCATCACAGTCTGCTCTCAACTGCAGGTCACTCGCATTTTATTTCTGCTCTCAATTCTGCCTTAAATACAAATTCTCATACAGAATGATTTCCAAAGAACTTTGAAGTACAATTACAGCAAAGGCTATCAAGTGAACGTGCTCAGTTGTTTAGATGCTCAGAATGCCCCAGCTGAGGCAGACCAAAGGAAAAGAGAATAACAATTTCATCAAATGAGCCACACAGAATTACCACACCTCTTCGAATGAGGCCATTCTTATCTCAACAGGCAAATCCCACCAACAAATTTAATTTCCTACACGCATGGGCGGCTTTTATCAATATTAGAAATCTTTTGGTTTCTTTCCCAAAGAGTGGATGGACACTCTCAATTGTATCCAGACGTCCAGTGGACATGGCTGTAATTTTTCAGCTTCTTTGTTGCCAACAACCAAAATTCCAAATACTTGGGGTAAGAAAGAGATGTAAATATTTTTTCCTGCCCTAACATGATTTTTTTAACTTTTTCCTTTGTCTGTACCCCTGGAAAATCTATGGTTCATTGAGTGGTTTAATACTGCAGGTTTAAAAATGAAAAATTGTAATGAAAAGCCCTTGCACCCTTTCTTAGAATGTGACTTTTCTCAAGTAAGGTAAAGCAAATTTGCACACACACTGCAGAAAACGTCTCCCCTACCATGCAGAATGCCCGCAGATAAATGCCATCTCTCTTTCACTTCCCACTCTCCCTGTCTTTGCCTCCACACCATGCTGCACAGGGAGCAGCAGAAACAGCCACTACCTAAGTGAAAGGATCACACTTCTATTCATAGCCTTGCCTGGAGCAGCTGGGACTTCTCAGGATCTGAGGAACAGTGAATTCCTTTTGTTTGATACCTATTTCTTGAGCTACCACTTCAAATGTACAGTAGAAGGTGACCTTACTGTAAAAGCTGTTTTCCCACAGCACTCCTAAAGCTCTTCCACCTAGATTTATGTTCCTCCTGTTAAATAAATACAATAGCCTGTGCTGCTAATGGTGAATAAGCCATGGTTGGTTTGTGTTTCATTAAAAGTTTAGTTCTTGACAAACAGAGATGGTCAGATTATTATATATATGATGTGAACTGGAGAGTAATGCAATGCTAAATGGTTTAATGAGCTGGAAGAAAGAAAGTTCTGCTTAACTATTGTTTTTGCAGGCCTACTAATATGTATAATTCATCCAAATAATTGGCAAATGGAAGACCCATAGCAGCCAAGTAATCCTGGCCATTCCCACCTGCCTAGCAAAAAAAATTGATGATTAAACAAAATGTCTGAATCTGTTGATGGCAATAAAACCTTGTGAGTTGAGACAGGATCTGAGCTAGCAGAGTCCATGGAGACCAGGAATGCTCTATGCTGGCTAGATCCCACCAGGACAAATTGTGGTTGGGCTGGCAAGACAAGTAGCTCCATTACCCTCAAAGGAGATGCAGTGGCAGAAAAGAAAATTGCCGGTTTAAAATTATCTGCTGCTATTGCTTATACACAGCTTTCTGGAAGGCAGAGTTCTGTAGACTTGTTGGCCAGTCTGTGTCAGCCATCATGTGAATTTCTGTCAAGACTGAGGTTCATGAGAAGATGGATGTGCCCCCATGCTTCCTAAACCATATTCCAGAGAGAGGAGCTTTTAGACTGTTGAATTAGACAGGAGAAAAAAAAAATGTCAGAAAAAAATAAAACCACCCTGATTTCAGTGAAGCCTCTTTCTTATGGCTACCACCCACTCAGCTTCACAGAAATAAACATTGCAAAGTGGACACACAGCCTTGAGTACCCAGACACTGATGGGGTGCTCTGGGATGTATTAAACTTTCTGACACAGAACAGCAGCACCAGTGAACTTGTAAGGTAACAGCAAATACACACAGAGCTAAGCACTGGTCTCATGTGCTGCTAAGACAACCAGAGCTGGGGTTCCCTTTCTGGCATCAATCCAATACGTTAGAAAAATTCTGCTGTTAGATGCAACCCCAAGTCAGCTGTCAACACCCTCTGGCTTCTGGAGCTACATACTGCTGTTAACATCTGCCTCTGAACAGATGATCTGAGCCTCCCCAGATTCTCTTGATGCTAGGTAGTGACCAGCCTCGTGTCTCAGACCAATGCACAGCTGCAGTTAATGGAAACTCTAATGTGCAATTGCACCGAGCAGGCTTTTCCATTAGCAAGGATTAGCAGGATATGTTACTGATGCTTCCTAACATGGAAACCCTAACACAAGCAAGACCTAACAGTGTAGAGAATTTTCCCTCTTCACCTCAATAAACTCATATTCTTGGTCCGTGAATTATTCAAACTAATTCTAGGACATCGTCAAGTAATCAGGTAGATGCAAACATTTCGGCCATGAAAACAAGTAGGCAACATCCTGGAGAAAAAAAAGTCATGAATAACCATTGGACTTCCTTGTGACCTATTACTTTTGCAAACATATGGAAACTAAAGTATAAATCTATGTACTTCAACCGAGTTCATAATTTAACACAGGCTGTAAGAACCAGAAACAGTCTGGCAAAACCCAAGATTGACTATTCCTTATTGACGATTTCTTTATTGACTCTTGAGATGGGGGGAAAGGGGGGGAAGCAGCAATGTGTGTTTATCTGGCTTAGAACAGCCACTGAAAAGCCCATTCCAGAAACACCATGGTGCAATCCAACCATCTCCACGTGCTCTCACACATGCTGTTCAAAGCAAGGCTTTGCCCTGTTCTCAGCAGTGCATAACTGTGCTTCCACAGTGGAAGAGAAGAAAGCACCGTGGATTTGAAGAGCACTCTCAAGATACAATAGTTTTTAAGAAAAATCAGCACAAGAAACCTCAAGCACTTCTTCAATAACTTGCAAGTCTGTTCTCTCTGCATCTGGTTTAATCTTGCTTTCATTCCAACTTATTTCAAGTTAAGCCTCCTGGTTATTAACCGGAACAAATTGCTGTCGTGTTCCTTTCAGTTCAGTAATCAGGGGAAGATTTTATATCCATAAAAATGCATTAGATGGTTGTGATAACACTTTTGGGGGAAGGGGAGTTAATACGAAACTCCTGCCAGATTGAGCACATTGGATACTTTCTCTTGAGCTAACACAGGAGGATATGCTCCACACCTCCAACAGAGTGACCCAAAAGAGTGCTGTCCACATAAACCACCAGCAATGCATTAAAAATGTCCTGTCATACTTGCTAAGTTTGTATTAAACAGGTCCTTCTGACAAGGAAGAGCAAAGGAAGGAAGTTGCAGCTCACATGCCCTTGATTATAAGTAAATCAAGAGAGGGCTGGGAAGTTAATCTCAGATGTAGCATTTGCAGAGCATTGTCTTTGAAGGAATGCATCTCTCCCTTATGATATACTGCCCTCCCATAGGCAGCTGTGAGTCCTTTAAAATATTCCCTTCCTAAGGGTGACATACACAGACAACAGCTGTTTGAAGCACATATTGGTGTGCTTAACACCAAGGAGGCACAAAGTCCACACCTGGGCTGTGTCACACAACCACGTGCCAAACTGGAATCCAGGCACTGCTCCTATGGCATCCATGTCAGGTGGAATTCTGCTGTCAACCTCAGTGTGAACATCATTCCTAAAGGTTCTGATAGCAGTTCCCTCGGTGAACAAAGCTGATTCCTGGGCTCAGTTTTGCTGAAAAAGTGAAAGGGTCCTGACACTCACCACTGAAAATTTTCACCAACATTAGTGAACTGAATCAGGTCATAGGAGGACCCAACAAACAGCAGAGTTGGCAGAAGTAAGGAGATGGCAGGACACAACCAGGATCAAGAGCAAGAGGCACACAGTTCTCAACAAAAATGTGTTAAAAAAATACTGTCGAAGAAAACTTAACAAAATAAGGTAAAACTGAGAAGCAGTTGCATAACAACTGCAAACACCCAGTCAGCAGCAGAGGGGTGCACAACAGCACAGCTGCCAGGTAGCTGAAATCAGCTAGGAAACTCTGTGTCCAATACAAGGGTCCCAAGTGCCAGGAAGGAACTATCCTGCCCTGATCTACCCACCACCTGGTCGTATTAGTTTGTCACAATGCGATCATTCAAGGCTTCAGGGGGTTTAAAAGCATGCTGTGTTCCTAGTTGATAGCATGTTTATGAACATGCCCTGTTCCTATTTGGCACTGGGTCATCACTGTATAATTTAAGAGTCACAAGCTGTCAGGCTGCCAGCAGCACACTGTACATGCAGCACGATGCGTTTTGTTGTTTCGCCATTGTTTAAGTTTATATAAAATCTTAATTGCAAATGGAAAAAAATCTGCCTAGTCAATCAGGCCCGTTCTGAAGAGTTTCCAAAAGCCTGCTCTGAGTTTCATAATTGGGAAGTTCAACCCAGTCCAGCAAAGATTTACTGGAGTTAACAATAAGAAAGGACTTGCTTGAAACTGTTGCCAAATTCCCAACTCAAGACAGAAAATCAGCCGGAGAGCACCATCTATTGGCCAGAAGAGTGGCCGGATTGCCAACTTTTCGCTTTTTAGAACCAAATCGAGGGCAGGTCCCGGCTCTGCAGCGCAGGATGTGCCCGGCACACACAGCCCTGCAGGGACGGGGACACTCCAACCATGGCACACACAGACCCGTCCAGGGACAGCTCTTCCACGAGTCCGACAGAAATTTTGGCTTGAGCCAGTGTGACCCAAGGGCCAGATGCTGAGGAGAGGACAGTACAACAGTCCCAGTTCCTTACTTTAGTGCCATTTCCCTCCTCACTGATGACCTCTTGGTCTGGTGATTTCATGGCACAACCAAGTGTTTTCTGATTCTGGCTTTAGACAACCACTGAGCCCTCACCCAAAGGTCCATCCCACAAATGAGCAGCATCCCACACTGGTGAAACCAGTGTTAAACTGGCACCTGGTGGTTGTGTGTGCATGGTACAGAGTAAATTCATCAGCCCTTCAGCCTCTTTGTCTCCATGTACACAACAGCTTGTCCTGGGTGTATCTGCACAAAAGGGACAGCAGAGGGTTAACTCACATCTGTGCTTTATTTCTGTGACACTCTGTCAGCAGCCCCATAGATGACTGCTTTATCCAGAAAGTATTTTTGACTGCAGAATTATGTTTCTGAGGATTCCTACTCCAAGCTGGTCTTATCTTTAGGCTATCTCTATTAAGATGCCCAAGTTTAGATTTCAAGGATTGGCCTATGAATCCTAATTTTAACTGCAAAACACATCTCCCGGGGGAACACTTTCATTAGAGCTGACTAACACTTTTGGCCACAGAAACAGGAAAGAAATCTTAAGTACCTTTTCACTACCTTTTGCCTAATTGCCAGTTGTGTTTATTAGAAACGTCATGAACGCACAAAAATTAAATTAATGCTGTCCTTTTGCCCAGGAAGGCTGACCCAGGTCACCACCAAACTCCGTGGCATTGGTGCTCTCCTGGAAAATCTCATTAGAAGTCAAACAGGTTGAAAGGTCTTGCTCAGCGTCCACCTCCAGCAAAGTCAGAGGGACCTGGCTGTGCTACAAACATAAGAGAGGCACAGAGCCCCACAGCAAAGACACTGCTGCAGGTAACCAAGATCAGTTTCCCAGAGCAAAGCCAGCGATTCAGGTCCTGGCTGGACATGAGGAAGGCTCTGAACTGCCTGAGCAGCTCCTCCTGTGAGTCACAGGAGGACCATTTTTATCACATGTGGTCTCTGGAGCATTTCCAGCTCCAGTAGTTTTCCAAAGACTTTTGGAAGAAGCTGTAGAAAGTTGGAAAAATAAAACTTATCAGTCAGAATTGTTAATTAACTATCTGTGATATCAAGGAATTAAATAAACAATACAGACTGTGTTTTGGTTTGAGCTAAAATGGAAGTTTCCAGAGAAACATAAAAGCTGTTCTGGTCAATCACAAGTATTTAGCATATATTTTTTCTAGAAAGAAATCTGTTAATAGTTGTGTTTGGACTTTATTTTTTTTTCAGGAGGGGAGCTAATTTTGGAGTGGGTACAATGTCGAATTTCAGAGCAATCAAAATCCAGATTCCAATCAGAACATCTCAGCTGAAATCAAACACTGGATGAGAAAGTAAATCTGACAGTGGCAACAACTGCAGCCCTAAAGGCCTGGCCACCTTAGCAAATTTCCTGATTTAAAAGTGCAGGAAACAATACAAAGCTAACTGTATTTCATGAGTCCTCTTTTGTCAGGGCTCTTCCACATGATTGATCCCCTTTCAAACTAGCACAGAACACAGTAGGGGACGTGGCAGTGCAGGAACGGAAAGGCAAGCCATGGTAAATTGCAACAAGTGTTTAAATAAATCAGCACAAATTAAGTAAACTCTATGGCAAATTTCTGCTATGGGGTAGAGAGGAGACAATTAAATCAGAAGCAAAAGTTATGGCTGCAAATAACTTGACACAATTAGGAGAAGGATAAACCAGCCTGTATGTTACAGGCAAGGGAATGTCCAGCAAAAAGCACCCTGTCCGACTGCCTAAGTGGAATTCCACTGGGAGAAGGCCAGCAGGTCTGAGGTCTCAGAGCCCAGAGCACAAATTGGAAAATAATGAAGCTGGTCCACTGTGATTGCTGTAGAGGTGACAGTGCTGCAAAACAAAGGGATCCTGGAGCCTGAGCTAGGGCACTGGGAGAGATCAGCTTGCACACACAGCAAGGGGTTGGGTTACATGTAATTGCTCCTGTGAAGAGTGGGTGGTTTGCAAGTGTTATGACAGCTGCAGAGCAGAGGATGTCTCTGCTATGAGACAACACAAAGATAGACCAGAAAACAGGGAGGCAAAAGTCACCGAACTTTCTAACCCAGGGCAAGTACTCTGTCCCAAGGCACTTGCACTATGCAGGGACTCCAGGAGCAGGAAAGTTTATCAGCACTCACACTCATCCATTTGCTCCCTCCAAGGAGCACAGAGTGGCTCTACAAAGACTAAGAAATAAACTTCAGGGTATCTAACAGGTCCCTTCACTGCACAAATCCATGTGTTAACCATATGAGTGGGACTTTCTTCTCGCAACTTGGCAAGGCAGGGCTGGGTGATGATGATTTTTCAATCCAGACCTACCATATTTATCATATTTTCATCCTCATTACTAGAAGACAAAAAAGCTTTAACTGCATGTTCTTAACATGACAGGTTGTCTTGCCAATATAATGTGTATTTGGAAGTTCCTGGAACTGCATAGCCAGTTACAACATGATTTTAACCTTTAAATGACTGATACACAACTTCATCTTTAACTCCATCTTTACATCCTCTATCTAGCAATGTATTTGGCAGTCTCTCTTGTCTGCATTTTCTGTTTAAAATATTTAATATGAATCAGTGAGCAGCAGAGAGCTAGCACACTCCTACAGCAACAGCTCCCACACCCCCCCACACACAAGAGCTCTCCTTAAGGCTTGCTGCTTTTATAAAGCTCTCTGTGTGCATGCCAGTTTGGGTGCAGTGCTCACAAAGCATCCTCTTGTATCCAAACAAACTGGGCCCTGGTGCCTTGTAAATGCACACGTGGGGAGCAAGCCTGGCACTCTGCCCCAGGCTGAGGCTGGCCAGCTGGCTGGGGCTGCTCAGCCTGCTGGCACTGCCACTGGCTCATCTGCCAGCCTTGCTGCACCTTCCAGCTCTTCCCCATCTTGTAGGACCATGTGGGTGATGGTTTCCTCCTTACTGGCGTCAGTATCCAAAACCCTTTTGAAACGCTTCACACAAGGAGTTTGTGGTGCAAGCAGGGTATGCTTTCCCCTTCTGATTTTATTCCACTGAGTGCTATTTTCCCTGTGCAGTCATTGATCTCTAAGCTGAATTAGGGTACCATTTTGTTTTCCTGTTCTGGGGAAACTGGCAAGCGAAAAATGTATTTGAACAAAAAGGGAAAATGTCCGAAGTGTTAGAACTCCCTCTGCCAGAGAGGAGCAGATCAGAATGATAATCACAGAAAACAAGACAAAACTCTACCTTAACAGCTTGTTTTTGATACTCCAGAACAAATGTTCTTCCACAGTGCTTTACATATCATACAAATGAAATGAGGACCCCCATCCACCCACCCTCATGCCCTGGTGCCCAGCATTCTCAACACTTAAAACCCGTGTGGCCACTTCAGTTGCTTGGCCAGCCTTTGCTCATCCACGTCCCGAACCCTGTGGTCATTTCCCCTAGGACAGAAGCCATTACAAACCGTAATTGCAGAGCCCACTTTAGCTCAATCTGGATAGACCCAAGTGTTTTCAGCACAGGAGGTCTCTCATTTCAGTCCTGGGGGAATCTGCCTAGACAACCACTAAAACTAAAACTAATAGAGCCAGATTGTGCCTTGAAGGCTGGGGCCTATGTGGGAGCACCACTGAGCTGCATGATCCAGGCAGAAGCTTGAAATGTGATTCTCCAGGAGGAAGGGCAGTCCTTCCATCGACTGACACTCATCTCTTCTATGCTGAAAGCATTGCCCCCTTTCTTATTACCAGTGAGGGTGTCTTGTGCCTCACAATTGCTCTAAGCTCTGAAAGTAAGACCCAGTAAACTGAGGGGGAAGGGACCAGTGGGAAAAAAAGCAGTAAACAGATAAAGACCTTTTATCTGTCCCATTCAACATAATCCTTAAAAAAAAGACTAGGCATCTCTGTTTCATGTGCTGAAAGAATGCCTTTCGGTTCTGCTGATGTGCTTTCTTCTGGACTTGGTCAAGAGTTGTCCTTGATGCAGAGCAAAAACATATCCAGTCCATCAAAAAATTTGACTGTGCCAGGAAATCTAGGAGTGAAACAGAGAACAATGCTTCAGAAAACCCTCTTCTGTCCTTCACACCTCCCTGTCCTTGCAGAAAGGGCAGACAGCTAGCAGAGTGGTTTGCTGCAAGGGAAGGCAAAGCAGCACACACTGAGCCAGCACTGCTCAGTGCACATGAAAAGAGGCATTTCTGCATCAGGTCACTTCTGCATGTACTAGAGGAAGGTGAGGTGAGCTGGGAACCTGCAGCCTGGGGGCCACAACTGCACACTCAGGGACACTCTGCTTCTTTCTCCCCAGCCCCTCTTTATTCAGTCACACAATAGTGGCTCACAAAAGCCCATTTGACCTTCACTGAGGAAAAATTCTCTTGCCTCTGATTTAACAGATCTAGCATTTTCAGCAGACAGAGGGTCTTTGGCCTGCTGTCATTCGTTCTTAGTTTTCAGAGAGTTTACCTATGAAAAGGCTGAGAAATTCTGCCCTTCCACTGTAACCCTGTATGTACAAACCATGTGCAGGACCTAACGCTGCTAAAAGCCACAGCAACACTGTCAGTGATTTTACTTGGCCATGATTTCACACTTCGTTTTCTATTGAAAGAGGAAAGAGAAGCCCCCTACTGCTTCCCTGCCCCCATTCTCTCTAGTGCTTCCCAGTTACCCAAATCTACAGCACAATTTGCACAAGAGATTCTTTGTTATTTTCCTTTCCCATAGTAGCACAAATTTAACATGCAACAATCTTGGCTTTTTTGATGTCAGATATGACTCATGAGATAGATGCTGGCTTTACTGATTAATCTTACTTATGCACATGTCTTATTTCTCCCCTATGACTTGCCAAGAGCATTTATTTCTGCTACACTAGGAACAAAATCTCAGCTATGTCTCTGGAGCATTACATATTGCAGACTCTGTCTCTTTGGCCCCCTGCATTAATTTTCTTCAAATGACACCAAGGGGCCAATATGTTAAGTTTGCACTATTGGTCTGACAAAATTTTGGCTTCTATTTATAATCATTTGTATAAAAAGCATCAGTTTGGGTTAGCTTAGGCCTGTTGTGGAGGGAATCACTCTAGCACAGATCATTCCAAAACTGCTTTCACTTTCTGTACTTGCTGAGGTTTGTGTTTTTGAGGCAGTGTAAATTGTATCTGGGATACTGACAACTCTCTGACGAGCAATTGGAGGTGAACACTGGAAGACTCTATTAATCCCTTTTTAAAAGGATTTCTTTATGCAATTAGGTATTGATCCTACTCTAGTTATTGGAGTTGATTCACAGCTGCATGACTCCATGGCCTGCTGGCATAAACAGCCCAAAATCAGAGGAATACTATGAGCAGTAATACACAAGGTGCGACAAGAACAATTCCAATTCCATACTAAGGATGGAGATACCTGAAGTCCTCTGGACCTCTGCCCCAGTGTTTTACTTTCCTTACTGTTCTTTATCTTTCAGATACAAGAATCTAAGATTATTCCTCACATGTTTGGGTATATCATGTTTGTATTCAACCCATGCTGCAGGCCTTCTGAGGTTTCTTTAGGCTGACTTAACTGCAATAAATTTAGCAGTCATTAATTTCTTTGATATTTAGTCTAAATTTTGGGGTTTGACATTGTTGTAATACTTCCAGTTATAAATTAATGTTGTCCCCAGCAACTTTACAGAGAGAAAGACTACAAAACAGTACAGCTCTATCCAAAACATTCAGAGAACACAAAGGTTTCCTAACACAGATAGGTGGATCCCACACAATCAAAGGAATCCTTTCCTGTTCATTCTCTGGTTTTTCATATATATGTTGAAAAAATTATTACAAACTTCCTTCTGATGAAGGAGCTATGAGTTCCTAGATCTTCTAGCTCAGTCTGCTCATCTGGAAAGCAAACTGAACACTGACAAGGCTGTATTGTGTCAGCAGCCTGCCCCCAGGCAGCTTTTCTCCAGCCTGACGGGTGCATTGCATGGTGCAGCCATCTACCCTCAGCCAGCAGTTCTGGGAGGACCATGTTCCCTGACACTGACACACAGCAAGATACACATTTCCAGGAATATCACACATCCCACCTGACCCTGAGGGAAAAGCTGCACCATGCCAACGTGCCCATGCATGGAAAGAATGCAAAGCTTCCACTAGAAAAAAAAAAACTTGGGCTCTGTCAACCAATTCTTGATCAGTTGTCTTATTCTTGCAGCAAGATATAGGCATGGGGAAGAAGTGTGTCAACATTCTGAATAGATCGAGCAAGGACAAATATTTTAATGCAGGATTTACTGGCTCACAGTTCCTACTGTGTCCTGAAGGAAAGCATACACCTTTGGTAGATACCTAAACAAAGGTATTGCTGCCCAACCACGTGGCAAAATACAAGCCACAGCTCCTGCATTCTAAAAGTATACACTGCATACCCTACACTGCAGCAAGCATTAAACTCAACAAACCTAAGTTAAAAACACAGGACTGTTCCTTGAGAATCTTGATCTGAAGTTCCACCTCTTGAGCACTTGAAAATTAACTAAGAAAATAAACCAATAAGGTAACTGATTGATCCAAAGTTGGGAAAAATTATTTGATATATACATCAAGAGAATATAGCTAATTAGAACAATCCCTTGTAAAAACAGACCAGCATGGACAGGGTCCCAAACATCTCGTGTCTGCCTGTTTCTAGCTACATTCTGATCATAATTGTCAGCCTCTGGAATTTAGGAAATACAAGTTTTTACATGTGTTCTTATGAAAAGCCCAACAAACTTTTGCAGCTTTAACTGCATATTGCCATAATGAAAAGCATCTTAGCAGAGGCTCTATAGAGCCTGGATCTGCTCTAGTGTAGTCTAGGGAAGGTTGCTTATGGATTTCAACCTTTTAGGCCCAAATCTAAAAAAGTTCATTCATACAAAGCAGCTCAGTGAAGCCAAATAACAAGGCTTAGCCTAGGCTGCCCTGAGATATTTTATTACAGATGAAACCAATTCCCTTTGAAGATAAGGGAATGCTTTAGCCGATGGACTCTATTTTGCTTTTGGCAAGATCTATGTAAATCTGGAGTAATGCCATTAACTTCATAAAAACCTCACCCCAGATTTACAGTGATGTCACCAGGAGCAGGATCCAAGCCCTGGTTGATTGAAAAAGAGAACCAAACACTTTAATTGAATGTGAATCTTAAAGTAACCAGTGGGAAGATATTTTCTTAATTGCACTTGTGATTATTGTTCATTTGTAGTGAGTTATTAATGTAAACATTAAAGTTGAAGAACTCACATTAATCAGTATAATTTATGAGAGGAATTGCACATACCTAATTAACTCAAATTGTTGGTTATTAATTCTTATTTTTTTAAACCAAATAACCAAGGCTCTTAATGCTATAGTCTAAGCCATAAGATAAAATGTAGTCTGTTTTGACAATGTACAGATATTTGGGATTTAGAGCATAATTGAAAGGCCCACATTTTCTTTAGTATAATTTCCCTCAACTCAAACACATTCAAAGTGATATGCAGGGAGAATTAAGTTCTTTCTTAGTTAGTGTCTCCATGTTCTGTTTCCAAAATTTTGAATTTTGGACCAAAATAGCCCAAAAACATATATGGGAAAAGAAAACTTTAAGCAAAACCCCCACCACATTCTTCAAAATCTTTTCTTCTGATTTTAGAGACTCCTTTTTCCATATGACTCTTAATGCCAAAGCATTAAGCCAATGGTGAACAGGTTAGAGTCATGCCATACTTTTAAATGATATTTCGTATAATATTAGGAAATCATTTGAGTTCCTGGTAAAGTCTACTTCTTCCTTTATAAATATTTAAGCCTCAGGGGGACCACTGTCATAATCTGGTCTGATCTGCTAAACAGGCAGCCAAGCATTGAGAGGGAATATATTGTGTATATTGTTAGCAGTGAGGCTTTGTACACCCAGCCCGGACATGGAAGACTCCATAGTGCCACTTGGAAGCTTGCACTGTCCTTATCACCTTGACCTACCAGGCTTAATTGATAGAAATTCTCTATATTTATTTAGCCATCATAAGAAATTTCGTGATACAGAGCTAGAATTATACAACAGCATAGACACCTCATGAATGATTTTCATCTTTTCACCCCCGTCTAACTTGCATCCAGTACTGCCTACCATTAGATCACAGCCTCTAGAGGCATTGGATGGAGGTCTGGTGCCTTTTAAACCTCTCAACACACACAGTTACACCCCTACACTAAGGTCCCTTGCTGATGCTCACCTTGGGTCATTCTGACACAGAAAGCAGACTGCAGGGGCATTACTATTTCATCAGTAATGTCAGCAGTCAGAACATTTATGCAGATCCTATTTCATGTTCCAACAGGCTCCTTGCCTCAGAAGATGTCATAGGGTCAGCAGAACAGATCTGGGGAAAAGTCCAGAGATATGAAGAAGAACACCAACCTCAGAATAAGTCACAGAGGGGTGGTAAAGCACATTGTGCCACAGGGAACAGCAAGCCACTGGAAAGCAGAAAGATGTTTTCATATCATTCTGAGAAGTTATACTCAGGATCTAGTATGTAATCTCAAGCTTTACAATGAATTTACGGATCAGCTTCTTCATCCTGTCTTTCTAATTCTCACCTCATGCCCCCTGGATCTATTTAAATCAGTCCAGTTAAAATTATTTTCTTGGCCTGGTATCTGACCACGTCATATAAACCAAATCTCAGCCAGAGGCAAATCCAATTCAGCCTGTGGTTCAGGTCTGGGTTTAAATCAAAAGAATGTTTGTGATTTGAGAAGATGGAACATTAACAAGTAACAACAATATAATAGCTTATAATAATAAGTTTACTTTGCAAGAATAGAGTCACTGATGAGGCAAAAGAGGAAACTTATCCCCTGGGTGATATGGTAGTAGGATTAATATGGTATTAACATAGAGACATGCAAACCTATCCAAAATGCAGTAAGGTTTGTTTGGCACCAAGCTTCCAATTTTGACTCCATCCTAATAAAAATCATAGTTGCATATATCTTTTTATTTTCCCCCAACTTGTATAACTGTATTTCAACAATTTAAAGAGTAAAACCGTCCCAAACTACCAAAGTCCGGGGGCCTCTATATTTGCAGCTCTAAGAATTTTACTAAGGCATCTCCTACTCTGTGACATTTTAATTATTCACAGCACCAGTGCACTACAAGTGAAATATGCTGTGTATTCTCCATTCACTCATTCATTAGTTTTAATTAAACCCTCTAATTTTATTTATGCTGTCATGGACTGATTAACAATTTGCAGCACAAACCAGGAAGTTTTAAACAGCACCTTGAGAAATCTTCCTTGCTCTAAACAGGGATCTGCTATAATAACTACAAATCTGCTGGATTATGTTCTGAAAGGCAAAAGAACTACATCAGCAGCTTTCACAATGCAATTTTCTTTTAGCTGTTTAACAAACCATATCTCAAGGCCTTTGGTGAGAAACACAGATGATGAGGTATCCAAGGGATTCAACAGAAACTGCACAGACACTGGGAAAGTTCCTTTATTAGAAATAGTCTAGGGCTGAGATGGAGCAGCATGATGCAATAGGAACAGAGTACCAAGTCCAACTCCAGCAGAGACTCAGGATACTTTAAGTGCTGCCAAAAGGACAAGAGGAACTTGTTAAAGGATAAATTCATGGAACAGCTTAAGTAACTCTAAACAGAGTCTTTACGGCTGTAATTTACACATTTTATTATTCTTTTAAATTCCTGTCATCCACTTGAAGTGTCCATAACTTGCACCTTCTGACAATAGACCTGTCTCTCAAGACCTACATCTCAGTGATCTTTGAACACCTGAACTCATCAGCATGTGTGCTACACCTCAAAATACAAAGATTTAAGTTCACTCAAAGCAGCCACCCATTTATCTGTGCAGTGTCCTGTTCAGCAATTAATTCTAGCCCCTAGATTTCACAACAGGCTTTCCCTCACTCTTCACATCTGTTGTTTCCTCTCTGTTCCCCATCTACACATCTCCTTCTCAGATTTGTTTCTGTCCCCACCTGCACATCTCAGCTCTGCCTCTCTTGCTCCCTCAGCAGTGTTCCATTCCCTGACCTGATTGGAAAAGACTACTCCAGAACACTTTTTCCACTTTTGCCTGTTAGGTATAGTTGTGCTCACCAACTGAGTCAAGGTAGATAAAATTCTAGGAGAATAAATAAGCATCTCTGCTGAACATGACTCATTGAAAGATTTGGAGAGGATACCCAGAACTCCTGGGCCCTTTTCTTTCACCCTATTTTCCTTCTCAGCTCTCTGCTCAGTACAATATAAGCTTTATACAACTCTGAATTACTGCCAACTGCTGTGGAGCCCAAAAATAACTATTCCCATTCTTCTATAGTCTTTTTGTGCAACGTAGAAGAATGCAGTTTACAGGCATTGAAGTCTACCATGAATCAGGGAGCTGTGCACTACCTCCCATTTTTATGGCACAGGATCCATGCTGCAACAGGACAAGCTAATGGAGTTAAGAGGGAGAGGGAAAACCTCTTCAGGGATAGCAACAATTCCTACATGGCCACCACCATGAAGACAATTCCTAGTATTTTGCTCATAGGCTTGAAATTAGGGAGAAATGAATACAGAGTGAAGCACTGACATTTCATCTTCTTGACCTCTGCCCTGAGTGCAGACTGAGGTCAGACAGCAAAATCGGTTTGAGTGTGTCAGTCTGAACTAAAACAACACAATTCTTCATCCTTTGGCACACCCTTCAAAATCTGGTCACACAACAATTCAGCAATGGGCTATTTATAGAGGCTGCTGTACCTCCAGGCTGGAGCAAAGCGCTGTCCCAGGAGAGCCCAGCTAAGACAAAGCACAGCAGCACAGGCTGAATCTGCCTACCTCATCAGGAGGCTTGGATTTCACTCTGGCCAGGAGCGTTCTCAGCTACAAATGAGGCCTCCCATAATGTATTCCAATAAAAACAGAGGCTTTAAAAAGAAATCAATGTTTTGTTCCCTTCCAAGACATATAAATCGTTTTAAATTGTGCTATTGTGGAAGGATTTGTGATTTCTTTTAGGCGATGCCTCCCTCTAGTGTTAAAGCCGGCAGGTGGCCACCATCGGGTCTCTGACAGCCCAGGTTTTGAGGAGGTGAAAGACTTTCAAGCACTCAAATATTTATTATGCTCCTCTTCCTGGCACTATCGATAGTTCAAACATGAGCTGAGCAGGACTCTGCCAGCAAGCTCTAGGCATTATCATAGGTGCCAGTAGTCATGGCAAGGAGACCTGCACAAGTCAGCAGCAGGTGAAGAGCAGCACCTTTGGCTGCCTGAGTAAAACAGCAGTAGGAGATGCTGGTTCTGGGATGCAAGAGCCAGAGCCTTGTCCTAAGCTTTTCAGTGAACAACTATGAACTGCGTGAAATGTGAAAGGCTGGTTTGAAAAGACAATAACCACCCAGGTTTTTCTTCCCTCTTTGCCTGCAGAAGATTGATGCCAACATGCTTACTCAGTTCTTAAAACTTCTACAATTTTTTTTCTCCTTTTTATACAGGGCCTTAAGAAACGTTGTGCACACACACCCATGAAAGATATACAGCAAAGACACACGTGAAGCAACGATCTGGCTGCAGGCTCAGAAAAAGGCCTCTAACAAGCTGCAGTAGATTCATCTAGAAAGTCACTTTTTAATTCCTTTAGAGAAAAATACAGCCCAAATTAGCACAAACATGGAGCTTTCCTAAAAGTTGGTATTATCAAGAATTTCCTTACATGTGAGCTGTTGTCTAGCAATACTTGATCGAAATACAAAAAGTGAGCAATCTAACCACAGAAAAGCAGTTGGAGAACCTTCACTTCTGGAATTTGTTCCCATTTGCAGTCATTAGTTTTCCAACCTAGTAGTGCATTAGGAGTAGATTTCTGCATTTAATTTCTTAAATGCACCACAGCAGGGAGAGTGAGGGAAGAAAAAAACCGATTTTATTTCTCTGCAATATAAAGAGTAACAGTTATTACTTGCCAACTACACAATTATTTTCAAAGAGCTTAGCATCTCTCTTAGGTTGATATATTGGCTTTATTACACTGCCATGGCTCTGAGAGATACTTGCCACTCAACTCGTTGGTACAAAGAGATACAGATGCTTTATTACTGTGGATGGAATTCCCATTTCTGCCAATGCTGCTGGCAATTCTGTGCCCTCCTGAGAAGTAGTGCAGCCCTTAAATCATTTATTATCTATTCTCATCACAACTTCACAGTTTTGGCATTTTGTTTTAAAAGTATCAGTGTGCCTCAGTGTATAGCATTTTCACCACCAGCACAGAAATCTCCTAGGGTGTTGGCTCAGACTCACAGTTGATACTTCATCAGGAAAGGATTGAAAAATAGAGAAGCTAAACTGATACCCATTAAAATCTGCTACTGCCATCTGTTTTTTAGCAGAACAGTGCTGCCTGTGGGCACTAGGACACTCCATACCTGACTAACAGACCCTTCTAGAATAATGCTGGGATTTTCAGCTTCTAAGTTGGCCTCAGGCAGGACAAGAGGAGCCAGCTGATCAGCTCAGCCACAAAAGCAGTATTTCTAGGAACAGCAATAGCACAGGGAAGCACATAACTGCTTAGAGAAGTTTTAGGTGAAACCTCTGGTGTCCATTCCATTTCAGAACTCTAAGCAGGTAAGGGAAAGTTTATTCTTCTGAAATTCAGCCTCAAGATTTTACAAAGTTGTGGCTTATTCTAAAATCCCATTGAAATCTTTCCTTCCTCTGTGTTTAACAGATCAGCCACTCTTTTAAGCACATGACATTTTTTTTAAAGCTAGCGTGTTTCAGGCTACATGAAGGATAGCTAAAAGGATCAGCCCCTGCAATAATCTACCAAGACATGTAGTGGATTTTCTACTGTTCAGTGTATTTAAACCAAAATATGATATCCTGCCAAGCCATCTGTGCCACCCCGTCTCCAAGACTCAGGTCTGATGTAGAAGTTACTGAGTGAGTATTTTTAGTGTCACACAGGAGGTCAGAAAGAATGATCTAATGGTCCTGTCTGGGCTTAAGCTCGATGAATAAATGAAAATCTTACGGCTAAGCGCTTTGGGACAAAGGCACATCTTTAAATATTTAGCAAAGTGCTGCACCCACTGGGACTGCTCCACAAAGAAAAGTGGCAATCACATGCCTGAGGCTCAGCCATCTCAGGTCACCTTAATGCATGTAAACACTGGTGTGATGAGAGCTCAAAGATGCTCAAATTCTGTAGTCACTTAACTCTGAAAATGTACTGATTTGGATTAGTTTTTCTTAGACATCAGTCCAAGCCTTTCTGTGTGGTTACTCCATTGTGATCAGTCATAATCCAGATACAGCATTTCCTCAGAACAAAATCCATAAATGTATTCGGTCTCAAAGTCATTCCTTAACCCCCAGTATGTCAAAATACATGCCAAAATCTGTGGAGGAAAGGCCTACTTCAAAAGCAAGATTGAAGATTTGGCCAACTGCCAGCAGCTCTCACCTTAACAGCACAACCAGGCTCTCAAGCACAAAGGGCTTGGGAGGATCACATCCTGCTAAGAGCCAGCTCTTAGACATGGCAGGTTGTTACTGGTTATAATGGGTGCATCCCTGGGATGTGTTTACCATAGTTATAGGAATAACTTCAGAGCAGGAAACTGAAAAAATTATGGACTAAAAATTAAATCACTGTCCCTTTCCCCCTAATCACTGACCATAATTTACAGAGCCTAATTTTTCATTACACAATTCAGAGTC
Organism: Sturnus vulgaris; assembly: GCF_052056855.1. Taxonomy (NCBI): domain Eukaryota; kingdom Metazoa; phylum Chordata; class Aves; order Passeriformes; family Sturnidae; genus Sturnus; species Sturnus vulgaris. The sequence goes on along the minus strand of NC_142250.1, from coordinate 20,853,268 downwards.
ACAGAAACAAATTGCTTCCCTTCCAAGTTGTTACTCTAGTTGAGCTTCCTTGGGAGTCTGAGTTTTTTCACATCCCTCCAGATCCAGCAGCTGAGCTTTGAGCTGCTGTTTCACATGGTCTGCCAGCATCTTTGCCAGAAATTCCACAAGGCTGATTGTAAGGGAAGATACACAGTTTAATTTCTCAATCTTTCTAGTTCAAGTAAAAAAGCATAATAGCTGCATATCAAAACTTGCCAAAACCAGCTCCAGCAACAGCTGTCATCACTAATGTTTGCATACAGGGGGGTGAAGACTGTGGCTATGTTACATTTAAAAAAAACCTAATCAAACAAGCAGAACTTGTCCTGCCCATGAAACCACATTGCCAACGGTTTAGTAGAGAAGCTGCACTGTGGCAAGCAGTTGTCTACATATAGAAAAATAAAAAGCAGGAAAGTAAAATGAATATAAATGCAATTAAATACTTTAGCAAAAGATAAACATGCATGCATACATGCTATGTGAAAATGTCAGAAGCTGAATCCATATGCATATGTAGCCAAAAACAGAACTGAACTTTTGGTTCATTAGAAGTTAATTTTCTGTGTGAAAATGACTGCACTGAAAATATAATTTCAAAGACATTCTGCCTTATAATACAGATTTTGTACTTTTACAGCCTTTGTAATGGACCATTCCAGGCAATAGTTGAGCCTGAGAACAGAGGGAGATGATAGATCTTCCTTGCTTGGGTAAAAGTGTATGTCAAGGTTGAAAAGTTAAAGAAAGGCATAATGTTGTAAATGCACCAAGGATGGACCATCATAGAACAAGCTTTAAAGAGCTATGGGATCTCTCCCTGCTTTGACTTGAATGGAGCCATACAGATTTTCAACTGCTGGAGGATCTGGTCCAGCAGACTTCAGTCAAACATCCTCCATTCACACGACCTGTGAGCCTGACCCAGTTTGCCCAGACTAGTTGTACAATTTACTTTTCATTGACACGTCAGTCCCAGAGTCCATGGTGTTTCATGGACAGATGTCATGGATGAGCCGCCAAAAGGAACTCCCACATTTTTATATTATGGTTTCAGAACACTCCCAGAAAGAATATTTTCAATCCCATATATGCCCTTGTATACAGAGCACAAAAGGGATTTTTATCAGCAAACTCTGCCTGGGATCTTTGGAGTCACAGTCAGGATAGAGTGTAACTGTTTTGTTTTCAATACCTGCTTTGAGGCAATAATATTTAATGTTGGATTATAGCCCTACTTCTGTTCTTAATAGTGACCATCTCTGACATTAGTGATCTCTTAACCCATAGAAGTCTGCTAACATGTAGGAAAATCTTTCATTTACTCCTGTGCTTAGGGAAGAAGCAGCCTGTCATTTGAAAACTTCTCTCCTAGCTAATAATACAAAACCCTCTTTTCTGTTTCCAGGACAACTTATCCTTTGACCTTCATTAATTAGTTTCTGGAAAATTGAGTCTACCTTTCCATGCCATAGCTTAGTTTTGTCAATAGCTTGATATTGCTGTCCTTGAATGTCCCTGGATGCTGCCTTTCTCAGCCTGCTGAAAGACTTTGCACTTCTCATTTTAACTTTCAGCAGTTACAAAACATCACTCCTTCTACTTAGAACACGGGAACGATGATTTTAAAAAGCTTCCTCATTGTAGTCACTAAAGGATACTTGCAGTAATAGTGTATTTCACAGAAAAGGAAACAAACAAGAGCTAATCAACATAGCATTGCTTTATTTGCTTGATGACCTTTTAGGTCCAGGTCTTAAAGGTGTTAGAGAACCCGTTCCGTGTTTTCCTGAGACTCGTAGACATTACAAGGCATGAATAAGGTAATGAAAAAGAAGGAACATCTTCAGTCAAGGACCTGAAATTCTAGTTCAGAATAAAGCCAGGGGAAAGCCATCAACATTTCTGGGAACTGTTCATTAATATCTATGTGATATATCAAGGCTGCCAGCAAGTAAACCCAGTCTCGCTGCCCCAAGGAGGGGGAACAGGATGCGGGAGTTCCACGATGCTGAAACAGGAGACAGCAGGATGGGGTAAACAGGCAAAGGAAGCGGCAGGAACCCCGGGACAGGTTTCGTTCCCGCCGCTGTCCCCAGCAGAGCCCCGTCCATGCCCGGGCCGGCCCCGCCGTCCCCGCCGCTGCGGAAGTGACGCGTTGCGCACGGCCCCGCGCAGGCGCAGTGCCGGAGCCGTGCCGGCGGGAGCAGCGCGGCCCGGCCCGGTCCGGTCCGGCGGTTCCGCTGCAGGGCCGCGGCTCGGGCACAGCCGGAGCTGTCCCGTCCCGTCCGGAGCGCGTCCCGTCGCAGCCGCGTTTTGCCGCCCGCCGCGGCGCAGACAGCCTTCGGCTGGCGGGCCCTCCCAGCCCAGCGCCCGCTCGCTCACAGAGGTGGGAGAAGGAGCAGTTCTGCCCGAGCGCCGCTCGGTGCAGGCGAGGCAGAGGGCCCCGGGGTTCCTCGGAGGGGCCGGCGTGTGGTGTGGGTGTGGGTGTAGGTGTAGGTGTAGGTGTAGGTGTAGGTGTAGGTGTGAGTGTGGTACCTGTTGCCTGAATGCAGGACCAAGCCCTGTCTCACCGAGAGGTGAGACTGAGATCCGTGGGCTGCCGTGCTAGGAGAGGTTGCTGAACCACACCAGCTCCAGGCTTGCCTTAGTAAGTCAGACTAGCATTAATCTCCTGAGAACTGGGGTGCTTTATGCTCCATTTTAAAGCTGAATTGTCAAATTAAAGCTTATGGCCAACTCCACGCATTTCAATGGCACGTCTTAAACTGTTTGCAAAAATTCTGTTTTGGGGGTTTGGGTATGTTAAGTTGCATGTTTTTGTTATGTCACAGTCTTCTGGAGCATGACCATTTACACACAAGACTGAGTTTAATGTCTGGCAGAAGCAGTAATTTTTGCATATTATTTGTCTTCATATCAATGTCTCCCAGGAGAATTAAACATAGTTGTCTCTGGGAGGGTTTGGCCACTTTTGATTGTGGAAGTTGGTCTGGAGATGCCTCTGCAGAGAGGACTGATGGAGAAGTAGACTACCAGGTGTTTTGAAACAAGAATTTATCATAAACATGCTTATTGGTCGCTTACTTTTTGAGGCGGCACGGTCTTCATGAGGAGCTTTGTATGTGTGGGTGTTCTTGTGTTAATGTGCTTCTTCTTTGTTGCCTTTGAGCAGAAGATGTCAACAAACAAGAGCCACCTGCCAGACAGTATCCAAGAACAAGAGTCTGCCACTACTTCAAGCAGTGATTGCCAGCATAATGATGAGGACCTGGGAACTGAACAGCAAAATGGCATTTGTGACAGTGGTGTGGGTAATAGTATCGGAATTCCCAACTCTGACTGCCAGGCTTCCACTTCCATGGCTGTTCCTTTGGAGGCGCCCAGAAGAGCACATCCCCTTTTGCAGATCAACAGGCAGCAGATTCAGTCTGTCTCATGTAGTGCACATGCTGCTGAACTCAAAGATTTAGGAGTTGATGTCTATGACCAGGACGTGTTGGAGCAAGGAGTTCTTCAGCAAGTAGATAATGCAATTAACGAAGCGAATAAAGCAGCAAAAATAGCTAATGCATCAAAAGAGTATGAGTCAGTACTGGAGGATTTAAGGTAAATTGTGGTTTTTTTTACTGTTCCTTTCTGTTACTGACATTCTAATGAGACTTGGTATCTCATGGTTTTAAAAATCTTAAAGAGGAAAAGATGTTTTGAAAGTGCTTGATCACATGTACTCCTTGGAGTCACTCACCTTTTAAAAAATAAGAAAATATTTTTCACGTTAAACAATGCTTCGTTGCTCTTATTTGTCTAATCTAGTCATGCATCAAGACAGCAGGGTAGAGGGCACCTCCTTTTTCTGCTTTGTCTCCTACCTTACCAAGATGCATCTGTTTTCTGGGCAGTGGAGATTGGCATTTGTGATGGGTTGTACTCTGTTGTTCAAAGTTACGGTCAGAAAAAGCGTCACTTCCTCAATTCTGTGTGTTCTCTGGGGTCATCTGCTTCAAGTTATGTTCCTTCTGTAACTAGGATGACTCCATCTCATGAGTGTCCTACAACCAAAACAGCCTTATCACAAGTGTTCATAAGAAGTGCTTAATGATACCTTAAAAGAATCTAATTCTTAAGCAACATTGATACTATTGATAATAGAAGACTTTGAGGAATAAGAGCCAGTAATCTTTCAAATTTTGATCTCCTTTTGTGTTTCTAGTCTCATTGTAGAGTTACTGTGTGACCTATTGCAGGTTAATTATTCTATCTGTGTATGTTTCACTGTATTGCATTAATGGTGTTTTTTTTAGTGCTCAAGAGTGCTGTAGGTCTCAATGATATGCACTTCATTAATTTTCCAGTTTGCGTGTGGCGATGTGAGATTAAATAAATTTGCAACACGGAAATCTAATTTCAAGTGTTGTGGAGCAGAAGAACATGATGAGTAAGGTGGTATTGAGAGAAAGAATGGAGCAGCATAACCATTACAATTAGATTATGTGGTTATTGAAAGTGGTGGACAGCACTGTTAATTAGTTTATGTTTTCCCATTTTTCTTTCAGAAGCATCCTATGATTTTTCTTATCCTTCTATTTTCACCTTTCACTTTAAGTCATAAAACAAGATTAACATGAGGGAATGCAACTGGTTTATGCAGATTTGCAGAACCTTATCTGCATAAGATGTAATGTGAGAATCTGAAAGTTGATTTTTGAGAAGATTTACAGGTGTAGTTGACTTTGAGCAGAGGGACTAACAAAACTTAGACATGAGTAAAGGATTATAGAATTGCTTAAAATCCTGTAGCACAGTGAATGCATGGCTAGAGAAAAAATCAGGCAAGAGGTGTTTTTTGAGTAGTAGTCACAGAGTTCATGGTAGAAGCTGTGTGATTCAATAATATTCACACAAATTTAAAGAGAAAATGGAGAATAAAAAATGTTTGAAGTTAAATCCTGTTTAAATTACAAAGTCCTGTTAATTAAAGTTTTGTAGAAGAAGAGAGTGTCAAGAGCCTCCAGGGCCAAGGAAGCAAGAGCCAAAATTAGGAGATGTGCAGGAAGATGGTGTACTGCAAAGCAGTGCAAGTGGAGAGTGAGAAAGAAAGGGGGTGGTTCCAAAATGTTAAAAGAGGATGGAGAAGTGAGGATGGCAGTGATTGCTGAGGAGTTGGTAGAATGTATCTCCTAGGAAGGATAACAGTGGTAGAACTAAGATTAGAGCTGGAAGTAAACATGGCCCAAAAATTTCCTCCCTGGCAATGGGGGAGGCTTCCTTAATGCTTTTCTTTGCTAATGGGGGGAATAATGGCTGCTTTGCAGTTGTCTTTGACTTTTTTAATAATGCTTTGAGATTTTAATTTGTGTATCCTTATGAGGTATTCTGATATATGAATTAACATACCTAGGTTTGTTGCTTTTGATGGTGGGCAGTTCCTTCTTCCTTGCAAATGAATTCAACAGCAGAAACATACAAGGTTCTGGCATGTAGTTCTGCTTGAATTTTATATTTTATATGGAAACATGAAAAATGGTAGTGTGTGAGTAAGAGAAGTTTAATGTTGATGTGCTCATAATTCTTTGAACTAGCCTGTCTGTGAAATTGCATTTTTCGCTGTAATCTACTTTTTGCATAAAAGGTAGAAAATACAGGTTTCGTTACATAATGGCATCAAGCCATTAAAATCATTTAGAAAAAGAAAACATGGGGTTTCCCATTTAGATTTTTGCTTTGTATTTTGATTACCATGAGTAATGAAAAACAACCACTCTTGCTTTTTATCATCAGACTAACTTTTGAGTACTAAATATTACACTGGTTGTTCAGTTTACATTCTTCTGGAATTTCACTATTAGCAAAATTTAGTTTAAAAATATTTTATGATGTACAATTTATAAAGTGTTGAAGTATTTCCAGTGTATTTTAAATATATTGTGCTTGTTCAGAGCACAATCTTTAGACCTTTTTAAGTCTTATGTTAAATTCCTGGAATTTTTATATTGTCTGAATCGAGAATGTGCTATTTTTCTTTCTAAAATTTAACAGTTCATTGCAATCTTATTATTTTTTCAGATCATGCACAACATCTCTGAGACATATAAATAAAATTATTGAGGAACTTTCACCTCAAGCTGCTGACAACAAAAATATTAACAGAAAACTAGATTCTGTAAAACGGCAAAAATATAACAAGGTAATTGAATTGCAGTAATTTCTTGTTTACACTACTTAGTTTGTACTTTGTCTTAAGGTTTGGCTTTTGTGATATAATTCTTAATTATATAGTTCAGAGTCAGTCTAGAATTGTTCCTTTCCTTTGAAATGGTTTCATAGTAATTTAAAGAATTTAAAATGCTGGATTTTTGGGGTTTTTTTTTGTATTCTAAGTTTTGGAACAAGATATAAAACTGAAGTTCCAGGACCTGTTCAGAAGATTTGCATTAATTTAATTAAAACCCTCACAGTAGTATTTGGAGAATTGACAAAGCCTTGTTAGGGCATGATTCAGTAGTTTGACTGAATCTCAGGTCTCATGGCTTTTCCCTCCCTGTGTTTTTTTTCCTTAAGCCTCCTTCATTATCTGTATCTTGTCAGTACACAGAGTTTCTCTCCGTGAGCCTCTTTACCTCATTGATTTTTCAGAAACTGCTGCAGCTTTTTTCTGCCAGAGCAGAGTTAAGGGAGCTGTAGGGCAATCCAGCTGGCATCAGGATTATATAGGCAATAGACTTTTACAGCTGTGAATAGGAAAGAGATTTGAGAAAAGAGAAACTTCTACTCAGGAATGTAGCACCTTGATCAGCTCACTGTCTGCTGGAAATTCACCCTAATACTTTCTCTAATGATAAACTGGACTGTGGAACTTACTGTCCTTTGCCCTCAGAAGCCTGTCTTAGGTCATTTGCCACTGACTCATTCACTTGTAGTTTTTTAACCTTGATAATTGCAGCAACCTGGATAATACTGTGCTCATAATTGAGCCAATTAAGAGAGTGACGGGGACAGTACAGAGCAGTGGCAAAGGAAAGAAGTAGCTGGAAGTGTAGGAAGAAATGTGTTAAACCAGACTTATCATTAAAGAAGGATCACTATTCTGCATGTTTTCATACTGCTTGAAGAGATTTGCACATGTGTTAGTTGCAGGAGAAGTTCAGACCTCCTTGCAAGTTTGTTGTTAATCATCTTTGAAGTGAAAGAAAAAAAATCTGCTTTTTAAAATCATAAGCTATAATTTTGCAATGGATTTGATTTTTACTGAAGTATGTGCCTTTGTAGGTAAGGAAATACTTCCAAAGCAAAGAGTTATAAGTATGAAGGATACATTGCCTATGTCTTTGTTTTACTGGTTGGAATGTTTTGTTCCACAAAGCTAGCAACATCAAGCAATCATACCATCACAACTAGATATACTTTTGAAGATATACAATCAGAAAAAAATGTAACAGAGGAATTATTAACTAAGAATGATTTTCATAGCAGTAATAAACTGTACTTCTTACATAATCTGTAACATTAATCTTTTGAAGTAATTTCACTTTTATTTTTTTGCTGTTAAATTAGCTATGACCACTCCTGAACTAACCATTTACAAACACCTATCAGGATGTTGGACTGATTTACAATTTCAATTCCTTTGTAACAAAACATTCCAAAACTTCTGGGATGATGAATAAATCTTAGTAAATCTTACAACTGTTGTTTGTGACTTGGTAATCATGAACCCAGTTTTTTAATCTTGAATAAATCTCTTGGTATTCTCTGTGCTTCTCAGCAGTCTGTTTTGATGGGCTTCCTTCACTAGAATCAACACATAAAATGGCCTTAAGAAATGTACTTAAAAATGCAGTGTACACATGAATTTTGTGTGTGTAAAGAGCCTGATCTTATTAAGATTATCTTATTAAGATAATCGTACCCAAAAGAGTGTGTATCCTGTGGGTTGGAGCCCTACAGGTATTGTGACACGTTTTTTGCACTTTTTTCCTCAAGTGTGATACTGTAAATATTTGAATATGAGATTTTGGTTGAAAATACTGCAAATATATTGATTTAAGTGTTGTTTAAAAGGTTAACAAATTTATAAAGCAGATTAAGAATTAAATTATTAATTCTTGTTGAAGGAGCAACAGCTGAAGAAGATAAAAGCAAAACAAAAACGTCTTCAAGGAATACTTGGTTTAACAGAGTTTGCTGATGAAGCAAATGATATTGAATATGAGGAAGATGAAGGTATGTATAGGAAAAGGCTGAAAGTTCTGTTCTGCTTTGATGTAATGCCTTTTTTATTGTTTGAAGCTATTTTGTAAGATTTTTGCCAGTAAGGAAATAAATTTCAGTGGTTGGCTTTCAAAGAGAGTTAAGAACACTTATTCTGTACACCTGCAGATTTTCAAATCTTGGCATATTCATGTGGGAAGTTTTAAAAAATGGATGTTAATCTGTGTTCAGCTGTGTAGGGATGGCTGAGGCACATTAGAGTATTGGGCTTAATAAATTGGAAATCCTAACATTTTTTTCACAGCTAATTTGATAAAGATGACTAACATCATGATTGAATTACATTTTATATGCTGGATGCTATCAATCAGCATTAACAAAATTGGTTTTTCTTACTGTTGGGAAGTATCACTAGAAATGGAAGGGGGAAGTGCTTCTTCTTTTCATGCTGCAGTGTGATTTTTAAAATTAAAAATAAGGTTTCTTCCAGAGCAGGATATATGTTGCCTCAGTATTTTACTAGGTGTTCTTTCTCTCTGCTCTCTGCAAATTAAGCTTGGCCACCATAAGTAACCTGCAGTATTCTGCAGGGCAAGTTTGGGTCTGCACATCACCTTTGGGTTATATTGTTATTTGCAGAGGTGAAAAACTCTGTGATGTTTGACCCTTGCACATGTGGCTGGAGTAGATTCCCATCTCACAAAACTCATACTTCTCTCCTGATTCAACAAAACTTAAAGGAGTCAAAGCCTCAGTTAACTTTTCTCAGTAGAAGAGCATCTTAAATCCTATTTTCTTTGGAGGGCTCATGTAGCAAAACTCAGGCACCCAGTGTGTTGAAATGTGACTAAGAAGTGAGTGGAGCCCAAGAGACAAAATGGAGCAGTTACAGTAGGAGGGGTGGAGGGGTTTTCATGCATTACTGTCATTATTCATTAAGCATGATAGATACAGGGCTTTAAAATGGGACATTTAAAGTGTGCTAGCAATTCTGATAAACTTATTTTGAAATTCTGGGCCCTAATAAAGGATTTCAGGCCAGAATTCCCCTTCAGCTTCCTGAATTCAAGAGTTTTTCTTTTTCTTTGGTCTCAAACACCAGTTTACAGTTTAGTGTATAGTGACTGTAAGTGCACCTAAAAGTGCTCTTTTATGCCAGAGTGCTGTGCAGCAAATCTGATTTTAAAAGTCATCATCTTCATATTAGTATTGTAGGCTAGGAAGACAGGTTTTGGGTTTTTTGGTTTGTTTTTATTGTTTGTTGGTTTTTTGGTTGAGTTTTTTTGAAGCATAGGGTAGAACAAGTCTGTGTTTTGTGAGATATGTATGTGTTCCGGTGTGGTGATCAAAATGCCAAATTCCAAGTTATGAGTAGGACTGAAAAATCAATAACAAAATTGAAATGGGCAGTGTTACTGGGATGGAGACATGGTGGTTTCTTGTACTGAACATGGTGATATGGGTGGAGTTGACCACATAGGTGGTACATAAGAATTCATGCATCATTGGGAATTGCAGTTTTGGGAGATGGTTGTTTGGGAATGGTAGTTCTTGCTGCTGTGTGTTTATTTGCATTTTGATAGTACATGTAACACCCTTGTTCGTGTGTTTGAGTTATACTGAAGGTGTTAAAGGCATTCTGTATGTTCTGACTTTTGTTGCAGAACCTGGTCCATCATCCCTTGGCAGTATGCTTATGCCTGCTCAGGAAACAGAGTGGGCAGAGCTCATTCGAACTGGTCAGATGACTCCATTTGGAACTAAAATACCTCAGAAGCCAGAGAGGAAGGCACGACAGTTAAGACTAAATGAAGCATCTGATTTTGAGAAGTACTTAGCAGACCAGGCTAAGCTGTCATCTGAAAGAAAGAAGTTATCCCGTCACAAAGGAGCAAAGAAGAAAGCACAAGCCAAAAATGTTCAGTGTGTGGCTCCTGCAGCTGACACAAAGGAAAAAAGTGGTAAAGCCCTCTCAAAAACAGATAAGCGCTTGAAAAAACACTTGAGAGAGCTTCAGAAGCACGCCCTTCACATTCATTCAAAGGCCAGGATTCCAAAGGAGAAGAAATATCTTGAGGCCAAGAAGTTCAGGCATGAACAAGAGGATGATAGTGGGGAATCTGAGTATGTACCTGATGAGGAGCTCTTTGATCCAGAAGCAGCAGAAGAGGAAGAAGAACAGGCATCTTCTCTTGCTGAGAATGATTCTGATTATGAACTTAGGAGTTTATCAAGAAAAAGAAAACATTTGGTAAAGAAGGGTTTTAAAGAAGCTGAAAATGATGCTGACTTTGTTCCAAGCTCTGAGGAAGAAGAGCATACACCAGGGAAGCATAAAGTGAGACGATGGAGAGATGATGGGGATGTGGACTATTACAAACAGAGACTAAGGTTAGTCCTAGACATTTTTATTAGTAATACTAATAAATTAGTATGTTGAACATGCATAGGATAATAGCTATAATAGACTGCTAGGAAATGTGTTGAAGTAAGAGAAATGAGGTAGTCAGAAGGATCCTAGATAGTCTTCCAGAAAGATTGAGACATGGAGCTTAATTACAAGAACTTTCCTGTTAATTTTTTCTTGTTGTTATAGGTCCTTATTTGTGGATCACCTGTGCTAATCTGTGATTTATGAAATTTGTATAACCTATGTGTCGGTGATCACAGGCATGTTGTCTCTTTTCTAGTATAGGAGTTGAGCTTCATATAATAAACTTCAGCTTGTTGATGGCATGTGTACTTTTAATTAGTTACCTTAACTGAATATCCTTCAGGTAGTTATATAGTCCTCTAGAAAATCATGGAACTTGAAAACAACTTCTTTAGAGTGAAAGGAAGGACATGTATTAGGACAGTGAAGGGTAACTGATGTTGTGATAAAGCCTAGTATAAGAACTTGATTAATGCTTGGGAGGCTCAAATTTTACACTTCTATAGAAATACAAAATCTTATGGATTTAAATGGTGCTGTGTCAGAGAAGGAATCAAGAAGTAAAGGTATAAACACCATCTCTCCTGTGGTGAGAGCCTGGGCTGCTGTGGAGGAAGAAGTATCTTCTGGTAGCAGAAGTGCTCTCAGTTGTAGGAAATCTCATGTAGGAGGAGCCCAACTTCATTTTCACATCCCAGGTTACAAAGGCAGATCAGGAACTGATGCAAGGCAATTTGCAATCCCAGGATGTTGCTCTTCAAAATTAAAGCATAGTTTATTGCTCTTGAATAGAAATTTCAGCAAGAGGCTAATCTGAGCAATGTCCAAGGGGTCAGAAAGAAATATGTTTTCTATGGGATGCATTATCAAAAACTAATTGTTCTTAATCGGTAAAATATTTACTGGTTTATTGAATAAAACTGTATTCTTCACATTTAAAGTAGACCAATATTAAATCATTTTTAATTCAGTGTTTTCATCAAGAGTAATTTATTTTGATTGAAAGTTTTAATATGACTCACAGTTTAAATTCATTCAAAAACGTTTTTTAATAACGTTAAGATTGTGACAATTTATCCTTAGCAAAGTCATCTCATAGACTACATTTCTTTTGGTTACTGAAGTTACAATAAAAGCCTAAATGAATTTTAGAAATATCAATAACTGTAATTGCTACCAAAACACTACATCTCTTAAAAATTTCATAGCTACAGTTATTGTGGCTGTTAAGCTGCAGCTGTCCACATTGATGTTTTTATGCTGACACCCCCAGGTAATCTTCATTATGGGAAATGCCATGAGAAAATAAAATGTAGTGAATTAAGAAACATATTAAGAATGCTATGGAAATGCTGTCATTTGCTTACATTTATATCTTGTTTCATGTCAGTTTTACTTTTGAATGCAAACGAATGGGTGAGATTATGGTATATTTTACCCGTGAGAGAGGCAGAGGAAAGTCCTTCAGGATTACTTTATTCTTCTGAACATCTAGTCTTGTGCTTGGCAATGAATTCAGTCCTACATCTTAGAGACTGAAAATGAGTTTCCTTAACATTAAAACTTTTCAGAGATGGGACTTCCAGAGATTGGTCTGTGTCAAGGGGAAACTACATTGATGTTGTTAAAGCATGATAATTAGCTAACTGCATGACTGCAGAGCATCTCTAGAACGAGACTGTTGGCAGAACAGGAGCTGTTGTCTGTAGGAAATGTCAGGTGGGAGAGCAGCTGACTCTTCCTGTCCTTCTAAAGGCTACTTCCAGAGGTTGGCCTAGTCACTCAAAGCTAGGTGTGAGCAATGGAACAGGAAAAAGTAAAATTTAGCTTTGCAGAATCTGCTTAGGCTATCAGGAATTTCAGGTTTTTTCCCTTGTGTTGCCTTGCCTTTCACTAGTTACTGTTACTGGAGCCATGTTGCTATGTAGACATAGAGATGAACAAAATCTTGTGTTCTGAAAGGTCAACACCTAAGGTGAATTCATAGCTTGCTAGAATAGTGAACAGTACCAGGGGACTTCAGGGTTGCCTATAGGTAATTCAAATATTCACTGAAAATTAGTGTTTTGTCATTCCCAGCTACCCATCATACTGGCTATTACCAGCTGAACCCAGAGGCTTGGGTAATCAGTCTCTAGGATGGTACTGGAATGTCTCAGAGACTTGATCCCTATCAACAGGTGTATTATTAGTGTCTGTGTCATATTCAGTAATAACCATCTTCATCTGAAAGTGTTCAAGTGTTCAGAATTGGAGCTGCTGGGAGCAGAACCTGTTCCCTCCTGCCCAGTGGAATGCTCAGATGTCGTTGTTTAACCCCAGCCAGCAGCCAGGCCCCACACAGCCGCTCACTCACTCGTCCACCACGGGAGAATCAGAAGGGTGAAAGCTGGAGAACTTTTGGACTGAGATAAAGGCAGTTTAATAAGGAAGGCAAAAGCCACACATGCAGGGCAAGCAAACCAAGGAATTAATTCACTGCTTCCCATGGGCAGGCAGGTGTTCAGCCATCCCCGGGAGAGCAGGGCCCTGTCTTGGATAATGGTGACTTGGGAAGACAAATATTCCCCCTTTCCTCCTTGTTCCCCCACTTCATGTACTGAGCAGGATGCCCTCTGCTCTGGAATATCCCTTTGGTCAGTTGGGGTCCCCTGTCCTGGCTGTGTCTCCCCCCAGCCTCCTCGGCAGCGTGGCAGCACAGAAAGGCCTTGGCTCTGTGTGAGCCCTGCTCAGCAATGACAGCAACATCTCTGTGTTATCAGCCCTGTGTGCAGCACAAATCCAAAACACAGCCCCACACCAGCCACCGGGAAGAAAATTAACTCTACTTCATCCAAAACCAGCACATCAGGTCATAGCACAGTTTATTTGAGGACTATGGAAAGGATGAAAATGAACCTGTTTTTCAACTTCCTTCACCTAGGAGCACAAAACAATACTTACCTTGAATGCCTATTAAATGTTGAGGAAATAAACCTTTTTTGATTTTTTTCTCAACAAGAAAACTGCTACATGTAAGTTTTCCTTTACATGTATTTAAATGGCAAGCGTAAGTATAAAAAAGTAATATTTTCTGCTTATCTGTAGTTAATATGTTACATTGTTGACATTAGTATGGTATAAGGTAATAGCTTGGAGTCAGAATAAACCTTAGCAATCTTAAGTACACTGTTCCCCTACCAGTTGTCAGTATGTATCTGCCTGCTGCTTCAAGGAAGAAATTGTCTGTCATATTATGGGAGATTGTATCTGTGTTTTCTTGTGTATTCTGTATAGCTTGTGGAGTACAGTTGTTTGACTTCTGTTGCTGTCAAGTGCACAGAGGCAAAGCTGGGAAAGCTGCTTCTTCTCTTGTCTCTCAAGTGATACCCAGGCAGTTGAGTAGCAGGAAGTTTTCACTGTCAGTATACAAAACAGTTGATTCATAAAGAAAAAAATCATGTTAAATTAAATTTGTTTTCATAGATCAGTTTTCATGTGCTAGCTTTCTTTGATGTATCTGAGTTACTGAATCTCTCCATGTTTCAAAGTTATAAATTAAAAAAGGATTAAATACCTTTCCTGAAAGATACTTTCTTAAAGCATTCTTACTGCTCTTTAAAGTGATAAAGCCAGGACACAAATGAAGATGTATTTTCTCTCACTCACTGAGTACACCTTTCATTCTAAACTCAAGTGTATAATTGTCTACATCAGTCTTAATTTACTTATGGAGGCTTGTGGTACTAACTGCATGTATTTCATCTGTTAGGACATACCAATTAAATCCACCCATATAGACCATAAAAAGTTAGATCAAAAAAGCAATACTGAGTGTGTCAATTTAGCAAATTAGAATAATCTGTAAGGGATTCTTAGCTGTATAAAATATAAAACATATTGTGCTTCACAAATGCAAGCTATATTAAATACTCAGCTTGGTTCCTGACTGCATTTAAAAAAAAAGGAAAAAGTCAAATTGTGCTCATTACTGTTTTGGGTACAGAATTTCTTTCTAGGGTATTGCAATAAGTGGAAAATGGGCTTCGTATCTGAATACATTCTTATATTAAGAAGAAATTTAATTGTATGATATATAGTTTTCATACTTCTCTTTCAGGGATAAAATTATATTTATGTCAGTGACAATGGACAATATAAGACAGATTTCTCAAAGGTCATGCTTCTGTTTTAAAGAGACTTTGGCAATGTAGTAAAGCCTGTATATTCTGATTGTTTAGGCATACTAATGATGTTTAACTGATGTGTGTAAGGAATATATTGACCAAATGGACAGTAAGTTACTGTGTTTTTAAGTCAAAGCTGATGACCACTATTTCTGTCTCCAAAGTCTGACTTCCAGGGAAAGGTACAAGACCAGATTAACCAACAGACTGAATAGTGTTTGTCCTCCCATGGCTTCAGCCATTTGGATATTTACATTTTTCTAAATAAAGTCATGAAGTTTCGGTGTAGAATATCTTAATGGTGTGTGTTACATTAAGTTCACAGCCTTTCAGAAACTGCATAGCTTCTTCAAACTTTGAAAGTTTCTTGTGATAACAAGTTGCTGCTATTTCTTTAAACTGCTAATTAATGGCTAGAAATCTCTAGATATTTGGAAGAGATGTAGTACTTAAATGAAGTAACAGAGCATATAAAAACGAAACATTTTTTAGGGAAATTAAGTACAGGGTTTATTAGTTCAAATTCTAGATGTATATATTTTTAGGAGAAATCCCAATATCGCTCACACTTCTTGAAGAACATGTAGTAGTTATATGGAGGTGAAGTGCCTAAATTCCTGGACAGCTTCGAGTTAACCTCGGAGTTCCCTCTTGGTTGCTTCTGGATCACTTTTCCCAATGCACACTAGAGGGCAACCTGCTCCTTCCCAGGGGAGGCTGCCGCTCCAGCGCTGGCTGCTGGTGATTCGGGTTGGAGTACAAAATAAATAGCAAACTCTTGTACAAATTGTTGCCCTGCTTGGGTTTAGTATGGATTGTTTACCTAGATGTCTCTTTGAGAGCTTTGTAATACGTAGTTGTTTTGATTTTAGTGTGGTAAGTAGGAGCTTCCTTCCTTGGTTTGAGTCCTGTCATAACCCAGTCAGATGAAACAATCAAGTTCTAGCATGTCTCAGTTCCAGTAGTGATGCAGTCTGAAGCAATGACTATCAGCATTTGTCGATTTGAATTCCTTTTCTGGAGCTCAGAAAAGTAAGGCACTGTGTGCCTGATAGCATAACATTGTAGTACTGAAGAAACTTAAATGCATTCTTATGCTGTGACTCTAGAATATATCTTATCTGCCTGCTAGACTCCAGACCATGAGTGTAATTTTGTAATTTAGTAGACTGCTAGTCTAAGATAGAGATTTCCATTCCTGTTAGGATAGCTTATAAAAGAGGAAAACACTGACACGTCATGTATTTTTAGTAAGTTCTTTTTTACTACCTAGCTGGATTTGTGATTACATGAAATGAAATAAGAAGAATTCGATACAAACATTAGCAAATCAGCAGTTTTAAACAGCAAACTGAAGACTCTGTTGGTTCGTGTAATTTTTTCCCTGTATATGCTGTTTTTTCTCTCAATCATTATTTTTGCTTCTAAAGACATCTTGACTTAAGAGATCAAAATATGCTTCCGTGAAACTGACTCTCTAAACCTGACCAGCATTGTGTTGTCTTAGGTTTTCAGTGCTTTCATTCTTGGCAGTGATTGTAGCTTGTGTGTATTTAGAGATAGTGGTGAATATTTTGAGTTAATAGAACAATACCAAATTTGTGACTAGTTCCTAAAGAAAGACTTGAAGTATTTTCTCAAAAGGTACTGCTGAAAAGCCCATCTAGAAACCTCACATAATTAACTTTCTTTCATGAGAAGGAGTGTATGATTGTGTTGCTTGTACGTGAAGTGTTAAACTTCTTCCCTGCTCTCTGGTTCCTAACACAAGTGGTTTTAAAGAAATTTGCAAAGATATGCAGAGATCATTAAGTAGAAATTTTCTTTTGCACTGCATTCAGAAAAATAGCGTATGGCTGTTTTTAATCCGTTGTGTAACTTGTGTGCCAGTTTTTGTAGGGATTTTGCCAGTTTATCCACCACATTCAGCATGCCTGCAGTAAATGGCACTTCCAGAAGAAAATTCCAGCAAAACCCAAATTATCAGTGAAGTGCTGTTGGTTGAGTAGTGCACAGCCAGCTAGAATACTCTTTGCTATTAGAGACAGATGGGTTTGGGTCACTGGAACACAAGTTCGTAATTTCGTTGGAACATTGAAGATCCTTTGGTACCTTTTTAGCAGTGGGGGAATGATGGGACAGGAAGGTAATTCTCTGAGCTGCCTGGAGTCCAAACAAGATAAGGCTGCAAACCACAAATCACACTGTAATTTCAAAACCTCATAAAAAATCATTCTCTTTATAATGACTGCTTTATAGATTTAGAGCATGTCACCCTGAAGACAGTGATGCTTCCAACTGAGTCTTCTGGATTAAGATTATACAATGCTTCACATTACTCTACAGGAAGGAAGTTAAATTCAAGTGTTTGGTTAAATTAATAAAATAGCTTTGGAACACCTAAATTTTATCAATATTTTGGTGAGGGGTAAGGGGAGGTAGATTTAGGAGTTTAAAGTTGCCAGGTTTTTGGTGTTCTTAACTGTTGATTCCATTATATTAGTATTTTTGTCTGTAGAAAATTGTAACTAGCTATAAAACATACCTTTAATAATTTACCTTAATATGTCAGATATTTCAAGCATTTACTTGCATAATTCTCTCCTCCAAAGGATTACTATTTTGAATCATGAAGTTTTGTTGGGTTTTTTGCCTGATTGAAATAGAGTGTCATTTTCATACAATATCTTTTCCATGCTATAATGGAATGTTGCCTCCTTGTGTCATTCCAGGAAGTGGCAAAAAGAACGTTTGAAGGACAAAGAACATCAAACAGCTGAGGAACTTTCTGAAGAAAGTGACGTTGAATTTGAAGAGGGTTTCAAAGTACCAGGATTTCTCTTCAAAAAGCTTTTTAAGTATGTATTGTGTATTTTATTTCAATATTATGCCACTGTATGCTGTTAATAATATTAGTAGTAATAGTCATGGTGAGTTCCAGATGCCTTTTGCTGTAACTTTTACTTCAGTGAATGATGTCTCAACTTTTGCTTCTGTTGTTTCAGTAGGATTCTTTCTTTAAAAAAGATTTCAGGATCAAACTTCGATGAAATTAACTTATTGTGAACACAAAATGCAATTATATGAAAATACAGGTGATAACTGGCTGATGTGGATATTGTCAATGTGTATTAGCTAAATTATGAATTGAGAAGCTCTCCTTGCCTATTTTTATAAATGCTTCCTTTTATTGATATATGCTTGCTCCTAACTGAGGTGTGGAGTGGTAGAATAACTTTACTTTGAAACCCAAGATGTGATAAAAGAAAACAAGAAGTATGGTGTTTCTCTGATTGAATGGAGTGAAATTTTCTGCCGGTAAAAATATGGAGAACTTTTTCTTTAAGTAATTACTGGAAGGCTTTTCACAGTAACTACTTTCGTATTATAAAATAAGCTTGAACATGTTGCCAGGTGAAATTTTAAAATATAGAGAGTGAATTCTAAATTTCTCTGGTATCTGGAAAACACTCAACAACTCATTGTTTAGTTGTTTAATGCTTAGTTGCAAATTTCAACATAACTGTTTTCTGTTTCAGGTTTTTAAAACATAGTGCCCAGTAGTATTTTCAAATTCATCTCAAAGAAAAAAAAAAAAGAAATTACAAGTTAGCCGCCGCTCAGTTAGCAGCTGACCAGTTAATTTTATCCATAATTTCTCCCTTGAATTTTATACATAATGGGCTTGCATTCAGTTTTGTTGGCAACATTTCTCACAGCAGGAAAAACATCTTCTCTTTCAAAAGCAAACTCTTGAAATCTTATTGTAGTAGAAAGCCCTGGTTTATAATGGGCGTGTGTGGTATCCCTTCCAAGAGAACCACTTAGTCTTGACCTCAAAGAAATTATTACTGTTGTCATGTAGTCCTCAGAAGGAAAGCACTAGCTCTGAAATGGGATTGAATTAATGACTTGGTTGCTGGGACCATGCAGAGCCAATATGTGGTCTCCAGTTGTTTATGTGAAGGTACTGCACAAGTATTCGTCTTGAGGACGGATGTGTGGTCTGAGGAACCCAAAGGGAAATGAAATAGAGCAGTCACTAAAAATTAATCTTGAAGATGCAAGCCTCACTAATGAAGGGTATCCCTGCAAGCATGAGTCAGTTGGCAAAACTTCTTAAGTGGTTAGAAAGATCAATTGAGTTGAATGATTTGTCTGACTTGTAACTTAAATGCTGAGATCTCCAATGTAGGAAAGCCCATAGTCAATAGGCATTAAATTGTAGAGTTCTGAGCAAGTTCACTACAAAACATGGGAGTGTATTGACCCAAAGACATGTATAGCATGTACTTTAAGTGGTCTTCTTTCATAGTGAAATTCCAAAAATGTTAGCTCATGCTGACTTAATAGGAGACTCAGATTTGTTCTTTGGTAAGCCTGTTAAAGTGGGGTTTATTTCTTCCATGCACACTTGCCTGCTTTGCTAAACATTGAGCAGGAATAACATCGATGCTGCTGTGGAGCAAAACTGAGCAGACCTGCAAACATCACCTTATTCTATCTGCACTAAGCCTGAGAGAATACTCTCTGTATGAAAAAGAAAACAGCCTTCATCACTTTGCTTCCAGTGTGTGATTTCCCTGATAAATCTGAAACACAATTTTGTCTCTTCAACAATGCAGCTGAACTGTGGTATCTGCTGTGGTGAATTTTGAAGGATGCATCAAAGCATGACTGCTCATGTGAAATACATTACAATAGAACTATTTTGGAAGGCCAGCAGCATTTTTATTTACTTCCAGAATATTTTTGAATTTAAAAACAAAACAAAACAAAAAAACAAAAAGAAAAAAACCACCATAAAAATTGGTGCAATAGAAGTGTAAGGTTGAAAGGAATTAACTGTCTTTCCATGTAACCACAAAAATGGAGGAAGGTGTGTTCCTTAAACTTTTGAATAGTTACAGTTATTGCATGTTTATATAATTATACAAAGAAAGCACATGCATCTTTCATGTTTTTATATAACCATGGAGCAGAATTTTTCACAAGCTTAACTATCTACTGTGAAACTTTCTCTCAGGAGAAGGAGGGAGAGGGAGAAATATGCTTAAAAATTAATCTAATTTTAAAACTCTGTATGTAATCCTAAAAAATAATACAAATTTATATTAGAAAGTTATTGAATGGTTGTCTTCTGAAGAGACAAGCTGAACATTTGTCTGGGGGAGCACCTTCTGACTGCAATTAGGGTTATCTTCAATTCTTTAATGTTTGTCAGAAGATGTTTTGTCTTCATAAAATGTAGTAATGATAGCATCTTAATCCAATTATAGTGAATTCTGTGAGCCATTTCATAGTTGTTTTATAGATTGCTGCATTTTAAGGTGAATTAATTTCTAATAAAAGGTTTTCTTAAGGGCTTCGTGGCATAATGCTTTTGAGACACCAGCAGATAGTGTGATGCCTGAACCATTAGATGTGTTCTTTGATCATCTTTTTTTAACTACTCAAGCCATTTGTTTGTCTCCATTTAGCATTCTCTAAATCCATACCAAACTCATCACAAATTGATTTTTAATAGTACTTTGTAGACACTAGTGTCATTAGCTGTCAGTAGTCCTAAATATTATTTGTTCAAGGATGGAAACAGGATTTTGAAATGCACACAAGAAATCACCTAAAACGAACAATCTCTATTTTTAAAAAAGTGTTTTGTTCTTTTCTGTGCTCTGCACTCCAGAAATGTGTACCATCAAGAAAATTATCAGTAACCTTTCTTCCTGTAAGTTACAATGCACCGAAGTGCTGAAACATTTGATTTTTTTTTTAATATGATTCAAAGATATGTTTTTTCGTGTATTTATTTTGTTTTCAATTTAACCCTCACACATGGTATGTTATTCCTACTGGGCTATTTCATGTAGTTATAAAAAGGTATGTCCTAAAGTGATTCTCAGCCCAGCATTTTATCTTCACTTTTTTAGCTTGCTGTCATAAATCCTGCTTTCTAGTCCACTTCTTTTAAGTGGAATGTATTTTACATTGTTGCTTGTACAATTTCCTGTGAAGGACTGGGAGTAGAAACTGCACTGATGTTCTCACGTAATGCTCTGCTGTATCCAATGCACTGCAATAATTTCTATTGCTTAGCCTTGTTCTTTTTCTTCATTGAAAGAGACTAAATGTTATTAAATAAATTTATGTTTTAAAAAAGAATGGTTTGGCAGATGTGATCAGTTTTTGCAGTGGAGTATGAAGTCTGTACCCCTTACAAGTCAACCTTTTCCTTCAGTTTAAGGAATATGTTCCAAATAATATTATTTACTAGACCCTTGCATGTTGTCTTTTCCAAAAAGATAATGCTTCATAAGAGTAACTTTCCAAGTTGCTTTTAACACTTAAAATATATATGAAATAAAATACCCTCTAATTACAATGACTGTCAGTTTAATTAGAAATGTTTTAGTGTTGCATAAAGAACAAAAGTCACATGTAATGTCTGAGTGCATCAAAAATGTATGACCTAGTAAATACAGCACTCATGTAAAACACACATCCAGCATGTTACAGTAACTGGTATGAGAACCTTGCCAAATGATTAATTCATGAGTACTTTCTGTTATGATCTGTATTATCAAACATTTGCCATCTTCTTTTTCCTTGTTTTAGGTACCAGCAGACAGGTGTTAGGTGGCTTTGGGAATTGCACTGCCAGCAGGCAGGAGGAATTCTGGGAGATGAGATGGGATTGGGCAAGACCATTCAGATAATTGCCTTCTTGGCAGGTCTGAGCTACAGCAATATGAGGACTCGTGGTTCAAATTACAGGCAAGTGCTTCTCTGCAGACTGTCAGTCTGTGGAGCTCAATTAATATTTCATCAGATGTATTACTGGTGGAGGAGGGTCCTGTGAATTATTAATGACATTTCAATTACAATATTCCTTTAATTCTTTTAGTGGGGGACATAAAAGGAAAAATTTTACGAGACAATGGAGCTGTAGGGCAGGAAAAATTAAACATGTAACACTTTTAATGAATTCCAGGCATTGATGCTTCATTTTGCAGATGAGCCACGCTAGATATTTTGGGTCAATACAGTGTCTAAGGTTACCTTCCACAAATGGATTGTTTACAAACTCAATTACATTAATATCAATAGTTTACACAATATGGAATTTTAAATTAGATGTAATACCTTTAGTTCCATTTATTAAATTTTACATTAAAATATTTGTTCTGGCAAGCCACCAGGTAAATGTTTTACAGGAAGTAGCAAGCTGATTTGCAGTGAAAGTTAGAGTTTCTGATGGGCAGGGAATTATCTGTGCCAAAAATTAGTAGTAAGAGTAAAACCAGTAATATTCAGAAGAATTTCCATCTGCTTTTGGTTTTTTGTTGTTGCTGCTTTTCAAAACATGTGCTAGTGTGACTGGCCGTTTCTTATAAGATTTTATGGTTTTTTGTTACTGAACAATGCTTTAAAATTTCCTCTTCATAGGTGGAATTACTGGCAAGATACTTGTTTGTGTCCTCAGATTTGCAAATGCACACATGTATAGTACTTAATTGTTTTACTTCTGTTGGCCTGTTCACCTGAAGTAAACATGAAATTTAGCAACTATCATAGTACTGTACTAAACAAAAATAATTACCTTTATATAGAGGTATGTTTAAATTATCTTCAGCTTGTACATGAATTGTAAAATAATGTTTTAAAGAGAAAATATTCCTGTTTTCTCTCTGGTTGCTTCCTACTATAGGCTTAATATAAAAGAAGCCCCATAGCTCCTTCACTCAGGCCAGTTGATTTACTTTATTATGGCTGCCTGGTTAAGAATGCTAATGTACAAATTATTTTCCTCACCCCACTTGGGAGACTGAGTTGATGGAAATCCTTCAGGGGCATACATCTCTTGACATGTTGAATAGTGCAAAACTACAGTAAGACTTTGAAAAGGCCAAAATTGATTTGCCCACCTAAGTTGCAGTTTTCTTTCTGCATGTAAGATACCGTGTTGAGTTTCATATTTTGGCTGGTGCATGTCATTGAGTCCATCCTGATAGTAATTCCATGGGAGGAAGCAGGGTTTGATATATTGGTGAAGCTTGCTCTGATTTTGCTTGTGTGCTGTAAGGCAGTCAGTCAAAACAACTTCATCTTCCATAGTCAAGTATTTTCCTCCTCTGGGCTGAGAAGGCAGTAATGCTGGTAACCAGCAGGAAAAGTGTAGTCTGGTATGCAGGAGACTTCCTGGGCAGCTTCACTGCAAAGCCAGCACTGAGAGGGGACAAAGTTGTGTTGTCAGCACTGTAAGAGTATTCCAGCCTAGCTTGGGTCTCCTTTCCTTGGTGTGCAACAAAAACCTTTCACTACGCACTTGCCTTCATTTATTTGAGACATCAGATGAGAAACCGACAGAAAGTTTATACACTGGTTATTTACTGTGCTCTTCAGGATACTGAGACATAAACATACACAGCTCAATCTCTTCTCTCAGTGGCAGAGATTAATTTCCATGGTGCTTATGTAAATAAAAATCCATTGCCCCAGAAAAGATGTGTTGCTCTTGCTGCCCTGTTCTTTATTTTCACTAGGGCTTAGTAATTGTTTCAGCTTGAAAACATGATTTGCCAATCCTTGGCAACATTTGATTATAATGAAACATGTTTTCCTGTGCTAATTTTTTGAGTGTTAAAGATTATAAATATAGCATGAATACAGTTTCCTTTTTCTTGGGAGTAAGTTGCAAGAACAGGAACTTATGTGCAATTATAATTGCATCCAATTAAATAACAACAACTAAAGGATACTTTTGGATTTGAGCTTTATAAACCAGAAGCAACAGAAGAAGAAAGAGATTTGGATATATTGACCATATATGTTATTGGCCATAAGCAATTAATGCAATGCACCTATGAAAAAGGGACAGAGTACAATATGACAATATATTTGTAGTAGGAACAAGGCAGTATTATTACTTTGGTACAAGGCACTAGTAAGACTTTGGTTTTGAATGTTTTAAGTGTCACCTTTGTTCCATGAAAGCAATATAAATTGGATGGGTGGCAGAGCAAATCTTGCAGTGTTGCAGTGATTAGGAGAATGAAGGATGCCTCCTAAGTGTAGCAAGCAGAAGTATATGATTTGTTTAGTTTTGTGAAACAGCTCAGACTGGAAGAAGCTAGATGGCTCTTTTATATAAATAAATAAAAGCTCTCAAGAGAATAATAAAATGTTGGCTAGTGGAAAGTGGTTAGAGTCAGACTAGACACAGAAGAGTTTTCACACAGCCAAGTAGAGGGGGAGTGGAGTTTTTGAAAATTGATCGAAGGAGGTGTGAACTCTTTGTGTAAGTTGACGGGGGGAAAAAAAATCTTATGTGTGAGCTTGTGTAATACAGACTAGGGGAATAAACAGATGTATTTTGTTGCTATCCCTGAAGAGTGAGAAACTAGTAGTATGTTCTAGGAAAGTTGGCTTTTTTGCTGTAGGTATTTTTAAATGCAGTTTAAAAGTGATTATTTGGATTCATAGCATAGTTGAAGCTGTTTTTCATGTCTCCAAATTCTTACTTCACTTTGGATTGCCTGGAGTTTTTTAGTTAGACCATATAAGGTTGTGCTATAGTATTTTTTCATACTAAGCAACATCCAGATAGTTTTTCTGCATATCTATAAACTTCTAGTAAAGAATATTATTTCTTCATGTCAGCAGCTTCTGAAGACATTAAGGGGTTTGTTTATTTTTAAAGTAGGGTGTTGCTGGTGTCTGAGAAATCCCCTATTGCTATCAGTGTGTGATCTTGAATGTATACTTCGATCTTTTGCATTGTTTATGTGTTATCACATGGATAGTACATAGACACAGATCAGTGTATGATAACTGAAGTTATTGCCTTTGTTTGCAAAGTCATTCTGTTCCGTTTTTTAAGAGCAAATATATTTGAAAAATAACTGCTAGTAACCACTAAATATATTTCTTAGAGGATTGCTGTTATTTATTTGTGGCAGAAGTATATTTTATTCGGCTGGTGTGCAAGGGATTTTTCCCTTCTTAACCTTAGGAGCAGCTCTGAACTTTATATACAGAAAGACTTTGTTTCAGACCTCTTTAGTAATTATCAGAAACAGTAATATAATTACCAATAAGAAACTTATGAGACAGTTTGAGCCAAGCTCAAATCTCAACTTTCATGAATGATAGTCTGCCACTTTAGAGTCCTTGTCTTTTCAATAAACTGTGGTGATGACAGTACAGTATATTACCAAAACAAAGCAGAACACCTGTGTGTAAGTCCATTTGTGAGACTCTAGCTACACATTCTGTATAATAGAAGTAAGAAAATAATTGCTTGTTAATGATTTCTTTTCGCTTATAGAAACAGCAGTCACTAAAACCTGATTTGTAATATCACAGGAGGAAGTTCCCTTATGCCTTATTGTTTGGAGCTTTTCTATTCCTGTTTAGCTTGATAGATGCATCCATTTAACTGTTCAGTGAGTAGATTCTTTTAGCAGTATACCCTCTTCATCTTCCTTTAGAAAACAGACTTCCAGGAAAACAAATTGCCAATTAATTTCCATAGCTCTCATATTCCACTTAAACCATAAAGTTTGTCATTTTAATATGTGTATATTTTAATGAGCCACTTAATACAGATTATTTAATTCACATTAAGGTTTTTTTTTCCTTGAAAACTCTATTTTAGGTACCAGGGATTGGGTCCAACAGTGATTGTTTGTCCAGCTACTGTGTTGCATCAGTGGGTAAAAGAATTCCACACTTGGTGGCCTCCATTTAGAGTTGCTGTGCTCCATGAAACTGGTTCTTATACAAAGAGTAAGGTAATGATTGACATCCATTTTGTAATTCCTGAGGCTTTTTTTTTTTCCCACTAGCAAAAAAAATCCTCTGTTACATAACTCTTCTGTGTAGGAAAGAGCTTGTGCCCTTTCTCTGAATGTATTGAAAGGACAAAAAGTTCATTATCTTGTGTAGATTTGATAGTAAACTGGACTAAAAGGGGGATGACATGGAATACATATATATTATGATAGAGACTTGCCTGAACAAATGTAACATAATAAACATAGTAAATAGTAACATAGTAAATAGTAACATAAATGCTTCAGTTTTCCTTGTGCTGTGGTCCATGCTAGAAGTTTATGACTAGAGAGGTGAATGCTTGTAGCACCTGTGAATTCTCTCCTTGTACTTCTTTACATCTTTACATCATTGATCTGATACTTAATATGTTTTGCATGCATGGGCAATTTCTCTTCAGTTGGTTGCTGTCAGTTGGTATCACTTAGTCTCATTTTCTTAATGACAGTTACTTTGTTAGTTTTCATTGTTTCAAGAAGTGCCCTCTCTGTCTTTCAGTTTTCTTTGTCAGTCCCTTCATGTGCATGTTCTTAGTCTCTTTCTTACATTTGAAGGCCTGACTTGTCTGAAGTGTCTAACTTTGGTGCCTTGCAGGAGCAAAACAAGGAATACTTAGATTTTTATTTTCCCCAGCCTTATATTTCAGATGTTTAAATGGATTTTCAGGATTCAGCAAAGCATTTTTAAATTTCTCTTTAAATATTTATTGAATTTCTTGTAATAACATTAAGATTACATGGTGCTTAATTGCACTTGATTAAACATATTCTGAAGTAATTGATGCAGTTACAGTACATGGCAAAAAAGGAGTAGCACAGTCTAATGTGCTAATAGCTTCCTGTTGTTCAATTAACTTGGTGTGTTTTCAAGCCCTAAAAGTCTGTTGACCTCAATAACATGGTCGCATGTCTTCCTAAATTAAATCATGGGTGCTTATTTTGGGCTGTTTCTTAATTAATGGACTTGACAATCGGACTCATTTTTTTCCATCTGTGGGAATAGAAAGGTTTTCAAGATTTCACCTTCCCATTGTTGTCCTTCAAATGCATATTCAACAACTTAAAATTAAAGATAAGCACTTCCAAGCAGATTTAGAGAACTGAACCTAATGCCTCATCTAAGAGCTGCAACAGTTCTTTAAACAAGTGACACTGCTGATAAGGTCCTAACCTCATGCACTTTTTTTTCCTAGATGCCTCTTAATCAGTGAAGAGCAAGCTAAAGTAAGAGAAAAAACCCAACTTTCCTGTTCTACTTCCCATTATACGTGCAATAATAGTTTGCTACTGATAAATTATCATAAGTAACGCTTGTACACTGAAAATACATCACATAAAATACAGGACCAGTGATTTACTCCTGCCTAGGATTTCTTTTCAATATGCATTTTTTCTATGAATACTTTAGTTCTGATCTTAGAACAATTCTATCTGCTGATGATCTATGGCATTACAGAAGATCACTCAACTTTGTAATACTCATCCAGGGACCATTCTGCCCTTTAGCTCTGGCATAAGACATGAAAGAATATGTAAGTTAAATAAATAAATATAAAAATAGTGGTTTGACTGCATAAGTTCTTTGAGATTAATTTTACTTACCCAAAAGCCAACTCCCTGTTCACCTGTAGTCTCAGCATGGCACAGGCCTATTTGGAATTAATTGACAATTCCAGGATTCACTTGTTCTATTCGTGTATCACAGTTTATCACTAAGTAAATGAGAAGGGTTTTGTGCTGGACAGTTCCAGGAGAGGGTTGGGGAGCTGAACTTTATCAGCTTTGGAGTGAGAAAGGTTATTTCAGCCTCTGAAGAGGCTACAGTTTTCTTTACCAGTGGAGGAACATTATTGTCCTCCAGACTAACTGGACATTAAACAGTGAAGATCTTAATAGATTTTGAGGACTACCTTATCCTGTAGTGTTTGGCCAGCAGGTTGTGGTAAAACCCAATATTGCAGCTTGTTCTCTGTAGGTCTGTGAAAGAGGGGTACATGATATCTAAGGAGCAAAGTTTAATTGTAAAACTATTGGATGAGAATTTTGGAGAAAAAGGGTTAAGCAATGACGGGTGTCCCATAAGGCAAGACAGTATTACATAGCAGAAACAGACAACAGCTGAAGTTTCATTTGATAAAATTTAAGTTGATGTTTTAGGTGAGATGGATGTATGTAATTTTTACCATAACATTGTCAAGAATCCTGAAATCTTAGCAAATACTAAATCTTTCAGCACTGGTGAAATCCTGTGCTTTTATGAATAGGCATTTTCTGGTGTACCTTCTAGGATACACGAGCATTGATTCAAGTGCCTGTCTCCCAGTGCTTCAGAGTTGCCCACAGAAGTATTTCACTTGACAGTGAAGAGTAGGGAAGACATCTGTTCTGATTGTTTCATTATAAATTGATTCTAGGCAATACTTCCCACATCTGTTCAGTTAGTGACACTTCTTTAGTGTTACAAATGGACTCTGAGCAATGTGGTAAGTGAAAGACTCTCTGATTTTTACCTTTTTACCAGTCTGTTTTGGTTTTCTTTGCAAGTAGTTATAGGATTTTCACAACAGTGTGAAATGACAGCCTGAATTGTGAGCACCAGTTTGGCTGCAAATCTTGTCAGCCTGTTTCAGCTAAGTCATTGAGACATCCTCACTGTTATCATATTTGTGTAGTTTTTAACATATGCTAAAGCTTCAAAAAAAGAGACTACGTTATTCCTTTTCTAAAATAACAATGGTAGAAAATTTGACAGTAAAGGAGGGAAGTGTAAATTTCTTGGACTATAACTAAAGGCCTTCAGCTATCTCTAAGTGAAGGCAGATTGGTATTTTAGATAATGAAAGGAAGACACGGTAGCAAATTGGAGGGATTTCCAAGACCTTTGAGCTTGTTTAAGGCATTCAGATGAAATGTAAAACTTGCTCTTTTTTTAAATTTTTATTTGTGATTACGGAAGATTATTTAGCTCTTCTATGGTGATAAATGTGCTTAAGTTGGAGCAGTAGGGGGAACCAGATGTAAGTTATAGTCTTCCCCTGTGAAGTCATTTCAGTTTGAACAAGGTACAGCATTTGTGGCTAAATGTCCTGTGGTGGTACTGTCCTATGCTATTATGCTCCTACTATGGTTTACACTCAAATCTGATCTGTAAACATTGAGTGCTCTGAGACTTCTAAGCATGAGAGGAAGAAAAAGAAGTAAATCTAATGTAGTGTATCACAAGTGCTTTTTATTTATGGCATAGAACAGAAGGTAAGGAGAAGAAACTTTAATATGTTGGAAAAAAGCCTTCTGTGTAAAGAGATTATCCTGTTGTTTTAAAGCTTCTGTTGGCACATGAGCACTTGTAAATCAGAATGTAAGAGGCAACATAAACTTTGGTTATCTTGTTTAACATATCGTGTATGGAAGGAATCTGTATTTTTTAAGTTCAAGGCTGAACTTTTAATTTCTTAATCTTTAGAACAGGTATCACTGAGGTTAACAATTCCTTCTGATGTGTCACATACCATTTGTAAATCTGTGACTTTGCATTCCCTTGTTCTGGTCAAA
This sequence comes from Sturnus vulgaris, assembly GCF_052056855.1. Lineage (NCBI taxonomy): Eukaryota > Metazoa > Chordata > Aves > Passeriformes > Sturnidae > Sturnus > Sturnus vulgaris. The sequence goes on along the minus strand of NC_142250.1, from coordinate 20,824,052 downwards.
GGCAGGATACACAGTGCAGCCCTAGAAAGTAATTGTCAAGTTCATGATGCTTACAGCTATGAAACCATCTATTTGAAGATGACTTTACACGTGGAAGATTTTAGACCTTCTAGCCTCACAGTAGAGTACATAATCTACATGTAAAGAAAATAAATTTCAGAGTTACAGTTACTGGCATGATTGCATATGGAACCTGTATTTTAGCCAAAAGCTCTATTTCTGAGTTAAGGACCAAACTCACATGAAATTAGTATCGTGCTCTAAGAAGTTGCATTCTTGTTAAATATGTAATAAGTGCTTTAGCTCTTTTTATTGCAACTTTTACATTATTAAACATTATAATGTGTTCTTTTGAAGCCTCTTCATGGTGCCATTTAGGTTTTTTTGTTGGGGCAGGGAAATAATAAAGAGGTTTTATATGTTGAATTTATGGATCCCCAGGCCTAATGGTTGGTTATGAGATGGTGATAAGCCTCCTGAAGAATGCACTTTTGATTCACAGATGATATATATTTGGATTAGTGACTAGATACTATGTCAGACTTCACCCTTGCCTCAAAGGTTTAGTGAATTTTGTAGTTATCACTAGTCTATTTCTTTAAGTTCAGTCTTAACATGCACATTTATGTCTAAGAAAATTACCATTTTAAATATAAAATACATTAGACTTCAGATTTCAGGTCCTCTTAAATATTTTTAAAAGACTATTTAAAAAGAAATATTATCTTGTTTTTGTACCTTCAGAAACAAACTTGTAGGTGCACTGAGGTACCAACAGGAAAAAGAACCATTTTTTTAGAGATATGTCCTTAGAATAAATCATAAACCTTTTATCCTTAAGAAATTATGCTTGCCAAAATTCATACAGGCTTTGTACATCTCATGTGCTCCAGTGAAGACAAGGCAACACCATCAACTTATCAACTAAGGGTGGGAGAAAATACTGTCCCTGAATTGTAAAGGCCTGAAGTACTGTGGTGAACAAAAATGCATGTTCATAATTACTCAATCTTCTCACATGTTCCTCTATTCATTAGGGTCAGATAAAGGCCAAGGTGCAGAATTTCAAAATTAGGTAACTGCTGTGTAATCTGGCATTAGTAAGATTGGTCTCTCTCAAGCACACTTTTTAAAAAAAGTGTAACTGTGCATGTCCTGAAATATTTCATTTAAGTGTATTTCCAGAGAAAAACTAAAATTTAGACATGCTTTAATCTAACAAAGGAAGAACTATGGACTAAAGAATAGATTGTAAAATAGCTTAAATTATAAAATACCACACCCTCAAGAGTTTGTATCCAATATTAGATCTATTACCATTTTTTAAAATATTCAGAATTTTTCCAAGAACTGCACCTAAAGTGAAGGCAACCTTGAAAAAGTACCTAATGCAGTAAAATGAGACTTAGTAAGTGTAGTGTGAGTTGATAAAATTGTGTTGTTCTATTTCTTCATTGTCAGCACAAATCCTTGTTTATTAAAAATTTAGCTTGAAGGAAACTTTAATTAATTACAGGTTCAGTAAATCCTGACTAGAATTCTGCCTTGGTGTGTTTACAATGAATGGCCTTCATGTGCCTGTGTTTCACTTCTGTTCTCTCTGCTACCTGACAGCGTGATTTATGGCTGTTGTTTTCTACCAGTCCACTGTTTGCCCTCTAGGAGGGATTGGTCTCTTGAGCCTCCATAATAACAGCAGCACTTTCACAAAACATCTTTTAATGACAAGAGTGTAGCATTCTGTAAGTCAGGCTAATTGCAGACATACCCTATTAATTGCAAAAATTAGGAGAGGTTACATATTTTACAAGCTTTTAATTTTAAATCACCCGAGATGATTTGTCTTAAGTGTTTGGGTAGAGATGTCTACAATATTCTATGACAGACCATTGCTAGACTCGAGAAGTTGCAGACTGTGGATAATGTACCAGGTAGAATTAACTTTGGATGTCCACACCTGCAGAGAAATCCTGCTCTGTCTGTAATACAAATTATTCTCAAGATTACATATTCTCTTGAGACTTCGTGATACCAACATTTAAATAATGTGTTGTGGTTTTATCAGGAGATGATAATCAGAAAGCAGATATTCTTGAACAGTTAAAAGAGCTTTTTAAATCTTGAGATGTGTATAAGTAATTTTACAGTAAAAGATCATGATTATTGACAGCATCGGAGTTTTTGACATGGGGTTTTCCATTTAATTTTTTTAGTTGGTTTTTAATTAAAGGCAAATCTAGTAATAAAGGGTTTGTCTTTTCTTTAGCAGATTTGGTGGAGATTGTACTTTCTGTTTTTCCATTATCATCATCTGCTGTTTAAGTCTTCTAGATTTATACATGGAGGATAAATGTAATAAAGATGAGTCCTGGATACTGTCAAAAGTGATATAGACTATTCCTGCCCTACATAACTTGCAGCTATAAAGGCTAGTAAAAACTTGGGGGAAGGTTAAAGCTTACAAGAGAAGCACAAAATTTGAAGACTGATAGCAAATCTATTAATCCTATAACAAGAAAGATTAGACAGAATTTAGCGTTAAACAAATAGATTTTTGTATTTGTTTTTCACTATTTCACTTGTTTAATTTTCCTCTAACATTCAGGATCTTACTTGCAGTACACAAAGCTGGGTCTGTGAAGTCAATACAGAAGAACTTGAAGAAACCCATCACCTTAATCAAATCCGATGTTTGTTTTTTCAGACATTGACTTTAAAAAATTGAAAATACACTCTCTTCTTCTGACCAGGCTTTTGGTAAATTCTGATTTGCAATAACACAGTATTCAAGTCTTTTAATTCTTTGACAGATGAACCTAGAATCATATAATCAAAATCTTGCATATACTTTCTTTGCAAAGTAAATTACGGATATGCTTTTGTCATACTTTTTATATGTACCTTGGACACCAAATCTATGTGTGTAGGTCTGAGGATTCTGTCTCACAGACAACGTGCACCTTTTGTTTTTAGGTGAAACTAATTCATGAAATTGCTTCATGCCATGGAATTTTAATTACATCTTACTCGTACATTCGACTGATGCAGGACAACATCCACACCTATGATTGGCATTATGTCATTCTGGATGAGGGTCACAAAATCCGAAATCCAAATGCTGCAGTCACACTTGCATGCAAGCAGGTACTTTAAGTGCTCTGGAGGGAGGTTCCAATATATAATAACCTATCATAAAAATATATGTTTGATCATTAATAAAGAATAAAAGCATAAATCACAATGGTCTGTATTTGACTATTTAACTTACTTAACATTTTTAATGGCATGGGTAAATTTGTGCAAGTACAGCAGAGGAAAAAAATAAAAATGTTAAATTGAAAAGTAATTTACCAGTAGTGATAAATGTCAGATTGCTGGTGTGAATTTTCTGCCAACAGTTTATAAACAGTGTATTGGGGAAATCTGTTTTTTTCATGAGTGTGAGGCCACATATTTTTACATGAGAATTTATTGATGGTGAAGCTGAATATCCTCTGTGGCAGGATACACCAGGAACCATGAAAATAACTTTCTTTTGGTTTTGTGGTTTTTATTAATAGTTCCGCACACCCCATCGAATCATCTTGTCTGGCTCCCCTATGCAAAATAACCTAAAGGAGCTCTGGTCCCTCTTTGACTTTATATTCCCAGGAAAATTGGGAACACTGCCTGTGTTCATGGAGCAGTTTTCTGTCCCGATAACCATGGGAGGATATTGCAATGCCTCTCCTGTCCAGGTAAATGCATCCAAAATATCATTTTGCTTGAAGGAAACTGTTCCAACTGTTACTGTTGTTTCTAGTGTAATTTCTAAATGTACTGAATGCTTTCTGTTCTAGACACTAACCAAAAAAATAGTTGTGTGTGTATTAGTGCTGGTTGTGTAAAAAAATTATTCAACTAGGATGTTCCCTTTATACAGGAGTGCAGCTTATATACAAGGTTTTCCAGTCAAAAGCCCTAAAGTTTAAGTCATTAGAAGTATTCTTTGATATGGAGATAAACAAACTAGAGTGGGAGGTGACTGATCCCACATCTTTATGTATTTAAATAGAACTTTCCTGTTTGCTATCAAGCCTTGGCAAATTGTGCAGTCAGAGGAATCCTTAAATCCAATCTAAAAACAGTCTTTATTTTAAAAAGCTAAATTAGGTGTTGGAAGTCAGGAAGTAAATAAACTAATTTTGAAAGAAAAAAATTACTTGGGAAATTATTTTGAATAAGTGTCCATTAATCTTTGTAGTTCTGGCTTTAAGTGTTGATGACAGCTTAAATATTTTTTTTAACTAGATAGTAAATAAGTTGTCGTCTTCATAATCTGCAGACTGTTTCATATAAATACTATTAAACTTGTATCCTTTTAACTACTGTTTGCAATGTTTTGCTTGCATGCATTGCTGAAGTTTTCTTTAAGTTTTCTTGAAGTTTTGAAGTTTTAGTACTACTCTTGTATAAATATTAGTAATTTACTACATTGGCATTTCAATTGTTTTTACACATCAGTAATTTATTATATTGTTTGCTTTACTTTAAGACAAACTGAGGTATTTTTAGCCATTATTACAGTTAATACCTATCTCACACATCCCTTACATAGAACCATATGTTCCATTTAGGGCCAGAGTGACCTTTAGTTTCTGTGATTGTGGGGATTTTCTTGTACTGATTTTTTTTTTTAAAGCCTCACGTGAGCACTAATCTTCACTTATTGTCTGGTAACCACCATTGCTGCAGGCTTCTTTTTTGATCTTTGGTATATGTATTAGCACTTTTTCATGAGGATCTTGGTTTTGTTCAGATTTATACCCACTTCTTTCTTTGGTTTCTAAATTAAATATCTTACTTTTGGTCTCTTTTAAAGAGAAATCTGGGGTATCTGAGGAAGCCTTACTTGTTCAGTTTTATTGTTGCTAACATGAATTTTATTGCAATTCATGTTGTGTTGAACATGTAACTATAGATCCATGTAAAATAATCCATATAATTTTATTAGGATTTTCCTATTGCTAATTATGTAATATTGCTAGTTGTTAAAACTACTATCAAGAATCAAAATACAACTTGTGCCTTTTCTTCCGTTTTTCAGGTAAAAACTGCTTACAAATGTGCCTGCGTGTTACGGGACACCATAAACCCCTACTTGCTGCGAAGAATGAAGGCTGATGTGAAAATGAGCCTTTCGCTTCCAGATAAAAATGAACAGGTTTGCTTATTTTCACTATTAGATCTGAGTCCTCTCCCTCCTCAAAACTCAGTCTTTCATGAAAATTTGGAAGTAATTTGTGCTAGTAGCAGATAAAATGCTGGTTTAACTAAAGATAAGTTGCAGAGCTTTCAAGATTCATATTCTTTTACCATTTTACTGAGTATTAAATTACTGCTGTCTTGGCAGGGTCTGTATGAGCTCACTTATCTAAAAAGTAAAGGACAGATGAAGTGTAGTCAGGGCTACTTAATACTGTCCCCTTAGGTCTCAAGTGCATTGAAATGAGTTGTCTGTCTGTTTCCTTTTGTACAGCAGGAAACAATTTAGCTTTGTTTCCTGTCACAGAAAGATTAATTTAGCCAATGAATTAATAAAGCAAATAATAGAGAAATACTTTCTGGCAGTTGTTAATATTGCAAGCTAGCTGGCCTATACCTTATAATAAATTTTCAGAATATTAGCTTTGAGATGTGAAACTTGTTTGCTTTACTGCAAGGTGTTATGTTTCTTTAGGAAACATTTTCATTCAAAGTAGAGGAGGTTGAAAGTATTAGTGAACTGAAATTCTTACAGATACCCACTTGTAGTAATTATTAGCTTCTTCTTCAGGTTTCAGTGCTTCAAATTTTCATACTCTGTTCTGACTCCTTTCTTGTCTTCTCCCTCTAAAAGAGAAGTGGACATGTTAGTCTTGACAGTGCTAAATGAAGAAGTAGGCCATACTGTGTATTTGCAGTCTAATGGTCTTTTTTTAACCAATTTTTAAATTTCTATATACTATTTTTAACCAACTTTTTAATGTCTAGATATTAAAGAGTCTGGGCTCTAAAGAATGTGATCATAGGCAGTTTAAACGAAATTGATTTTTGCTCTTGTCAGTCACAGGGCACTACATCAGTTTGATTTAGAGCATAATGCTGGGTGCCTTGCAGGATGCAAGGAAGTGATTTTGTTCCATTTTAGCCCATCAGAGCACCTGAGAAATCATTATATTTCATGCTTAAGGTCTAAAGACAGGACAGATCACGTCTACTAAACTTCTAAGAATTTGCAGTTTGTAAGGGATGTGACAGACACACAATGGAAAGAGTTTACTATAAACAGATTTGAGAGAATGCTAACATTGCAACAGTTACCTCATTAAAACTAGAAAATAGCAGCACTTCCAAAACTAAAGCGATTTGAGGGGAAAATCTAACTTCCGGGAAAGAATGCATTAAACTTCATGAAACTCATTGTAATGATCATTGCATATTCTCTAAAAATTCTTTTTTTTATTATTTCTAGTGATTTCTATGCAGTATCTTTTAACTTAGAATTTCAGTATGTCAAACATCTGTGAAGTTTCATTGTAGTATGTGGTAAAATTCTAAAATTCACACAGGTCGGGTTTGAATGGTTGGTTTTTTTTGTAGGTCCTCTTTTGCCGTTTGACAGAGGAGCAGCGTCAAATCTATCAAAATTACATCAACTCTAAAGAAGTTTACCAGATTCTCAATGGAGACATGCAGGTGGGCATTAATAAGGATAGTGACAGGTAGGGTTTGATGGATCAAATCATGGACTGGCCTTTGCATTCTTCTAGCTGGATTCTGAGCAGTAAGGGAAGCAAACACATTGATCTCTGTTCAGCTTTTGTAGTTGGTTTTTTTTCTCAGAAATGTTAGATGAAATGTATTTGAGTTAGTGATCCATGTCTAGTGACATGAGCAGATAAAATAGAAATGGAATGAGCTTCACAATATGTTTGTGATCTTGGGAACAAATTCTGGCTTTTTGGATGACCTGTTGTAGGTACCATTATGCATGCTTTTAACTAATTGTCAAAGTGAAGCAAAGGAAAAGCATAGTTAGTCCTGAGACTACAGTTCAGGTGTGAAAACGTTGTTATGCAACAGTTGATGATTTCACAGTATTAACAGAAAGCAGAGCAAAGAGCAAACATCCTTGTTACTATCTTACTAGTCACTTCTTATCTTCTGCCTCCATCTCACAATGTTGGTGTTGAAATTGTTGTGGCCAAGTGTAAGGTGTAATTGGGGTACAGTTGCAGTTGCTGGCTGCTGCTGCTGCCTCTGTAGAATCTGCTATTCCTTGTGACTCTCATGTTGCACACATCTGCTCTGTTTGACATTTTTATGCATGCGATGGATGTGTCTCCCTTCCATTTTAGCCCTTGTTTGTAGAAGGAGAGGTATTATGTGTTGGCTGTAATGTGTAATTTGCCATATTTTCTTGTCTTGTGAGCTGTGAAATCCATTCTCCCTGCATACCCAGTGGCTCCAGTCAGTTGTATGGTCAGCATAGCCATATATATTGCAGTCCCATACCTATTACTGTTTTGACTTTAATTTTCCCAATCTCACAAAGATAGAGTGGGGAAGTTTTTTCAAGTGCATAGATAGCCATTTTAGTTATCCCAGTGTAAATTACTTTAAGGAGCTTGTTCTTTTAGAGATGGCTTATGCAAGACTATCTGCAGACATTTCTCAAAGATGTTACAGAATGGGCTATCATATTTACTAGGAATCTGAGAATTTTGAACAGTAAATTTCAATGCTTTTATTAGATTTCTGTGATGACAACAGCAAATCCCAGCTGAAAAGCAACATTGTAAAAACAAACCATAAATTATGGGCAGGCTCATCCAGCTTGTAGTGCTAAAAGATTGAGGGATTCACTGTTTCAAGCTATTCATTTCAAGCTTCAAATTCAAAAATTAATTTCAAGCAAATTCATTTTTCAGAATATTCAGAAATATAAATAGCACTTGTAATATTACTGAATGAATAACTGTATAGAGTCCTTGTAACATGGCATCAAAAGTGGTCATTTCAGTTTTGTATGTTTGTTCAAATATGTTAACTCATATATTCTTTGTTATCATGCATTCTGGTGGGTATACTGACTATCTTCAAGGCCTGTCTTAAGTTACTTGCTAATATGGAAGGAAAGACATGATAATTTCAATAAACAAATTAATGGAATTTCTCCTTTTGAGTAAGAAAACTATGACCTTAGAGCTAGAGAGGGACTGGTTTTATTAGTGTGGAAATTGTTGTAGAATTCCCTTAACATTGTCACCAGAATAGGCTCACAAGTGCATAAAATTTTAGTCACTTTCTCTTGTACTGATTTTTCCTAAAATTTTCCCTTAAACAAGTATTAGCATCACAAGATTATTAAAAACAAACATTGATGGTGAGTAGATTATCTATTACTGTTTATTTTTCTTGTCTACAACCCATATAGATACAAGTATTTGTCATGAAAATAGAAATGTTTTTCTCTTGTATTCTTCAGATTCTCTTAGGGCTATCAACTTTGAGAAAGATTTGCAATCACCCTGATTTTGTTGCTGATAGTCCCAGAATTTTGAAGAGTGTACCTGATGCTGAAGCAGAAGATCCAAATCAGTTTGGATATTGGAAACGTTCTGGAAAAATGATTGTGGTAGAATCCTTGCTGAAAATATGGCACAAGCAAGGTCACAGAGTGCTGTTTTTTACTCAGTCAAGACAGGTAAGATGAGCTAATTGTTTTTAGCTTTAGCTATTACTGTGACTTAAAACATGTCTGTGAGTTCTAAAAACTTGTAAGTAAAGCCAGCTTTTGTAGTGTCTTTCTCATAAAATCAATATCTTATTGAAAAAGTTACTGAAATGATTGATGTCTTTGGAATAAACAGAGACCAGTTCCCAAACTCAGTAAGCTTTACTGGAAGGACACAGCATTGTGGCAGTGGCCTGGTTTCAATATACTGGGTCAAAGCTGTATCAGCTGTACCCATATGCTACCAGGCTGTCCCTGCTGAGTAGCTGCAGGGTTGGTCAGTTTGCATGCTCTGTGCAGTGCCTGTGCATGTCTGATCCTCAGAATCACTTCCTTCTGTGGATTTCCTTGGGATGCTGCACCCCAGTCTGTTTAATTGTCTTAAAGCTGTGGCCCTGGGCTTTCCAGACCAAGACAAATATTCCACTGCATTCAGCTGTGAAATAAATTTTTCCCCATTTACATAAGTTGGTTTTCTGTCATTTAAGAAAGTGTTTCAAGTTTTTCATTGTAATAATTTTTGATTGACACTGCAGTTAGTACCAGAAATTCTTATAGGTTCATCACACAGATGCTGAGTCTTCATGTATTTTCATATATTTCTTCGTGTATTTCTTCTGGATTTCATTAAATCTTTTCCATCACCACAGATGATGCAGATACTTGAAGTCTTTGTGAGATACAGAAACTATTCCTACCTCAGGATGGATGGCACCACAGCAGTAGCTTCTAGACAGCCTCTTGTAGCAAAATACAATGAGGTGAGATGTTCCATCACACACATGAATACATATTAATGAGTATGATTGAGTTCTTCCATTCCTTTTTGTTCTGTTTGAAAATACACTACTTCAGGTTGGAGACACAAAACTGGGGAGTTGAGTAAAATGAAACTCCTGTCTCTGAGAGAGGGGAAAAGTAATCTCTTACTTCACACTTAAATTGGGTTTTCTGCTAAGGAAAGAAACGAGTTTGAGAAAAGGAAAAGCAATTTTATTGGATAACAGCAAATGAAATTTAGATCAAATTATTTATTATTTGTTATTTATTTATTTGTCAAAAGAAATACTCGATGAACAAGGAAATATTTTCCTTTTCTTGACGTCCTTTGCCTAAAATACTGATAAAATAATCCAGGAAATAATTATATTTTAATGTTACATTTTGGTAATCCTTGCTCTAGTAAATTCTCTCCTGTGTCACAGGACAAATCCATATTTCTTTTTCTTCTAACAACCCGTGTTGGTGGCATTGGAGTTAACTTGGTTGGTGCTGACCGAGTTATTATTTATGATCCTGACTGGAATCCCAGTGTAGACACACAGGTGAGTTTGATTTATTACATTCCATTTACCAGCTAAGTTGAAATAAAATTGAAGATGAAATGACACTTCTCTCCTCAGTGTTAAAGCACTATGTTGCTCTTTGCTAAGTTGCTGTTCCCAGCAGTGATCACTTAGGGTGATCACTCCACATTATGATTACGCTTGTGGCAAAGCCAATTTAAGTGGTTCCCACCACATCCCCTCTATGCTGTTACACCTTACCACTCTTCATATTCTTGATTCATGCAGTCAGTTACAGTGCAGTCAAACAAACAGTTCAAATGGTCTGTGTTTTTAAAATAAATAAACCAGATGTTTCTGAAGGGGAAGTACAGCTGTGCAAGCTCTTGAACTGGCAGGACTGTTGGTAGTGACAATGCAGGGTGAGAAAAGGAGAACAGATGCTGCTTAAATTGGCTTTCTCACTAGATAATGATATGTAGCTGTGACCTTTAGAAGTCGTTCACTATCTCATGGTGTGGTAAGACTCTGATTTATCAAATCATGTAGCAGTTATATGGTGCTTACAAGTTCGAGAGAAAAAAGCTTTTTTATAGAATTCCTATGTAGCTCTGAGATCTGCAAGTGTCTGAATTAGAGTGCTCTTAGAGTATCAGTGGTTGGTTCAAGATGCTTGTATGAAAGATTTCAGTTAAGTTAAAGAAGAAAAGATCAAGGGAAAGGTGTGTATTAAAGCTGTACTGTGAAACTTCCTTCTGGAATAAGTCTATATAAAGTACATATTCTAGGTAAAAGTTCCAATTTTAACATAATCTATTGATAATTTTTGCATAGATTTCTTGGTACAATTGAAGAGTTTCTAGGTCTTCTTCCTCTCCTGCTGAGTTATCATACGTTAGTAATCTTATGCTCTAGAAATACCAGTTCTTGAAGTATTTGTTAAATGTCCAAACTGAGTTTGAAGGAGTGTTGCCAGTAGCTCTCTGTCAGACACGTTTGAGAGGCTCATGTCTGGTAACCAAACCTTTTGTGTTCCAGGCTCGGGAGCGTGCTTGGAGAATAGGCCAAAAGAAAGAGGTGACTGTGTATAGGCTGCTCACTGCAGGTACTATTGAGGAGAAGATATACCACAGGTCAGAACAATTTCTTGGATACAGCTGCATGTTCAGGAAAATGTTTGTAGCAAATCCAAGGTGGTGTAACAGTGACGTACCTGTGCATGTGCACACATTGCTTGTAATCCTAAAGTCTGGTCATGATGGGCACCTCATGGAAAACTTTTAAAAGTTTCTTCTGAGAAATGGAGAACCTTTTTCTCATACTAGACTCCCAGCTGTACTGCTCCATCCCTAGCTGCAAGACCCATGTGCTAAGTGTACCTTATCAGTCTGTTAACAGCTTTGTCCAGCACATCCAGAATTCACTGTAAAACAGAATATGAGGCATAGACAGAAAACAGTGAGCACCTTATTCAGAACATGAGACTCAACAAGTCTGAAATGCATATTCAAATCATCAAGTTCTTTATATTCTCCTTGGGATGTATCAAGATGTATGTGGTACATATATCTATTTACTACTGTGCAAACCCAATTTGATTTTATTCCCAATTCATTCCAAAGTGAAAGAATTAAATCCCAATAACTACCAGTCATATTCATGTTATTTATTCCAAAATGTAGCTAAAGCCTATAAAGTGCTTGTATTTCAAAATCAATGAAGTCTTTTTGGTTTGCTTTCCCATTCAGCTTTTTCAGTAGTTAGCTTCACTCACATGAATTCCAGATGAATGTACATGGGAATGCTGTGTCTAGACTTCATTCTTCAGAACTGAAATACCCTCTTGGAAAATTCAGATGAACTAAAAGCTCTAAATAATGAAATGCCCACGCTTACTGAATGCCTTTTTTTCAGTCTGTTTTGCCACATGGACACAAAGCATCTGCTGTTGTTTGGTTTGCATCCCTCTGGCACACTTCTGTTTGAACAACACTGATTGCATCAAGGAATTGGACTCTTAACAGTCGGGACAACCATCAGAAATTAATTTCTTTCCAGAACAGTGCAGTGGACCTTGAACTTTAAGAAGTTGTCTTTTCTGGTTTCCTGTGTTTTCTTGCCTGCAAATTAAAACTTAGCTTTTGACCACTGGGTTTAAAAATAGTTTCCCTGCTTAATGTCAGTAGAACCAAAAGTGTGATGAAAAGTGTTTGAGAGAACTGGTTTCCAGTTTCATTTAGGGATGTATTTTTTGTACAGAATAAAACAGCTTTTGCTCTAGGCACTATGTAGTACAAATGTGGCACAGAAGCAGTTTTACCAATACTAGAAGATTTCTTGCAGCTTTGTTCTCCTACAGATTTGTTCCTTTTGGTCCTCTGCAGGTGGGCTCTTTTCTTCTCAGCCACGAGTCTGATTCCCCTTTTCAGTGGCTGTCATCCAGTCATCACCATCAAACTGAGCTACTCTGCTGCTTTTGATTCCTTCAGTCAATTGAACCCATAAAACATTGTCATTTTAAGAAGCTCTTGTTTTTCTTTCAGGAGCTTTCTGGTTGTTTAATTGTTACATATGCAAGCTTTTCAATTTTAATGGACAAAAAGTTCTAGCTGTGAAGTTATTTATTGCTTAGTTAAGGGATGCCTCATAGGACATCTCAGGATGGTGGTTACCTGTTGTGTTATGGGGTTGTTGCAAAATAATAAGTCCCTGTGTTTAACAGTTTTCTTGGTTGTTTGAAAGTTACTAACTCAAGATGGTCTTTTGTAAACTAACATCGTCTTCCCACTGCTTAATTGTTCTGCAGGGTAATGTTTGTGCTTATAGTTTTCTGTTTAAGTACTGTACTCAGTACTTAAACATAGCTAGACATTGTTTCATGCACAAAATACTTTTTTTTCTCTTTTAGACAAATCTTCAAGCAGTTTTTAACAAACAGAGTGCTGAAAGACCCTAAGCAGAATCGCTTCTTCAAATCCAATGACCTGTATGAACTGTTTACTCTGAACAGCCCAGATGTGTCTCAGGGAACAGAAACAAGTGCTATTTTTGCAGGTACATGGGGTTTTTTCTATTTGTTTGGAAGAAGAAATGTCTTAATTGTTAATTAAATGGATACTAATTTCATTCATCCCTCAGGTACTGGTTCAGATGTTCAAGTTCCAAAGCCACCTGAAAATGGTACTTCTAAACGTGATACCCATCTAGCAGAAAGCAGCTCACCCAAGAAGATCAAGTCCTCCAATTCCTGTTCCTCCACACACATGAAAGATACTTCTTCTAAAGCAATAGAGACAAGTGAGGAAACCAAGGGAAATTTGGAAGCCTTTGACCAAAATAGCTATGCAAAAGATAATGCACAAGCTGCTACTGATATAAATTCATTCAATAAAAGCAAGGAGGAATGCTTGGAAAGTGATGACAAATGCATGTCCCAGTCGGTGCCATGCAGTGCAGGGTCTTCAGAGCAGGCTGAATGTCTGACTGCTGTGGTGGCTGGTGAAGGACATGGAGCAGCTAATGCAGATGCCAGGAAAGATCTTAGCCCTACTTGTGATGCAGCTGGCTCTTCGGAAAAGCAGGGTGCTAAAACCGAAGATGGGCAATTTGATAGTAATCATTATAAGTGTATCTCAAAAACAAAGCACCAGGTGGATATACTGTCACATGAGAGCCACAAAGACAAGTCTAAGAAGAAACATCACAAAGATGCCAAATTTGAAGGAAAGCGCATTCCTCATCTAGTCAAACAAAAGCAATACAGAAAAGAGAACAGTGAAGAGCAAGACTCAAAGAAAAATGATGACTATGTCTTGCAGAAACTTTTCAAAAAATCAGGTAACAGTTGTTATTTGGCTGCTGACTAAACAGAGGTATATAAAACCTGTGCAAATGAGGGAAAAAGCAGATCTGTTACTCTGATGGTTAGAGCTACAATACAAAACATGTTTGTTCTGTTACTTTAGTGGAACTTAAAATGTTCATTGTTTTAATTTAATTTAAATTTAATTCCAGTTACAAATTTGCTAATTACTTTGGCACAAACTGTTCAGCGAGATCCCGCATTTCTAGATATGGAAGTATATGCAGTGTTTCTCCTGGATATTTCCAGGATGTAATCAACCTTCATTTACAAAAGGGTTTCATTTCTGTCTATCCTGTCCATAACAATGGAAAATATCAATTTGCCCACATAATTGCCAGGTCTGTTGTGAATAATGAGCTCATCAGCACACCAGAAGTGATTTGCTGTCAGATTGATTACTTAACTGATAAAGAAGGGGGTTCTCTCATTAGAAATTACTATACTGACGTGCTTAATATAATCACCCTGAAGAAGGAAAAATGCCATTGTGGCATTCACTTGAAAAGTGAGTGTTTGATTTTCACATAAATTAAAGAGATGTCCTCCTTCACCTTTTGTATCCTCTGGTTTTAGGGGTACACAGTGTTATGAAGCATGATGCCATTATGGATGCTTCCAATGCAGACCATGTGCTGGAGGAAGCAGAAGCGAGCAGAGTGGCCCAGGACGCCTTGAGAGCCCTAAGACTCTCTCGTCAGCAGTGTTTAGGAGCTGCTTCTGGTGTGCCAACCTGGACAGGCACGAGTGGTCTTTCAGGTGCACCATCAGGAATAAAGTGAGTTCAGTTCTCACTCTGCTTTCCCAAAAATTCAGGAGTTGCTTAGGATGTTAAAGATCTACTTTTTTTATCTTGGTATTTGCAGTAACATGCATCAAAGTCATGTGCATGTTTTATATTTAATATAGACATGAAAGCATATTACAAGTGTAGGTAGTCTGTTCTGAAGTACAAAGAAAGCATTATTGTTGCACAGTAGAAGAGAGCTTAGCAGAGGGCTCTTGAGAACCCTAAAACACAAACCCACTATGTCTTTGAAAAAGCTATCCTAGTCATTTTGAGAAGAATATTTCATGGAGTTAATTCTTTCATGGGTTTTTAGGAGTCGGTTTGGTCAAAAAAGAAACTCCATGCTGCTTTCTTCACATTCCACTTGTGCATCACCTGCAAAGAAGCACAAGGTAAGAAACACAAGCTAATATTTCTGTTTTAATAGCTGGTATGTGTGAAGTGTTACAATTTATGTGATACCTCTGACTTACACTGCAGATGTGTCATACACATTTGTTGTGTGATTATGTAGAATTCTAGAATTTTTAGTTACTGGTGAATTTGATTTTTTGTTTTGATGAAGTCTAGTTAAATACAGCAGTCACAAATTGCACCGTGGTTTGCTTATCTGTCTCAAGACCTGCAATGCTTTTCTTTTGCTTCCTAAGTTCTAAAGTTGAGACCAGAATACATCACCTCTTTCTTTTATATTTCAGATGACCAAGTTCTGAGTGGCAGATTTTGTTTAATAGATTCTGTGGTCTCAAAATGCAACTTTCCCCACAGTCTGTATGTTTATTTGCAGGATGGAGATACAATAAAGAAACAAAATATAAAGAAGTGTAATTCCAGTGAGCACTTCAATGGAAAATCTGGAGAATCGTCATCCAGTGCTCTGGACTCTTCATCTTTATTAGCTCGCATGAGGGCAAGAAACCACCTTGTTTTACCCCAGCAGACAAGGAATGAAGGTGATGAGAATCATCAGCCAGCGCCTGCCCCAGCCCGAGGTTCCACAGAGTACGATGAACTGCTTGTGGATCTGCGGAACTTCCTGGCATTCCAGGCGCGCGTGGATGGCGAGGCCAGCACTCAGGAACTGCTGCAGGAGTTTGAGTCCAAACTGCCTGCAGAGCACTCGTGTGTCTTCAGAGAGCTGCTCCGCAATATCTGCACCTTCCATAGGAGCCCGAACGGGGAAGGGGTCTGGAGGCTAAAGCCGGAATTCCGATGACCTTTGAGCAGTGAAGGCGCCTCTCTTGTGTCCAGCTGACCACCGTTCTCCTCTCAATGGAGGAACATTGTGTGACATTGAAAGTATTCTCTATTCCTGAATTAATTAATGCCTTGAACAGTCAGTGGTGCAGGACTTGTTGCAGGCTTAAAGCTAACTTAATTTCTGATTTATACTATTTATATAAAAGTGCCATCTACCTCATAGATGAAACAATACAAAATATCAGCACCTTTTCTTCAAAAGAAATCTTAATATAAATGGGATGAAGAATATATACTGACCTTTTATTACAGTAAGAACCATGGATGTTGCCATGGGTTATAAGACTTTGATTTCTGTGAAATTCCAGAAAACTACTTCCTTGATTTTCTGTTTATTACTTGAATAGGGCACACAGTGTGCCATCAAAAAAAAAAAAAAATAGGGGTGGGGGGAAAATGGTAGTAGATAGCATGAGAGATTCGCTTGTACTGACAAGTGCATCACAATCATTTTATGTAGCTTTCATCAGTAGTGAGAATTTTGTTGTAATGTTTAACTAACTTGGGAAACAATTCTAATGCCATGGAGGTTTAATCACCAAAAAATGGAAGGCGTGGCAGGATACTGAGTTAACTGACAATTGATAATTATGAAAAACTTACTAAATTCCAGAACACTCATTAACACCATAATCAGCAATCCAGTTACAGTCCCATACACCACTGGCAAGTGCTTGTTCTACAGTATTTCTTAAAACTGAAGCTACAATAACTGTTCTGTTTTTCACAGGTTGTGGACTTAGAATTGAAATCTCATTAAATGTTCATATGTTTCACTGTGATTTTTGGCCAGTTACCTCCTAGCACTTAAAATTTTATACCTTAACATAGACTGGGGTGTTATCTGGTGAGAAGAATGTCACTGTATTTTACTCACCATAATACTTTTTGGGCATAGTTGGAGCATATATAGAAGTTACATATCGTTCATCTTCTATAGGTAGGAAAAACTTAGTTTCCTGACAGTTGGGTAACTTCTAATATCAGTTATTTGTAGCAAATCCAAGTACAGCATTGGGTCTGTCTTCAGGTACTCGTGTGCTGCACAAGGAAGTTTTAAGGTGGAAAATGTGGACAGATTTTGAGAAGAAAACCACATTGTTGCAGCAACATTAAATTACTGTATGGCTTAAACTAGGAGTAGTTAAATATGCCTAATATCCTTCCTATCCCTAAGCTATGGAAAGCTGAGCTACTTTTAGCTTTTTTGTTCATTGTGAAATTATCTTGTTTACTTTAAGTGGAAGTACAAGTATTCAAAAATGAATGGTGATGCAAGAATACAAACTTTCTTTTTGTAAAAGAAACCTTTAAGAGACTTCCAATGGCTTTTCTTCTTGGTTTTGCTCAGTGATAAAGGGTGTGTAGAGATTTGCAAGAAGTGATGCTTCTTGGCTTTTCAGAGCTGGAAGTGGACAGGGCAGGCAGTTCAAGAATGTTTGTTTTCCTAATAGCATTTGAAGATGGAACTTCTAACATCTTTCTCTGATACTATTTATATTCACTTACATTCCTTCTTTCAAAAAAAAAGTGAAACAACGAACTTGGGCTGCAACTGCTGTTGATATGACTTGAAATGGGTCACAAAGAGAATAAAAACAAACTAATATTTCTGTCTTCAAAGCTCTAAGGAATTTGGTTTGGGTGTCATGTTCCCATGCATCTCTACCTATCCCAGCAAGAAACCATGAATTCAGCAGTCAGCAGAGCTGCTGTTGTCAACTTACTTGTTAGTTTTGGTGTCCTGTTTTATTTATACTCCCAATTTTAAAGATATAGTTCCTGTATAATAAGGAGAGTTTGCAGCTTCTTGATCTGTTAATGTAAATAGATTTGCATGTACTTTTTGTAAATTCTTGGCTTTTATGGACTTATTAAAAAAGGAAAAACAAAAATGTGTTCTAGAAGTCATTGGGCACTGGGAAGAGTGGGCAGAGAGGCATCTTCTCCTGTATGCTGTGCACTGACCAAATGATTCATATTATCTTTAATTATATTTCCATTATTCATACAATTTCAAATTATGCATCCTAACTAGTTTTTTTTCAGTACTTGAATTTGCTGAAAATCGTTGAAGGACTGAATTAGTACTAATGTAATACTAAAAAAATATTTTTAAGTAGTTAATCTCAAAAGCATATAAGAGTAAAGGTTTACAGACTGATTTATAGGTAAAAGTTTTTCTAGAATATAATATAGCTACTATACATTTTGATGTAGAAGAGTTATTTCAGAAGAATTCTACTTTGTTCCATAAAACATCTGATTTTTGTTTGTTTAGCTTTACCTGTGTAAAGTGAATACCTTTCACTTTTCACAGAATATGGGAAGCAGTTTTCCTGTATGCTGTGCACTGACCGAATGATTCATATTATATTTAATTTTATTTCTATTATTTGTACAATTTCAAATTATGCATCCTAACTAGTTTTTTTCCAGTACTTGCATTTGTTGAAGATCTTTAATGATGATGTTTTCCCTTGTCCTCCCATCCCATCCTCCTTTTACATGATTCCTGGCGCTTATTCTCCTGTGTTCACTCTTTTGCTGAAGATATATAGAACTAAATTTTGACATAGAGAAAAAAGACTTAGCTAAAGGTTATAGGCCTTTGACTTTTCTGGATTATAATGACCCAGCACAAAAGAAATGTAAGATGCTTAATGGATAGACTGATTAGAAATGGTGATTAAAAACGGTATTTTTAAATACCTACTTCTGTCTGTAGCTCAGCCTCTTTTCAAAGGTCTGCACCATGTGGAGAATTGAGTCTGTTGCAGATAATAAATGTCATCCTCCCAAAAAAAGCTGTAAAGAAATGGGGTTTTACATCTTCAGGTGACAGTCACCTAGAGACAATTGTACTCAAGTCATAGGATCAGCTTTGTTTTTGATTCCAAGATTGCTAAACTTGGCTAAATTTTACTGTCTTCTACTACTGCAATTCTCTGCCCTTCAATAGGCTGTAACAGAAGGGACAAACTTGAAAGTTACTTTCTTTTCCTCCTATACTAAAATAATTTTATTTTTAAAATAAGGAACTGAGTACATGAATAATTAAACTGGTGGGATAATATCTAACTTGAATTCTTGCATACTGCTGTGATTCATATGTAAAATCCAGTCATTACAGCTTAAGCCCTCTTAAAGGGAGGAGGTGTTAAAGAACAGTGGGACAGCTGTGTCTCAGTGATTCAGCAAGGAAGAATGATGCAAAGTCTTGTGCTGCTGGTAGCTGTGCCTTCTAAAAAGATATATAAAGATGGTGAAAAATTTAAATGTGAAGAGACCCTATAGCAACTTTATCCAAAATTGACGTATTTCCAGTGTATGGGCTAAGAAATTAATAAATTCCTTCCTAATTTTTCCTCATGTTTTACATTGGGTAACATAGTCACTGAGATGATTTAAAATGTGGAGTAATCTGCCTGCTTGGTCTTTGAGGAGTAGGAGTGTCTGGAATTTCCTGCTATAAACCTCTGGGTAGCATTGGATGCAATACTCTAATTCGTGCATTGGTTTCTCCATCTGATGGATACAGATGCAATCCATCTTTCAGGTCCTTCAAAAATGCTTCAAGAAATGATAGTACAGTACAAAGAAGTCCTGGTTGGAAAAACAGGTAATATGGCGTTTTATTGTCTAGATCATTAATTCAGCAACTCTAATTCATACAAAACTGTCATAGAAAATTGCTGAGAGTGCAGTTTTTGAAGGGCTTGCATAGGGCACATGTCTAGGAGTCAGGATGTGCTGGCGAGTCTGCACTGGGGAGTTTATCTCCTCTGGGAGAAGTATTTATATATTGGATACGTGGTAAAAACACTCTACTACTTAGGGCCATTTATAATGTCCATGTTCCAACAGTCAGGCTAAATGCTGAATATACTAAATGCTTACTAACTCAGTGGCTCTCCCCATCTACCCAGCCTCATGGGATTGCTATTCTAGGCTCTGGGGTGATGTCACCACTCCTACTTCACACAGTATTGCTGATGTGGTACAGTCCTGTGCCTTCAGCTGAGACCTAGTAGATGAAGCTTTCCTTAGTAATTCTTAACTTGTTCTGGTGGCCGTAGTTTTGCTACCTCTCCTACCACTAAAAAGTAAAGAGGAATCTGGCATCTTTCATGACAGGGCCATTCCTCTTTTCTTTTGTAAATGGGCCTAAGCTGCTATGGAACTGAGTGAAACACCTGGTGTTCTTGCTCCTTCACAGAGCAGGAAAGTAATCTTCTTTTCCCCAGAAAGAATAGGCATGTTGTGATTCATGAAATTATGAACTACAGAACCAGCGCAGAAAACAGGAAGTGTCAGGTGGTTGTGTTAAGAAAGAAGCAGTTTCTTCTGCTGCTCTACCCACGGGCTCTTACTGTTCATGCTAATGTGACACAAATGAGAGAAGGGAGGGTGTCTTCTGACCTGAGCTCTTCCTTTCTGAACAGCAGGGTTGGACTCGCCCTTCAGTCCAAACTTGATAAAGTTCTGAAATGCTCAATGAAGGCTCCCAAGTTTGCTCTGCCCACCAATGATAACCATGCAATAACCGTGCTTTTTCAATATTGCTATTCTGTATTCATCACAGCGGCATCAAAGGTGATGTGGCAGGCTGTATAATAAATAGCCCCATTCTTACCCATAGGCTATACCTGAAAGCCACATGATTGTGAGCTCTTCAGACCCAACAAGCTGTTTATCCAGTCATTTGAGAGAGAAGGGAAAGCAATGCCAATGCTGAACTCTAGAGAATCCATCTAAAATTTTAACTTAACCATCTATCATAGTTCCCTACAGATTCACAGCTTTTCCTGGGCTCCCAAAGCCACACTGCTCACAACACGTCAGTTGAGAGAACCTATTTTTATTGTACAGAACAGGGAGGTTGAAGCCTTGCACTAATTGCAAACCGGGACTTAGAATCATCAGAGGAGCTATGACCAACTCCTGCACAAGGCTTACATAAGTGGTGAGTCATGCAGTCTTACGAAAGAATAGGGAGAGAGGCTTTCATTATGTTGTTTGCCTAATCGGAAATATGAAAATAAAAGAACACAGCACTCAGTGGGTTACGTTTGGCTAACAGTAGGCTGAAATTTCTGCAGTTGCACTACGATAGAGGCATTTCGTTGTTTGTGGTCCCAGCTTATATTAAGCAGAGAGGATTTTTTTCATAAATCTTTGCCTCTGGGGCAGAGTTAAGGTTCTTTGGGAACCCTAGCTATGTGTTCCCAGACATTAATGTCTGGAAGCAGCACCATGAGAATAAAAATGAAGGTATATGCCTAGGGAGGATACTGGGAGTAAACGAAGAGGGTAGGGTTTGTGAGGATAAGCACGTGAAGAAGCAGTGGAGTGGAAGCAAAGCTTTTTAGGGTTGACTGAAAAACAGTTTAGTGATGATTTCTCCTGTCTTATCAGTCTCTTTCCAAGCTCTCAGGCAGGTAGCTGAATGGGTATTATTTTAGCAGCACTGTTGTTAGGCATGAGCTGAGGTACCTACAGCCCTCAGAAGACAACTGGAGAATTTTGAGGATCAAAGTGGACTGAAGCTTTATGTGCAGCAACAGCGCTCTTTACCCTGGTCTGATGCAACCATCACTGTTTCTCATTTTCCTCCACTAGTCTTTTGCACTTCATGGGGCAAAAATTTGGGACTGTGTGGCACTGTGGCCTCCTTGTCCCCACCTTATTCTTCTATAGGTCCACCTGGTTGCTTAATGCAAGTACTCCTGTCTAACATCGTGTGGCTAAGCAGAGGAGCCAGTAGACATTTTTATGTTTCCCACAAAATACCTCCCAATACCTTCCTGCCTGGAAAGAGATCCCAGCACAGTGTGACACAAGCAGAACAGGCACTGCACTTTCTGACTTCCATCAGGAAGATCTATTTGCTCCTCTGTAAGTTGCCAGACTGCCTTGAAAAGGACGACTACCCTCAGGACTGGGGTGGGTTCGTTTGGGTTGGTTTTCCATTTTAGTATTTCTTCGGGGGTGGGGGTGTGGAATCCCCTTCGTCAACCAATGGATGGAAAAAAAGGCAAATTATTGAAAGGTGGTTGACACTGGGAAATAGTTAAGCCTTAAAATAGCTCTTCGGAATGTGTATTCCTGCCCCTATCCCTGGACACTTGGAAGCCTGGCTGTTCTTGCTGCACTGCACTATCAGAACCCCAGACTGTCCTTAAAGCCTCCCCCGCTAGGCAGCACTAGGGCCGGACTTGGAGCCTGGGGAACTGCAGCCTCCGTCCTGCAGCCCGGCCGAGCCCCGGCACCGGGACCGCCCCAGCGGCGATTCCTCAGGGATGGGAAGGGAACGGGGATCCCGGGCATCCCTCAGGCTGTGGGATGGGAAGGGACCAGGGATCCCGGGCAGGGAAGGTCACGCCCACGTCCCAATATACTTTTTATTGTTGCTAAAACGACAGGAAACAGCACATGGGCTCAGCAGCCTCCAAATCAAAGCGGTTTTCGGCTGAAAAAGAAGACGGCCGATTTAAAGGACGGGGGTTTCGCAATTCCGGTGCTCTTGACTGACACCCGGCCCTTCTCCCGGCAGCCCGAGCCCCGAGCCGCTCGCTCTGATGCCGAGGAGCGCACGGCGATGTCCCATTGAGTCCTTAAGCGCCGCTGATGGCCGGGGCGCGGCGCGGCCGCCCCTGCCCGCGGCCTTTGGCCCTCAGGGCTGCCGGCCCTGACCGGCGCTGCGCGCACTCGCCGGGCCGCGCCCAACCGGGCCGGGCCGGGCCCCCGCAAGGGCCGCTGCCCCCTCACACAGCGCGGTCACGGCCGCGGGGCCCCCGAGGCGGCCCGGCCGAGCCGTCCATGGCGACCCGCCCGCCGTGCCTGTGGCTGTGCCTGGCCGGGCTGCTGAGCCTGCGGGCGGCGAACGCGCTGCCCCTGCGCCCCGACCCGCGGGACGAGGTGCTGGCGGCGGCCTTGCAGCGCCTGCGGGAGGTCTTCGACATCGAGGAGCTGCCGCCCGACGTGCTGCCCCGCAAGAAGCCGCCCCAGTTCATGGTGGATCTCTTCAACAAGGTGGCCGACGCCAACGGCATCACCCGCGCCCCGGGGCTGCTGCAGGGGGACGTGGTGCGCAGCTTCGAGGACAGAGGTGGGCCCGGGGCGGCGGGGCCCAGCCCGCGCCGAATCCCCGCGGATCGCTGGGCGGGCGCAGGCCCGGCGGGGCTGGCGTGGTTCCTAAAGAAGGGTCTTTTCCAGTTCACGTGGACCACCACCACTTCTACTTCGACATCAGCGCCATGGAGAAGGGCGAGCAGATGCTGAAAGCCGAGTTCAGGGTCTTCAAGCTCAGGAGGACACATCGGTACAAAAGGTCCGAGGTGCAACACTTCTGCAAAGTAAGTGGGGAAATAGTTAAACGCTTAATTCTGCTATCTTTTTTACTAATACTGAAAATAAGAAGTGCACCTACGTGTGACACAAACCTGCTTTATTGTTATTTTTGTTTTGTCATCCTCAAGAAGTCATGCAAAGTTTTGATTTTGGCAGTGCGCTGTCCTTTGTGCTATGACAGTGAGCTTTCCCTAAAGATGCCAACGTCAGACCTATAGCAAATCAAACTGTACTCTTCTGGGATTTGAGATGTTTCGAAATTCGAATTGAAATTTATCTGCTGGAGCTGCTCCGAAAAATAGTAATAGCAGCCGGAAATTCATGGGAAAACAGGGCGGGTAAGGAAATTAAATGTATCTATTCCTCTGACAAAGGGCAGGATTGGACTTTTTGCAAACCTGGAGACAAATATGTGGAAGAACTTTGATGGTATCAGGTGTTCAAAGCAGGAGAAAAATGGTCAGGATCTATAATCTGGTATCTGCCTCTTAACACATCTGGAAGTAAATGTATTTAGCAATGACTAATTTTCTTTTAAACTGTCCAAAATCTATTTTTTTATCTCTTTTAGAACGACAGTACGGTTTTACAGTTGTGAGGTAGTGGAAACCTGCATAGTCTTCATCCTCCTATTCTGCTGTAAGAAAATCAAATTAATCAAAATCAAATTAATTTCTTATTGTTTTTGTGGTATTGCTGTTATTTAGGTGGAAGTGTTTGAGCTCTTGGAGAGTGCAAATAAGCCACAGAAAAAACATCTCATTTCATCAAGATTATTGTCCCTCTATGGAGAAGGCTGGGAAGTCTTCAACGTCACACAGACAGTAAGCAGAGAAGTCTGACTTATTTTTACTTCTAAAACTTTTAGAATGACATCTTGTAACTCCAGCATTGCCAATAAGCTGAGTTTTGTGGTCAATTCAAACAGAAGAACAGCAGCGGAGGGAGAAGCTTTCTCTCTACCCTTATAAGTACACCTGGGGCTACCTGAATTAAAGAAGTGTTTATGAGCTGCTAAGAGCAAAAGCATGGTGAGGATTGAGTAACCCAAACATAGACGATGGAGGGAAGTCAGGCCAAGTATGTAGTTGTGATGAAAATCTTGAGTTAGTCCTCAGACTGCCAAAGCAATTGGCATTGGTTTCATACTAAGAGTAGATTTTCACTTCTCCTTTTTATTCTGGCAACATTTCGGTAGAGCAGTATGCTTCAACGTTGTGTTTCTGGAGTTTATCTTGGTTGGATTGCCTGTCATTCAGCTTCCCCCATAGACTTCTGTATTTGTGAGCTTCAAGATTTGTTTCCATAAATTGTAAGAGTAGGTGAATGCCCTTCCATAACAAAAGAACGCACATATGGTTTAAAACTGTACTCTGGGATGGTGTTTTTCATTGCCTAAGCTTTATGATCTGACTGAACAGCATGCTTGGATGATTGGTTGAGTTCTGTCTCAAGTCATGATATTCCTGCTAGAGAATAGCCTGGCCTTATCTATCAGTGTGTAATTATAACAACTGGGTAAGTAAATTTGCTTGATTGTGAATTTCTTCAAATTCAGTGGTTTTTAGATTTATATGAGTCTTAATGGTATGTAAAGTCTGGAGAGTTCATATTACTGTGTTGAGATTGCTATGAAAAATAAATTTCTGAAAGTCAGAGAGAGTTTATTTTAATATTAACTTCTACACTCAAGTGTTCACTGGTAAATTCTTTGAAATTAATAATCTTTCTGTAAATGTAGCTTTGGGGAATGCATATGCTATTTTGTATTTTTAAGTGCCGAATTACTGGTTTAAATATTAAACTCAGTGGAATCTCAGCTATACAGTTATTTCATTTCTATTATAATATATGCCTTTATGCTCTCATAGCTTGTTGCCTATTCTCTTTTCCTAATATAAACGTTGCTTAATCACAATGCTGTAATTAGAATACTGAAACAATATTTTTTCTTTTCCCTGTCTTCACCAGGTTTCCAAGTGGGTTGGAAACAGCAACTCCAACCATGGCTTTTGGATAACAACGACACATGTTTCCAAGAATGCAGTGGAACACGATGTGGTTACATTTGCCAAGAGCCAGGGCACTTTTCAGGAGAGTAGAAATGCTCTCCTTATCCTCTTCACGAAGAGTAACAAACGGAGGTCTCACAGCTTTGTACCTTCTGCTGCAAGTAAGTGCACTTTTAGAATATGAATTGCCTGTTCACCTTCTGTTACCTCCTGCTACCTCATGTTGACCTAACCTCAGTTGTTTACTTGCAGTATTGAACAGATTTGAAGTTCAGCTTTGTCAGTGATCAAAATTTGATTTGATAGTACTTGCTAGTAGGTCGCCAGCATCCTAAGTTGCCCCTCCCCTCACAAAAATTGTATGTGCCAGAAATATTAGTTAATCCTAAGGGGAATCTGGTTTATTTAGTTTGTTAAGGGGTGGGAGTTCTATTTTTTAAGTACTACTTATATTATTTTTGTGGTGGTGAAATTTGCCTGAATATTGTATGTTAGGTTTAGACTTTAAAAAAACTCAGTGACCTGGAATACTGTGTCAAAATTCTGGCAAAGTATCTGTAAATAGAGTCATTAAGTGTGATTTTAAGAGTGAAAGAGGTTGTTAAATAAGCAATTTTAACTTCTCTGTCCTTGGCTTGGTTTTTTAGCACCTGTTTAACTTCAATGACTAATTAGCATTGTGACTAAAGGCTGCTTTCATCAAAGACAACGCCCTCGAGCCTTTAAATAGAAAACAGTGTCTTACAGCTCCCACTGGCTTTGGTGTAAAATCGGCTAAGGCTGGATTTTAGGGCCTGATAAATGCAAAGAGCAAAAGTTTTGAAGGAGGAGCAAAAGCCACGCTGTTATGGCTTTCCAGGCTTTTCTGATAAACGGTTGTATTTGCATATCAGAAAGAAGCTAGGTAGGACAATATTAAGTAGATGGTGAAATCGATTAAAAATAAAAAATAAAAATAATAATGAGGC
Source organism: Sturnus vulgaris (assembly GCF_052056855.1). Taxonomy (NCBI): domain Eukaryota; kingdom Metazoa; phylum Chordata; class Aves; order Passeriformes; family Sturnidae; genus Sturnus; species Sturnus vulgaris. Next base: position 20,797,763 of record NC_142250.1, on the reverse strand, counting down.
TGGCCTGCTTATTTTTGTTTTCCAAATAAAAATTAATAGTGAAATCCTAGATCCAGTTTAATGAGCATCAAGCTCTGCACGGGATAGTGTGTCAGGATTGAGAAATTTCTTGACAAAGAAACTCTCTAGACCTGCCCCTGGTTAGTGGTCAGTGACCACACAGATTGTTCTGCATATCAGTCAGTTTCAGCTTGTGTCCATGGATCTCCATGGACCTTAGGGCTTCTCAGAAGATACTTTAAGAAAGCATCCTATTGTCAGTAGGCTTCATTCTTTAGCAGTGTTATCTAAACCTGGGGGTGGCTTTTTTAGGATCAAAAATTTGAAAAATATATTTTTTACAATGTTTCTTCACACATTATCAAGTTACTGCACATTCTTGATTTGCAAGTGTATGAGTAGAGTTCCTGGCAGAATATTGGAGAATAAGGCTGTAATCTCCACCCTCTGTTAGCCCTGCCCAGAATAATGTGTATTGTAGTTGTGGCTCTATGAAGACAGTTAATACCATACTGCCCAGATTCAGCCCTGAAGAAAGACTGTGGAATTCACAGAATATTTGGTAGATCATTGCGTTTTTCTTTTCCATTTCTGCTGAATTGGGGCTTTTCCAGGGCACAAAGTGAAACACAACATTTGGCAGATTTGAAAGTATGGCTGAAATGGCAATTGAATACACACCCCTTCTGGTGCATTCACAGGTTAGGTGCCATGTTAAAATCTGCTCTGAAGACTTTGATACAGATTTATTTAGTACACTTTCATGCAGAATCCTGTACTTAGGAAATGAACTTTGTTTGTGAAATATTAACATACAGTTTCCTTTCAGGATCAGAAGCAAGCCGTGCCAAACCTGATGCCTCCCGTGTTTCTCATGCCACTGATGTGGAGGAAAGCAGCAGGGCCAGCATGAGCAGGAGACCCCGCTCAGCCGCTGCTGCCAGAGGCCCCTTTACAGCCTGTCACCGGAGGGAGCTCTATGTAGACTTCCATGCTATTGGCTGGTCAGGGTGGATTATTCACCCAAGTGGATACAATGCATTTTACTGCAGAGGATCCTGCATCTTCCCTTTGGGGGAAAGTCTAAATGCAACGAACCATGCTACAGTTCAGTCCATTGTTTATACACTGAAGCTGTCTCAAGATGTCAGCATGCCCTGCTGTGTGCCAGATGAATTGAAGTCCCTCAATCTTCTCTACTTTGATGACAAACAGAATGTCGTCCTTAAAAATTATAAAGACATGGTGGCAACAAGGTGTGGTTGTCATTAGCAAGACTTTTTTTTTTCTCTTCATTTGGTGTGCAACTGGATTCAGTTCCCCATTTGCCACTGAAGATACCAACGGAGATGGCATTTCAGTTCACAGGGCAGGAGAGACAGAACCTGGTCTGTGTTTCAAATCCTTCTCCTCTCACCATGGCTGTGTGGACAGGTGGCTGGCTTGTGAAGAGCTGCAGACTTTAAGACGTCCGTGAAGTGCTCTTTGAGTGCCTGTACACCAAAGAAATTATTAAAATCAAGAACTTGCTATGTGAAGGAATTGAAACACATTAAGTTGACTGTTCAAATTATGGTCTTGTTCTGTATACCGAGGCTCAAAATTTTCAGTGATTTAACAGGCATGGCATCCTGCCTCAATCTAGGATGGGATGCAGGTGTCTGAGTATCAGTTTTGGCTGCATGATCCAGTGGGGATGTGCAGTCCTACTTTGAGCTCTCAGGGTTAGTATTTGCCCAGAGGTAATTTCAGAGGTCTCTACCACTTGCAGATCATGCATTACCAGGAAGTGGACTTCTTCCCCTGAGCTCAATGCAGCTCTACTAAATGCAGAGACCTCCTCATAAGTCCCTATGGGACTTGCTAGCCAGTCTGAAGGAGCCCATGGGTCAGTATTTGTCTGGGAATCAGCATACTTGGCTTCTAACTCAGGGTTGCAACTCTATGGCGAGGCCAGTGCCTGTCTCTGTGAGGGCTGTTCGGGTGTGTGGCACCAGAGATTGCCTTTGTGTATTTACTGTACTGTGAGATCCTAAGCTTGGGTCAGAATGCTCTGGTTTAGCAAAAAGAAAGAAACCCATGAAGCTTTGGAGGTCCATGAGGATACGCTAGATACTGGCCTGGTCAGGTGTCTGAGGCGAGTTTGGTGAAGTGTAGTTGCTGCTGCTTCCCTTCCCTTCTTCAAAGAATAAGGGGACATAGGCTTGGATGGGGCCCCTTGAGATCTTTCAGTCTTGCTACAATTTCATGCAGGTAACCAGCCCATTGTCACTCCTCAGTCAATTAATTGAGTTGTATCTTAAGTGTGTTTTGGTTTCTTGTCTCCATTAACCCTTGAAGGAGACTGACCTCTCACAGAATGTGGCATCTCCCATGGGCAGAATCTTCATGGAGAATTTTTTTACTCCAATGAGATGTAAAAAAAGAAAAAAAATGTAATGTTTTTATTTCTGTAAATACTGATATCTGTAATAAATTTATTTTATTTAAAACCCAGACACTTGGGTATATTAAATTAATCTGTAATATAAAATGATAATTTTTAAATAAATGTAATGTAACATTGGTGTGGTTCGTTTGCATTTATGTTGTATTTGAACCTCTTTCCTAGAGTCATGAATCAAATAGTTTCCCAGAAGAGAGGACATTCCCAATGGCTTCAGTGGGTACTGTATCAAGTCCTCTGTGTCAAGGAGTATAACAGATAAGGAGAATAGACATGCTTCCCTTCAGGGAATATCCAGTAGTTATTCCTCAAGTGAAAGCTTTTGATCTTGGCTGCCCTGCTGAAGTGGAATGTAAATCTGGTAGCAGGGTGGTTCTAACTGCTGCATCAGCCACACCCAGCCATGGGACTCAGTGTCATTGCCAAAGGGACCTTGGGAAGCATAGAGGCCATGAAGGATCTCCTTTTACTGTTTCATTTCCATGCTGCTCTTTTGCACTTTTCCCTTTTCACTGCAGAAGTACCTGTGGTGTTTTAGCTTTGTACGAACCACACCTTGGGAGTGGCAAAATGCATCTACAGTGAGAGTCTGGACGAGGTTGTTTCTGAATTGTGACTTCAGCTGATGTTTTACCCTGTTTCTTTTGGTAGAGGCCCTAAGAGCTGAAGCCAGAAGTTTTTACTGGCAGAATTTGGAGTGGATTGGCAGAGGCAGGTTCTGTGTCCTACACCACATCTTCTGTGCACGCATGACAAATGCTTCCAGCACCATCAGCTGTGTATCAGCTTCATCCTTCACTGCTCAACCCAGAGAACTGACCATTGTTTTTCTAGGGTATCTTAATGTGTTTCTTCTTGTTTCAGATGCCAGGGGAAAAAAAGAATTTTCTACTGGAAAGCAAGTATGATTAATAAATAAATGATGGGCACACTGAATATTAGCTAACATAGTGCTGTCCTACAATAGGTGAAATATGCACAAGCAAGCTAGCAGCACTAGGTAGTTTTGCACACATTAAATTATTTTTTTTTCTGCACCACTCAACTTAGTCTTATTATGCCCCATTAAACCCTGATAATTAAAACAAAATATATTGGAATTGTTTATCCTGGACTTTGTAAGGAAATGAGGTTCATAATAATGCCAAGAGAAAAAATTTACACTACACCACAACTTGTAATTAGAATAACAATTAAGTACAAGTAGGCTTTTTTTTCCCTTTTTTGCTTTGTTTTGGTTTACTTTAGAATAAAGGAGAAAATTCTTCTTATTCATTAACTGGAACATGTAAAAATTCCAAAATAAGAAGAAAATCCTACCCATGATAAAGCTGAAGGGTTACATTCAGCCTCATGACAAAGCGTTTGGTTCGAGTTTGGAACTGAAGTGGTCCAGGCATGTGAGGTTATGTGCAGTCACACTCTGCCCCTTCAGGTGGCGAGAGCACTAAGCCCCGTCCTGACAGCACGGCCCTGGGGTCTCAGTATGTTGTGGGAGAGAGCCAACGGTAAAGAGCACAAATTCATAAGAGTGGTCTCCTGTTTGTAGAAATGTTTGTTTTAAGGGATTTCTGTGATGCTCCTTTCATAAGATACAGATGATAGGAAGGTGCTCCTTGGCACTAAAGCAGGAGAAAGGTTATGCTGGGGGTGTCCTGGAACAAGTAATGCAGGAAAGATGGGCTTGGGGAAATGAATCTGGTTTCTTTTTTGGTTTGTTTGTTTGGGTTTTTGTTTGTTTTTTGGTTTTGTTTGGATTTTTGTTTGTTCTTTGTTTTGTTTGGGGGGGAGGGGATAGGCTGGGGAAGAAGAGAAAACTTATATGTGCCTGCCCTGAGGAAGCTGGATCACAGCAGTGCTGTAAGCTCATTTCTATCCACTCTACAGGCTTGAAAATGCTGTTTGGTATGAGGCAATCTTCTAGGAATGCTCGGTGTTTCTTCCAGACTGCCAAGAGTAATTACTATGGTTCCTGTTCTTCTTGTAGGAAATGGGGCAATTATTTGAAAGACCCATGGAGGATAGTCTTTATTCATAGTCCTGGAGTTTGTCTCCGGGAAAGAGGAGTGTCTGGGTGTCTATGGTAAATTCCAGGCCTTTCCCACAGGTACCAAACCCTCCAGACTTCACCAGTCCCTTCCTTTCAGATTGCACATGCAAATGTGTGTATACTGTGGGTTCATTCTTATGTACACTCGTGCACATGCATTCATGTTCAGAGGCAGCTTCACTCCTGGTACATCCCAAAGGATGGTGCAACTTTCCAGGAACTGAGATGGAGAGCTCGGGCTAATGTGAGAACATTGCCACATCCAGAGGGTGCATTTCAATGGCTTTGTGCAGAAGTATGTCACACCTGGGCCACTTCTCTCCTGCCCTGGAGTGCAGCTCACCTACAAGGAGAGTAGTTAGTAGGTGTGAATTTGCCTTACCTTTGGTGAATGAGACAATTGTGGATTAAAGCAGATAATGAAATGTTTTATTTCTTCCCATTGGGTTTATTGCTAGAAGCCATTCCCAGAATAAGGGGGACTGCTAATTTTCTGTTGTCACAGGATGTGTGCAGCTTTAGATTCATGCATATACTAACTGCCCTTATTCAGAGCTAGTCCAAGGCCTGTCTTATTGTGGAAAGCAAAAGCTGCAGATTTTCCCTGAGAAAATGACCTGATACTGAGAAATCACTAAACTTTAACTGAAACCTCCATTTGGTGATGCTGTAAATTCAGGCCTTGTGACACCAAGCAGTATTATAGCATAAACCCCAGTGTGCTGGTTCAGATTTGCTCACAGAAACTTTGCTTGGTTAATCATCAGATTACATGGAATTGTCAGGCAGCACAAACCAGTGTTGTATTTAAAAATCTGAGTAGACTTTTTACTGTGATCCACGCTGTAATCAACTCTTCATCTGCATCAAATTTTCTGCTGAATGTGCTGAACCAGTGTTTGTGGCCAAGCAAATGTGTCTTTGAAAGCCATAGACTGAAAGGCCTTCCCTTTGAAGTCTTTATTCACGACTCTTGGTTAGAAGACTTGTTTTATCCAGGAAGAAGCACCTTTTTTATGATATCTTCACTAAAAACCCAGACAATCCCCCGAAAACTGGTGTTGTTTTGCCTCATCCTGGCATAGACTCTGGCTGTGCTAAGCATAGATTTGGTAAAGGCTCAGCTCCAAGCAGAGAGCAACAGATACTGAGGAAGGCTCCTGGCAGACTAATCTTGTGTTACACTGGAGGTGCCACAAGATACCTTCTTGTTTTCCATTGAGAGGGAAGGCAAGAGTGATTTATGGGCTGTTCATAGGATGTTCACAGGATCCTGGCCAGCTCTGAAAAGAAACATGCACACTGTGCCTAAGGGGACTATATGGAAGGCAGTGGTGCAGATCTGTGTATACCTATATGAAGGTTTTTGAGACCTGGATTGAATGAGTATAACGCTTGCCAGGACATAAATAAAACACAAGATCATAGAATCAGGCCTGGCATACTGAATGACTTCTCAATGGTAAGTAATTTAAGCTAATATCCCTTTCTGTCTCATGCACTTCTTTTGCCCTGTCATGAAATTTCTATCCAATTCAATTTGTTGCTTAAGCCCTTGCCCAGGCTCTGATTAGACACTTTTCTCTCTGATATAGCATGTTCCTTTATCTAAGGGTCATGTAATTTCTGTCAACAGCTCTCAAATGAGAAGAAAATATATACCAGTATATGCATACCACCAGTATATGAAGTCTCCATTAAAGGCAGAGGGAAGAGAGAGAAGGAAGACTTACTTTCATTATAAATGGGACCAGGAACATAAAAGTTCAATTACCAGAATGCATTTGCTTTGTACATTTTAAACCTGTTGTAGCTACTGTAACCAGCACATGCAGTTGGGTCTAATTGCTGCTTTCCAGCTTGACCTAATTGAGGCTCTGATTTGCAGTCACCTTACCTCTGTGAGCCCATGTTTCATTACATTTTACCCTTGCTCCTGAAATCCTAAAATCCCCATGGGGAAAAATAGACTACAGCAATCTAGAGCTTTTGTGCATGAACTGACAATTCTTTCTCTCCTGTAAATTTCTTCATCTACCCATGAACAGTGAAAATACAGTAGTTTGACAAAGAGGTTTATTAGTTACCCCCAAATACTCCTTATTTAGGTAGGCATAACTACTTATAACTCACTGGGAGTTTTACTTAAACTCTGAATGGAAACTGCAGTGATATAAAATCAGCTTAGAGATAATTTCATAACCTAATTGGAGTGTTTATATTACAGGACTGAGCTATTCTCAGTCTCTGCCCATAATTGCAAAGAAAGAGTTCTCTGGTGAAGAATGTCTCAGTATTTTTCATGGAAAATTATTTCAAGAAAAGCTCTTAAAATATGAAAACCTCATGGTTTTAGCTTTAAATAAGCATTTCAGTCATCATAAAAAAAACCCTCTAATGTCTCCTGCAGCTTCGATTTCAAACACGTCACATTCTTCATTAAAGCAATCATTGTTAAAACAGAGGGACATAAAGCAACATAGGATTTATTCCTTCATTAAACTGATGATCCGTATATGAAGCCAATTAACATTATGAGTCTGGTGAACATCAAGTGTAAAGAGGTTACAGAAAATTAAAAGCAGTCACCTTGGTCTTTAGATAAAGAAAGAACACTTTTACATTATAAATTATAAGAGTGTCCAAGCGGGACAAATCGGCAAATTTGGTTAATTGGAAAATACATTTTACTGCACATGAATTAGGGTAAAATAACCTTTTAGCTCATAGCCTTTTTCTGTGGTCAGGTATTGAGGATCACGGGAAAGGAAACATTTGGACATGGAGAGGCAAGAGAGCCATTTCATCAAACTGAGCTGTTCCCTGAGTTCCACGAATGATCCCCTCAAAGCTCAGTGCTTCCAAGGAAAACATCAACTCAGTGACTTTGCTCAGCAGTTCAGCCCTAGGTTTTGTTTTCATGGGTGAAAGATGAGGTCTGTTTGTGTGTGCAGCACAGGAACTGTTCTGTTCTAAGACAGACACCATCAGCAAAGTGTCTATCCAGAATTATACCTACCTGGACATTTTCTTGCAGACCTAGTAACTAATATTGATGTCACAATAGTCATAGTAATAACAACAGTAATAATAACAGTAATAAAATTAGGTTTATGAAGGAGACTTTAAGGACTTTTCATAAAAAGGTAATTTTTTCCTGAAATATTGTAGCTCTGTATGTTATTTCATTCTTGTTTTTAGTGCTTGCCTTTAGTAGCTGGATCAGAGGAACTACCAGAGAAATACTAGACATGATCCCAAACAACTTACTGCATATTTTTTCCTCTATGGTCCCAGATTAGCAGGAAAGCGTCTGCAGCAGAGGGACACGGAGGGACACAGGAAGAGCTCTGCCTGCAGCCTTTCCCTGGGGAGGGCCGGGGTGCGGAGCGGGGCCGGGGCGCGGAGCAGGGCTGGGCTGGGAGCTTCATGAGCAGAGCTCCGGGCGCGGAGCGGGGCCGGGCACGGAGCGGGGCCGGGCACGGAGCGGGGCCGGGGCACGGAGCTCCATGCGGGAAGCTCCGGGCGCGGAGCTCCGGGAGCTCTCCGTGGTGCTGAAGCGCCGCCGCCTCGGGGCTCCGTCCGCCCGAGAGCGGCGCCCAGGACGCCCCAGCGCTAACTTTTAATTATGTTAGCCCCGCGTTTCGAGCATTAAAATTAAACAGACACAGAGCTGGCGAGAGGTGGGGGATTATATATTGCTTAGTTATCTCCTTGTTTTGCAGCTGCTGGTCCTTGGGAGAAAGTTGAGTCTCGACCGGCTCAGCGTTCTTCTGCTTCTATTTAAAAAGCAGCGACTTGGAGCACTTCCCCGCTCTCCATTCCGCCTTCTCCCCCTCCTGTAATACGCTGAACTTGCAGGCTTCAAACTGCTGGGGAAAGTGAGTCTTGGAGCCAAAACAGCAATGCAGCCCCCTCCATAGAGCAAGGCCTGAGAGCGCCATAATGAAGTTATTATTATTTTATTAGGGGTTCTTATGATAAAACACTACCTTACTCATCTCTTCCCGACGTCAGAGAAAAAGGAAAACGCACATCTGTCTCTGTGCAAAGGGATCCTGCGGTACTGGCCCTGTGTGGATTTTAAAGCTCAGGAGGGAGAGACTGGCAGGGGAGATCCAGGCAGCACCTCTGAGTTATGGCGTTCTTTTTAAGGTTACTTGACCAAAAGCTGGTGTTGCTATTTTATCGAGTGTAATCAGATTCAGAGCACTGGTCTTTGATCTTGCATGGTGCTGTAAAAGCCATCTCAATCCACCGTATACTTTACTGCTCAGAGACTTGCCTGGATGGTGAGCAAATATCTGCTGTCAAACAAAGATATTCCTAAAAGTGTGTCTGTAGACATGTAAACATATATAAAACACATTAGGACAGCCTTCTACATCTGTTACTACTATGCTAAAATTATAAGGGAATAGATAAGATAGGATCAGATCAAATCAATTTGTATCTCAAGTCAAATTAATTTTTGCCTTGCATTGCTAAAATAATGCTTCACAGGATGGAAACATAACTTCAACTTGAATATACATTAGGGGAATTTCCACATCTATGCCTAATGCAAAAGACAGAGCAGGTGATATTTCTAAGGCTTATTAGTGTTTATTTAATGAGATCATATGTACAGAATCAACTTTCCAAAGACATCATCGTTTCAAAATCACTATTTCTGCACCTGTATAGCCTGTATCCATCTCCTTTGCTCTGGTATGAATGTGCTGTCTTTAAACTCCCATCAGATCTAAGAGAGCCTGTGTAGATTTGCTCGCCCTTCCTGCACAGAACATTACAATCTTTATAAAATATTAAATTTGTGTAGTCTGCCGGAGAAGCAATTGTTCCAAAATAAAATCAGCAGTCTAGACGAAACATAGACACCAGAACTTATCAACAGTTGTCTGACTTACATCTTCTGATGCATCTTGAGTGGGTCATAATACCAACTTTATTTTCAGTGGTGCATAAATTAATTACACGCATTTAATAACCAAAATATCATTATATTCCCCCTTTAATATCATAAAGGCTTTACGCCAGGGAAGCACTTAATGTGCAGGGGGCCATAACAGGCTATTATCCTTGTGTAATGCTATTACAGAACCAATTATGCGCCATTATACTTGCTTTTTTTGCAGTTTATGTGATTTGATCCAATCCCGCGTCCCTGACTTGAAAATTTCATCTGGGTACTTTAAAGTCTAATTTTCACCCGGGCTGAGGCAAGGGCCATCTCTCTCCGCTGAGCCTATGTCTCGGATGCATTTTAAAAGTAATTGCGAAGGGTCCCGCCGCATATCATTTGCAGACGGGAAGCGAGCATAAATCCAGAGACCCCTCGCTGCGAACAAAATCAAACTTTGCCGTGGTACGATCGCTTGGAAAGGCGAGGCGTGTGCAGAGCGGCCCCCCAAAACCCATCCGGCGGCAATTACGGCAGCGCCGGGGTGCGGGCGGCGGGGCAGCGCTCGGTGCGGCGGGGCACCCCGGCCCGGGGGGGACACGCGGGGGGCTGCGAGCCCCGGAGCGCCAGCGCTCGGAAAATAATGGGAATGTGCTGCTGCCGTTCACATTCCTGGCGTTTGCTGAGAAATTACGTTTTTTTTCTTTTCATCCTCTCCACCCCCCCCTGCTCTGCACACCACGTGGGCCATTTGTAGGGCCCAATAGACCTATCCAAGTTACTCACTGTAGACAGCGCTGGAAATAATCAGATTAAGGCCAATTATGCGTGAGATTATAAAGGCAAGTGCTGAGAGGCAGAGCATGCTGTAGACAGATATAAAGACATCTGGCCACTTCCAGAACTCCACAGAGCCCTTCTGTCTCTGCAGCCAACAACTCACAGCGCCTTATTCTAAAGCAAAACACCCCAAACCTTACCGGTGATTTTTACTTCTGTTCGGTTTAGGTATGGATTGCTATATTAATGTACCTTCTGGATTTTTTTTTGTCTGTTTGTTTGTTTTTAGTATGACTGCATATAAATTTGAAGTGTTGTTTGGGGTTTTTTTCCTTGCCGAGGACATTGGCTCCCAGTGTGTTGGATGCTTTAAAAAGAAGGCAGCTTTTAGGTTTTATTGCTGTTTCATTTAGACAGAATAATTTAAATTAATTTTCTTTTAAACAGTTCAATCTTACCTACAAGCATTTTTTTTCATTTATGTAATTATTTGCTCCATAAAGGAATATTTGAGATAGATAGATAGATAGATAGATAGATAGATACATAGATAGAGACATTGCTGCATGGATAGATAGGAGAACACAGAGAGGCACAGAGAGACACAATCTGCTATTCCGGGCAGGAAAAAAAAACAAAAACAAAATAACAAAGTTTGGCTGATTCTGATTACTGTACACCAACCACAGAGTTTTCTACCTTTGGCTTTTTTAATTCGTTGCACAGGGTTAGACACTACTTTCTCTTCTTCCTCTGGGATGGGCTTTAGGGTTATCAGTGAGTTTCTTCAGGTGTTTTCTTCTGGCTCTTCACCTATTCTGTTCTTTCCCTCTATGTCTTCAGGTCTGCAGGAGGTACCTGGGCGGTGTGTCGCGGTGCCCGAGTGGGGAGCTGGTGCCGGTCCGTCGGTGCGGGGTGTGCGCGGTATCCCCGCGGGCTGGCCCCGGTCCCGGTCCCGGTCCCGGTCCCGGCCCCGGTCCCGGCCGCCGTCGGGCTCGCAGCCGCCAGCAGCGGGCACTCACCGAACCACAGGGCCATGTTCTACTTCCACTGCCCCCCGCAGCTAGAGGGTGAGTGTTGTGGCACAGAGATGTGTAAGTACAAGAGCTGAACTTCGAGGTGTCTGTGGGCGGGGGGTGCGCTAGGGACGGAGGGAGAAACTGTGACCGAACTTGCGCCACGACTGTCGCGTACAGATAAATGCTGAGATAAGATGCAAATTTATAGAGACAACTAAATAGCATCTTTTTCCTTAAGAAAATGCAACCCTATCCTCCTCCCCCCTCCTAGCTCTCCCCTCTTGTCATAGAAAGAAAAGAAGGATTGCACGACTTTAATTTTTAAAATTATTTTATTTTATTTTATTTTATTTTAGTTTTAATTTGATTCCTGCTGGAAAGGGCTTGATTTTACACCCCCACCCCTGTCATTTTGCCACCTGCCTCCCCTCTGTGGATAGCGATCCCGCAGTTGAGCCTCAGGCTAGGAGAGAGATGCTTTTCTCGCCTCCCAGCACAGATGTTGGTGTCATGGCTGTAATCGGGACACTTTCAGGACGTGGTCACGCCTCCTCCCTCCAGCCAAAGGGACCGCATAAATCTTTAATGCTATTTTGCAAACATTCTGTGGGAGGATGGGGAAAAATGAGGTATGACAGAAAAGAAAAAAAAAAAAAGCGGAAAATAAATATTTGGGAGGATGTTCTTCTTTGTGTTATTGGTCAGAGACTTTTTGATTTTTACTATTATTATTATTATTGTTGTTGATTTCCTTTTTTAAAAACTGTCAGCCTTCAGGATTTCCGAGTGTCACCCACCCCCGGAGATGCCCAGGGCCCCCGCTCCCCCCGGCCGCTGCTCGCAGAGCGCGGAGCATCCCCGGAGCCCCCGGCGGGGCCGCCCCCCGTGCCCGGGCACCGCCGGCGGTCCCGCGGCTGCACGGCGGGGAAAGCGACCCGAGCCCGTAAAATCCCCGTGTCCGGCCACCCCGCTCCTGGCACGGGAGTCACCCGGCCAGAAAGGCGCTTTCCCTGCGGCGGCGCGGCAGGAAGAAGTGGTCCGGCGGTTTCATCCCGCTTCGGGGGAGGGTCAGCCCCTCGTTAAGAGCGGCTTCCGAGGGTCAGCAGACCCAAGCCGGTTTGTGCATCCCAGCTGGAATATTCGCTCCCCAGAGTTTTCTCCGGGCGGGACAGGGGAGCCAGGCTGGGCAGGACAGTGCGAGGGTCCCTCCCGCCGGTGCCACCGAGGTCTGAGGCGGCTTTGTTTGCTAGTTTTTGGCAGACAGCTTTGGAAACGTGCTCTTGTTTTTGTTTGTATGTTTGTTTGTTTGCGGTGCGTTTGTTTCTCCGGTGGCAGCGTGGGGCCAGTGCCTGTGTTTGGCGACCCGAGACGGGGAGCGGCCCCGCAGGCTGAGCCTCTCCCGGCCGTGTCCGGGGCCGGCCCTCGCTCTCCCGGCTTGGGCAGCACCGGGGCAGGGGGAAGGGGCGATCTGTCCTGCCAAAGGGTGAAAAAAGCGTTGGGCATCACAAGTAAAAAAATAAAATGAAAAAGTACCCTTCCGTCCAACCCCCCCCCACCCACCCATCACCAAACCAAAGAAGCAGAAACAGAACCGCTCTGTTGGGCCAGTGTTTGGGCAGCCGGGGAGGTCCAGTGCCGCGGGGAAGAGACTGAGTTCTGCGGGTACCGGGACAGTGTTTTATTCCATGATGAGCCTCTCCCAGGCCCACATGTGCGAGGAGAGGGCTCGGGACCGTGTCTATCTTCCAAATAATGCTGCAAGATGAGCGGCGACCTCTAGTCCACGTACCCCAGAGCACTCCAGGGGCAGGTCTGCGAGCGGGGTCATGGGGACACTCAGCAGCGCTTCTGGGGGCTCGGGTACGTTTCCGTTCCGTGAGGGTTTATTTTGGTTTGGTTTTGTTCATTTGTCGGTTTTGGTTTGGGGATTCTTTGTTTTCTTTTTTTTGGTTTGGGGTTGAGTTTTGTTGGTTTTGGTTTGTTGGTTTTTTCCCCCCTTTGATTTAAGTTTTGAGTGGTTTTTTGGTCTGTTTTGTTTTGTTTGTGGTTTTGTAGCCTGTTTTGTCAAAGAACAGAAAGGGAGTGACACATTTCAAACACGGGCACGCATGGATTGATGTATGACTGGGGCAGCCACGAAGGCCAGGGTGTGCTCCGTGGAACGTGGCATCCTGGTGGGCACCCATCTGCCCTCTCCCGACCTCCGCCGGGGACAAACCCCCGGTGCCCCAGTGGGGCCCTCGAACGCCGGTCGAGGAAGGGCAGGGAGGCCTCCTCCAGCCCCGCTACCGACTGCCGGCGCTTCAGCCTGGCCGAGCCGCCGGTGCTGGGCTGTACCGAGCTCCCTGTTCTCCTCCAGAAGCCCGGGTGAGCAGACGGGGCCGGTTTGGGGTGCATGGAGAGGAACCTGCCGGCGGCCCCGCTGCCTCCTGTCCGGGCAGGGCTCCTTCGGCAGACGGGCAGGGCCTTTGAGAGCTGCCGGCCACACGCCTAGGTCAAATCTTCTTCTCTCCTTCCCTTTAAAGCACAGGTGGCCTGAAAAATGTTGTTTCCGGGGCCGGGGTGAGCTCCGGGCGGCAGAACCGCGCGGTGCTGCTGGAGCCCCCAGGGCACAGCGGAGATGGGGCAGCACTGCCCTCCCGACGGGTCCGTGCCCCGGCCCTCGGAGATGGGGCAGCACTGCCCTCCCGACGGGTCCGTGCCCCGGCCCTGTCCCCCCGGGCACTGCGGCCCTAACGCGGCTCTCCGTGCCCCCCAGGCGCTGCCCCCTTCGGAGGTCACTCCGCCGGCGACTTCGACGACGGGTTCCTGCGGAGGAAGCAGCGCCGCAACCGCACCACCTTCACCTTGCAGCAGGTAGGAGCCCGATTCTCTCTGCCCCTGGACTCTGCACCCTCTGCCCCCTGCTTGCCTGCACCCTGCCTGCTCCCAGCCCGCTCCCTGCCTATTCCCTGCCTATTTCCTGTCTGCACCCTGCCTGCTCCCTGCCTCCTTCCCGCATGCCCCATGCCATGCCAGCCCCATCCTGCCTGCCCCGCTGCCTCGGTGCCCCTGTTTTCCTCATCCATGCCTGGCAGACACCTCCATGGGACGGCCGGATCCCTCACGGATCCCTCATGGATCCCTCACGGATCTCTGCTCTCCTTCCCTCCCTCAGCTCGAGGCCCTGGAAGCTGTTTTTGCTCAAACCCACTACCCGGATGTGTTCACTCGTGAAGAGCTGGCCCTGAAAATCAACCTCACGGAGGCCAGGGTGCAGGTAAACATCCTGAGGAATTACTTAACTCGGATATTCAAACTGGCAAACTTTTTTTGATTTTTTTTTTTTATTTGACATCATGACTGCAGAGTGCACATTTGGCCAAAGAACGCAAATGAAGACGATCTGTCATTTTCATGATGCACTTTAATAACATCAACATAATGTGGAATATTAGATTAGGTTGATTAATCGGTCATTCATAATTAACTAGTGATAATGTTCTACACTAATTTGTCCGCGTCTCCAAGGTACTAAATTACATCAATGCACATCCATTTCCTTGCTTTTGGAGGGGGGGCGTGGTGCAGAGAAAAGAGCTGAGACGTGATTCTCCAAAGCAAGTATGACCACTGTCGAGCAGTGGGGTTAGACAACTGCAGGGAGCCCAGCTGCCAGGAGCAAAGCTTCTGCACCTCTTCAACTTTTCTCCTTTTCGCCTTCTTTCTAAACACTTAATTTAGGCAGCTAAAGAGCCTGCAGAGCAATTCTCACACCTTTAATATGGTCCAATAAATACCATTGGCCATGATTATTCTTTCCACAGCTACACTTTTCCAGCCCTGCCTTTTTTTCTTCTCCTCACCTTTTTCCTTGTTTTTTTAAATTCTTCTTTTCATGTGTTTGTTTTTCCATTTCCAGTCCATACGTATGCGTACATGCTTTGCTAAGAGAAGCAGTCCTGCAGTTGTCAGAGATGGATGCCTGTAACTCTTCAGGCATCCACTACAGAGTTGCAAACCATTTTTTGAACACAATTATGCATTCATTTTTATTTATGGGGCTTTTCTGCACACTGTTCTTCTATTTTTTTTTTTTTATTTAGGTGCTTGGGGTTAAGACTATGCAAAGATCTAATTGTAGGAAATATAATAGCTTGCCTTTTGTTCCCTAGGGTCATGTTAGTATCTCTTAAAACCCAATGGCTGAAGAGAGATAATGGAATTCACCACAGTAAATTGGGGATTGTAAACAAATTATTTCTCCTATAATCAGATTATGTGATCCTGATTATTAAATCTGAACATGAATCATTGGTCATATGCGGACAAATTAAACTGATTATTATTTGGAAATGAAAATCTCCTTTTACCACTGCATTGTAGGTACTGGCTTAAAAAAAATAATAAAAAATGCCATTTTGGCTATTGGTGCCTAAAGACTGAACTGCAAATTGAGATAAATGGGACAATTATCGAGCATTCAGAAGTGGAAGATCATAACTTCTTCCTGAAAGGTGCAAGGGTGAGATAGGGGTGGTGACAATTAGATTGCTGAGGACTGGTGTTTAGCCTTGTTGTTGGCTATTATGCAAACAGACAATAGATGCAAGCATTTGTTTAGCCTGCTTTCATGCAGGGACATGGGGAAACACAGAGGATGGGAGATATGTTTACATTTATACCCCTTGCTCATTCAAATATGATTAATGTGCTATAAAGCAGAGTCTTAATCGAAGATGATGTTGTCAAACAATAACTAAATAGGGAAATAAACGACTTCATCATGCTCTTTCCTCAGAAGCAGGCGAACTGTCAGTGCAAAGTCATTAAAATATGATAATGAAAAATAGCTCAATTAAATATTGTTATAGCTGTGACCTTCATTCAATTAAGACACAAGAAAGTGTCTGCATTTTGCTTTGCATTTAACTGCTCTAAATTTAGAATATAGATAAAATCATTATTCAATGTTTGCTGATACATGCAATTAAAAGGCACCTAACTAAAATGGAATTGGAGAAGGAGAAGAATAATAATAACAATCTCGCCTATACTTGAATTCGTGTATTAAAATGTGGATTTCCTGACCTCAAAAGATGCTTGGCATTTTCCACCTCAAACGTGGTGCTTTCAGCATATCGGCTCCAAGGTTAATAGAAAAAAAAAAGTTTTCAGACTAATAGTCAGGTGATAAAATTAAGAATATGAATATTTGTTTTGCATATAGGGAAAAAAATAAGGTTAGGAAATTGGTATTCTATTCTGAGGTCATAGTGTGGCCTGAGGTGGAGGCAGCTGCACGACCACATTATTGAACTGCAGAATGATGTTCCAAAATTAGTACCTATCAGCTTTTGTGTCCTCTGAAAGCAGACTGGACATGAGAGGAAGAGCAGCCAGTCAGAAAATGGTCTGGGTAAGATGTCCAGATACACACCTTTTCATTTCTGACTTCTCTGATTCTAGCAGCAGCTGATGTAAAGACTTACACATATGCTTTCATCAGAATGCTTAGATGTGTATTTAAGACCATCCCTATAAAAAGGCTTTTAGATATGTTAAAGCGTAGAAATCAGTGAGAATTAAATGTGTCTGTGAAGGCTTGTGATTAAATGCTTTGCTAACTGTCAAAGTAGTATCAAAACTATTGCTTTTAAAATTTTTGTTGTGACATGCCTTTTGAATGCCTTTAGACATTTCTGGCTTGTTTTCCAGATGCAGAAATATTACAGATACAAATGTAATTCTAAAACTCAACTAGAACAGCAATGGGGATACAAAATAAGAGGACGATTTAGCCAGGATACTAAATGCCAGATCTCACTAGACTAACAATTTACAATCTCATTGCTTCACATTTGGCTAAACTTGGTTTTCACCTAGGATTGCTCTTCTGCTCCAGGTGTGGTTCCAAAATCGAAGGGCTAAATGGAGAAAAACAGAGAGGGGTGCTTCGGACCAAGAGGGCTCTAAGGAAACCATGGCTGAGGTGGCACCTCCTGCAAGGAACTTAAATTCCCCTTCTCCGACAGATCAAACCAGGAATAAAAAGGAGGGTCTGGAGATCCAGCAGAGGTAAGAGTAATGCATGATATCAGCTGCCTGCCTGTCTGTGGGGCAAGAATGCCTCATATGTGTGTATGTGCCTACAGATTTGCTGCTATGCCTTGACCTACAGGTATCATCTTTAGAAAATTAGGCGTTTCTTGTGCAATCCACTGTTCCCTGTGGAGATGCTGAGGAGCTGTTGGCTTTGGGAGATTGATGTTGTCCCGCCAGGGTCACATCTAATGTGATGCTGAGACACCAATGTGTTTGTGTGCATGCACAAATGGAATCTGCTGGTTCTGGTTTTGTAAGGAAGTTGTTTTCTTTTCTCTGTCAGCCTGAGTCGAGCAGTGGGCCCTACAGGACCCTTCTTCCCTTCCTGCCTGCCGGGGACTCTTCTCAACACAGCCACCTATGCACAAGCTTTGTCCCATGTCGCCTCTCTAAAAGGTAAATTACTTTATTTAACTTAGGGGTAAGCTCAAAGAGCAGCCCTTTCAAGCTAAGTGGCATGGTCCCACTGCCCTCTGTCAGGAAACCTTTGGGAAATGGCAGATCCCTCTTTCTGTTTGATTGGCAGTATTTGCACTGTCTGATGCTGCAAGTGCCAAAGTGAGTCTCCTGTTGTATCATGTAGCATCATTTGTGGCAAAACTCCTTCATTTTACTCTGACAGCTACTTTTTGTGAGGTCAGGGTTTCTCTGAAGGACTAAGACAGGTAGAGTTTGAGAGTTTTTGTTGTAGATGCTTTTTTTAAAGAGTTAAATTTATTCTAATAAATTAGTTATATACATCCTTTTGCATTATGTAGTACCTGGCACCATTACTGATGCCTCATCCGCTCTTTGCATGTGGTTTCCTTTGCAGTGCATCTCTGCACAATCCAGATCCTTCTCTTCTTGGACAGTAGGTCCCCTTTGAGAACTTGAATAAAGCATGTTCCTGGGGACAGGGGAGGATACAAAGTAATTCCTCACGACCTGGGATCCAGGCTTCGGGAAGGGTACATCCCTTGTCTATATACTTTACATCCCGTGTCTATATACTTTCAGTTTCCAAAAAGCAGCAGTATGCATCTTTTAAAAATAAATCATCTACTCATCCATTAGCTGTTCTTAGTCTAACAATTTATAAGACTAAGGGTGTAAGCAGGATGAATTCAATTTATAGATTTATAGGATGAAAAGACTCATAGCAATGCCAAGCACAAAGAGGCACATACATTTGCTCTGTGCCCCGATGTGCTGCAATAACTTGTGAGGAAAGTTTCCCAGTTAAATATCCCCCACTATAAAGAAAAATATCCTCTAATACATCTCACTATATATATATATTCTGGCATGCCTCATGCTCCTTGTATTTCCAGTTAAATCAGCACTGCCAAGGTATATTCTTGAAGCAAATGTTTGGAATTCCTGAGTTGTGTGTTAAATTCAGTGTCCTGCCCCATGCATCCCCTTCCCTCCTCCTTTTGAAAAAAGCTGAAGCCAGACACATCACATAGTTACTGCTCTTTTGGTAGGTGTGGGACCTGGAATTTTGAATCAAGAAAGGACACACAGGTGTGACCTGAAATCTAAAAGGCTTATTGTCACCTGTAAGTGGGCAGCAGCTGTTTGGAGTGCCTGAGTCCTCTTGATCTCTGCCTTGTGAAGTCTTGGGGTTGCGAATTTTGACTTTTTCTATTAGGCAGGAACAGCCTCTCTGGAGTAAATACAGCTGAAATCTTTCAGGCAAAAAAAATGTTAATTGATGAATGTAGTCCTAGACAGGTTGAAAAGTGTGGGAAAAGGGTTGTATTCAGTGAATAATGTAAGTGGAAGTAAGTGGGGTTTTGTCCTTAAAATTTATGTTCAAGCATTTTCCAAACTAAAAGCATCAATTAAAAATTGTCATGAGGGGCTGGTATTTTTAGTTGGTTGGGTTTTGTTTGTAGTTGGGTTTCCTTGTTTTTGTTTGTTTGTTTGTTATTTATTTGGAAAACTTCCTGATACTATTTTCTTTGATTTTACAGCTTAGCCAATAAATTGAGAAATTAGCTCTTTTTAAAATTAATTAGCTCTTTTTTTACTTGATTGAAGTTTTACAACCTAGGGGCAGAAAAAGTTCTATTCCTGAATCATTTGTAGATATTAAATAGTCAGTTTCCCAGACTAACAGACAGTGTCCCTGAAAAACTGGTCCCAAATGTAAATAGAGACTTTTTCTTTATACAATTTGTGTAGGAATGTTCAGCTATCAAATACCTGCATATTGTCTTGGTGAATGTTGTCAGTTATGCATGCAGTTCATTCCTGAAATATCTGTTTTATATTTCCTGCCTGGCACTAGAAATCTCCAGGTACATGCAAGGGGACTGGGATAAAGTATTATATTTTGATTTTATGAAATCCAGTTACAGATTTGGGCATCTGCCTTTCCACCTACCAGGAGCTGCCTGTGCCTGTCAGTGCACTGCTGTCCTTGCAGGGAGTTGTAGCCTGAGCTGCTGCTTTGAGGGGAGAGCTTTTCCTTCTGCTGCCAGCTCTGCTGCTAGGTCTTAGTAATGTCAAATTCTGGCTTTGGGGTTAAAAGGGAAGAACTTATTGCTACATGAGGGACCAAATCTGATGTATACAAGCAGAGAATAATTGTAATATCTTTCTTGTGGTATTGATATATGGAGTATTGTGTCCTCCTTCCTTGGCTCATCTCCACAAGTTCCTCTTTCCCCATTTCTCCAAGTGTACTTCACTGGGGCTGGGGTAGGGCTGTGCACAGCAGTCACTGAGCTTTGGTCCTGTTAATTGGTGACCAGGACAATCTCTAGAGCTTCTGAGTGGCCCAAAGGTATCACAGGTCTAATGCACAGTTTGTTTTTCTTTGGTATGGAAACTCCAGGTGAATGATGGTTCATTTAAACCAGTGTATTTGAGAGCACAAACAAGCTCATGTGTCAGTCTGGAGGAAAAGATAATGTTTGTGGGAAGGAAGGAAAGGACAAGGACAGACAAGTGTTCACAGAACCTTAATATGGCTGTCGGTCATATGCTCAGTTCAGTTTGTTTGACTCTCCCTTTTCCTTTCTGTTTGAGACAGGAGCTGTGTGCATGTGAGTAATAGTGTATGCCCTTATACATCTTAATTAAGGGACCCAAGCTTCTCCCTTGAAAATCTACTTGCATTTTGCTGCAGAAATTATGCCAGAACCCTGCCATAGTCAGTCTGTAGGCACAGGATTTTATGTCACACAAATCCCATAAAACTCAGCACAGGGCATAAAGTTATGAGCTGCTTGTTTTTAGGATTGCTTGGATAAGGGAAAATCCAGAAAGTAGAAAAGTTTTCCAAAATTTTGCAAGTTTTATTGAAGAGTGAAATGACTGAGAGGTCTTCCCAGTATTTATCTTGTGTCAGCCATGCTTTGAAACTACCAGGAATTCTCTGTGCTTTTGAAAGCAAAATAGTTGCTCCAGAATCAAAGCATTATTTCACTACAAAATGATTCATGACCCTGCTTTCTTCTATGCAAGTGTCAAACCAAATGCAGCTCCTCTGTGTGGATCTTGTAAATAGATATGTATTCCCACCATTGGGAGAATGATCCTGGCCAATAAAGAGAATCACATTCTTCAGTGCAGCCATAAGAGCTGCCTGCAAAAAAAATGAGCACTCTCAGCACATCAGGTTCTGCTGGGCAGTGTAGGTTGTTTTCTCACCCTTTTGAGGAGACAAGATGTGCTTTGTTGGACTTATGAGCCAACACTTCGCTGGTGTTAGTGAATAATATTGGACTGAAGCTTTAGAAGGAGACAATTAAAATCAATTCAGTGAATAACAAGTGATGATGGTGATGTAAGTAATTAATAATTATCTTATGCTCTCAGGGACCGTTTTCATTCTGTCATCTGGGAGTTCTCCATCTTTAGTAAAAAAGCTAATACCTCTCTTTCTCTGACTTTGCTTGGCTCCAGACCCAGGTTTCCAAAGCTACATTTTTGTGCTTAGACCACAGGGTTCTGGGATCTAATTTGTAGTATAAAGATGTAATACTTGAGGGTGAAGTTGGTCTACAAGAGACAGGAAATCTCAAGACAGCCGAGTATGTCCTTAGTCCCTGGGGCAGGCACTAAGCCTGCAACTTTGCTTTTGGAGACTGTGAAGTGCTCATTAGGCTTGCCTCATGTGGTTCTGGACCCCACATGTGCCACTTCTAGGATATGGGGATATTGTTGGAGCATGAGAGCAGGTCTGCTCTGATGAATGAGAAGAAAGCTATTTTCCCTAGGCACTATGCCCCATGAACTCTGCTGTGTCTGAAACTGAGATTTTTTTTTCCATCAAAGAGAGGATAGTGGCACCACAGGATGTTCTGTTAATAAAATGGGCTGGCTATACTATGCAAAGAAAACTGTTATTCAGAATATAGACTTTTCCAGAGAAGAGTATATTATCACTGCACAGTTTTTCTCAGTTTCTATCAAATATTCTCTGTTCAGTAATACAACAGACCTTTTCCTGCCTTCTGTCTCTCTGAAGTTTAGCACACTGGAGGCTGTACTCAGTAGAAAGCATCTCTTAACTACTGTATCATCTCCCTATGTACTATTCTGTCAGGAAATACAATTCCTCATTTGAAAAATTAGCACAAGGTCATAATTTCTGGGGTATACAGTGTTTCCTACTTCAGGGGTTTAGTGCTTCACCAATGGCCATACTCAGGAAAAGACTGACACACAGAGATGAAATTTCTGATGTTCATTACTCTCTGAAATTGCCCTGATTTGACAACTATGCTACTTCATTGTGGTGACTTCGACAGTTCCATGATCTTCCAAGATGAAACACTTACTGTAAGCCAGGCATCTGCAGTCCATTTAGTAGATTTAATTGCAGACCTCAAAGATGAAGGGAAAATACTTGTTTTATTTATGGGCTGTATAACTATAGAGTCATCTGGAGAAGCTAGTGTTCTGTGCAGAGAGAGACCTCAAAGTACCTTCTTAATGGATGACAGCATGGATGCAATTCATTAATGCAGAAGATGTTATTAATGGGTGTAAACAAGAATCTCCGTTTTCCAGCGGATGTGTTCTACCATTCTGGTGGCTGAGGCCAAGAGTGTGTCTGTTACGTTCCGCTGAAATTTCCCCAGACCCCATGATGAGTGAAGTGTATGAGGAGAGAAATAATTACACTTGCCAGGGAATTACTTTCATAATTCACCACAGCTCTGCTCTGTGCAAGTTATAGCTCAGTTGGTTTTCACGGCACCTCCACACCACTGATAGAGAAGCAGGATTGCATTATGCACATCCAAATGGGTATTGCAGGGCACTGTTGAGGAGGCTCCTTTATGGTTTGCTGCTACTGTGGTTGCTGTTCATATTAGGGAGGCTTAATAGCAGTATCCAGTAAAAAAACCTAAAACATAACTAGAACTGCCCGTCCATTACATTTCAATTTCTCTTATGGAAAGATGAAGGGAATTTGCCCAGTTCCATTGGGCAATTCCCATTGCCAGCACTACAAAAGAAGTGTTCAAGGACCTAACTCACCCTTGAGCTGGTGTTTACTGAACTGAAGCTCCACTGTTTACCGTAAGACTGGGGAATGGGAATAAAACTCTTGGGGTCCTTTATTTTCAGGGTCATTCTTGATTATGGACTTACTGTCTTTTCTTATGTAACATAGCCAATATATTAAGTGGGTTGGTTTGGCATTTTTCCTAATTTATCTGCCACTCTGACTTCAGAGAATCTAAAACATTTCTTTAGTTTGCTGCAGATGCACACACCTTGAGAAAATTATTTTGATTCCCATATCACACGTCCTCAGCTCTAGCACTGCCCTACCTCACAGGTAAAGATTTTTGGTCTTTTTCACAAATATTAGGAAATACACAGGTATTTGGAGCCCTAAGAGCCATGGGTAGGAAATGGGATGCTGTCTTGTTCCTCTGGGACAAATCTTGATTCAGTTAGTGGACCTCAGCTGGGCAGGCGTTCCTGTTGATGAGATTGCCTAGCTGACAGCATTCAAAGGACTGGTTCTGTTCTCCCAGATTTTTTATGGGCTTTGCTGCTAGCCTTCCTGCCCTAACAGGCAAGTCCTGGCTTCTGAATTTTTTTTGTTTTTGGAGAGTACTGTTGGAGAGTACACAAATAAAGGAGGATGAAATCCTCCAGTTCCGGTGTCAAGTTATTTAGACAAAAGGGCTCCTGATGATAGAGCAACTGAGCCAGATCATCTGCTCTTTGTTGTTTCCACTGGGCATATAGGGGCCCATAGCCAAGGAGATGGAAAAATTTTAACATTTGGATTCTGCTGTCACCTCTGAAGTGCTCTTCCAGCCTCTGCCAGCACAGGGTACCTCCCACATTTAACTAGTTTCTCAGTAGAAGGAGAAAACATCCAGTATCATTCCAGCAGCCTTGAGGCTACCCCGAATTAAACTGGGACCATCTGATGCTTCTCCATTCCAGGCCTTTCTTGTTCTGAACTTCCTGATTCAGAGCTCAAGAAGATTTGGATAAAGCCACTTTTGTGTTTCCTGCTTTTGACTTAGGCTTTAACAGGCGGAATGTTGGTGTCATCTGTGAAGTGCAAGAGGGAGCTTCCTTTGAATCAGCTCCCACTGGTAATCAACGCTATGAACTTGAGGTTGCTGTTGACCTTCCAATCCTTATGAAAGGGATTAGAGCTGAAGAAAACCAATGTGACTGCTATGAGAAGATAACAATAATTAAATCAAACATAATATTTTCTCTGAAAACTAAACCGTGTGTGTTGATATATGAGGATTTTAAATGGGAATTTTTCTCTCCTTCCCTCCGTGTCAGGTTGTCATTCAGCTGTCCATATCAAATGCTGATATGAAGAAATAATGAAAGAGGAAAGGAGTGTGGGGTTTCCCTTTTGGAAAGACTACCTATTAAATTCTTTAAGCCCTTGACTTGAAATACAAAGTACATGTTTAAAAATTTATATTGATATTTATGTATCAGCATCTGCCCCACTCCTATCCCTCACTTCCCACCTGAAACTGAACCATGGAACTGCACAAAAGAGTCCACAACGAAAAATGTAGATCAAATATTGTTACAATTTAAATGTGATGTTGGCAGAGACAAGACAAAACTAATTTAATTTTTCCTGTCAGTCTCTGTAGTAGATCAATTAAACTGCCAAGTGGATCAAATATTTCAGACTGTATTTATTACATTAAGTATTTATGTTCAGGCTGGGCATTTAAAGTATGATCTCATATAGGAATAGAAGGAGGTTAGATCAATCCAGCAGAATTTGCTGTAAGTTAATGGAAATCTAATTGTGTATTTTAATTTTGTGTACGGGAGACAGTAAGTTCCTGAAAGAAAGCAAACAGTACCCTGTCTGTACTGCAGCAACTTGATACAAATCTGTGAAACTAATCTCAGATTTGTCACAGATGTTGGTGGGAGCTGGATCGAGGTCTAGGGCTGACAGCTGATTTTGATGGGAGTTGGATGCCTGAAGTGCTCTGAAGATTTGAAATAAGTAGGAACAATTCCTTCCTTTCCCACTGTCGGCTCAGGACTACTGCAATAAGATGTTAAAAAGCACTGCTGCCTGCCATATATGGATGCCTCTTTCCTGGTCAGCATCACTTCTCTGGAGACTGTGGGCTGAGTGAGGGGCAGGTAGAGACCTTGGACTCCTGAGTGTCCCACTGTTGGTCTTGACTTTGTGCTGGCAAAGTCCAGTGCATTTCACTGGACTCATTACCTGCAGATTCAGGTGATTGTAAGGTAGAGTCTACCTTCTTTACAACATACATTAAAAAGGAACAGGGCTAAATCCTATTCTCCTCTATTCTAGCTGGAGCAAATGATGCCTTTTTCTTTACTTTTTCTCTCATGTCTGAGCTGTTTGCAAGTATTTTAATCCCAGTGGAAATGAAAGGAATGGTTTATGGGTGAATTATTGCTAGAGATAGCTTAGTTTCCACCACAGGTAACTGCACCCTCAGGTTGCAGAGCCACTAGGTAATATCAGGGCTAATTATTAAGCAAAGAGCTTAGGCTGGTACTGAATACTGATAAATATTTTATTCCTCTAACAACGGTATGAAAATTATTCTTAGGGGATGGAGTCAATTCCTGCTGTTTTGAAAAGGGGGAGACTGCTTTCCACTCCTCCCCACCTCCCACTAAGCAAGGTCTGTGCCCACTCCTGCATTAGTCACCGCAGGCCAGCCCTCCCCTCAGCCTGGGAGCTGAGCAGCCGTGTGTGAAAGCCTCATCCAGTTTGTGTTAGAAAGCAGCAGAGCAAAGGCAGCTGATGCTCTCACTGGCCTCCTGGCTCCCCCATCTCTGAGCAGAACCTGAAGATAGTGGGACTTGGTGCAAAAGATCTGCTGCAAACTGCAGGGACTCTGAAGGGCCTCTCCTCCCTCTTGTTAAAACAGTGATTCAACAGGGCAAAAAATTACTTTATGAGCATGGCTGGTGGTGGCAAAAACTGTAAGTTGTGTTACTGAGTAGATATTATTATAAACCCTCCTTCTGACCTGCTCAAAACAGCCACATAATTGAAGACTAAGCTTCCTAGAGCTAGAAGCAAAATAAGCAGGGATTTCAGTCAAGTGTTGAAACTTGCTTGTGTTTAAATGCCTGGACCCATGGAAATATTGGTCAGCTGATCGTGTGCATTATCAGAGAAGTATTACAAGAGAAAAGGTTTCTTTCCATTTATATCAACAAGCTGTCCTTTGTAGATGCTGTTTTTTGAAATACAAAGAATACTTTTTCCTGAATGTTACTGGCAACCACAAATCTCTGACAATTGCTCTGGAGAAGTCTTGCCAGCACCTTAAAAACAAACAACTGGCTGCCTTCATTCCTAGCAGATGGGTGCTGACCCGTTGCTACCAAGAACAGAAGTGTAAAACTCTGTAGGTTATTAGTTCCATCACTTAGTCATGAGCCATTTAACTCAAATATTAACTGCAGAAATTAAAGCAAGTCCTTGGCTTGGAAAAGATCAGGGGAAGATACTGCATTGTGTCAGGATGTGTGTGGCTGGGCTGTTTCTTGTTGAAAGGTAGTATATCAGCAAAAGACAGGCTTTTGGCAGGAGTGTAGATGAGGTGTGGCCTCTAAGACCCCTGGAAAAATAGTGACTAATGATGTCTGGTTTTTTAACCAGAGAGTAAATTCAAGAAGTAGCTCAGCCATGCCACCCTGCCTTCCCATCCTACTCCTCTAACACACGTTCCATCGTTCAATAGATGCCTCTAAGCAGAGTACCAGCGTGGCTTTTTGGATGGACTGCATGTCCTGCCCAGTGATCAACCTACACTTCCAGGTGTGCTTGTTTGGGAACTGGCCCAAGCTCCAGCACTATCAAAGAGAAGCCAGAGGAAGAGTCTGCAGTGTCCCATCTCAGGAAGGCAGCTGATGGAGTGAGGACTGCCTCTGTCAGTGGGTTGCAGGGAAAATTTTGGCTTCAAGAGAGAGGAATCACTTCATCCGCTCTCCAGTGTTTACTTGGCTGCTTGGAACAGCCATGTGTCTCAAATGACAAGGTAGAGATGCTCTGACCCATTCTCCTGATGGGACTCTTAAGCTGCATCACAGCAGCAACTTTAGATAGCCTTGGCTCACTTGTAGAGGCCATTCTCTCTGAGGTGTCACTCTTAAGCACCACAGACATGGGTAAAGGTAGAACAGACTCCTGCCTTGTAGATACAGTGCCAGTAATTGGCAGGGGCCTGGCCAAGGAAAAATATCTCATTTTACAGTGAGATAAGAGAAGGTCATCATAACAAGTGGAAAGTTTTCACCCTTCTCTCTGCTGTAATCTTTCAGGCAAAGATAAGTGACAGATCCCCTACACTCATTCACCAGATGCTGCTGACCACATTAGTGAAGCTCAGTGTGCAGGTGGAGGGCAGGGGACATCTCCAGCATAGGGCTGATGGCAGCCACAGAACAGCAGCTTGATAGGAGAGGAGGGAATGAGCTGAGCCTTGCTTATGAGGAAATCTCATGGGTGATCTGAACTTAACTGCTCACTTCTGTCTCTACTTCCCTTTTGCACTCTGTCACCCTGGATGACTCACAGTGTAAGATTCTTCTTACAGAAGGATCAGCAGAACAGGATATGGGTTTTCTAGCCCTAGTGATCCAGAGGACACCTGTGTACTCACTAAAGGTCAACATACCCACTAAAGGTATCTTGGTTTGAAAGATAGGTGTCTGCCAAGAAAGGCAGGAGCCTCTTTTTAAAATGGAGAATGTAAACCCCCTCCCTCCAAATTATTATAATTTTGAAATTATTTGAAAGAGGCTGTCAGGCCAATATATGGGAATAGGAATAACAGTTATTTACTAGGAATATTAAAATAGAAGTACAGTATTGCAGAGAACAAACCCAAAACACTGACAGAGTCAGAATACAACCTGACACCCTCTCAGTCAGGGTGTTGGTAGTGATCCCAATAAATGCTGGCTGCAGTCCTCCTGCAGGTTCAGCTGAAGCAGTGGTCCTGTAAAAGGGTGCAGTTTCCCTCCAAAGGTCCAATGATTATGTGGAAAGGTCCAGTTTTCCTCTGGGATCCAGTGTAAAAAGGCTGCCTTGGTGTTCCAGATCTCAGTTTTTATCTAGATAGGAAAGGCTTGGCTCCTCCCCCTGGCTGGAGCATCTCCCAATGGGATGATGTAATCTTATCAGTCACTCAGTGGGACTCAATGGCCCATTAACAGAAGATATCTTCTGGAGGAAGGAAGGGTTGTGGAAAAGATGAGGATGACTGCCCCACCTGATTTTAACAGATGGCCCATTAGCAGAGGATATCTCCCACAGAGATCAGGATCACTGCCCCACCTGGTTTCAACAAATGGTGATAGAATACACACTTTTGGACACATCCTGTATTGCAACCTAAGAAAAAAGGTCACCCCCAACTGTGTCCTCTTCAGACCGACCATGGAGGGAACAGACAGCCTCCATGACCTTCCCCAGCAGTGACAGTGCCTTCTCTGCTTCCTCCCCAGGGAGCCCTCTGTGCTCGTGCTGCGTTCCAGACCCCATGGGGCTCTCCTTCCTGCCCACCTACGGCTGCCAAAGCAACCGCACGGCCAGCGTGGCCGCGCTGCGCATGAAGGCGCGCGAGCACTCGGAGGCCGTGCTGCAGTCTGCCAACCTCCTGCCCGCCAGCAGCAGCAGCAGCAGCCCCACTCCTCCTGCCAAACCCGGCCCCGAGGGCAGCCAGGAGCAGC